>NW_024870806.1:1357500-2610000 GCF_019054845.1 Dipodomys spectabilis | reverse complement strand
GGACTGCCGCCAAATAAGGTAAAAGGTTCTAACTGCATTAACAGAAGGACAGGACTTCAAATACCTCATCACAGAGCAAACTAGGAGTCTAGTGCTAACAGCTGCCACTTAACCTGACTTAGCCAGATGTAAACTGCAACAACCCGGCTGCACGGAACCAGATGCTGCTGGCTTACCCACCATCAACCTAGCTGCTCGGGCTTTAAAACCAAGTCCTGGCAGGAAGTCTGTGATACTCTTCGAAGTGTGGCTCCAAGTGGTTGAACTCTAGCCTTGAGCAAATGTTTTTGTTTTTTTTGGGGGGGGAGTCCGGTCGTGGGGCCTTAACTTGGGGCTGGGCGCTGTCCCTCAGCTCTTCAGCTCAAGGCAAGCGCTCTACCACTTGAGCCACAGCGCCACTTCTGGCTTTTTTATTTTTGCTTATGTGGTGCTGAGGAATTGAACCCAGGGCCTCAGGCATGCAAGGCACGCACTCTAACACTGAGCCGCCTTCCCAGCTCCAAGCAAATGTTAATAGAACAGTATCCCCATGCTTTCAGTTCAAGCCCCATGGGTAACCCCCTCAAATAAAAACACCCCACTAAACCATTAGATGTGAACTTGTGTGGTTTGTGAAATGTTCCTCAAAGAATGGTGATACTGATGAAAGCACTCTAATTCTAATGACAGCATGTGGAATAGAGCTATGTGTTGAGTTCTTCATAGGGTGCTCTGTGCTGAGTTTTGCACAGGGAGCTATGTGCTGAGTCTTTCACAGTGTGCAGTGTGTTGAGTCCTGCATTGAGTGCTGTGTGCTGAGTCTTTCACAGGATGCTGTGTGTTGAGACATGCCAAGAGTGTCATGTGCTGTGTCCTTCTCACGATGCATTCTTTCATTGGGTCCTTGTAAGAGCTACACCCTGAGATGATTATGCAGACAAGAATTTTGAGGCTCAGATATATCTCCATGGCAGGGACAAAATTATGTATTACTGAAGACCAGTGAGTTGTCTCCTGCAGACAATTGTTTTGTTCTGTTTTGTCTCAGTCAGGGCCTAGGCAATGACCCTTACCTCTTGCACTCCACCACGTGGAGCCATGGACCCACTTGCAGAAGAGTTCCATGACCTAGGGATCTATAGCTGAGATCTGTCATCCTGGCTTCTCAGGAAGCTGATATCTGAGGATCTGGCTTTCAAACTATCCCAAACACAAAAGGTCCCATGAGACTATTATCTCCAATTGACCACTAAGAAATCTGAAGTGGAAGCTTGGTACTTTTGACTCATGCCTGTCATTCTAGGTACTCAGGAGGATGAGAGCTGAGGATCATGGTTCAAAGCTAGCCTGAGCAGGAACATCCTTGAGACACTTAGCTCCAATGGACCACCAGAAAACTTGAAGTGGCTCTGAGTCTCAATTGGTAGAGCACCAGACATAAGCTGAAGAGCACAGGGACAGTAACCAGGCCCAGACTTCAACTCCTACAACCGAAAACAACAACAAAAGACAGACACAAATTAACAAACCTGAAGTAGAGGGCTGGGAATGTGCCTTATGGATAGAGTGCTTTGCATATGTGAAACCCCAGGCTTGATTTCTCAGGACCACCTCGCTAGAAAATAGCCAGAAGTGGCTCTGTGGGTTAAGTGGGAGAAGGCTATACTTGTACAAGAAAAACTAGGTAAAGTTCTGAGTTCAAGCTCCAGGACTGGTGTATCCACTCACACACAGGGACACACACACAGGGACACACACACACACACACACACACACACACACACACACACACATACACACACACCCTAGAAGTGAAACTGTGACAAAGAATGGTAAAGCACTGGGCTTCTGCACTGAACACATTTCAGCACCCAGGCCCTGTGTTCAACTCCAAAACCTAGCCACCCAGGGCCCAACTAGGAGAGGTCAAAGGTTTTAAACCCTGATGAGCTTCACCAGGCCTAGATGACAGGAAGTTTGTGATATCTGACATGTGCTTGGATTTCCCAAGCTCCTGGAAACCGGGGAGAGGCATCATAGGACCATCATCGCCGGCAATGAAACATTTCATTAGGTTCAGTGCCCTAGTTGTCTGCCAGAAGGACTCCTGAATTATATTGAACACTGTATCTGGACACCGGAATATAGTCTCACAAAGACAGGATAAGTGCAGGGAACTTGGCCTGCCAAGGGAGGTGGCACAAATGAAGGCATCCTGTCAAAAAAGAGAACTGGGAAGAGAGATAGCTTGGAGTACAAAGAGGCCTTTTTCTCCTGGCCTTCAGAGCCCACACACACTCATCTTCAGTAATTGGCCCAGATGGAGTTGTTTACTACACAGCTGTACAGGAGTGAAGTTTTTTGTCTGCCTGTTCAGACAATGGGTGAGACTTCTTCCCACAGAATGGGGTGGGGAGAAACCCTCAGGCTATACTAGGAACAGTGAGGGGAGCCCCTGAACATGCACTGTTTTGAAAGCACTCTCTGTGCTATGAAATCATTGTATTAAAAACAAATTTCCTAGTTTGGTGCCGTTCATCATAACTACTCTGGAGCTTCACATAAAGGAAAACATCCATACATACACAAAGACGTGGAGGTACAGGCCCTTGTTGAGGGGCAGGTCCTGGGGTTGGATTATGAGCCTAGTCATTTTCCCTGAGCTGCTTTTGCTCAAAGATATTGCATTAACCTTCAGTCACAGCCCCAGATCTGGGCTTTTCTGCGATCTCTTAGAAATAACAGTGTCATGGACTTTCCAATGCTGGCTGGATTAAAACTAAGGTTCTCTATATCTCAGCCTCCTCAGGACCTGGGATTACAGTCAGCAGCCACTGGCACCTCTCTTTCTTTCCTTCTTCATTTTTTACTCTGGAGAATTTGACTTCTTAACAGGGTCATTTCAATGCTTTGAATTTATAAGTTAACTACCCAATGTTCTTTATAGCTGCTTTATCTGAGAACGATTTTGTCTCCTCATCTTCTCCACTGGTCGCAGGTTTGCAGCCAAAAGTGAGAAATAAGTGTCCCAGGATTTGGGAGCAAATGTCCACAGGACATGCCAGTTCTGTCACTTAGCATTGAGCTGCAGTGAAATTACTGTCTCAGGATGAGTGGCTCGAAAGCTTGAGCGATCCTCATACAGTCTGCATAGCTCCTGCAATGACCTAATAATTATGAGTGTTTTTGTCCAACCTTAAGTATCTAGAACACACTAGAAGCATCTTCTTTTTTCTGTTTTTCTTTAGTACTTCTCAAGATTTAGACTAAAGGTTTGTGTGGAGCGGTTCCCAGACAAATCCCTGAGGAAAGCCGCTTGAATCCCCCTCAGGAGATCGCCATCCAAAGCCAGCCTGAGAAGGAAGTCTGTGAGCTTCTTTTCTCCACTAAACCAGCAGAATACCAGAAGTGGAGCAGTGATCCAGAGGGTAGAGTTCCAGCTTTGAGAGAGAAAGCCGAGCAGGAGATACATGCCAGAATAAGCAGGAAAGCCTGGGAGGCACTTATGTCCAATTATCCACCAGATGGCTGGAAGTGGAGCTGTGGCAGTGGTAGGGCCTGAGCCTTGAGTAAAACAACAAAGAAAGGCAAAGGGCCCAGAGTTTAAGCTCTGGGATGACCCCAAAAATTCGAAGTGAGAACGCCAAGTTATGTATCAGTGCCTTACCTACTTATGTGTGTATTAGCTCCCTGAGTGCAAACAGATATATGCAATGCTTCTGCTTTTATTTACTGATTTATTTTTCAGATATGCTCATAGCAAATACTGCATCATTCTCTTCATTTCAGGCCCATCACTTTTCTCTTCCAGGGTTCCAGGCCTGTGTCCTTATATGATGCACACTTAGGCTCTCAGCAGGGTTTTTTGCATTTTATTATGAGGCCAAGGCAAGAATAATCACAAATCAGGCAGGGGAAGAGAAGATCAAGGTTCATAGTTATAACAGGTATTCAGAAAAATTAACTTGGGGACTTAAAATGGAATTATACTTATTTAAAAACTACCATTAAGAAAAAGATGAGGGGGCTGGGAATATGGATTAGTGAGAGAGTGTTTGCCTAGCATGCAAGAAGTCCTGGGTTTGATTCCTCAGTAGTACATACACAGAAAAAGCCAGAATTGGTGCTGTGTCTCAAGTATTAGAGTGCTAGAGACAGTGCCCAGGCCTTGAGTTCAACCAAAGAACTGGCAAAGAGATAGGTAGGTAGGTAGGTAGGTAGATAGGTAGGTAGGTATGTAGGTTGGTAGGTAGGTAGGTAAGTAGGTAGGTAGGTAGAAAGACAGATAGATAGACAGACAGACAGACAGACGGACGGACGGATGGATGGATAGATAGATAGACAGATGGATGGATGGATAGTTAGATAGATAGATAGATAGATAGATAGACAGACAGACAGACAGACAGACAGACAGACAGACAGACAGACAGACAGACAGACAGACAGACAGACAGACAGACAGATAGACAGATAGACAGATAGATAGATAGATAGATAGATAGATAGATAGATAGATAGATAGATAGATAGATAGATAGATAGATAGATAGATAGATAGATAGATAGATAGATAGATTGATGGATGTATACAAAGATGATAGCTGAAACTGGTCTTGGATGTCAGGAGGGAACAAGGGAATAATTAGCAGTCATGAGGCCTTCTGCAGCGTGCCAGGATACCAGCATCGCCTTCACACAACCACAGAGCAGGAAGACTGTCTCTGTCCCACTTCTCAGGCAGCTGAGGGCCTCAGAGCCAAGAGGGAAGAGCCAGGTTTTAACTAAGGTGCTTGGAGGCAGAAGAGAAACAGCCCTGCCTCTCCTTGGACCAGGGATTGGATTAATGACATGCAGAATGAAAGGAGGAGAATGGACTCGCCAAGGTAGAAGAAAGGCATTCAAATCTAACAGATGGAGAGTGAAAAACCCACTCGTTAAGACCGGAGATCAGGGTTTGCAACTCTATTCCTCCCCCCCCCCCACACACACATACACACTAAACTGGCTCTCTATTGGTAACCAAAAAAATAGCTTGAGGCTCCCTTCACCTGAGGGAGGAAGGTTAATTAGTCATTGTTTGAAGAGGCTGAGAAAAGCCTGACCTTGGTGTAACTCTAACAAGTGTTTCAAGTTTCCCCTCTCCTCCCCCCCTGCCATTGCTGGCTGTGACTGGAATTAATGAAGTGGTATTGCAGCTTACTTCCCTGTTGAGTGTGTACATTCTGCCTCCTAATCCTGCAGGCCTGGGTCTCTTCACCTAGCATGGCTTTTGCAACTGTTTTCTGTCCTTTAAATACAGTGTTACAATGGAGTTCTTTCTGCTAAGAGGGCTAGGGCTTGGATCCTGAGAACTTCATTTGAACCCAGGATGGGTCAATAATGTTTCTTTCCTGCTTCTATAGCTCAAGAACTCTAAGAATATTTAGAGTGCAAGTAACTTCTCATTACCAAGGAAAGCTCAGCAAGCTCTTGAACATCTAACCTTCCAGAAGTGGAAGTCAGAGTATTACAGACTTTTCTACTCCGGATGGCTTCACCCTGTAATCCTGAGACCTCAGTCTCCTAAACTAGGTTGATGGGCATGAGCTACTGGTGCTCTGTTAGTTTCAGAACTGTAATGACACTGTCAATACAAGTCACCTACTTATCACAAAGGGCTTGGGGAGCATATTAACACTTTCAACATTGTACCTTTCAGAACCTTGTTGCACACAAGGTTTTAATGCTAGAGTCAGAGAGGCTGGGCATATGGATTTGCTAAACTTGAACCTTGAGCTCTGACTCCAATTCTAGTATACATCAGTGTTCATTTTCCAGAGAATATTCTCTTAATTAGCAAATAGGAAAAGTATTTTGATTAACCTTCATTTTTTCCAGGTGTATGTCTTGAACTCAAGCCTGGCACGGTCCCTGAGCCCTTCAGCTCAAGGCAAACAGTTCTACTTGAGCCACAGTGCCACGAGGGGTCTTTTGGTGGTTCATTGGAGAAAAGAGTCTAACAGGCTTTCCTTTACAAGCCTTTCTTTGAACTGTGGTTTTCAGCTCTCACTCTCCTGAGAAGCTAGGTTTCAAGATGTGAGCCATCATCAACTGACCTATTGTTTTTGACAGAATGTCCTGGGGCTTGATCTTAAGGCCTGGGTACTGTCTCTGAGCTTCTTTTTCTCAAGGTTTGAGCTCTACCAGTCGAGCCACTCCAAAGCTTCTGGGTTTTTCTGAGTATGTGGCACTGAGGATTCAAACCATGACATTCATGCATGCTGAGCAAGCTTTTTACCACTAAGTCACATTTCTAGCCCCACCCTTACAATTTTATCCCTCAACTTGCCTAACCTCAAGAAAAGGCCTCTGATTACAAATCATCTAAGGAAATCCCCATAGGAAGGTGTCCAAAGATAAAGAAGAAAAAGCTCATCTGTGGGAGAGACTCTAAACATGTGAAGACTGTGATATGTATGTCAAAGTATCATGTTTCAACACTTAATAAAGTATTAATGTAAATGAGTCAATGTCCTAAATTATTGTGAATAATTTTATAATAGATGTAAAACATGCACTAAATATTATGTGTATAATAATACTAAATATAATAAATAAATGAATCAAATAAAAAATAAAATATAAAATCAATAATAAAAATCATAATATGTAATAAACATACATATGTAAGTATATATCCTATATTACACATGTATAGAAATATTTTTTCCATTGTAGGCCCTTCATTTGGGCCCTGGGAACACTAGCCTGAATTTCTTCTCCTCAAGGACAGTGAACTTCGCCTTCACCCTTGGTGCAAATGAGTTACCTGGACGGTGAGATCAAATCACAGCAATGGCAGAAATACTAGCCCCATTTCCAAGACAGTGGCTTAATTTTTTAATGAATGCAGTTATGTTCATTCAGTTCCGTACAGAACATTAAAAAAAAGCGGTGTAGAATTTTGTACAGCTATACACACATCCTTCCCTTACCCCAAAGTGCTTCTCTGAGCACTACATTGTTTCTTTTTTTGTGCGTTTTTAATTGTAAAAACATTGTACACAGGGATCACAGTTACATGAACAAGGTAATGAGTACATTTTCTATTGAGTATTGTTGCCTCCACCTTTGTTTTCCCTCTATCATCCCTTCCCTCCCATCTCCACAACTACTCCCCCTGCCGAACACAGTAACTTAATTTTTTTTTTTTTTTGGCTTGACACAGGGTTTGAACTCAAGTACTGGCAACTCTGCACCTTTCCTCACATGGCTACAAATTTACCAAGACCCTTCCCAGGATAGCGAAGAAAACTGACAGAAATTCCAAACCAAAGAGTTTTATTTCTTTTTAACTTAGATCAATAATTAGTTAATTTTTAATTTATTCTTTATTTTTCCAACCACGGGGCTTGAATTCAGGTCATGGCAACTCTGACTCAGCTTCCATCACCCTAGGCTGAGTGCAGCCTCAGGACCCATAGCCGATCCTGTGATCCTAGACCCTGAGGGCTAGTAGGAAGAAAAAAATAGTAGGATACCACAAAAAGTGGCGAGCTTCAGAGGGCTGGGGGTTTTACTTTTTTTTCTTTGCACCGTGGGTCTGAATGACAAGGCTGCAAAGTGGACATGACCTGCCATTGCTGAAGGTTGGCGTGCTATCAGGGAACCATTAGCCAACCTATCAACATAGGCCCGGGTTTCAAATCCCAGTCCTGACACCTACCATTGGCAGCAGATCACAAGAGACTCATTCCTATGCATAAGAATAAAAATTGAAAGAGTAGTTTGTGCATTGATCTAGTCTGAAATTTTATGCAATAATCTTAGGGCGTTGATTCATTATAATTAATATTATATGCATGAAAAGAATAATATTCCTTCAATGGTGGTATAATAAATGCCTAAGAGTTGGTAAGAACGTAGTAGGTGTCATTCAATCATAGAAAGATGGCTCTAGTGCTATTTACCAATATATATTTAATTGTATACCACCATCTGTCTATCCATGTATCACTGTTTGGGCCAAACCTCGGGCTGGATCTCAGCACCTGGGAACCACCTGACAGCTTTATTGGCTAGAGGATGCTGTGCTCAATCTTATCCAAGCATGAATTGGGCCTGCTAGGCCCTGAGTTCAGATCCCAGCACTTCCAAAAATTTAATCTTGGAGTAAGAAGCCAAGTGTGACACATGTTTTCCTTTTCTGGGAGATTCCTGTGTGTCAGGCATGATGGAGAACATATCTACAAATCTGGATGCTGTGTGATATGATGTAAACAATGTAATAAATGATAGAAGTGTTATCAGAGTCAATAAAAAAATGGTAAATAAATGAATAAAACAAGAAATAAAATGAATAACCACACCAAACACAATATGGACTGAATATCTGTATGGAAGTATAAATCCTATCTTTAAAATATATATAAGGAGTATGTTTTCGAAGACTGAGGCTTGAATTCAAGCCTAGGGAACAGGCCTGACTTTCTTGTCTTCAAGCATGGTCAGAGTCTCCTTTCCCAACAATGCTGCATATTTACTCAGACTCTGAGTTCAAATCCCAGGCCTGGCAGAAAAAAATGGCACGAATTACAAACCAGGGAGCTAAATATTTTTTTAATTGCAGGCTATTGGGGAAGCCATAGTCCCACACGGCAACATAGGCCTAGATTTCGAATCACACACATTTCACTTCCAGATGGAGAGAGATCCAAAATGACTAGTTCCCATTCATAGGAATAACGATGGAATGCTATCAATGTCAGAGTTCAATGAGTTACATGTGAATGATATTAGTATAAAATTAGGCAACACGATTTCAGTAGGCTGATTGGTTTTATTTAATATCTTATGAGGCATTAAAAGAATACTATATCTTAGAGGGACACAATAATTTCAGGACACTGATTTACTTAAAGATTTATTAAGGATGAAAATAATAACATTAATTACATGGAGGCATAATAAATACCCCAGAATTTGTAGGAATGTAGTCTATAAAACTGAATAATGGATAGACATATCTGGCACTCTATAAAGACATATACATATTTATTAGCATGCTACCATCTGTGTGACAATCTGTTCTTGTTTTGTCAACCCCTGGGGCTCGAACTCAGGTCCTGGGAACTGCCCTAGGATGGCATGCAGACACTCACCCATTCATGAATTTGGCTCTGTAGTCCGTGAGTTCAGATGCCAGCACTCGCAAACAATGAATCATGGCATAAGAAGCTGATGGTGACACATTTTTTCCTTTTCTGTGAAAGTCCTGGGTGTTAGGTATAAAGTGGAATACATATGCAGACCTATATCTTATGTAATCAATGTAATCAATGTTCTATGTACCATAAAATAAACGGTCAATACATGAATTAAACAAAAATAAAATGAATAACTTCACGGAATGTGATATGGAGTCAACCTATGTATGTAAATATAAATCATATATTTAAATGTACATGAATAGGATGTTTTCTAGTACTGAGGATCGATATAAGGTCTAAAGAAAAGACTTGAATTTCTTGATTTCAAGAAGGTGAGCTTCCCACACCGTGGAACAGAGTTACCCAGACCATGAGTTCCAATTCCAGTCCTGGCAGAAAAAAATGGCATCTCTAAACTATGTGACACCAATTCTTAGGTATTTCATTATGCCTCCATTTAATGAATGTGATTGTTTAAATGCTTCATTAAGTATTGAATAAAATCATTCAGTGTCCTATAATAAAATTGTGTATAATTTTGCCCTAGAATCCTTCAAGAACTTCCCATTCAATCAAGACATACATCACATTCCATTGGTATTCATATGGATAGGTATTCATATGGAAAAGATTGAGTTTCTTACTTCTCTGAAGAAGAAAGAAGGATGGCCAATAGACACATGAAGAAATGCTCAACCTCCCTAGCCATAAAAGAAACGCAAATCAAAACAACATTGAGATACCACCTTACCCCAGTTAGAATGGCTATAATCAAGAACTCTAACAACAACAGATGTTGGAGGGGATGTGGACAGAAGGGAACCTTACTTCATTGTTGGTGGGAGTCTAAACTTGTTCAACCACTTTGGAAAGCAGTATGGAGGTTCCTCAAAAGACTTCACATAGAGCTCCCCTACGACCCAGCAATCCCACTTTTGGGCATTTACCCTAATGTTTACAAACAAGACCACACTAAAGCTTCCAGCACAACTATGGTTATTGCAGCATTATTTACCATAGCTAAGATATGGAACCAACCCAGATGCCCCTCAGTAGATGAATGGATCAAGAAAATGTGGTATATATACACAATGGAATTCTATGCCTCCATCAGAAAGAATGACACTGCCCCATTTGTTAGGAAATGGAAAAACTTGGAAAAAATTATATTAAGTGAAGTAAGCCAGGCCCAAAGAAACATAGGTCTCATGGTTTCCCTTATTTGCAATATCTAGTATATGTATGAGTCAAGCGGAAAAGGTCAGATAATGTGATGTTAGGAAAATGAACCCTTAGATACGTATTTTAATGCTTTTTTTATTTCATGCATTTGTTTCTAATGCATTTATAAGATTATCTCTTTGTTGCTTTGTATGTCCCTCCCCCACAGTATAATCCCTGCTATCACTATATTTGATGTCAGTATAAATTGTGGAGGAGATGGGGAAAAACAAGTCGTTTAAGGATACAGGTGGACCTGTTGCAACAATTAGAAGTACAAGGTTATGTCGAAAACGAGCGTTACAACGTTGTTGCGGGGGGGGGGGGTCCGGGGGAAGGGGGGAGGATTGGGTAGTGGGGAGGTAGGGGGGAGGTAGGGAAGGGATGTGAAGGGTAAACAAAGGAGGAGGCTGCAATGCTTGGTAAGAAATGTATGCATTATCCTGCCCATGTAATTGTAACCCCTCTGTACAGTATGTTCACCAAAAAAAATTAAATTAAATTAAAAAAAAAAGATTGAGTTTCTTAGGATCTCCTGCCATTTGGAGGTGGCAGGACAAGAATGTGAACTGCAGGCTCCAGCTCCCACCACTTCAACCAGAGGATAGAGAACTCACCGGTGTGTGCCAGAATATCAGCAAGACCAATGATTAGGCAGGCACCAGTGGTTCTCAGCAGTCCTCCATGATACTTCCAAGTCTGTGAAAGAGGATTATGGTCAAAGTCACCCTAGGCAGGAAAGTGTTAAGAGCCCTGTCCAACTTCAGAGCCAACAAAGTCAGAAGTAGAGCAGTGTGGCTCCAGTGGTAGAGGGCTAGCCTTGAGCAAAAGCAGTTCACAGACCATGCCCAGTTCCTGAGTTTAAGGTCCGGGACTGGCAACAAACAGAAATGCACAACAATCTGTTCAGCCATCTGGCTAAAGCAGGTCACCCTCTTGTCCCCAACTGAATTGGACAGAATTCCCTGGGAAAGCGGCTGGAGGAGCTGCTGTCATTTGACTGTGCCCATGCTGCCTGCATCACAGTATTCTGGCCACAGCTCCATTCTTTCCTGGTTCTTTCTGACAAATGGGATACAAGAATGGTGGACACACCCACATTCTGTGCTCCCTGGTAGCACCGGGATTCCCTCTGTTGGTTGACACCATTTCCAGCAATTGAGGAAGGTAGAGGTGGCTGAGTGTTGAGCAAGAGTCTAGAGGCAACTTTGGACTAGAATAGGGGAATTGATGTCCTAGTCAGTGAGGGGGAGAAGAGAGGATTTCCCAGATCCTGGGAACACGGACAGCCCATCTTTCCCATCCCAGTGCTCAGATGACTGAAACAACTTGACTCCTTGAGAGAGCTGCAGGCAAGAAACTACTGCCAGAACACCATCAGAAGAATCCTCCCAACAGACCTGCCACATTTAAGAAAACGAAGAACATGATAAAGGGAGGGATCTCTAAGACAAACACCACTGGGGAGCATGATTCAACGGAGGGTCTGGCCAAATGTGATGCTGACCGCGGGCCTCCCCTGCCTTTGGACACAATCATAGCCACCAGGGTGCAGAGTGTCAAGGGTCCCCATACCACCAAGCATCTGCTAGAACCAAGGAGGTGCTAGCGACACGTGGTGCCCACCCGGGACTGCAGCAAAGAAGATACCAGATGCTCTGTGCCAAGATCCAACCACTGAAGCAGGAAAAGATTGCAGGATCCATTGGAGAAAGACAGGGAGAAGATAGCCAAGGTGCATGAAGCACCAAAAACAGAGCTAGAGATCTACAAGCCAGCCATACAGTGGTCGGCTTTGGCAGAAAGCGATTTACAGTCTGCACCAGCCTATGTGCAGCAGGTGGCCAATGACAGAGAAATGGAGCACGAAGCTCTCAGCAGCTGCCTACAGGCCACAGGCACGTGTCAGAGCTGGAGATGGCAGCTTCAGCAGTCATTGCTGCACAGAAGGAGACCAAAATGTTCTTTGAACAGCTGAATGACATTACCTTTCAGCTTGAGGAAAAGACCAGAAGTTTCAATTTCCTGGAGGAAGTGAACACAGACTTGCAGGAGAAGCTGGAAGTGCTCTGGACACAGAAAAGCAACATGAAGAAGAGAATCTGTAATTTCCAACAAGTGCTGGTGGGGCGTGAGTTACTGAAGAGATTACTGGACAACCTGTTCTGGCAGGTGACCACAGCGAATCTGGAGAGAGACACCTACAGAGAGGACTTGAGCATTGAGTGTGGAAGGAGGAGTCCCAGTGGCTGACTGAGCAGGTGAACCAACTTATAGAGGAGAAGGAATGAGGGGCAAGGCAGGTTCTGGACCTAGAGAATGAGCTAGAGGAACTGAGAAGGAAGCTTGCAGAGCCATGGTCCCCCGTGGGACCATCTCAGATGGAGCTGCAGAAGTAGGCCCAGGCCTACCACATGCAGATGGAGTTGAAAAACCTGGAGGAACAACTTCACATCCAGATCCAGGAAAACCAGAAGCTCCATCTCCAGAATGCGGAGCAGCAGGAACAATTGCCGAGACTGGAGTAGAAGGCCAAAGATTTGCAGGAGATGACTGAGACCCAGCATCCTGGGCTCAGAGCAGCAGGTGAAAAAGCATCTGTTGGAAAGGCGGGACTGCCCAGAGGAGACAATAGAGGAATGGAGAGAGGTAGCTGAGAGAGAGAGAACCAATTGGCTTGGGAACTGATGGAGCAGCAGGAGCAGTCTCTGGCCCAGGTGCAGGAGCTCAAAGCCACCTGTGAGTAGCACATAGCCTCCAATAAGTGGCTGAGCTCTGAGAAGGAGGCCCTGCAGCAGCACCTGCAGAGGCAGACCCAGCTGCTGGAGCAGCTGAAGCATGTGCAGGGCCCGACCAACTGGGGGGACCAGGTGGTGCCTCAAAGTGGCAGGAAACAAAACAATCCCTGGCACGTGGTGTTTTTCAAATAAGCCAGTTCCTTGTACTCCAGACGTTAACAGAGTTAACTTGCAAATGAACATGTATGTGCATTTGGGCGATGGAAATATTCTACTTATACAGGTGTAAATTAGATTTTTGGGGGTAGATTGTAGTTCTTTAACTAAGAGCTGGTTGATGTCCCTGAGCTTTTTCTCTCAAGGCTACCCCTCTACTATTTTGAGTCACAGTTCCAATTCTGATTTCTTGTTGGTTGTTTGGAGATAAAAGGCTCATGGGCTTTCTTGTCCAGGATGGCTTCAACCCATGGTCTTCATATCTCAGCCTCCCAAGTAATCAGGATTCCAGGCATAAGCTGTTGATGTTTTTTTAAATAATTTAGTAAATTTTACAGTCACAGAAGTTATAAATTATCATTATAACCTGTGTAATAGATGTGTTTATATATATATCAATGCATACACATAGAAATATTTTAATGTATTTTTGTATCTACAGTAGATTTATGAACAATGATCCTTCGTTGTAAAATAAAATGGAAATAAAAGTTAATAAGGAGCAAAACAAAGGAATTGTCACATGTTTCTTCTTAAATGGAATATGAACTGATATAATCAGTTTGGAAAAACCATCTTTACTTTAAAAATATGGATAATGGCTATTAATTCCAATCCATTTATTTGCCCATATAGTGCATCCTCACATATGAGTTTCAAAATTAAACCACAATTTTTGCTTTTGTATTTAACTTACCTGTTATAATTTAGGGGATAGATGAAGAATCCAATAAAGATAAAAATAATAATAGGCGAGGCTATGAGTTAGAGCTGAAAATGATTTTAAATATGATAATAGCTAATTAAATTGCAATTTTCTTATTTTACTCTATTGTCATGTCCCTCATTCCCACATTTGGAAAGTACATAGAAGGTTCTCAATAAAAAATATATTGAAAGAATATGGGCACGGTGTGGTTTTAACTTATTGAGACCTGTAGCGGGTAATGTGTTTTTGAGGACTTGCAAAACGTTGTGATGGAGATGAAGGGAGGGATGTGCTTATTCTGGAAAACTGGCTAGAGGATTGTTCCCAGAAAGATAGTGATGAATTCTTCCAAAAGGTTACAGTAAAATCACATTCACAATCATGTTCACTGCAGCACTGTTCACCATAGCCAAGTTATGGAAACAGTCCAGATGCCCTTTGGAGAAGGGATGGTTGGAGAAAGTGTGGCATATATACACAATTGGATTGCACCCATCCCTTATGAATACCATTACATTATTTGCAAAGAAACGGATGGATTTAATAATATATTAAGTAAACGAAGAGAGAGGAAGACACACAAAGGACCCATGGTCTGTTGCATATTTGGAAGCTAGAATTTTATGCAAGTTTGCACAACAGTATTAACCAAAGCATGCTATTTTTAGAGGAGTATTTATAGGTGTAATTTCTTGTAAAATTGGACTTTTAATCCAACAAAATGAATACAAGGAAACTATCACTTGGAAGATGTGAGGGGAAGTCAAAGGGAAGGAATAAAGAGATTTATGGAGGAAGAGAGTGAAGGCACAATATACAATGCAGATAGTATGAAACTAGAAAAAATGAAAGTGGGGTGACGTTTGGAAGGGTGTGGGAAAGTTAAGTAAAGATCCAGTGTACTTAAAACAAGGTCCGGGAAGATGGCGGAGGTGAAGCTGGAGGCTAAAAAAGCTCTCGCATAGAAAGCAGTTTTAGAGTTCCAGTGAACAGTCCTAAGCCAGAGAATCACACCAAGTGTGCCATCACAGGACAGAGTGTTAGGCCAGAGAGGGAAAATCCAGGCAAGGAGACAGATCTGAGTACTTGCCAGCAGCTGCCGCTGTGGCGGCAGTGGTGGCATCGGCAGCCGTAGCCTCCATACCTGCAAAACAGAGATTCTGAGACGAAGGAGCCAGATGCGGCGGGCGAGCAGATTCTACTCAACACCAGCAAGAACCGAAAAGGAGCAGACATCTTCATCCTGCAGTTCGCAGACCAGAGACGAACCAGGAACCAACACTCGGCGTGAGTAGAAGCCTAACATCTTCACTCCTTCTAAGGGAGCAGAGGAGGGAAGGCCATTCCCCCCCCCACCCCAAGACTGGAAATTTCTATCTTGGATACTGACAAAGCTTGGATGAGCTGCTAGCTCCAGCTCAGGCCTTGAAAGAAAATTAGAGTCATTTAGCAGGTCATAAGAACCTAAGCTGACCTGCCAGACTCAGCTCCACCCAGGGAAAAGTCACCGACCTCAAGCGCCAGCCCGAGGAGTGGCTTTCTTCACTGGGTAATCAGAGAGAGAGGCTGCCCCTCCTTTTAGCAGCCTTGACAATCAATTGAAATTCAGTAAACATAAACCCTGAGAGTGGCTCCGGGCTGGGCTCTGTGAGTTTCTCACAAACTAGCCCCCAGGAAAAGCTTCTGTTTGCTAAAAGGCCTCAACTTTACCCAGAAACTAGCCTTATCACAGCATCTCTAAACTTGAGGAAAAAGCCATCTCCCTCTTTTGTGATACTCAAAGCAGATCTCCCTCCCAATGAACTAACCTAGGAGGAGGATCGCAAAATCCTGGGTAAAGCAGAGCATTTTTCTGCCTGTTCACACAAACTGACAAGAAACCAAACAAGACACAGGAAAACCAAACAACACAAGCAGACCAGAGACTCCTAGAAGAGGCTGGTTAACGACACAAGGGAGATACAGATTGTTCCCACCCTCCTAAAAAAAATCAAAGAACTTTTTTTCCTTTATTTTTGTACCTGTTATAAAAAATTTTTTTCTAAAACTTTTTTAAAATTTTTAATTTTTACCTAGGAACTTTTTTTCCTCTTATAATTTTTATTTTAGAGGTGTATGTGTGTGTGCGTTTTTCTTTCTTTTATTCTTTTTAAAATTATTTTTGTTTTTTGTTTAGCTCTAGTGAACTTCTGATCTTTTTTTCTTTCTTTCTTATCCTTTTCACCTTTTCTTCTCTTTCTTTCTTCTTTATGTAACTTAATTGTTGTTCTGCACATCCTCAGATACACCCATAGTTGATTATTAGACCATATCCCCAATTGTGTACACACTTATTCCACAAATTTATTACTCAATTCAAAATCTCTTAGACTTAAATTCCTTAATAGCAGTACTGCCTCTTTATACCTAGATAATATTTCAAGTATTTTTATTTTTAAGTTTTTCACATCTCATTGATATCCCTCCCGTTCTCTCATTATATCCATGATCTTCTCTGAATATTTTGTTTTCAGAGAGCTTGAGAATACTCAAAGAGAAAGGCAGAATGGCGTGAGCAGGCTGAGAACACTCAAAGAGAACTACAGGAATGGCATGAACTTGAGGAAGCTAAGCAAAGAGTAACACAGGAATTGAGAGAGCAGGAAGAGAAAACACAAAGATCACTAAAGGCATTCATGGAATCCATTAACAAAGAGCAAAAGAAAGTCAGGTAGACCACAAAGGGATTGCTGAATGGAACCTAACAGAAGGAATGGGAGACCAAGGAAACCATAACCAATCAACTAAGTGATTTGAGAATAAACACTGAACACCAAATTAAGGAAGTAAAAAACTAATACAAGATCTAAAACAAAGTTTCAACCAAGAATTTGGAGCCAGCAAAGCTGAGCAATTAGAAGGAAAAGAAATTAAAAACAAGTTAGAAAGTCTAGACAGCAGGTTAGGCCATGCAGAAGATCGAATCTCGGGGATTGAAGACAGCCTAGATATTATAGAGAAAGAACATACAACCATTCAAGACAAGTCCAAGAAATATGATAGATCTATCCAACACTTGGAAGACACCATGAAAAGGCCTAAACTAAGGATAATGGGTGTAGAGGAGCACCTAGAAACAGAAGTTAATGGTCTAGGAAATGTGTTAAACAGGATTCTAGCAGAGAACTTCCCAAACATGCAAAAAGATAGCCCTCTTCAGATACAAGAAGCTTTTAGAACTCGAAATAGACCAGACCAGAGTAGGACATCCCACCATCACATTAAAATCCACACAGGATCAATTCACACCAAGGAAAAGATCCTTAAAGCTGTCAAGGAGAAAGGATTAATCACCTATAAAGGGAAACTAATTAGGATCACCTCAGATTTCTCAGCAGAGAAAATCAAAGCAAGAAGAGTGTGGAATGATGTATGCCATGCCCTAAAGACAATTATCAACCAAGAATACTGTACCCAGCTAAGTCTCCTTCATAATTGAAAGCCAAATAAAAACTTGTCAGAGCAAAGAAAATTGAAACAATAAATCTCCACCAAACCAGCCGTACAAAAGATGCTTAAAGATGACCTACACATAGAAAACCAACAAGACCACAATAAAGGACAAGAAATTTCACCCAAACTGAGAATCCAAGAACTATAGGAAGAACCCAGTTTTCGCATCCCCAAAGAAGGTGGATCACAGACAGGAACTCCCAAGTAACTCATAGTCCTATCTCTCAACATCAATGGACTTAATGCTCCAATTAAGCGACATAGACTCTCTAGTTCTATTAAAAAGCAAGATCCTTCTCTCTGCTGCCTTCAAGGGTCACATCTTGCCCATAAAAATAAACACATTTTCAATGTTAAAGGCTGGAACAAAATCTACCAAGCAAATGGCCCCCATAAACAGGCAGGAGTTGCAATACTAATATCAGATAAAATAGACTTCAAATTAAAGTTTGTGAGAAGAGATAAAGAAGGTCGCTACATATTAATTAAGGGATTTCTCCTTCAGGAGGATATTACAATTCTAAATATCTATTCCCCAAACAATGGAGCACCCAAATTTATCCAAGAAACACTACTTTCCCTCAAATACCATATTGACCCAAAGACATTAATTGTTGGGGATTTTAATATACCACTCTCCCCACTAGATAGATCAACTCGGCAAAAACTCAACAGAGAAACCGCAAATCTAAATAACTGCATAGATCAACTAGATTTAACAGACATCTACCGAACATTTCACCCAGCAGCATCAGAATACACGTTTTTCTCCGTAGCACATGAAATATTTTCTAAAATACACCACATTTTAGGCCACAAATAAAACTTGTCCAAATTAAGAAACATTGAATATGTACCTTGCATTCTCTCTGACCACAAACGAATAACATTAAAACTCAACAACAAAAGCCACTAAAGAAAGTCCGGTAACATATGGAGGCTGAACAACACAGTGCTGAATCACTATTAGAAAGAGATTAGAATCAGGATTAGAAAGAGATTAGAAAGGAAATTCAAATGCTCATGCTAGTCAACAAAAACGAGCACACAAATTACCAGCTCCTCTGGGACATAGCAAAGGCAGTACTCAGAGGCAAGTTTATAGCTCTGAGTTCCTACATCAACAAATTGGAGAGATCTGAAACCAACAATTTAATGAGTCATCTGAACCTCCTTGAAAAAGTGCAGCAAGAAAAAACCCAATCCAGTAGACGGAAAGAAATAATTAAAATTAAATAAGAATTAAATGAATTAGAATAAAAAAACTATAGAAAGAATGAACAAGACAAAGTGTTAGTTCTTTGAAAAAATTAACAAAATTGACAGACTCTTAGCAAATCTTATCAGAAAAAGAAGAGAACACACCCAAATAAATAAACTCAGAGATGAGAATGGAAACATCATCTTGGAAACAACCAAGATTCAGAACATTATGAGGGAATACTTCTCAAAACTTTATGCTAATAAGTTTGAGAACTTACAGAAATGGACCTTTTCCTAGCAAATATTGACATGCCAAAACTAAACCAAGAAAAGTTAAACTACCTTAATAGGCCCTTATCAAGCATTGAAACAGAAACAGCAATAAGAGACCTCCTATTTGAGAAAAGTCCAAGACCAGATGGTTTTACAGCAGAATTCTACAAGGCCTGCAAAGCAGAGCTCACACAAATACTTCTCCAACTCTTCAATGAAATTGAAAGAGAAAGTTTACTACCGAAAACATTCTATGAAGCCATCATAACCCTCATCCAAAACCAGGCAGGGATTCATCAAAGAAAGACAACTATAGACCCATTTCTTTGATGAACATTGATGCAAAACCTCTCAACAAAATTTTGGCCAATCGACTTCAACAATTCATCCAAAAAATCATATATCATGATCAAACAAGATTCATTTCAGGAATGCAAAGCTAGTTCATTATATGCAAATCAATTAATATTATTCATCACATCAACAGGAGCAAGGATAAGATCCACATGGTTATCTCAATAGATGGAAAAAAAGCATTTGACAGGAACCAACACCAATTTATGAGGAAGGTTTTGGAAAATTTAGGAATCCATGGTACATTCCTCAATACAATAAAGGCTGTATATGACTAATCTACAGCCAGCATTATACTTAATAGTGAAAAACTAAAGCCATTTACTTTTAACTTAGGAACAAGACAAGGATACCCACTCCCTCAACTCCTCTTCAATCTAGCATTAGAATGCTTAGCTACAGCAATAAGACAAGATGCAAACATAAAGGGAATCCAAAGAGGGAAAGAAAAAAATAAAACTCTCCCTCTTTGCAGATGATATGATATTGTATTTAAAGAATCCCATAGACTCCACTCCCAAATTACTCAAGCTGATTCAAAACTTTGGCAAAATAGCAGGGTATAAAATTAACCCCCCAAAATCAATGGCTTTTCTGTATACCAACGATGCGAAAAGTGTGGCTGAAATTAGGAAAGCAACTCCATTTGTAATAGCCCAACAAAAAATAAAATACCTAGGAATTAACCAAAGAAGTGAAGGTCCTCTATGATGAAAACGTTAAAAACTTGAAAAAGGAAATCAAAACAGAACTTAGAAAATGGCAAAAACTCCCATGCTCCTGGATCAGAAGGATCAACATCGTGAAAATGGCAATACTTCCCAAGGCTATCTACAAATTCAACGCGATACCTATCAAAATTCAAACTCATTCATCAAGGAAATAGAAGAGGCAATCCAAAAATTCATATGGAACAACAAAAGACTCTGAATAGCAAAAACACTCTTCAACAAAAAGAATACTGCTGGAGGAATATCAATACCAAATTTCAAACTATGCTATAAAGCCATAGTAATCAAAACAGCTTGGTACTGGCACAAGGATAGACCTAAGGAACAATGGAATAGAATTGAATTCCCAGAAATGAACCTACAGACATATAGCCATCTAATCTTCGATAAGGGAGCTAAAAAAATAGAATGGAAGAAAGACAGCCTCTTCAGTAAATGGTGCTGGAAAAATTGTTTGACTACTTGTAGAAAACTAAAGCTAGATCCTTATATATCACCCTGCACCCGAATCAACTCCAAATGCATCAAAGACCTCGGAGTCAAAACAGACACTCTGAAAATATTACAGGATGGAGTAGGAGAAACCCTGGGTCTCCTTGGCGCAGGCCAAATTTTTCTTAATAGAGATCCAGAAACACAACAAATTAAAGAAAGGTTGGACAAATGGGATTGCAGAAAGTTGCAGAGCTTCTGAATGGCAAAGGACATAGCTAGCAAGATCAATAGAAAGCCCACGGATTGACAGATCTTCACTAGCCATAAAACGGCCAAGGGTCTCATATCTAAAATATACTTGGAACTCAAAAAATTAAATCCCCCAAGAACAAATCCTCAAGGAAACAACTGCTCAATAAATTAATCGGCTAAAGACTTAAAGAGAAACTTCTCTGAAGAAGAAAGAAGGATGGCCAATAGACACATGAAGAAATGCTCAATCTCCCTCGCCATAATAGAAATGCAAATCAAAACAACATTAAGATACCACCTCACACTAGTTAGATTGGCAAAAATCAAGAACTCTAATAACAACAGATGCTGGAGGGGATGTGGACAGAAGGGAATCTTACTTCATTGTTGGTGTGAGTGTAAACTTGTTCAACCACTTTGGAAAGTAGTATGGAGGTTCCTCAAAAGACTCCACATAGAGCTCCCCTATGACCCAGCAATCCCACTTTTGGGCATTTACCCAAATGTTTACAAATAAGACCACACTAAAGCTACCAGCACAACTATGTTTATTGCTGCATTATTTACTCTTGCTAAGATATGGAACCAATCCAGATGCCAATCAGTAGATGAATGGATCAAGAAAATGTGGTATATATACACAATGGAATTCTATGCCTCCATCAGAAAGAATGATATTACCCCATTTGTTAGGAAATGGAATGGAAAAACTTATATTAAGAGAAGTAAGCCAAGGACAAGGAAACATAGATCCCATGGTTTCCCTATTTTCAATATCTAGTATATGTATGAGTCAAGCAGAAAAGTTCAGATAAGGTAATGTTAGGAAAATGAATCCTAAGATGTCTATTCAAATGTTTTTTTTCTTTCATGAATTTGTTCCTAACACATTTGTAAGATTATTTCTTTGTTGCTTTGTATGTCCCTCCCCCTCTGTATAACATCTGATTTCACTGTATTTGATGTTGGTATAATTTGTGGAGGGGAAGGGGAAAACAAGTCGTTTAAATAAGGTTACAGGTGGACCCGTTGTCATGTCGAAAACGAACTTTACAACTTTGGTGGGGGGACGGAGGCTGGGAAGAGATGTGAAGGGGAAACAAAGAGGAGGCTACAATGCTTGATAAGAAACGTACTCATTATCTTGCCCATTTAATTGTAACCCCTCTGTACAGTATTTTCACAATAAAAAATAAATAAAAATTTAACATAAATAAATAAATATGTTAGAAACAAAAAAAGATCCACTGTACTTATAGTCTGATTTGTTGCATGGAAATTCCATTATACATCTATTTAAGTTAATAAAAATATAACTAAAAACCATGGAAACATCTGGTTTTAAGCTGCATTCTCTCAAACCATGAGTCAATATAACAGTTTCCTTCTCAGAAACTTTCTTTGCAGGTCTTTTCCTCATAATGACAGGAAACTGACCAACATAATATTAATACTCCAAACTTCATATCATAAAGATAAAAAATATAAAAATCACATTAAAAATGTTAGAATTCATCACATGATAAAATAACAGGTAGAATCAAATGCTGATTGATTGTTTTTCCAAGTATTTACCTATGGTATCTAATTTAATCCTCACAATAATCCCATAAAGTGGAACTACTTCCATTTTTACTGCTCAGATGATGATATTGAAGTTTTCAGAGTTGGAATTAGTAGTACAACATTGCACACATGGTAAGTGTTTGCCTGATGCCCATCTCCCACTGTATCAAATAACTTCATTCTATTTAATGACTAAAATACCAGCACTTAATCTACTAATTCTAGGAAAATTTCCCAGAATTATTGTGTACACTCTAATAATATTTCGCTTTGTACACTCTAATAATATTTCACTTTATATTTGTTAGAAAATAGATAAATGTAATATGAAAATTCCAAGTTCTTAATTAATTTATACCTCCCTGGTGAAAGGAATTGCTAAACTATAACATTCTTGCTCTCTAACTCAAAATAGTAGAAACCATATTCTATCCCATGGCTCAACATGCACTGCCTAGTAACCCTATCTCTGTTTAATATAGTCTTACTGAAAGAATGACCTGCCCAATTCCTGATGGAAACTGACTGAAGGTCTTATGGACAAGTGATTTCCACATTGTAGCTCACCTAAATTGTTTACCATTATAAGTATTTTGATTGCTTTTTATAACCAACATTTTGAGAGAAATGTACTACTTTAAAATGCTATTAAAGCAAGACGTATAAAAAATCACCTTAGACACTAGATAAGTATTTTACTTTTCATATACCCAAAAATGCAGTCTGACCTATCATTGTTAGGAAAAAGAGGTTAAAAATCACAGACACCAAGACCTAAGCATGAATTAAAGACTCTCCAACTTGTAAATATAAATGGTTTTAAAAAGACACAAATACTACTGCGTTTAAAAAAATTCTGATACTGCAGTTTGAATTAGAAACTATTAACTCTTGAAAATAAGCCATTTTCTTGGCATTAGGACACAAAACACAAGATTAATCCTAATCTTTTTAAAAGACCTTTATTTATACTAAAAATTCAATCTTATAACTACAAAGATTCTAAAAATAACTGAAGTACAGAGACACAAAGGAAAAAATTTATCTGCATCATCTACATTCAAAGGACTGTGTTAATAGAAAAAAAAGTTATATAAATAATTAGCTTACCCAATTCACTTACATTCTTTTATTCTATTTCATTTAGATTCATAAAAACTGGCTTTTCATAAAATGATGCTTAAAAAGCCTATATGTCCACTTACATTTTCATATCTTAACAATCTTTATTTCAGAAATGTCTTTAGCTGTATAGTTAATGAACTGAAATAATAATAAAATATCCAACGTCTTTTCAGAAATTGCAAGACTCGCTTTGGGATGTTATTTATATTGGAAAACATATTCGAAAAGCCTTGTTTGTTAATGTTCCCACAGTTACTCCCACAAAAGGGCCATTAGTGAAGATCTCTTTGCATGTACAAAACAACTTCAAATACATCCACAATCTGGAGATGACACATGCTTTTTGTTTGTTTGTTTTTGAAGGGAATATCTAACAAGCATATCCACAATACTGATTTTCAGTCAATATGATGGGATATTCAAATATAATAAATATGAGGTTATCTCTTAGTGAGAATAGATATGATCTTACAAAGAAAGATTTTTTTCAACAGAAATCTGGAAAGAGTTTATCCACCTTGTGTTTCACAGTAATAACCAAAGAGTAATAACTGTATGTTTGTTGGTCAAACTCACTACAATTGTATATCTTAAAAGTATAATCAATTTAAGAGGGCAAATACATATTTTGTACCGATAGTCATCTTACAGAAATAACTTACTACCTAATTATGTCTTTATCTTCTTACCTAACATATAATAAGTGCTGAAAGCAGTCTCTTTTATGTAACTTAATGCTGTAAATGCTTTTATTATGAAGATGTTTTTTGACAAATAAAATACACAAAAGGGTGGTTCCACTGAAATGACATGACTGAACACTGATAAATAAAAACATTGCAACCCAGTTAACTCTTTGCGGACGCACCCTGTCCACATTGGCAAGCAACATTGCAACAGCACATGCAAACCTATACACATATACACATGTGCACATGTACATACACATATACATGCATGTTAAATTCAGGGTTTATTATACAAAAAGTTCAAATAAAATATTAGTGATTAGTACAAATGATAATTTGCCTTATTACAAAATGAGTTACAATCCAGTCACCACAGCTGTTACATATTACCTGCCTCTCCACATGTAACCACTTAATTTATTTTATTAATTAATTAATTTGTTTGTTTGGTAATAATAATAGGGCTTGAACTCAGGGCCTGGCTCTGTCTCAGAATTTAGTTTTTATTTAGTTTTCTCAAGGCTAGCATTTTACTGCTTATGCCACAGCTCCATTTCTAGCTTTTGCTGGTTACTTTCAAAACAGAATCTAATGGACTTTTTTTTTTGCTTGGTCTGGTTTCAAATCACAATCCTCATAGTTCATCTTTTTAATTAGCTAGGATTAATAACATGAGCCACCAGTGTGGCTTCTACTTTTTCCTCTATATTTATCTAATGCACATACTTACATAATAATTTAAAACTGAGTATAGAACCAAGATGTACAGTGATGATATTGTCCCATCAGAAATTCAAGTTATTAATTTAAATTTCTTCTTGAGTCCATTCACAAAATGACATGATATAGTATAAGAGAACTCACGATTGAACATATGAGCTTTAAGAGATTTCTAATAGATCCATTACTTATTGTTACCCAACATTAGAACAAAATGTATAATGCAGTAGTAAAATAGAAGTCCTTTGCATGACTATTTAAATTCCATGTTTTTTTAAGACACTTTGTTTTCATCTAAAAAAGTAGAACTGTCTATCGTCTTCAATGATTTTGATGATTGAAGGTGCTTAATGAGAAGTCAAAATGTGTTAGTAGTCCTTTGCTATCAATTAAATCTTACTTTTTCTTCTTGGAGAATATAATGATCAAAGCAATAGTTGAGAATCAGCAAGCAATAGTTCAGAATCATGCTTCCCGTGCAAGGGGATCACCAGTAAGTAATCCTTGACACTATTTTCCACAAAGCTTTGTCACAGATATAATCGGCCTGCCCTCTCTAGCTGCTTTCCTCGCTCGTACCTATTCCTTCAAGGTACAGGAAAAGTGTGATTCAACTGATTTCAGTCAGATCTGTTACTAGAATTATCAAGGATTTAGATTCTTGTCTGTAATTTGGTCAAATCTATGTCTCTTTATGTAGGCTACTAAAAATGTATTTACTAATTTCAAGTAAATACATAAATTCTATTTCCATCTTTTTAAAAAATAAAATTCTGTTTGCTCTATAAATTGATCAGAGGCATGGATTTTGTGGCTAGCTAGATCACTTCACATCTCTCTGTCTCTCACTTCATCTCTCTTTCATGGTTCTCATAGATAATATGACTGCTCCACAATTATCCTAATTTATTTTGCTTTTATATTTTTGGTTGCATCATTTCACTTTCTACTCTGCCATTTACCATATTTTTTATATAGAAAGCATTATTTGTTTTTTCTTTCTTTTTTTTTTTTTGGTCAGTCGTGGGGCCTGAACTCTGGGCCTGGGCACTGTCCTTCAGCTCTTCAGCTGAAGGCTAGCACTCTACCACTTAAACGTCAGCCCCACTTCTGGATTTTTCTGCCTATGTGGTGCTGAGAAATCGAACCCAGGGGCTCATACATGCATGGCAAGCACTCTACCACTAAGCCACCTTCTGTTTTCTCATTCCTAGAAGAAGCTGCACATGAAAACATCACTGATTCTCATTTTCAGTCTGTACCTTTGAATATGGAGGAACGTCTTTCCTCTGCTCTCCATCAATTCCCTACTTTCCAGTTAGAATGACTTAGAATAATAAAAATGGAAAAAGAGTAAATAAATAATAATGAAAAAACAGATACACAAAATTCATTGTATTTTTCTCACCAGTTCAACCAATGTGAACTATTGGGGAAATACATAGACACCTTATTCCCACTGGCACTTTAAATCTCTAGTTAAGCAATTCTGATGAAGATGAGGAACAAAATGAAAAAGTGACGAATGGTATCAATTGCAAGAAAAAAAATGGAGTAGAATCCAAGCAAATTTCTTCTTTGGGCTGCTGAAAATAATAGGCTTACTAGAGTGTGGAGACTACTTTCATAAAGGCCACTCATGTGAATACTAGGAATGATGATGAATATACCCCTCTTCATCGAGAAGCCTACAGTGGACACTTAGATATTGTCCATGAGTTGGTGGCTCAAGCAGCAGATATTCATGCAATAAATGTGAATGGCTGGAAACCCCTGCACATTGCTTATTCTTAGAATAATACCAGTGTGGTTTTTTCTTACTTCATCATGATGCAGATACCAATGCCCAAAGTAAAGGCCTCTTGTCTCCCTTGCATTGTGCTGCTGGGAATAGAGATAGCAAAGATACACTGGATCTCCTTCTGTTCAACCATTACATCAAACCAGGTCGGAAGAACAACTTGGAAGAAACTGCCTTTGATATTACCAAAAGGATAAGTATGTATCACTACCTCTTTGAAGTTGTGGAAGGCTGTACAAATTGTTCTCTTAAATCATAATGGTTCAGTTAAGTATCTTTTTTTTCTTGTTTTTTGTTGAGTTTTTTTTAATTGTGAAAATACCATACAAAGGTTTTAAAATTACATAGGCAAGGTAATGAGTACATTTCTTTTTTTTTTTTTTTTGTCGGTCGTGGGGCTTGAACTCTGGGCCTGGGTGTTGTCCCTCAGCTCTTCAGCTCAAGGCGAGCGCTCTACCACTTGAGCTACAGCACCACTTCCGGTTTTCTGGTGGTTTATTGGAGATAGGAGTCTCACGGTCTCTCCTGCCCGGGCTGGCTTTGAACCGCGATCCTCAGATCTCAGCCTCCTGAGTAGCTAGGATTACAGGCGTGAGCCACCAGCGCCCGGCTTATGAGTACATTTCTTATCAAACATGTTGCCTCCTCCTTTATTTCCCCTTCCCATCCCTTCCCATCTCCCCCTCCACTCCCTTCCCCCCTCACTGCCCCTCCCCCCACCAAAGTTGTAAAGTTCGTTTTTCGACATGATGTCTTGTACATCTCATTTTTGCAATGGAAACAATTTGTTTTTCCCCTTCCCCTCCACAAATCATACCAACATAAAATACAATGAAAGCAGGGATTATACTGTGGGGGAGGGACACACAAAACAACAAAGAAATCATCTTATAAATATGTTAGAAACAATCGCAAGAAAAAAAAATTTGAATCCTTATATTAGGGTTCATCTCGCCAAACATCAACTTATCTGACCATTTTGGCTTGTCTCAGACATATACTAGTTATTGCAAATATGGGAAACCATGGGACCAATGTTTCTTTGGGCCTGGCTTACTTCACCTAATATAATTTTTTCCAAGTCTTTCCATTTCCTAACAAATAGGGCAATGTAATTCTTTCTCATGGAGGTATAGAATTCCATTCCATAGAATTCTATTTTCTTAATCCATTCATTTACTGACGGGCATCAAACAAGACTATACTAAAGCTACCAGAACAAATATGTTTATTGCAGCATTATTTAGCATAGCTAAGAGTTAAGTTTCTTAAACTTCAAAATGCCAGTCCATTCTTTGTGTCCATACAAAATACACAACCCAAGTAACAGCAATATCTTACTCTAAAAATTCCGTGCAATTTTTCCAAATGAATTGCCTGACTTTGATGTCAAAATGTATTTGAGTTGTTTGTATACATCCATAATCATTTCTGCAGAGTTTGTGATTTTTTTAATCAGAAATAATTTGAACTCATCTGTTGAAATGAGTAGTAGAGAAACTAAAGATATTTCTGTTTATTGCCTGAAAAAGTATTTTTTAAAATATTCTATATTCTGTGTTTGAATAATATCCATAATCTATTTCATTCTCTCCTAGGTATACTTTGAATTGAGCATTGTTTCATTTTATATATATATATATATATATATATATATATATATATATATATATTCATTAATAAACGTGTCCTTTCAGATTGCATTCCATATAGAAAATTTAAGATTCCTTTTTTTCTAGGTCCTTATGTAGTATATTTCTTAAGAATAAAATGACAATGTTAACTAATTTCAAATGTTTTGTAAAGGTTATTCTATGTAAAGGCCTTTCTAAGGTGAAGATTTAATACACTGATATCAAACTAACATTTAATTCTAACACATGCATGCATTGTTACACGTGTAATTTTGTATTCAACATTTTAATAACTGTTTTTATTTCTTGCATCTGAAGAATGAAAACTATGGAATATTTCACAAATTTTCATATTATCCTTGTGCAAGTGCCATGTTAATCTGTGTATTGTTGTAATTTGGGTATATGTGCTGCTGAATCATGTAGTATCTTCTAAATTTAAGTAGCTAATGATGCAATTCTTTTTTATACAGGCTTATATCATTGGGTGCCTATTTGTAACAAGGAAACCTTATTGTTCCTAACAATACTATTGATCTTATTTCCCTAAAATAATGTGTATAGTGGGAAAAAATTATATTGTTCAGTTGATTGCTCACATTTCATTTTTTGTCAATGACAATTTTAAGTCTTTTTCATTTTAGATTTAATCATACTTTGAAGCACTTATAGCTAGATCCTAAGGTAATGGCTTTTTCAAGTACTTATTTATGCAACTGAGTTAGCTTTGTGGAGCTAATGGATTCAAAGTAAGCCTTGCTTAAGAGCTACTTCTAAACTTCTGCAGCTGACATTTTCCCAAATGAGGTCTTACTGGCACAAATGTCTACCTGACCCTTTATCCTTCTTCCATGTAGGAACAGACCAACCAGAATATCCTATCTTGACAGCATAGTTTATCTTACTGGAACAAAACTAATTTTAGTTACAAGGGATCATAGAAAGATGCACAGTTCATACAGAACTGTTCAGACTAGAAGGTATTTTATCAAAATATCATTGTTTATTATACTTAACATTTCTAAAGTAGCTAAAGCCAAGAAGGTGAAAAAATTGTTCATATGCACGATTACCTAATTTCTGGCCTGTCTACCTTCCAACCAGGCAGGAACTTACACTACTGACTTTCTATCACCAAGTATTTCCATATCTCCAGAAGTCCATATGTTTCTCTGCTTTATTAGGCCTTACATTGGTAATGTTTTAATCACAGTGTTTCCTCTTGCCTCCACGCTGTAAATCTACAAATGGTAAAGCTTTAGGTCTATCTCTATCAAACACTGAACTAGAGATAATGCAATAATTCTTTAAGCATTGTCTTTGATACCCTAACCACCACAACAGAACAATGCAAAACATGTGCCCTTTTTTATTATGTATAGTTATATATTTTATATTTATATGTATATTTTATATTTATATATTTCACACAGTGAAACTTATTAGAATTAATTGATACTTTGAAAAATAAATTGATAATTATTTATTCCAATAAAGAGAATTGGAATATAAATAATTAGGTTTACAATACATATTTGAATATAAAAAGTATCAATGTAATGTCTTCAGTATAAACTTGGGATGCATTCTAAGTGTTCTTGTTCTTCTGAATTCACATGGTAAAAAAAATGTTTTCCTCTAATCTATAAGGGATTTTACTCTGTTGCTCTGTTTATTGTTTAAACTCGCGGGTTCCAAACTGTTTTTCTCCACATTTTTGAAGCATTCCTATTGATCATACCCAAATTATGCTGATACTATGTCTGAAAGATATAATTCTTCTGCAAGACCCATGGGTCCTAGGATCCCAGATCCCAGTTACCCACATCATCAGATAACAGGGTCAAGACTTCTTACCTAGACCCATGCAACATGCCAACAGAAAGTTATTGAAGAGCCATGTCAATTTCTCATTTCCTATAATATTTCAAGCCCCAATTCCTTGAGAAGCAGAAATTAGCAGTAAACAATAGTGAAATGCAAGGCAACTTAAAATGAAGGATGAGGTCACAAAATCTGAGAGAAAGTACTGTAATTCCAACTTTCAATTTACAGATGACCAGCCCATTTCCGTGAACAAGATCACAAAGTGTCACAAGATTATTTTTAATACCCCTCCCCTAGTGATTAATCAAAGATTCCAGTCCAGCATAAGTGGGCCAGAAAAATAGCTCCTGGAAGGATAGATCCACAATTGGTCTATCAAGGCGAGGAAAACTTGACTTAGAAGTCAAATGTAATTCAGAAAATAACATTAATTGAGAAGATCCTTAGTGCTTCAAAACACTGGTACGTCAGTAAAACTTGGTTCTGTGGTATAAAAATGTTGTCATTCTCATAACATTTAATCTCCAGCAAGTGAATTCTTTTTCAAACAATCTTTGAAAAATCACATTCGCAAGCCAAGTGCTAGTGGCTCACGCATGTTATTCTAGTTACTCAGGAGGCTGAGATCTGAGGATCACGGTTCAAAGCCAGCCCGGGCAATAAAGTCTGTGAGACTCTTATCTCCAATAAAACATTCGAATATCGGAAGTGGCGTGTGGCTCAAGCAGTAGAGTACTCACCTTGAGCTGAAGAGAACAGGAACAGCGCCCAAGCCCAGAGTTCAAGACCCACGACACTAATGTCAATCAGGTACAACCATTCATTAAAGTGTAGAAATAGTACCACCCACCATTTGTGTTGTTCATTTGATGCCTTCCAAAATTTGTTAAATATATTATCCTCCCATATGTCAAACCCAAACGTTAGCTAATAAAGTAAATTTCATCACTTAATAAGGTACCTTTTAAAAAGTCACAAATAGATGCCTTATATGTTGTTTATGTTTTCCCTATCTGTCTAACATAGTAAGTCTTGAATATGGGTACTTGTCAGAGGTGGGACAAACATAAAATCTGACTTCTATTTTTTATCATATTCTTCTATATTAGTAAATTTTAATTTTCTTTTTTCCAAAACTTATTGGTAGTAGAAAATATTATCCCATGTAAAATAAAATAATCACACACAATTGTACAAAGCCATTTATAAAAATTGGTACTTAGGAATACATTCTCAACCATTTTTAAACTTTCTTGTTGACTATAGATTAATCTTCCAAATAGATGAGAATAAAATCATATCTAGGTGGTTCATGTCTCCAGTCTTGCAAATTATTATTGCAGATGAATGAATTATGGAAATATAAGCTGACATCAGTTCAAGTATATGCAGGATTGAAACTCCATGGAATGTACATAAACCTTTCAAGTACTAACAGACAGTTTAAACAGAATGACTATCAGGAAGTTGAATCCAGAGAGGAATAATAGTAAAGACATAGAATGAATGAAAAATGAACAAGGGGCAAGTACAGCTAGAATACTCAATGTTCACATGTGATAAAGGAAGTGGTAAATTTGAAATAAATTTTGGAGGAGAGGTTGGTTGAGAATGATAGAAGGAGTGAATCTAATCCAAGAACATTGGACAATCAGATGGACATATTTAATTGTAACACACTTGCACAACCTTTTGAAATTCAGTTAAAAAACACACAAAAATTACAACCAAACAGCAATCTCTGGAGAGTATGAATATGATCTCTCAAAATTTTAAGCAGTTAATGAAGGGCAAAGCAAACAAAACTATTCAAAGAGGGCAGTTTGGGGTAGGGGAGAAATTTGAACAGATTTAAATAGCTTGTCTAAGGTTATATTTGCTGCAAATATTATCTTTCTTCTGCGAGTTCTCTGTCTGAACTGGATACTCCAGTCCTGAGCCACACTTGATAGCTTGTGAAGATAGAATGGAAGAAAAAAGATCAAGAACCCATTACTCCATTGGAGAGAAAACAATCTTCTATGTTTTCTTTCATCTCCCTTCACTACTCTTTCTTCATACTTTTAAGTCAATTGATTTTGAGTTATATATTTCCTTCTTTGTTCTGGAAAAGTAAATGATGAAAGTAATTCACCAAATATTATTTGTCATATTTTTTTTATCATGCTGTTTACTTGTTCAAGTGAGTCCATTAAACTTCACCTCTGCATTTGGTTGCCATGAAAATCCAACTTTGATGTTAATCAGGACAAGCTCCAATGTAAAACTTTGTCCCCATAAAAACAAGTCCAAGAAACTGTGATCACAAATATTTTTATATCCTTTTTTTCTTTTTTCTTTTACCTTGAAAGTCTTCTTGTGTCTAAAGTGCCCACAAAAAAAGTACTCCACCAGTTTTTGATTCAATCACTTCTAACCTCAAAGATATATTTTGCTAACAAGATACTTAGAGGAAACCAAAGAATCCTCCACTTTTATCTTCTCTCTTAAGACTCTCTTTAGATACCATATCAGGAACAGTGAAATTATTCTTTGCAAAATTATTTCAATAGATTATTTTTTTCTCTTCATCTTGCTTTTGCTCAACAAGATGTATGGAGAAGAATAGAATTAAATCACCCAAAGCTTGGATGACAGTGTCTGATAAAAAGGACAATGCTTCTATGTCCTACTTCTATGTCCTCCTCTTAGCTCTTGTCTGATTTCCAATTAATCACAGGTTCTTGGCTTCAAGTCTAGTGAAGTTGAAGGACTATAAGGCCTCCTCCACTGCTACATCTTCATGGTTTCTCCTTTAAAACTCTTTTAAGTTGCCTCATTTGGATGTGGAATTTATTTTCAGGTTTTCATTCAATCTATTCTGCATTGTAGTGAGCCAAATAGGCTCTGTAAAATCACTTTAGGTAGCAAAAATATTAAGACAATCTCTATCAAAAAGTTTTGGCCTCCCTCCACTGCTGGAGCCAATTTGCTTAGCTAGTGTTTCTAAGAACACTGTTTTCTTTTCTTTCTTTTTTTTTGAGGGGAGTGGTACGGTTGCAGGGCTGGAACTCTGGGCCTGGGTGCTGTTCCTCAGCTCTTCAGCTCAAGGCTAGCGCTGTACAATTGAGCCACAGTGCCACTTCCGGCATTTTTCTTTTTGCTTATGTGGTGCTGAGGAATGAAACCCAGTGTTCTAAAAACACTGTTTTCTTTTCTTTCTTTTTATTTGGGGGGGGGGGGAGTTACAGTCACGGGGCCAGAACTCTGGGCCTGGACGCTGTCCCTCAGCTCTTCAGCTCAAGGCAAGTGCTATACCACTGAGCCACCTTTCCAGCCCACAACACTGTTTTTTGTTTTTTGTTTTTTTTTTTTTACCTTTTCCATTTGCTCATTTCTTTTCTGAACCCAAAACTTTTTGGCTTATTTAATAAGTGAAGTCTTCATTATCTCATGTTAATAAGAATATTATATTTTGTGAGCTACTAAGAAATGTGAAATCATTGGTTTCAAGTATCCAATCAGATTTTTTTCTGTGGTTCAGTGCTTCAAGTGCAAAGACATTGTGGAAAGTACTACAAACAGAAAAGTGTAAACCCAATACCTTCTTTCATTGTTGAGGGCACTTTCTCCCTAAATATGTGGACCCAAATTATCTTTTTCAGAGAATTACTGTTTGGTAATTAAAGTCAATTCACAAATTTTGATGTCTTTTTTTTAAGAACTTTGAATTTAAATTCCACTACAACCTTGTTTCACACAGTAAGAGTAGATTTCCTGGGTAAGAACAATTCTCAAGGGAACCTACAGGATTTATAGAAAGGTTTCTGAGGTTTGTTTGTTTAGTGTGAAAATGAACCATCTTCACTCACATTGCTCCCTCTCCATTAAGTCTCCATGCATTTCTTTGCATGAAAGCCTAATTTCCCAGGTAATTTTTAATTTTCATAATAGGCCACGTTGTTAAAAAGTTTGAACAATTAAAATTTACCTATCATAATTTTAAAACATTTTTGAAATTCCTTTAGCAGAACCGCGAATTCACCAATCTTATTTCCACCTTTACCATCAAAAACAGTTAACATGTTGTTTTCACGATATAGTGACCATGCAACTATTATTTTCCAGTGTCTTTGTTATGCATATATATATATATATATATATATATATATGACCACATAATAAAAATGAACTCCAAGATATGGACTCAGAGATTTTTATTTGCAGTTGTTGTTTTTAATGTATTATGTGACTTCTATTTTCTTTAGATGTTTCCCCTATGGTTTATCACTTGCTGTATTTGATTTTGGTACCCTGTGTTGTGTATACATTTACCTTCATTAGGGAAGGGAAGAGGAACATCACAATGGTGACACAAATGACAAAGAGCAAACCAATACAATAGCAATACTCACAAGACAATATGTTGGAAATATACACTACAACTTGTAAGGGGTACTGAGGTGAAGGAAAACTGAGAAAAATGAGGGAGGGTTTAACAAGATTGAAAAGTTATGTTTTCACTACCTTACAATTACTGTAACCCGACTGTACATTACTTTGACAATAGAATTAAATTAAAAAATAAGCTGCATAAAATAAAATTTCACTCTATTGCTATAGTTAATATTCTTTATATAATAATTTTTAAATCAATACTATTTGGCATCTAATTTGATTTAATTACCCTTTCTTTATCAGAAGGTCATCAACTTGAATGTTATCCAAATGGACAATATTTTCCCAATATACTTGCTTATCTTGAAAAAAATAAATTTAATACTTTCACACACAGAAAACCGAAAACAGTTTAATTCTATGGAAACCCATAACTTTTAAAATTAAATAAGTTGTTAGGACAGAATATATGTGTTCTTCAAAATTCCTATGACTAGTAACTACTCATTTTCAAATTCTGAACATTCCATACCTGAGAGATTCAAAACAGTACTTGTTTTAATGTTATGTAATTCTGCAATAGATGCAGTTTCCAATGGGGTATTACAGATTTAGAAGTCAACAGAAAAATAGCCACATTCTGGTAGAGGATAAAACTATGAAGCATCGAAATAATTCTCCAAAATTAAGCAATCTCAAGCTTTATGCCATAAAGTCATCCTAGCCCAACAGTTTCCAACTTGTAAGTTGCACTTTAAAATTCTCATTATTTACGTCATGAATAGCTTTTCTCTACTGTGAAAAAATACTACATCTTTGGTATTGTGATGCCCTCCTCATTCTTCAAAGAACACCACAAAAAACTCTGTTGCATCAGTTTTCCCCCAGTGGTATTCTTGAGATCAGAACACTTGCAAATATTATTTATATTTATACTTTTTTAACTATCATAGATATTCAGGATACTAAGATCAGATGATTATGGTTCAAAGCCCATCCAGGCAGGAAGGTTCCTTAGATACTTATCTCCAATAAACTTCTCAGAAAAATACAGACACAAGTGGCACTGAGGTTTCAGGGGTAGGGCAAGAGCCTTGAGCTCAGAGACAGTGTCCAGTCCCAGAGTACAAGCTCTAGGACAAACGAATAAAACAAAAACAAAAATAAAAATCAACCCAAACCTAGCATTTTTTCTCGTTGTATACAGAGGCCGTAACTAAGGAAATTGCTTCCTGTGTTACATATAAGTAGAAGAAAGAAGATGTCAGACAATTATTCTCTTCATACCATGCTATACCAAACCCTCAAAAAATGCTCTTTTTCTAAATTCATAAATTGATGTCATCCATTTGTTGGCAACTCTGTCTAGATTATTCACATTATTATTTTATACATGAACTGTTGGAATTATCTATAAATTAAGTTCTAATTGTAACTCTCTTGAAAGAATATTCTATGCAAATAGAATGACAGAATCTTTTGTGAATTTGTCAATTAAAACCTCTACTTAAAAAGAATTTTGTAGTATCCTATAGAATATGGAATTACAAACAAAAAAAAACTATTTATTTTGAATCTAAATTCTTGTTTATCAAGGTCCACAAAGTTCTACATTAGACTAAGTTTGCTATTTCTCCAGGCTTAACATTTGTAAACGTTCATCATTTCTTTGGCATCCAACCGAATGACGCTTACTTATTTTTCAAAATTTGGATGGGAATCATGAGCTATTTTGCGTCTAGGAATGTTCTGTAATGAAGAGAGCAATTAAAACACAATTGAGGATTATATATGAGTTGCATTTCAATAGGAAATGACTTCTCAAAACAAGACAAAATTAGACCAAACTTCCAACTGTGTATTCCTTTCTTGTAATTTGGTTTGTTTTACTTAATTATACTCCCTGGTCCAGGGAATGTTTCACTATGTAATTCCACTCTCTAATCTCCTGTCTTAGTCTGAGTGCTAGATTTCCAGGCTTGTATCATATTGCCCTGCCATAGTTTGTTGGTTTATTTAATCTAGAAACACACAAGCAATTCTGAACTTCTCTGATGATCTTATCAATTGACTGCTCAGACTGTTTATATACTATTTTCAAAGATGTTCTAACATTTGACACAGAATATGAACATTTCCAGATGCACCTGCAGGGGTCTCTGATTCATTCCTCCATGGATCTGATCCCTTTAATAATGATTACTTGACTTTCTTACTATCTCTGGTCCCTACCTATGTAATAGTGTCAAACTTTTTTGAAGAAAGTTCACTTGAGGTCTTTTTAATATTAAAATTTATCTCTTGATTCTAGTCTTACTCCGGACATATTTTCTATTGTTTTCTAACTTTTCTACATATTCTGAGAATTGTTTCATTTGTGTAGTTGTGTGTGCACATATAAGTGCCTCTGTGTGTATGTGTTCGTTTGTATGTATGTATGCAAAAGCCACAAGCTCTTATTCACCAATCTTGCTCATGATTGGTATTCCATCACTTGAACCGTTCTCCCAATGCAGCTTTGGCTGGTTAATTATAGATAGTGTCTCAAACACTGTTCTTCCCAGGCTGGATATAAACTGAACTTCTCAGACTTCTTTACACTCTTAGGTTTTATTTTTCCAGAAGTATCAGCTTTTAAACTACAAACATTTTTGTGAGTGTGTAGTCTAATCTCCAGCCTAGATTTTTAACTCTAGAATTCATATAAAGATAGATGAACATACACATTACATATACTGAGTGTACACTGTTAGAAATGTGATCTTAAGCTGGTTGGCGGTGAGATCTGAGGATTGAGGTTCAAAGCCAGCCCGGGTAGGAAAGTCCCGGAGACTTTTCTCCAATTAACTACCAGAAAACTGGAAGTAGCCACTGTGGCTCAAGTGGTAAAGCACTAGCCTGGAGCTGAAGAGCAGAGGGACAGTGCCCAGGGTTCAAGTGCCATGACCAACAACAATATATATGTATATATATATATATATATATATATATATATGCATGCATATATATGAAAAGGAAATAAAAAGAAATATGATCTTTTCCACCAGGTTCATTGCTAGTATAATCCTGTTCTCTCAAGATGGACTTTTTTTCCAGTTATGTCCATTCTCTTATATCTGCCTAGCATGGAACCAGAATCATTCTTCTATTCTACTTTTTACAAATTTGCATGATTAGAAAGTGTGATTTAGAAATTCATGTTCCACTTAGAAGAAATGCTTTCTCTATATCACTTCTATAAATCTACATACTGGACTTAGCATTATTGTTTCAATGTTGTCTTATTTTTAGAATCTTCTATATTGTATTGAACCCTTAATCACAGAACTCCTCATTCTCCTATTATTGCTTTTGTTTCTCTTACTGTTAACTCTTGTACTTTTGGAAAATAATGCACAGCACATATACTCACAGAAAAATGATCTGAGAATCCTGTTCCCATTTAAAATTCACCTTAATTTACAGAGCACTTACGAACGTTGAACTCAATGTACTCATGGATAATTTATAAGTAATTTAAATTTCATATTTTCTCTTTACTAAGTTGTCTCTGAAACACTGTAACATGATGTCCAAAGATATCCTTGTTCTATTTCAATGAAGTCAGCAAACATTCATTATACCTCAAGCAGCACCATAGATTGTTACTGGAAGTAATGATTACTGCATGTGGAAACTGATCCCAGGAGAGGAATTGAACCTAGAGGTGTGACAAAGTTCAAGTTAACTTGGGCTTTCCTTTTTACTGTACAAGAAAAGGATCCAAGGCTTGAAGGAAACTCTGTCCCTGACTTTTCGAGTGTGTTTTTTACTCATATAAAACTTGTCTGTAAAGTACTGGTTGAGAGAACTACAAAAGGAAATAATATGCCATTTGAAGGCCAGCATAGAACAAAAAGAAATAACGTTGTTTTAAGTGTTCTACTGCAAAGAAAAAAAAAAAAACATGGAGATTTTAAAGTGCTTTATGGATGGATATTTCACTCCTGAATGATTCTCTTGTTGTAGGATTCAGTTATCCATTCCTTTAGTCTGGTCCTGAGTTCTCCATAGCAATAAATATTCCAAAAAAGCAGGATCCAGTGAGTATAATCAGCAATATCAGGCTCTTCTCAGATCAGTACTACTTTAAGAAGGGTCCCAAAGAAATACCTGGGTTTATTTTGTTTGCTTGTTTATTCAATTTGTGCTGGTTCTGGGGCTTGATCCCAGAGGCTGAACTGTGTCCTTGAATAGATGTCTTCCTGCCCACCTGCCCCCAGAGTTAGTACCCTACCGCTTGAGCCAAAACCCCACTTCTGGCCTTTTTGGTCGTTAATTAGACATAAGAGGTTGACAGACTCTCCTGCCTGGGTTTGCTTTGAACTGAGATAGTAAGAAAGCCAAGTGATGGGCTGGGAAGGTGGCTCAGTAGTAGAATGCTTGCCATGCATGCATGAGGTCCTGGGTTCGATTCCTAAGCACTACATAAGCAGAAAAAGACGGAAATGGTCCTGTGGCTCAAGTGGTAGAGCACTTGCCTTGAGTTGAAGAGCTTAGGGACAGTGCACAGGCCAAGAGTTCAGGCACCATGACTGGCAAAAAATAAAGCCAAGTGACATCAACTATATCAAGACTTCTGTTTTGAACCAAGAAATAGTAGATGAAGTTTATTATAAAACTAATATTTGACAATTTTTAAAAGAAAAGAATATGTCCAGCCCAGATGCCATAACCTAAATAACTCAGCAAAAGTAGGTGCACTGAAGCATTTTGGAATTATTTTTTTTTGCTTCGGGAGATTACTATTGACCTTGTCCTTCCTTTTGGGGAAACTTAAATCATATTTGCACTTTTTGTTGGTCGTGGGGCTTGAACTCTGATCCTGGGCTCTGTCCCTCAGGTATTCAGCTAGAGCTCAGCGTGCTACCATTTTAGCTACAGCACCACTTCTTGGGTTTTGGTGGTTAATTGAATATAAGAGTCTCATGGACTTTCCTGAGCAGGCTGGCTTTGAACCGCAATCCTGTGGTCTCAACCTCCTGAGTAGCTAGGATTACAGGCTTAATCCACCAGCACCCAGCTCATATTCCATTTATTGCACTTAATGACACTAGAATGGGAGTTTGAATCTAATGATGACATTACAGCTTTTCAGAAAAATTGAGGTAGCAATAAGTTCTCCTATTCCATTTTGTTACCTTAATGACTCATGAGCTATGGGACCCTTACATTAGCATCCTCTGCCATCTGTGTAGGTGTATTTACTATCAGGAAAGACAGATTTTTAGAAAGCAAAACAGATCAGGTATGAATGAACAGCATAGGAGGTGATACATTTATCACACAGAGATTAAGAACTAGCCTAAGAGATTTAGAATGCTAAAGACAATGAGGAATAAGCCTAGTTGATAACTAGTTCTTCAATAACCGAAAATTGTTCCCTAGAATGGTTTCTGGTACGTTAGTTACTATCAATTGTTCCTTCCATCTGGAGTTATTCCTTCTCTTGTCCCAACTGAAAATTTGCCTGTGCCTTTTTGGTGCCATGACTGACCAAAAAGATTTCCAAATCTCGCTTAGACTACTGTTCTCATTGTGATTAGCAGTGACCACTCAAAGCCTGGAATCTTTGAATTTCCAGAATTAATCTTCCTGGCATTAGTTGCTGTGACCTAATGAACAAAACTTTTTTTTTCAACACAGCATTCTAATATAGGTAAAGTACATGAATTAGGGAGTATTGTCAGGTATTAGTATGGAAGGAGCAATTATATATTCCAAGTATGGATTATTTACTTTTCATTTACTAACTAAATATTTTTTGTTGTTTTTTCAGGTTGTTTTTTGCCAGTTCTATAGTCCTGGGTCTTAAACTCAGGGCTAGGGAATTATTCCTGAGCTTTTTTTTCTCTCATGGCTAGCACTCTACCACTTGAGACACAGTACCATTTCCAGTGTTTCTTTTTCTGTTTATATGGTACTGAGGAATTGAACCCAGGTTTCCATGCATGGTAGGCAATCACCATACCATAAAGCCACATTCCCAGAGCTCTAAATGACTTTCTTAAGATGGCATTCCATTTTCATTCTGTAACTATGTATCATAATTTTGGCCAGTTGCTAGAAAAGAACATAGAAAACAATACTAAGTCCAATAAGATTGGATAGACAATGAATAACTGTCACGGTCTAGCCAGGGCACAGATGGGATTACCTCATGGGGCTGGTTCAACAGGCTGAGCAAGACAGTTCCTGACCCACAGCTCACCTCCAGAATGAGAGGGCCACCTTGGGTTCCAGCCTAATGGGGACAATGGGCCAACTCTTCCAGCACCCATTCAACCAGTTCCTGTGAGAGAGAGGGAGAGAGAGAGAGAGAGAGAATTACACTTAAGCTGGTTGCTGGTGGCTCAGGATTATAATCCTAACTAAAACAAGAGGCTGAGATATGATGAACGTGGTTCATAGCCAGCCCAGGCAAGAACGTCCATGAGACTCTTATCTGCAAAGAACCACCAGAAAACTGGAAGTGGCACTGTGGCTCAAGTGGTAGAGTGCTAGTCTTGAGGTGAGGAGCTGGGGGACAGCACCCAGACCCAGAGTTCAAGCCCCACGACTGACAAGAAGTGGACTTCCCACCACAAGAAGTGGACTGAATATCACACATTCTCCTAGGGACCATGGCAGAGAAGTCAGGCCGAGCTTCCTGTCAACTGGAGGTCATGAGTTGGTCACCTTGCTTCTCTGTCCCTCACTTTCCCCAGCTACAAAACTGAACACAGTGAAGGATCTCCTTCTTCGTGGGAATAGGGTAAGGATGAAAGAGAACCATATTTTGTTTCATAATCCCATATATGTCACACGACTAATAAAAGACCCTATCTGAGCCCTTTCCGGGTTATCTTCCTGTCATATGCCCACAGAATTGCCAAGAACCGTATCTGACAGCAACTCCCTCTGTGCCTGGCCCTGCTCTAGAAATCCCCCTGTATTGATCCCTTGTTTCCTCACAACTGTCTTGGGAGGAGACTGAGGTACAATGGTGGAGGCCCAACCCAGAGCTCTACAGCTGCTGTAGAATAAGAGTTTGGGACAATCATCTAAACCGATGACTGAGCATGGCGCTATATGTATACCATCCTAACTTAGGAGAACTGGGCCTGGTGGCTCATGCCTGTCACAGATATGAGGACCACGATCCAGCCCAGCCTGAGCACATATTGAGTCTCTATCTTGGAAATGCCCAAGACAGAAATGCTTGGCTTGCATGGTTGGAGACCTGACTGGCAAGCCGAAGGCCTTGCGTTCAAACCTTAATACACCAAAAAGAACCAGAGTTCCGGTGCCAGAGGCTCATGTGTATAATCTTAGCTACTCAGGAAGCTGAGATCTGGAGATCACAGCACAAGATTTAAAATAGGTTTGGCCTCACCCATCAGACGCCATGATGAGAAAACCCGGAATCTGACTTATGCTGGTGCACTCCATACTAGCAGGGCTCACATCCTTACTAAGTGCTGGCCATGATCTCTGTCCCGCTGGGAAGCCAACCTCTGCAAGCCCCACCCCCAGGTCCTCCCATGCTCCCACTGCCACCAACCAGGCCCAAAGGAGTAGAGGGCTCCAGGGCACACAGGTCCCTTGGTCTTGTAATTTAATGTTGCTGAGTCCCCTTCAAGTGTCCCACACTTCCAGGCCACCAGACCTCAGCCACAAAGCCCATGCATCCCCCAAATATAGCAGGCAGAAGTTACCCAAGGACTCAGCCTCCTTATTACAACCCACTTCTATGTGCATGCACACACACACACACACACACACACACACGCACACACACACACACACACACCACACAAATCCAGACTAGTGACAGAAGACTCGTCCACGTAGCACCTGCAATTTTCCAAATGATCACTCACCTGAGTACAGTCAGGCTGTACAAAGAGGAAGATGATCTCTCTCTCTCTCTCTCTCTCTCCCTCTCTCATGCACACACACAGACACACACACACACACACACACACACACACACACATACAGATTCTAAGTAGTGCCTCTCCAGAGTTTGTTGGTTCCTCATCTGGAACAATGTACAAGCTGGAGCACGGGGGGTTCCCTTGGAGGTATCAGGGGCCCCCACCCAAGGGGAGCACCACTCTAATGATGCAGCACCACCCTGCCTATCCCGTTCTCCAGGGCCAGACCCTTGACTCCCCATTCACCAAAACCCTAAGCCAGGATGCTGGGTGAAGGTGTCCTGAGACAAGTGGCTCCTCAGAGCCAGGAGAGGAAACAAGCAGGGGGTAATGCTGACCCCAGAGGTGTGTCTGACCCGAGGTGGGGGCGGTGTTGTGGATATGGATGGGGTCCTAAAGGCTACATACATGGACTTACTCCCTACTTCCAGCCTACATGCTTCAGGGCCACATGGCGCATTTTTGGGAAGGACAAGGAGCCCAGATGGACTGGGAGCACCAACAGAAGCTGGCAGAGCTGGGAAATGTGATCACTCTGTGAGAACTGTTGATAGTGAGGGAGGGAAAAGGCTGGGAGTATGTGTATGTGTGTGTGGAGGTTCCTCCCAGATATTCACATTCTGCTCTGACCCCCAGTACCCTCACTTCCCTACTGGGCTCTTCTGGGACCCTCTCTTCATGTGAAAGGGGACCGAGCACAGAGGACAAGGGCTCACACAGCAAGAGAGACCTATCTTCTGCATCCAACATGCTCAACTCCTAGAAAAAAGGAAAAGACCCGAGAAGGCAAGCGTGGAGGTGCTGCTCCCCACCTCTGAATAAAGCCACCAGATTCCCACCAGGGAGAGGAAGGGTGCAGATGCATGGCTGTGTGGCTCCCACTGCTCCAGGCCAGGGGTTCTGTGGAGCCCTCTCCTCACCCATCCCTGCATCTCCCTGTTTCCTGGGACACTGGTGGCTAGGAATGGGGGTGGGATCCCAGGGTCAACACCCACTCCCACCCCCAACCCTGGGACACATTTGTGGCAGAGCCCTGGCCACACTGTAGGGCACGGGGAAGGCAGGGTCTCGTCGGGAGGGGGGGGATCGCATGGTGAGGGGGGTCACAGGGTATGGGCCCAGGAGGAGTCCACTCACATGTGCTGCTGGGAGAAGCTGTTGGCAGCAGCTTTGGGTGGCTTCGAGTAGCTAAGGCAATAGCATGGCAAATACTTGGTCCTGGAGCAGAGGACAGGGGGGCCTGAAACAGGTCGGGGTCACAAGCCTGCCTGTGGTGTGTCATCGCCTGAGGACTCCAAGAGGTGCCATGGGTCCAAGTTTGAAATAGAGCACTGTGCGAAATGCAGAAGTGGACTGGGGCGTGGGCAGCTGCGTGGCAGGGCTGAGCAAGGCCTCTCCTCCTAAGCCTTGAATCTCTTGCTTACCATTCAGCCACCTCTACCTTCCTCAACTCTTGGTAGTGGTGTCAACCATCAGAGGGAATCCCAGTGCTACCAGGCATCATGAAATTTGGGCGTGACCACCATTCTTATATTCCATTGTTGAGAAAGAACCATGAAAAAATGGGGGTGTGGCTGGAATCCTGTGATGCAGGCAGAATGGGCAGAGTCAAGATGACAGTGGCTCCCCCAGCCCTTTTCCCAGGGAACTCTGTCCAATTCAGTTGGGGACAAGAGGGTGATCTGCTTTAGCCAGATGGCTGCACAGATTGTTTTTGTTGCCAGTCCCGGACCTTAAACTCAGGATCTGACCCAGTCTGTGAGCTGCTTTTGCTCAAGACTAGCCATCTACCACTGGAGCCACACAGCTCTACTTCTGACATTGTTGCCACTGGAGTTGGACAGAGGTCTCAAGGACTTTCCTGCCTAGGGTAACTTTGACCATGATCCTTCTATCACAGCCTTGTATCAAGTAGGAATGCTGAGAGCCACTGGTGACTGCCTAATCATTGGTCTTGCTGATGTTCTGGCACAGACCGGTGAGTTCCCTATCCTCGGGTTGAAGTGGTGGGAGCTGAAGCCCACAGTTGGAATCCTAGTCCTGCCACTTCAAAATGGCAGGAGAACCTAAGAAACTCATTCTTATCCATATGATTACCAATGGAATGTGATCAATGTCAAGATTGAAAAAGTAGTTCTTGAATGATTCTAGGATCAAATTATACACAATTATATCCTAGGACACTGATCGATTTTAGTTAATACTTCATTAAGCATTTAAACAATCACATTCATTAAATGAAGGCAGAATGAAATACCTAAGAATTAGACCTCACATAGTATAAAGGTGCAATTTTTTCTGCCAGAATTGGGATTTGAACTCATTGAGTAACTCTATTGCACTGTGTGAGAAGGGGAAGCTCACCTCCTTGAAGTCAAGAAATTCAAGTCTGTTCCTTAGATCTGAATTGGATCCCCAGCACTAAAAAGCATCCTATACATGTACATTTTAAATATATGATTTATATTCATATACATATGTTCACTCCATATTACACTCAGTATAGTTATTCTTTTTTTGTTTTTTTGAATTGACCATTTATTTTATTGACTATTATGACACATAGAACATTGATTACATAGGTTATGGGTCTGAATATGTATTCCACTTCATACCTGACACCCAGGACTTTCACAGAAAAGGAAAATGTGTCACCATCCACTTTTTACTCCATGATTCATTGTTTGTCAATGCTGGCATCTGAACTCGTGGCCTACAAGGCCAAATTACTGAATGTGTGAGTGTCAACATTCCATCCTGGGGCTGACAGGCAGTTCCCAGGACCTGAGATTGAGCCCCAGGGGTTGACAAAATATGAACAGATTGACATGTAGATGGCAGTACACTAATAAATATATATGTTTATAGAGTGCCAGAGATGTCTATACATTATTCAGTTATATAGACTACATTCCTACCAATTCTTGGGTATTTATTATGTCTCCATTTAATTAGTGTTATGGTTTTCATCCTTAATAAACTATTAATGAAATCAGTGTCCTGAAATTATTGTGCTCCTGTAATAGTATTCTTTTAATGCTTTATAAATATTAAATTAAATCAATCAGCCTCCTGAATTCATTCTGTCTAATTTTATAGGCGCATCATTCATGATCAAGTCATTCAACCGTGACATTGATAACATTCCTATGGATGGGAGCGAGTCTCTTAGTATCTACTGCCATTGGTACATGTCAGGACGGGGATTTGAAATCAAGGCCTATGTTGCCACATGGTCCTATGGCTTCCCAGATAGTCCGCCAGCTTTCAGCAATGCAAGGTAAAATACCCTTGGCAACAGTGTCATTCGGACCCAGGAGGGTCACCTCCACAAAGGAAGAAAACATAAAAAGGCCATCTTGCTACATTTTTCCTGTGAATTTTTTTCCCTGCAAGGCCTAGGGATCTAGGATCCCAGGATCAGGTGTGAGTCCAGTGGCTGCACCTCAGCGTAGGGTGATGGAGGCTGAGGCAGAGTTGCCACGACCTGAGTTCAAGCCCCACTCTGGGGAAAATAAAAAAATTAGCTCCCTGGCTTGCAATTCCCACCATTTATTCTGCCAGGCTTTGGATTTGAACTCAGGATCTGAGTAAATCCCCAGCACTGTGGATGAAGGGGAAGCTAACCATAATTTAAGATAAGAACTTCAGGCCTGTTCACTAGGCTTGAATTCAAGCGCCAGCCTTGGAAAAGGTACTATTTATATAGATTATAAAGATAGGATTTGTACTTAACTTTAGGTGTTCAGTCCATACATGTTTGGTGTGGTTGTTCCTTGTATTTATTGTTGTATTCATTTATTTACTATTGATTTTACTGACTATGATGACACCCATTCCGTTTATTACATTGATGACATGCTCTCACATTGCATCTAGATTTGTAGACTTGTTCTCCATCATGCCTGACACCCAGCACTCTGAGAAAAGGAAAACAAGTTTCACACTCAGCTTCTTACTCCATGATCCAATTGTGGGTAGTGCTGGAAGCTGAACTGAGGGTCTAACAGGACTAATTGGCAAATAGGTCAATGTGAACACACCATCCTGTGAGCAACTAAGGAGGTAGGCCATTCCCAAGATATGACATTGATCCCCAGGGTGGGCCACGATAGTTATAAATTCATTATTTAAACATAGGATCTATATTTACATATATGTGTGGACAGCATCTCGTGTTTGGTCTACTTCTAATTTTGTGTCTTATCCATGGAGGTATTGTGCATTTTACTGAGTATGGTGGCAGATATAACAGTGTTTACATGGATGACAACCTATTGCCATGTCTGTAGGGTTTCCTATGCATTCTCCATCCTAGCTGAGACCCAGGACATTTGCAAGACAGGAAAATAGGTGAATCTATTGGCTTCTCACCTCAGGATTCATGTTTTGGCTGTGTTGGGATTTGAACTCAGAGCCTAGCATGCCCAATTGAGGAAAGAGCCAAGGTGATGACACAGGTCTGTGAGCAATGGAGATAGGGCATACCCAGGACCTTACATCGAGTCCCAGGTAGGGCCAGATAGTCATAAATTCATAATTTAAACATAGCATCTATATTTACATACATGTGTGGGCAGCCTCTTGCATTCAGTGCACTTCTTCTCCTTATTTTGTTCCTAATTCATAGAGGTATTACGTATTTTATTGGTGACAGGCATGTTGACATGGAAGACAACCTGTTCCCATGGTTATAGGGTTGCCTATGCATTCATTTTCCATCCTAGTTGAGACCCAGGACTTTCACAGGAGAGGAAAACATTTGCAACGACTGGCTTGTGACATCAGGATGAAACTTTTGTCAGTGCTGGAATGTGAATTCAGGTCTGGGTAGCTATGTTGAACTGTGGTTGAAGGGGAAGCTCACCATCCTTGAACACTAGAATGTCAGGCCTGTTCCCGGGCCTGATTTGAAGCCCCAGCATTGGACAAAATAACAAGCCCACCTATTTTAAACATAGGATCTCTCTTTACCTACAGGTGTGGTATGCAACTTTGTGCTCAGTGTAGTTATTCTTTTTATTTTCTGTCTTATTCATGGATGTATTGTGTATTTTATTGAGTATGATGACAGATATAACTGTGCTGACATGGATCACAATCTACTCCCATGACTATAGGGTTGTCAATATAGTATTCTCCATCTGCGCTGAGACCCAGGACTTTCACAGGACAGGAAAACAGATGGATCAATTGGCTTCTGACATCAGGGTGAATCTTTTGGCAGTGCTGGGATTTGAACTCAAGGCCTAGCAGGCCCAATTTGTGAATGGGACATGGTGAGCACACCAGCCTGTGAGCCAATAAGGAGCTTGACCATTCCCAGGACCTGAGATCGAGCCCCACAGGGTGGGGGGCAATATAGTCATAAATTCCCAATTTAAACAGAAGACGTCTATTTCCATACATGGGTGGGCATGCACGTTGCGTTCTGTGTAGTCATTCTCATTATTTTCCCTTATTCATTGATGTGTTGTGTATTTTCTTGAGTATAGGATGCCAAATATAACTGTGTTGACCGGGATGACAACCTATTCCCATAAGTAGAGAGTTGCCTATGCATTCTCCATTCTAGCTGAGACCCAGAACATGCACAGCACAGAAAAAAAGGTGCAAAGACTGGCTTCTCACACCAGGGTGAATTGTTGGCAGTGCTGGGATTTGAACTTGGGGCCTAGGAGGCCAAACTGGTTAATGGTTCCACTTGAGCACACCAGCCTGTGAGCCACAAAGGAACTGGGCTGTTCCCAGGAACTGAGATCGAGACCCAGGGAGGCCACAATAGACATCAATGCATCATTGAAATATGGGCTGTATATTCACATCTGTGTGTGGACTGCATCAATCATTTAGTGTAGCTATTCTCTATTTTTTATGCTATTCATGGATGTTGTGGGTATTTTCTTGAGTATATGATGACAGGCACCATTGGGCTGACATGGATGACAACAAATTCCCATGGCCACAGGGTTGCCCATGCATTCTCCATCCTAGCTGATACCCAAAACTTGCACAAGAAAGGAAAACAGGTGCAGCGATTGGCTTCTGATATCCGGATGAATCTTTTGGCAGTGCTGGGGTCTGAACTCAGGGTCTAGCAGGCCCAATAGGTGAATGGGTCCACGTGAGCACAACAGCCTGTGAGCCACTAAGGATCTAGCCTGTTCCCAGGAACTGAGATCCAGCCCTCAGGTGGGGGGGTGGAGGGAAGATGCACAGCAGTCATCCATTCATAAGCTGAAGGTAGTATGCTAATAAGTACATATTTGTATACAGTAGGAGAGATGGCCACCTGTGATGGAATTGAATCTACTGTGTGACTACCGATTCTTGGATCTTTCCTGATGCCTCCATTTCATGACTGATGATTATTGTCATGCTTCATCAAATCTTCATTGCAAAAAAGCAATACCCCATGATTCTTGCCTATCATTTCCTACTCCCATCATGCATGAACTACTGATTCAAGGATGACATCAATCGCATTCCATGACTCTTCCTAGGTCCAGAAACTAGTGTCTCAGGATCTCCCTCCATACCGTCTTAGTATGATGGCTGAATTCAAGCCTCAGGCCTGGAAAACATATTCCTTATAGACATTTTAAAGATAGCATTTATACTTCCATACAGATGTTCAGTCCATATCATGTTTGGTGTGGTAGGGTTTATACTTCCATATAGATATTCAGTCCATACCATGTTTTGTATGGTTATTCATTTTATTTCTTGTTTTATTCATTAATTTACCGTTTATTATATTGACTCTGATGACACCTATAACATTTATTATATTCTTTATATCCTATCACATAGCATCTAGATTTTTTGATGTGTTCTCCATCATGCCTGAAATGCAGGACTCTCCCAGAAAAGAAAAACATGGGTCACACTCAGCTTTTTAATCCAAGATTAAACTTTTGGAAGTGTTAGATCTGAACTCAGGGCCTACCAGGCCCAATTCATGAATGGGTGAATGTGAGCCAGGCAGCCTCTCACCAATGAATCTGTTAGGTGGTTCCCAGGTGCTGAGATCGAGCCCCATGTTTAGCCAAAACAGTGATACATGGATAGGCAAACGGTGATATACAAATAAATGCATATTGGAAAAAATGCCAGAGCCGACTATCTATTAATGAATGGCATCTACTACGTTCCTACCAACTCTTAGATGTTTATTATACTTCCATTGAAGGAATATTATTCTTTTCATACTTAATAAACTATTAGTTAAGATCAATCAGCATCCTAGGATTATTGAATCCAATTTTAGACTAAACCAATGCACAAATTACTCTTTCAATCAGTATTCCTATGCATAAAACGAGTTTCTTGGGATCTCCCCAACTAGTAGGTGTCAGGACAGGGATTTAAACCTGGGGCCTATGTTGACGGGTGGACACTTGGATGCCCTGGTAACCTGCCAGCCTTCAGCAATGGAAGGTCAGGTCCACTTTTCATCTGTGTCATTCAGAACCAGGATGATAACCCTGGAAAGAAAAAAATTATAACCACCCCCAGCCCTCTGCAATTCACTACTTTTTGCACAGTCCCGCTTTTTTTTTCTTCCTGCAAGCCCTCTTGACCTGGGATCCCAGGATTAGCTATGGGTCCAGAGGCTGCAGCCCAGCCTAGGGATATCAAAGCTTAGGCAGTGTTGCCATGATCTGAGTTCAAGCCCTGTGGTTGGCAAAAAAGAATAAATAAATAAATAATTTAACTAAATTAAAGAAATAAAGCTCCCTGGTTTGGAATTTCTGCCAGTTTTATTTCCTAACCTGGGATTTGAACTCAGGGTCTTGGTAAATCCATACCAATGTGAGGGAAGGTGCAGAGTCACCACTACTTGAGTTCAATCCCTGTTCCAAGCCAAAACTAAAACATTAAGTCACTGATCTTGGCAGGGGGAGGTAGTTGTGGAGATGGGAAGAAAGGGTTAGTAGGGGGAAAACAAAGGAGGAGGAAAAAATGCTCAATAGGAAATGTACTCATTACTTTGCTCATATAACTGAAACCCCCTGTACATCATTTTTTACAATAAACATCATACAAAAATAAACAATGTGGTTCTCAGAGAAGCACTTTGGGGGTAAGGGAAAGATTTTTGAAAAGCTGTACAAAATTCTACACTGCTTTTTAAAAAATAATAGTTCAGTATGGAACTGAATAAACATTACTACTTTCATTAAAAAAAAGTAAGTCTCTGTCTTGGAAATGGGTCCAATATTTCTGCTATTGCTGGGATCTGATCTCACATTTCTGGTAACTTTTTTTTATTTTAATTTTTATTGTTTTGTGAACATACTGTACAGAGGGGTTACAATTACATGGGCAAGATAATGAGTACATTTCTTTTCAAGCATTGCAGCCTCCTCCTTTGCTTACCCTTCACATCCCTTCCCAGCCTCTGGTAACTCTTTTGCACCACGGTGAAGGCAAAGTTCACTGTCCTTGAGGAAAAGAGATTCAGGCTAGAGTTCCCAGGGCCTCCAGTAAGGCCCTACAATGGAAAAATATTTATATACATATGTAATATATGATATATGCTTACATATGTATGTTTACTACATATTATGATTAGTGTCATTGATTTTTTAATATATTTTATTTTTTATTTTATTCATTATTCATTGTTTAATATATTTAGTATTATTATATACATAATATGTATTATGTTTTGTACATCTATTATAAAATTATACACAAAATTTAGGACATTGAATCATTTTTCATTAATAATTTATTAAGTGTTGAAACATGATACATAATTAAACCGAGGCATTTGTCACAGTCATCACATGTTTAGAGTCTGTCCCAAGTATGAGCTTTGCCTTATTCATCTTTGGAAAACTTCCTATAGGGATTGCTTTAGACTATTTATACTCAAAGGCCTTCTTTTGAGGATAGGCAAGTTGAGGGATAAAATAGTAAGAGTGAAGCTGGGAATGTGGCTTAGAGGTAGAGAGCTTGATCAGCATGCATGAATGCCAGGGTTTGAATCCTCAGTGCCACATACTCAGAAAAAGCCAGAAGCTGTGGAATGGCTCAAGGGGTGGAGTGCTAGCCTTGAGAAAAAGAAGCGCAGAGACAGTACACAGGCCCTACATTCAAGCCCCAGCACTGGCAAAAGCAATAGGCCAGATGCCTGTGGCTCACACATAGAACCCTAGCTTCTCACGAGGCTGAGATCTCAAGACCACAGTTCAAAGAAAGCCTAGGCAAGGAAAGCCTGTTAGACTCTTATCTCCAATGAACCACCAAAAGACGCCACGTGGTGTTGTGGCTCAAGTGGTAGAGTGTTCACCTTGAGCTGAAGGGTTTAGGGATAGTGTCCAGGCTTGAGTTCTAGACACACAACTGGAAAAAAAGTGAGGGTTAATCAAAGTACTTTTCCTATTTGTTAATTATGAGAACATTTTCTGGAAAATGAATGCTGGTGTACACCAGAATTGAAGTCAGAGCTCAATGTTCTAGTACAGATCCATGAGACCAGCCTGACTCTAGCATAACCTTGCGTGCTACAGCATTCTGAAAAGTCCTATGTTGAAAGGCTTAATATGCTCCCCAAGCCCTTTGTGATGAGGAGTTGACTTGTCTTTTCAATGTCATTACAGTTCTGAACCTAGCAGAGCACCAGAAGCTCACGCTTGTCACCCTAGCTTAGGAGGCTGAGGTCTGAGGATCTCAGGGTGAAGCCAGCCAGGGCAGTAAAGTCTATGACACTCCACTTCACCACAGACAAAGCAGAAAGGGACTCGTGGCAGAGTGTTAGCCTTGAGCCAAAGGAGCCCAGGGACAGAGCCTAGATCCACAATTCAAGCCCAAAGTCCTGCAAAACATTTAAAGCAAAGGAGAGAAAAAGAAGGAAAAATCCAGCAACTCCCTTTGGGTTTGATCAATCTATTTCTATCTTGGAAGCTCCTGAGCAGCTAGCAGGACAAGCACCAAAGAAGAACATGGACTAGGAGAGCAGGCCGAGTTCAAGGTTCAAGTGTAGCAGATCCATCTGCCTAGCCACTCACGTGAAGATTGTAATCATCTTTTGTCCTCCAGTGGACTTCTGAAAGGTCACATGTTCAAGAACTTCCTGGGTTTCGCTTGGTGTTGAGAAGTTACTTGCACTCTAAATGTTCTTCTCAAGCTATAGAAGCAGGAAAGAAACATAATTGACCCATATTGGGTATAAATGAAGTTCTCAGGATCCAAGACCTAGCCCTGTTAGCAGGAAGAACTCCAATGTAACTCTGCATTTGAAAACTGATTAAAAAAACCAAGCTAGGTGCAGAGACCTAGGCCTGCAGGATTAGGAGGCAGAATGTAAACACTAAACAAGGAAGTGAGCTGCAAAATCACTTCATTAATTCCAGGCACAACCAGCAATTGGGGGAAACCTGAAACATTTGTTAGAGTTACAACAGGGTCAGGCTTTTCTCAGCCTCTACAAACAATGACTAATTAACCTTCCTCCCTCAGGTGAAGGGAGCCTCAGGCTATCTTAAGGTTACCAATAGAGAGCCAGTTTAGTTGGGGAGAGGGGAGGAACAGAATAGAAAAAGCCTGCTCTCTGGTCTTAGGGACCGGGTTCTTTACACTCCATCTGTCAGATTTGAAGGCAATTCTTCTACCTCTGCCAGTCCATTCTCCTTGGGGAGAGGGGAGGAACAGAATAGAAAAAGCCTGCTCTCTGGTCTTAGGGACCTGGATTTTTACACTCCATCTGTCAGATTTGAAGGCCATTCTTCTACCTCTGCCAGTCCATTCTCCTTCCTTCATTCTCCACATCATTAATGTCAATCCCTAGTCCAAGGAGAGGCAGGGCCCTTTCTCTTCTGCCTCTAAGCACCTTAGTTAGAACCTGGCTATGCCTTCTTGATTCTGGGGCCCTCCACTGCCTGAGAAGTGGGACAGAGACAGTCTTCCTGCTCTGTGGTTATGTGAAGGCGATGCTGGTGGACTGGCACACTGCAGAAGGCCTCATGACTGGGATGTGTTCCCTTCTTTCCTACTGACATCGAAGACCAGATTCATCTTTCTTTCTTTCTTTCTTTCTTTCTTTCTTTCTTTCTTTCTTTCTTTCTTTCTTTCTTTCTTTCTTTCTTTCTTTCTTTCTTTCTTTCTTTCTTTCTTTCTTTCTTTCTTTCTTTCTTTCTTTCTTTCTTCCTTCCTTCCTTCCTTCCTTCCTTCCTTCCTTTCCTTCCTTCCTTTCCTTCTTTCCTTTCTTTCTTTCTTTCTTTCTTTCTTTCTTTCTTTCTTTCTTTCTTTCTTTCTTTCTTTCTTTCTTTCTTTCTTTCTTTCTTTCTTTCTTTCTTTCTTTCTTTCTTTCTTTCTTTCTTTCTTTCTTTCTTTCTTTCTTTCTTTCTTCTTACCTAGCTACCTGGTTTCTCTTTGCCAGTTCTTCGGCTGAACTCAAGGCCTGGGCACTGTCTCTAGCAGTCTGTTACTTAATCACAGCACCAATTCTGGCTTTTTCTGTGTATGAGCTACTGAGGAATCAAACCCAGGGCTTCTTGCATACTAGGCAAACACTCTCTCACTAATCCATATTCCCATCCCCCTAATCTTTTTCTTAATGGTAGATTTTACATAAGTAGGCTACCATTTTTCGTCCCCAAGTTTATTTTTCTGAATACATGTTATAACTATGAACCCTGACCTTCTCTTCCCCTGCCTGATTTGTGACTGTTCCTGCATTGGCCTCATAATAAAATATAAATAAAGGCTGCTGAGAGCTTAAGTGTGGATCATTTAAGGATGCAGGACTGAAACCCAGGAAGAGAAAAGCGATGGGCCAGAAATGAGGAGAAAGATGAAGTGTGCTCAATGACCATATCTGAAAAATAAATCAGTAAGTAAAAGCAGAAGCATTGCATATGGTCTGTTTGCACTCAGGGAAGTAATATACACACATGAGTAGGTAGGGTACTGATACATAACTTGGCCTTCTCTTTTTGAATTTTTTTGAGCACCCCAGGGCTTAAACACAGGGCCCAATGCATTCTTCAGCTGTTTTGCTCAAGGCTGAGGCTCTACCACCGCCAAAGCTCCACTTCCAGACATCTGGTCGATAATTGGACATAAGCACCTCCCAGGCTTTCCTGAAAGTTCTGACCTGTATCTCCTGCTCGGCTTTCTCTCTCAGAGCTGGAGCTTTACCCTCTTGGCCACTGCTCCACTTCTGGTTTCCTGGTGGCTTATTGGAGATGAGAGGCTCCCAGACTTTCCTGCTCATGCTGGCTTTGAATGGCGATCTCCTGAGGAGGATTTAAGTGGCTTTCCTTAGGGATTCGCCAAGGAGTCGCTCCACACAAACCTTTAGTCTAAATCTTGAGAGGTACTAGAGAAAAACAGAAACAAGAAGATGCTTCTAGTGTGTTCTATACTTAACGTTGTAGACAAAAAACATTAATAAATATTAGGTCATTTTATAGACAAAAGGAGCAATGCAGACAGTATGAAGATCTCCCCAGCTTTCAGTCCTCTCATCCTGAGACAGTAAATTCACTGCAGCTCAATGCTAAGTGACAGAACTTGCATGTCCTGTGGACAATTGCTCCCAAATCCTGTGACACTCATTTCTCACATTTGTCTTCAAACCTGTGACCAGAGGGGAAAATGAAGAGAGAAAATCATTCTCAGAGAAAGCTGCTATAAAGAACATTGGATAGTTTACTTATAAATTCAAACCATTGGAATGACCCTGTTAAGAAGTCAGATTGTCCAGAGTAAAAAATGAAGAAGAAAAGAAAGGCAGGTGCCAGTGGCTGCTGACTGTAATTGCAGTGCCTCAAGAGGCTAATCTTAGTTTCAATCCAGACAGTGTAGGAAAGTTCATGACACTGTTATATCTATGAGGTCAGAGAAAAACCCAGAATTGGGGCTGTGACCCAGTTTTAATGCGCTACCTCTGAGCAAAAGGAGCTCAGGGACAATGGCTAGGGTAAACGTCCAACCCCAGGACCTGCACCCCCCAAAAAAAACATGAGACCGTGTTGCTCCATGTCTTTGTGTATGGATGGATGTATTCCTATAGGTGAATCTCTAGAGTAGCTATTATGAATGGCACCAAGCTAGGAAATTTGTATTCAATACAATGATTTCATAGCACAGAGAGGGCTTTCAAGGCATTGCATGTTCCAGGGCTCCCCTCATTGTTCCCAATGTAGCCTGAGGGTTTGTCTGCATCCTAGGACTGTTGGAAGAAGTCTCTCTCATTGTCTGGACAGGCAGATTAAAGGCCACTCTCCTGTACAGCTGTGTAATAAGCAACTCCATCTGGGCGAACTAGTGAGGATGAGTGTGGGCAGGCTCTGAAGGTCAGGAGAAAAAGGCCTCTTTGTACCCCAAGCTCTCTCTCTCCCCAGTGCTCTGTTTTGACAGGAAGCCTTCATTTGTGCCACCTCCCTTGGCAGACCAAGTTCCCTGCCCTTATCCTGCCTTTGTGAGACTATATTCCGGTGTTCAGATACACCACTCAATCTAATTCAGGAGTCCTTCTGGCAGACAACTAGGGCACTGAACCTAATGGGCCTATGATGCCTCTCCTAGGTTTCTCGAAGCTTGGGAAATCCAAACACATGTCAGATATCACAAAGCTTCCTGTCATCTAGGGCTGGTGAAGCTCATCAGGTTTTGAAACCTTTGACCTCTCCTAGTTGGGCCATGGGTCCAGTGCTTTACCATGTGGTGTCATAGCTTCACTTCTGGTCTGTGTGTGTGTGTGTGTGTGTGTGTGTGTGTGTGTGTGTGTGTGTGCATGCGTGTGTGTGTGTCCGTGTGCATGTGTGCATACACCAGTCTTGGAGATTGAACTCAGGACCTGAGCAGTATACCTAGTTTCTTTTGTGAAAGGATATCTGTTGCCCACTTGTGCCACAAAGCCACTTCATGCTTTTTTCTAGTGATGTGGTACTGAGAAATCAAGCCCAGGGTTTCATACATGCAAAGCACTCTACCCCTAAGGCACATTCCCAGCCCTCTACTTCAGGTTTGTTAGTTTGTTTCTGTCTTTTTCTTGTTGTTGTTGTTGTTGTCTGTTGTAGAAGTTAAAGTCTGGACCTGGGTGTTGTCCCTGAGCTCTTCAGCTCTAGTCTTGTGCTCTACCACTTTAGCCACAGCGCCACTTCTGGTTTCCTGGTGGTTCATTGGAGTTAAGTGTCTCAAGGACTTTCCTGCCCAGACTAGCTTTGAACCACGATCCTCAGATCTCATCATCCTGAGCAGCTAGGGTGACAGGCATGAGACACAAGCACCAAGCTTTCACTTAAGGTTTCTTAGTGGTCAATTGGAGATAATAGTCTCATGGGACCTCTTGTGTTTGGGATAGTTTTGAACCCAGATCTTCAGATCTCAGCTTCCTGAGTTGGCAGGATGACAGACCCTCAGCTATAGACCCCTATGCTGTGACACTCTGCGGCAAGGGGATCCCTGACTCCATGTGGTGGTGGGCTATCCGTGAGCCCAGAGGTAAGGGTCAGCACCTAGGTCCCGAGTTCATGGTTCATGACTGAGAATAAAACAGAACAAAACAATTGTCTGCATGAAACAACTCATCAGTCTTCAGTAATACATAATTTTGTCTCTGTCATGGGGACACATCTGAACCTACGTATTCTTTTTGTAATCAAACTTCCTTTTTTTTTTTCCTTTATTGTGAAAATACCATACAGAGGGGCTACAATTACATCGGCAAAGTTTTGAGTACATTGCTTATCAAACATTGTTGCCTCCTCCTTTTTTTCCCTTCCATCCCGTTCCCCTCCCACCCCCCCACCAAAGTTGTAAAGTTCATTTTTAGACATAATGAATTGTACATCTTATTGTGGAAATGGGTCCACCTGTATCCTTATTTAAAAGATTTGCTTTTTCCCTTCCCCTCCACAAATTATACCAACATCAAAAACAGTGAAAACAGGGATTATACTGTGGGGGAGGGACCTACAAAGCAACAAATAAATCATCTTATAAATATGTTAGAAACAATCCCATTATAGAAAACACATTTGAATCCTTATGTTGGGGTTCATTTTGCCTAACAGCAATGTATCTGACATTTTCTGCTTGTCTCAGACATATACTAGTGATTGCAAATAAGGGAAACCATGGGACCTATGTTTCTTTGGGCCTGTCTTACTTCACTTAATATAATTTTTCCAAGTCTTTCCATTTCTTAACAAATGGGGCAATGTCATTTTTTCTTATGGAGGAATAGAATTCATATATATGTGTGTGTGTGTGTGTGTGTGTGTGTGTGTGTGTGTGTGTGTGTGTGTGTGTGTGTGTCACATTTTTTGTCTGCAAAATCATCTCAAATGTGGAGCTCTTACAAGGACCAGATGAATGAATGTACAATGTGAAGGACATAGCACATGACACGCTTTGCATGACTCAGCACACAGCACCGAATGCAGTAATCAGCACACTGAACCCTGTAAAGGACTCAGCACATCGTGAGAAGGACACAGCACATGACACTCTTCACATGACTCAGCACACAGCATCCTGTGAAAGACTCAGCACACAGCACTCAATGCAGGACTCAACACACTGCACACTGTGAAAGACTCAGAACATAGCTCCCTATGCAAGACTCAGCACAGAACACCCTATGAAGGGCTCAGCACATAGCTCTATTCCACAAATTTTCATTAGAATTAGGGTGGTTTCATCCATATCACCATTCTTTGAGGAACGTTTCACAAATCACACAAGTTCACATTTAATGGTTTAGTGGGGTGTTTTTTGTTTGGGGGGGTTACCCATGGGGATTGAACTCAATGCAGGGGGACACTGTACTAACAACATTTGCTCAAGGCTAGAGATCTACTACTTTGAGCCACATTTCCAAGAATCTCACAGACTTCCTGCCAGGGCTGGGTTTTAAAGACCCCAAGCAGCCAGGATGATGGGGGTAAACCAGCAGCGTCTGGTTCGGTGCAGCTGGGTTGCAGCGGTTTACATCTGGCTAAGTCAGGATAGGTGGCAGCTGTCAGCACCAGACTCCTAGCTTGCTCTGTGATGATGTATTTGAAGTCCTCTCCTTATATCATTGCAGTTAGAACATTCTACCTTGTTTTGGTGGCAGTCCTGGGGCTTGAGTAAGGGCTTAGAAAATGTCCCTAAGCGTTGGTGCTCCAGGCTAGCACTCAATTGATTGAAAAACATCAGAACTTCTGGATTTTCTGTTTATGTGGCACTGAGGAATCCAACCCAGGGCTTCGTGCTTACTAGGACAGCACTCAACCACCGAGCCCCAGGAGTGAAGGAGGTATAAATAGAGCTTCCTTATATAAGTATTATATACACAAAAAGAGAGATGTCTGTATGTTATTGAATTATAGATAATATCACTAACAATTATTAGGTATTCAACTATGTCTCCATTTAATGATGTGTCCCAATTGAACAATTAATAAAGTTAATAAAGCATTAATGAATAATTACTCAATACCCTGTTATTGTTTATCATATATGTACATACATCCGTACATATAAGTATATATTTTATAGAATGAGACAAATTAAACTTTGCATCATGTATTACTACCAATTATTAGGTATTTAATTATGTCTCCATGTAATATTTATTCTGTTAATGCTAATAAAATATTAATTAAACTTAATCCAAGTCCTATAATTATTGCATCTAATTTTATCCCAGAATGATTCACTACTAATTCAATCTGTTTTTCACTTATTGTGGTGACAATTATTCCACCTATGACATTTATTACCTTTATGACAACCTATTACATAGCATATAGATTTTCATACAATTTATACATCCTACCTCACCGAGCACTTTCAAAGAAAAAGAACACGTATCACGCTCGGCTTCTCACTCCAAGATTACATTTTTGGCAGTGCTCGGAGCTAAACTCAGAGCCTAGAAGGTTCAGTTCATCAATGGGTGACTGCAAGCACAGCGGCCTCTAGACAATTCAGCCAACAGGCCAGTTCCGAGACCCTGAGATCGAGCCCTGTATGTTGACTCCATATTGCGCTTAGCGTAGTTATACATTTTATTTTTTGTTTTATTCATTTCTTAACCATTTATTTTATTGACTGTTATTACACATGAAATATTTACTACATTTATTACATAGGATATTGATTTTGCTATATATGAAACTTCACACCTGACACACAGGCCTTTCACAGAAAAGGAAAATATATGTCACCATAGGCTTCTTACTCCATCATTCAATTTTTGTGAGTGCTGGCATATGAACTCACAGCCTACAAGGCCTAATTCATGAATGGATGAGTGTCAGCACACCAGCCTGGGACATGTACAGGTGATAAGCAGTTCCTAGCACCTGAGATTGAGCCCCAGGGGTTGACAAAACAAGAAAAGATTGACATACAGATGTTAGTACACAAAAAATATAGATCTTTAAAGAGTGCCAGAGATGTCTATACATTCTTCATATATATCAACTACATTCCTACCAATTTTGGGGTATTTATTATGCCTCCATATAATTAATGTTATTGTTTTCATCCTTAATGAAATATTAATTAAATCAACCACAATCCCAAAACTACTGTGACCATGTAATTAATAGTATTCTTTTAATGTGTCAAAAAATATTCATTAAAATCCATCGGCCTCCTAAAATCACTCTGTTTAATTTTATAGTAGTATCATTCAGGAACAACTAATTCAACCTTGACATTCATAACCTTGCATCGGTATTTCTATGAATATGAACCAGACTCTTAGGATCTCCTTCCTTTGGTAGAGGTCAGGACCGGGCTTCAAACACAGGGCCTATGTGGTCTTGTTGACCTATGGCTTCCCTGGTATCCTGCCAGCCTTCAGCAATGACAGGTTACAAACACTTTTCAGCCATGTCATTCAGACCCAGTATGGTCACCTTGCAAAGAAAACAAATGTAAAACCGACAGCCATTTGCAAGTTGCCCGATTTGTTTTTGTTTTGTTTTGTTTTTGTAAAGATAACAACAGAGGGGTTACAATGACATGGGCAAGATAACGAGTACATTTCTTATCAAGCATTGTTGTCTCCTTCTTTGTTCCCCTTCCCATCTCTTCCCATACCCCCCCCACCTGATCCTCCCCCACCCCACCAAAGTTGTAAACTTCATTTTTGACATAATGACTTGTACATCTCATTGTTGAATGGGTCTACCTGTATCCCTATTTAAATCCCTATTTGTTTTTTCCCTTCCCCTCCACAAATTATACCACTATCAAATACAGTGAGAGCACGGATTATACCATGGGGGAGGAACATACAATGCAACATAGAATATGTTAGAGACAATTGAATGAAATAAAAAAAAAATGAATACTTATCTTGGGGTTCATTTCCCTAACATCAACTTATCTGATCTTTTCTGCGTGACTTAGACATATACTAGTTATTGCAAATAAGGGAAACCTTATTTGTGTCATTTTATTTATTTTTATTCCTGTCAGTCTTTGGGGCCCAGGAACCCAGATTTGGCTGTGGGTCCAGTGGCTTCAACCCAGCCTGGAGTGACCGAAGCTGAGGCAGAGTTGCCATGATCTGAGTACAAGCCCTGTGCTTGACAAAATATAAATAAATAAATATATTAAAAATATTTTAAAAATATGAGGCTCCTTGTTAGGTTTTTAAAAAGAGGTAGCAGAGTAAGAACAGCACCAGCACGCACGTAGTATTCAGGTAAGGGGTAGGTTTATTCAGTAGACCTGCTGGGACCAGGCAAGGTTGGCACTCCACGTGGTTTTGAAAGGCCTGGCAATGAGAGAGAGCTGGGAAAGAGAGGAAAGAGCTAGAAAAGAGCAGAGAGAGGGGTAAGAACAGTAGCACTCACGTGGTATTCAGGTATTCAGAAGACCTGCTGGGACCAGGCAAGGTTGGCACTCCACGTGGCTGGGAAAGAGAGAGGAAAGAGCTAGAGCAGAGAGAGCTAGAAAAGAAGAGCAAGAGCAAGAGAGCTAGAAAAGAAGAGCAAGAGCAAGCTCAAGAGCTAGAAACGAACAGAGAGAAAAAGAGAGAGTCTGGGCCTGGGCTAGCCCTTATCTAGGGTATGGCGGGGAAAGGAGTGGCCACATCAAATTCAGATGTGACCTCAGCGGATGCAGATGTGACCTCTTCCAGGTGTCCCAGTTGCCTAGGTAACGCAGGTACTGGGTGGAGAGTTTGCTGCCAGGAGGGTGGAGTCTGCTTGCCATCCAGGGGCGGACCTTACATTCCAGGCTTTTAATAATGATGAAATAGGGCGAGGATTCTCTCTGGCTACTTCCTGCTGACAAGGGGCATCAACAATAGGGGTAAGAGGCTGGAATTTGCTCTCCTCCCAGAGAAGGCAGTGAGCAGCAGCTGTCCCTTGGTGTACTGAGTCCTTAGGTGAAGTCTGGAGAAGTCTCATGAGCATTGAGGGGCTGGAAAAAAATATACTAGAGAGCAAATAAATGGCAAGAGGAAGGACTTGGGGCTGAAAATGTTGGTAGAAATGTCCCTAGTTACTTCTGACATCTGGCAACTAGGTAGAGAAGTCAGGTGACAAAGGCAAGAAAATAAATTCCTGTTCAGTTAATAGGTAGACAGGTATACATTGGCTGGGTAAGCTTCTTACTTCCACTGACCTCCCGGCTCTGGTTAATTTTGAAAGGGCAGGCACAAAGTAGCTGATGTGACATTATCTCCTCTTACTCCTTTCCACGTTCCCTTGTTCCCCAGACTGGCTGAGTCTAGGTGCTCGTTGCAGGGATGGCTTGTCCCAGTTGGTATTCAAGATTTGAACTCAAGGCCTGGCACTGTCCCTGAGCACTTCTGCTCAAGGCTAGCACTGAACCACTTTGAGTTATAGTACCACTATTATTTAAGGAGGTTTGAACTCAAGGCCTGGGCACTGTCCCTGAGCACTTCTGCTCAAGGCTAGCACTCTACCACGTTGAGTTACAATAGCACTTCCAGTGTTCAAGGAGGTTTGAACTCAAGGCCTGGGCACTGTCCCTGAGCACTTCTGCTCAAGGCTAGCACTGAACCACTTTGAGTTATAGTACCACTTGCAGAGTTCAGCTGGGAGAAGGAGTCTTAGAGATTTTTTAGCCCGAGCTGGTTTTGAACTGAAATCTTTGCCACAAAAGCCCTTTATTATTTCCAATTAAGGCAACAAGGAGATCAAGTAGAATAAGTAGAGCTTACCTGGTTCTTATCAAGAATTGCCAACAAATATTCTGAAATGATGAAACTCATTAGATGTGATGAGAATTTTAGCACAGATATACCCAGTATTTTAGAACCACATAGTCAGTAGTAGAATACACAACACAAAACAAAAAAGGCAAAACTTAAAACCTAAAATTTTGACAACGTTTAGACATCTTTGCTAACAAAGCATATCAGCTGGTTGGGCCTCCATTACCAGGGCCTGTGAAAAGAGCAACTTGTTAGCAAGGCACCTTAGAATAGATGGAGTAGTAAACTTAGTGGAAGGTTAAGGGTCAGATGGGGCCAAACCCTTAACCCACCACGTGGCCAAGATGGCGAATTCAAGATGGCGAATTTCTGAAAGAATGCAAAGAAAGCCTGAATAGCTTAAGCCTACATTGGCTAGCCTTTGAGAGGGAACCTAGAGGGGGGTCCCTGGGACCCAGCCTGTGTCGCACTCTTCAAGGCACAAGCCAAAAAGTTGTAGAAAAAAAAGGGTAGAAACTTGCCCATGAATGGCAGAGAGAGAGCAAAGAGAGCCCGAAAGTAAACAGACTTCTGATCATTTACCATTGCAGTAGCAAAAACTGTACTTCTGAGAATGGCATAAAAATGAGGCTCTCTGGCTTTCCAGGGAGCACAGGAGACATTTAAAAGGGGTTTCACGGCTCAGGCGTGATTCATAGCACCCCATTAAATGAGTAGAGTCAGTCTGGTGAGTGAAGGAGAGCTGACCAGGCAGAAGCGGCGTCCCGACTTCCCCCAGAGCCCTCTAGAGAGAAATGGCCAAGCCCCCAAAGCCAAGCGTCCTCGGCTTCAGAGGTGACCGGCCTTTCAGCTAAAGGCCGTAGGAGCTCTCTGGCGTGGCGCCACGTCTGGACAGAGACTGAGTGACAGAGAGCCGTAGAGTAGTTTCACTCACCAGAGTAGAGAAGTGGTGTGGACGTGGATGTGAAGGCAGCAATGGTATCGACGCGTTGATTCCGCCGCAGACAGACTGGTTCACAAAAGGCTGTCAGAACTGTGGGTATTCCTCAGAGCAAAAAGGGAAGAACAAAAAAAGAAAAAAGAGGAAAAAAACAGAGAAATCCTAGCTTTCCTAACTTTAAGCCTTTATCCGAGTCACGGCATCATTTATGTTAGGTTTTTAAAAAGAGGTAGCAGAGTAAGAACAGCACCAGCACGCACGTAGTATTCAGGTAAGGGGTAGGTTTATTCAGTAGACCTGCTGGGACCAGGCAAGGTTGGCACTCCACGTGGTTTTGAAAGGCCTGGCAATGAGAGAGAGCTGGGAAAGAGAGGAAAGAGCTAGAAAAGAGCAGAGAGAGGGGTAAGAACAGTAGCACTCACGTGGTATTCAGGTATTCAGAAGACCTGCTGGGACCAGGCAAGGTTGGCACTCCATGTGGCTGGGAAAGAGAGAGGAAAGAGCTAGAGCAGAGAGAGCTAGAAAAGAAGAGCAAGAGCAAGAGAGCTAGGAAAGAAGAGCAAGAGCAAGAGCTAGAAACGAACAGAGAGAGAAAAAGAGAGGAAAGAGCTAGAAAAGAAGAGTAAGAGCAAGAGAGCTAGAAAAGAAGAGCAAGAGCAAGCTCAAGAGCTAGAAACGAACAGAGAGAAAAAGAGAGAGTCTGGGCCTGGGCTAGCCCTTATCTAGGGTATGGGCGGGGAAAGGTGTGGCCACATCAAATTCAGATGTGACCTCAGCGGATGCAGATGTGACCTCTTCCAGGTGTCCCAGTTGCCTAGGTAACGCAGGTACTGGGTGGAGAGTTTGCTGCCAGGAGGGTGGAGTCTGCTTGCCATCCAGGGGCGGACCTTACACTCCTTAGCTTGGAATTCACACCATTTTTTCTGTGAGGCCTGTGGTTTGAACTCAGGGTCTGGGTAAATGTGCAGCAATGTGGGGGAAGGAGAAGCTCACTGTGCTGGAAGACAAGAAAGTCAGGCCTGTTCCCATGGCCTGAATTCAAGTCCTAGAACTTGGAAAAAATAATATTCGTATACATTTTAAATACATGATTTATATTTACATACACAGGTTTACTGCATATTTCGTTTCATGTAGTTACTGATTTTATTTTGTGTTTTACTTATTTCTTATGTATTGTAGTGTGTATGATTACACTTATAATATATTTTACATCCTATTACATAGGACATAGATTTGCCTATGTATTATCCATCATTCTTGACACCCAGGACTTTCACTGATTATGAAAACAAGTGGGACAATTAGCTTCTTTCACCAGGATTAAGTTTTTGGCAGTTCTGGGATTTGAACTCCGGGCCTAGAAGACCCACTTATTGAATGGGTCAATTTTAACACACTAGTCTAATGTAAATGAAGTTAGAAGGCAAATTTGAGGACCTGAGATCAAGCCCTAGGAGTGGCCAATATATAAACAGATAGATGTTTAGATTGCAGTGTGTGTGTGTATTTACATATGTATATTCATCTATAAATAAATGTATACCGAGAGAGATAGACATTTATGTAAATTCTAGTGCATAACTCTGTATATAGTGATGTCTATATCTTATTTTTATATATTTTATTACTACCAATTATTTGGTCTAAAATTATGCCTCCATTAATTAATCACGGTAGAAGACTTAATAAAATATTAATTCAATTAATCAATGACCTATATTTATTGTGTACAATCTTATACGACATTGACTAGCTGATTAGTAATTCAATTAGTACATGCCAAACATTCTATTGGTCTTCCTTTAAATAGGAATGAATTTCCTAGGATCTTCAGTCATGGTAGGTAGCAGTCCCAGGATTGAACTCAGGGCCTTGGTGTCTGGGTTGGGCTCAGGCTTCACTGACAGCCTCCAAACTTCGGCCATGAAAAGTCATGTACAATTTTCAAGCTGAGTCATTGAGACCCAGGATGGTCACAGTGCCAAGGAAACAAAGGTAAACTGTGTAAAACTTCCTGTTTTTTTCCTCCTCCATTTTTGTTGGTTTGATGTTTTTTTTTGTTTGTTTAGTTTTTGCCAGTGATGGGAGTTAAACTCAGGTGCTAGGATCCCTGGATCATCTGTAGGTGTAAATGCTGCACCCCAGCCGAGGGTAATCATGTTTTAAGACACAATAAAGTGGTTCCTTTAGCAAAAGGAGCTCAGGGATAATGTCTAGGCTCACAGTTCAAGCTTCAGGAGCTGCCACACAAAAAGCAGCTATTAAGACCGTGTGTCTGTGTATGTATGTATGTATTTCTATAGGTGAACATCCAGAGTCGCTATGAAGAAAGGAACCTAGCTAGGAAATTTGCTTTGAATAGAATGATTTCATAGCACAGAGGGTGCTTTCAAGACAGTGCATGTTCAGGGGCTCCCTTCACTCTTTCCAGTGTAGCCTGTGGGTTTCTGCACACCCCAGCCTGCTGGAGGAAGTCTGCCTCATTGTTGGAACAGGCAGAAAAAAGCCTCACTCCTGTACAGCTGTGTAACAAACAATGCATGCTGAGCAATTAGTGAGGATGAGTGTGGGCAGGCTCTGAACGCCAGGAGATAAAGGATTCATTGTACTCCAAACTCTCTCTCTCCCAGTGCTCTGTTTTGACAGGAAGCCTTCATTTGTGCCACCTCCCGTGGCCGGCCAAGTTCCCTGCACTCATCCTGTCTTAGTTAGACTATGTTTCAGTGATGAAACAAACTGCTACAATTAATTCAAAAGACCTTCTGGCAGACAACTAGGGAGCTGAAACTTATGAAAAGATTCCTAACTGGCAAAGATGCCTCCCTAGGTTTCCCGGAGCTTGTTAAATCTAAGCACTTGTGCAAAATCACAACGCTTCCTATCATCTAGGGCTGGTGAAGCTCATCAGGTATTGAAACCTTTGTCCTCGCCGAGTTGGGCCATGGGTGGGTAGATTTCAGGTTGAACACAGGGCCAGGGTGCTGACCACGACCTCAGAGGAGAGGCTCTTTGCTTTACCATTTGGTGTCACAGCTTCATTTCTGGTATCTGTGTGTGTGTGTGCGTCTGTGTGTGTGTGTGTGTGTGTGTGTGTGTGTGTGTGTCCTTGTGCATACACCAGCCCTGGAGCTTGAACTCAGGACCTGAGCACTGTACCTGAGTTTCTCCTATACAAGGACAGCACATTACAACTTGAGCCACAGAGTAACTTCATGCTTTTTTTTTTCCTAGGGATGTGGTACTGAGGATTAAACCCAGGGTTTCATACATGCAAAGCACTCTACCCCTAAGACACATTCCCAGCACTCCACTTCAGGTTTCTTTCTTTTCTTGTAAGTTGGAGGAGTTGAAGTCTGGGCCTGGGTGCTGTCTCTGAGCTCTTCAGCTCAAGTCTAGCACTCTACCACTTGAGCTACAGTGCCCCTTCAGGCTTTCTGGTGTTTCATTGGAGATAACCATCTCAAGGAATCTCCTGCCCAGGCTGGATTTGTACTGAGATCCTCAGCTCTCAGGCTCCTGAGTAGCTAGGATGAGAGGTGCGAGTCACTGGTGCCCAGCTTCCACTTTAAGTTTCTAAGTGGTGAAGAGGAGATAATAGTCTCATGGGATCTTTTTTTCTGGGATAGTTTGGAACCCAGATTCTTAGCTTCCTGAGCAGGCAGGATGATAGACCTCAGCTAAAAACACCTAAGCTGTGACACTTTGCTGCAAGGTGGTCTTTGGCTCCACGTGGTAGAGTGCTAGCCATGAGCCCAAGAGGAATGCCAGTGCCTAGGCTCTGGGTTGATGGTTCATGATGGAGAAAACTAAACCAAAACAATTGACAGCAGGAGACAAGTCACTAGTGTTCAGCACATACATAAATTTGGCCCTCTCTTGAGGACATATCTGAGCCTCAACTTTCTCATCTGCACAGTCATCTTACTTGTGGAGCTCTAACAAGAACTAGATGAAAGAATACACCCCGTGAAGGACTCAGCGCATACACCCTGTGAAGGACAAGGCACACAGCCACAGCACCCCATGAAGGAACCAGTACCCTGTGAAGGACTCAGCACCCAGCAACCCAGGAAGGACTCATCACATATCTGTATCTCACAAGCTGTCATTAGAATTAGGGTGCTTTCATCAGTATCACCATTCTTTCAGAAAAACACCACAAACAACAAAAGTTCACATCTAATTGTTTAGAGGAGTGGTTAATGGAGAAGAGGGTCTTCAGCCTCGGAGATTGAACTCATAGGTTGGGGGTACTGTCCTAAGACCTTTTCCTCAAGGCTAGAGCTTTACCACATTGAGCCACAGCTCAGAGTCTTGCAGACTTCTGGCCAGGACTGAGTATTTAAACCACCAGTGTCAAATCTCATCCATGAGCAGCTAGGGGTGAGCCAGCAGCGTCTGGTTCCATGGAGTTGGTTTGCAGCAGTTGACCTCTGGCTAAGTCAGTTTAGATGGCAGCCATCAGCTTCATTCTCCCAGCTTGCTCTGTCGTGAGGTATTTGAAGTCCTGGCATTCTATAGTTGCAGTCATAACTTTCTAACTTTTTTTGGTGCTTCAGTGACTGCACCACTTCCAGCTTTTTCTTTGCATGTGATAGTGTGGAAATGAACCTAGGGCTTCATACATACTAGGCAAGCACTCTACCACTAAGCCCCAGGAGTGACAAGTGTAGAAATAGATATGGTTTGTTTTATATATATACATATAATGTATAAAACAAGAGAAAGATGTCTGCATATTATTAAGTTATATATACTATTTTTTTTTACCAAATATCAATAATTATTTCTTCCTTTATTTAGGTATCATGTTTGAATTCACAATAAAGTATTAATTGAAAATTAGTCAGTGTACTATGATTATTGTGTATAATTTTATAATATAATCATATGCTAACTACTAATGAAGTTGTTACTTTTACAACATTCCATTCATATGGATGTCTATCGGAATGCATTTCTTAGGGTCTCCTGACATTTGTACATGGCGGGAATTTGAACCCCGGACCTAGGTTGCTGGTTTTGGCTATGGATTCCCTGATAGCCCACCAAACTTTAGCAGTGCAAAGTCACAAACACTTTCCGGGTCCTGTCATTTAGATCCAGGATGGTCACAATGCAAAGGAAAAAAACAATATAAAACCACCTTCTGGAATATCCAAGTTTTATCTTTCTCCTTTCCCACCCCTCTGTGTTTTTTTTGTTTTTTGTTTTTTTGTCGGTTGTGGAGCAGAAGTCTGAGTCTGTGTGCTCTCCCTCAACTCTTCATCTCAAGGCTATCGTTCTACCACTTGAGCCATAGCAGCACTTCTGGCTTTTTTCTGCTTATGTGGTGCTGAGGTATCGAACACAGGGCCTTATGCATGCAAGGTAAGCACTCTACTATTGAGCCACCTTCCCAACCCTTCATCTTTTTTTGCCATTCCCAAGATTTGAACTCAGGTCTTAGGATCTCAGGATGAGCTGTGGGGCCAGAGGCTGTACCCCAGCCTAGGGTGATCAAGGCTGAGACAGAGTTGCCACGAGCTGTGTACAAGACCCGGGCCTGGCCAAAAAAATTCAAGGCCCTGGCTTGGAATTTGCACCATTTTTTTGGCAGGCCTGGGATTTGAACTCAGGGTCTGAGTAACTCTGTGGTACTGTGGGGTAGGGGAAGCTCACAGTCTTTGAAGATAAGAATTTCAGACCAGTTTCAAGGGCCTGAATTCAAGCCCCATCATTGGAAAAATAATATTCATAAATGAGATCTTTTTACATACATGTGTTTACTCCATATGACATTTATTACCCTTCTTCATTTATTGATTATTTTATTTAGCAGTATTACATATATAAAATTTTTTACATTTACTATATCTTATCACATGGATATATTTGCATATGGATTATACATTATACTGAGACACAGGACTTTTACAGAGAAGGAAAAAAATGTGTCAAACTGGCTTCTTACTCCACATATAAACTTTTGGCAATTCTGGGATTTGAACTCACAGCCCACAATGCCCAATTCATGAATGCTCAGTTGTACAACAAAAGCCTTTGGCAAACTGAGCTGCCAGCCAGTTCTGAGGACCTGTGATTAAGCCATAGTATTGGGCTATATATATATAAAAATAGATTGATTGATAGATATAGACAGATATAGATATAGAAAGATTTAGATGGATAGATAGAAAGATAGATAGATAGATAGGTAGGTAGGTAGATAGATAGATAGATAGATAGATAGATAGATAGATAGATAGATAGATAGATAGATAGATAGATAGATAGATAGATAGATAGATAGATAGATAGATAGATAGATAGATGGATAGATAGATGGATGGATAGATGGATGGATAGATGGATGGATAGATGGATGGATAGATGGATGGATAGATGGATGGATAGATGGATAGATAGATGGATAGATAGATGGATAGATAGATAGATAGATAGATAGATAGATAGATAGATAGATAGATAGATACATAGATAGATGTGTATTTTGCTATATGTATGAGAGAGAGAGACAATGTGAAGAAATTAAATTATATATATTGTAAATTACTAGTTATTAAATTAGGCCTCCATTTAGTGAAGTATTATGGTTGAATACTTATTAAAGTATTAATGTAATAGAAGTCAGTATTCTTTAATTAGGAGAATCAAACCAGAATGTTAGAATGGAAGACATAATCCAATAATGTTTGTGTGGCATTCTATGAGAATCATGAACTGTAAATTTAATTGTTATTTTATAAATTCCATTAAGCATTCCCATGGATAGGAATGATTTCTCAAGATCTTCCATTTGTAGGTGGCAGTCCTGGCATTCGATCTCCATGCTTGGGTAGTTTACATTAAAATGCAAACCATTAGAATGATACTGTGAAGATTTCATTCAGATTGTCACAAGGAAAAATAGAACAACAAGAAGAAAAGAAAGCCGGGTGTCAGAGGCTCCTGTCTGTAATCCTAGCTCTTCAGGAGGCTGAGAGGTAGAGAATGCCAATTTGAATTCAGTAGGTACAGGCAAGTCCAGGACACTCTTATTTGTAAGGGATCACAGGAATTACAAAAATAGCATGACTGGGGCTGTGGCTCAAGAGCAGAGCACTACCCTTGAGCAAAAGGAGCTCGGGGACAGTGCCTAGGCTCATATTATAACCCACAGACTTGCAAAAAACAAAAACAAAAAACAGTAACTCCATGTCTACCCATGTATGTATGCATGTATTTCTATGGCTGAAGATCCAGAGTCCCTATGTTGAAAGGCACTCAGCTAGGAAATTTGCTTTGAATAGAATGACTTCATAGCACAGAGAGTGCTTTCAAGACAGTGCAAGTTCCAGGGTTATCCTCACTGTTCCCAGTGTAGCCTGAGGGTTTCTGAGCACCCCAGGCTACTAGAGGAAGTCTGCTCATTGTTGGAACAGGCAGACAAAAGGCCTCACTCCTGTATAACAAACAACTCCATTTGGGCCAATTAGTGAGGATGGGTGTGGGCTGGCCCTGGAGTCCAGGAGAAAAAGGCCTCTTTGTATCCAAAACTATCTCTTTCCCCAGTGCTCTGTTTGGACAGGAAGCCTTCATTTGTGCCACCTCCTGTGGCAAGCGAAGTTCCCATCACTTATCCTGTCTTTGTAGGACTATGTTCAAGTGTTGAAATAACATGCTACAATTAATCCAACGATCCTTCTGGCAGACAACTAGAGAGCTGAACCGAATTAAAAGATTCCTAATTGGCAAAGGTGCATCCCTAGGTTTCCAGAAGCTTGCTAAATCTAAGCACATGGGTAATATCACAATGCTTCCTATCATCTAGGGCTGGTGAAGTTCATCAGGTTTTGAAACATTCGACCTCTCCTAGTTGAGCCCTGGATGGCTAGGTTTGGGGGTTGAACACAGGGCCTGGGTGCTGTCCATGAGCTCAGAATAGAAGCTCAGTGCTTTACCACAATTTAGTGTCACTGCTTCACTTCTGGTATCTTTGTGTGTGTGTGTGTGTGTGTGTGTGTGTGTGTGTGTGTGTGCGTGCACACTCACAGTTGTCCTGGAACTTGAATTCAGGACCTGAGTACTGTACCTGAGTTTCTCCTGTACAAGGATAGCACTCTACCACTTGAGCCACAGGGCCATTTCAGGCTTCTTTTTAGTGATGTGTTACTGAGGAATCAAACCCCAAGGATTCATACATGCGAAGCACTCTAACCCCTCCTCTTCAGGTTTCTTTCTTTCTTTTCTTGTATGTTGGAGGAGTTGAAGTATGGGCCTGGGCACTGTCCTTGAGCTCTTCAGCCAAAGCCAAGTGCTCTACCATTTGAGTTGCAGCACTTCTTCAGGTTTTTGTTGGGTTGCTGGAGAGTAGCGTCCATCTCAAAAATTTCCTGCCCAGGCTGTTTAGGACCATGATCCTCAACTCTCAGGCTCCTGAGTAGCTAGGATGACAGGTGTGAGTAAATGGTGCCCAGCTTCCACTTCAACTTTCTAAGTGGTGTATAGGAGACAATATTCTCATGAGACCCTTTGTGTCTGGGGTAGTTTGGAACCCAGATCCTCAGATCTCAGCTTCTTGAGTAGGCAAGGTGACAGACCTCAGCTACACACACCTAGATCATAACACTCTGTTGCAAGAGGGTCCTTGGCTCCACGTGGTAGGGCATAAGACATGAGCCAACAGGGAAGGGTCAGTGCCTATGCCCTGAGTTCAAGGTTCACGACCGAGAAAAATAAACAATTGTCTGCAGGAGGCAACTCACTAGATTTGAGTACATACATCATTTTGGCCCTGACATGAGGACAAATCTGAGCCTCAAGTTTCTCATCTGCACTATCATCTTACTTGTTGAGCTCTTACAAGGACCAGATGAAAGAATGAACCCCGTGAAGGACTCAGCACACAACACCTCATGAAGGCCTCATCACATAGCTGTATCCCACACGCTGTCATTAGAATTAGGGTACTTTCACCGGAATCACCATTCTTTCAGAAACACGTCACAAACCACACAAAGTTCACATCTAATGATTTAGAGGGGTGGGTGTTTTTTGGGGGGGGCTGGGTGTCAGCAACAGGGAATGAACTGGAAGTTTGGGGGTACTCTTCTAAGATCTTTTGCTCAAGGCTAGAGCTTTACCACTTTGAGCCACAGCTCAGAGTTTTGCAGACTTCCTGCTAGGGCTGGGTTTTAAACACACCAGTGTCAGATCTCAGCCCCCGAGTATCTTAGATGTCAGGGTTGAGTGAGCCAGCAGCATCTGGTTCCATGGAGCTGGGTTGCAGTGGTTTACTGCTGGCTAAGTCAGGTTAGATGTCAGCTGTCAGTACCAGACTCCCGGTTTGCTCTATGATGAGGTATTTGCAGTCCTATCCTTATATCATTGCAGTTAGAACATTCTATTTTCTTTCTTTTTTTTTTTTTTGGTGCCAGTCCTGGTTCTTGAGTAAGGTCCCTAAGCTTTTATCCTCAAAGCTAGTGCTTGAGCGACAGCATGACTTCCAGATTTTTCTGTGCATGTGATAGTGAGGAATTGAACCCAGGGCTTTGAACGTACTAGGCAAGCACTCTACCACTGAGCCCCAGGAGTCACAAGTGTATGAACAGATAAATGTGTAGATTTGTAGACAGATAAATGGATGTATATGTATAAAACAAGAAAGAGTTGTCTGTATACCATATAACAGCAGATAGAATATTACTACCAATTACTGGCAATTAAATTATTCCTTCCTTTTTTAAGTATCATGATTGAATAAATAATAAAGTATTAATTGAAAATTAGTCAATGTAGTATAATTGTTGTGTATAATTGTATAATATAATCGTACACTAACTACTAATTTAATTGTTACTTTTATAATATTCCATTCCTATTGGTGTATATGGGAATGGGTTTCTTAGAATCTCCGCCATTCATTAGTGGCAGTCCTGGGATTCAACCTCCAGGCCTAATTTGCCGGTTTCGGCTATGGCTTCCTTAATAGCCACCAAACATCAGCAATGCAAGATCATGTACACTTTCTGATCCTTGTCATTTAGACCCAGGACAGTTACAATAAAAAGGAAAAAAAAAAAAAAAGCTAAAACTACCTTCTTGAACTTCTCTGTATTATGCTTCTCCTTTTTATTTTTTATATTTTTTGCCTGCCACAAGATTTGAACTCAGATCCTAGGATTCCAGGGCTGTCAGTAGCAGAGATGCCAAGACCTGAGTTCAAGCCCCGTACTTGTCAATAATAATAATAATAATAAGTCCCTGACTTGGATTTGCACCATTTTCCTTCAGGCATGGGATTTGAACTCAGGGTCTGGGTAACACTGTGACACTGTGGGTGAAGGGAAATGGCTCACTGTTCTTGAAGACAAGAAATTCAGACCAGTTTCTAGGGCCTGAATTGAAGCCCCAGCACTAGAGAAAATAATATTCATATATGAGATCTATTTACATACATGGGTTTACTGCATTGACATTTATTACCCTTATTTATTTAGTATTATTACACATATAACATTTCTTTTATTATATCATATCACATGGGATATATTTTATACATCATACTGAGACCAAGGATTTTTGCAGAGAAGGAAAATAATGTGTCAAAGTTGCATTCTTAATACAAGAATAAATTTTTGGCCATCCTGGGATTTCAACTTATTGCCTATAATGCCCAATCCATAAATGGGGTCACAGGCTTAACACACCAGCTTGAGCTGCCAGGAAGTTCTGAGGACCTATGATCAAGCCACACTAGTCCCCAATATATATGTTGATAGATGTGTAGATTGATATACATATATGTATATATACATATATAGAGATGAAGGGATTGTGAGGATATTAAATTATATTTATATTATTACCAATTATCAGTCATTAAATTATGCCTCCATTTAATGAAGTATCCTGGTTGAATACTTATAAAAGCATTAATTAAAAATTATTCAATATCCTTAATCATACCATGGTGCTCCAATGGAAGATATAAATCTAAAAATTATTGTGTGGCATTCTAAAATAGAATCATGAATCAACTGCCCATTTAATTATTACTTTTATAACATTCCATTAGCATTCACATGAACAGGAATGAGTTTGTCAGGATCTCCCTTCATTTGTGGGTGGCAGTCCTAGCATTCGAACTCCTAGCCTGGGTAGTTAATTTGAATACAAACTATTGGAATGACACCATGAAGATTTCAAATTGTTACGATTTAAAAAAAAGAACAAGAAGAAAAGAAAGCAAGGTGCCAGTGGCTAATGCCTGTAATCCTACCTCCTTAGGAGGCTGAGATATAGAGAATGCCAATTTGAATTCAGCTGGGGCGGGAAAGTCCATGACACCCTTCTTTCTAAGAGATCACATGAAAAAGAAAAACGATGCATGGGTCTGTGGCTCAAGGGCAGAGTGCTACCCTTGAGCAAAAGGAGCTCACGGACAGTGCCTAGGCTCGTAGTACAAACACAGACCTGCCAAAAATAGGAGGCAATAACTCCTTGTATCTGTGTATGGATAATGGGCATTCAGCAGGTTGCCCATGCCCAGACCCCCAACTTGGATAAGCTGGGACAAGCCCTCAGAGAATACTAAGTCTGAGCCGACAGCTTGAACAAAGCATCCTTCTCTGTCATTTAAAGAACTGAAACCTTATGTTCTGGCTGAGGTGTCCCATCGGGACCCCTAGAAGCCAGCCACTGCCTCCAGGGAGTCCACAGTTCTAAGCTATAGGAATTGTCCAAGGTTCTGGCTCCATATTCTCTATCCCTCTGTAGGATGTGAGCTTAGACCTCTGGAGCCTGGTGGCTATCACTCATTTATCATTCCACATTGCCAAGTCACAGGCTGGTCCCAAATCTTGACAAATATATGAAATAGTCAGCTATTTCTACAACGAAAGGGGTAAGCTAATAAATCTCACCCTCATAACTCCCGTTAGAAGTGAGCCTTGGACTGTGAATGTGGCTTAGTGGTATAGTGCTTACCTAGAACACATGCATGAAGCCGTGGGTTTGATTCCTCAGTACCACAGAAACGAAAAGGCCAAAAGTGGCACTGGGGCTTAAACAGTAGAGTGCTAGCATTGAACAAAAGAAGCTCAGGAACACGCCCACCCTGAGTTCAAGTCCCAAGGCTGGCAAAAAATAAGTCAGCCTGATGAGATACATTGTTCTGGGACTCAGAGGAGAGCCGAGGTTATAGGTAAGAGGTAGGATAGAGGGCACGTGCTGGTGGCTCACCCCTGTAATCTTAGCTACTTAGGAGGCTGAGATCTGAGGATGACAAGTACAAGCAGGAAAGTTTATATGAGACAATTTTCTCCAATTACATACCCAAAAAGCCAGAACTAGACCTATGGTTCAAGTAGTAGAGAGCTAGCCTTGAAGACAAAAGCTCAGGGATAGAATAGCACCCAGGCCATGAATTTAGGACTGGCACACACAATCACACACACACATGCACGCACGCGTGCGCGCGCGCACACACACACACACACACACACACACAGAGTTCCTTTCTTAAACAAACACCACCTGTGGGCTGAATGCTGGGTCACCAAGTCCTCCAGGACCTCCTTGCCTGCAGTTTTCCTAAGGATTATGTTCCTAGCCACCTGGGAATTGCTTCTTCTGTTCAATCCCAGGTCGGGTTCATGGTCAGCTGCATAACTCATACCTCAGAAGATGCTTGCTAGCTCAAGATGGAGTCACCCAGGCCTCAGGCTTCTCTGTCATCTTCAGATTGAGCCCAGGAAAGTCTAAGTCCCCAAGGATATACTGCTCAGACATCCTGTGGCAGATGACAGCCAAGTGGTCAATGGTGAACCCAAGGTGCCAGGACTTTTAATAGCCATGTGGCTGGGTCGAAGGCTCTATCACTGATGGTCTGGGTTGTCAGGCAAGGTCATGGCTCCAATGTCCTGACACACCTGACCTGGGATCGTGCTCCCTCTTCATCTTCCTGCTTATCCCTTGCCCCCACCACCTTGACACCCCTCTCCCCAAAACCTCCCTAGCTCTTGGACCAGAAAATAAACTTGTTGGGGCTGGGGATGCTAAGACCTGGGGCACCAATTACTCTAGGACCTCCCTGCCTGTGGTTTTCCTAAGGATTATGTTCCTAGCCACCTGGGAATTGCTTCTTCTGTTCATTCCCAGATCGGGTTCATGAGGTTTACCCGAGGCTGCTTCCCTAGGCAGTCGGTGACTACAAAGTTCCTGGATGTCATGAAGTTGCTGAGGGGTCAGTGGCTTGGTCCTACATACTGGATTTAGGCTCTGAAATTGTCCCCACAGAGATTGTGAATGGTTGACTCCCTTGATCCAGGGACTCCAAACCTAGGCTCACATGTTCCCTTCTTCCTTTCTTTCTTCTTTTTCTCATGCCGTCCTTCCCTCTTCTCTCTCTCTTTCCTTTCTTTCTCTGACTCCTGGTCCTTGGACTCGGAGCCTAGGTGCTGCCCCTGAGTCTTTTTGCTCAAGGCCAACAGACTATGGCTTAAGCCACACATCCACTTCTGGCGTTTTCTTTTTGGTAGATATTTGGAGATAAGAGTCTTACAGGCTTTTTTGCCCAGAACTTAAGCCTCGATCCTCCGATCTCAGCCTAGGATGACAGGTATAAAGCACCATATCCAGCTCAAACCAAGGTTTCTTCATGTGCGGTGAAACCAGTCCTGGTACCTTTCATTGCCTATGACCCCCCCCCCCCACCCCCAGAGCCTGATGCACACTGCAACTCTTTGTTGGATAAATAAATGAGCATTTGTCTATGACAATACTACAGAAAAGTCCCATCCAATTCTGGTAAGCATCTTGGGTGGGGCAAAGCCTGATGCAGCTCTCCCACAGTTCTCCCTACTTGCTCTTTCTGCACTTCTGGTGCCACTGCACTTAACTCTTTTGGCTCCAAGGATGTGAGCCACGATGTACTCGATGGATTTTGGGGCCTCTGGGATGCCTTTCTTCTCAAAGATCTCTGTCAAGCGGCTGACCAGATTTGTGGCACTCAATTCCCCACTCGGTGTGAACAAGGTTGCTGTGAGCTGAATGCCTGGCTCAAGAGAACTCCTCTCCACCTTCTGGGACCAGTCAGGATGGTCCACCATATCCGGCCCCCATGTTTTATATTGCAGAGAAAGGATCCTTGGTCTCTGAATCTCGCAGAGTCCAGTACAGGTGCTGGAATCATCTCTGCTCACAGCTGGCAGGCTGGGGATGGCAAGGTCACAATCTCTGTTCCCCATGACATCCTCGACTGTGGTGGTCACCCTAGAGAGAGCCAGAGGCTGATCAGTAGCTGCCAAAGAAAGGCAGTCAGGGCACGACGTTCATAGAAGGAGACAATCTGGCTTGGGAACTCTGATTGTGCTGCTTTGAACATCATTGTTTGGCAGCTGAAATGGTCCATCTAATTTGACCCATAATCCCAGGCGTTAGTGGAAGCTGCCAACTTCAAGAAAAACCCCTGGAAAAGGTGGCATTTCACTTGTCCCAATCAAAGTTAAAGAGTTCCAAAGTCAGTGGGCCCTTTTCCTTCCAGACAATCTACAGCAGTTTACAGAAACTGGAATTCAGAGCTAGCTAACTGCCATGTCCTGATACTGAGCAGGCTCCAGTAGCGAGAATGCACTTGCCTACCACTGCCCAACTGGAAATGGCCCAGGTAGGGCACAGATTGGAGTCTGCAGGACTCCAGATAGGACTGTACAAAAGTGCACTGACCCAAAAGAGAATCCACACCACCAGTGGGGACCTGGAGCCTCCTGCCCAGATGCCAATGGACACCATCAATGCCCTGGGTAAGGTTCCCCTCTCATCCTCTGTTGTAGTGAACCATCTGCCATATCATACCATTCACCAATTCCCAGGCTCTCCTAGCTTCACATCCCCTGCCCTCCTCCCCCCATCTCATTCCCTAATTATATTTGACAGACACATTCCCAAGCCTTGAATTAGCACACGAAAGAGAGCAGAGTGTCTGGCTGGAAGAGTGCGGCTGGGGTCACACTCACCTCATGAGTCTTCTGTCTGAAGACAGAAGGACAGGTGTCCACTCTGGTCTGTGGTTCACACAGGCCTCCTAGGAGAGACCCACACAGGCCCAGCCGCTACAGTGGGCTACAGGAAAGCGGAAGAGGGTGGTGGAAAGAAGTGGAAAGGAAATCTACTGAAACCTTCCCCAAAGGAGCCATGAAACATTTGAAGGAGAAAACAAAAATTGTGGCTGGGCTTGTACAGAACAAATACACACATACACACAAATAAAATGCTTTTGCTCTTTTTAGACACAGTGACTTAAATATATTTTCATTGTTCTCATCTCCCTACTCTAACAACACACACACACACACACACACACACACACACACACACACACACACACACACACACACACACATGCACACACAAATCCAAACCCGTGACAGAAGACTCATTCATGCAGCACCTGTAAATTACCACCTGATCATTCACCTGAGCCCAGTAAGGCTGCACAAGGAGAAAGAAGATCTCTCTCTCTCTCTCTCTCTCTCTCACACACACACAAACACACACACACACACACACACACACACACAAACACACACACATGCCGCGGACCTGCCCTGTCGGGATGATGGAGGACACCTAGTGGAGGTAACTGGAACAGGTGGGGAGATGGCAAACAGACAACTCACACACGAGGAGTGAATGCTGAGTGCGATTTATTGCAGAGGATGACAAGCTTTTATAGAAAAGGTCTCCATGAGAAAGGGCAAAAGGCTACACAATCTTGCTGCAAGGCTTCGTTATTGGGTGGTCACCAGCTGGTCGCCTGATTTTGTTTTTGGATGACGAGCTATGACGATAGGCACTTGTTCCAGGTTTTACCTCTATTTTTAAGAAATACAATTGGTTTCGAGATGCTTATCACCTATTGACCATTAACCAGAGCATATGGGCAAGGTGCTGGATAGAAAGGCATGAACTCTAGTACTTTATTGTGACTTTTGTTTAGTATTACACTTTATGCATTTCAAATCTTTTCTAAGCAATTGTGCTTCTGTGTCATTCTTTAGATGGTCCCAAATTTGTGGCTAAAAATCATGATATTCAGTATACTTAGTTAAATATGGCCGTATATCAAATTCAGGCTCATAGTGTCTTCTCTGTAACCCTTTCACATAATCATTTACTCTTCTCCATAAAGGCCTTAACTCTCTCATATGATCTTCCTTGTTCCTTTTTTTTTGTTTGATAGTAAGCACCAAGGAGGCCTTGATCTAGCAAGTCTCTCAGTAAATGGAAGACAGTGATAGGAAGTTCTTTCTCCTAAGTAGTTTACACAACGGTTACCATCCTTATCATACACACCTGTAAAAGGCTATGGACCTGGGGGAAGTCTTTGGGGTCCTCTAGATAATGGAGGATCCCACCATTTTCCTCTGATAAGCCATTGCCACCTTCCATCTACCAACCTTTTAGGAATCTTATTTAGCTTTTGGTCTAAATATCCTTCTACATCTTTCTTATCTACAGGATATCCATATGGGTCTATTGTATATGCTTCAGGATTAAAGGGAAGTCTCCAATAGCCATACACTCTTTCTGTTCTAGCCGTGCCTACAGCTTCTTGTAAATCTCTTACAAACAATTCATTCTGCTGAAGTGATGTCATGAAACCCCCAATACTTTTATATTTACTTATGACTTATCTAATAGCCTCCAGAAGAGGGGCTTTCAGAGTAGCACTTAACTCTGGTGAGTTAGTCATATTCTCAGGACACTCATTGGATATTGGAGTCGTCACCACTTCCAAGAAAGAGCCCTGAATAAGGGAACGTTGAGCATGAGTAAGTAGAACAAGCAGCAGGAACAGTAAAAGATTAATGGGCACTCCTATACAGTGAAGAAAAGAGAAACAGGAACAGGAACACATCTTTCCCAGGGGCTTGCCAGACTTTCCAGGAGGTAGGCCTCTTTGAAGTCCCACTCTCAGAGGTAGGCTTCTGTGGAGCCCCATTCTCATATCTGATAGCAGGTTTTCCATGCTAAGCAGACTCCACTGGAGTAGGTGTGGCACACACACACACACACACACACACACACACACACATACAGATTCACAGCAGTGTCTCTCCCGAGTTAGCTGGTTCCTCATCTGGGAAATGTACAAGCTCAAGCATGGCAGTTACCTTGTCAGAACCAGGGGATCCCACCCAAGGGGAACATTGTCCTAATAACACAGAACCACTCTGCCTCTTCCTTTCTCCAGGGCCAGACCCTTCCCCTTAGGAACAACCAGCCTTGACTCCCCGTTCACTAAAACCCTAGGCTAGGATGCTGGGTGAAGGATTCCCAGAGAGGTGGCTCCTCAGAGCCAAGAAAGAAAACAAAGAAAGGGGTCATGGTGCCTCCAGAAGGGTGTCTGACCTGGGGTGGGGCATTGTTGGGGAATTTGATGGGGTCCTAAAGGCTATATACATGGATGGACTCGCTACTTCCAGCCTAGATGCTTTTGGGTGACTTGGTGAATTCTTGGGGAGGACAAGGAGACCAGATGGAACGGGAACACTAGCAGAGCTGGGAAATGTGATCACCCTGTGAGAACTGTTAACAGTGGTGTGGGGTGGGGGACAGGACAGGTGTATGTGTGTCAGAGTAGGTGTGCTCCTCCCAAATATTCACCTTCTATCTGACCACCAGTACCCTCACCTCCCTACAGGGTTCTTCTGGGAACCTCCTCAGGTGAAAGTGTGACCGAGCACAGAAGACAAGGCTCCCTCAGCAATGAGGGGGCCTATCTTCTGCATCCAACACCCCCCACTCCCAGAAAAAAGGAAAAGACCCGAGAGGTGCTGCTATCCACCTCTGACGAAAGCCACCAGGTTCCCACCAGGGAGAAGAAGGGTTCAGATATGCGGCCGTGTGGTTCCCACTGCTTCAGGCCAGGAGCTATGGTGTCCCCTCCTCACCCATTCCAGCATCTCCCCTTTTCATGGGGACACTGGCCGCTAGGGATGGGGTGGGATCCCCGGGTCGACACCCCACCCCGACACTGGGTCGCATTTGTGCAGAGCCAGGGTGGACTGTGGGGCATGGGGGAGGTGTGGGTAGGACAGGAGAGGTTAGGTGGTATGCATGGGTCTGGGTCTGCCGGGGGGTGTGGGGGGCTCGCAAGGTGCAGGGGTCTCTGGGTGTGGGCTCAAGGGGCAGCCATTTATGTGTGCTGCTGGGAGAAGCTGTAGGCGGTGGCTCCTTATGCTCAAGGGCCTGGAGTCTGAGGACCGGGCGCCAGGACCAGGTCAGGGTCACAAGCAGGTTAGGCCCGCGAGTCACCAATGATCTGAGCTGGCAGCACCATGTGTGAAAAGAGGCACTGCTGGGAGGCGTCCAGGGCGTCTGCGGGTGCCTGGCAAGGCTGAGATCTGCATCTGCTCCTCCTCCTCAGCTGCCGCTGCTGCCCATTCCTCAGCAGCCTCTGTCCCATCAGCAGCCTCCTCTCCAGCGGCCATTGCTGACACCACCGCCCTAGCCTCGGCAGCCACTGCCTCCAATGCTGCACCTCAGCCACTGCCGCCATGCTCCCCCTGCCAGGATCTCAGACACAGGGTCGCCATGGCTACCTTGCCTACATGGGGCTGCTTGGCTCTGTGTGCTCTGTGCTCCTGGCCAGGACCCACACTATGATCCGAGCTGCCGCCAGCCGCTGAAGCTGCTTCCCCTCTTGCGTGTGCTGGCTCTTCTCTCTGACATCACTCTCTGCCCTCCACTCCTCTCCTGGACTGCCCCATCCCTGTATGTGCATGTGCGCCCATCCCCGTGAGGCCCTGGCCATTTCTGCCACTGCAGTGAGCCCCTGGGCTCACCCCTCCCCTGGGTTCACCCTCCACCCCTGGCTGCAATTGCAGCCCTGACTGGGCCCTAAAGCTTCCAGGACATGGCAATTGCAGCCTCACCTCAGCACAGCACTCCCCACCAACTGCAGGAACTGCCCTGGGGAACGAATCTCCCCTCAGCCCCACCGCTGGAGGAGACTCTCCTCCACCCCCTCCACTCCACACACCAAGCATGTGCACAGTGACCTTCGTGTGTGTGTGTGTGTGTGTGTGTGTGGTTTGTGTGTGTGTGATTGTTGGGGATTACTACCACTCAAGGACTCACTACATAGCAACCTTTAGAATGATTCAGTACACAGCACACTTCCAAAAACGGCACAAAGCACCCTGTGTAAAGGACTCAACACACAGTTCCCTTTGAAGGACTCAGCAGATAATACCCTGTGTAGAGTACTTAACACACAGCACCTTTTGAAGGAGGGAGTCCATAGCCCGCAGTGTAAAGGACTCAGAGCATGGCATGTTTTAAAAAACTCATCATGTAGCTCTCTTTCCCAGGTACTCATTACATAGCACCCTGTGTTAAGGCTCCACAAACAGCACCCTTTGAAGGGCTGAGTATGTTGTACCCTGTGTAAAACAGTCCAAAGCACCCTTTGAAAAACTCAGCACATAGAACAATTTTGAAGGACTCAGCACAATTACACTGTGGAAGGTCTCAGCACACAGCACCATTTGAAGGACAGTACAGAGCACCCTGTGTAAAAGACTCGGCACACAGCACTCAAAAACCTCACCTCATCCCTCTCTTCTCAAGAGTTCAGCACATAGCAACCTTCAGGATGAATTAGCACACCACACCTTTTGAAGGACTCAGTATACAGTACATTGTGTAATTCACTCAGCACACACTACCCTTTGAAAAACCCAGCACAGCCCAACCTTCTTAGGGACTCAGAACATAGCACCCCTTGTGATGACTCAGCAAACAGCACCTTTTTGAGGACTCAGCACAAAACCCCCATGTTGGAAGGACCCAGCAAACAGCACCCTGTGAAGGACTCAGCATATAGCTGTGTGTCAAAAGTTCAGCTGTCATTAGAATTATGGTAATTTCTTCTGTATCACCATTCTTCAGAAACAATTCACAAATCCTACTAGTTCACATTTAACTAACCTTTGTTTTATGGGGGATGGTTAGCTGGGGGTCTTGAACTCAAGGGGCACTGTCCCTGAGCTATTTGGTTCAATGCTAGAGTTCTACCATTTTGAGCCACAGCTCCAATTTTATTTTGGGGGGTTGTTCTTTGACAGGCCTTACAGTGATCAGGATGGCCAAGTAGGGGTGTCCATGGGCAAAGGCTCTTAGCTGGGCCTGAAGCTAACCTATTCCTTCCCTGTGCCCTGGGATCCGGGCCTCCTGGAGCTCTCTTGGCCTAGGGTGGCATCAGTGCTCAGGGTGAGCAAAAATCAGCTTGGCCCTGGTTACTTTCCCAAATTGAACTGTAGAGGACGATGGCAAGGGCTGATGTCCTGTGTCTGGCCACAAGAGGGCAGTAGTCTCCCACCATAGGGATTGTACCTGTGAGTTGTGTTTACTCGCTTCCCTGGGGCCCCTATCATGCTTCAAAGCCACCCTGGACAGGAAAGTCCTTGAGACTCTTACCTATAATTAACCATCCAAAAGCAAGTGGGGCTGTGGCTCAAGTGGCAGAGCACTAGGCTTGAGCAAGAAAACTCAGGGATAGAGCCTAGGACCTGAGTTCACACACACACACACACACACACACACACACACACACACACACACACAAACACACCACATGCATGCAAAATCAGAGATTTCTACACTGCAATCTTTGGGTATCCTCTACCTTTTCCCCACTAAGCCTGGTGGCTGTTGGCCTAGGTGTTTGAAGCATACAACACCACCTGGCATCTTTAATTTTGTGGAACAGAATGGCTACAAGGTCCACCTTCCCCCATCCCAGCTCCTTGATTGGTCTATCCAGGCCCTTTGGGACTCCTTTTACAAACTTGCCAAGAAGCCTTCAAAATGTATCACATGCTGGGCACTGGTGGCTTACTCCTGTCATCCTAGCTACTCAGGAATCTGAGACCTGGAGCATAATGGTTCCAAGCCAGCATGGGCAGGAAAGGGTGTGAGACTCTTATCCTCAATGAACCATCAGAAAACAAGAAGTGGCCCTGTCGCTCAAGTGATGAGTGCCAACCATGAGAAAAAGAGCTCAGGGACAGCTTTCAAAGCCCTCAACATCAAGGAGAGGTATTGCATGTTGGCTTTGGGATTGGCATGGGCCAAATATAATTGGAATTTTCAAGTGCTCCAAGACAAAGCAGTACCTCCTTTAGTCCCATGCTCCTCCAACTAATCTCACCTCCTGGCCTTGGCTATGCATCCGGTCAGTATGGCCCTGACTAGATGGGAGAGCTTCAAGGAGGAAGATCTCAGAGCAATCACCCAGCCGCCTTCCACCCAGCTCACCCTGCTGCTTCTTCTCTTTGCCATAGACCATCTTCCTGAAATCCATCTGTGAGGTCATCACCGCCAACACAGTGGTGAGTGGTGGGTCTGGGCTAATATGGTGCAGTAAGAGGTGGAAATGGGTCTGGAACTAGGAGCCTCCACCCTGGGTGTGGGCTGAGGCCAAGACTGACCTTTATTTCATCCTGAGCCTTGCAGGGGTGTGGAGACAATGTAGACTCCACAGTAAGTCAGGTAAGATCAGAATGGGGAGAACCGCTTGTGTGGGGAAGGATGGGGGGCTTAGGGGGGCACTGTTGCTACTCCTCTCTCAGGACTCCCTTCTGCCTCTCTCATTCCTCCACTTCAACTAAGGGTGTGGGAAGAGGGAGTGGAGGAGTATTTCTGTGTGAACCAGACTTGTGCTTCATAGTCATCTTAGCCCTTACTTCTTTTTTTTTTTTTTTTTAATTTAATTTAATTTTATTTGTGAACATACTGTACAGAGGAGTTACAGTTACATGGGCAGGATAATGTGTACATTTCTTACCAAGCATTGCAGCCTCCTCCTTTGTTTATCCTTCACATCCCTTCCCAGCCTCCCCCCTCCCCCCCTAATCCCAATCCTTCTCCTTCCTCCCTCCCCCCAGCCCCCCCCCCACCAACATTGTAAAGTTCGTTTTGGACATGACAACTTGTACTTCTCATTGTTGCAACAGGTCCACCTGTATCCTTAAACAACTGGTTTTTCCCCATCTCCTCCACAAGTTATACTGACATCAAATATAGTGAAAGCAAGGGTTATACTGTGGGGGAGGGACATACAAAGCAACAAAGAGATAATCTTATAAATGTGTTAGAAACACATGCATGAAAGAAAAAAACATTAAAATACACATCTAAGGGTTCATTTTCCTGACATCACATTATCTGACCTTTTCCGCTTGACTCATACATATACTAGATATTACAAATAAGGGAAACCATGGGACCTACGTTTCTTTGGGCCTGGCTTACTTCACTTAATATAATTTTTTCCAAGTTTTTCCATTTCCTAACAAATGGGGCAATGTCATTCTTTCTGATGGAGGCATAGAATTCCATTGTGTATATATACCACATTTTCTTGATCCATTCATCTACTGAGGGGCATCTGGGTTGGTTCCATATCTTAGCTATGGTAAATAATGCTGCAATAAACATAGTTGTGCTGGTAGCTTTAGTGTGGTCTTGTTTGTAAACATTAGGGTAAATGCCCAAAAGTGGGATTGCTGGGTCATAGGGGAGCTCTATGTGGAGTCTTTTGAGGAACCTCCATACTGCTTTCCAAAGTGGTTGAACAAGTTTACATTCCCACCAACAATGAATTAAGGTTCCTTTCTGTCCACATCCCCTCCAGCATCTGTTGTTGTTAGAGTTCTTGATTTTTGCCGTTCTCACTGGAGTGAGGTGATATCTCAATGTTGTTTTGATTTGCATTTCTTTTATGGCTAGGGATGTTGAACATTTCTTCATGTGTCTATTGGCCATCCTTCTTTCTTCTTCAGAGAAGTTTCTCTTTAAGTCTTTCGCCCACTTATTTATTGGGCAGTTGTTTCTTTGAGGATTTGTTGTTGGGGGGTTTAATTTTTTGAGTTCCAAGTATATTTTAGATATGAGACCCTTGTCCGTTGTATGGCTAGTAAAGATCTTCTCCCAATCCGTGGGCTTTCTATTGATCTTGCTAGCTATGTCATTTGCCCTGCAGAAGCTCTGCAACTTTATGCAATCCCATTTGTCCAACCTTTCTTTGATTTGTTGTGTTTCCAGGTCTCTGTTCAGAAAATTTCGGCCTGAGCCAAGGAGACCTAGGGTTTCTCCTATTCCATCCTGTAATGTTTTCAGAGTGTCTGCTTTGAGTTCAAGGTCTTTGATCCATTTGGAGTTGATTCTGGTGCAGGGTGATATATAAGGATCTAGCTTAAGTTTTCTACATGTAGTTAACCAATTTTGCCAGCACCATTTACTGAAGAGGTTGTCTTTCTTCCATTCTATTGTTTTAGCTCCCTTATCGAAGATTAGATGGCTATAGGTCTGTGGGTTCATTTCTGGGTTTTCAATTCTATTCCATTGGTCCTGAGGTCTGTTCTTATGCCAATACCAAGCTGTTTTGATTACTATGGCTTTATAGTAGAGTTTGAAGTTTGGTATTGATATTCCTCCAGCAGTGTTCTTTCCATTCAGGAGCGTTTTTGCTATTCGGGGTCTTTTATTGTTCCATATGAATTTTTGGATTGCCTCTTCTATTTCCTTGAAGAATGAGGGTGGAATTTTGATAGGTATTGCGTTGAATTTGTAGATAGCCTTGGGAAGTATTGCCATTTTCACGATGTTAATCTTTCCAATCCAGGAGCATGGGAGGTTTTGCCATTTTTTAAGTTCTGTGTTGATTTCCTTTTTCAAGATTTTAAAGTTTTCATCATAGAGGTCCTTCACTTCTTTAGTTAAGTTAATTCCTAGGTATTTTATTTTTTGTGGGGCTATTACAAATGGAGTTGCTTTCCTAATTTCAGCCACACTTTTCTCATTGTTGGCATACAGAAAAGCCATTGATTTTTGGGGGTTAATTTTATAACCTGCTACTTTGCCGAAGTTTTGAATCAGCTTGAGTAATTTGGGAGTGGAGTCTATGGGATTCTTTAAATACAAGATCATGTCATCTGCAAAGAGGGAGAGTTTTATTTCTTCTTTCCCTATTTGGATCCCCTTTATGTCTGCATCTTGTCTTATTGCTGTAGCTAGGCATTCTAATACTAGATTGAAGAGAAGTGGAGAGAGTGGGCATCCTTGTCTTGTTCCTGAGTTAAGAGGAAATGGCTTTAGTTTTTCACCATTGAGTATAATGCTGGCTGTAGGTTTGTCATATACAGCCTTTATCGTATTGAGGAATGTTCCATGGATTCCTAATTTTTCCAAAACCTTCATCATAAAGGGGTGTTGGATCTTGTCGAATGCTTTTTCTGCATCTATTGAGATAACCATGTGGTTCTTATTCTTGCTCCTGTTGATGTGATGAATAATATTAATTGATTTGCGTATATTGAACCAGCTTTGCATCCCTGAAATGAATCCTGTTTGATCGTGGTGTATGATTTTTTGGATGAATTGTTGAAGTCGATTGGCCAAAATTTTGTTGAGAAGTTTTGCATCAATGTTCATCAAAGAAATGGGTCTATAGTTCTCTTTCTTTGATGAGTCCCTGCCTGGTTTTGGGATGAGGGTTATGATGGCTTCATAGAATGTGTTCGGTAGTGAGCTTTCTCTTTCAATTTCATTGAAGAGTTGGAGGAGTATTGGTGTGAGCTCTGCTTTGAAGGCCTTGTAAAATTCCGCTGTAAAACCATCTGGTCCTGGACTTTTCTTAGCTGGGAGGTCTCTTATTGCTGTTTCTATTTCAATGCTTGATATGGGCCTGTTAAGCTGGTTTAACTCATCTTGGTTTAGTTTTGGCATGTCAATATTTGCTAGGAAAAGGTCCATTTCTGTCAAGTTCTCAAACTTATTAGCATAAAGTTTTGAGAAGTATTCCCTTATAATGTTCTGAATCTTGGTTGTTTCCGTGGTGATGTTTCCATTCTCATCTCTGAGTTTATTAATTTGGGTGTGTTCTCTTCTTTTTCTGATAAGATTTGCTAAGGGTCTGTCAATTTTGTTAAGTTTTTCGAAGAACCAACTCTTTGTTTTGTTGATTCTTTCTATAGTTTTTTTGGATTCTAATTCATTTAATTCTGATTTAATTTTGATTATTTCTTTCCGTCTACTGGATTGGGGTTTATCTTGCTGCTCTTTTTCAAGGAGGTTTAGATGTGTCATTAAATTGCTAGTTTCAGATTTCTCCAATTTGTTGATATGGGAGCTCAGAGCTATAAACTTGCCTCTGAGTACTGCCTTTGCTGTGTCCCAGAGGAGCTGGTAATTTGTGTGTTCATTTTTGTTGAATAGCATGAACATTTGAATTTCCTTTCTAATCTCTTCCATGACCCACTCTTGATTCAGCAGTGTGTTGTTCAGCCTCCATGTGATACTGGACTTTCTTTGGTGGCTTTTGGTGTTGAGTTCTAATTTTATTCCCTTGTGGTCAGAGAGAATGCAAGGTATTACTTCAATGTTTCTGAATTTAGACAAGTTTGCTTTGTGGCCTAAAATGTGGTCTATTTTAGAAAACGTTCCATGTGCTGCTGAGAAAAACGTGTATTCTGATGCTGCTGGGTGAAATGTTCGGTAGATGTCTGTTAAGTCTAGTTGATCTATGCAGCTGTTTAGATCTGCGGTTTCTCTGTTGAGTTTTTGCCGAGTTGATCTATCTAGTGGGGAGAGTGGTGTGTTAAAATCCCCAACAATTAATGTCTTTGGATCTATATGGGATTTGAGGGAAAGTAGTGTTTCTTTGATAAATTTGGGTGCTCCATTGTTTGGCGAATAGATATTTAGAATTGTAATATCCTCCTGAAGGAGAGATCCTTTAATTAGTATGTAGCGACCTTCTTTATCTCTTCTCACGAATTTTAATTTGAAGTCTATTTTATCTGATATTAAGATTGCTACTCCCGCCTGTTTATGGGGGCCGTTTGCTTGGTAGATTTTGTTCCAGCCTTTAACATTGAAAATGTGTTTGTTTTTACGGGCAAGATGTGACTCCTGCAGGCAGCAGATAGAAGGGTCTTGTTTTTTAATCCAACTAGACAGTCTATATCGCTTAATTGGAGAGTTCAGTCCGTTAACATTAAGAGATAGGACTGAGAGGTATTTGGGAGTTCCTGCCATGTTATCCACCTTCTTGGGGGCTGCGAAAACTAGGTTCTTCCTATGGTTCTTGGATTCTCAGTTTGGGTGCAGTTTCTTGGCCTTTGTTGCGGTCTTGTTGGTTTTCTATGTGTAGGACATCTTTAAGAATCTTTTGTAGGGCTGGTTTGGTGGAGATGTATTGTTTCAATTTTTCTTTGCTATGGAAGGTTTTTATTTGGCCTTCAGTTATGAAGGAGAGTTTAGCTGGGTACAGTATTCTTGGTTGATAGTTGTTTGTTTTTAGGGCATGGCATACATCATTCCAGGCTCTTCTTGCTTTGATTGTCTCTGCTGAGAAATCTGAGGTGATTCTAATTGGTTTCCCTTTATAGGTGATTAACCTTTTCTCCTTGACAGCTTTAAGGATCTTTTCCTTGGTCTGAGTTGATCCTGTGTGGATTATAATGTGACGGTGGGATGTCCTATTCTGGTCTGGTCTATTTGGGGTTCTAAAAGCTTCTTGTATCTGAATAGGCCTATCTTTTTGTATGTTTGGGAAGTTCTCTGCTAGGATCCTGTTAAACAAATTTCCTAGACCATTAACTTCTGTTTCTAGGTGCTCCTCTACACCCATTATCCTTAGATTAGGCCTTCTGATGGTGTCTTCTAGGTGTTGAATAGATCTATCATACTTCTTGGACTTGTCTTGGATGGTTGTATGTTCTTTCTCTATAATATCTAGGCTGTCTTCAATCCCTGAGATTCGATCTTCTGCATGGTCTAACCTGCTGTCAAGACTCTCTACTTTGTTTTTTATCTCTTTTCCTTCTAATTGGTCAGCTTTGATGGCTTCAAGTTCTTTGTTGAAGCTCTGTTTTAGGTCTTGTATAAATTTCTTTACTTCCTTAATTTGGTGTTCAGTGTTTGTTCTCAAATCACTTAGTTGATTGGTTATGATTTCTTTGGACTCCCATTCCTTCTGTTGGGTTCCATTCAGCATTCCCTTTGTGGTCTCCCTGACTTCCTTCAGCTCTTTGTTAATGGATTCCATGAATGCCTTTACTGATCTTTGTGTGTTCTCTACCTGGTCTCTCAATTCCTGAATTACTCTTTGATTAGCTTCCTCCCGTTTGTGGGATTCCTGCAGTTCTCTTTCCTCCCGTTCCTGGGATTCCTGCAGTTCTCTTTGAGTGTTCTCAGCCTGCTCACGCCATTCCTCCCTTTCTCTTTGAGTATTCTCAAGTTGTTCACGCAAATCCTGTATCATTTTTTGAGTAGCTTCCTCACGCTTATGATATTCCTGCATAAACTTTTGGGATGCCTCCTCTCTCTCCCTATCACGCTCATACAGAGTCCTTTGTAAGTTGTCAAACTTCTCATTTATCATATTTGCCACCAGTGTTTGTAGAGCTATTTGGGAACTCTCCTCTAGATTGTTCATTATCTGATCTGACCCCTGATTATCAAGATTGGGAATTGAGATACCTGGATTTGCCATTTTTCTTGTGTTTTTTCGGCTTACTCTGCCCATTTGAGATGAAAATAGCACCAGTTTTGTGCTAGAACACTATCTTAAGGCAACCATCAACCAACGTTTGCATTTATACAGTCAATAGTCTACAGATACAATCTAGTTCAACAGATACATCTATTCAACATCAAACAACTATATGTTAATGGGCTTCGAACCGCAGAGAAGAATTTGGGAAACCAGAAATTTTTAGGGTTAGGGAGAGATGTGGGTAAAAATTAGGAATAGATTGGTGTGGGGAGGCACAGGGAGAGTTAATTATGTCCTAATCTCAATGCAGGAAATAGGTTGGGTAGGATGCAAGTAGAGAGGGAGAGAAAAAGAAGAAAGGTAAAGGGAAATGAAAAGAGACCAGAAAAAAAATTAAAAACATAAAAATTAATATAGTTATGGAGATTGAAAGACCATCTATTTAGAGAGGAATGTGAATATAATGAGAAAACAGGAGGGAGATAGAGGAGATGTGAAAAACTTAAAAAATGCTTAAAATATTATATAGGTATAAAGAGGTAGTACTGCTATTAAGGAATTTAAGTCTCAGAGGTTTTGGATTGAGTAATAAATTTGTGGATTAAGTGTGTACACAATGGGGGATAGGGTCTACTAGTTAACTATGGGTTTATCAGGATGTGCAGGACAAGAGTTAAGGCACATACAGAAGAACAAAAGAAAGGAAAAGGTGAAAAGGATAAGAAAGGGAGAAAAAAAAAGATCAGAAGTTCAGTAGAGCTAGACAAAAAACAAAAAGATAATTAAGAAAGAAAGAAATAAAAAGAGAGAAGACAAGAAAAGAAAGGAAAACGTACATTCGCGTATTCCTAAAATAAAAATTATAAGAGGAAAAAAAAGTTACTGGAAAACAATTATTTTTTCAAAAAAGGCAAAAATTAAAGATTAATAAAAGTTTTAGAAAAGGAAAAAAAATTTTATATATATAAGGTACCAAAAAAAAAAAAAAAAGAAAAGAAGAAAAAAAAAGTTCTTTGATTTTTTTTTTTGATTTTTTTTTGGGAGGGGTGGGAAGAATCCTGTATCTCCCTTTTGTCTGTTACCAGCCTCTTGTTGGAGTCTCTGGTCAGCTTGAGGTCCTGTGGCTTGATTGGTTTCTTAAGTCAGTTTGTTCGAACAGGCAGAAAAATGCTCTGCTTTACCCAAGATTTTGAGATCCCCCTCCCAGGTTAGTTTAATGGGAGGGTGATCTGCTTTGAGAATCACAAAAGAGGGGTGATGAGGCTAGGTTCTGGTAGAGTCGAGGCCTTTCAACAAACAGTAGCTTTTCCCTGGGGCTATTTTGTGAAAAATTCACCGAGCCCACCCTGGAGCCATTCTCAGGGTTTCTGTTTTTCAATTGATTGTGGAGGCTGCTAGAGGGAGGGGCAGCCTCTGGCTCTGGTTACCCAGTGAGGAAAGCCACTCCAATGGCTGGTGCCTGAGCTGGGTGACTTTTCCCTGGATGGAGCTGAGTCTGGCAGGTCACTTCGCCGTTAAGTTCTTGTGACCTGTTAAATGACTCGTTTTATTCCAAGGCCTGAGTTGGAGCTAGCAGCTCCTCTGAGCTTTGTCGGTATCCAAGATGGAGATCACCGGTGCTGGGGGGGGAGGGGTGGCCTTCCCTCCTCTGCTCCCTGAGAAGGAGTGAGGAAGTGGGGCTACTCACGCCGAGTCTTGGATCCTGGGTCGTCTCTGGTCTGCAAAGTGCAGGATGAAGTTGTCCGCTCCTTGTCGGTTCTTGCTGGTGTTGAGTAGAATCCTCTCGCCCCCTGCGTCTGGCTCCTTCGTCCCGGACTCTCTGTGTGAGCGCTCAGGTATGGCCGCGGCTGCGGTAGCCGCTGCGACCCTGCCGCCGCCGCGGCTGCTGGCAGGCGGTCAGATGTGTCTCCTTGTCTTGGCTTCCCCTCTCTTGTCTAACTCTCTGTCCTGTGATGGCACACTTGGTGTGATTCTCTGGCTTAGGACTGTTCACTGGAACTCTAAAACTGCTTTCTATGCGAGAGCTTGTTCAGATTCCAGCTTCTCCTCCACCATCTTCCCGGAACCCCCCTTACTTCTTATTTATCTGAGGAATGGCCATATGGGTTTGGGAGGACGGAGGATCATCCTAGCTGAGAATGTGTCTCAAGGGTAGAGTGGTTGCCTAGCATACCTAAAGCCCTGGGTTCGTTTCCACACAGAAAAAGCTGGAAGGAGAGGTGGAGTTCAACTGGTAGAGCAACAAACTTGATCAAAAAGAGCTCAGTGACAGTGGCCAGGCCCAGAGTTCAAGCCCCAGTACTGGAAAAACAAATGTTTGTTGGAGGCTTTTATTCCTTTTGAAACCAAATTATTCTTTGTGATAAGCATAATATGGGACTCTTCCCTGGCCACCAATGGGCCATTAGATGTCCCTTGAATTTGGGCCACCTCCTGTAAGCTTCTGGATACCCAACCCTGCAGTTTACCCTTCCCCTCACCCGGCAGATGGAGGCCTGAGAGAAGGTCACCTGGCCACATACTTCTGGTGGCTCTGGAGGCTTTTGAGAGTCGGTATGTCACATAGAGAGTCATTATCTGCATCAGTCTACAGAAGAAAGGGAGGGAGCGCTCCTTGCCCAAGCGGGTGAGCTGTAGGCAGGTCTAGATGTGGGGCATCTGCTGCAGGACTGCTCCGTGGGGGAGTCCTCTACGTGGTCGGGAACCCCGACCTCTCCTTTTGGGAGTTTCCAAGCTGTCTTGAAGTTGCAATTCTTCAAAACCTTTCTGCTCCTCCCTCACTTTGTCCCCTTAGGAGCCTGAGGTGTCTGAAGAGGCGATGGTGGTGGAGGGCTCAGCCTGTGCAGGCATCTAAAGCATGCTGTCAGCTCCTTCCCCTGCGAGAAGCAACAGCAGCTCCCGCAGGTCTCTCTTCTTCTCCATCTTCTCCTGGGAGAGCCAGCACACGTGCTTGGCTTTCTCCAAACACAGCTCATCCAAGATGAACATCTTCTCTTTACACACCACGAGGGACTCCTCTATGGTGCAGATGTGTGCCGACATCTGGCTGCATCGATGGAGTTCATCTTCTGGATTATGGAAGTCCACTGCATCATGCTGGTAGTGGATGAAGCAGATTTTCTTCTCAGACTCCCACATGTTCCACTTCCCATCCCCATGTCTGCTGTGGTAGCAGCTCATGGGGTGGGAGCTTGCAGATCCAGGCCTATCTTGCACTCAGCAGCTACATTGGGCGGGCGCCTGCAGTGGAGCCACCACTCCTGCAGCAGGAGTTTCCCCCTGTGGATCTCAGCCTCTGAGAGTGCTTGCAAAGCCATGTCACTCTAGGTCTGGGGCATATCTCCATCCTCTGAGACAGTCACGTTGGGAGAAGACACCTGCTCACCTTTTGCTTCCCTTTACTCACACCTTCCCCTCCCCAGGGAAAGCCAGGAAGCTCCGCTGGGCCTGCAGGCACTCCTCTTGTGGTCTGGTCACTTCCAGACACTTGAGAGTGTCCTTCCACTTTCGGGGTACCACCTGATCCCCCAGTTGGTCGGGTCCTGCACTTGCTTCTGCTGCTCCAGCACCTGGGTCTGCCTCTGCAGGTGCTTTTGCAGGGCCTCCTTGTCAGAATTCAGCCACTCATTGGAGGCAATTTGCTGCTCACAGGTGGTTCTGAGCTCCTGCAGCTGGGGTAGGGACTGCTCCTGCCACTCCTGCAGCTCCCAAACCGCTTGGCTCTATCAGCCACCTCTTTCCATTCCTCCATCTTGTCCTCTGAGTGGTGTAGCTGTTCCCACAGCTGTTTCTTCACCTCTTGCTCTGAGTCCAGGATGCTGGTGAGCTACTCCTTCTCACCACTCACTCTCTGGAGAGCATCCCACAGCAGAGCCAGCTGTTCCTCTGGCTATGGGTGGCACTCACATGCGCTTTGTGGGGTTTTGATCATCTCTTGCCCATCCTTGGCCTTCTCCTCCAGTCTCCATACTTGCTCTTGCTGCAACATATTGGAGAAAGAGCCTCTGGTTTTCCTTTACCTGGATGTGAAGTTGTTCCTCCAGGTTTTTTCAACTCATTCTGCCTGTGGTAGGCCTTGGCCTGCAACTGCCACTCGGCCTCAGATGGTTCTGCCAGCTTCCTTCTCAGTTCCCCCAGCTCATTCTCTAGGTCCAGCACCAGCCTCATCCTTCGCTCCTTCTCCTCTGTCAGTTGGTTCACCTGGTCAGTGAGCCAAGGAACCTCCTCCTTCCATGCAGACCTGTCAATGTTCAGGTCCTCTGTGAAGGTGTCTCTCTATAGATTTGCTGAGTTCACCATCCAGCTCAGGTTGTCCAATAGTCTCTTCAGTACCCACGCCCAGACAGTACTTGTTGGAACTTGTAGATTCTGTTCTTCCTGTTACTCTTCTGTGTCCAGAGCACTTCCAGCTTCTCCTGCAACTCTGTGTTCACTTGCTCCAAGTCATCGAAACTTCACATCTTTTCCTCGAGCTGAAGTGTCACATCTTTCAGCTGTTTGAAGAACATTTCTATCTCCTTCTGTGCAGTAGTGACCACAGAAGCCGCCATCTCCAGCTCCACCATGCGCCGATTTGTGACCTGCAGGTGGCTGCTGAGATCTTGCTCCATTTCTCTGCCATTGGCCATCTGCTTCACTTAGGCTGGTGCAGAATGTAAATCTCTTTCTGCTGAAGCCAACCTCTCTATGGGTGGCTTGTGGATCTCTAGCTGTTTTTGGTGCTTCATGCACCTGAGCTATCTTCTCCCTCTCTTTCTCCCGTCGATCCTGCAGGTCTGTCTTTTCCTGCTTCAGTGGTTGGATCTTGGCACAGAGTGCCTTGTTTCTTTTGCTGCAGTCCAGGGTGGGTGGGCATACGTGTTGCTAATACCTCTATATATCCTTGGTGGTATCAGGAACCTTGACACTCTGGACCTTGTGGGCTGTGATTGTGTCCAAAGGCAAGGGAGACCCGTGATCAGCATCACCTTTGGTCAAACCCTCCGTTGAATCATGATATCCAGTGGTGTTTGTCTTGAGGATCCCTTCCTTTTTCATGTTCTTTGTTTTCTTGAATGTTGCAGGTCTGATGGGAGGATTCTTCTGCCGGTGTTCTGGCAGTAGTTTCTTGTCCCCAGGTCTCTCATGGAGTCTTCTTGTTTCAGACATCTGAGAACTAGGATGGGAAAGATGGGCTCGCCATATTCCCAGGCTCTGAGAAATCCCACTAACTGTCTAGCATGTCAATTTCCTACTCTACTCCAAAGTCTCCTGGAGTCTCTTGCTCACCACTCAGCCACCACCTCTACCTTCCTCAATTGCTGGTGGTGGTGTTAAACAACATAGGGGATCCTGGTGCTGGGCAGCATGGAATGTGGGCGTGACCCACACTCCCATTGTATCCCATTGGACAGAAAGAACCATGAAAGAATGGGGGTGTGGCCAGAATCCTGTGATGCCAGCAGCATGGGCAGAGTCAAGATGACTGTGCCTCCCCCAGCCCCTTCCTCAGGGATTTCTATCCAATTCAGTTGAGGACAAGAGGGTGACCTGCTTTAGCTGGATGACTGCACAGATTATTGTGTATGTCTGTTTGTTGCCAGTCCTGGACCTTGAACTTAGGATCTGGGCACAGTCCTTGAGCTGCTTTTGCTCAAGGCTAGCCCTCTACCACTCGAGCCACAAGGCTCTACTTCTGGCTCTTTTGGCACTGAAGTTGGACATGGGTCTTAAGAACTTTCCTGCCTAGGGTGAGTTTGACCATGATCTTCCTATCACAGCTTTGTAAATATCAAGGAGGACTGCTGAGAGCCACTGGTGCCTGCCTAATCATTGATCTTGCTGTTCTTGGAAACACCAGTGAGTTCCCTATCCTCGGGTTTAAATGGTGAGAGCTGGAGCCCACAGTTTGAATCTTGGTCCTGCCACTACCAAATGGCAAAAGAGCCTTAGAAACTCATTCTTATCTATATGAATACCAATGAAATGTGATGTATGTCATGATTGAATGGGCAGTTGTTGAATGATTCTAGGATAAAATTATACACCATTTTATTATAGGACACTGATTGATTTTATTCAATATTTTATGAAGCATTTAAACAATGGCATTCATTAAATGTGAAATACCTAAGAATTGGGTGTCACATAGTATAAAGGTGCCATTTTTTTTCCACCAGGACTGAGATTGTCTGGGTAATTCTGTTGCACTGTGTGGAATGGGGAAGCTGGCCTCTTTAAAGTCAAGAAATTCATGTGAGCTTCCTTGCATCTAAAATCGAACCCCAGCAGTAGAGAACATCCTATTCATGAACATTTTAAATGTATGATTTATATTTACTTACATATGTTGACCATATTGCTTTCATTGTAGTAATTCATTTTATTTTTTGTTTTAATCATATAGTGACTGTTTATTTTATTGATTATTATTGCACATGGAACAGTGATTACATTGATTACATAGGATAAAGTTCTACATATGTATTATACTTATACCTGACACCCAGGACTTTCACAGGAAAGGAAAACAAGTGTCACCATCAGCTTCTTGCTCCATGATTCATTGTTTGGGAGTGTTGGCTTCTGAACATGGCCTACAGTGTCAAATTCGTGAATGGGTGAGGGTGAGCCTACCATCCTGGGGCAAATTGATCTGACCGGCAATTCCCAGGACCTGAGATAGAGCCCCAGGGGTTGACAAAATAAGAACAGATTGACATGCAGATGGTAGCATCCTAATAAATCCATATTTTTATAAATTGTCAGAGATGTCTATCCATTATTCAGTTATAGAGACTCCATTCCTACCAATTCTTGGGTATTTATTTGCCTCCATGTAATTAATATTATTATTTTATCCTTAATAAACTATTAAGTAAATCAGTGTCCTCAAATTATTGTGTCCCTGTGAGAAATAGTATTCTTTTAAAGCTTCATAAGATATTTAAATAGAATTATTCAGCCGACTGAAATCATGAAGTGTAATTTTATATGAGTATCATTCATGAACAACTTATTCAACTGTGACATTAATGACATTCTATTGTTATTCCTGTGGATGGCAACGAGTCTCTTAGGATCTCCCACCATCCGGAAGTGGCATGACTGGGATTCAAACTGTAGGCCAATGTTGCAGTGCGGGACTATGGCTTCCTCAATAGCCCACAATTAAAAAAAATATTTAGCTCCCTGGTTCCCAATTCGTGCCATTTTTTCTGCCAGGCCTAGGTAAATATGCAGCACTGTGAGGGAAGGGAATCTGACCATGCTTGAAGACAAGAAAGTCAGGTCTTTTCCCTAGGCCTGAATTCAAGCATCAGGCCTAGAAAACATACTCCTTATATCCATTTTAAAGATAGAATTTATACTTCCATACAGATATTCAGTCCATCTTGTGTTTGGTGTGGTTATTTATTTCTTGTTTTATGTATTTATTTACCATTTATCTTATAGACTCTGATGACACCTCTACCATTTATTACATTGTTTACATTCTATCACATAGCATCCAGGTTTGTAGATATGTTCTCCATCATACCTGACACCCAGGACTCTCCCAGAAAATGAAAACATGTGTCACACTTGGCTTCTTACTCCAAGATTAAATGGCAGTGCTGGTATCTGAACTCAGAGACTAGCAGGACCAATTCATGAGTGGATGTGTGTGAGCACAGCAGCCTCTAGCCAATGAAGCTGTCAGGTGGTTCCCAGGTGCTGAGATCCAGCCCCAGGTTTGGTCAAAACAGTGATACATGGATAGGCAGACGGTGATATACAAATAAATATATATTGGTAAAGAGCACCAGAGCCGTCTGTCTATGATTAAATGACACCTACTACGTTCCTACCAACTCTTAGGCATGTATTATACCATCATTGAAGGAATATTATCCTTTTCATGCTTAATAAACTATTAATTAGGATCAATCAGCTTCCTAGGATTATTGCATTCAATTTTAGACTAGACCGAAGCATGAACTACTCTTTCAATTGGTATTCCTATGCATAGGAACATGTCTCCTGTGATCTCCTGCCATTGGTAGCTGTCAGGACCAGGATTTGAACCCAGGGCCTAGGCTGACAGGTTGGCCTATAGCTTCCCTGATAGCCCACCAGCCTTCAGCTATGTCTGGTCAAGTCCACTTTGCAACCATGTTATTCAGACCCAGGATGGTCACTATGCAAAGAAAAAAATATAAAACTCCTAGCCCTCTACAGCTAGCCACTTTTTTTTCTATGCTACTTTTTTTTTCTTCTTGCAAGTTTAGGGCCTAGGATCCCAAGATCGGCTGTGGTTCCAGAGGATATACTCCAGCCTATTGCAATCGAAGCTGAGTCAAAGTTGCCACGACCTGAATTCAAGCCCCCTATTGGCAAAATGAATAAATTAAAAATTAATAATCTAACTAAGTTAAAAAAGAAATAAAGCTTCCTGGTTGGGATTTTCTACCTGTTTGGTTTCTTAGTCTGGGATTTGAACTCAGGGTCTCTGTAAATCTGTAGAAGTGTGCAGGATAGTTCAGAGCTGCCACTTACTGAATTTAAACCCAGTGCAAAGCCAAAAATAAAAAATTAAGTCACTGAGCTAGGCAACAGTAGTAGATGTGGAGGTGGATGGGAAGGGATGGTAGGTGGAAAACAAAGGAGGAAGCAACAATGCTCAATAGGAAATATACTCATTACCTTGCCCATTTAATTGTAACCCCTCTATACAACACTTTTACAATAAAAAATGAAAAAAAAAGTAGTGCTCAGAGAAGCAGTTTTGGGGGTAAGGGAAAGACGTCTGAATAGATGTACAAAATTCTACACTGCTTTTATTTTAATGTTCAGTATGGAACTGAATAAACATAACTGCTTCCATTAAAAATTGTTGGTGTCTTAGAACTGGGAACAGTATTTCCTTCGGTGCTGGGATTTGATCTCACCATCTAGGTAATTCTTTTGCATCGTGGGTGAAAGCAAAGCTCACTGTCCTTGAGGAAAAGAAATTCAGGTTAGAGTTACCAAGGTCTGAATGAAGGCCCTGCAATGGAAAAATAGTTCTATATATGTGTAATGTATGATAAAAATTTACATATGTATGTTTATAACATATTGTAATTTTTATTATTGATTTTACATTCATTTTAGTTTTTTTACTTCATTCATTTTTTTTTTTTTAGTTTTTACTTGATTCATTTACTTATTGTCTATTGTATTTTGTATTTTTTTTGGGGGGGGGGGGATCAGGTCGTGAGCTTGAACTCTGGGCCTGGACGCTGTCCCTCAGTTCTTCAGCTCAAGGCTAGCGCTTACCACTTTAGAGACAGCGCCACTTCTGACTATTTTTTTCTGCTTATGTGGTGTTGAGGAATCGAACCCAGGACATCATACAAGCAAGGCAAGAGCTCTACAACTGAGTCACATTCCCAGCCCCTATTTAGTGTTAGTATTATTATGCACATAATATGTAGTATATGTTGTACATCTATTATAAAATTATACACAATAATATAGGACTGAGTTCTGGGAAGATGGTGGAGGAGGAGCTGGAGGCTAAACAAGCTCTCTCATAGAAAGCAGTTTTAGTGCTCCAGTCAACAGTGCTAAGCCAGAGAATCACACCAAGTGTGCCCTCAAAGTAAAGAGAGTTAGGCAAGAGAGGGAAAATCCAGGCAAGGAGACAGATCTGAGCACTTGCCAGCAGCCTTAGCTGAGGTGGCATCGGCCGCAGCAGCAATGGCAACAGTGACGGCGGTGGCCATAGCTGCCATACCTGCAACACAGAGAGTGCAGGACAAAGGCGCCACACGTAGCAAGCCAACGGATTTTACCCAACACCAGCCAAAACTGACAAGGAGCAGATATTTTCATCCTGCAATTCACAGAACAGAGAAGACCCAGGAACAAAGAAACCGGCGTGAGTAGAAGCCTGACATCCTCACTCCTTCTCAGGGAGCAGAGGAGGGAAGGCCACCCCCCCCCCACCACCAATACCGGAGATCTCCATCTTTGATACTGACAAAGGCCTGGCTGAGCAGCTAGCTCAAACTCAGGCCTTGGAAGAATAGAAAAGAGTCGTTAAGCAGTTCACAGGAACCTAACCTGACGTGCCAGGCTCAGCTCCATCCAGGGAAAAGTCACCTAGCCTGGGCTGCCAGCCCCAGGAATGGGTTTCTTCACTGGGTAAACAGAACCAGAGGTTGCCCCTCCCTACAGCAGCCTTGACAATCAATGGAAATTCAGTAAAAATAAACCCTGAGTATGGCTCCAGGCTGGGCTCTGTGAGTGTCTCAGAAGCTAGACCCTCAGGGAAAAGCAACTGTTTTCTGAAAGGCCTCAACTATTCCAAGAACCTAGCCTCTTCACAGCATCTCCAAACTAGAGGAATCAACCATCTCCCTCTTTTTTGATACTCCAAGCAGATCTCCCTCCCATTGAACTAGCCTGGGAGGATATCACAAAATCCTGGGTAAAGCAGAGCATTTTTCTGCCTGCTCAAACAATATGACTTAAGAATCCAACCAAGTCACACGAAAATCAAACACCACAAGCAGACCAGAGACTCCAACTTGAGACTGGTTATGGACACAAGGGAGATACAAGATCTTGCCATCCTACCCAAAAAAATTAAAGAAAATTTTTTTGTACCTTTTATAAATTTTTTAAATGCTTTTAATTTTTAACTGTAAAAAATTTATTTTCTATTAAATTTTTTCTTCCTCTTAAAATTTTTATTTTAGGGGTATATATGTGTTTTTTCTTCTTTTTCTTTTTTAAATTTTTTGTTTACATCTACTGACCTTTTGATACTTTTTTTTTCTTTCCTTCTCATTCTTTTCACCTTTTCTTCTCCATTGTTCTTCTTTACATGACTTAATTGCTGTTCTGCTCATCCACAGATATACACTTAGTCGATTATTAGACCTTATCCCCCATTGTGTACACACTTAATCCAGAAATTTATTACTCAAAAAACTTTTAGACTTAAATTCCTTAGTATCAGTACTACCTCTTTATACGTATATAATATTTTAAGCATTTGTATTTGTAAGTTTTTCACGTGTCTTTCTTTCCCTACCCTTATCTTATCCTATCCACATTCTTCTCTGAATATTACATTATTAAATTTGCATAATTTTTAAGTTTTTAAGTGCTTCACTTTTTAATTTTTAATTTTTGTTTTTCTATTTTTTCTTCTCTCTTTTTTCTCTTTCTCTTTCTTTTTTCTCTCTCTTTACTATCATTCTAACCAACCTATTCATGATTTGAGATTAGGGCTTAGTTAAGTTAACTCTCCCTCTGCCTTTCCACATCCCTCTTTTCCTATTTTTACCCACATCTCTCCCTAAACCTAATAATTTCTGGTTTGCCAAATTCTACTTTGTGGTTTGTAACCCATTAATACATAGTTGTTTGATGTTGAATAGATATATCTGTTGTACTAGATTGGATCTGCAGACTTTTGACTGTGCAATTACAGACTTGGGTTGATGCTTGCCTTAAGATAGTGTTCTAGCACAAAACTGGTGCTACTTTCATCCCAAATGGGCAGGGCAAGCCAGAAAAAACACTAGAAATATGGCAAGTCTGGGTATCTCAACTCCCACTCATGATAATCAGGGGACAGAACCGATAATGAATAATCCAGAGGAGAGTAACCAAAAAGCTCTACAAACACTACTGGTGAACATGGTAAATGAAAAGATTGAAAACTGGCAAAGAACTCTGTATGAGCATGATAGAGAGAGAGAGGAGGCAAACCAAAGGTCAATACAGCAATAACATGAGCGTGAGGAAGCTACTCAAAGATTGATATAGGAATTGCATGAGCAAATTGAGAACACTCAAAGAGAAATAAAGGAATGGAGTGAGCATGCTGAGATCAGTCAAAGAGATAGACAGGAATTGTGGGAACTGACCAAGAACAGACAAATAAAAAGTTAGGACTGGCATGAGCAGGCTGAGAACACTCAAAGAGAACTACAGGAATTGCGGGAAACATGAGGAAGCTAATCAAGGGTAATACAGGAATTGAGAGAGCAGGATGAGAATACATAAAGATCGCTAAAGGCATTCATGGAATCCATAAACAGAGAGCTGAAAGAAGTCAGGGTGACCACAAAGGGAATGCTGAATGGAACCCAACAGAAGGAATGGGCATCCAAGGAAACCATAACCAATCAACTAAGTGATTTGAGAATAAACACTGAACACTAAATTAAGGAAGTAAAGAAGTTCATACAAGATCTTAAACAAAGCTCCAACAAAGAATTTGAAGCCATCAAAGATGACCAATAAGAAGGAAAAGAAATAAAAAAATGTAGAAAGTCTTCATAGTAGGTTAGACCATGCAAAAGATCGAATCTCTGGGATAGAAGACAGCCTAGATATTATAGAGAAAGAACATACAACCATACAAGACAAATCCAAGAAATATGATAGATCTATTCAACACTTGGAAGACACCATCAGAAGGCCTAATCTGAGGATAATGGGTGTTGAGTAGCTCCTAGAGACAAAAGTTAATGGTATAGGAAATTTGTTTAACAGGATCCTAGCAAAAAAACTCCTTAATCCTGCAAAAAGGCCTATACAGATACAAGAAGCTATTTGAACTCCAAATAGACTAGACCAGAACAGGACATCCTACCATCACATTATAATCCGCACAGGATCAATTCAGACCAAGGAAAAGATCCTTAAAGCTGTCAAGGACACAAGGTCAATCACCTATGAGGAGAAACCAATTAGAATCAACACAGATTTCTCAGCAGAGACAATCAAAGCAAGAAGAGCCTGGAATGATGTATGCCATGCACTAAAGACAAACAACTATCAACCAAGAATTCTGTACCCAGCTAAAATCTCCTTCATAACGGAAGGTTAAATAAAAACCTTCCATAGCAAAACTAAACTAAAATAAAAAATATATCTCCACCAAACCAGCCCTACAAAAATTCTTAAAGATGTCCTACACATAGAAAACGAACAAGACCACAATAAAGCCCAAGAAACCACATCCAAACTGAGAATCCAAGAACCATAGGAAGAACCCAGTTGCCACAGCCCCCAAGAAGGTGGATAAAACGGCAGGAACTCCCTAATACCTTAGTCCTATCTCTCAACATTAACGAACTTAATTCTCCAATTAAGCGATATAGACTGTCTAGTTGGATTAAAAAGCAAGATCCTTCTATCTGCTGCCTTCAGGAGTCACATCTTGCCCCCCAAAAAGCAAACACATTTTAAATTTCAAAGGCTAGAACAAAATCTACCAAGCAAACAGCCCCCATAAACAGGAAGGAATTACAATCCTAATATAAGATAAAATAGACTTCAAATTAAAATTTGTGAAAAGAGATAAAGAAGGTCACTACATAATAATTAAGGGATCTCACATTCAGGAGGATATTACAATTCTAAATATCTACTTGCCACACAACGGAGCATAGAAATTTATCCAAGACTCACTACTTTCCCTCAAATCCCACATAGATCCAAAGACATTAATTTTTGGGGACTTTAACACACCACTTTCCCCACTAGATAGATCAACTCAGCAAAAACTCAACAGAGAAACCGCAGATCTTAACAACTGCATAGATCAACTAGATTTAACAGAAATCTACCGAATATTTCAACTAGCAGCATCAGAATACACATTTTTCTCAGCAGCACGTGGAACATTTTCCAAAATAGACCACATTTTAGGCCACATAGCAAACTTGTCCAAATTCAGAAATATTGAAGTTATACCTTGCATTCTCTCAGACCACAAGGGAATAAAATTAGAACTCAACACCAAAACCCACAAAAGAAAGTCCCGTGACACAAGGAGGTTGAAAAACACACTGTTGAATCACGAGTGGGTCAAGGAAGAGACTAGAAAGGAAATTCAAATGTTCATGATAGTCAACAAAAATGAACACACAAACTACCAGCCCTCTGGGACACAGCGAAAGTAGTGTTCAGGGTGCAAGTTTATAGTTCTGATTTCCTACATCAACAAATTGGAGAGATCTGAAACCAACAATTTAATGAGGCAGCTGAGCCTCCTTGAATAAGAGCACCAAGATAAACCACAATCCCAAAGATGGAAAGCAATAATCATAAATAAATCAGAATTAAATTAATTAGAATCCAAAAAACCCATAGACAAATGGGATTGCATGAAATTGCAGAGCTTCTGCATAGCAAAGGACATAGCTAGCAAGATGAATAGAAAGCCCACGGATTGGGAGGTGATCTTCATTAGCCATACAATGGACAGTAGTCTCATATCTAAAATATACCTGGAACTCAAAAAATTAAATCCCCCAACAACAAATCTTCAAAGAAACAACTTTCTAATAAATTGGGCTAAAGACTTAAAGAGAAACTTCTCTGAAGAGGAAAGAAGGATGGCCAATAGACACATGAAGAAATACTCAACCTTCCTAGCCATAAAAGAAATGCAAATCAAAACAACTTTGAGATAACACCTCACGACAGTTAGAATGGCTATAATCAAGAACTCTAAATACAACAGACGCTGGAGGGGAGGTGGACAGAAGGGAACCTTACTACATTCTTGGTGGAAGTGTAAACTTGTTCAAACACTTTGGAAAGCAGTATGGAGGTTCCTCAAAAGACACCACATAGAGCTCGCCTATGACCTAGCAATCCCACTTTTGGTCATTTACCCAAATGTTCACAAACAAGACCACTCTAAAGCTACCAGCACGACTATGTTTATTGCAGCATTATTTACCCTAGCTAAGATATGGAACCAACCCAGATGCCCCTCAGTAGTTGAATGGATCGAGAAAATGTATATATACACAATGGAATTCTATGCCTCCATCAGAAAGAATGACATTGCCCCATTTGTTAGGAAATGGAAAGACTTGGAAAAATTATATTAAGTGAAGTATGCCAGGCTCAAAGAAACATAGATCCCATGGTTTCCCTTATTTGCCATAAGTAGTATATATCTGAGTCAAACAGAAAAGGTCAGATAAATTGATGTTAGGTAAAGGATCCCTAAGATATGTATTCAAATGTATTTTTTCTTTCATGCAATTGTTTCTAACACATCTATAAGATTATTTCCTTGTTGCTTTGTATGTACCTCCCCCACAGTATAACCCCTGCTTTCAGTGTATTTGATGTCGGCATAATTTGTAGAAGGGATGAGAAAAAACAAATCGTTTAAATAGGGATACAGGTGGACCCATTGCAACAATGAAATGTACAAGTCGTTATGTCCAAAACGAACTTTACAACTTTGGTTGGGGGGGAGGGGGATTGGATGAGGAGGCTGGAAGAGGATGGGAAGGGATGGGAAAGTGAAACAAAGAGGAGGCTACAATGCTTGGTAATAAATGTACTCATTATGTTGCCCATGTAATTGTAACCCCTCTATAGTATTTTCACAATAAAAAATAAATTAAACAGCAAAAAAATATAGAACATTGATCCATTTTTCATTAATACTTTTTAAGTATTGAAACTTGATACATAATTAAATGGAAGCATTTGTCATAGTCTTCACATGTTTACTGTCTCTCCCAAGTATGAGGTTTGTCTTCTGTATCTTTGGACACCTTCCTATTTGGATTTCTTTAAATGATTTATACTCATAAGCCTTTTCTTGAGGATAGGCAAGTTGAGGGATAAAATTGTAAGGGTGGGGCTAGAAATTTGGCTTAGTGATAGAGAACTTGCTCAGCATGCATGAATGCCAGGGTTTGAATCCTCAGTGCCACATACTTAGAAAAAGCCAGAAGCTGTGGAGTGGCTCAAGTGGTGGAGCGCTAGCTTTGAGAAAAAGATGCTCAGAGACAGTACCAAGGCCCTAAGATAAAGGCCCTAGGTTAAAGCCCAAAACTGTCAAAAACAATACAACAGATGCCAGTGGCTCACAACTGGAACACTAGCTTCTCAGCAGGCTGAGATCAGAAGACCACAGTTCAGAGACAACCTAGGCAAAGAAAGCCTGTTAGATTCTTACCTTCAATGAACCTCCAAAAGACCCCATGTGGTGCTGTGGCTCAAGTGGTAGAGTGTTCATCTTGAGCTAAAGGGCTCAGGGACAATGCCCAGGCTTGAGTTCGAGACACACAACTGGAAAAAAAATGAGGATTAATCGAACTACTTTTCCTATTTGCTAATTAGGAGAATATTCTCTGGAAAATGAATGCTAATGTACACCAGAATTGGAATCAGAGCTCAAGGTTCAAGTGTAGCACATCCATATGTCCAGCCTTTCTGGCTCTAGCATTATAATCTGTGTCCTACAGGGTTCTGAAAGGTCCAATGTTGAAAGGCTTAATATGCTCACCAAGCCCTTGGTGATAAGCATTTGAATTGTGTTGTCATTACAGTTCTGAACTTCGCAGAGCACCAGTAGCTCATGCATGTCACCCTAGCTCAGGAGGCTGAGGCCTGAAAAACACAGGGTGAATCAAACCAGGGATGGAAAGTCTATGACACTCTGACTTCCACTGCTGAAAGGTCAGATGTTCAAGAGCTTCCTGGGTTTCCCTTGGTGATATGGTACTTGCACTCTAAATGTTCTTAGAGTTCTTGAGCTATAGAAGCAGGAAAGGAACATTATTTACCCATCCTGGGTTCAAATGAAGTTCTCAGGATCTGAGCCTTAGCCCTGTTAGCAGGAAGAACTCCAGTGTAACAGTGTATTTGAAGGACAGGAAACAGTTTCAAAAGGCAGGCTATGTGAGGAGACCAAGACCTGCAGGATTAGGAGGCAGATTGTACACATGCAACAGGGAAGTGAGCTGCAAACTCACTTCATTCATTCCAGGCACACCAGCAATGAGGGGAAACCTGAACCATTTGTTAGAGTTACATCAGGGTCAGGCTTTCCTCAGCCTCTTCAAACAATGACTAATTAACCTTCTTCCCTCAATTGAAGGGAGCCTCAGGCTATCTTTAAGTTAACAATAGACAGCCAATTTAGAGGGGAGAGGGGAGGAACAGAACAGAAAAAGCCTGCTCTCTGATCTTAGGGAGTGGGTTTTTGACTCTCCATCTGTCAGATTTGAAGGCTCTTCTTCTACCTCTGCCAGTCCATTCTACTTCCTTCATTCTCCACATAATTAATGCAAATCCCCAGTCCAAGAAGAGGCAGGGCCCTTACTGTACTGTGTCCAAGCACCTGAGTTAGAACCTGGTTCTTCCCTCTTAGCTGTGGTGCCTTCGACTGCCTGAAATGTGGGACAGACACGACAGTCTTCCTGCTCTGTGGTTGTGTGAAGTCGATGCTGGTGTCCTGGCACACTGCAGAATGCCTCGTGACTGGGAATTGTTCCCTTTTTTCCTCCTGATGCCCAAGACCATATTCATCTATCATCTTTCTATCTATCTATCTATCTATCTATCTATCTATCTATCTATCTATCTATCTATCTATCTATCTATCTATCTATCTATCATCTATCTTTCTATCCATCCATCCATCTATCCATCCATCCATCTATCTACCTACTTCCCTACCTACCTAACTAGCTATCTCTTTGCCAGTTCTTGGGTTGAACTCAAGGCCTGGGCACTGTCTCTAGCACTCTGCTACTTGAGTCACAGCACCAATTCTGGCATTTTGTGTATGTGCTACTTAGGGATCAAACCCAGGGCTTCTTCCATACTAGGCAAGCACTCTCTCACAAGTCCACATTCCAGCCCCCTCATCTTTTTCTTTGTGGTAGTTTTTGCATAAGTATGTTACCATCTTACATCTCCAAGTTTAATTTTCTGAATACTGGATATTTCAACAAAACCTAACCTTTTCTTCCCTTACCTGAATTGTGACTGTACCGGTCTTGGCCTCATAATAAAATGTAAATGAAGACTGCTGAGAGTTTAAGTGTGCATCATATAAGGACATAGGCCTGGAACTTAGAAGAGAAAATCGATCGGCCTGAAACAAAGAGAAAGATGTAGTATGTGCAACAAGCATATCTGAAAAATAAATCAGTAAATAAAAGCAGAAGCATTACATATGGTCTGTTTGCACTCAGGGAGGTAATATACACACATAAGTAGGCACTGATAGATAACATGGCCTTCTCTTTTTGAATTTTTGTTGCCATCCTAGGGTTTAATGTCAGGTCCCCATGTGTTCCTCAGATGTTTTACTCAAGGCTGAGGCTCTACCATGACCACAGCTACACTTCCAGCTATCTGGTCATTAATTGGATATAAGGCCCACCTAGGTTTGCCTGGTCTGGCCTGATCTCCTGCTCGGCTCTCTCAAAGCTGGAGCTCTACCCTCTGGGACACTGCTCCACTTCTGGTTTTCTGGTGGAATATTGGAGATAAGAGTCTCACAGACTTTTCTGCCTGGCCTGTCTGTGGATGGTGATCTCCTGAGGATGCTTCAAGTGGCTTTCCTCAGGGATTCACCAAGAATCTGCTCCACACAAAACCTTAGTCTAAATCTCGAGAGGTACTAGAGAAAAACAGAAACAGGAAGATGCTTCTAATGTGTTCTAGATACTTAAGTTTGGAGACACATAACACTCATAACTATTAGATCATTTTATAGGCAAAGGACCAATAAAGACAGTGTGAGGATCACTCCAGCTTTTGGTCCTCTCATCTGGAGACAGTAAATTCACTGCAGCTCAAAGCCAAGTGACAGAGCTGGCATGAACTGTGAACGTTAGCTCCCAAATCCTATGACACTCATTTCTCACTTTTGGCTTCTAACCTGTGACCAGAGAGGAAGATGAGGAGAGAAAGCAGCTATAATAAACACTGGGTAGTTTACTGATAAATTCAAACCATTGGAATGACCCTGCTAAGATGTCAGACTGTCCAGATTAAAAAATGAAGAAGAAAAGAAAGAAGGTGTCAGTGGCTGCTGATTGTAATCCCACCTCCTTAGGATGCTGAGATGGAGAGAATCTTAGTTTGAATCCAGCCAGTGTAGGAAAGTCCATGACACTGTTTTTGTGATCTAAGAGATCACAAAAAACCCAGAGGTGAGGCTGTGACTCAAGCTTCATGTACTACCCTTGAGCAAAAGGAGCTCATGGACAATGCTTAGGCTCATAGTTCAACCTCAGGACCTGCCCCCTCAAAAAGAGCCTGTACTTCCATGTCATTGTCTATGTATGGATGTATTCCTATAGGTGAAGCTCCAGAGTAGCTATGATGAATGGCACCAAGCTAGGAAATTTGTATTCAATACAATAATTTCATAACACAGAGACTGCTTTCAAGACAGTGCACGTTCCAGGGAACCCCTCACTGTTCCCAGTGTAACCTGAGGGTTTCTCTGCATCCTAGGCCTGCTGGAAGAAGTCTCTGACATTGTGTGGACAGGCAGACAAAAGGCCTCATTCCTGTACAGCTGGGTAACAAACAATTCCACCTGAGCCAGTTAGTGAGGATGGGTAACAAACAATTCCACCTGAGCCAGTTAGTGAGGATGAGTGTGGGTGTGCTCTGAAGGTCAGGAGAAAAGGTATCTTTGTACCCCAAGCTATCTCTCTCCCCACTACTCTGCTTTAACAGGAAGCTTTCATTTGTGTCACTTCCCATGGCAGATCAAGTTATGTGCACTTATCCTGCCTTTGTGAGACTATGTTTTGGTGTTCAGATAAAGTGCTCAATATAATTCAGGAGTACTTCTGGCAGACAACTAGGGCACTGAACCTAATGAAATGTTTCATTGCCAGCAATGATGGGCCTATGATGCCTCCCCTAGGTTTGGGAAATCCAAGCACATGTTGGATATCACAAAGCTTCCTGTTATCTAGGGTTGGTGAAGCTCATCAGGTTTTGAAACCTTTGACCTCTCCTTGTTGGACCCTGGGTGGCTAGGTTTGGGGGTTGATCACATGGCCTTTGTGCTGAGCATGAGCACAGTGCAGAAGCCCATTGCTTTACCATTTTGTGTAACAACATCACTTCTGGTCTATGAGTGTGTGTGTTTTTTTGTGTGTGTATTTGTGTGTTGGTGTGTGTGCAGGCATACACATACATGAGTCCTGGAGCTTGAACTCAGGACCTGAGCACTCTACGTAGTTTCTCTAGTAGAAGGATAACCTTCTCCCACTGGAGCCACAGAGCCACTTCAGGGTTTTTCCTAGTGATATGGTCCTGAGAAATCAAGCCCAGCGTTTCATAGATGCAAAGCTCTCTATCCCTAATGCACTTTCCCAGGCCTCTACCTCAGGTTTGTTAGTTTATTTCTGTCTTTTTTTATTGTTGTTGTTGTCAGTAGTAGGAGTTGAAGTATGGGCCTGGGTGCTTTCCTTGAGCTAGCTCAAGTCTTTTGCTCTACCACTTGAGCCACAGCGCCACTTCAGGTTTTCTGGTGGTTCATTGGAGCTGTCTCAAGGACTTTCCTGCCAAGGCTAGATTTGAACCATGATCCTCAGATCTCATTTTCCTGAGTAGCTAGGATGACCAGCATGAGCCACAAGCACCCTGCTTCCACTTCAGGTTCTTAGTGGTGAATTGGAGATAATAGTCTCATGGGACCTTTTGTGTCTGGGATATTTTGGAACCCAGATCTTCAGATCTCAGGTTCCTGAGAAGGCAGCATGACAGACCAGCTACTGACCCCTTGGCCATGGCCTCTGCTGCAAGGGGGTCCATGGCTCCATATTGTGAAGTGCTAGCCATGAGCCCAAGAGGTAAGGGTCAGCACCTAGGCTTTGAGTTCAAGGTTCATGACAGAAAAAAAAAGAAAACATTTGTCCGCAGAAGACAACTCATTAGTCTTCAGTAATACATAATTTTGTCCCTGTCATTGGGACATATCTGAGCTTCAATATTATTGTATGCATAGTCATCTCAGTTGTGGATCCCTTACAAGGGCACAATGTAAGAATGCACCCTGTGAAAGACACAGTACATGCCACTCTTTGCAGGACTCAGCACCCAGCATCTTGTGAAAGCCTTAGTACCCAGCACCCAATGCAGGTATCAGCACACTGCACCCTGTGAAGGACTCAGCACATAACTCTATTCCACAAGCTGTCATTAGAATTAGGGTGTTTCATCAATATTACCATTCTTTGTGGAAAATTCCACAAATCATACAAGTTCACATCTAATGGTTTAGTGGGGTGGTTTTTTTCTTGGGGGAGGTAGTCATGGGGCTTGAACTGAAAGCATGGGGATACTGTTCTAATAACATTTGCTCAAGGCTAGAGCTCTACGACTTGGAGCCACATTTTGAAGTGTCTCGCAGACATCCTGCCAGGACTGGGGTTTAAACACCCTGAGCAGCTAAGATGACGGGCATAAGCCAGGATGACATGGGTAACCCATGGAGCTGGGTTGCAGTGGTTTACATGTGGCTAAGTCAGGTTAGGTGGCAGCTGTCAGCACCATACTCCTAGCTTGCTCTGTAATGAGGTATTTGAAGTTCTGTCCTTCTATAATTGCAGTTAGGACATCCTACCTTTTTTTGGTTACAGTCCTGGGGCTTGAGTAATAGCTTATACACTGTCCCTAAGCATTTGTGATCAAGGCTAGCACTAAATTGGTTGAAAGACAGCAGAACTTCTGGGTTTTCTATTTATGTGGCACTGAAGAATTGAACACAGGGCTTCATGCTTACTAGGTGAGCACTGAACCACCGAGTCCCAGGAGTGAACAAGGTATAAATAGATAGACATTGCTGTATATGAATATTATAGACACAAAAAGAGAGATGTATGCATATTATTAAATTATAGATAATATTAGTACCAATTCTTAGGTATTAAATTATATCTCCATTTAATGATGTGTCCCAGTTAACAATTAATAAAGCATTAATTAATAATTATTCAATATCAGTATTGTTTATCATATATGTATATAATTAATATTTCATAGAATGAGACACATGTCTATATAATATTGAATTATGCATCATGTGTTACTACCAGTTATTAGGTATTTAATTATGTCTCCATGTAATTTTTATTCTGTTAATGCTTAATAAAATATTAATTAAATTTAATGTACATCCTATACTTATTGTGTCTAATTTTATCCTAGTATGATTCACTAATTCAATGTTTATCATTTATTGTCGTGACAATCCTTCCACCTATGACATTTTTTTACCTTTATTACACCCTATTACATAGCATATAGATTTGCACACGAATTATACATCCTACCTAACACTGAGCACTTTCACAGAAAAGGAAAACATGTGTCACATTTGGCTTCTCATTCCAAGATTACATTTTTGGCAGTGCTAGGATCTAAACTCACGGCCTAACAAGATCAATTCATGAATGGGTGACTGCCAGCAAAGCAGCCTCTAGCCAATTCAGCTGCCAGGTGGTCCCCAGTCCCTGACATCCTGCCTCGTATGTTGACTCCAAATTGTGCTTAGTGTAGCTATTCATTTTATTTTTTTGTTTGACTCATTTACCATTTATTTTATTGACTGCTATTATGCATGGAATATTTACTGCATTTATTACATAGGATATAGATTTCCCTATGTATGAAATTTACACCTGACACCCAGGACTTTTACAGAAAAGGAAGACGTGTCACCATGGGCTTCTTACTGCACAATTCAATTTTTGTGAGTGCTGGCACCAGAACTCACAGCCTACAAGGCGCAATTCATGAATGGGTGAGTGTCAGCATGCCAGCCTGGGGCATATGGAGCTGACAAGCAGTTCCCAGCACCTGAGATTAAGCCCCAAGGGTTGATAAAATAAGAACAGCCTGACATGCAGATGGTGGTACACAAAGAGATATAGATATTATAGAGTGCCAGAGATGTCTATATATTATTTAGTTATATAGGCTACATTCCTACCAATTTTGGGGTATTTATTATGCCTCCATGTAATTAACATTATTGTTTTCATACTTAATGAATTATTTTTTTTTTGGGTCCAGTCGTGGGGCCTGAACTCTGGGCCTGGGTGCTATCCCTCAGCTCTTCAGCTCAAGGCTAGCGCTCTACCACTTGAGCCACAGCGCCACTTCCGGCTTTTTTCTTTTTGTTTATGTGGTGCTGAGGAATCGAACCCAGGGTCTCAGGCATGCAAGGCAAGCGTTCTACCACTGAGCCACCTTCCCAGCCCACTTAATGAATTATTAATTAAATTAACCACTGTCCTTAAACTATTGCATCCATGTAATTAATAGTATTCTCTTAATGTGTCAAAAAATATTAATTAAAATCCATCGGTCTCCTAAAATCAGTCTCTAATTTTATAGTAGTATCATTCAGGAACAGCAAATTCAACCATGACATTCGTAACCCTCCATCGGTGTTCCTGTGAATAGGAACGAGACTCTTAGGATCTCCCTAGGGGTCAGGACCAGGCTTCGAACACAGAGCCTGTTTTGCCATGTTGGCCAATGGCTTCCCTGGAAGCCCACCAGACTTCAGCAATGCCAGGTTACCAACACTTTTCAGCTGTGTCATTCAGACCCAAGATGGTCACCTTGAAAAGAAAAATGTTGCCGTTTTTTTTTTCTGTGTCATTTTATTTTATTTTTTCTTGTAAGCCTTTGAGGACCCTGGTTCGGCTGTGTGTCCCGTGGCTGCAACCCAGCCTAGAGTGATCAAAGCTGAGGCAGAGTTGCCATGCCCTGAGTTCAAGCCCTGTCCTTGACAAAATAAAAATACACACACACATACAGACAGACAGACAGACAGACAGATACAGACATACATTAAAAATATTTTAAAAATTATGAGGCTCCTTGGCTTGGAATTCACACCATTTTTCTGCCAGGCCTGGGATTTGAACTCAGGGTTTGGGTAAATCTGCAGCACTGTGGGGGAAGAGGAAGCTCACCCAGCTGGAAAACAAGAAATTCAAGCCTGTTCCCAGTGGCTGAATTCAAGCCCTAGCACTCAAAAAATAATATTCGTATACATTTTAAATACAAGATTTATATTTACATACACATGTTTACTGCATATGGCAGTTAGTGTAGTTATTCATTTTATTTTGTGTTTTATTTATTTATTATATATTTTAGAGAGTATGGTTACATGTATAACGTTTTTTATATCCTATTACATAGGACACAGATTTGCCTATGTATTATACATCATTCCTTAGACCCAGCACTTTCACTGATAAGGAAAACAAGTGGGACACTTGGCTTCTTCCATCAGGATTAAGCTTTTGGCAGTTCTGTGATTGAACTTCGGGCCTAGAAGGCCCACTTCATGAATGGGTCAATGTTAGCACACCAGTCTGATGCAAATGAAGATGTAAGGCAAATTTGAGGAACTGAGATCAAGCCCTAGGAGTGGCCAATATATAAACAGATAGATGTGTAGATTCTAGTGTGTGTGTGTGTGTGTGTGTGTGTGTGTGTGTGTGTATTTACATCTGTATATACATCTATAAATAAATTTATAGAGAGACAGATAGATATTTATATAGATTCTAATGTGTAATTCTATATAAAGATGACGTCCATATCTTATTATTATATATTCTATTACTAAAAATTGTTTAGTCTAAAATTATGCCTCCATTAATTAATCACAGCAGGAGACTTCACAAAGTATTAATTAAATTAATCAATGACCTATATTTATTTCATATAATCTTATACTAGAATGACTAGCTGATTAGTAATTTAATTAGTATATTACAAACATTCTATTATTGTTCCTATAGATAGGAATGAGTTCTCTAGGATCTTCAGCCCTGTAGGTGGCAGTCCCAGGATTGAACTCAGGGCCTAGGTTTCTTGGTTGGGCTCAGGCTTCACTGACAGCCCACCAGCCTTCAGCCATGCAAGGTCTCCTACAATTTTCAAGCCGAGTCATTAAGACCCAGGATGGTCACAGTGCTAAGGAAACAAAGATAAAACTGTTGTGTAAAACTTCCTGGTTTTTTCTATTCTACCTTGGTTGGTTTGTTTTTTTGCCAAAGCTGGGAGTTGAACTCTGGTCCTAGGATCCCTGGATCATCTGTAGGTGTAAAAGCAGCACCCCAGCCTAGGGTAATCAAGGCTGAGGCAGAGTTGTGACGACCTAAATTCAAGCCCCATGCCTGTGCCCCCAATAAAGTTAAGGTCCTGGCTAGGAATTTGGGCCATTTTATCTGTCAGACCTGGGATTTGAACTCAGGGACTGGGTAACTCTATTGTGCTCTGGATGAAGTGGAAGCTAAGCTCCTGGAAGAAAAAAACTTCAGGAGCATTTCCTAGGGTGTGAATTCCAGCCCCAGAACTGGCAAAAATAATATTTATATACATGTATAATATATATCATATATATGTATTTGCATAGATATTACATATTGTACCTAGGACACAATATTTCCACAAAAAGGAAAACAAGACAATATTGGCTTCTTACTCACTTATTGCCTTCGGCACTGCTGGGATTTGAACTCAGGGCATGGAATGCCCAATTAATCAAGGGGTCATTGAAAGCACAGCAGTCTCAAACAAATTCACTGCCAGGCAGTTCCCAGGACCTGAGTTCTAGCCCCAGGAATGGCCAATATATAAATAGTATAAATAGGTATATATATATATATATATATATAGAGAGAGAGAGAGAGAGAGAGAGAGAGAGAGAGAGAGAGAGAGATGTGTATGTATATTCCACTGTATATTTAAATATATAAATATATTTATAGAATGTGACATGTTTGTATATTATTAAATTATATGTAATGTAATACTAATAATTATTAGGTGTTAAATTATTAGGTATTAGGTATTAAATTATGCCTCAATTTAATGATGTATCATGGATTAAGGCACAATAAAGTGCTACCTTATGAAAAAGGATCTCAGGGACAATGTCTAGGCTCACAGGTCAAGTCTCAGAACCTGCAACAAAAATAAAAAAGAGCCAGTAGCTCCATGTGTCTATGTATGTATGCATGTATTTCTATCAGTAAACATACAGAGTTGTTATGAAGAAAGGCACGCAGCTAAGAAATTTGCTTTGAATAGAATGATGCCATAGAACAGAGAGTGCTTTCAAGACAGTGCATGTTCCTGATCAAAATTTAAGACTCTGGCTTGGAATTTGCATCATTTTTCTGCCAGGCCTGGGATTTGAACTCAAGGTCTGTGTAATTCTGTGGCACTGTGGGGAAGGGGAAACACCGTCATTGAAGATAAGAATTTCAGTCCAGTTTCCAGGGACTGAATTCAAGCCTCAGCACTGTAAAAAATAATATTCATACATGAGATCTATTTACATACATGGGTTTACTCCATATGACATTTGTTACCCTTATTTATTTTTTATTTATTTTATTTAGTATTATTACATATATAACATTTATTTCATTTATTACATCTTATCACATGGATTTATTTGCATATGGATTATACATCATACTGAGACCCAGGACTTTCACCCAGAAGGGAAAAAAATGTGTCAAAATTGGCTTCTGACTCCACATATAAACTTTTGGCCGTGCTGGGACTTGAACTCACAGCCCACAATGCCAGTTCATGAATGGGTCAGTTGTAGAACAAAAGCCTTTGGCAAACTGAGCTGCCAGCCAGTTCTGAGGACCTGCGATCAAGTAATAGCAGTGGTGGATAGATAGATAGATAGATAGATAGATAGATAGATAGATAGATAGATAGATAGATAGATAGATAGATAGATAGATAGATAGATAGATAGATAGATAGATAGATAGATAGATAGATAGATAGATAGATAGATAGACAGATGTGTATTTTGCTATATATATGAGAGAGAGGCAATGTAAGGATATTAAATTATATATATATATTATGAATTATTAGTTATTGAATTATGCTTCCACTTAATGAAGTATCATGGTTGAATACTTATTAAAACATTAATGTAAAAGTAGTCAGTATTCCTTAATTAGGAATATCATACCATTGTGCTAAAATGGAAGACATAATCCAATACTTTTTGGTGGCATTGCATAAGAGAATCATGAAATAACTGCAAATTTAATTGTTACTTTTATAACATTCCAGTAAGCATTCCTATAGATAGGAATGATTTTCTCAAGATATCCTGCCATTTGTAGGTGGCCGTCCTGGCCTTTGAACTACAGACCTGGGTAGTTTACTTTGAAATGCAAACCATTAGAATTACACTGTGAAAATTTCAGATTGTCAAGATGAAAGAAAACAATGAGAAGAAAAGAAACTCAAGTGTAAGCAGATCCTGCCTGTAATCCTAGCTCTTCAGGAGGCTGAGAGGTAGGGAATGCCGGTTTGAATTCAGCCAGGACAGGAAAGTCCACCACATTCTCATTTCTGAGGGATCACAGGAATACAAAATCCCCATGAATGGGGCTATGGCTCAAGGGCAGAACACTATCCTGGAGCAAAAGGAGCTCAGGGACAGTGCCTAGGCTCATAGTACAACCCCCGGAACAGCCAAAAAAAAGCCAGTAACTCTATGTCTCCCCATGTATGTATGCATGTATTTCTATCAGTGAAGGTCCAGAGTCCCTATGATGAAAGGCATCCAGCTAGGAAATTTGCTTTGAATAGAATGATTTCATAACACAGAAAGTGCTTTCAAGACAGTGCATGTTCCGGGGCTCCCCTCACTGTTCCCATTGTAGCCTGAGGTTTTCTCCTCACCGGGGACTGCTGGAGGAAGTCTGCCTCATTGTTGGAACAGGCAGACAAAAGGCCTCACTCCTGTACTGCTGTTTAACAAAAAACTCCTTCCAGGCAATTAGTGAGGAAGAGTGTGGGCAGGCTCTGAAGGCCAGGAGAAAAAGGCCTCTTTGTACCTCCAGCTATCTCTCTCCCCAGTGCTGTTTTGACAGGAAGTCTTTATCTGTGCCACCTCCCATGGCAGGCCAAGTTCCCTGCACTTATCCTGTCTTTCTTAGACTATGTTCCAGTGTTAAAATAACCTGCTACAATTAAGTCAAGGGTCATTCTGGCAGACAACTAGGGAGCTGAACTTAATGATTTCATTATTGGCAATGTTGCCTCCCTAGGTTTCTGGAAGCTTGCTAAATCTAAGCACATGTGTAATATCACAATGGTTCTTGTCATCTAGGACTGGTGAAGCTCATCAGATTTTGAAACCTTTGACCTCTCCTAGTTGGGCCCTGGGTGGCTGTGTTTCAGGGTTGAACACAGGACCTGGGTGCTGAACATGAGCTCAGAATAGAAGCTCAGTTCTTTACCATTTGGTGTCACAGCTTCACTTCTGGCATCTGTGTGTGCGTGTGTGTACATGTGTGTGTGTTCATTGACTTGTCCTGGAGCTTGAACTCAGGACCTGAGCACTCTACCTGAGTTTCTCCTGTACAAGGATAGCATTTTACCACTTGAGCCACACAGCCACTTCAGGCTTTTTTCTAGTGATGGGGTGCTAAGGAATCAAACCCAGGGATTGATTCATGGAAAACACTCTACCCCTAAGACACATTCTCAGTACACCACTTCAGGTTTCTTTCTTTCTTTTCTTGGAAGTTGAAAGAATTGAAATCTAGGCCTGGGTGCTGTCCTTGAGCTCTTCAGCTAAAGCCAATTGCTTGAGCTACAGCACCCCTTGAGGTTTTTGGTGGGTCACTGGAGAGAAGCGTCTCAAGGAATTTTCTGCCCAGGCTGATTTTGGACCGTGATCCTCAGATCTCTGCCACCTGATTAGCTAGGATGACAGGAGCAAGGCTTCCACTTCAAGTTTCTAAATGGTGAATAGGAGATAAAAGTCTCATGGGACCATTTGTGTCTGGGATAGTTTTGAACCCAGATCATCAGATCTCAGGTTCCTGAGTAGGCAGGATGACAGACCTTAGCTACTACACGCCTAAATCCTAACACTCTGTTGCAAGGGTGTTCTTGGCTCCACGTGGTAAGGCACTAGCCATGATCACAACAGGTAAGTGTCAGTGGCTAGGTCCTGAGTTCAAGATTCATGACTGAGAAACTTAAACCAAAACAATTGTCTGCAGGTGACAACTCACTAGTTAGGTACATACATAATTTTGTCCCTGACAGGGAGACATATCTGAGCCACAAATTTCTCATCTGCACAATTATCTTACTTGAACCAGATGAAAAAATACACCGCATGAATGACTCAACACACAACACCTCATGAAGGACTCATCACATAGCTGTATTCTACATGCTGTCATTAAATTAGGGTGCTTTCATCAGTATCACCAATCTTTCAGAAACACGTCACAAACAGTCCAAATTTAGATTTTAGAGGGATGGGGTTTTTTGGGAGGAGGGCATCAGCCATGGGGATTGCACTGAAAGTTTAGGGGTAATGTCCTAAGATCTTTTGCTCAAGAATAGAGCTCTACCACTTTGAGCCACAGCTCAGAGTTTCACAGACATCCTGACAGGGCTGGGTTTTAAACCCACCAGTGTCAGACTTCAGCCCCTGAGTATCTTGGATGACAGAGGTAAGCAAGCCAGTAGCATCCGGTTCTGTGGAGCTGGGTTGCACTGGTTTACCTGTGGCTAAGTCAGGTTAGATGGCAGCTGTCAGCACTAGCACTGCTTGCTCTGTGATGAGGTATTTGCAACCCTATCCTTAATAGTTGCAGTCAGAACATTCTATCTTTTCCTTGTTTTTGTTTTTGATTTGGTGCCAGTCTTGGGTCTTGAGTAATGGTCTAGTCACAGTCCTTAATCTTTTATGCTCAAAGCTAGTGCTCAACTGCTTGAACGATAGCACAACTTCTGGATTTTTCTATGCACACAGTAGTGAGAAATCGAACCCAGGGCTCTGTACATACGAGGCGAGCACTCTATGACTCAGTCCCAGTAGTGACAAGTGTATAAACCGATAAATGTTTAGATTTGTAGATAGATAGATAGATAGATAGATAGATAGATAGATAGATAGATAGATAGATAGATAGACGTAGATGTAAATAACTTGAGATGTCTCTATATTATGAAATTGCATATACAATATTACTACCAATTACTGGCAATTAAATTATTCCTTCCTTTTTAAGCATCATGATTGAATACATAATGAAGTATTAATTGAAAATTAGTCAATGTAGTATAATTGTGTATAATTTCATAATATAATAGTACACTAAATACTAATGCAATTGTTACTTTTACAACATTCCATTCATACAGATGTATATTGGAAAGTGTTTCTTAGAATCTCCTGTCATCCTGGCAGTCCAGGATTCGATCTCCAGGCTTAAGTTGCCAGTTTCAGCTTGGCTTCCCTAATAGCCATCCAAATATCAGCCATGTAAGGTCATGTACAATTTCTGGGCATTGTCATTTAGACCCAGGATGGTCACAAGGCAAAGGAAAAAAAAAGTAAAACCACCTGCTTGAACTTCTCAGTTTTATCCTTCTCCTTTTTATTTTTATTTTTGCCAGCACTGAAATTTGAACTTGGGACCTAGGATCCCAGGATCGGCTGTGGCAGAGATACCAAGACCTGAGTTCAAGCCCGGTGCTTGGCCTAAAACATAATAATAATAATAATAATAATAATAATAATAATAATAATAATAATAATAATAATAATAATAATAATAAGGCCCTGGCTTGGCATTTGCACCATTTATCTGGCAAGCTTGGGATTTAAACTCAGGGTCTGGGGAATTCTGAGGCACTGTGAGTGAAGGGGAAGATCACCGTTCTTGAAGACAAGCAATTCATACAATTTTCAAGGGCCTGAATTGAAGCCCCAGCACTATAAAATATAGTACTCATATATTAGATCTATGTCATATGGGTTACTCCATATGACATTTATTACTCTTATTTATTTAGTATTGTTGTACGTATAACATTTATTTTATTGCATCACATCACATATACTGAGACCCAAGACTTTCACAGAGAAGGAAAAAAAATATGTCAAAATTGGCTTCTTACTCCATGAATAAATTTTTGGCCATGCTGGGATTTCAACTCATGGCCTACAATGCCCAATTCATAAATGGGGTCACAGTCTCAGAACACCAGCCTCCGGCCACCTGAGCTGCAAGGAAGTTCTGAGGACCTATAATCAAGCCACAATAGTGCCCTATATATATATATATATATATATATACATACACATATATATATATGTCTATATATATATATATATATATACATACACATATATATATATGTCTATATATATGTATACAGACGGAATATGAAGATATTATTGTTATATATATATATATATATAATTACCAATTATTAGTTATTAAATTATACCTCCATTTAATGAAGAATCATTATTGAATACTTACAAAAGCATTAATAAAATATCAGTCAATATCTTTAATCATACCATGGTGCTAGAATGGAAGATATAAATTCAATAATATTTGTGTGGCATTCTAAAATAGAGTCGTGAATTAATTGCAAATTTAATTATTACTTTTATAACATTCCATTAGCATTCACATGAATAGGAATGAGTTTGCAGGATCTCCCTCCATTTGTGAGTGGCAGTCCTAGCATTCGAATTCCAGGCCTGGGAAGTTTTCTTCGAATGCAAACCATTGGAACGACACCGTTAAGATTTCAGATTGTAACGAAAAAAAAAGAAAAACAAGAAGAAAAGTAAGCCAGGTTGTCAGTGGTTCCTGCCTGTGATCCTAGCTCCTCAGAAGGCTGAGATGCCAATTTGAATTCAGCCTGGGCAGGAAAGTTCGAGACACTTGTATTTCTTAAGAGATCACAGGAAAATGAAACAAATAAACAAACAAAATCCCTGAGTGGTTCAAGTTGCAGAGCACTACCCTTGAGCAAAAGGGAGCTCAGGTACAGGGCCTGGATGATGGGCTTTCAGCAGGTTGCCCATGCCCAGCCCCCCAACCTGGGCAAGCTGGAACAAGCCCTCAAATAATACTAAGTCTGAGCAGGCAGCTTGAACAAAGCATCCTTCACTGCCATTTAAGAACTGAACCCACGAAGGCTTTGCCTGGGCTGGTGTGTGCAACTGGTGTTGAGGAACCTATGCAACTCCATTTTACTGAAGACCCCATCTCAGTTCTGCAACCCTTGACCTATTCCAGCCAGACAGTCCTGGGAACCCTAGATGCTAGGATGTGGAGATATCTGAAATAGCATTGCACAGACAATCCTGGGAAACACAGATGGTGTTTGCTTAAGGCATGATGTCAAGGTATCAGACCCAAGTTCGAGCCCTATGACTAATACCTGGCCTGCTTTGACCTTATGCTGTGGCTCTAAGCAGAGTATTTTCCAGTGGGCTTCTGAGGGTCTCCCAATGTCTAGGTGTCCTACAAGTCTTGAGAGCAGCCTCCTTGGATGCCTTTGCATACAGAGTGGGCCACAGTACCAGAGAAGGATCGAGCCTTGTGACATGGAGGTCATCAGAATGACATCTATCATGAGAGCAGTGTGGATCTGAGCACTAAATCTATGTCTCAGACCACGGTTCTTTTCCAGGAGTGGTAGAACAGTTAATGACAGCTCACATGGATATCACAAGAATGCGAATTTGTCAGGCACACCTTGGGCAGTGTTGAGTTGGGCTCATGAAAGACTTGTAGTCTCAGGAATCCAGAGCCGGCTGGCTGCTGTTTGTAATAAACGCTATATCCCAGGAGTCCCAGGGCTCGGAACCCTGCTTTCCTCCCGAGTGCTTAGATGGAGGCGCAGGTTCCATGGAACTTACTGCCATGGCCCAGACCCCTCAACCCAAGAAGGACTTAGGGAAAAACCACTGATATGGTTTAAGAGTTTACTATGATTATGCCTCAGGACTGCCCCCAGTTCTAGCTCCGCTTATCATTATCACCTTCCTCTGTGTGTGTGTGTGTGTATGTGTGTGTGTGTGTGTTTGTGTGTGTGTGTGTGTGCATGAGTGCATCTTGGTAGTAGGACTTGAACTCAGGGCCCGGTTCTGTCCTTCAGTTTTTTCATTCAAGGATAGCACTGTACCACTTGAGCCAGAGCTTTTCTTCCAGCTTTCAGGTGGTTTTTGGGAGAGGACAGTCTCACAGATATTTCTTGCTGGGTTGCCTCTGAATGTCAATCCTCAGATCTTAGCCTCCTGAGGAAGCTAGGAATATAAGAGCATGAGCCATTAGCATCTGGCCATGGTTGTCTTCTAGATGAGCACCCATCTACAGCTATCCCACCTACCTCTACCCTTACCTCTACCCCTCCAGGTTTCAGAGGAAACATTCCTTCCCCTGAGGACAAAGAAATAGGATGCATTGACAGGTTTGAGCTTTATGTTCTCCACACAGCCAGGGGCTGCTCGGAGCTGATGTAGAGGCCAGAGATCTAGGCCTGATTAAGTAGATAGTGTTAGAACAGAAGAGACTATGAAAAGACATCCATGCAGCTGGTTGCCAGTGGCTCATGCCTATAATCCTAGCTCCTCAAGGCAGACACTGGAGGATCAATCAATATTCAAAGCTAGCCTGGGAAGACTCTTATCTCCAATGAATCACCAAAAAGCTAGGAAGTAGAGCTACTATAGTTCAAGTGGTAGAGCACCAACTTTGTGCAAACAGGCTAAAGTTTACCAACTAGGCTCTAAGTTCAAGCCCCGGTAAACACAAACACACACACACACACACACACACACACACACACACACACACACACCATGTGCATGCAAAATCAGAGATTTCTACACTGCAATATTTGGATATTCTATGCTTTTTCCCCATTAATCCTGGTGGCTGTTGGCCTAAGAGTTTAATGCACACAACACCACTTGGCATCTTTAATTTTGGGGAACAGAATGGCTAGAAAGTCAGCATTCTCTCATCCTAGCTCCTTGATTGGGTCGTGGTCTATCCAGGACCTTTGGGGTTCCTTTTGCAGGTTTGCCAAGATGCTTTTAAAAGGCATCCCATTCTGGGCACTGGTGGCTCACACCTGTCATCCTAGCTACTCAAGAACCTGAGATCTGGAGGATCGTGGTGCCAAGCCAGCATGGACAAGAAAGTGTGTGAAACTCTTGTCCTTGCTGAAACATCAGAAACAAGAAGTCACCCTGTAGCTCCAGTAGTAGAGTGCCAGCCTTGAGAAGAAGAGCTCAGGGAGAGCGCTCATGGAAAACAACAACAAGGAGAGGCATTGTATGTTGGCTCTGGGATTGACATGGGCCGAATATAATTGGAATTTTCAAGTGCACCAAGATAAAGCAGTACCTGTGCTTCTCCATCTTGTCTCACCCCCTGACCTTGGCATGCTGCAGGTCAGCATGGCCCTAGTTGGACGGGAGGGCTCCGAGGAGGAAGATCCCACAGCAATCACCCACCTCCTTCTTCCCTGCTCTCCCTGCTGTTTCTGACATAGACCTACTTCATGGAATCCATCCATGAGATCATGGCCGCCAACATTGTGGTGAGTGGTTGGTCCAGCCAAACTCGGGGCAGTCAGAGGTAGAAGTCGGTCTGGGACTAGGAGCTTCCACCCTGGGTTTGGACTGAGTCCAGGGCTGACATTTATTTCATCCTGAGCCTTGCAGGGGTGGGGAGACAGTGTAGACACCACATTTAGTCAGGTAAGATCAGAATCTGGAGGACTACTTTTGTGGGGGAGGCTGTGGGGCTCAGGGTGCCACTGTTCTTGGTACTCCTCCCTTGGGATTCCCCTCTCCCTCTCTCATCCCTCAATGGTAAAAGAGAAACTTTAAATAAGGGTGTCAAAGAGGGGACAGTGGAATATTTCTGTGTGAACCAGATTTTTGCTTCATATTCAACCTAGCCCCTACTTCCAATTTATCTGAGTAATGACTATATATGTTTGGGGGTAGGGGATCATCTTAGCTGAGAACGTGGCTCAGTGGTAGAGTGGTTGCCTAGCATGCCTGAAGCCTTGAATTCAATTCCACACATAAAAAGCTGGAAGGAGATGTGGGGCTCAACTGGTAGAGCACCGGTCTTGATCAAAAAGAGCTCAGGGATAGTGACCAGGCCCTGAGTTCAAGCCCCATGACTGGAAGAACAAATCTTTGTGGAGGCTTTGTTTCCCTTTGAAAACAATTTATTCTTTGTGATAAGCATAACATGGGCCTCTTCCCTGGTCACCAATGGACCATTAGATATTCTTTGAATTTTGCCTCCTCCCAGCAGCCTCTGTTCTAGCCAGCCCAGTTTACCCTTCCCATCACCAGGCAGATAGAGGTCTAGAGAAGGCCACCTGGCCACCTAGTTCCGGTGGCTGGGGAGGATTTTGAGACTCAGTATGTCACATAGAGCATCAACATCCCCATCAGCCTACAGTAAAAAGGGACAGAGCGCTGCAAGCCTGAGTGCGCCAGCTGTGGGTGGCTCTGGATGTGGGACATCTGCAGCAGGATATGCTCTGTGGGAGAGTCCTCTATGGGGTAGGTAACCCCGACCTATCCTCTGGCAGTTTCCACACGGTCTTGAAGTTGCAATTCTTCAAAACCTTTCTGCTCCTTCCTCATTTTGCCCACCCAGGAGCCTGAGGCCTCTAAAGCAACAGAACAGATGGGGGGGGCTCAGACTGGCCCGACATCTGGAGTCCCTTGAGAGGAGAGACAGCAGCTCCTGCAGCTCTTTCCTCTTCTCTATCTTCTCCTGGGACAGCCGGCACATGCCCTTGGCTTTCTCCCAACACAGTTGATCCAGGACGAACATCTCTCCTTTACACACCAGGAGCAACTCCTGGACGGTGTGGATATGTGTCAACAGCTGGCTGCATGGATGGTGGAGCTCATCTGCTGGACTATGGAAATCCACCTCATCAGGTGGTCGTGGATGAAGCAGATTTTCTTTTTGGACTCCCAAGTGTCCCACTTCCCATCCTCACATATGCTGTGGTGGCAGCTCACGGGGAGGGTACCCTTGACTCCAACTCTATCTGGCACTGAGCTGTCAGGTGGACTGAGTGCCTGCAGCAGGCCTGCCACTCCTGCGGCAGGAGATTCCCCCCGTGGATTTCAGCCTCCAAGAGTGCTCGCAGAGTCACATCCCTCTTCCTTTGGGGGATGTCCCCATCCTCTGCGATGGGCATATCAGGGTGAGTCACTTCCTCACCTTTTGCTTCTCCAGGGCTCACACCTTTCCCTTCCCCAGGGAAAGCCAGGAAGATCAGCTGGGCCTGCAGGCACTCGTCCTGTGTTCTGGTTACTTCCAGGCACTTGAGAGTGTCCTGTCACTTTGGGGGCACCACCTAGTCTCCACAGTTGGCCGGGCCCTGCACTTGCTAAAGCTGCTCCAGCAGCTGGGTCTGCCTCTGCAGGTGCTGCTGCAGGGCCTACTTCTTGGAGCTCAGCCCTTCATTGGAGGTAATGTGATGCTCACAGGTGGCTCTGAGCTCCTGCAGCTGGGCCAGGGACTGCTCCTGCTACTCCTGCAGCTCTCAAGTCACTTGGGTCTCTCTCTCATCCGCCTCTTTCCATTCTTCTCTCTTCTCTGAGTGGTCCAGCTCTTCCTGCAGATGGTTCTTCACCTGCTGCTCAGAGTCCAAGATGCTAGCAAACTCCTCCTTCTCATCGCTCACCCTGTGGAGAGCATCTCACAGCAAGGCCAGCTGTTCTTCTAGCTGTGGGGGGCACAGACATGTGTATCATGAGGTCTCGGGGATCGCTTGCCAACCCTCCGCCTTCTTCTCCAGTCTCCGCTGTTGCTCCCACTGCTCTGCGTTCTGGAGATGGGGCCTCTGGTTTTCCTGGACGTGGATGTGAAGTTGTTCTTCCAGGTTTTTCAACTCCATCTGCATGTGGTAGACCTGGGTCTACAGCTGCCACTTGGCCTGAGATAGTCCTGTGGGGGGCGGTGTCTCTGCCAGCTTCCTTCTCAGTTCCCCCAGCTCCTTCTCAAAATCCAGCACCTGCCTAGCCCCTCCCTCCTTCTCTTCTGTCAGTTGGTTCACCTGCTTGGTCAGCCACTGGGCCTTCTCCTTCACATGGACTTCTCAATGCTCAGGTCCTCCACGAAGGTGTCTGTCTCCAGATTCGCTGCTGTCGCCATCCAGCTCAGGTTTTCCAGTAGTCTTCTCAGTTCCTCATGCCCTGCCAGTGCTTGTTTGAACGTGCAGATTCTGTTATTCCTGTTGCTCCTCTATGTCCAGAGCACTTCCAGCTTCTCCTACAACTCTGTGTTCACTTGCTCCAGGTCATAGAAGCTTCTGATCTTTTACTCGAGCTGAATTGTTACACCATTCAGCTGTTCGAAGAACATTTCAGTCTCCTTCTGTGCAGCAGTGACTGCAGAAGCCTCCATCTCCAGCTCTGCCATGTGCCGCTATGTGGCCTGCAGGCAGCTTTGTGCTCCATTACTCTGTCATCGGCCACGTGCTGCATGTGGGCTGGTGCTGATTGTAAACAGCTTTCTGCCAAAACCGACCTCCGCATAAGTGGCTTGTGGGATTCTAGCTCTATTTTCAGTGCTTTGTGCACCTGGGTTATCTTCTCCCTCTCTTTCTCCCGACGATCCTGCAGGTCTGTCTTTTCCTGATTCAGTGGTTAGATCTTAGCACAGAGTGCCTGGTTTCTTCTTTTGCTGCGTTCCAGGGCAGGCACCACGTGTTGGTAGCACCTCTGCAGATCTTTGGTGGTGTCGGGACCCTTGACACTCTGGATCCTGGTGGCTGTGACAGTCTCTAAAGGCATGGGAGGCCCGGGGTTGGCATCACCTTTGGCTGGACCCTCCTTTGAATCACGTTCTCCAGTGGTGTTTGTCTCGGGAATCCCTCCCTTTTTTGTGTTCTTTGTTTTCTTGAATGTTGCAGGTCTGATGGCAGGATTCTTCTGCTGGTGTTCTGGCAGTTTTTTCTTGCCTGCAGCTCTCTCACAGAGTCTTGTTGTTAAAGACATCTGACCACTAGGATGGGAGACATGGGCTGGCCACATTCCCAGGCTCTGGGAAATCCTCTATTCTCCCACTCACTGACTAGGCTGTAAGTGTCCTAATCCACTCCAAAGTCACCTCAAGACTCTTGTTCACCTCTCAGCCACCTCTAACTTCCTCAACTGCTGGTAGTGGTGTCAACCAACAGAGGGAATCTGGGTGCTACTCAGCATGGAATGTGGGAGTGGCCACAATTCTTGTACCCCATTGGTCAGAAAGAACCATGAAAGAATGGGGGTGCAGTTGGAATCCTGTGATGCAGGCTGCATGGGTGGAGTCAAGATGACAGCGGCTCCTCAGCCCCTTTCCCAGGAAACTCTGTCCAATTCAGCTGGACACAAGAGGGTGACTTGGTTTAGCCTGATGGCTGCACAGATGGTTGTGTATGACTGTTTGTTGCCAGTCTCAGACCTTGAACTCAGGATCTGGGCATAATCCATGAGCTGCTTTTGCTCAATGCTAGCCATCTACCACATGGCTCTACTTATGGCTTTGTTGACACTGAACTTGGACAGGCGTTTCAAGGACTTTCCTGCCTAGGGTGACTTTGACCATGATCCTCCTATCACAGCCTTATATCAAGGAGGACAGCTGAGAGCCACTGGTGCCTGCCTAATCATTGGTCTTGCTGATGTTCTTGGTCAGACTGATGAGTTCCCTATCCATAGGTTTAAGTGGTGGGAGCTGGAGCCCACAGTTCAAATCCTGGTGCTGCCACCTCCAAATGGTAGGAGATCCTAAGACACTCATTCATATCCATATGAATACAAATGGGATGGGATGTATGTCATGATTGAATGGGCAGTTCTTGAATGATTCCAGGATATAATTATACACTATTATAGGACACTGATCGATTTTAATCAATACTTTATGAAGCATTTACACAATCACATTCATTTAATGAAGGCAGAATGAAATACCTAAGAATTGGGCGTCACATAGTATAGAGATGCCATTTTTTTCTGCCAGGACTGGGATTGGAACTCATGGTCTGTGTAACTCAGTTGCACTGTATGGGAAAGGGAAGCTCGCCTCCCTGAAGTCAAGAAACTCAAGTCTGTTCCTTAGGCCTGAAACTGATCCTCAAAACTAGAAAACATCCCATTCGTGTACATTTTATATATATGATTTATATTTACATACGTATGTTGATTCTATATTACATTCAGTGTAGTTATTCATTTTATTTTTCATTTTGTTCGTGTATTGACTGTTTATTTTATTGATTATTTTGGCACATAGAACATTGATTACTTTGATTACATAGGATATAGGACTGCCTATGTTTTCCACTTCATACTTGACACCCAGGACTTTCCCAGAAAAGGAAAACATCTGTCACCATCAGCTTCTTACTCCATGATTATTGTTTGGAAGTGCTGGCATCTGAATTCATGACCTACAGGGCCAAATTCATGAATTGGTGAGTGTCAGCATGCCATCCTGGGGCAAAATGAGCGTACACGAAGTATGCAGGTCCTGAGATTCAGCCCCTGGGGTTGAGAAAATAAGAACAGATTGACACTCAGATGGTAGTACATTAATAAATATATATCTTTATAGATTGCCAGAGATTTCTATCCAGTATTCAGTTATATAGACTACCTTCCTACCAATTCTTGGGTATTTATTATGCCTCCACGTAATTAATATTATTGTTTTCACCCTTAATAAACTATTAAGGAAATCAGTGTCCTGAAATTATTGCATCCTTGTAAGAAATAGTATTCTTTTAATGCTTCATATTAAATAAAATCAATAAGCCTACTGAAATCATGATGTCTAAATTTATACGAGTATCATTCATGAACAACTCATTGAACCGTGACATTGATAAAATTCCATCGTTATTCCTATGGATGGGAAAGAGTGACTTAGCACCTCCTGCCATCCAGAAGTGACATGATTGGGATTCGACTCTAAGCCTATATTGCCTTGTTGGACTATGGCTTCCCCAATAGCCCACCAGCCTTTAGCAATGCATGGTGAACTAAACTTTGGAGCTGTGCCATTTAGACCCAGATGGTCATGGCACAAAATGTGAAAAGGCCATCCCAATACTTCTTTTCTGTGCATTCCCCCATCCCCCACAAGGCCTGGAGGTCTAGAATCCCAGGATCGGCTGTTGTTCCAGTGGCTGGACCCCGCCTAGGGTGATGGAATGATGGAAGCTGAGGCAGAATTGCAATGACCTGAGTTCAAGACCTTACTTGGCAAAAACAAATATATATATATGCCAACATCAAATACAGTGAAAGCAGGGGTCAAATCGTTTAAATAGGGATACAGGTGAATCCATTGCAACAATGAGATATACAAGATGTTATGTCGAAAAATGAACTTTACAACTTTGGTCGGGGTAGGGGAAGGGGAAGATTAGGTAGGAGTCGGGGGAGATGGGAAGGGATAGGAAGGGGAAAAAAGGAGGCGTCAATGCTTGATAAGAAATGTACTCATTATCTTTCCCATGTAATTGTAACCTCTCTGTACATTATTTTCACCATAATAAACAAATAAATAAATAATTTAAAAATATTTTCTCCCTGGCTTGCAATTGGTGCTGTTTTTTTTGCAAGTTTTTGGATTTGAACGCAGGGCCTTGGTTACTCTACAGCACAGTGGACGAAGGGGAAGCTCACCATTCTTGAAGATAAGAAAGTCAGGCCTGGTCCCTAGGTCTGAATTCAAGCCCTAGCCCTGTGAAACATACTATTTATATACATTGTAAAGATAGGATTTGTACTTACCTATAGATGTTCAGTCCATATCCTGTTTGTTGTGGTTATTTATTGTATTTGTTTTATTCATTTATTTACCATTTATTTTATTGACTGTGATAACATGCATTCCATTTATTATATTGATGGCATCCTATCACATAGTATCTATATTTGTAGACATGTTCTCCATCATGTCTGACACCCAGGACTTTCAGAGAAAAGGAAAACTGGTGTCACACTTGGCTTCTTACACCACGATCCAATTTTTGGCAGTGCTGAGATCTGAACTCAAGGCCTAGCAGAACCAATTCATGAATGGGTATGTCAACATGCCAATCTCTAGCCCAGGAAGCTGCCAGGCAGTTACCAGACACTGAGATCGACCCACAGGGGTGGACAACATAGCCATGCATGGATAGGAAGATGGTAGTATATCAATAAATATATAGTCGTATAGAGGGCCGAAGACATCTACCTAGGTTTCAATGGCATCAACTACGTTCCTACATCATTGGTCATGGTGAACCATCTGCCAAGTAACATGATATGCAAGCCCCCAAAACCTCATAGCTTCACAGCTCCATCTTGTTCCCTAATTGTTTGGCAGACACATTCCCAAACCTTGAATTAGCTCCAACTATACACACGAGAGCAGGGTGTCTGGCTGGAAGAGTGTGGCTGTGGTCACAGTCGCCTCACCAAACTTCTGGCTGGGGATACAAGGACAGGTGTCCATTCTAGGCCCCGGTTCACACAGGTCTCCTAGGCGAGGCCCATGCAGGCCCAGCAGCTACTGTGGGCTACAGGAAAGGGGAAAGAGAGAGGTGGAAAGGGTAGGAAAAAATGTCTACTGAAATCTTCCATAAAGGATCCATAAACCTGTGAAGGAGAAAAGAAAAATTGTGGCTGGGCTCGTACTTGGTATTAATGAAAAAAGAACAACAAATACACACACAAAGAGAAATAAAATGCTTTTGGTGTTTTTAGACATGGTGACTTAAATGTATTTTCATTGCTCTCATCTCCCTGCTCTCCCAACACACACACACACACACACACACAGACACTCACAAACAGACACACACACACACACACACACACACACACACACAGAGAAATCCAGAATGATGACAGAAGACTCTTCCATGCAGCACCTGCAATTTGCCAAATGATCACTCACCTGAGTACAATCAGGCTGTACAAGGAGAAAGAAGATCTCTCTGTCTCTCTCTCTGTCTCTCTCTCTGTCTCTGCATACACACACACACACACACACACACACACACACACACACACACACACACTTCCAGTAGTGCCTCTTCTAAGTTTGTTGGTTCCTCATCTGAGACAATGTACAAGCTGGAGCACGCAGGTTCTCATTCACAATTCCCTTGTCAGAACCAAGGGATACCACGCAAGGGGAGCACCACTCTTATGACACAGCACCACCCCGCATCTCCCATTCTCCAGAGCCAGACCCTTCCCCTAGGGAACAACCAGCCTTAACTCCCCATTCACCAAAACCCTAGGTCAGGATGCTGGGTGAAGGAATCCACAGACAGGTGGCTCCTCAGAGCCTGGACTGAAAACAAGCAGGGAGTTATGGGGTTCCCAGGGGGGTGTCTGATGCGGGGTGGAGGCAATGTTGAGGAAATGGATGGGGTCCTAAAGGCTACATACATGGACAGACTCCCTACTTCCAGCCCAGATGCTTCTGGGTAACTGGACAGATTCTTGGGTAGGACAAGGAGACTGGATGGACTAGGAGCACCACAAATGCTGGCAGAGTTAGGAAATGTGGTCACCTTGTGAATACTTTCGACAGCTGTGGGGGGGGGGGGAAATGCCGGTTGTATGTGTGTCAGAGGGGGTGAGTTCCTCCCAGATATTCACATTCCATCTGACCCCAGTGCCCCCACATACCTAGTTGACTTTTCTTGGACCCTCCTCAGGTGAAAAGATGACTGAGCATAGAGGACAAGGGCTCAGACAGCAAGGGGGGCCTATCTTCTGCATCCAACGCCCACTACCCCCAGAAAAAAGGAAAAGACCTGAGAAGGCAGGTGTGGATGTGTTGCTCCCAGCGTCTGACTAAAGCCACCAGGTTCCCACCAGGGAGAGGAATGGTGCAGATGCGCAGCTGTGTGGCTCCCACTGCTCCAGGCCAGAGAATCAATGATACCTCCGTCTTACCCAACCCTGCATCTTCCCATTTCCTGTGACACTGGCCACTAGGGATGCAGGTGGGATTCCCAGGTCGACATCCACAGCCACACCCCCCACTCCTGGGTTGCAATTGTGGCAGAGACAGGGCTGGCCTGCCTGGTGCTGGGGAGGCATGGTTGGACGCAAGAATGGAGGAGGTAGTCCCGCATGTCTGGGTGCAGGGAGGGGGGGACTAGGGGAGGGGAGAGGGATAGGGGGAGGTCATGTGCTGATGGGATAAGCTGTACGCTTCGGTTCCAGGTGCAGCAGGCAGTGATGGCAGTGGCATGGCAGACGCTTGGCCCCAGAGCAGAGGACCAGGGCCTGGGACCTGGTCAGGGCCGTAAGCCGGACAGGGGTGCAGCAACATCACTGGATGACTCTTAGAAGGGGCCTCGGACTCAGGGCCTACCTGGCCTCTGAGCCTTCCTGGGGTTGTGCGAGGGATGTGCCTGGTGTCCTGGTTTTGTGTGCTCTGTGCTCCTGGCCCAGGCCCGGGCTCCTACAGTAGCGGAGGCCAGCCATTAATGCCACCTCCTCTGGTGCATGTGCCTGCTCTTCCCTCTGCTCTCTCTCTCTGCCCCCACTTCTCTCCCAGGCTGCTCCCTTTCCCTGCTGTGCCAGTGCGCCAGCCCCTGTGTGCCCCTGGCTGCAGCAGCTTTGTGCCCCTCGGTCATGCCCTCTCCTCTCCTGGGTTACACCCCCTCCCCACCTCAGCCACACCTCGCATCCTGGCCTTTTGCTGCCCTGACAGCCCTAATGCTACAAGTCCATGACAGAAGCAGCCTCACGTCAGCTCAGGGCTTTCTCCAAACCCCAGCAGCAGCCTGGGGGTGGGGAGGGCGGAAGGATCAAATCTCCCCTCGGCCCAACTGCTGTGGGAGATTCTTCTCCATCCACCCCACACAGCAAGCAGGTGCACAGTGACCCTCCATGTGTGTGTGTGTGTGTGTGTGTGTGTGTGTGTGTGTGTGTGTGTATGATTGTCCTGGATACCTACCTCTCCAGGACTCAGAAATAGTACCCTTTGGGATGACAGCACACGGCACACGCTAACGACATGGGACAAAGAACCCTGTGTAATGGACTCAGCACACTATGCCTTTTGAAGGACTCAGCACACATCAACCTTTGGGATCCTCATGGTAATCTAATGACCAATAAGATTAGACATGCCATTTTGACATTACTAAACTTAAATCTCATAGTATTATGGCATCATATGTCATAGTGATATTATAGACATATTATGAATGCCTATTCTGTGATTTCATTGTTTCAAGCAAGCAATATTGATGGAAATCAAAAATTCATTGTGACCTTAAGGCCATTGTGACATGAAAAATCCCTTTGTGACATCAGAGTGCCATTGTGATATCATTAACCTATTGTGACATCACAAACCTGTCCTGTCCATTGTGACCTCATCACCAATGTGACTTCACAAAGCCACTGTGAAATCACATTGCCGTTGTGACATTACAATCACCTTGAGACCTCCCAAAACCATTATGACATCTTTAGCACCTTTTAAAAAAATACATGGCTTTGTGACATGAAAGTTCATGTATCCATATCCTCATTGTGAAATGTCAATTGAGATCAGATATGCCATTTCAATATCACAAAGCATTTACAATATAATAATCGATTTGACATCACATTGTCATGACAACATCAGCTCATTGTGACATAATCGATCTGTAATGATATCATACCACTATGACATCACATTGTCATTGTGACATCATATATACATTATGAATTCCTATTATGTGATTTCATTATATTTCAAATGTGGCATGTGGGCTCATATCAAAAACATATTTTGACTTCATAACCATTGTGACATCAAAATCCCAATGTGACATAACATTGCCATTGTGACATCTCTAAACAACTGTGACAACTCAAACATGTCCTGTCCTCATAAGTTTTGTGACATGTTGCCACTGTGTTATGTTAGGCCCATTGAGAGCTCAATCTATTTTTGACCTCATATTAGAAATATACTGTGACATCATGAATATTGTGACATCACATTGCTAGATGTAATGACCATTGTGTCACATTGTCACATCACAAATCTGTTCTGACTTCATCACATTTGTGCCATCAAAGCTTTTGGAAACCTCATAATCCCATTCTAAACTCATATGCTCATTGTGAGTTAATGACAATTGAGGTCTGGAATGCTATTGTCACATCACCAATCTACTGCAACATCACAAAACTATTTTGAAGTCATCACTCATGGCATCAACAACTAATTGTGACAAAACAGCACTCTTATGACATTAGAATTTGACATCATATTGCAATTGTGATATTACTGTACCATCATGCTCTCACAAACCTATTTTGACTTCATCACATCTTAGAAAATTAATGGCCTTTGGGATATCAAGCTCCTTCTGTGAACTTGTATCAGTTAACTTAATTGAAATTTGAAATAAGATGTAATATTACAAACTAGTTTTGACATCACTATCCAATTTTTATATTAACACTTTGACAACTGAAACCTGTTAGGAACTTTAGTACTTTTGACAATAAAACATGGCTTGTTGTGTATGTCATTATGACTTCATTCTCATGTTCTCACTATAAACTAATGGGAATTAAGATCTGTCATGCCATTGTGATATCACAAACCCTTTGTGACATCATCACCAGTGTGACATCAGACTGTCATTATGACACCATCGTTCATTGTGACATCACCAAGCTGCAGTGATATCATAGCAATATGTCATCACATTTCCATTTTGCTGTCATAGACACATTGTGAATGTATATCCTGTGATTTCATTCTATTTCAAAGGTGGCATATCAGTGATATCAGAAACACATTGTCACCTCATAACCATTATAACATTATAAACCCTGTGTGACAACATAACCAGTGTGACATCACATTGTTGTTATGACATCTTTATCTTATGGTGACATCACAAAATGACAATAACATTATAGCATTTGCCGTTAAGTCATTGTGACATCATAGTCACATTATGAATGCCTAATCTGTGATTTCAATGTATTTGAAATGTGGCATGTGGGTTGATATCAGAAACTCATTGTGATATCATAACCATTGTCACATCAAAATCCCTTTGTGACATCAATTTGGCAATGTTACATCACAATGGTAATGTGATGCTACTAAGGCATCATGATATCGCAATGGTCATGAACCCAAAATGGGTTTCTGATATCAACTGACATGCCACATTAGAAATAGAATCAAATAATATAATAGGCAAACACAACGTGTCTATGACATTAGAATGATAATGTGATTTTACAATGCTATGATGTCATTGTAGTTTTACATGTCAAAATGAGCTGATGGTGTTAAAATGCAACATGATGTCACAATTATAATGATGTCAGAAAGGATGTTTCAATGATATGTCTGATGTCACTTTTCATTTGTTCCCCATGAGGATGTGGATACAAAAAGGTTCTGTGATGTCACAGAGGCCATTTGTGTTTTCAAAAGTGGTAAGAGGTCATTATAGGTTTGGGATGGCACACTGTCATCCATAATGTCACAGTAAAAATGAGATGTCCCATTGGGTTTTTGACGTCACAGTGGTGATGAGGTCACAATGGTTTTGTGATGTCACAGTTTGTTTGTAATATCAGCATGATATATCTAATTTCTATTACTCATAATTCAATATGCGGATACCAGGTGATAGAAGAAGCTTCATAGTATGAGGTCATGCTATGTGAAAATCCAATTGGACAGTGATTTCACAATGACAATGTGATGTCTCAACATCATAATATAATAATATTTTGATGTCACAATTGGTGATGCCATACTGATGAGGAGGTTGTTATAGATTTGAGATGTCCCACGGGATTGGTGATGTCACAATGGCATGTGGGACCTCAATTGTCATTAACTCACCAGGAGTATATGGGTTTGGGAAGGGATTCTGATGTCCCCAAAGTATATGTAATCAAAAAGGTGAAGAACTAACAGGTCTGAGATGTCACAAAGTGACAGAATGGTTATGATGTCCAGCAGTGTGATATCATGATGTTACACTGGATTTTAGCTATTTCATATCATATCTGAAATATGAGGTCAAACACAGATTTTCAACTCACAATGGGCCTAAGATATCACAATGGCATGTCACAAAATTTATGAGGGCAGGAGAGGTATTTGATATCTCAGTGGGTTAGTGATATAACAAATGCAATGTGCTGTGACAAAGAGATTTTGATGTCACAAAGGTTATGAGTTCACAATGGTTTCCTGATATCAACCCACATGGCACATTTGGAATAGAATGAAATCAAAGAATAAGCATTCACAATGGGTCTATGACATCAAAATGAAAATGTGATGTCAAGGCAGCAATGTTTGATAGGATATGTACCCATTACCTTGCTCATGTAACTGTAATCCCTCTGTACACTATACTTATAATAAAAAATGCACAGAAGAAAAAAAATGGTATGGTGTCATTGGGGTTTAGTGATGTCACAATGAGATGGTGGTGTCATGATGAAAATGTGATTTCACAATCATAATTATTTCACAAAGTATGTGTGATCAAAATTTTCATTAGTTCACTATGAGTATATGGATACACAAATGGTCTGTGATGCCACAGAGGTCATGTGTTTTTCTAAAGGTGCTAAAAGTTCACAATAGCTTTATGATGTCTCAATGTGATTGTGAAGGAACAACAACAATGTGATGTCACAATGGGTTTAGGATGTCAGTGTGGTGATGAGGTCACAATGAGTTTGTGGTGTCACTATGAGTTTGTAATATCACAATGACATGTCCAATTTCAATTTCTATTAGTTCACAATGAAGATACAATTTCAAAGGAAGAATCTTAAACTCCAAAGACCATGATATGCTGCCATTAGGCTATTTTAGGCCTTTAGTAATCTGTTTTCAAACATAATAATTCAGGTATGACTTATGATATCATGAATTGACTTTGACATCATGAACATTGTGGCATCACATTGATAGACATCAAGACCATGGAGTTACATTGTGAACTCACAAATCTGTTAGGACTTCATCACATTTGTGCCAACACATGACTTTGGAGACAACACAGTCCCTTTGTGAACTCATATCTTCATTGTGAATTAATGATATTTGAGATTTGGCATGCCATTGTGACATTTTCAACCAATTCTGACAGCACAAACCTATTATAGTAGAAACACATTGTGATCTAATAGCCATTGTGATAGCACAATCCCTTTGTGACCCCACATTTCCATAGTGATAACACTAACCCACTGTGAAATTCCTATCCTCGTGACATCACACTGATAGATGTTATGAGCATTTTGTCACATTCTGACAACACACACTTGTTAGGACTTCATCACTTTTGTGACAATGAACGTCTTTGGAGAAATCACAGTCCCTCTGTGAGTTCATATACTCATTGTGAGTTAATGACAATTGAGATCACATGTGTCATTTTGATATCACCAATCCATTATGATATCATACACTTCTTGTAAATTCATCACCAGTGTGACATCACCAACTGTGATATCAAAACTTAATATTAAGTCATCATATTGCAACATAACATTGCCATTGTGATATCACTGTTTCATTGTGTTTTCAAAAATCTAGTATGTCTTCATAGCATTTTAGAAATTTCATTGCCTTTTATGCTTCAGTCTTCTGTGAACTCATATCCTCATTGTGAAATAGTAGCAACTGAAATTGGACATGTGATTATGAGATGTGACTTCCCAAAACTATTTGATTTCATCACCAACGAGTCATCACAAACCCATTGTGAGCTTTCATTGCCATTTGACAATCACTATCACATTGTGACATCCCAAACGTATTAGGACCTCTTAGCACCTTTGAAATAAACACATGGCCTTTGTGACATCACAGTCCCTTTGTGTAACTATACCCTCATATGAACAGACAATTGATATCAGACATGCCATTGTAATATCACGAACCCTTTACAACATCACCAGTGTGACATTACATTGTCATTATGACAGCATCAACTACTACTGACATCACAAAACTACAATGAAAAGATAACATTATGAGATCACATTGTCATTGTGATGTGATGTTATAGACAGATTGTTAATGCCTCTTTTTAATCTTTTTTCTGTTGTTGGTCGTGGGGCTTGAACACTGGGCTTGAGTGCTGCCCCTGCTCTTCAGCTCTAGGCAAGCGCTCTATCTCTTGAGCCAGAGCGCCACTTCTGGTTTTCTAGTGATTTTTATTGAAGATAAGAGTCTCATGGACTTTCTTGCCTGAGCTGGCTTTGAACTGAGATTTTCAGATTTCAGCCTCCTGAGCTAGGCTTACAGGTGTAAGCTACCGGCGCCCGGCTTTTTCAATCTATTTCAAATTTGACATGTGTTATCAGAAACATAATGTGACCTCATAACCTAACCATTGTAACATCATAAATCAGCAGTGACAACAAATTGTCATTATGACACCATCAGGTCATTGTGACATCACCAAATGACAATGGCATGATAGCATTATGAATCACAGTGACATTGTTACATCAGAGACGTAAGTGTGAAGGCCTATTCTGTGAATTCATTCTACTTCAGAAACCATTTTGACCATATAACCATTGTGATATCACAATCCTTTGTGACATCACATTGGCATTGTGATATCATTAACCTGCTGTGTCATCACAAACCAGTCCTGTCCTTATAAGTTTTGTGACATGCAGTCATTGTCGTATAATAGGCCCTTTGTGAGCTCATCTGTTTTCAATCTCATATTTCTGGTATGACATGCAATATCAGAAATGCCTTATGTCATCATACTGCCAGATGTCACGAACATTGTGTCACATTGTGACATCACAAACCTGTTAGAACAGCATCACATTTGTGACAACACATTCCTTTGGAGACATTACAGTCCCTTTTTGAACTCATATATTCATTGCCAATTAATGACAATTGAGATCTGTCATGCCACTCTGACATAAAGAACCCATTGTGACCTCACAAACTTATTGTGACCTCATCATGAGAATGGCATCAAAAAGTAACTGTGGAATCAAAGCATAATTTTGACATGATATTTGGCATTGCTGTTGGGATATCACTGTCCCATGTGTTTTTACAAACCTATAATGGCCACATCACATCTTAGAAAATTCATGGCCTTTGGGACTTCAAGCTCTTTCTGTGAACTCGTGTACATATGACCTCTTAGGCAAGGAGACAAACCAGTGAGTCACATTTAATATAATAAACCAATTTACACTTGAGAGGAGGCTGTGATTACCTTATCCTGGACTGGATACCCAGGTCCAAGAGAAGCCTTGACTACCAAACATCAGACCTCCAATGGGCAGCCCCACCCTTTCTTAATTGGTCTGCAAACCATCAGCTAAAATATTATGAACTCCAAGGCTTTTTACTTTCCCATTCCTCCCTTCTTCGCTACAGACCTCTCCTTCCTTCCTGGTCATTCCCTCTTGCCCTTCCACCACTTCCTTCTCTTCAGGCCTCTCCAATTTCCACAGGCCTGCCCTACTCTGCCCCAGTGATCATTTGCCAACCTTCTGCTCTCCCTCAACTTCCTCTCTTCACAGGATTTTCCCTTCCTGCGGTCTCACCACTTTCTTACATCTGGGTAGCTCCCATTTTTATCTCCCCTTCCAATGCTCTGAAAATGCAACCTATATATAAGTTGTACCCTTCCTCACTCCAACGGGTCTCCTGCCTCACAGTTTTCACCCATCACTTCCCAAACTGCCCAATGCTCAATCACTTCTTGACAGCTCATCTTGTGAGGCTTGACACCTCCACCTTTGGCGGCATTCCCCACACTCTACGGTGGGCCAGACCAAGAATTTACAATGATTATCAGCTCCCACAGATAATTCTGGCCTCACTGGTTATTACAGTATCCTCATAGTCAATTAGAAGAAACTGAAATTGCATATGTCATTGTTATATTACATCACTAACCCATCGTGACCTCATCACTGAGGTGACATCAAAAACTCATTGTGATATCACATTGCCATTGTGACACCATGCTCACATTGTGACATCCCAAGCTTATTATGACAGAAGTTTTGAAAGAAAGCATGGCCTTTGTGACATCACAGGCCCTTTGTGTACCCATATCCTCATTTTGAGCTAATGACAATTGAGATCAGACATGCTATTTTACCATCGCAAAAGCTTTGTAACAGCATCACCAGTGTAACACCACATTGTCATTATGACAGCATCAGCCTCTTGTGAAATCATAAAACAATGACATCATAACATTATGGCATCACATTGTCATTGTGATGCCACAGATACATTGGAATGCCTATTCTGTGATTTCATTCTATGTCAAATGTGGCAGATTGGGTTAATATAAAAAATACATTGTGATCACATAACTATTCTGACATCAAACTACCTTGATGACACCACATTGCCATTATGGTGTCACTGACCCACTGTGACATCACAAAACTGTCCTATCCTCATAAATTTTTGACATGTTGCCAGTGTGATCTCTTTGGCCTTTCTGCGTTCCTAAATTGTTTAAATCCTAATACTTCATGACATGTGATATCAGAATTCCACTGTGACATCATGACCACTGTGACATCACACTGCCAGATGTCATGACAATTGAGTCACTTTGTGACATCACAAACCTGTTAAGACTCATTACACTTGTGCCAACATATGCCTTTGGATACATCATTATCCCTTGTGAACTTATTCATTGTCAATTAGAGATCTGGCATGAGATTGTGACATCCCCATCCCATTGTGAAATCACAAACCTATGTGACCTCATCACCTACTATTTATGATTTCAAAACAATACTATCTCATGTAATGGTAACATCAAATTGCCAATGGGATAGCTCTGTCCCATTGCATTTTCACCAACCCATTATGTCATCATAATATTTTTAAAAATTCATGGCCTTTCTCAATTCTAGCTCCTTATGTGAACTCGTATCTCCATTGTGATCTAGTAGAATGAAATTGGACATGTAATTGTGATATTACAAATTCAGTGTGACATCACTATCCAAGTGTGACCTTATCACCACTGACATCACAAACACATTGTGATATCACACTGCCACAGTGATATCGTGATCACCTTGTAACATCCCAAACATGTTGTACCCTCTTAGCACCTTGTAACATCCCAAACATGTTGTACCCTCTTAGCACCTTTGAGAAAATGGTGTTTGTGACATCACAGTCCCTTTGGGTAACCATATCATTGTGAACAAAGGACAACTGACATCAGACATGACTTAGTACCATTACAAACGCTTTGTGACATCATCTCCAGAGTGAGATCACATTGTTGTTATGATATCATCAGCTCATTGTAACATCCCAAAATGACAATGGCATCATAATATTATGACATCACATTTCAATTGTGAGGTCATAAAGACAATGTGATTGCCTATTCTGTGATTTCATTCTATCTCAAATGTGGCTTATAGGTTGATTTCAGAAACCCATTGTGACCACATCACTATTGTGACATTACAATCCCTTTGTGACCTCATATTGACATTGTGATCTCATTAATGGAATGTAGCATCACAAAACTGTCTTGTCCTCATAAATTTTGAAACAAGCGACTACCTTGACCTGGGCTGGATTCCTAGAGCTAAATGTAGCCTCCGCCATGAACCCTCATACCTCCAAAGAGCTTCCCAGCCATTAGTTAACTGGTCTGCAAGCAACCAATCCCCAAAATAATGATTTCCAAAGCTCCACACTTCAAAGGACAAGGCTTTTTTTTTTCTCTTCATCCTCTTTCTCTACATACCTGTCCTACCTTTCAAGTCTTTTCATTTTTTCCTTCCACCATTCCATTCTTTTCTTCAGGCTGCTCTACTCTTGACAGGCCTGCCCTGCCTTGTCCAGGTGGCCAGTTGCCATCCTTTACCTCCTGCCCTCCCTCAATTTCCTATCCTCTTAGTTCTTTACCCTCCTGCAGTCTCATCACTTATTTCCTTCCAGGACTTTCCACTTTATCTCTCTCCTTCTGTTGCTCTGAACATGCAGCCTATATATAGGCTGTACTCTTCCCCCACTGCAATATGCTTCCTGCATAACAGTTTTCAATCATCACTTCCCAAATATCAATGCCCAATCACTTCTTAGCAGCTCACCATGTGCGGCATGATATCCTATCTCCTTCAGCAGCATGTCCTGCCCCCTCCAGCTGCATGTACTTCCCTATCCAGTGGTCTAGACCAGGAGGCCATGATGACTATCTCTTCCTGTGGATTATAGCAGCACTGCTGGTTATTACAGTGTCCTCATGGTGAACTATTAGCAATTGAAAATGGAAAAATAATTGTATTACAAACTTGTGGAATAACTAACCCACTGTGACCTAATCACCACTGTGACATCACAAACACATTGTGAAATTACATTGCTGTTTTGACACCATAATAATATTGTGACGTCCCAAATCTACTATGGCCTTTTATAACCTTTGAAAAAATACATAGCTTTGTAACATCACTGTCCCTTTGTGTACCCAAATCCCCACTGTGAAATATTGACAATAGAGAATCAGACATGACATTTTAACATCAAAAACTGTTTGTGAGTTCATCACAGTTGTGAAATCACATTGTTATTGTGACACCATCTGCTCATTGTGAAATCACAAAACTAAAATGATATGATAGATTTATAAATTCACATTGTCATGGTGACATCCTAGACACATTATGAATGCCTTTTCTGTGATTTCATTCTATTTCAAATGTGGCATGTAGGTTGATATCATAAACAAATCATGAACTCATAACCATTGTGACATCACAATCCCTTTGTACATCACGTTGCCATTGTGAGATCACTAACCCACCATAGCATCACAAACATAACCTGTCATAACTTTTGTGACATGCTGCAATTCTGATACCTTAGACCTTTTTGTTCTCATAATCTGTTGTCGACCTCATTAGATTTCACATATGACATTTGAAATCACAAATTCCCAGTGACATCATGACGATGGTGACATCACACTGCCAGATGTCATAACCATTGTGCCAAATTCTGACATTACAAACCGTTTAAGATTTCAATATATTTGTGACAACACATACTTCTGGAGAAACCACAGTCCCTTTGTGAACTCATATACTCATTGTAAGTTAAAGACAATTGAGAACCATCATGTCATTGTGACATGCCCAACACATTGTGATATCACCAATCTTTTGTGAGAACATTACCAATGTGGCATCATCAACTAATTGTGACACCAAAACAATATTTATTTTGACATGATGTAGTGAGTTGACATTGTCATGGTGATATCACTGTCCCATTGTGTATTCACAAACCTAATATGACCTCATAACATTAAAAAAAAATCATGTCCATTAGGACTTCAAGCTCCTTCTGTGAACTTATATGCACATTGTGAAATAGCAATTGAAATTGGATATGTGTTTGAGATATTACAAAATCATCATGACATTCAAAACGCATTGTGACTTCATCATAACTGTGAATCATGAAGCTATCATGACCCCTAAGTACATGGCGTTTGTGACATCATAGTCCCTATGTGTAACCATATCCTCATTGTGAACACATGACAATTGAATTCATATATGCCACTGTAAAATCACAAACTCTTTGTGACCCCATCACCAGTGTGACAACACATATTCATTATGACACCATTACCTCCTTGCAACATGACCAATTTACAATGACCTCATAGCATTATGACATTATATTGCCATTGTGATTTCATAGAGACATTGTAAATACCTATACTCTTATTTCATTCTATTTCAAATGTGGCATGTGGGTTGATATCAGAAAACCATTGTAATATCATAAATATTGTGATGCCATCATCACAATCACTTTGTGACATCACGGTGTCATGGTGATATCACTAACACATTGTGACATCACAAACCTTCCCTGTCCTCATAAGTCTTGTGACATGCTGCAATTTGATGTCTTAAGCCCTTTATGAGCTCGAAATCTGTTTTCATCCTTATAATATTTCAGTTATAATATGTGATATCAGAAATCCACTGTGACATCATGACCGTAGTGACATCATACTGATAGACACCATGAACATTGTGTCACACTGTGACATCACAATCCTCCTAGGACTTCATCACATTTGTGACAACACATGCCTTTGGCAATACCACAGTCTGTTTGTGAACTTATATTCTCTGTGATTTCATGACAAATGAGAGCCTTTATGCCATTTGGATATCACCAACCAATTGTGACATCATAGACCTAATGTGACCTCTTTCCTGTATGTCATCACCAATTAATTGTGACAAAACCTTTTGTGATGTCACAATGTGAAACAATTATCATGACATCTGTCAGTGTGATGCCACAATGGTCATGATGTCACAGTGGATTTCTGGTATCTCGTCATACATGAAATAAGAGTTTGAAACAAATTATCAGGGCGAAAAGGTCTAAGATATCACAATGTCAGCATGTCACAAAAGTTATGAGGACAGGAGAGGTTAGTGATGTCACATTGTGTTAGTCACATTACAATGGCACTGTTATGTCACAAAGTGATTATGATGTCAAAATGATTATGGAGGAACAAAAATGCGTTTCTGATATTAATTCTCATGCCATATTTGAAATACAGTGAAATCAAAGAATAGGCATTCACAATGTCTATGATATCACAATGAGAATTGTCATAATGCGATTATGTCATTGAGTTTGAAGATGTCACAGTGAACTGATGCTCTCATAATGAAAATGTGATTTCACACTGTTGAGGATGTCACAAACACATTTTGATGTTATAATGGCATGGCTGATCTCAATTGTCATTAGTTAACAACAAAGATATGGGTACAAAAAGGGACTGTGATGTTGAAAATGGCATTTGATTTTTCAAAGGAGCTTAGAGGTCATGATAGATTTGAGTTGTCACAGTGGAATCATGATGTCACAATGACAAGGTTGTCACAATGGGTTTGTTATGTTACAACGAGTTTGTAATATCACAATCAAATTTCCAATTATAATTGCTAGTAGTTCACAAGGAAGATACTGTAATAATCAGCAGGGCTGTCCAGAGGTAAGAATGATGTGTTCAAGCAACCAACAATGTATTTGGATGTATGCATGCTTTTAGGGTAAGTAGTATTTGTCTGATGCATTTGGGAGCTCTAGGATTCATGGCATTGATAATTGAAATTGTTATATCCCTCTGATGGAGAGTTTTCTTTATGAATATTTAATATCATTCTTTGTCTCTTTTTTACTTTCATACCACTTTTAATTTGAACCATATTTTATCTAATATTAGTATAGCTACTCTGACCTGTTTATGAGGTCCATTTTTAATTTTTAAAGATCATGTACAGAAGGGTTACCATTACATAAGTCAAGTAATGAGCACATTTCTTTTTGAAAAGTGTCACCTCTTCCCTCATATCGTCCCAGTTTTTCCCTTTCAACCTCCCTCCCCCATAAGTTGTGTAGTTCATTTACAATGTAGTGTTTATTGAGTAGCACTGCTGTATATTTTAACCCTGTGTCTCACCATTTCTGTGTTCCCCCTTGCGCTTTCCAAACTTACACATGAGAAAAAAGGTGCAGAAATATAAAAAATACAGCATCAGAAGGAAAAAGCAAAATAATAAAAATCTCTCATTGTCATTTCTTGGAGATTATTTTAATGAACATTATTATATATGATGACATTCTTATAGCAATTTAGCCTTGGTGATCTTCTCCAAAGGGCATCCTCTTTTGACCTCACTGTATAAATGTTTAGAATCCCTTATAATTTATCATGTGCAAGTGTAATGTTTTATCTTTTACCATCCAAGTGCTTTTACTTTTAGAATTAGAGGCACATTCTAATACAACAAATGAGGGAAATCAGGCAACTTACATTTTTTTGAGTCTGTCTTCCTTCACTTAATATATGTTTGGTCCAAGTGTTTACATTTCCTTATGAATGATGTAATATCATTCTTTCTGGGTAAATAGAATTGCATCATACTGAAGATTTTCTTCATGGCAAAGGAAAAAGTTAGCATATATAGAAAGAGAACAGAATGGAAGAAGATTTTTACTAGATAAGCATCAGACAATTGGTTTCATAATTAACCCATATTTAGAAATCAAAAAGTTAAACCCAAAAAAAATAAACCCTCAAATAAACAAGAACTCAATTAATATATGGGACAAATGCTTAAAGATAACTTCTTAGAAGAAGAAGTAAGAATGACAAATAGACACATCTCTCTCCATAAAAGAAATGCAAATCCAAACAACACTGAGATTCATCTCACCCCTGTTACAATGTCATTATGAAAAAACGAACAATCACAGTTATACATAGATGTGGCCCAAAGGAAACTCTATTACCCTGTTGTTGGGAATGTAATCTTGTTCAACCCCTTTGGAAAACACTGTGGAAATTGCTCAGAGAATTGAATAGAGAGCTACCTATGATCCAGCAATTCCACTTACGGGCACTTATACAATGGAGCAGAAACAAGGCCAAACTGAAGCTACCAGGAAAATCATGTTCATTATTGCATTATTTTCTCTAGCCAACATAAGGGAGCAGCCCAGATACCTCTCATTGTAAAAAGAGATCAAGAATTATATATGTATATATAAATTATATATATATAATATATATATCTAATGTTATTGATCCCAATTTACAAGTATATATGTGTGTATATATGTGTATAAATACACATATGTATATACATACATATATACATACATATGCACACATATATATGCATACATTATGGAATTCTGTTCATCCATCAGAAAGAATAATATTGCACCATCCTTAAGGAAAATGAAACAATTAGAAATAATAGGGGCTGGGAAGTTGGCTCAGTGGTAGAGCACTTGCCTTTCATGCCTGAGGCCCTGGGTTCAATTCCTCAGCACCACATAAGCAAAAAGAAAAAAGCCGGAAGTGGCGCTGTGGCTCAAGTGGTAGAGCGCTAGCCTTGAGCTGAAGAACTGAGGGACAGCGCCCAGACCCAGAGTTCAGGCCCCACAACCGGACCCTCCAAAAAAAACAATTAGAAATAATATTAAGTGAAATAAAGCTCACTCCGAGAAACTTACCTTGCATGGTTCTCCTCATTTTTGGTAGATAGAAGGTGCCTGTAAATGTAAAAGTAAACACACTGGATGGTATGCAAGGAGGTACAAATGAATTATCTGAAGTGTCAGAGTCCATGGAGAGTGAAAATTCCTTAATTCTCTTAAAAGACTAAGTCACAGCTCAACAAAATAATTACCAGTAAATATGTACTGCAAGAGAGGACAGTGGGGGGCAATATGGGAGGGGTAGGAAATTGAAGGTGAGAATCCATTGTATACTTCCCAGAATTGAACTATACAAAGGAAAGGGTAGTGTGAAATGGGAGTGAAGGTGTTGAAGTGGTAACACAATTCCAGGTGCATTGTACACATAAATTGCTTTGTTAAATGGCAAGTAATTCCATAACATAATATTCAGATACATAAGGATTGGGTTGATTGGGAGGGGTGGATGAGAATGTTGAAAGAGGTGACAGTGATCAAGAGGCACTGTATCCATAAACTGTTTCAGTGAATGTAAAACTACTTAAAGATAATAAATATAATCAAAAATTAATTATGATAGTTGAATAGAGTTGAACCTCAATTCAATTCCCATTTAAAAATATTTTTAACCTGTAGACTTGGAGAATAAAATTCAATAAAATTGTATGAATCTTTTTTTATCAGAATTTGTAATATTAACTAAAAATTACTTTGCGTTTTGTCAGTCATTGGGCTTTTATAAGAGAATACTTCAAAGTAAGTGGCTTAAAAACAACAGGAGTATATTACCCATATGCTGGAAGCTTGAATATTGATTATAAAAATGGTTGTTTAAACAATTCCTTATCTTATGGGGGTCTACTTTCTGGTTCATTATAATCTACTTGCTGGCAGAATAATTATATTGGGCTTCTTTCATCAGGATCATTATTGTAGTATCATCTCTGAAAAGTTGGTTCTAATATCCCCAGAAGGGGGAATAGAATTTCAACATGTGTATCTGGACGGAGTTACATAGTCCAATACACTTTGCAACTTTTGCTTTAACTCAGTGTAGAGTATCATTTGGATATTATTTCATAGAAGATAATAACTTAAGGACAAACTTATATCATGTGACATGTGAATGATTCTTCTTACAATGGGGATAATTATAGTGATAGCAAAGTGAAATGATTGTTTAGTGGCTCTTGAATCACATCATAGGTAATCATGTAAATGTGGCGCAGCTTTTTTAAGGACCTTTTGATGTATTTGAACAATCTCCGATGAGTTAATTGCTTTCAGAAATATTCATTTGAGCCAACAAATACAGATCTCCTTTGATTTTAATTACTTTCTGCTAGTGGGACTCACACAGACACCAAAATCAGAGCATGCTAATTTCTCTGATAAAATACATAATAAAATTTTTATAATTAATATTACATTAAGACTGTAATATTAATAGCAGTATAAATCCTTGTATTCACATTATATAATATATTGACATTCTTTGGTTTAATCAATTTTTAGAATATTTATACCTAAGTGTAAATTGTTTGCAAATATTTATTTGATGATGTATAGAAAATGAGAAAAAGATTTGCATACATATTACTACAGATGCAAACAGATTCACTAGGTTATGTATGATCCTTCATTTGTTGCTTTCATTCATGTATGGAGAACATGCAAAGAAGTGAAAATTGCAAACTTGACTTTACTAAAGGATTCATCACATAAAGTTTTTGTTGGGCTAAATATATTATAAATTAAATGGTTTTGTCCCTTCCTTTTTCCCTCCCTGCCTTCCTTCCTTCCTTCCTTCCTTCCTTTCTTCCTTCCTTCCTTCCTTCCTTCCTTCCTTCCTTCCTTCCTTCCTTCCTTCCTTCCTTCCTTCCTTCCTTCCTTCCATCCTTCCTTCCTTTCTTCCTTCCTTCCCTCCTTCCTTCCTTCCTTCCTTCCTTCCTTTCTTCCTTCCTTCCTTCCTTCCATCCCATCTTCTTTCCTTCCTCCTTCCTTCCCTCCATCCCTTCCTCTCTCTCTCTTTCTCTCCTTCCTTTCTATCTTTCTTCGTTTCTTTCTTTTTTCTTCCAATCTTCCTCTCTTTCTTTTACTCAGAATATCTCTTATGGCTATGGAAAAAATACCAACTATTGTACTCCAAGATGTTATGAGTAGTTCTAAATATTAACTAAATTAATATTAATTTTAATAACCTGTGTTGTATCTTGAGAAAAATTCTACTAAAAACTTCACAAACGTTGCAAGATATGTAACAAATATTACTTTCCATGATATTGTTCATTTTTTCAAACCAAAATAAGCATTTAGACTTAATAGTGTATATGTGTGTGTGTGTGTGTTGTTCTTGTGATTTTAATTCAAGACCTATCCTTTAATTGTTGTTTGTTTTTTTTTCCCTCAAGTATGTTGCTCTATCGTTTGAGCCACAATTCCACCTCTGGCTTTGTGTGTGGTGTGTGTGTGAGTGTCTTGTGGTGTGTGTGTGATTGAGGTGTGTCTCACAAACTTTCTTGCCAAGGCTGGCTTTGCACTCCCGCTTACTGAGTAGTGAGGGTTACAAGCTTGAGACACTCATATTTAGCACAGGATTAATATATCTAAGAATAAAATAAATTTCATATTATTTGAATTCTAGAGGCTCAATTTAACAAATTAACACTTAGATATTTATTTATTTATTAAACTTGAACCTGCATAGTAAAAAATAGTTTTCATTTTTATGAAAAAAATGTACTCAAAGTTATAAATGACAGAATCTTAGGACAAATTGAAATAATCTGTTATTCAAAAGCAAAAAAAGTGTTTGTTAATCAAATTTCACATGTAAGCTAAAAGCAATAGGCTTTGTCAGGCTGAATGCTCTGTCAGGCAATTTTTCATTTAAGTAAATATTATCTACTGTGGTCACATGATTTTCTCTTCTTTTAAAACTAAACTTTTTTTGACATAAAAATGTAGATTCATACATTTATTTTTGGGTGGAGGTCCGGCCGTGGGGCCTGAATGCTTGGTCTGGGTGCTGTTCCTCAGCTCTTCAGCTCAAGGCTAGTGCTCTACCATTTGAGCCACAGTGCCACTTCCGGCATTTTTATTTTTCCTTATGTGGTGCTGAGGAATCAAACCCAGGGCCTTATGCATGCAAGGCAAGCACTCTACCACTGAGCCACCTTCCCAGCCCCATACATTTTTTGAGTATATAAAAAATCTTAGTTACTGGTCATGTATTTCTGAGGTTTGATTACCAAGTCATTTCAGAGAAACATTAAATTTCATGTATTTTATGTCAACAGTGATTTTTAGAAATTGAATCAATGTCAGTGTAAGCTAACTAAAGCAATATATTTCATCACTTATCCAATTATTCCTATAGACTTGAAGATAACTTATTTTCGAATGATAGAAAATTCATATTATACCTACTCTCTATAGAATTATTAAAAGATTGTGATAGTATTTATTTTTCCTTCAACTTGAAGGAAAGAACCTCATTATAGATGACAAATACTTGAATGGAAATGCCATAAAATTATGAAAAATTCAATTCATTATGAGTTATATGAAATAGTCAATTTGGAAGGTCACAAAATGAAAACTCTTGAAGCTTCCTTACCTGTTAAATAAAATGTATTTGCACTCAAAATATTTTATTCATCTCTCCAACAATGGTATAACCAAACCACCTCTATGACAAATGGCATCTCTAATATTTAGGAACAGAAGTTATTGCAATAGTATAGAAAGATCTACCTCCCCACTCTAGAAATTATATCTGAAATCATAAAGGATTGGGATTAATAATTAGATTTCACTATGTTTCCATAAAGAGATGAACCCTTTCAAGTGGGCATAGTCGTAGAGATTAGGTCACTAAGAACTTGTGATCAAAGAAGATGTTAAGATCAAAGTCATTTCTTCCTCTTCCTTCTTTTTTTTAAATTTATTTTATTTAATTTGTGAACATACTATACAGAGGGGTTACAATTACATGGGCAGGATAATGCGTACATTTCTTACCAAGCATTGCAGCCTCCTCTTTGTTTACCCTTCACATCCCTTCCCAGCCTCCCCCATCCCCCCGCAGTCCCAATCCTTCTCCCCCTCCTACCCCGCCCCCCGCACTGACATTGTAAAGCTCGTTATGGACATGACAACTTGTACTTCTCATTGTTGCAACAGGTCCACCTGTATCCTTAAATGACTTGTTTTTCCCCATCTCCTCCACAAGTTATACTGACATCAAATATAGTGAAAGCAGGGGTTACACAGTGGGGGAGGGACATACAAAGCAACAAAGAAATAATCTTATAAATGCATTAGAAACACATGCATGAAAGAAAAATACATTAAAATACATATCTAAGGGTTCATTTTCCTAACATCACATTATCTGACCTTTTACGCTTGACTCATACCTATACTAGATATTGCAAATAAGGGAAACCATGGGACCTATGTTTCTTTGGGCCTGGCTTACTTCGCTTAATATAATTTTTTCCAAGTCTTCCATTTCCTAACAAATGGGGCAATGTCATTCTTTCTGATGGAGGCATAGAATTCCATTGTGTATATATACCACACTTTCTTGATCCTTTCATCTACTGAGGGGCATCTGGGTTGGTTCCAGATCTTAGCTATGGTAAATAATGCTGCAATAAACATAGTTGTACTGGTAGCTTTAGTGTGGTCTTGTTTGTAAACATTTGGGTAAATGCCCAAAAGTGAGATTGCTTGGTCATAGGGGAGTTCTATGTGGACTCTTTTGAGGAACTTCCATACTGCTTTCCAAAGTGCTTGAACAAGTTTACTTTCCCACCAACAATGAAGTAAGGTTCCCTTCTGTCCACATCCCCTCCAGCATTTGTTGTTGTTAGAGTTCTTGATTTTTGCCATTCTAACTAGGGTGAGATGGTATCTCAATGTTGTTTTGATTTGCATTTCTTTTATGGCTAGGGAGGTTGAGCATTTCTTCATATGTCCATTGGCCATCCTTCTTTCTTCTTCAGAGAAGTTTCTCTTTAAGTCTTTCGCCCACTTGTTTATTGGGCAGTTGTGTCCTTGAGGATTTGTTGTTGGGGGATTTAATTTTTTGAGTTCCAAGTATAATTTAGATATGAGACCCTTGTCCGTTGTATGGCTAGTAAAGTTCTTCTCCCAATCCGTGGGCTTTCTATTGATCTTGCTAGCTATGTCCTTTGCCATGCAGAAGCTCTGCAACTTTATACAATCCCATTTATCCAAACTTTCTTTGATTTGTTGTGTTTCCGGGTCTCTATTCAGAAAATTTCGGCCTGAGCCAATGAGACCTAGGGTTACTCCTATTCCATCCTGTAATGTTTTCAGAGTGTCTGCTTTGACTTCAAGGTCTTTGATCCATTTGGAGTTGATTCTGGTGCAGGGTGATATGTAAGGATCTAGCTGTACTTTTCTACAAGTAGTTAACCAATTTTGCCAGCACCATTTATTTAAGAGGATGTCTTTCTTCCATTCTATTGTTTTAGCTCCCTTATCGAAGATTAGATGGCTATAGGTCTGTAGGTTCATTTCTGGGTTTTCAATTCTATTCCATTGGTCCTAAGGGCTGTTCTTATGCCAATACCAAGCTGTTTTGATTATTATGGCTTTATAGTAGAGTTTGAAATTTGGTATTGATATTCCTCCAGCAGTGTTCTTTCCGTTGAGGAGCGTTTTTGCTATTCGGGGTCTTTTATTGTTCCATATGAATTTTTGGATTGCCTCTTCTATTTCCTTGAAGAATGAGGTTGGAATTTTGATAGGTATCACGTTGAATTTGTAGATAGCCTTGGGAAGTATTGCCATTTTCACGATGTTAATCTTTCCAATCCAGGAGCATGGGAGGTTTTGCCATTTTTTAAGTTCTGTGTTGATTTACTTTTTCAAGATTTTAAAGTTTTCATCATAGAGGTCCTTCGATTCTTTGGTTAAGTTAATTCCTAGGTATTTTATTTTTTGTGGGGCTATTACAAATGGAGTTGCTTTCCTAATTTCAGCCACACTTTTCTCATTATTGGCATACAGAAAGGCCATTGATTTTGGGGGGTTAATTTTATACCCTGTTACTTTGCCAAAGTTTTGAATCAGCTTGAGTAATTTGGGAATGGAGTCTATGGGATTCTTTAAATACAAGATCACGTCATCTGCAAAGACAGAGAGCCTTATTCTTCTTTCCCTATTTGGATCCCCTTTATGTCTGCATCTTGTATTATTGCTGTAGCTAGGCATTCTAATATTAGATTGAAGAGAAGTGGAGAGAGTGGACATCCTTGTCTTGTTCCTGAGTTAAGAGGAAATGGCTTTAGTTTTTCACCATTAAGTATAATGCTGGCTGTAGGTTTGTCATATACAGCCTTTGTTGTATTGAGGAATGTTCCATGGATTCCTAATTTTTCCAAAACCTTCATCATAAAGGGGTGTTTGATCTTGTCGAATGCTTTTTGTGCATCTATTGAGATAACCATGTGGTTCTTATGCTTGCTCCTGTGATGTGATGAATAATATTAATTGATTTTCGTATATAAAACCAGCTTTGCATCCCTGAAATGAATCCTGTTTGATCATGGTGTTTGATTTTTTGGATGAATTGTTGAAGTCGGTTGGCCAATATTTTGTTGAGAAGTTTTGCATCAATGTTCATCAAAGAAATGGGTCTATAGTTCTCTTTTTTTGATGAGTCCCTGCCTGGTTTTGGGATGAGGGTTATGATGGCTTCATAGAATGTGTTCGGTAGTGAACTTTCTCTTTCAATTTCATTGAAGAGTTGGAGGAGTATTGGTGTGAGCTCTGCTTTTAAGGCCTTGTAGAATTCCGCTGTAAAATCATCTGGTCCTGGACTTTTTTAGCTGGAAGGTCTCTTATTGCTGTTTCTATTTCAACGCTTGATATGGGCCTGTTAAGCTGGTTTATCTCATCTTGGTTTAGTTTTGGCATGTCAATATTTGCTAAGAAAAGATCCATTTCTGTCAAGTTCTCAAACTTATTAGCATAAAGTTTTGAGAAGTATTCCCTTATAACGTTTTGAATCTTGGTTGTTTCCGTGGTGATGTTTCCATTCTCATCTCTGAGTTTATTTATTCGGGTGTGTTCTCTTCTTTTTCTGATAAGATTTGCTAAGGGTCTGTCAATTTTGTTAATTTTTTCGAAGAACCAACTCTTTGTTTTGTTGATTCTTTCTATAGTTTTTTTTTGGATTCTAATTCATTTAATTGATTTAATTTTAATTATTTCTTTCCGTCTACTGGATTGGGGTTTATCTTGCTGCTCTTTTTCAAGGAGGTTTAGATGTGTCATTAAATTGTTGCTTTCAGGTCTCTCCAATTTGTTGAGGTAGGAGCTCAGAGATATAATCTTGCCTCTGAGTACTGCTTTTGCTGTGTCCCAGAGGAGCTGGTAATATGTGTGTTCATTTTTGTTGAATAGCATGAACATTTAAATTTCCTTTCTAATCTCTTCCATGACCCACTCATGATTCAGCAGTGTGTTGTTCAGCCTCCATGTGATACCGGACTTTCTTTGGTGGCTTTTGGTGTTGAGTTCTAATTTTATTCCCTTGTGGTCAGAGAGAATGCAAGGTATAACTTCAATGTTTCTGAATTTGGACAAGTTTGCTTTGTGGCCTAAAATGTGGTCTATTTTAGAGAATGTTCCATGTGCTGCTGAGAAAAACGTGTATTCTGATACTGCTGGGTGAAATGTTCGGTAGATATCTGTTAAATCTAGTTGATCTATGCAGCTGTTTAGATCTGTATTTTCTCTGTTGAGTTTTTGCCGTGTTGATCTGTCTAGTGGGGTGAGTGGTGTGTTAAAATCCCCAACAATTAATGTTTTTGGAATTATATGGGATTTGAGGGAAAGTAGTGTTTCTTTGATAAACTTGGGTGCTCCATTGTTTGGCGAGTAGATATTTAGAATTGTTATATCCTCCTGAAAGAGAGATCCCTTAATTAGTATGTAGCGACCTTCTTTATCTTTTCTCACGAGTTTTAATTTGAAGTCTATTTTATCTGATATTAGGATTGCAACTCCCTCCTGTTTATGGGGGCTGTTTGCTTGGAAGATTTTGTTCCAACCTTTAACATTGAGAATGTGTTTGTTTTTACGGGAAGATGTGACTCCTGAAGGCAGCAGATAGAAGGGCCTTGTTTTTTAATCCAACTAGACAGTCTATGTCGCTTAATTGGAGAGTTCAGTCCATTAACGTTAAGAGAAAGGACTGAAAGGTATTTGGGAGTTCCTGCCATGTTATCCACCTTCTTGGGGGTTGTGAAATCTGGGTTCTTCCTATGGTTCTTGGATTCTCAGTTTGGGTGCAGTTTCTTGACCTTTATTTTGGTCTTGTTGGTTTTCTATGTGTTGGACATCTTTACGAATCTTTTGTAGGGCTGGTGTGGTAGAGATGTATTGTTTCAATTTTTCTTTGCTATGGAAGGTTTTTATTTGGCCTTCAGTTATGAAGGAAAGCTTAGCGGGGTACAGTATTCTTGGTTGATAGTTGTTTGTTTTTAGGGGATGGCATACATCGTTCCAGGCTCTTCTTGCTTTGATTGTCTCTGCTGAGAAATCTGAGGTGATTCTAATTGGTTTTCCTTTATAGGTGATTAATCTTTTCTCCTTGACAGCTTTAAGGATCTTTTCCTTGTTCTGAGTTGATCCTGTGTGGATTATAATGTGAAGGTGGGATGTCCTATTTTGGTCTGGTCTGTTTGGAGTTCAAATAGCTTCTTGTATCTGAATAGGCCTATCTTTTTGCATGTTTCGGAAGTTCTCTGCTAGGATCCTGTTAAACAAATTTCCTAGGCCATGGACTTCTATTTCTAGGTGCTCCTCTACACCCATTATCCTTAGATTAGGCCTTCTGATGGTGTCTTCCAAGTGTTGGATAGATCTATCATATTTCTTGGACTTGTCTTGGTTGTTTGTATGTTCTTCCTCTATAATATCTAGGCTGTCTTCAATCCTTGAGATTCGATCTTCTGCATGGTCTAACCTGCTGTCTAGACTTCCTACTTTGTTTTTTATCTCTTTTCCTTCTAATTGGTCAGCTTTGATGGCTTCAAGTTGTTTGTTGAAGCTTTGTTTCAGATCTTGTATGAACTTCTTTACTTCCTTAATTTGATGTTCAGTGTTTATTCTCAGATCACTTAGTTGATTGACTATGGTTTCCTTGGACTCCCATTCCTTCTGTTGGGTTCCATCCAGCATTCCCTTTGTGGTCTCCCTGACTTCCTTCAGCTCTTTGTTAATGGATTCCATGAATGCCTTTAGTGATCTTTGTGTATTCTCTTCCTACTCTCTCAATTCCTGTATTACTCTTTGATAAGCTTCCTCCCATTCATGCGATTCCTGTAGTTCTCCTTGAGTGTTCTCAGCCTGTTCACGCCATTCCTGCCTTTCTCTTTGAGTATTCTCAAGCTGCTCATGCAAATACTGTATCAGTTTTTGAGTAGCTTCCTCACGCTTATGATATTCCTGTATAAACTTTTGGAATGCCTCCTCTCTCTCCCTAACACGCTCATACAGAGACCTTTGTATGCTTTCAATCTTTTGATTTATCATATTTGCCAGCAGGGTTTGTAGAGCTATTTGGGAATTCTCCTCTGGATTATTCATTATCTGTTCTGTCCCCTGATTATCGGGATTGGGAATTGATATACCTGGATTTGCCATTTTTCTTGTGTTTTTCCGGCTTACTCTGCCCATTTGAGGTGAAAATAGCACCAGTTTTGTGCTAGAACACTATCTTAAGGCAAGCATCAACCCAAGTCTGAATTTGCACTGTCAGTAGTCTACAGATGCAATCTAGTTCAACAGATACATCTATTCAACATCAAACAACTATATGTTAATGGGCTACGAACCGCAAAGAAGAATTTGGAAGACCAGAAATTATTAGGGTTAGGGAGAGATGTGGGTAAAAAAAATAGGAATAGATTGATGTGGGGAGGCTCTGCGGGAGTTAACTAAGTCTTAATCTCAAAACAGGAAATAGGTTGGGTAGGATGAAAATAGAGAGAGAGGAAAAAAAAAGAAAGGGAATGGGAAAAGAAAAGAGACCAGAAAAAATAGAAAAGTAGAAATTAATAAAATTATGTAGAATCGATAACAATCTATTTAGATAAGAACGTGAATTTATTGAGAGAAGGGGAGGGATATAAAGGAGATGTGAAAAGCTTAAAAATAAAAATGCTTAAAATATTATATAGGTATAAAGAGGTAGTACTGCTATTAAGGAATTTAAGTCTTAGAGGTTTTGACTTGAGTGATAAATTTGTGGATTAAGTGTGTACACAATGGGGGATAGGATATAATATTCAATTACAGGTTTATCTGAGGGTGTGCAGGACAAGAATTAAGTCACATAAAGAAGAACAAAAGAGAGGAGAAGATGAAAAGGATAAGAAAGGAAGAAGAAAAAGATGAGAAGTTCAGTAGAGCTAAACAAAAAACAAAAAGATAATTTAAACAGAGAAAAAAAAAAAAGAGAAAGAAGACCAAAAAAGAAAGCAAAACACACACTCCCGTATCCCCAAAATAAAAATTATAAGAGGAAAAGAAAGTTTCTGGAAAACATTTTTTTTATCAAAAAAGGCAAAGATTAAAGATTGAAAAAAGTTTTAGAAAAGAAAAAAAAAATTTTTTTATATAAGGTACCAAAAATAAAAATTAAAAAAAAAAAAAAAAGAAGATGAAGAAGAGAAAAAAGAAAAAAAAAAAAACCAAAAAAAAAAAACAAAAAAAAAACAAAAATTTCTTTGAATTTTTTTTTTTCGGGAGGAGTGGGAAAAATCCTGTATCTCCCTTGTGTCTGTAACCAGCCTCTTGTTGGAGTCTCTGGTCTGCTTGTGGTCCTGTGGCTTGGTTGGTTTCTTAAGTCAGTTTGTTCGAACAGGCAGTAAAATGCTCTGCTTTACCCAGGATTTGGCGATCCTCCTCCCAGTCTAGTTCATTGGGAGACAGATCTGCTTTGAGTATCACAAAAGAGGGGGATGCAGTGATGAGGCTAGGTTCTGGTAGCTTTTCCGGGGCTGGTTTGTGAAAACCTCACAGAGCCAGCCTGGAGCCATTCTCAATGTTTCTGTTTACTGATTTTCGATTGCTTGCCGAGGCTGATAGAGGGAGGGGCAGCCTCTGGCTCTGATTACCCAGTGAAGAAACCCACTCCTCGGGCTGGTGGCCGAGCTAGGTGAATTTTCCCTGGGTGGAGCTGAGTCTGGCAGGTCACGCCGCCATTAAGTTCTTGTGAGCTGCTAAATGACTCGTTTTATTCCAAGGTCTGAGCTGGAGCTAACAGCTCCGCTGAGCTTTGTCGGTATCCAAGATGTAGATCACCGGTGCTGGCCTTCCCTCCTCTGCTCCCTGAGAAGGAGTGAGGACGTCTGGCTTCTACTCACACCGAGTCTTGGTTCCTGGGTTGTCTCTGGTCTGCGACCTGCAGGATGAAGATGTCTGCTCCTTGTCGGTTCTTGCTGGTGTTGAGTAGAATCCGCTCACCTGCTATGTCTGGCTCCTTAGTCCCAGACTCTCTCTTGCTCAGGTATGTCGGCTGTGCTCGCCCGCCACCGCCACAGCTGCCACCGCGGCAGCGGCTGCTGGCAAGGGCTCAGAAGTGTCTCCTTGCCTGGGTTTCCTTCTCTGGCCAAACTCTCTGTCCTGTGATGGCTCACTTGGTGTAATTCTCTGACTTAGGACTGTTCAATGGAACTCTAAAACTGCTTTCTATGCGAGAGCTTCCTTAGACTCCAGCTTCTCCTCTGCCATCTTCCCGGACTCCTCCTCTTCCTACTTTTACTTCTCTTTCTCCTTCTACTATTCCTTCTTCCTCTCCCTCTTCCCCTCCCCTTCTTTCTCCCTTTCCCAATCCTATACCTCCTCTTCTTTACTTCATGGCTTCCATGAATACACATACTCCGACACATGTTCCAGATATCAGGTATTGTACCACCACCAAACCAAAACAATTAAGGTAAGAAATGTAAATTGAAATGTATAAAATCAAAAGCCAAGAATAATCTTTCCTCCTGTTAAGTTAATTTTATAGAGTATTTTGTCATATTAATAGTTAACTGACACAGCATGCTCTCATTTATTATAAGGGATAAGATTTACTGGAAATAAATCTGATCATTGTGCTAATGAAATGATTGATTAAATTAATATTATATTTGGACAAATCTACTTTAAAATATCAGATATACTTCAATAAGAAGCAAAAAAATGTGTTCAGAGGAAGATGGCAAAGGAGAACCTGGAGGCTAAACAAGCTCTGGCATAGAAAGCAAGTTTAGTGTTCAAGTAAACAGTCCTAGACTACAGAATCACACCAAGTGTGCCATCACAGTACAGAGAGTTTTGCCAGAGAGGGAAAATCCAGGCAAGGAGACAGATCTAAGCACGTGCTGGTAGCCACAGCTGTGGTGGCTGCGCAGCAGGGCCAGTGGTTATAGCCACCATACCTACAACACAGAGTGTCATGGGAAAAAGGAGCCAGACACAGTGGGAAAGCAGATTCTACTCAACATCAATAAGAAATGACAAGGAGAAGATATCTTCATCCTGAAGATCACAGACTAGAGGCAGTCCAGGAACGAAGATTCTGGTGGTAGTAGAACCCTGACATCCTCACTCCTTCCCAGGGAGCAGAAGAGGGAAGGTATCCCCTCCCCGCCACCACCATCAGAGATCTCCATCTTTGATTTTGACAAAAGCCTATTTGAACAGCCATCTCCAACTCGGGCATTGGAAGAAAACAAGAATCATTTAGGAGGTCACAGAAACTTGACCTGACCTGCCAGGCTCACCTCCACCCAAGGGAAAGTCAACCAGCCTAGGCAAGGAAGCCCCGCCCTGGAGGAGTGACTTTCTTCACTAGGTAAACAGAGCTAGGGTCTGCCCATCCCTAAGGCAGCCTAGAAAATCAATTGAAATTCAGGAAACATAAACCATGAGAATGGCTCCAGGTTGGGCTCTGTGAATATTTCGGGAGCTAGCCCCTCAGTTAAAAGCTACTGTTTGCTGAAAGGCCTCAACCCTCTCTCAGAACCTAGCCTCATCATAGCATCTCCAAACTAGAGGAAACAGCCATCTCCCTCTTTTGTGATATTGAAAGCAGATCTCCCTCCCACTGGACTAGCCTGGGAGGTGGTTCACAATATCCCTAGGTAATGCAGAGAACTTTTTCTGCCTGCTCAAACAAACTGACTTAAAAAACCAATCAAGCCACAGGAAAACCAAACATCAAAAGCTGACCAGTGACTCCAAGAGACTGGTTACAGACACAGGGGAGATACAGGATCTTCCCATTCTACACATCCCCTAAAAAAAATCAAAGAATATTTTTTAACATTTTTAATTTTTTATAAATTATTTTCTATTAATCGTTTTCCTCTCATAATTTCAATTTTAGGTGTGTATGTGGGTGTGCTTTTTTTGTTATCACTCCTGACTTTTTGGTCCTTTTTTTTATTCATCTCTTTTTTTTCCTCTTTCTTTTTTGCAAGACTTAATATTATTCTGATAATCCCCAGATATTTAACCATCTTTGATAATTAGACTTTATTCACCATTGTGTACACACTTAATCCAGAAATTTATTACTTAATTCATAATCTCTTTGTCTTAAATTCTTTAATAGCAGTATTACCTATTTATACCTATATAATTTAAGGTAACTTATTTTGAGAATTTTTATTTTTTATTTTTCATGTCTCCTTTCTATCCCTGCCTTCCTCACATCCTATCCTTTTCGTCTCTCAATACCATATTTAAACATACATACTTGTTAAGTGTTTCACTTTTTTAATTGAAATTTTTTTCATTTTTTCTTGTTATTTTTTTTCTTAATCTCTGTCCTATCATTCTGTCCAATCCATTTCCCTCTATGAGATTAGGACTTGATTAAATTCACTCTCCTTTTACCTGTCCACATTCCTCTAATCCTATTTTTCCCCACATTTCTCCTTAAACTTAATAATTTCTGGTTTGCCAAATTCTGCTTTGCTGTTCTTAGCCCATTAATCCATAGTTGTTTGATATTGAATAGATTTTATATGATGAACTAGATTGTATCTGCAGCCTTTGACTGTGCTACTAAAGGACTTTGGTTGATGTTTGCCTTGAAATGGTGACTAGCACAAAAGTTTTGTTACTTTCATACCAAATAAGCAGAACAAGCTGGAAAAACACAAGAAAAATGGCAAGTCCAGGTAACTGAACTCCCACTCATGATAATCAGTTGACAGAATAGTTAATAAATAATCCAGAGGAGAGTTCCCAAAAATCTCTACAAACACTACTGGTAAACATGGTGAATGCAATGATTGAAAACCTGCAAAGGTCTCAGTGTGAGTGTGATAGGGAGAGACAGGCAAACCAAGGATTAATACTGGAATCTGGTGAGCATAAAGAAACTACTCAAAGATTGATACAGGAATTGTGTGAGCAGGTTGAGGACAGTCAAAGAGAAATAAAGAAATTGTGTGTGCAGGCTGAGAACAGTCAAAGAGAAAGACAGGAATTACATGACCAGCCTGAGAACAAAGAGAACTACAGGAATTGCATGAACATGAGGAAGCTAATCAAAGAGTAATACAGGAATTTCGAGAGTTGGATGAGATTGGACAAAGATCAATACAGGCATTCATGGAATCCATAAACAGACAGCTGAAAGAATTCTAGGAGACCACAAAAAGGATGATGAGTGGAGACCACCAAAAGGAATGGGAGTCCAAGTAAACCATCACCAATCAACTATGTGATTTGAGAATAAGCACTGAACTCCAAATTAAAGAAGTAAAGAAGTTAATCCAAGACCTAAAACAAAGCTCCAACAAAAAATTTGAAGCCATCAAAGCCGACCAATTAGAAGGATAGAAATAAAACACAAAGAAGAAAATCTTGACAGTAAGTTAGACCATGCAGTAGATGGAATCTCAGGTATTAAAGACAGCCTAAAAGTTATAGAGAAAGAACATACAATTACCTAAGACAAATCCAAGAACTATGATATATCTATTCAACATTTGGAAGACACCATCAGAAGGCCTAATCTGAGGAAAATATGTGGAGTGCAACACCTAGAAACAGAAGTTAAAGATCTAGGAAATTTGTTTCAGGATCTTGTAGAGAATTTCCCAAACATGCAAAAAGATAGGCCTATTCAGATACAAGGAGCTTTTAGAATCCCAAACAGACCAGACCAGAACATGACATTCCACTGCAACATTATAATCTGCACAGTATCAATTCAGACCAAGGAAAAGAAGCTTAAAGCTGTCATGGAGAAAAGATCAATCACTTATAAAGAGAAATTAATTAGAATCACCTCAGATTTCTCAGCAGAGGCAATTAAAGCAAGTGCCTGGAAGGATATGTGCCATGCCCTAAAGACAAATAATTATCAACCAAGAATACTGTTTCCAGCTAGACACTCCTTCATAACCAAAGGTCAAATTAAAACCTTCCATAGCAAAGAAAAAGAAACAATATTTCTCCACCAAACCAACCCTACAAAAGATACCTAATGATATCCAACAAAGAAAACCAACAAGACCACAATTAAAGCCAAGAAACAGCACCCAAACTAAGAATCCAAGAACCATAGGAAGAACCAGTTGCCACGGCCCCCCAAAAGATGGATAACATGGGAGGAACTCCCAAATACCTCTCAGTCCGAACTCTCATCATTAACTGACATAACTCTCCAATCGAGCGACATAGACTAGATAGTTGGATTAAAAAGCACGATCCTTCTATCTGCTGCCTTCAGGAGTCACATCTTGCCCATAAAAACAAACACATTTTCAATGTGAAAGGCTGGAACAAAATCTACCAAGCAAACGGCCTCCATAAACAGGCGAGAGATGCAATCCTAATATCAGATAAAATAGATTTGAAATTAAAATTAGTGAGAAGAGATAAAGCAGGTCGCTACATACTAATTAAGGGGTCTCTCTTCAGGAGGATATTACATATCTAAACATCTATTCACCAAACAACACAGCACCCAGATTTATCCAAGAAACACTACTTTCCCTCAAAGCTCACATAGATCCAAAGACTTTAATTGTTGGGGACTTTAACATACCACAATGCCCACTAGATTGATCAACTCGACAAAAACTCAATAGAGAAACCGCAGATCTAAACAACTGCATGGATCAACTAGATTTAACAGACATCTACCAAATATTTCACCCAGCACCATCAGAATACACGTTTTCCTAAGAAGCACATGGGACATTTTCCAAAATAGACCACATTTTAGGTCACAAAGCGAAGTTGTTCAAATTCAGAAACATTGTAGCTTTACCTTTGATTCTCTCAGACCACAATGGAATAAAATTAGAACTCAACACCTAAAGCCACCAAAGAAAGTCCTGTAACATATGAAGGCTGAACAACACACTGTTGAAACACCAGTGGGTCATGGAAGAGATTAGAAAGGAAATTCAAATATTCATGATATTCAACAAAAATGAGCACACAATTACCAGCTCCTCAGGGAAACAGCACAGACAGTACTTAGAGGAAAGTTTATAGCTCTGAGTTCCTACACCAACAAATTGGAGAGATCTAAAACCAACAATTTAATAAGATATCTGAACCTCCTTGAAACAGAGCAAAAAGATAAACATCAACCCAGTACACGGAAAGAATTAAAATTACATCAGAATTAAACGAATGAGAGTTTTGAAAAATGATAGAAAGAATCAACAAAAAAAAGTTCATTCTTCGAAAAAATTAACAAAATTGACAGGCCCTTAGCAAATCTTTTCAGAAAAAGAAGAGAACTCACCCAAGTAAATAAACTCAGAGATGAGAATGGAAATATCACCACAGAAACAAACAAGATTCAGAACATTATAAGAGAATACTTCTCAAAACATTATGCTAATAAGTTTGACAACTTGGCAGAAATGGACCTTTTCATAGCAAATATTGACATGCCCAAACTTAACCAAGATGAGTTAAACCAACTTAACAGACTCATACCAAGCGTTGAAATAGAAAAAGGAATAAGAGACCTCCCATCTAAGAAAAGCCCAATACCAGGTGGTTTTACAGCAGAATTCTACAAGGCCTTCAAAGCAGAGCTCACTGCAATACTCCTCCAACTCTTCAATGAAATTGGAAGAGAATGTTCACTACTGAATTCATCTATGAAGCCGTATAACCCTCATCACATAACCAGGCAGGGACTCATCAAAGAAAGAGAACTATAGACCCATTTCTTTGATGAACATTGATGCAAAACTTCTCAACAAAATTTTGGCCAATTTTAGCATTCATCCAAAAAATCATACAGCGCAATCAAACAATATTCATTTCAGGGATGGAAATCTGGTTCAATATTCTCAAATTAATTAATATGACTAATCGCATCAACAAAGAGCAAGGATTAAAACCACATGTTTATCTCAATAGATGCGGAAAAATCATTTGTCAAGATCCAACAAACCCTTTATGATGAAGGTTCTGGAAAAATTAAGAATCCAGAGAACATTCCTGAATGCAGTGTAAAAATTAGGAATCCAGGGAACATTCCTGAATGCAGTAAAGGCTGTATATGACAAACCTACAGCTAGTATTATAATTAATGTTGAAAAACTAAAGCCATTTCCTCTTAACTCAGGAATGAAGCAAGGATGTCCACTTCCTCCACTTCTCTTCAATTTAGTATTAGAGTGCCTAGCCACAGCAATAAGAAAACATGTAAACATCAAAGGGATGCAAATAGGAAAAGATGAAATAAAACTCTCCCTCTTTGCAGATGAAATGATTTTCTATTTAAAGAATTCCACAGACTCCACTCCCAAGTTACTGAAGCTGATTCAAAATTTGGCAAGGTAGCAGGGTATAAAATTAACCCTCACTAATCAATGGCTTTTCTGTATGACAACAATGAGAATAACATGGGTGAATTCAGGAAGGCAACTCCATTCGTAATAGCCCCATGAAAAATAAAATACCTAGGAATTAGCTTAACCCAAGAAGTGAAGGACTTGTATGATGAAAACTTTAAAAACTTGAAAAAGGATATCAAAAGAGAACTTAGGAAGTGGAAAAACCTCCCATGCTCTTGGATTGGAAGGATCAACATCGTGAAAATGGCAATACTTCCCAAGGCTATCTACAAATTCAGTGTAATACATATCAGTATTCCCACCTCATTCTTCAAGGAAATAGAAGAGGCAATCCAAAAATTCACATGGAACAATAAAAGAACCCAAATATCAAAAACATTCCTTAACAGAAAGAACAGTGCTAGAAGACTATCAATACCAAAATTCAAACTCTACTACAAAGCCATGGTAATCAAAACAGCTTGGTACTGGCAAAAGAACAGACTTCAGGACCAATGGAATAGAATTTAAAACCCAGAAATGAACCTACAGACCCCTAGCCACATAATCTTCAATAAGGGAGGTAAAAAAATGGAATGGAAGAAAGACAGCCTCTTCAGTAAAGGGTGCTGGTAAAATTGGTTAATCACTTGTAGAAAACTAAATCTAGGTCTTTATATATCACCCTGCACAAGAATCAACTCCAAATAGATCAAAGAACTCAGAGTAAAAGCAGACACCCTGAAAACAGTACAGGATGGAATAGGAGATACCCTAGGTCTCGTTGGCCCAGGCAGAAATTTCCTTAATAAAGACTCAGAAACAACAAATCAAAGGAAGATTGGACAAATGGGATTGCATGAAATTGCAGATCTTCTGCATGGCAAAGGATAAAGCTAGCAAGATCAATAGAAAGCCCACGAGTTTGGAGAAGATCTTCACTAGCCATACAACAGACAAGGGTCTCATATCTGAAATATGCCTGGAACTCAAGAAAGTAAATCCCTCAGCAACAAATCCTCAATAAATAAGTGAGCTAAAGACTTAAAGTGAAACTTCTCTGAAGAGTAAAGGAGGATGGCCAATAGCCACATGAAGAAATGCTCAACCTCCCTAGCCATAAAAGAAATGCAAATCAAAACACCATTGAGATAGCACCTCATCCCATTGAGAATGCCTATATTCACGTATTGTAATAACAACAGATGCTGGAGGGGATGTGGACGGAAGGGAACCTTCCTACATTGTTGGGAATGTAGTATGGAGGTTCCTCAAAAGACTCCACATACAGCTCCCCTATGACCAAGCAGTCCCACTTTTGGGCATTTACCCAAATGATCACAAACAAAGCTATCAGCACAACTATGTTTATTGCAGCATTATGTACCATATCTAATATATGGAACCAACACATATAACATTCAGTAAATGAATGGATCAAGAAAATGTGGTATATAGACACAAATGAATTCTATGCCTCCATCAGAAAGAATGTCATTGCCCCATTTGTTAGGAACTGGAAAGACTGGAAAAAATTAAATTAAGTGAGACAAACCAGGTGCAAAGAAACATAGGTCCCATGATTTTCCCTTATTTGCAATAACTAATATATGTCTGAGACAAGTGGAAATGGTCAGATAAGTTGATGTTAGGAGAAATGAACCCCAAGCTAAGGATTCAAATGTATTTTCTTTCTTGTGATTGTTTCTAACATATGTATAAGTTGATTTCTTTGTTGCTTTGTATGTCCTTCCCCCACGATAAAGCTGTGCTTTCACTCTATTTGATATTGGTATAATTTCTAGAGGGGAGGGAAAAAACAGGTTGTTTAAATAGGTGGACCCATTTCAGCAATGAGATGTACAAGAGTTTATGTCGAAAAACAAAATTTACAACTTTTGCTGGGGGGTGGGATAGGGAGAGACTGGAAGGGATGAGAAGGGGAAACAAAGGAGGAGGCAACAATGCTTGATAAGAAATGAACTCAGTACCTTGCCCATGTAATTGTTACTCCTCTGTAAGGTACTTTCACAATTAAAAAAAAAGAAGCAAAAAAATGACTTCTATGGTTTCTTATGAAAAGACAGCAGAATAGAATCAGTTCCTCAAGGAATTTGACCCATAACTGGCAATATTATCAATTTCATAAATGATGTAAGAAGACTGAAGAACAAATTTCAACTCAAACTGCATGATATAAAATTTACTTTTTCTCCTGTAAACAATTCTATCTTTCAATTCTATCTATGTCTTGTTACCAAAATGATTGGTATTTTATTCTAATCATATTTTTAAATTTAACTTTAAGTAGTTGTTTGAAAATTGTTTGACAAAGCAGTTATTGTATAGTGTTTAGTGAGGTTTTTCTTCTTTTTTTCCTGAGGTTTGAAATTTGTGTCTGGGCACTGTCCCTGAGCTTCTTTGGATGAACGCTAGAACTCTATCACTTAAGGCACGGCAGCACATTTAGATTTTTCTGAGATTTAATTGGAGATAAGAATCTCACTGACTTTACTGCCAGGGCTGGCTTCAAACCTCAATCCTCATCCTCTTGAGTATCTAGGACAACAGACGTGAGCCTCTAGTGCCTGGCTTAATACAATGCATCATTTTTATTTTTTGCTAGTCCTGGGACTTGAATTCAGGGTCTTGGCAATGTTCTTGAGCCTCTTTTCCTCATTCTAGCTCTTTATGACTTGTCATAGTGCCTATTCCAGATTGTTTTGTTTATGTAGTACTGAGGAATTAAGCCTAGGGCTTTACACATGCAAGGCAAAAAGTCTATCACTAAGCCACATTTCATGTCTAATACAATGCACCTTGAGGTTCATTATCTCTCATTCCTCTCAATCCTATATCATCCCTCAATTTACATCATTTTGTAGAATATTCACTGACTAGAAATATCATATATAGTCACTAAGAAGATATGTCACAGATCATATTTTATTGATAGTCTTATTCATCATCATACTAAACTTATTGATCACAGAATTCTGTGATTTTAAATTCTAAATTATCACTCAGATTCACCCACTACTTTTCTAAAATTTTTCCTAAGGTTAATGCCAATTCAATCTGTAATTCTTCGATAAAGTACAATGACTCATAGAATGTCAAAGAGTTGGATTATGAATATCACCTTCAGTTCTAGAAGTTTATCGTCACTGCTTTCTCAAAATACTCAAATATTTATTAGTAGTCACTTCTTGTCATCATTTCAATCTTCCCTCCACTTGACCAATCATTACTTCATAGTCTACCACTACAGATATGCCAATGTTAAAAAGGTCACACAATTAGAGAATGTAATTTATTTTATCCATTTCTCCCATGCAATATTAGTGCTTCCAAGTAAGTAAGTCCATGTAAATTTTTTTCATGGATAGAGAATAGTTTTGTATGCATGTGTATAATTGTATAACATCCTCAATGGGAATTTCAATATTTTAATATATGTTATTGTAAAAGGTTTTGCTATTTATATTCTTGTACATGTGTCTCATTTGACATAAGTTGAAATATATTTTGTATATAAAATTATGATTGACAATGCTGGATCATAGAGGCAACTCTATGTGTATTACCTTAAAAATTGTCAGTATGTTTAACAAACTGATGATAACACTTTAATTGCTGAGCACCAATGTATAAGGATTCCAATTTCTACATAGTGGTTGTGCAGGGGTATCTTATTGTTGTTTCTATTTCCAATAATCTCTATATGTATGCAATGTCTAGGTATGATATGATCTTCCCATATGTTTGTATATTATTACAGAATTATGTATTTGGAATTTTTGATAACTTATTCAGGAAGGTTAAAGTTTTTCATTGGCATTAATATTTAAAAGTTTATGACAATTTCTAGAAACACCTGAAAAGCACTCTGACTCATTGACAAAGGAATGTAAACTGGAATGTATTTCTCCGTTCAATATTAAAGCTGTTAGTGTATAATTGTTATGTTTGTATTGGAAAGATTACACACCTGAGTGGATCTGTAAGGCACCCGATTAGATCCACATAATTATTGTCAAGGTATATTTAATAAGAGTGTAAAACCAAATATTTGTGGAATGACATTCTCTTTAATAAGAGGTGATAGGTTAGACAGTATTTGGGAGAATTAAAAAATAAACTTAATTTATTCAAATATTAATTTCAAGCAAGATTAAAACATGGCAAATAAAGTTTTCTGGGAGGTATATAAGTGGCATTTAAATCTTTTTTTTTTGTTTTATTTTTAAAATTTTTATTTTATTTTATTTGTGAACATACTGTACAGAGGAGTTACAATTACATGGGCAGGATAACTTTAAAAAACTTTTTTGCAAAAGTTTTAAATTAACTTAAATACTGTAGAAAATAAAACAAAAACAAGATTTTCTATATTTAACCAAAAGAGCTAGAAGGAGAGAGGTGTACTAACTCAGAGCACAAAAGTTCAGGGAAAGCAACCAGGAATCAAGCCTAGGACTGGCAAAATGTTAATATTAATGATAATGATAATGTGAGAATTAATGTCTCTCTGATGATCAATATCATATATTGAATTACTAAACGGTTCTAGCATCAAGATTTCACTGGAGGGCAAAGATCTGTGCCTTGATAGACTAGCCACCGTGCTTTGCTTATTAAAGTGAAATCATTTGAAACATATTCCTACTTACCCTGTAAAACTGTCAACAAGAGGGAGGCGACTGTGGAGACACATGATTTAAAAAATATATATACAAGGTGACATGTTGCAAATAAAAAATGCAAGATTTCATTAAAAAAACATGGCAAATAACACAAAAAGATTGTAAATGTAAAGCAAAGAAAGATGTCTTGACAATTTTGGAGATGAAGCATTCTTAACATAGGCATGAAAATTATAGGAAAGGAAAACTTGATATACTAGAACTCAAGAAAAGTGTAAAATAATTTGGTCTATGAAAGCTTATATACAAGTAGTGAATAGAATTTGAGAGCAGAGGGCTCATTTATCTCACCCTAGCTACTTGGGAGACTGTGATTTGAGTATTGCCATTTGAAGGCATCCCACAAAATAAAGTTCCTGAGAATCTTATCTCTGATTCATCAGCAACAAAGCAGAAGTGAGGTATGGCTCAAACGGTAAATTGTTAACAAATGCAACAAATCTCAGGGACCCTGTGTTCAAGCTCCAGGACCGTACATACATGTACAAAAGTAATAGTAGTGGTACTAATAGTGATGATGATGATGATGATGATGATGATGATGATGATGTAGGGTATCCATAGTCAAGGATAAAGTATTTGCAAATACTATAACTGAAGAATGCCTCAAATCTAGACTCTACATAGAACTCTCAAAACCTAATGTTAAAAAAATCAATTAGAAACCATCAAAATATATCTTGTGAAAAATAAGCACAAAAAAATAATCATCAGTCATCAAATAAATGCACATTAAAACTAAAATGACATTATAAAACATGTATGAGAATTACTTCACATAATACAATAATGACCATACTAAATGCTATCAAGAAACAGAGACACTGGATGCAGGCAGGAATGTCAAATGGGAAAGCCACTTCTAAAATCATTGTGACAGGTTGCTAGAATAGGAAATATGCAAGCACCCACAGTATAGCACAGCAATTGAGCTCTTCAGGCTTTGTCTCATAGAAATAAAATGTAACATTCACCCAAAGGCCAAAACACAGAGGTTTCTAGCAGCATTACTTCCTCTAGTCAAAGAAATGGAAATAAATTCAGGCTTTCTTCAGGTGAATGGGAAAAAAATAGTGCTACATTCTCTAATGTCAGAACCAAAAGCCAACTTGAGTGAATATGCTTAATATTGAGTGAATATGCTTAATATGTAATATCTAGTATTACATATACTAGATATTACAAATAAGGGAAACCATGGGACCTAGGTTTCTTTGGGCCTGGCTTACTTCGGGGGGGGGAAGGGGGAGAAGGGGGGGAAGGAGAAGGATTGGGATTAGGGGGGGAGGGGGGAGGCTGGGAAGGGATGTGAAGGGTAAACAAAGGAGGAGGCTGCAATGCTTGGTAAGAAATGTACGCATTATCCTGCCCATGTAACTGTAACTCCTCTGTACAGTAGGTTCACAAATAAAATTAAATTAAATTTAAAAAAAATAAAAAAAGAGAGGCTTGGCCTGAAAAATAATCTAAAGTGGTTAGAGCCTTAGCAACTTCAAGAACCAGTAGTGCCAAAGGAAAAAAGAAAAGAAGAAAACAGAAAAGGAAATGAAAGGATAGAAAAGGAAACTATTTCCTCTTCATTCTTGTAGTTTCATGTCATTGGGAAGAGGAATTGAAAGTATTTTGTTTACTGTTTGAGGATTCAGGCCTTTCTAATATGAAAGTATTTATTTCAAGTAACTATTGTATTACTACTATTTATTAACTTATTATTAGGCCTTCTTGGAGATTGAACCCATGGCTTTGTATCTATTAGTCTAGTTCTACAACTGAGCTGTATCCCTGCTCTCTTGTATTGTTTTGGAAATTGTTTATGAATTCTTCAATAGTTAGCTATTCTACTTTTCATCTTATCTTTTCTCTCCCACATTTTCCACTGTGCATTTTAGTGTTGAAAACTTTCCTCAACTTTATCTTCTAAACTTAGAATGTTGCTGTTGAGTTTACAGAGAACTCAGTTGTTTTATTACATCTTTTAAAATTATATACATATATATGTAATTCACATGTATGATTGATTCTTAGAGTTCATTGCAATAAGCAACATTTATCTCATCATATGCACATAGGTATTGAGCCATTGTGATCCTCTCCTAAGAACAGCCTCCCTTCTTCTTGCCATGCAAAATGCTGAGAGGGCTGTTATTTAATCGTAATTATTGGTCCTTTACTATCTGTTGGATTAACTTGTAGATTTATGGACATAGTGCAGTTATTACAAATGAGGAAAACCATACAGCATATATTTAATTGGATCTGGCTTATTTCACTTAATATCATTTTTTTCCAGTCTTTCCATTTCCTAAGAAATGGGTAACGCCATTCTTTCCAAAGGAAGCACAGAATTTCATCAATACAACAGAACTGAAGGTCCAGAAATGAAGCCACTCCTATAGGCACATAATCCTTGATAAGTAAGTCACAAACACAGGATGGAAGAAAGACTGTCTCTTCAAAAAATTGTGCTGATAGAATTGTCTATACACAGAAAACTTAAGTTAGATCCTTATATATCCCCCTGCACCAGAATTGATTCCAAATGGATCAAAGACCTCAATGTAAGTCCAGATACCTTGAGAATGTTACAGGAAGAGTTAGGGGAAAAAAGAGGGCTCCTTGGCACAGGTCAAAACTTCCAAAGTAAGTTTGGATAAATGGGATTACATAAAACCAAATCAATCATTTGTCACACTCAAAAGCCATGAAGAAAAAAGAGATAGTTTAGCACAGATTTATTAGGGAGTAAACCTACAGATGAGAGCCTCGAAAATGCTAAACCCTTACTCCCTTATCTACCTAGGTTATTTATAGTGGGTTTACATGAATATAAGAGTTTTCTTGTGGAGAATAGGAAGACAATGCTAAAGCATAGCATGTGAAATGAGTTGTAGCTGAAAAAAGGGAGGGATTAAGGAGCGGTGGTGGTCTAGTTCAAAGATTTGGCTTAGTGCCAGCTAAGTAAGGTATAGCTGCACAAATGAAGAGGGGTAAAACAGGAGTGGTTATAAACAAAAGCACTGGTCTGAAGCCTAAAAAGAAGGACCACACTCTGTGTGTGGACCAAACAGTCTCTAGCATGAGTTTTTTTTTTTTAATTAACAAACACGATTTTAGATTTTTACAGAGTAGGATGGTGCATAGTCACAGGCAATGTCTGCTATGTCAGGTAATCCAGTCTGCTCTTTCACATGTTACCCAATAGCCAGGTTTCAACACAAATGACTACAATGAGATTGTACACATGAGATTGTGACTTTTCCCTCTCATGAACCAAAATTCTGTCAAATGATTTCTGTCTTCCAGATGTTTACACAAAATTTCTCATGATCTTTCCTATTATTTTGTCTTCATTATTGGTGTTCATAGTACTTTTTTTTTGTTGTCTCGGGTGTATGTGCCATTTTTTTGGGCTTGAACTCAATGATTAATGGTCTCCCTTGTATTTTTTGCTCATGGCTGATGATACTCTATTCCTTGAACCACATCCTCACCTTCTGTTTCTTGCTGGATAATTGGAGATAAGGTTTCAAATTTTTGTCTGTTTGCACTGACATTTAACTAAAATATTCAGGTCTTGGCCTCCTGAGTTTCTAGGATTCTACACATAAAAAGCTAACACCAAGCTTTGCTATACTGTTATTTTAATTATGTGTTAGAAGAAAGTGGAAATATATTTGTGTTAAGTGTGCAATTTTCAAATAAAAGTTTGAATCAACTTGATCTAATGTAACTGTTATCAATTTTAACAGTGAAATCTATGAATATTACACATTCTCAAAGAAATATAATTGAAAACAAAAGGAATAATTGTTTTCTTAGAACAAGTAATGGACCCATGAATTTCTTTCACATTATAATTCATGTTTTACATAAATTTAATTAGCAGACTTCCATGACTAAAAGTAAATATATTAATTTTATACTACAAGAAGCAAAGTGATTATAGTTAAGAATAGATATTTCATGACAGCCGGAAGATACGTTTTTGAGCATTCTCTCGAAATAGAAATGTTACATGCAGAAATTAATCGATATGATGTAGTGTAATCATTAAACCATGTATAAATGAATAGGATTACCACTCCATACTTCATAAATGTTTAAAAAAATTATGTAGGCAGGTGCCAGTGGCTCATGCTTGTAACCTTACCTATTAAGGAGGCTGAGAGCTGAGAATCATGGTTCAAAATTAGCCTAGTCAGGAAAGTCCATGAGACTCTTATCTCCAATGAGCCACTAGAACACTGGCAGTGGCTCAAGTGGTTGAGCACTAGTCTTGAGCTGAAGAGCTGACTAACAGTGTCCAGGCCAAGATTTCAAGCCCCACAACCTACAAAAATTAAAAATAAACAGTTACAAATAAACAAATATTTTGACATAAATATTAAAATATATATTCTAAAAACATTTAAATTTTCACTAGATATAATAGTTTATATAAATGTGGAGAAGTGTTTTCTGGTTTAAGTTGTCATTGAATCAATTGTGTAAATCACATATTTCTCACTCAATTCATATTTGTATGTTTATATACTTATATGACATAAGTACTGATAAGTGATAGGCAGTAATAAGTGATAGCCAACGGAATCTCCCTTGGCTTTCTAATATTAACCCTTCTACCCTAAAATTGATATGTCCTCCAACCTTGTAAGACGTTTCATCTCATTGGAGTAGAAAAGTAAAAGCCATAATCATTATTTGGAACAAATTTAACATTTTACATGAATTTCACTTAGTTTAAGAACCAAAACATTTAAGTCATCTTAACAATACCAGTAATAGCAAAATTTCTTTGGAGTTTTCAGTTTCTTAACAGATGAAAGTCTTTAATTATACATCTATTTTTCTCTGCTTAACATCCTATTCCTTAGGAAGATCTTTTTGTATAACCCTGTGTTCCTGATTAGAAGACCAGAACAAAGGCAATAATAAAAATAGCCAAGGAAAATTCTTGAAAACCATTTTTAAAAAACCGCAGACACTCCTGTTTTCACTGGTTTCAATGAGAATATACATAAAAGTATCAAGTTTTTGTTATCATATAAAGAGCAATAATTCAACTTTAATTAGCAGTGAAGAAGGGAACAGAAAACTTTGTTTTAAGACAGCTTGACTTTGGATTATCCAACATAATCATAATGGATTTATCTTGCTTTTCTATATAGTTGCCACAATATTAGAGAGCAACACCCAAAGGCAGGAAAACACCTAAGCCAAAGCAGACAACATTTGTCTATAAAATAATTGTGAGGGTCTAACTCTTTCAGAGTCAGGATTGCAAAGAGGAAAAGTGTATTTGCGTTAGTGTGAACAATAAAAAATATAAAAATCCTTTATTAATATTTTAGATAACTTGACTAGGACTTCTCGTGTTGGAGAAGAGGAAAGGTATGAAAAAGTTCAAGACTGAGTATTCCCCAAGATCATTCATATTTATCAGCTATAAAAACGGAAGTAGCCTTGGTTACTCTTAGTATCATGATTGTTTACATTTAGAAGCATTATTTGTTGCTGGGTTATAAGCTGCAAACCCTTGAGTGTTAATAAAGAGTCACTTCCTGAGAGAGGAAAGTTGCTGTGTAAACAAACTTAAAATATCAAAGACTTAGCATAGTGGAAACTATTTTCTAGCTATATCACCATCTGTAAGTATAGATTTTGTTTCCCATTTTCCAGGGGACCCATTTTTGTTACCTTGTTTTTCACTATCTAGTGATCTTATAACATCCTTAGGGACAGCAAAGGGAGGCTCGGAATCTGGGTAGGGCCATAGGCATTAAAGTGCCCCTTCCATATCACTACCCTTCTCTAACCTCCCATCCGCCTCCTCTGGAAGGCATGGTCATCTGGGGCAGATCAGACTCACTAGGACATCTGGGGCCTGCTCTGTATCCCCCTGCCCCACCCAACCGGTATCTGAGGATTTCTGGGGCCAGCTGCTCCATGTTCTGGTGGAAGATGTTGGGAGGGTTGCTGATAACTGGGTTCAGGGAATGCCAGGGCAGAAGGAGTGTCCAGCTCCCCTCTGTCCAAGAAGGAGACACATAAAAATGGATGGATCTACTAAGAGCTACAGGGCATAGCCATCCACCTGTCACCAAGGACCCTTGGAGTGCTGTTTCATGTTGACAGTCCTGTGGTTTGACGTGTTGTACCCAAGCTTCTTTTGCTTGAGGCCAGTGCTCTTCCACCTGAGCCACGGTGCCACTTCTAGCTTTTTCTGTGTATGTGGGACCTAGGAATCAAACCCAGGGTTTTCTGTGTGCTAGGCGAGCCCACTATTGTTAAGACACAATACCAACCATGGATAGCTGTTCTTCTGTAACCCCTCGGGTGTTTCTCAGGACAGTCTTGCACATCTGTACCGAGTTTCTCAGCAGCAGCTCTGGTTGGAAGGGAACATGCTCCTCTATGTTGTCCTTTATGTATAGCATCTTTGCTCTGTGTGCTTCCTGTCAGATACTCCTTGTTAAGCAAGACCCCTTTTCAAGTGCTGCTTCTAAGAAGCCTGCTCCAATCACCCTGGCGAAGTGGAGTCTTCTCTGCTCTTCAGGCTGTTGGCCTTGTCACGCTCTCCCTTCCTGCTGGTGTGGGTTGAAAGCACATGAAGGAGAAGGTCTGGCTTTTACCACTCAATTTCTGAAGGCTCTGATACACTACCCAGGGACCGGTGCTGTATCACACTCTGTGAGAGGGCACTCGAGGCCCAGGGAATCTGGGGGCAACAAGATGGGTCCATTTCTTTGTTTGGGCTTGAACTGAGGATCTGGGAGCTGCGTCTCTGAGTTTTTGTGCTCAAGGCTGGTGCTGTACCACTAGAGCCACAGCTCCACTTCTGACTTTTTGGTAGTTCCATGGAGAGAAGAGTCTCACCAGCTTTCCAGCTTATGGCTGGCTTCTTTGATCCTCAGATGTCTGCCTCCCAAGTAGCAGGGATGTCAGGTGTGAGCCTGAGCCAGAGGTGATGGGCACCAGAGCCTTTCTTTTGAGCTTCTGTTTATCTCATGACAACTAGCAGGCCATAGATAAAACAGTCATTTACAGGGGATCAAGTTCCTCTCCTAGGTCAGTTAATCCAAGGAGATGAAGTGTCTTTGGAAAAGGCTAGTCTGAGTTGACCTGGGTGTGTGTGTGTGTGTGTGTGTGTGTGTGTGTAAGTTTCGGGGATACCTACCCTATCTCTCCAGTGTCATCCTCCCAGTGGTGAGTACTTCCAGGATCCCCACCACAAAGAAGGCAGGGAGGGGAGGGTACATAAGGTCACATTGAGTGGAATGATCTGAATTCTATCCTGCAACTGAAGCCTGGAAAGAAAATGGAGAGAAGGAGAAGTTTACAGGAACATCAAGAGAAGCCCATTATCTTTGGATACAAGTACCAGAGAGAAGACTGAATCCATCCTTTTTGGTAGTAAGATAACAGATGCCCACTATTCATTTATTTCATTATTTTTTTTGTGAGTCCTAGGGCTTGGATTCAGGGCCTGAGTGTCATCCCTGAGCTTCTTTTACTCAAGGCTGAGGCTCTACCACTTGAGCCACAGCACCACATCTGGCTTTTTTTTGTGTGTATGGGCAGATGATTGTTGGTTTATGGGAGATAAGAATCTCACAGATTTTCCTGCCCGGGCTGGCTTTGAGTCACGTCCATCAGACCTCAGCCTCCCCAATAGCCAGGATGATGTGCGTGAACCACAGGCACCTGACAACCACCATCCATTTATAATCCCCTAGGGCCAGTGCTGGACCACCTGCACTGCACCCCCTTGTTGTGAGTGGGAAGCAGACATGGGTGGGTTTGATACTTCAACAGCCTACATACCTTTCAGCATTGTTCCAGATCAGTCTGATGGCGGCTTCCTCATCATACACAGCAATGACTTGGCTCTGTCACAAGGACAAATGTCCCCCAGGAGGTGGCAGTTCTGGGGTCTTTCCTCTTCACACCGCCCCCACTCCCCGAAACGACACCTCAGCAAAGCGATATAGACATAGAGTGAATTCATTTTTTTATAACCAGGGTCTGGCCAGAAAGGTAGCAGTGGGGAATCCCGATCCAGACCAGCTTGAGCATATATTGAGACTCTATCTCGGAAATGCCCAAGACAGAAAGTCTTGGCTCACATGTTAGAAGACCTGACTTGCAAGTCTAAAGCCTTGAATTCAAACCCTAATATACCAAAAAATCAGAGGCCCCGGTGCCAGAGGCTCATGTCAATAATCCTAGCTAGTCAGGAGGCTGAGATCTGAAGATCACAGGTCAACATTTAAAATAGGGTTGGCCTCATCCATCAGACATCATGATAAGACCCAAAGTCTGAACCATGAGAGTGCGCTACAAATTAACAAGGCTCTCATCCTTACTAAGTGCTGGCCATGCTCTTTGTCCCCCTGGGGAGCCACCCCCTGCGGGCCCCACTCCCAGGTCCTCCCAAGCTCCGTCTGCCACCAACCATGCCTAAGGGAGTAGACAGTTTCAGGGCACACAGATTCCTTGGTCTTATAATTTAACAATGCTGAGACCCCATCAAGCATCTCACCCTTCCAGGTCCCCAGACCTCAGCCACAATGTCCATGTACCCCCGAAAGAAAGCACGCAGGAGTTACCAAAGGGTCCAGCGCTCCTTGTTACAGACCACTTCTACACTCACATACACACACAAACACATACACACACACACACAGCCTGCAGGGGTGGTTCATGTTTGTCTTCATTGCTACTCAGGAGGCTGAGGTTTGAAGATCATGGTTCAAAGCCAGCCCATTCTGGAAAGACTGTGAGGCTCTTATCTACAGTGAAGCACCAAAAAGCCAGAGGTGGAGCTGTGGCTCAAGTGTCAGAGCAATAGCTTTGAGCACAGAAGCTCAGGAACAGCATCTAGATCCTGAGTTCAAGGCCCAGGTCTTCTAACTCCAAACACACACAGACACAGACATAGACACACACACACACACACACACACACACACACACACACACACACACACACACACACACGGACATCCCAAGGCTTCAGTGTTCCCTGAGAACAGAACCATGAACTGTCTCCATTAGGATCACATCCTACCCTCAAGAAGGTAGCACTACCGACATCAGACCCACTATAGAAAAACCAGTAAGCCTCTCACATATTTGGAATGTCTCATAGTCCAACATGGAAGTTCCTACTGTACACAATGCTATGCGGAAAACTAAGCCCCATCTTTTTTTGTAGTTGGTCATGGGGTTTGAACTCTGGGCCAAAGCGCTGTCCCTCAGCTCTTCAGCTGAAGGTGAGCAATATCCCACTTGAGCCACAGCGCCAAATCCTGTTCTCTGGTGTTCCATTGGACATCAAGTCTCACAGATTTTTCTGTCCAAGCTGGCTTGGAATCATGGTCTTCATATCTCAGCCTTCTGAGTAGCTAGGATGACACTTGTGAGCCACCAGCAGCTTCCGGGTTCACCTTGTCAGGCCACAAATTTCTTTTTTTTTTTTTTTTTTTGTCGGTCGTGGGGCTTGAACTCTGGGCCTGGGTGTTGTCCTTCAGCTCTTCAGCTCAAGGCGAGCGCTCTACCACTTGAGCTACGGCACCACTTCCGATTTTCTGGTGGTTTATTGGAGATAGGAGTCTCACGGTCTCTCCTGCCCGGGCTGGCTTTGAACCGCGATCCTCAGATCTCAGCCTCCTGAGTAGCTAGGATTACAGGCGTGAGCCACCAGCGCCCGGCTAGGCCACAAATTTCTTGCAAACCTTCACTTCAGACTTTGTCACCCAGCATCCAAATCCATCCTTCAATGGAGAGAATACAGACACAATAATCCCACCCATGCACCCATTTGCCCACTCCCTGCTTGCCACAGACCAAGTCCTCTTGAAGCTCTGGCTTCAAACTGGGGCAAACGGGGAGTTCTTAAAAATGTCTGTACAGTGAAGCCAGCACCTGGTCTCCCAACCACAGCATCTCCCACACACACACCTCCACCATCCTTTGCAGGCAAAGATGTTTTTCTTTCTTTCTTATTTTTAGTTGTGAGGCTTGAATTCTGGGCCTGTGTCCTGTCCCTGAGCTCTTCAGCTCAAGGCAAGCACTCTACTACTTGAGCCACAGCACTCTACTACTTGAGCCACAGCACCACTTCCAGTTTTCAGGTGGTGAGCTCAAAGTTCACACATAATACTCAAGACTCCCAGAACAGACCCCATCCGGCTCTGATTCTCTAGATTCTATGTCCTACATCATGGGAGTCTTAGATGGGACTGACCATGCACCAAGTTAGGATGTTCAAGTACACTCTCATACTGAGGATCCCCTGACCTTATCAAAGACTCAGGATCTCTCACTGTCCTGCCATGACACTGGGCAGCAAGGTGAGTTCTAGGTATCCAGCCACAGGATGTGAATATGAAAGGATTTCTCGGCCAAGGGACTCCAACTGGAGGGGCTCTAGGTCCCTCTCTCTCTGGAAGGAGAAAAGTGCTGGTCCATCCCAGGAATGTTCCTAGGTTGTGAGTATCCTCAAAGAAACAACCCTGCTCAGAGCGAAATGCCTCTTGTTTTCCACCAGCCTCTACCCAAGCCTGCCCCACCTTCAGTCAGCCCTCTCTGAATCCCAGATCTGCCACGTAGACTAAAGGTTGAGCCAGCAAAGAGACCCACCTCTGCCTCTGAGAATGGCAGTCACGTGGTCCTAGTGCCCCCTAGAGGAAGTCTCGAAGTAACTTGGGACCCAACTCCTGTCCTCATTCCCTGGCTGTCCTGTGCCAGTGGCACACTTATCTCTGTCTCTGGTGGAGGAATGAACACAGGGGGTGTCATTTTCTGATTAAGCCATCAAAAGTTCCAGTCCCCAAGGATGTACTGCACAGGCATCCTGCAGTGGACAACAGCCAGGCAGTCAATGGTGAACCCAAGGTTCCAGGACTCTTAATAGAAGTGTGGCTGGGTCAAAGACTATAACTGGTGGTCTATGCTGTCAGGAGAGATCATGGCTCCAATGTCCTGACACACCTGACCTGGGATCGTTCTACCTCTTCCCTCACCCAAACATCTCCCTAGCCCTTAGACAATTTCTTATTATTTGACCAAGAAATAAACTTGCTGGGGCCCGGATAATTGAAACCTGGTGACCCACCTTGAGCCCTAGGTCCTTCCTGAGGCTGCTTCCCCGTGCAGTTGGTAACCACACAACTCCTGGATGTCATGAATTTGCTGAAGGGTCAGTGGCTTAATCCTACATACTGGGTTTAGGCTCTGAAATGTTACCCACAGAGATTGTGAGTGATTGGCACCCTTGATCCAGGGACTCCAAACCAAGGCTCGCATGCTCCCTTCTTCCTTCCTTTCCACTTTTTTTCCCTTTGTCTTCCCTCCTCTCTCTCTACTTCCCCACTTTGTCTCACTCCTAGCCTTGAATTTGGAGTCTGGGTGCTGTCCCTGAGCCTTTTTACTCTACAGCTGGAGGTACACATCCATTTCTGGCATTTTCTTTTTGGTTGTTAGTTGGAGATAAGAGTCTTATAGGCTTTCCTGCCTGGGCCTTAAGTCTTGATCCTCCCATCTCAGCCTCCTAAGTAGCTAGGATGACAGGCATGAAACACCAGCATCCAGTTCAAACCAAGGTTTCTTCATGTGCTGTGGAACCAGCACTGGGACCTTTCATCATCTATGACCCCTCACCAACCCCTCGAGCATGGCTCACACTGTAACTCATTGTTGGATAACTAAATGAGCATCTGTCTATGACAATATTACAGAAAAATCCCATTCAATTCATGTAAGCATTCTGGGGCGGGGGCGGGGCGCAAAACCTGATGTAGCTCTCCCACAGTTCTCCCTTGTCCCTCTGCCCACCCTCCTGGTGCCACTGAACTTAACTGTTTTGGCTCCCAGGATGTGAGCCACGATGTGCTCGCTGGATTCTGGGGCCACTGGGATGCCTATCTTCTCAAAGATTTCTGTCCAGTGGCTGACCAACTCTGTGGCACTCAATTCCCCCTCAAGTGTGAACGAGGTTGCCTTGAGCTGAACCCCTGGCTCAAGTGGTCTCCTTTCCTCTCTGTGGGGGCAGACAGGATGGTCCACTATATCTGGCCCCCAAGTTTCATGTTACAGAGAAAGGATTCTTGAGACATCCCGAGTCTCTAAATCTCCCAGAGTCCACTGCAGGTGCTGAAAATCATCTCTGCTCACAGCTGGCAGGCTGGGGATAGTGAGGTCACTCTCTGCTCCCCATGACATTCTTGACTGTGGTAGTCACCCTAGAGAGAACAGTAGAAGAATCAGCAGCTGCCAGAGAAAGGCAATCAAGGCATGGCATTCATAGCATGAGACCATCTGGCTTGGGAACTCTGCCTGTGCCACTTTGAACGTCACTGTTTATCCGCTGAAATGGTTCATCTAACTTGACCCATGAAACCAGGCATTAGTGGAAATTGCCAGTTTCAAGAAAAAACACCTGGAAAAGGTGACATTTCACTTGTCCCAATCAAACTTAAAGGGTTCCAAAGTCAGTGGTCCCCTTTTCCTTCCAGGCAGCCTACAGCAGGTTACAGAAACTGGCATTCAGAGAGCCCTAGCTAACTGCCACGGTATGATACCGAGCAGGCTCCGGGAGGGGAAACTTGAATACCATGGTTCAGCTGGAAACGGCCCAGGTGGGACACAGATTGGAGACTGCAGGACTCCAGGGAGGACTACACATAGATGCACTGCCCCAGGAGGGAATCCACGCCACAGTGGGGGCCCAGAACCCCCTGCCCAGCTGCCCACAGACACCGTCAATGTTCTGGGTAAGGTTCTCCTTTCATCCTCGGTTGTGGTGAACCATCTGCCATGTTACACCATTCACCACTCCCCAGACACTCCTAGCTTCACAGCCCCTGCCCTACTCCCACCCATCTCGTTCCTTAATTATGTTTGGCAGACACATTCCCAACCCTTGAATTAACTACAACTATACACATGAGAGCAGAGTGTCTGGCTGGAGAGTGCGGCTGTGGTCACACTGACCTCATGAGGCTTCTGGCTGAAGACAGAAGGACAGGTGTCCACTCTGTTCTGTGGTTTACACAGGCCTCCTAGGGAGTCCCATGCAGGTCCAGCAGCTACGGTTAGGGTTAGGGTTAGGGTTAGGGTTAGGGTTAGGGTTAGGGTTGGGGTTAGGGTTAGGGTTAGGGTTAGGGTTAGGGTTAGGGTTGGGGTTAGGGTTAGGGTTAGGGTTGGGGTTACGGTTAGGGTTAGGGTTAGGGTTAGGGTTAGGGTTGGGGTTGGGGTTGGGGTTAGGGTTGGGGTTAGGGTTAGGGTTAGGGTTAGGGGTTAGGGTTAGGGGTTAGGGTAGGGGTTAGGGTTAGGGTTAGGGTTGGGGTTAGGGTTGGGGTTAGGGTTGGGGTTAGGGTTGGGGTTAGGGTTAGGGTTAGGGTTAGGGTTGGGGTTGGGGTTGGGGTTGGGGTTGGGGTTGGGGTTGGGGTTGGGGTTGGGGTTGGGGTTAGGGTTAGGGGTAGGGTTAGGGTTAGGGGTAGGGGTAGGGGTAGGGGTAGGGGTAGGGTTAGGGTTAGGGTTAGGGTTAGGGTCAGGGTCAGGGTCAGGGTCAGGGTCAGGGTCAGGGTCAGGGTTAGGTTAGGGTTAGGTTAGGGTCAGGGTCAGGGTCAGGGTCAGGGTCAGGGTCAGGGTCAGGGTTAGGGTTAGGGTCAGGGTCAGGGTCAGGGTCAGGGTCAGGGTCAGGGTCAGGGTCAGGGTGAGGGTTAGGGTTAGGGTTAGGGTTAGGGTTAGGGTTAGGGGTTAGGGGTTAGGGTTAGGGTTAGGGTTAGGGTTAGGGTTAGGGTTAAGGTTAGGGTTAGGGTTAGGGTTAGGGGTTAGGGTTAGGGTTAGAGTTAGGGTTAGGGTTAGGGTTAGGGTTAGGGTTAGCGTTAGGGTTAGGGTTAGGGTTAGCGTTAGGGATAGAGTGAGGGTTAGGGTGAAGGTGAGGGTTAGGGTGCTTGTTATGGTGAGGGTTACGGTTAGGTAAGGGTTAGGGCTATTTTTAGGGTGAGGATCAGGTTGAGGTTGAGGGTTAGTGTGAGTGTTAAGTTTAGGGTGAGGGTTAGGGTCAGGATTTGGGTGAGTGTTAGGGTTAGGGTGATGTTTAGGGTGAGGTTTAGTGTTAGGGTGAGGGTTAGAGTTCGGGTGAGGTTGAGGGTTAGGGTGTGGGTGAGGGTTAGGGTTAGTGTGAGTGTTAGGGTGACTGTGAGTGTTAGGGTGAGGGTGAGGGTTATGTTTAGGTTTAGGGTTATGGGTAGGTTTAGGGTGAGGGTAGGGTGAGGGTTAGGGTGAGGAGTAATATTAGGGTTAGGGTGAGGGTTAGGGTTAGTTTGAGGGTTGGGTTAGGGTTAGGGTGAGGGTAAGGGTTAGCGTGAGGTTTAGGGTGAGGGATAGGGTTAAGGTTAGGGTGAGGGCTAGGGTGAGTTTGAGGGTTACGTTGAGGCTGAGGGTTAGGGTGTGGGTTTCGGTTAGGTAAGGGTTAGGGTTAGGTTTAGGGTGAGGTTTAGGGGAATGTGAAGGTTAGGTTGAGAGTTAGGGGTAGGGTGAGGGTTAGGGTTAGGGTTAGGGTGAGGTTTAGCGTTAGGGTGATGTTTAGTATGAGGGTGGGGGTTACTGTTAGGGTTAGCCTTAGGGAAAGGGTTAGGGTTAGCGTTAGGGTTAAGGTGAGGGTTAGAGTGATGTGTAGGGTTAGCGTTAGGGTTAGGGTGAGGGTTAAGTTTAGAGTTAGGGTTAGGGTTAGGGTGAGGATTAGAGTGAGGGTTAGGATTAGGCTTATGTTTAGGGTTAGGGTGAGGGTTAATGTGAAGGTTAGGTTTATGGTTAGGCTTAGGGTGAGGGGTAGGGTGTAGGTAAGTGTTAGGGTGAGGGTTAGGATGAGGGTGAGGGTTAGTATTAGCATGAGGGTTAGGGTGAGGGTGAGGGTTAGGGTGACGGTTAGGGTTAAGTTTAGGGAAAGGATGAGGATTAGGGTTAGGTTTAGGTTTAGGCTGAAGGTTAGGCTGAGGGGTAGGTTTAGTGTTAAGGTGAGTGTTAGGTTTAGCGTGGGGGTTAGGGTTAGGGTTAGGGTTAGGGTGAGGGTAAGGGTTAGGGTGAGGGTGAGGGTTAGGTTTAGGGTTAGCATTAGATTTACTGTTAGGGTTAGGTTGAGGGTTAGGGTTAGTGAGAGGGTTAGGGTTAGGGTTAGGGTGAGAGTTAGGGTTAGGGTGATGTTTATTGTGAGTGTGAGGGTTAGAGTGAGGGTGGGTATTCAGGTGAGGGTGACGGTTATGATGAGGTGAGGGTTAGGGTGTGGTTGAGGGTTAGGGTTAGGGTGAGGGATATGGTGGCGGTGAGGGTTAAGTTCAACATTAGGGTTAGCGTTAGGGTTAGAGTGAGTGTTAGGGTGAGGTGTCGGGATAGGGTCAGAGTGAGGGTTAGGGTGAGGGTGAGGTTTAGGGTTAGCGTTAGTGTTAGGGTATGGGTTAGGGTGAGGGTTAGTGTTAGGTTCAGTGTTAGGGTTAGTGTTAGGGTGACGGTTAGGGGTAGGGTCCGGTTTATGATGAGGTTGAGTGTTAGTGTGAGGGTGAGGGTGAGGGTGAGGGTTAGGGTTAGGGTTAGGGTTAGGGTGAAGATGAGGATGAGGGTTAGGTTAGGATTAGGGTTAGGGTTAGGCTGAGGGTGAGGGTGAAAGTGAAGGGTGAGGGTTAGGGTTAAGGTTAGGGTGTGGGTTAGGGTTAGTGTGAGGGTTACTGTGATGGTGAGGGTCAGGGGGAGGGGGAGGGTTAGAATGAGGGTGAGGGTGAGGATGAGAGTTAGGGTTAGGATTAGGTTTAGGGTGAGTTTTAGGGTTAGGGTTATTTTTAGGTTTATTTTTAGGGTTAGGTTGAAGGTGAAGCTTAGCATTAAGGTTAGGTTTAGGGTTAGAGCGAGGGTGGGGTTGAGGGTTAGGTTTAGGATTAGGGTTAGGTTTAGTGTAATGCTAAGGGGGAAGTGAAGGTTGAGTGTGAGGGTTAGGGTTAGGGTTAGGTTTAGGGTGAGTGCTAGGGTGAGGGTGAGGTTTAGGGTGAGGTTTTCAGTTAGGTTTGGTTTAGGGTTAGGGTGAGGATTACGGTGATGGTGAGGGTTAAGCTGAGTATAGGTTTAGGTTGAGCGTTTGGGTTAGGGTTATGGTGAGGTTTAGGGTTAGAGTGATGTTTAGGGGGAGGTTTTGGGTTAGGGTGAGGGTGAGGGTTAGGGTGAGGGTGAGGGTGAATGTGAGGATTAGGGTTAGGTTTAGGGTGAGGTTGAGGGTGAGGGTTAGGATTAGGAATAGGGTTAGGGCTAGGGTTCGGCAGAAGGTGAGGGTCAGGGTCAGGGTGAAGGTTAGGGTTAGGGTTAGGATTAGGGTTATGGAGAGTGTTAGGGTGAGGGTGAGGATTCGGGTGAGGGTGAGGGTTAGGTTGTGGGTGAGGGCTACGGTTAGGTTAAGGATTAGGGTGAGGGTTAGGGTTAGGGTTATGGTGATGGTAAGGGTTAGGGTGAGGTTTAGTGTGAGGATGAGGTTTAGGGTTAATGTTAGGTTTAGGGTGAGGGTTAGGGTTAGGGTTAGGTTTAGGGTGAGGGTGAGGGTGAGTGTGAGAGTTAGGGTGAGGGTGAGATTGTGGCTGAAGATTAGGGTGAGGGTGAGGAAGAGGTTGAAGGTTAGCGTTAGGATTAGTGTTAGGGTGAGTTTTAGGGTTAGGGTTAGGATTATTGTTAGGATTAGGGTTAGGATGAGGGCTAGGGTGAAGGTGAGGTTTAGGGTTAGGTTTAGGATGAGGGTTAGGGTTTTGGGTGAGGGTGAGGTTTAGGTTTACTGTAAGGGTTAGGGTTAGGGTGAGGGTAAGTGTTATTTTGAGGGTTATGGTGAGAGTGAGGTTTAGGATTACCCTGAGTGTTAGTGTGAGGGTTAGGGTGAGGGTTAGGGTTAGAGGTAGGTTTAGGGTGAGGGTGAGGGTAAGGGTTAGGGTTAGTGTGAGGGTTAGGGTGAGGGTTAGGATTAGGGCTAGGTTCAGGGTGAGGGTGAGGGTGAGGGTTAGTGATAGGATTAATGTTAGGGTTAGGGTTAGGGTGAGGGTGTGGGTGAGGGTGAGGTTAGGGTTAGGTAAGTGTGAGGGCTAGGTTTAGGGTGAGGGTTAGGGTTAGGGTAAGGATTAGTGGGAGGGTTAGGGTTAGGGTTACGGTTAGGGTGAGAGTCAGGGTGAGAGTTAGGGTTAGAGTGAGTGTTACGGTTAGGGTGAGGGTTAGGGTTAGCGTTAGGTTGAGGGTTAGGGTTAGGGTGATGTTTATTGTGAGGGTGAGGGTTAGGGTTAGGGTGATTGTTCGGGTGACGGTGAGGGTTAGGATGAGGGTGAGGGTTAGGGTTAGAGTTAGGGTTAGGTTGAGTGGTATTGTGAGCGTTAGGGTTAGGATTCGGGTTAGGGTTAGGTTTAGGCTAAGGGTGAGGGTAAGGTTTAGGGTGAGGGTGAGGGTGAGATTGATGGTTAGGGTGTGGGTGAAGGTTAGGGTTAGTTTGAGGGTTAGGTTTAGGGTTAGGGTTAGGGTTAGGGTCAGGGTAAGTGTTAGGGTTAGGGTGATGGTGAGGGTGAGGGTTACGGTAAGTGTGAGGGTGAGTGTAAGAGTTAGGGTGAGGGTTAGGGTGAGGGTTATGGTTATGGTTAGGTTTAGGTTAAGGGTGAGGGTAAGGTTTAGGGTGAGGGTGAGAGTGACGGTTAGGGTGTGGGTGAAGGTTAGGGTTTCATTTACCTTAGGGTTAGAGTTAGGGTGAAGATTAGGTTGAGGGTGAGGGTTAAGCTGAGGTTAGGTTTAGGGTGAGGGTTAGGGCTAGGCTTAGGGTGAGGGTTAGGGTTTGTGTGATGTTTAGGGTGAGGGTGAGGGTTAGGGTGAGGATGAGTGTTAGGGGAAGGGTGAGGGTTCGGGTGAGGGAGAGGGTTAGGGTTTGGGTGAGGATTAGGGTAAGGGTGAGGGTTAGTGTTAGTGTTAGGGTTAGTGGGAGGGTGAGGTTTAGGGTTAGGGTTAGGGTTAGGGTGAGGATTAGAGTGAGGTTTAGGGTTATGCTTATGTTTAGGGTTAGGGTGAGGGTTAATGTGAAGGTTAGGTTTATGGTTAGGCTTAGGGTGAGGGGTAGGGTGTAGGTAAGGGTTAGAGTGAGGGTTAGGGTGAGGGTGAGGTTTAGGGATACGGTTAGGGTAAGGGTTAGGGTGAGGGATAGGGTGAGGGTGAGGATGAGAGTTAGGGTTAGGATTAGGTTTAGGGTGAGTTTTAGGGTTAGGGTTAGGGTTAGGGTTATTTTTAGGTTTATTTTTAGGGTTAGGTTGAAGGTGAAACTTAGCATTAGGGTTAGGGTTAGGGTTAGAGTGAGGGTGGGGTTGAGGGTTAGGTTTAGGATTAAGGTTAGGTTTCGTGTAAGGCTAAGGGGGAAGGGAAGGTTGAGGGTGAGGGTGAGGGTTAGGGTGACGGTTAGGGTTAAATGTAGGGATAGGGTGAGGATTAGGGTTAGGTTTAGGTTTAGGGTGAGGGTTAGGCTGAGGGGTAGGTTTAGGGTTAGGGTGAGTGTTAGGTTTAGCGTTAGTGTTAGGGTTCGGTTTAGGGTGAGGGTAAGGGTTAGGGTGAGTTTTAGGGTGAGGATGAGGTTTAGGGTTAGCATTAGGTTTACCGTTAGGGTTAGGTTGAGGGTTAGGGTTAGGGAGAGGGTTAAGGTTAAGGTTAGGGTGAGACTTAGGGTTAGGGTGATGTTTATTTTGAGGGTGAGGGTTAGGGTGTGGGTGAGTGTTCAGGTGAGGGAGAGGGTTAGGGTGAGGGTGAGGGTTAGGGTGTGGTTGAGGGTTGGGGTTAGGGTGAGGGATATGGTGACGGTGAGGGTTAGGATGAACATTAGGGTTAGAGTTAGGGTTAGAGTGAGTGTTAGGGTGAGGTGTCGGGATACAGTTAGGGTGAGGGTTACGGTTAGTGTGAGGGTTAGGGTTAGGTTAGGGATAGTGTGAGGATAAGGGTTAGAGTGAGGATTAGGGTGAAGGGGAGGTTTAGGGTTAGCGTTAGGGTTAGGGTATGGGTTAGGGTGAGGGTTAATGTTAGGTTCAGTGTTAGGGTTAGTGTTAGGGTGACAGCTAGGGTTAGGGTCCGGTTTATGGTGAGGTTGAGTGTTAGTGTGAGGGTGAGGGTGAGGTTTAAGGTGAGGGTGAGGGTCAGGGTGAGGGTGAGGGTGAGGGTTAGGGTTAGGGTTAGGGTAAAGATGAGGATGAGGGTTAGGTTAGGATTGGTGTTAGGTTAGGGTTAGGCTGGGGGTGAGGGTGAAAGTGAAGTGTGAGGGTTAGGGTTAAGGTTAGAGTGTGGGTTATGGTTAGTGTTAGGGTTACTGTGATGGTTAGGGTAAGGGTGAGGGTAAGGGTTAGAATGAGGGTGAGGGTGAGAATGAGAGTTAGGGTTAGGATTAGGTTTAGGGTGAGTTTTAGGGTTAGGGTTAGGGTTAGGGTTATTTTTATGTTTATTTTTAGGGTTAGGTTGAAGGTGAAACTTAGCATTAGGGTTAGGGTTAGGGTTAGAGTGAGGATGGGGTTGAGGGTTAGGTTTAGGATTAAGGTTAGGTTTCGTGTAAGGCTAAGGGGGAAGGGAAGGCTGAGGGTGAGGGTTAGGGTTAGGGTTAGGTTTAGAGTGAGGGCTAGGGTGAGGGTGAGGGTTAGGGTGAGGGTTTCAGTTAGGTAAGGTTTAGGGTGAGGGTGAGGATTCGGATGAGGGTGAGGGTTAGTTTGTGTGTGAGGGTTATGGTTAGGTTGAGGATTAGGGTTAGGGTTAGGGTTATGGTGAGGGTAAGGGTTAGGGTGAGGTTTAGTGTGAGGACGAGGGTTAGGGTTAGTGTTAGTGTTATGGTGAGGGTTAGGTTTAGGGTGAGGGTGAGGTTGAGTGTTAGGTTTAGGTTTAGGGTTAGAGTTAGGGTTAGGCCGAGGGTGATGGAGAAGGTGAGGGTGGGGTTTAGGGTTAAGGTGAGGGTTAGGATTAGGGTTAGGGTGAGCGTGAGGGTGAGTGTTAGGGTTATTGTTAGGTTTAGGCTGACGGTTAGGGTTAGTATTAGTTTGAGTTTTAGGGTTAGGGTTAGGGTGAGGGTTAGGGTTAGGTTTAGGGTTAGGATAAGGGTTAGGCTGAGGGTTAGGGTTAGGGTTAGTGTGAGGGTTAGGTTTAGGGTTAGGATAAGGGTTAGGGTGAGGGTAAAGTTTAGGGTGAGGGTTAGGGTGAGGCTTAAGTTGTGGGTAAGTGTTAGGGTGAGGGCTAGGTTGAGGGTGAGTGTTATGGTTAGGGTGAGTGTAAGGGTTATGGTGAGGGTTAGGGTGAGGGTAAGGGTTAGGGTTAGCATTAGGTTTAGGGTGAGTGTGAGGGTTAGGGTGAGTGTTTGGGTTAAGGTTAAGTACAGGGTGAGGATTAGGGTTAGGGTTAGGTTTAGGGTGAGGGTTAGGCTGAGGGTAGGGTTAAAGTTAGTGTTTGGGTTGGGTTTAGTGTGAGGGTTAAGGTTAGGATTAGGGTGAAGGTAAGGGTTAGGGTTAGGGTGAGGGTGAGTGTAAGGTTTAGGGTTAGAATTAGGGTTAGGTTTAGAGTTAGGATGAGGGTTAGGGTTAGGTTTAGGGTTAGGGTGAGGGTGACAGTGAGGGTTAGGATTAGGGTTAGGGTGAGGGTTAGTGTTACAGTGAAGGCTAGGGTGAGGGTGAGGGTTAGGGTGAGGGTGAGGGTTAGGGTTAGGGTTAGTTTGAGTGTTAGATTTAGGGTGATGTTTAATGTGAGGGTGAGGGTTAGTGTGAGGGTGAGTGTTTGGGTGAGAGTTAGGGTTAGGTTTAGGGTTAGGGATAGGGGTAGTTTGAGGGTAAGTGTTAGGATGAGGGTTAGGGTGAGGGTGAGGGTTAGGTTTAGGGTGAGGGTAACAGTTAGGGTTAAGGTTAGGGTGAGGTTGAGGGTTAGGGTTAAGGTTAGGGTTAGGACGAGGGTTAGGCTGATTTTAGGGTTAAGGTTAGGGTGAGAGTTAGGGTTAGGGTTAGGGTGAGTGTGAGGGTTAGGGTTAAGGTTAGGTTTAGGGTTAGGATAAGGGCTAGGTTGAGGGTTAGGTTAGGGTGATGTTTAGGGTGAGGGTGAGGGTTAGGGTGAGGGTGAGGGTTAGGTTGTGGATGAGGGTTAATGTTAGGGTGAGGCTTAGGGTTAGGGTTATGGTTATGGTGAGGGTAAGGGTTAGGGTGAGGTTTAGTGTGTGGATGAGGCTTAGGGTTAGTATTAGGTTTAGGGTGAGGGTTATTGTGAGGGTTAGGTTTAGGGTTAGGGTTAGGGTGAGGGTGAGGGTGAGTGTTAGGGTTAGGTTTAGGGTTAGTGTTAGGTTTAGGCTGAGGGTGATGGGAAGGGTGAGGGTTTGGGTTAGGATAAAGGATAGGGTGAGGATCAGGGTTAGGGTTAGGTTTAGGGTGAGGTTTAGGCTGAAGGGTAGGGTTTGAGTTAGTTTGAGGGTTAGGTTTAGTGTGAGGGTTAGGGTTAGGGTTATGGTGATGGTAAGGGTTAGGATGAGGGTTAGGGTGAGTATGAGTTTTAGGGTTAGCATTAGGTTTAGTGCTAGGGTAAGGATGAGTGTTAGGGTTAGGATTTGGGTTAGGGTGTGGGTGAGGGTGAGGGTTTGGGTTAGGGCTGGGGTGAGGGTTAGATTTAGGGTGAGGGCTAGTGTGCAGGTGAGGTTTAGGGTGAGGGTGAGGGTGAGATTGAGGTTTTCGGTTAGGTAAGGTTTAGGGTTAGGGTTAGGGTGAGGATAAGGGTGAGGGTGTGGGTTAGGGTTAGGGTTAAGGTGAGGGTGAGGGTGAGGGTTAGTGTTAGGATGAGGGTTAGGATTAGGGTTAGGGTGAGGGTGAGGGTGAGGGTTAGGGTTGGGGTTAGTATGAGGGTTAGGGTTACGGTGAGGGTTAGGGTTAGGGTGAGGGTTAGGGTTAGGGTTAGGGTGAGGCTTAGGGTTACGGTGATTTTTGGTGTGAGGGTGAGGGTTAGGGTGAGGTTGAGTGTTCGCGTGAGAGTTGGGGTCAGGTTTAGGGTTAGGAATAGGGTTAGGTTGAGGGTAAGGGTTAGAGTGAGGGTTAGGGTGAGGGTGAGTGTTAGGGTTAGAGTGAGGGTTAGGGTTAGTGTTAGGGTTAGGGTGAGGGTGAGGGCTAGGATTAGGATTAGGGTTAGGATTAGGGATAGGCTGAGGGTTAGGGTTAGGGTTAGTGTGAGTGTTAGGGTTAGGGTTAGGGTTCGGGTTATGGTGAGGTTTAGGTTTAGGGTTAGGTTTTGGGTTAGGATAAGGGTTAGGCTGAGGGTTAGTGTTAGGGTTAGTGTGAGTGTTAGGTTTAGGGTTAGTTTTTCGGTTAGGTTTAGGGTACAGTTTATCATGAGGGTTAGGGTGAGGGTGAGGGTTAGGGTTATGGTGAGGATTAGGGTGAGGGTTAGGCTTAGGGTAATGTTTAGGATTGCGGTGAGGTTTAGGGTGAGGGTTAGGTTTAGGGTTAGGTTTAGGGTGAGGGTTAGTGTGTGGGTAACTGTGAGGGTGAGGGTGAGGGTTAGGTTTAGGGTCAGGGTAATGTTTAGAGTGAGGGTTAGGGTTAGTATTAGTGTGAGGGTTAGGGTTTGCATTAGGGTTAGGGTGAGAGTGAGAGTTAGGGTGAGGGATAAGTTTAAGGTTAGGGATAGGGTGAGGATTAGGGTTAGGGTTAGGATTAGGGTGAGGGTTAGGCTGAGGGGAAGGGTTAGGGTAAGGGTGAGGGTTAGGTTTAGTGTGAGGTTTAGGGTTAGCGTTAGGGTGAGGGTTAGGTTTAGTGTAAGGGTTAGGGTTAGGGTTAGGATGAGGGTAAGGTTTAGGGTGAAGGTTAGGGTGAGGGTGAGGTTTAGGGTTAGCATTAGTTTTATGGTTAGGGTTAGGATGAGGTTTAGTGTTAGGTTGAGGGTGAGGTTGAGGGTGAGGGTGAGTGTTAGGGTTAAGTTTAGTGTGAGGGTTAGTGTTAGGGTGAGGGTTAAGTTTAGGGTGAGGGTTAGGTTTAGGGTAAGGGATAGGGTGATGGTTAGGGTTAGGGTTAGGGTTAGGGTGAGAGTTAGGGTGAGGTGCCGGTATAGGGTTAGGGTGAGGGTGAGGGTTAGTGTGAGGATAAGGTTTAGGGTGAGTGTGAGGTTAAGGGTTAGGGTTAGCGTTAGGGTTAGGGTGAGAGTTAGGGTGAGGGTTATCGTTAGGGTGAAGTTTAGGGTTAGGGTTAGGGTGAGGGTTAGGGTTAGGGTGATGTTTAGGGTGAGGTTGATGGTTATTGTGAGGGTGAGGTTGAGGGTTAGGGTGAGAGTCAGGGTGAGGGTGAGCGTTAGTGTTAGGTTTAGGGTGAGGGTGAGGCTGAGAGTTAGAATTAGGAATAGTGTTAGGGTTAGGGTTAGGCTGAGGGTGATGGTTAGGGTGAGGGTGAAGGTTAGGGTTAGGGTTAGGATTAGAGTTAGAGTAAGGGTTACGGTTAGTGTGAGGGTTATGGTTAGGGTTCCGATTAGGGATAGGGTGAGGGTAAGGGTTTGGGTGAGGGTTAGGATAATGGTTAGGGCTAGGGTTAGTGTTAGGGAGAGGGGTAGGGTTAGGGTTAGGGTGAGTTTTAGGGTGAGTGTGAGGGTTAGGGTGATGGTGAGGGTCAGGGTTAGGGTTAGGGTTAGGGTTAGGGTGAGTTTGAGGCTGAGGGTTAGGTTTAGGATTAGGTTTATGGTTAGGGTTAGGGAGAGTGTTAGGATGATTGTGGGGTTCGGGTGAGGTTGAGAGTTAAGAGTGTGGGAGAGGGTTAGGTTTAGGGTGAGGATTAGGGTTAGGGTGAGGATTAGGGTTTGGGTTAGGGTTAGGGTTATGGTGAAAGTATGGGTTAGGGTGAGGTTTATTGTGAGGATGACGGTTAAGGTTATTGTTAGGGTTAGGGTGAGGGTTAGGGTTTGGTTTAGGGTTGGGGTGAGGGTGAGTTATAGGGTGAGGGTTAGGGTGAAGTTGAGGGATAGAGATAGTGTTAAGGTTAGGGTAAGGTTGATGGTGAAGGTTAGGATTAGTGTTAGGATTAGGGTTAGGCTGAAGGTGATGATGGGTAGGGTGAGGGTGTGGGTTAGGGTTAGGGTGAGGGTTAGGGATAGCGCAGGGTGAGGGTGAGGGTTATGGTTAGGATTAGGGTTAGGATTAGTGTTAGGTTGAGGGTTAGGGTTAGGCTTAGTTTGAGGGGTAGGGTAAGGGTTATTTTTAGGGTGAGGGTTAGGGTTGGGCTTAGTGTGAGGGTTAGGGTTAGGGTTAGGTTTAGGGTGAGGGTTAGGTTTAGGTTTAGGATTAGGCTGAGGGTTAGGTTTAGGGTTAGTGTGAGGGTTAGTTTTAGGGTTAGGATAAGGGTTAGGGTGAGGGTAAAGGTCAGGGTGAGGGTGAGGGTGAGGGTGAGGGTTAGGGTTAGTGTTGGCGTTAGGGTGAGTGGTATGGTTAGGGTTAGGGTTAGGGTGAGGGTTAGGGTGAAGTTGAGGGTTAGGTTTATGGTTAGGGTTAGAGTGAGGTTTAGGGTTAGGGTTAGGGATAGAGATAGTTGAGGTTAAGGTTTATGGTGAGGTTTAGGTTGAGAGTGAGGGTTAGGGTTAGCATTGGGGTTGGGGTGAGGTTTAAGGTGAGTGTGAAGATGAGGGTTAGGGTTAGGCTGAGTTTTAGGGTTAGGGTTAGGGTTAGTGATAGGGTTAGGGTGAAGGTTAGGGTTAGGGTTAGGGTTAGGGTTATTGTTAGGGTTAGAGTTAGGGTAAAGTTGAGGGTGAGGGTGAGGTTTAAGTTTATGGTTAGGTTTAGGGTGAGGGTGAGGGTGAGGGTTAGGGTTAGGTTTAGGTTTAGGTTTAGGCTGAGGGTGAGGGTAAGGGTAAGGGTTAGGGTTAGTGTGATATTTAGGGTAGGGTGACGGTTAGGGTGAGTATGAGGGTTCGGGTGAGGTTGCAGGTTAGGTTGTGGGTGAGGGTTAGGGTGAGGGCTAGGGTTAGGATTAAGGTTAGGGTTAGGGTTAGGGTTAGACACCCTGAAACTCACATTCACCCTCACACTCACCCTAATCCTCACCCTCACCCTAGCCCTCAGCCTAACCCTAAACCTAACCCTACACCTCACACTAACCCTAACCCTCACATTAACTCTAACCCTACCCCTCACCCTACACCTCATCCTAAACCTAACCCTAACCCTCACCCTCACCCTAACTCTAACCCTAACCTTAACCCTAACCCTAAACCTCACCCTCACACACAACCTCAACCTAACCCTAACCCTAACCCTCACCCTAACCCTCATCCTAACCCTTACCCTAACCCTAACACTCACACTAATCCTAAACCTAACACTAAACCTCACCCTCACCCTCACCCTCAGCGTAAGGCTAACCCTCAACCGAACCCTAACCCTCAACCTCACCCTAAACCTAAACCTAACCCAAACTCTCACCCTACCCCTCACCCTCACCCCAAGCCTAACCCTAAACCTAACACTAATCCTAAACCTAACGCTCACCCTCACACTATCCCTAACCTAACCCACACCCTAAACCTAACCCTATCCCTAAACCTCACCCTCACCCTCACCCTAACTCTAACCCGAACCTTAAACATTACCCTAACCATCACCCTAACCCTAACCCTACCACTCAACCTAACCCTCATCCTAACCATAACCCTAACCCTAATCCTCACTCTAACCCTAACACTAACCCTAACCCTCACCCTCATCCTAACACACACCTTCACGGTAACCCTCACCCTAACCCTAACCCTCACCCATACCCTAAACCTAAGCCTCACCCTCACCCTCAACCTAACCCTCTACCTCACCCTAGTCCTCACCCTAACCCTAACCCTAACCCTAACTCTAAACATCACCCTAATCCTCACCCTCAACCTAACCCTTACCCTCACCCTAACCCTCACCCTGACCCTAACCCTAACCCAACACCTAATGTTAACCTTTAACATCAACCTAACCCTCACCCTAACCCTAACCCTCACAATCATCCTAACCCAAACCCTAACAATTACCTTGACCCTAAACCTAAACCTAACCCTAACCCTCACCCTCACCCTAAACTTTATCCTCACCCTAACCCTAACCCTAACCCTAACCCTACCCCTCACCCTAACCGTCATAATAACCCTAACGGTAACAATAATCCTTACGCTGACCCTAACCCTAACCCTAACCTAGCCCTCACCGTCACCCTAACCCTCACCCTACCCTAACCCTCACCGACACCCTAACCCTCACCCTCATCCTCAACTTCACCCTCACCCTAGCCCTCAGCCTAACCCAAACCCTAACCCTAACACTCACCCTCACCCTAACCCTAACCCTCACCCTAAAACTCACCCTAACCCTAACCCTCATCCTAACCTTAACCCTCACCCTAACCCTAACCCTCACCCCAACCCTAACCCTCACCCGCATCCTAACCCTCACCCTTACCCTTACCCTCACGGTAACGCTAACCCTAACCCTAACCCTCACACTAACCCTAAACCTCACACTATCCCTAACCCTGCCCCTCACCCTAACCCTCATCCAAAGCCTAACCCTAACCTTCACCCTCACTCTAACCTTAAACCTAACCCTCACACTTACCCTAAACCTCACCCTCACCCTCACCCTCAGTCTATTGCTAAAGCTATCCCTCACCCTAACCCTCATCATAACCCTAACCCTAACCCTAACACTCACACTAAACCTAAACCTAACCCTAAACCTCATCCTCACCCTCACCCTCAGCCTAACACAAACCCTCACCCTAACCCTTACCCTCACCCTTCCCTAACCCCAACTCTAACCCTAACCTTCACCCTCACCCTAACACTCACCCAAAGCCTAACCCTATCCCTCACCCTAACCCTCCCCCTCACACTAACCCTAACGCTAACACAAACCCTCACACTACCCCTCAAAATCACCCTAAGCCTAACCCTAACCCTAACACTAATCCTAAACCTAACCCTAACCCTCACCCTAACCAACACCCTAACCCTAATGCTAACCGTAAACCTCACCCTCATCCTAACCCTCACACTAACCCTTAACCTCACCCTAACCCTAATCCTATCCCTAAACCTAACCCTCACACTAATCCTAACCCTCAAACTAACCCTAACCCTACAGCTCACGCTAACCCTCAACCTATCTCTAAACCTAACCATAACCCTAACCCTAAAACTAACCCTTACCTAAACAAAACACTCACTCTCAGCTTCACCCTAACCCTAACCCTCACCCAAACCCTAACACCCTCACCCTAACCATAACCCAAACCCTCACACTACCCCTCACCCTAAGCCTAACCCTAACCCTAACACTAATCCTAAACATAACCCTCAACCTCACCCTAACCCTAAACCTAACCCTCACCCTAACCCTAATCCTAACCCTCAATCTAACCCTAACCCTCACCCTAACACACACCCTCACCGGAACCCTAACCCTACCTCTCAGCGAGACCCTCACACTAACCCTAACCCTCACCCACAGCCTGACCCTAATCCTAAACCTAAACCTTACCCTAACCCTCACCCTCACTCTAACCCTCACCCTAACCCTTACCCTCACGCTAATCCTAAACCTAACCCTAACCCTAAACCTCACACTAACCCTTACACTCACCCTAACCCTAACCCTAATACTAACATTAAACCTCAAGCTAACCCTCACCCTACCCTAACCATAACCCTAAACCTAAGCCTCACCCTACCCCTCCTTCTAACCCTACCCCTAACCCTGACCCTCACCCTCACCCTAAACCTAACCCTAACCCAAACCCTCACCCTAACTCTCACACTCACCCTAAGCCTAAGCCTAACCATAACACTAATCCTAAACTAAACCCTCACCCTCCCCCTAACCCTAAACCAATCCTCACCCTAACCCTAACCCTAACACTCACCCTCACGCTAAAACTCACTGTCACCCTAAGCCTCACCCTACTCTATCCCTCACCGACACCCTCACCCTCACCCTCACCCTCACCCTAACCCTAACTCTCACCCTAACCCTAACCCTAACCCTAAACCTCACACTAAGCCTAAACCTCACACTAACCCTAACCCTCACCCTCACCCTAATCCTCATCCTAAACCCAACCCTAACCCTCACCCTCACCCTAACCCTAATCATAACCCTCATCCTAACCCTACACCTCACCCTCACCCTCAACCTCAAGCAAACCCTAACCCTACCCTTCAACCTAAACCTCATCCTAAAACTAACCGTAACCCTAACACTCACACTAATCATAAACCTAACTTTAAACCTCACCCTCAAACTCACCCTCAGCCTAACACTAACCCTCACCCTAACCTTCAATCTATCATAACTCTCAGCGACACCCTAACCCTCACCCTCACCCTCACCCTATCCCACACTCACCCTAGCCCTCAGCCTATCATAATCCCGAACCCTTACACTAACCCTAACCATCACCCTAATTCTCACCCTCACCCTAAACCTAACCCTAACACAAATCCTCACCCTAACACTCAACCAAAACCTAACCTTAAAACTAACCCTAACCCTCTCCCTAACACTAAACTTAAGCCTAACCCTAACCCTCACCCTACCCTAAGCATTACCATAACCCTAACCCTCACCCTACCCCCCACCCTAAACTTAACCCTAACTCTAACCCTAACCCTCACCCTAACCCTCACCCTCACCCTAAACCTAACCCTAACCCAAATCCTCACCCTAACACTCAACCAAACCTTAACCTTAACACTAACCCTAACCCTCACCTTAACACTAAACTTAAGCCTAAACCTAACCCTCACCCTACCCTAACCATAACTATAAGCGTAACCCTCACCCTACCCCTCACCCTAAACTTAAGTCTAACCCTAACCCTAACCCTCACCCTCACCCTCACTCTCAACCTCAACCTAACCCTCAATGTACCCCTCACCCTAACATTCAACCTAAACCTAAGCATAACCCTAACCCTCACGCTAAGCCTAAACCTCAACCTCACCCTCAGCCTAACCCTAACACAAACCCTAATACTAATCCAAACCTCACCCTCACACTAACCCTAACCCCAACCCTAACCCTCACCCTCACCCTAACCCTAAATCTAACCCTAACCCTCACCCTAACCCTAACCCTCACCCTAAACCTAACCGTAATCCTCACCCTAACCCTAACCCTAACCATTACCCTAAACCTAACCCTAACATTAACCCTAACCCTCAACCTAAAAGTAACCCTAAACTTAATCCTAAACCTCACCCTAACCCTCACCCTCACCCTAACCCTAACCCTAACCCTCTCCCTCAACCTAACCCTCAAACTAACGCTTACCCTCATCCTCACCCTAACCCTGACAATGAACCTAACCCTCACCCTAACCCTAACACTAACCCTCACCCTCATGCTCACCCTCAGCCTAACCCTAACCCTAACACTAATCCAAACACTAATCCTCACCCTCAACTTAACCCTGACCTGAATCCTAATCCTCACCCTCTCACTTACCTTCACCCTCACCTTAAAACTCAGCTTCAGCCTCAATCTCACCCTAACCCTAAACCTAACCCTCACCCTAACAGTAACCCTGACACTAAACCTAATCCTGACCCACACCCTAACCCTCACCCTCACCCTAACCCTCACCTTCACCCTAGCCCTCACCCTAACCCTAAATCTAACCCTCACCCTAACTCTCACCCTCACCCCAACCCTCAGCCTCATCCTAACCCTTCCCCAACACTTACCCTCACCCTCACCCTAACCCTCACCCTAATCCTAACCCTAACCCTCATCTTAAACTTCATCCTAACGCTAAGCCTAACCCTAACACTCACCCTAACCCTAAACCTAACACTAACACTCACCCTCACCCTCAGCCTAACCCTAACACTAACCCTAATCCTAACCCTATTCCTCACCCTCATCCTCACCCTAATTCTAACGCTAACCCTAACCCTCACAATCACCCTAACCCTAACTCTAACTCTCACCCTAACCCTAACCCTCACTTTAACCCTAACCCTAACCCTGACACTAATCCTAACCCTCACCCTAACCCGAACTATACCCCTCACCCTAATCCTCACCCTAACACTAATACGAACCCTAAGCATCATCCTAACCCTAACCTTAACCCTCGCCCTCACACTAACCCACCCTGCCAACCTAACCCTCACCTTTACCCTAACCCTCACCCATAGCCCAACCCTCACCCTCACCCAATCTTTACCCTATCCCTAAACCTAACGCTATCCCTCACCCTAACACTCATGCTAACCCTAAAACTAACTCTCACCCTACCCTCATCCTAACCCTTACCCTCACCCTAACCCTATCCCTAACCACAACCCTCACACTGAACCTAACCCTCAGCCTAACCCTAACCCTACCCCTCACTCTAACCCTAAATGTAACACTAATCCGCACCCTCAACCAAACCCTTACCCTCACCCTAAGCCTCGCCCTCACCCTAACCCTAACCTTAACCTTAACCTTAAACATAACCCTAACCCTAACCCTCACCCTAATAATTACCCTCAACCTAATGCTAACCCTAACCCTAACCCTCACCCTCACCCTAACCCTTACCCTCACCCTAACCCTAACCCTAACCCTAAACCTAACCCTCACCCTAACACTCATCCTAATCCTAACCATAACCGTAATCCTTAACCTGACCCTAACCCTTACCCTAACCCTCACCCTCAACCTAACCCCCACCGTCCCCCTAACCCTCACCCTACCCTAACCCTCACAGACACCCTAACCCTCACTCTAACCCTCACCCTATCCCACACCATCAACCTAGCCCTCACCCTAATCCTAACGATAACCCTCACCCTAACCCTAACCCTAAATCTAACCCTCAAACTAACCCTAATCCTCACACTAACCCTAACCCTACCCCTCACCTTAACCCTCATCCTAAACCTAACCCAAACCCTAAAACTCACACTAATCCTAAACCTAACACTAAACCTCACCCTCAGCCTCACCCTCACTCTCACCCTCAGCCTAACACTAACCCTCCCCATAACCCTTACCCTCATCCTTCCCTAACCCTAACCCTAACCCTAAGCCTCACCCGCACCCTAACACTCACCCAAACCCTAACACTAACACTTACCCTCACCCTAACTCTAACCCTAAACCTAACCCTCATACTAACTCTAATCCTCACCCTAACCCTAACCCTACCACTCAACCTAACCCTCATCCTAACCATAACTCTAAACCTAATCCTCACCCTAACCCTAAAAGAAACCCTACCCTCAACCTCATCCTAATCCTCACCTTCACGTTAACCCTTACCCTAACCCTAAGCCTCACCCATACCATAAACCTAAGCCTCACCCTCAACCTCACCCTAACCCTCACCCTCATCCTAGTCCACCCCCTAAACCTAACCCTAAACCTAACCCTAAAACTCACCCTAAACCTCACCCTCAACCTAAACCTTAACCTCACCCTAACTCTCACCCTGACCCTAACCTTAAACTCAAACATCACCCTAAACCTCACTCTAACCTTAACCCTCACCGTCATCCTAACCCTCACCCTAACAATTACCCTCACCCCAACCCTAAACCTAACCGTAACCCTCACCCTCACACTAAACCTTAACCTCACCCTAAACCTAACCCTAACCCTAACCCTACCCCTCACCCTAACACTCATCCTAACCCTAACCATAACCCTAATCCTCACCCTGACCCTAACCTTAACCCTAACCCTAACCCTAACCCTCACTGTCACACTAACCCTCATCCTACCCTAACTCTCACCGACAATCTAATCCTCACCCTAAACCTCACCCTCACCCTCACCTTAGCCCTAAGCCTAACCCAAACCCTAACCCTAACCCTCACCCTACCCTAACCCTAACCCTAACCCTAAACCTAACACTCACCGAAAGCCTAACCCTAACACTAACTCTAAACCTAACCCTAACCATCACGCTCATCCTAACACTCACCCTAACACTTACCCTAAACCTAACCCTCAAACTCACCGTCACCCTAACACTCACCCTAACCCTAACCCTCACCAACACCCTAACACTCACCCTCACCCTAACCCTAACCCTCACCCTCACACTAAAAATTACCATAAACCTAACTCGCTCCCTAATCCTAACCCTAACCCTCACTCTAACCCTAACCCTCACCCTCACCCTAACCCTAAGCCTATCTCTAACCCTAATCCTAATCCTAACACTCACCCTCACCCTAACCCTAAACCTATCAGTAAACATCACCCTCACTCTCACCCTAACCCTAACCCTAACCCTAATCAAAACCCTAACCCTAAACCTCACCCTACTCCACACCCTAACCCTTAACCTAACCCTAACCCTCACTTTCACCCTAACCCTAAACCTAACCCAAACCCTCACCGTATTCCTAATCCTAAACCTCACACTAACACTAAGGCTCACACTAACCCTAAGCATACCCCTCACCCTATCCCTCAACCTAAACCTAACCCTAAACCTAACCCCCACCCTAACCCTTACACTCACCCTAAACCTCACCCTCACCCTCACACTAACCCTAAACCTACCCCTCACCCTACCCCTTAACCTAAACCTAACCCTAAACCTATCCCTCATGCTAACCCTAACCTTCACACTCACCCTCAGCCTAACTCTAACCCAAAACCTAATCCTAACCCTAAGCCTTACCCTCACCCTAACCCTAAACCCAACCCTAACCCTCAACCTCATCCTCACCGTAAACCTAACCGTAAAGCTCTCCCTAACCCTAAACCTAATCCTAAACCTAACCCTTACCCTAAACCTAACCGTAACATTAAACCTAACCCTCACCCTAAAAGTAACCCTAAACTTAACCCTAAACCTCACCTTAACACTAACCCTAACACTAACCCTCCCCCTCACACTAACCCTTAACCTAACCCTTACCCTCATCCTCACTCTAACCCTCACAAGAAACCTAACCCTCACCCTAGACCTAACACTAACCCTCACCCTCACCCTCACGCTCACCCTCAGCCTAACCCTAACCCTAACACTAATCCAAACACTAACCCTCACCCTCACCCTCAACTTAAACCTAACCCGAAGCCTAACACTCACCCTCACACTCACAATCACCCTCACCTTAAAACTCAGCCTCAGCCTCAACTTCATCCTAAACCTAACCCTAACCTGCACCCTAACCGTAACCCTGACCCTAACCCTATCCCTCATCCACACCTTAACCCTCTCCCTCAACCTCAACCTCAACCTAGCCCTCACCCTAACCCTAACCCTAACAATAACCCTCACCCTAAGTCTAACCCTCACCCTAACCCTCAGCCTCATCCTAACACAAAGCCTAACCCTTAATCTCACCCTAACTCTACCCATCACCCTAACCCTAACCCTACCCCTCACCTTAACCCTCATCCTAACCCTAAGCCTAACCCTAACACTCACCCTAACACTAACCTTAACACTCACCCTGACCCTCAGCCTAACCCTAACCCTAACCCTAATCCTAACCCAATTCCTCACCGTCACCCTCACCCTAATTCTAACCCTAACCATAACCCTAACCCTCACCCTAAATTTAAACCTCAACCTAAGCCTCAAACTAACCCTAACTCTATCCCTAACCCTAAAACTCAACCTAAACCTCACCCTAAACCTTACCCTCACTCTAAACTTAACCCTAACGCTAACCCTCACACTAATCCTAACCGTCACCATAACCCTCATCCTAAATCTACCCCTACCCCTCACACTAACCCTAACCGTAACCCTAATCCGCACCCTCAAACTAACCCTTACCCTCACACTAACCCTCACCCTCAACCTAACCCTCAACGTCCCCCTAACCCTCACCCTACCCTAAACCTCACCGACACACTAACCCTCACCCTCACCCTCAGCCTAAACCTCACACTCACCCTAGTCCTTAGCCTAACCCTAAACCTAATCCTAAACCTCACCCTAACCCTACCTCTAACAGTCACACTAACCCTAACACTCACACTAAGCCTTACCCTAACCCTAAATCCTAAACCTAACGCTCACCCTCACCCTATCCCTAAACCTACCCCTCACCCTCACCCTCAACATAACCCTCACCCTCACCCTAACCCTAACCCTAACCCTAATCATAAACATCACCCTAACCCTCACCCTAACCCTATCCATCACCCTCATCCTAACCCTCACTCTAACCCTTACCCTAACCCTAACTCTAACACTAAACCTAACTCTCACACTAACCGTAACCCTCACCCTAACCCTAACCCTAGCACTCAAGCTAAACCTCATCCTAACCATAACCATAAACCTAATCCTAACCCTAACCCTAACCCTCACCCTCATCCTAACCCTCACCTTCATGGTAACCCTCACCCTAACCCTAAACCCTCACCCATACCCTAAACCTAAGCTTCACCCTCACCCTAACCCTAACCCACCCTCACCCTAGTCCACACCCTAAACCTAACCCTAAACCTCACCCTAATCCTCACCATCAACCTAACCCTTACCTTCACCCTAACTCTCACCCTGACCCTAACCCTAACCCAAACCCTAACCTTAACCTTAAACATCACCCTAACCCTCACCCTAACCCTAACCCTCACCGTCATCCTAACCCTCACCCTAACAATTACCCTCACCCTATCCCTAAACTTCACCCTAACCCTCACCCTCACCCTAACACTTAAACTCACCCTAACCCTAATCCTCACCCTAACCCTAACCCTCACCATCATCCTAACCCTCACCCTAACAATTACCCTCACCCTAACCCTAAACTTAACCCTAACCCTCAAAATCACCCTAACCCTTAACCTCACTCTAACAATAACCCTAACCCTAACCCTACCCCTCACACTAACACTCATCCTAACCCTAACCATAAGCCTAATCCTCTCTCTGACCCTAACCTTAACCCTAACCCTAACCCTCACCCTTAGCCTAACCCTCACCGGCTTCCTAACCCTCACCCTACCCTAACCCTCACCTACACTCTAATCCTAACCCTCAACCTCACCCTCACCCTCAACCTCACCCTAGCACTTAGCCTAACCCAAATCCTAACCCTAACCCTAAACCTCACCCTAACCCTCATACTCACCCTAACCCTCACCCTCATCCTAACCCTCACCCTAACCGTTACCATCAACCTAAACCTAATCCTAAACCTAACGCTCACACTAATACGTACCCTCACCCTAACCCTCACCCTCACCCTAACCCTAGCCCTAACCCTCACCCTAACTCTCACCCTAACCCTAACCCTAAACCTAAACCTCATCCTCACCCTAACCCTCACCCTAACCCTAACTCTCAACCTAACCCTAAGCCTCACCCTCTTCCTAACCCTCACCCTTACCCTTACCCTAACCCTAACCTTCACACTAATCCTAACCCTCAGACTATCCCTAGCCCTACCCCTCAACCTACCCCTCATCCTAAACCTAACCCTAAGCTTCACCCTCACCCTAACCCTAAACCTAACCCTCACACTTACCCTAAACCTCACATTCACCCTCACCCTCAACCTAACCCTAAACCTACCCCTCACCCTAACCCTTATCATAACCTTAACCCTAACCTTAACACTCACACTAAACCTAAACCTAACCCTAAACCTCCCCCTCAGCCTAACACTAACCCTCACCCTAACCCTTACCCTCACCCTTCCCTAACCTTAACCCTAACCCTAACCCTCACCCTCACCCTAACACTCAAACAAACCCTAACCCTAACACTAAACCTAACCCTCACCCTAACACTCAACCTCACCCTAAACTTAACCTTAAACCAAACCCTCAGCCTACCCCTCACCCTCACCCTAAGCCTAACCCTAACCCTAACACTAATCCTAAACCTAACCCTCACCCTCACCCTAACCCTAAACCTAACCATCACCTTCACACTAACCCTAACCGTCACCCTCACCCTCCCCCTAAACCTAACCCTAATCCAAACCCTAACCGACACCCTAATCCTAACGCTATCCGTAAACCTCACACTCATCCTAACCCTCACCCTAAACCTTACCCTCACCCTATCCCTAATCCTATCCCTAACCCTAATCCTTACCCTAAACCTAACCCTAATATTAACCCTAACTCTCACCCTAAACCTAACCCTGAACTTAACACTAACCGTCACCCAAACCCTCACAATAACCCTAACCCTAACACTGACCCTCACCATCACCCTCATGCTCACCCTCAGCCTAACCCTAACCCTAACCCTAACCCTAATCCAAACACTAACTCTCAACCTCACCCTCAACCTAACCCTAACCCGAACCCTAACCCTCACACTCACACTCACCATGACCCTCACCTTAAACCTCAGCCTCAGACTCAACCTCACCCTAACCCTAACCCTAACCCGAACCTTCACCCTAACTGTAACCCTGACCCTAACTCTAACCCTAACCCACACCCTAACCCTCACCCTCACCCTCAGCCTCACCCTAACCCTCACCCTAACCCTAACTCTCACCATAACCCTCACCCTCATCCTAACACTAACCCTAACCCTAATCCTAACCCTATTCCTCACCCTCACCCTCACTCTAATTCTAACCCTCACCCTAACCCTAACTATACACATCACCCTAACCCTCACCCTAATCCTAAACCTAACCCTAACCGTCACCCTCACATTCATCCTCGGCCCAACCCTAACCCTCACTCTAAACCTTACCCTCACCCTACCCTAACGCTAACCCAACCCTAACTCTAACACTCTCCCAAACCCTAACAGTAACACTAACCCTAAACCTAACCGTAACCCTCACCCTCACCCTAACCCTCACCTTAATCATTACCGTAATCCTAACCCTCAAACTCACCGTCACCCTAACACTCACCCTAACACTAGCCCTCACCCACACCCTAACCCTCAGCTTCACCCGAACCCTCACCATGACCCTAAACCTCACCCTCACACTAAACATCACCCTAACCCTAACCCGCAGCTTAACCCTAACCCTAGCTCTCACGCTAACCCTAACGCTCACCCTCACCCTCAGCCTAACCCTAACCCAAACCCTAATCCTAACCTTAATCCTCACCTTCACCCTCACCCTAACCCTAAACCTATCCCTAAACTCATCCTCACACTCACCCTAACCCTAACCCTCACCCTCACCCTACACTAACCAAAACCCTAACCCTCACCCTCACCCTACCCCTCACCCTAACCCTTAACCTAACCTTAACATTCAGCCTCAACCTAGCCCTAAGCCTAACCCTAACCCTCACCCTAAACCTAAACCTTACCCTAACCCTAACCCTAACCCTCATCCGCACCCTAACACTCACCCTCATTCTAACACTATCCCTAACCCTCACCCTCATCCTAACCCTCACCCTTACCCTTACCCTCACGGTAATCCTAACCCTACCCCTAACCCTCACACTAACACTAAGGCTCACACTAACCCCAATCCTACTCCTCAACCTAATCCTCAACCTAAACCTAACCCTAACGCTAACCCTCAGCCTAACCCTAACACTCACCCTAACCCTCACCCTCACCCTCAGCCTCACCCTCACCCTAACCCTAAACCTAGCCGTCACCCTAACCCTCAACCTAAACCTAACCTTAACCCTAAACCTCACGCTAACCCTAGCCCTCAGGCTCACCCTCAGCCTAAACCTAACCCAAACCCTAATCTTAACCCTAAGCCTCACCCACACCCTCACCCTAACCCAAACCCAAACCGTAAACCTAAGCCTCACCCTCACCATCACCCTAAACCTAAACCTAAACGTAAACCTCACCCTAACACTAACACTCACACTAAACCTAAACGTAACCCTCACCCTAACCCTAACCCTAACTCTTACGCTAAACCTAACCCTAAAATTAACCCTAACCCTCACCCTAAACCTAACCCTAAACTTCACCCTAACCCTCACGCTAACCCTCACCCTAACACTAACCCTAAACCTAAACCTCAACCTCACCCTCACCCTCAACAAAATCCTTATGCTCATCCTCACCCTAACCCTCATAATAAACCTAATCCACACCCTAACTCTAACACTAACCCTCACCCTCACTCTCACGGTCACCCTCAGCCTTTAACTAACCCTCACCCTAACTCTCACCCTAACCCTAACCCTAACCCTAACCCTCCCCGTCAACCTAAACCTCAATCTAAACTTTACCCTCATCCTCACCCTTAACCTCACCCTCACCATAGCCCTCACCCTAACCCTAATCCTAACCCTAACCCTCACTCACAACCCAACCCTCACCCTCACCCAAACCCAAACCCTATCCCTAAACCTAACCCTAACACTCACCCTCAGCCTCACCCTCACCCTAATCCTAACCCAGACCCTCAGCCTAGCCCTAAACCTCACCCTCACCCTCAGCCTAACCCTAACTCTAATCCTAACCCTAACCCTAACCCTCAGCTTAAGACTAACCCTCACCCTCATCCTAGCCCGCACCTCAACGCTAATCCTAACCCCAACCCTCACCCTAACCCTAAACCTCTCCCTAACACTAACCCTCACCCTCACCCTAACCCTTACCCTAAACATAACCCTAACATTAACCCTAACTCTCACCCTAAACCTAACCCTTAACTTAAACCTAAACCTAACCCTAAACCTCACCCTAACCCTAACCCTAAACCTAACCTTCCCCTCACCCTAACCCTCAACCTAACCCTTACCCTCATCCTCACCCTAACCCTCAAAATAAACCTAACCCTCGCCCAAACCCTAACACTAACCCTCATCCTCACCCTCACCCTCACCCTCAGCCTAACCCTCCCTCTAACCCTAATCCAAACACTAACCCTCACCCTCACCCTCAACCCAACCCTAACCTGAACCCTAACACTCACCCTCACCCTCACCCTCACCCTCACCCTCACTCACACCTTAAAACTCAGCCTCATCCTCAACCTCACACTAACCCTAATCCTAACCTTAACCCTCACCCTCACCGTAACCCTGATCCTAACCCTAAGCTAACAAACACCCTAACCCTCACCCTCACCCTCACCCTCAACCTAACCCTCACCCTCACCCTAGCCCTCACCCTAATCCTAACTCTAACCTTAAACCTCACCCTAAAAATAACCCTCATCCTCTTCCTAACCCTCACCCTAACCCTTACCCTCACCCTAAACCTAACCCTCACCCTAACCCTAACCCTACCCCTCACCTTAACCCTCATGGTAACCCCCAGCCTAACCCTAACATTCAACCTAATCCTAACCCTAACACTCACCGTGACCCTCAGCTAAAACCTAACCCTAACCCTAATTCTAACCCTATTCCTCACCCTCACATTCACCCTAATTCTAACCCTAACCCTAACCCTAACTATACTCCTCACCCCAACCCTCACCCTAACCCTAAACCTAACCCTAACCCTCACCCGCACCCTAAGTCTCAAACTAACCCTAACTCTATCCGTAAACCTAAACCTCAACCTAAACCTCACCCTAAACCTTACCCTCATTCTAAACCTAACCCTAACGCTTACCCTCACACTAATCCTAACCCTCACCCTAACCCTCAACCTAAACTTAACCCTACCCCTCACACTAACCCTAACCGTAACCCTAATCCGCACCCTTAACCTAATCCTTACCCTCACCCTAACCCTCACCCTCACCCTAACCCTCAACGTCCCCCTAACCCTAACCTAACCCTCACCGACACCCTAAACCTCACCCTCACCCTCACCCTAACCCTCACCCTCACCCTAGCCCTTGGCCTAACCCTAAACCTAACCCTAACCCTCACCCTAAACCTAACCCTAACCCTCACACTAACCCTAACACTCACACTAACCCTAACCCTACCCCTCACCCTAACCCTCATCCTAACCCTAACATTAAAACTCACTCTAATCCTAAACCTAACCCTAAACTTCAACCTCACCCTCACCCTCAGCCTAACACTAACCCTCACCATAACGCTTACCCTCACCCTTCCCTAACCTTAACCCTAACACTTACCTTAAACCTAACTCTCACACTAACCCTAACCCTCACCCTAACCCTAACCCTAGCACTCAAGCTAACCCTCATCCTAACCATAACCCTAAACCTAATCCTCACCCTCACCCTCAACCTCACCCTAGCCCTCAGCCTAACCCAAACCCTAACCCTAACCCTCACCCTAACCCTCAAACTCACCCTAAACCTCACCCTCATCCTAACCCTCACCCTAACCCGTACCATCAACCTAAACCTAATCCTAAACCTAACCCTCACACTAACCCTTACCCTCACCCTAAACCTAACCCTAACCCTCACCCTAACTCTCACCCTAACCCTAACCCTAAACCTAAACCTCATCCTAACCCTAACCCACACCCTAACCCTAACCCTCAACCTATCCCTAAGCCTCAGCCTCAACCTAACCCTCACCCTTACCCTTACCCTCACAGTAACCCTAACCCTACCCCTACCCCTCACACTAACCCTAACCGTAGCCCTAATCAGCACCCTCAACCTAACCCTTAGCCTCACCCTAAACCTCACCGTCACCCTCACCCTAACCCTAACCATAAACTTAACCTTAAACATCACCCTAACCCTAACTCTCACACTCATCCTAACCCTCAACCTAACAATTACCCTCACCCTAACCCTCACCGTAAACCTAACCCTAAACTTCACCCTAATCCTTACCCTCACCCTAACCCTAACCCTAACCCTAAACCTACCCCTAAGCCTAACCCTCTTCCTAACCCTAACCGTAACCCTAATCCTCAACCTGACACTAACCCTAACCGTAACCATAACCCTCAACCTCACCCTCACCCTAACCCTCACCGTCGCCCTTACCCTCACCCTACCCTAACCCTCACAGACACCCTAACCCTCACCGTCACCCTCACACTCACCCTAACCCTCACCCTCACCCTAGCCCTCACCCTAACCCTAACCCTAACCCTAAACCTCACTCTAACCCTAAGCCTAACCCTGACCCTCAAACTAACCCTAACCCTCACACTAACTCTAACCCTTCCCCTCACCATAACCCTCATCGTAAACCTAACCCTAACCCTCACCCTCACCCTAACCCTAACCCTAACCCTCACCCTTACCATAAACCTCCCCCTCCCCCTCCCCCTCAACCTAACCCTACCCCTACCCCTCACCCTATCCCTCATCCTAACCCTAACATTAACCCTAACACTCACACTAATCCTAAACCTAACCCTAAACCTCACCCTCACCTTCAAACTCAGACTAACACTAACCTTCACCCTAACCCTTACCCTCACCCTACCCTAACCCTAACACTAACCTTAGCCCTCACACTCAACCTAACACTCACCCAAACCCTAACCCTAACCCTAACACTAACATTAACCCTAACCCAAACCTCACCCTACCCCTCACCCTCACCCTAAGCCTAACCCTAACCCTAACACTAATCCTAAACCTAATGTTCACGCTCACCCTATCCCTAAATCTAACCCTCACTTTAAATCCTAACCCTAAACCTCACTCTCACCCTCACCCTAACCCTAACACTATCCCTAATCTTAAACATCACCCTAACCTTCACACTAACCCTAACCCTCACCCTCATCCTAACCCTCACCCTGACCCTTACCCTCACCCTAATTCTAACCCTAAACCTAACCCTCACCCTAACCATAACCCTACCACTCAACCTAACCCTCATCCTAATCATATCCCTAAACCTAATCCTCACCCTAAACCTAACACTAACGCTAACCCTTACCCTAACCCTAACCCTACCCCTCACGCTAACCCTCAACCCATCCCTAAACCTAACAATAACCCTAACCCTAACCGTAACCCTTTCCTAAGCAAAATCCTCACCCTCAGCTTAACCCTAATCCTAATCTTCACGTAAACCCTAACATTTACCCTCACCCTAACCCTCACCCAAACCATAATCCTCTCCCTAACCATAAACCTAACCCAAAACTCTCACCCTCACCCTCACCCTAACCCTACCCCTACCCCTCAACCTAACCCTCACACTAAACCTAAGCCTCACACTCACCCTGACCCTAATCCTAAACATAAACCTTACCCTAACCATCACCCTCACTCTAACCCTCACCCTAAACCTTACCCTCAACCTAACCCTAAACCTAAACCTAACCCTAAACCTCACCCTAATCCTAAACCTAACCCTAACCCTCACAATAACCCTAACCCTCACACTAACACTAACGCTCTCACTAACCCTAACCCGAACCCTCACCCTAAACCTCATCCTAAACCTAACCCTAACCCTAACCCTAACCCTAACCCTAACCCTCACCCTAAACCTAAACCTCACCCTCACCCTCACCCTCAACCTAACCCTAACCCTACCCCTCACCCTAAACCTCATCCTAACCCTAAACATAACACTAACACTCACACTAATCCTAAACCTAACCCTAAACCTCACCCTTACCCTCACCCTCACCCTTACCCTAACTCTAATCCTACACCTAACCCTAAACCTGATCCTAACCCTAACCCTAACCCTTACACTCACCCTAACTCTAAACCTAACCCTAACCCTCACCCTCACCCTCAGCCTAACCCTAACCCTAACCCTAAAACTTACCCTCACCCTATCCTAAACCAAACCCTACCCCTAACACTCACGCAAACCCTAATCCTAACACTAACCCTAAACCTAACCCTAAACCTCACCCTCACCCTAACACTCACCCTAACCCTCACCCTCACACACACCCTAACCCTAACCCTCACCCTCATCCTCACCCTAAACCTCAGCCTTAAACTAAACATCACCCTAAACCTAACCCGCACCCTAACCCTAAACCTAACCCTCACCCTAACCCTAAGCCTAAGCCTAAACCTAACACTCACCCTCACCCTAACCCTATACCTATCACTAATACACCCTCACTCACCCTAACCCTAACCCTATCCCTCACCCTCAGCCTACCCTAAACAAAACCCTATCCCTAACCCTCACCCTACCCCTAACACTCATCCACAGCCTAACACTCACTCTCACCCTAACCCTGTCCCTAACCCTCAGCCTCATCCTAACCCTCACACTTACCCTTACCCTCACGGTAACCCTAACCCTAACCCTAACCCTCACACTAACACAAAGGCTCACACTAACCCTATCCCTACCACTCACCCTGACCCTCAACCTAAACCTAACCCTAACCCTAACCCTCACCCTAACCCTAACCCTCACCCTAAACCTCACCCTCACCCTCACCCTCACCCTCAGCCTAAACCTAGCCCTCAACCTAACCCTCAACCTAAACCTAACCCTAACCCTCATTCTAACCCTAACCTTCACCCTCACCCTCAGCCTAACCCTATCTCAAACCGTAATCCTAAATATAAGCCTCACCTTCAGCCTAACCCTAACTAAAACCCTAATCCTAACCTTAAGTCTCACGCTCACAGTCACCCTAACCCTAAACCTAACCCTAACCCTCACCCTAAACTTAACCTTCACCCTAAACCTATCCGTAACCTTCAATGTAACCCTAAACCTTACCGTAAACCTAACCCTTACCCTAAAAATAACCCTAATATTAACCCTAACCCTCACCCTAAATCTAACCCTAAACTTAACCCTAACCCTCACCTAATCCTTACCCTAATCCTCATCCTAATCCTCACAATAAACCTAACCCTCACCCTAACCCTAACACTAACCCTCATCCTCACCCTCATGCTTACCCTCAGCCTAACCCTAACCCTCAACCTAACCCTCACCCTAACCCTAACCCTAACCCTACCCCTCACTCTAACACTCAACCTAAACCTAACCCTAACCCTAACCCTCACCCTCACCCTCAGCCTAACCATAACCCAAAACCTAATCCTAAACTTAAGCCTCACCCTCACCCTCACCCTAACCCTCACCCCAACCATAACCCTCAACATCACCGTAAACCTAAACCTAACCATATCCCTCACCTTAACCCTAACCCTCAACCTAAACCTAACCGTAACCCTCACCCTAACCCAAACCCTAACCCTATCCCTTACCCTAAACCTAACCCTAACATTAACCCAAACCCTCACCATAAACCTAACCCTAAAGTTAATCCTAAACCTCACCCTAACCCTCACTCTAACCCTAACCCTAACCCTAACCCTCCCCCTCCCCCTAACCCTCGACCTAACCCTTACCCTCATCCTCACCCTAACCCTCACAATAAACCTAACCACCACCCTAACCCTAACACTAACCCTCACCCTCACCCTCATGCTCACCCTCAGCCTAACCCTAAACCTTACACGAATCCAAACACTAACCCTCACACTCACCCTCAACCTAACCCTAACCCGAACCCTAAACCTCACCCTCAACCTCACCCTCACCTTAAACCTCAGCCTCAGCCTCAACCTCACCCTAACCCTAAGCCGAGCCTAGCCCTCACCCTCACAATCACCCTCACCCTCACCTTAAACCTCAGCCTCAGCCTCAACTTCACCCTAACCCTAAACCTAACCCTTACACTAACTGTAACACTGACCCTAAACCTAACCGTAACCCACAAGCTAACCTTCACCCTCACCCTCACCATAACCCTCACCCTCACCCTAGCCCACACCCTGACCCTCACCCTCACCCTCAGCCTAACCCTGACCCTCACTCTAAACCTTACCCTTACCCTACCCTAACCCTCACCGTCATCCTAAACCTCACCCTAACAATTACCCTCAGCCTAACCTTAAACTTAACCCTAACCCTCACAATCACCCTAAACCTTAACCTCACCCTAACCCTAACCCTAACTCTACCCCTCAACCTAACCCTCATCCTAACCCTAACCGTAACCCTAATCCTCACTCTGACCCTAACCCTAACCCTACCCCTAAACCTAACCCTCACCCTCACCCTAACCCTCACTGCCTCCCTAACCCTCACCCTACCCTAACCCTCACCTACACTCTAACCCTCACCCTCAACCTCACCCTCACCCTCAACCTCACCCTAGCCCTCAGCCTAAACCAAACCCTAACCCTAACCCTCACCCTAACCCTAACCCTCACCCTAACCCTCAAACTCACCCTAACCCTCACCCTCATCCTAACCTTCACACTAACCCTTACCATCAACCTAAACCTAATCCTAAACCTAACCCTCACACTAACCTTTACCCTCACCCTAACCCTAACCCTAACCCTCACCCTAACTCTCACCCTAACCCTAACCCTAAACCTAAACCTCATCCTCATCCTAACACTAACCCTCACCCTAACCCTCCACCTAAACCTAACTGTAACCCTCAACTTAAGCGTAACCCTTACCCTAACCCTAACCCTTACCCTAAACCTAACCCTAACATTAACCCTAACCCTCACCCTAAACCTAACCCTAATCTTAAACCTAACCCTCACCCTCACCCTCACCTTAAACCTCAGCCTCAACCTCAACCTCACCCTAACCCTATGCCGAACCCTAGCCCTCACCCTCACAATCACCCTCACCCTCACCTTAAACCTCAGCCTCAGCCTCAACTTCACCCTAACCCTAAACCTAACCCTTACACTAACCGTAACACTGACCCTAAACCTAACCGTAACCCACAAGCTAACCTTTACCCTCACCCTCACCCTCACCATAACCCTCACCCTCACCCTAGCCCACACCCTCACCCTCACCCTCACCCTCAGCCTAAGCCTGACACTCACTCTAAACCTTACCCTCACCCTACCCTAACCCTCACCATCATCCTAAACCTCAGCCTAACAATTACCCTCACCCTAATCCTAAACTTAACCCTAATCCTCACAATCACGCTAAACCTTAACCTCACCCTAACCCTAACCCTAACTCTACCCCTCAACCTAACCCTCATCCTAACCCTAACCGTAACCCTAATCCTCACTCTGACCCTAACCCTAACCCTACACCTAAACCTAACCCTCACCCTCACCCTAACCCTCACCGCCTCCCTAACCCTCACCCTACCCTAACCCTCACCTACACTCTAACCCTCACCCTAAACCTCACCCTCACCCTCAACCTCACCCTAGCCCTCAGCCTAACCCAAACCCTAACCCTAACCCTCACCCTAACCCTAACCCTCACCCTAACCCTCAAACTCACCCTAACCCTCACCCTCATCCTAACCCTCACCCTAACCCTTACCATCAACCTAAACCTAATCCTAAACCTAAAACTCACACTAACCCTTACCCTCACCCTCACCCTAACCCTCACCCTAACCCTCCACCTAAACCTAACTGTAACCCTCAACTTAAGCGTAACCCTTACCCTAACCCTAACCCTTACCCTAAACCTAACCCTAACATTAACCCTAACCCTCACCGTAAACCTAACCCTAATCTTAAACCTAACCCTCACCCTAACCCTCACCCTAACCCTAACCCTAACTCTAAACCTCCCCCTCACATTAACCCTCAACCTAATCCTTACCCTCATCCTCAAACAAAACTCACAATAAAACTAACCCTCACCCTAACCCTAAAACTAACCCTCACCCTGACCCTAACCCTCAACCTAAACCTTACCCTCATCCTCACGCTAACCCTCACCCTCACCCTAACACTAACCCTCAACCTCACCGTAACCCTAATACTAACTCTCACCCTAACCCTAACCCTCACCCTCACCCTAACTCTAAACCTCACCCTAACCCTCAACCTAACCCTAACTCTAACCCTAACCTTAAACCTCACCTTAAACCTCACCCTGACCCTTACCCTCACTCTAACCCCAAACCTAACCCTAACCCTCACACTAATCCTAACCCTCACCGTAACCCTAACTATAGCCCTCACCCTCACCCTCACCCTAACACTAATACGAACCCTAACCATCACCCTAACCCTTACCCTAAACCTAGGCCTTACCTTAACCCTCAACCTAAACCTAACCCTAACCCTAACCCTCATGCTAACCCTAACCCTCACCCTCACCCTCAGCCAAAACCTAACTCAACCCCTAATCCTAACACTAAGCCTCACCCTCACCCTCACCCTAACCCAAAACCTAATCCTAAACCTAAGCCTCACCCTCACCCTAAACCTAACTGTAACCCTCACCTTAAGCGTAGCCCTTACCCTAACCCTAACCCTCACCCTAAACCTAACCCTAACCCTAAGGCTCACCTTAACCCTCACCCTAATCCGAACCCTAACTCTAACCCTCACACTAATGCTCACCCTAACCCACACCCTCACGGTAACCCTCACAGTCACCCTAACCCTCAACCTAACCCTAACCTACACCCACATACTAAACCTCACCATCATCGGAACCCGAACCTTCAGCCTAACCCTCATTCTAAACCTAACCCTAACCCTCATCCTAACCGTAATCCTAACCCTAAACCTCACCCCAACCCTAACCCTAACCCTAAACCTCACCCTAAACCTAATCCTAACCCTCACCCTCACCCTCAGTCTAACCCTAAACCTAACCCTAATACTGCACATAAACATCACCCACACCCTTACCCTAACTATAAACCTTAACCTATCCCTAAACCTCACAGTCATCCGAACTATAACCCTCAACCTAACCCTAACACTAACCCTCACCCTAACCCTAACCCTCAACCTCACCCTCACCCTAAACTTAAACCTAACCCTGTCCCTAACCCTCACCCTAACTCTCACGCGAACCATAGCCCTAAACCTCACCCTCACCCTAATCCTAACCCTAATCCTAACCCGAACCTGAACACTAACCTTAACCGTAACCATCACCCTCAACTTAACCCTAACCATAATCCTCACCCTAACCTTCACACTAACCCTAACCCTAACCCTAAACCACACCCTCACCCTAACACTCATGCTAACCATTACCCTCACCCTAACCCTAACCCTAACCCTCACACTAACTCTAACCCTCACTCTAAACTTAACCTTACTCCTCAGCCTAACCCTCATCCTAACCCTAAACCTAAACCTAACCCTCACCGTAACCCTAATCTCACCCGAACCCTGTCCCTCACCCGAACCCTCACCCGAACCCTCAGCCTAAACTTAAACCTAACCTTGTCCCAAACCCTAACCCGAACCCTAATTCTCACCCTAACCATAGCCCTAAACCTCACCCTCACCCTAATCCTAACCCTAAAACTCACCCTCACCCTAACCCTCACCCTAAAGCTAACCCTAACCCTAACCATCACCCTCACCCTAACCCTCACCTTCACTCTAACCCTCACCCTAAACCTAACCCTCACCCACACCCTAACCCTCACTCTCAACCGAACCCGCTCCCTCACCCTAAACCTCATCCTGACCCTAAACCTAACCGTAACCCTAATCCTCACCCTTACACTCAACCTAACCCTAACCCTAACCCTAAACCACACCTTCACCCTAACACTCACCCTAACCATTACCCTCACACTAACCCTAACACTAACCCTAACCCTCACACCAACTCTAACCCTCACTCTAAACCTAACCCTACTCCTCAGCCTAAACCTGATCCTAACCCGAAACCTAAATCTAACCCTCACCCTAACCCTAAACCTTACCCTCACTCGAACCCTATCTCTCACCCTCACCCTCACACTCACCCTCAGCATAACCCTAAACCTAACCCTCATGGTAAACATAAACATCACCCACACCCTCAGCCTAACTCTAACCCTAAACCTAACCCTCACGCTCACCCTCACCATCACCCTACACTTAACCCTAAACCTATTCATAACCCTCACCCTAACCCTAACTCTCACCCTAACCATAGCCCAAAACCTCACCCTCACCTTAACCCTAACCCTAACACTCAACCACACCCTAACCCTCACCCTAACCCTAACGCTAACACTAACACTCACCCTAACCCTCACACTAACCCTCACACTCACCCTCACCCTAAACCTCACCCTCACCCTAATTGTAACCCTAAACCTAACCCTCACACTAACCCTAACCCTTACCCTAACCCTCACCCTAAACCTAACCCTAAACCTCACCCACACCCTAACACTCACCTGAACCCTCACCCTCACCCTCACCGTAAACCTCACCCTCAGCCTCACCCTTATCCTAACCCTAACCCGAACCCTAATCCTAAACCTAACCCTCACCCTCACCCTCACACTAAACCTAAACCTAAACCTCACCGTCATCCTCACCCTTACCCTAACCCTAATCATAACCCACACCCTAACCCTAACACTCACACTAACCCAATACCTTAACCTCACACTCACTCTAACCCTCACCCTAACCCTCAACCTCACACTAACCTTCACCTTAACCCTAAGGCTAACCCTGACCCTCACAATCATCCTAACCTTTATCCTAACCCTAACCCTAACCCTCACCCTAACCCTAACCCTCACCCTAACCCTAATCCTAACCCTCACCCTAACGCTAACCCTAACCCTAACCCTCACACTTACCCTAACCCTCTCCCTAACCCTTACACTCACACTAACCCTAAACCTAACCCTAATCCTCACACTAACCCTAATCCTAACCCTAAACCTCAAACTCACCCTAACCCTCACCCTAACCTTAACCCTCACTCTAATCCTAACCCTCACCCACACCCTAACACTCACCCTAACCGTCACCCTCAACCTAAACATCACCCTAACCCTAACCCTCACCCTAACACTAACCATAACCCTCACCCTCACCCTAAACTTAACCCTAACCCTAACCCTCACCCTAACCCTAACCCTAACCCTAACACACACGCTAAACCTAACCCTAACCCTCACCCTAACCCTCACCCTAAAGCTAACGCTAACTCTAACCCTAACCCTCACCCTAACACTAACGCTAATCCTAACCCTCACCCTTACCCTAACCCTCTCCCTAACCCTTACACTCACACTAACCCTAAACCTAACCCTAATCCTCACACTAACCCTAATCGTAACCCTAAACCTCAAACTCACCCTAACCCTCAAGATAACCCTAACCCTCACTCTAAACCTAACCCTCACCCACACCCTAACACTCACCCCAACCGTCACCCTCAACCTAAATATCACCCTAACCCTAACCCTCACCCTAACACTAACCATAATTCTCACCCTCAACCTAACCTTAACCCTAACCCTAACCCTCACCCTAACCCTAAACCTAAGTCTAACACACACCCTAACCCTAACTCTAACCCTCAACCTAACCCGAACTCTAACCCTAAACATAACCCTCACCCTCACCCCAACCCTAACCGTAACCCTAGCCTCACGCTAAGCCTAACCCTAACCCTAATGCTATCCCAAAACCTCACCCTAACCCTAACACTCAGTCTAACCCTTACCCTCACCCTAACCCTAAATCTAATCCTAAACCTAAACCGCACTCTAACCCTAACCCTAACCCTAGCCCTCACCTTAACCCTTACCCTCACTGTCACTCCAAACCACACTGTAACCCTAAACCTCACCCTAACCCTAACCCTCACCCTAACCCTCACCCTAACCCTAACACTCACCCTAACACTAACCCTAACCCTCACCTTACGCCTCACCCTACCCCATACCCTAACCCTCACCCTAACCCTAACCCTAACCCTCAACTTCACCCTAACCCTCACTGTCACCCTAACCCTCACCCTAACCCTAACCCTTATCTACACCCTCACCCAGACCATCACCCTCACACTCAACCTAACTCTCACCTTCACCCTAAACATCACCCTAACACTAACCCTCACCCTAACCCTAACCCTAATCCTCACCTTAACCCTAACCCTCACCTTAAACCTCACCCTAACCCTAACCCTAAGCCTTTCCTAACCGAAACCCTCACCCTCACCCTAACCCTCACCCTCACCCTAGTCCTCACCCTGAAACTGACCCTAAACCTAACCCTCACCCTCAACCACACCCCACCCTCAACCTAACCCTGACCCTAAACCTCATCCTAACCCATAACCTAACCCTAACGCTAACCCTAAACCTCAACCTCACCCTAACCCTCACTCTAACCCTTACCCTCACCCTCAACCTCACCATAACCTTAACACTAACCCTAACCCTCACCCTAACACTCACAATAACACTAACCCTAACCCTCAGGCTAACTCTCACCCTAAACATAACTCTAACCCTAATTTTCACCCCATAACTAACCCTATCCCTAACCTCACACTAACCCTCACACTCATCATAAACCTAATGCTAACAATAACCTTCAACCTCACCCTAAACCTCGCCCTAACACGTAACCTCACCTCAACCCTACCCCTCACACTCACCCTAACCCTCACCCTAACCCTTATGCTCACCCTAACCCTCACCCTAATCCTAAACCTAAACCTAACACTAACCCTAACCCTCACCATCACCCTAACCCTAAGCCTAACCCTAACCCTCACCCACACCTTAATCCTCACCCTAACCCTAAGCCTATCCCTAACCCTCACCCACACGTTAATCCTCACCCTAACCCTTATCCTCTCCCGAGCCCAACCCTAAACGTCAGCCTAACCCTCATCCTAAACCTAACCCTAACCCTCACCCTAAACTTAACCCTAATCCTAATCCTAAGCCTCACCCTAACCCTAACCCTCACACTCAGGCTATACCTCAATCTCAGTATAACCCTAACCCTAACACTAATTCAAACCCTAACCCTCACCCTCACCCTAACTCTAAACCTAACACTAACCAAAACCCTCACCCTAACTCTAACCCTATCTTTAAACCTCACCTTAACCTTAACCCTAATCCTAAACCTAACCCACAACCTCACCCTAACCCTTACCCTCACGCTATCCTTAAGCCTAACCCTCAGCCTAACACTCATCCTAACCCTAACCCTAATACTAACCCTAAACCTCAACCTCAGCCTAACCTCACCTTAAACCTTACCCTCAACCTCAACCTCACCCTAACCCTAACTCTAACTCTAACCCCGAACCTCAGCCTAACACTCATCCTAACCCTAACCCTAATACTAACCCTAACCCTCACCCTAACCCTACCGCTCAGCCTAACCCTCACCCTAAACCTAACCCTAACCCTAATCATCACACTCACCTTCACCCTCACCATCACCCTCACCCAAAACCTCACCCTCACCCTCACCCTAATCCTAACCACAACCCTAAGCCTCACCTTAAAACTAACTCTGACACTCACCCTCTCCCTCACCCTAATCCTAACCCTAAACCTAAGCCTAAACGTAAACCTAACCCTCACACTCACCATCACCCCAAACCTAAACCTCACCCTAACCCTAACACTAACCCTAGCCCTCAACCTAACCCTTACCCTCACCGTCACTCTAACCCTCACCCTAACCCTAACCCTCACCCTAACACTAACCCTAAACCTCACCCTCAACATAACCCTCACCCTTACCCTCACTCTAACCCTAACCTCAACCCTAACCCTCAACCTAACCCGCATCCTAACCCTAATGCTATTTCTAACCCTCATCCTCAGCCTAACCATCACTCTAACCTTTACTCTCACCCTAAACCTAACCCTAAGCCTAAAACTAAACCTCACCCTAACCCTCACCCTCACCTTAAACCTAACCCTAACCCTCATCCTAACGCTCACCCTAACACTCACCGTCACCCTAACCCTCACCGTCACCCTAACCCTCACCCTAAACCTTTCCCTCACCCTAATCCTAACCCTAACACTTAGCGTAACCGTCACACTAAACCCAACACTCACCCTAACCCTAAACCTAACCCTCAGCCAAATCCTCTTCCTATCCCTAACCCTAACCCTAAACCTAACCCTCACCCTCAGCCTCACCCTCAGTCTAACCCTAACCCTAACACTAAAGCTAACAGTAACCCTCACACTCACCCTCACTCTAACTTTAACCCTAACCCTAACCCTGACCCTCACCCTAATCCCAACCCTATCCCTAACTCTCAACCTAACCCTAACTCTTACCCTAACCCTAACCCTCACCCTAACCCTAACGCTAATGCTATCCCTAACCCTCACCCTCACCCTAACCCTTACTCCAACCCTTACCATCACCCTAACCCTAACCCTAACCCAAACACTAAACCTCACCCAAACCCTAACCCTAACCCTAAACCTAAATTTAACCCTCACCCTAACGCTCACCCTAAAACTGAACCTAAACCAAACCCTAACCCTAAAACTAAACCTCACCCTAACCCTAAACCGAAAGTTAACCCTCACCCTACTGCTCACGCTACCCCTCAACCTAACCTTAATCCTCACATAACCCTAACCCTCACCTTAAACCTCACCCTCAACCTAATCCTAACCCTAACCCTAAACCTAAGCCTTTATTAACTGAAACCCTCACCCTCACCCTAACCCTCACCCTAACACTCACCCTTACCCTAGCCCTCACCCTAAAACTAAACCTAACCCTAACCCTCACCCAAACCCTCACCCTAACCCTAACCCTAACCATAACTCTAATGCTAACACTAGCCCTCACCCACACGCTAACCCTAATCCTAACCCTAAACCTCACCCTAACACTAATACTAACCCTAAACCTCAACCTCACCTTAACCCTCATCCTAACCCTTACCCTCACACTCAAACTCACCCTAACCCTAACTCTAACCCTAACCCTAAACCTCACCCTAACCCTCACCCTAAACCTACCCCTACCCCTACACCTCAGCCTAATCCTCACCCTAAACTCTAACTCTAATCCTCACCCTATCCCTAAACCTAACCCTAACCCTCACCCTAAACCTAAACCTAACCCTAATCCTCACCCTATCCCTAACCCTAACCCTAACCCTCACCCTAAAACTCAACCTCACCGTAACCCTAATGATAACTTTAAACCTCAACCTAACCCTAACCCTCACCCTAAACCTTACCCTAACCCTAACCCTAACCCTAACCCTAACCCTCACACTAAACTTAACCCTCACCCTAACAATAACGTTAACCCTAACCCTCACACTAACACTAATCCTAACCCTAACCCTCACCATAATCCTAACTTTAACCCTAGCCCTCAGCCTCATCCTAGCCCTCACCCTAACCCTTAACCTAACACTAACCAAAAAACTAACCCTAAACCTAACTATCACCCTCTCCCTCACCCTCACCATCACCCTTACCCTAACCCTCACCCTAACCCTAACCATAACCCTGAGCCTCATCCTATACCTAACTCTGACCCTCACCCTCAACCTCACCCTAAGCCTAACCCCAAACCTAAGCCTAATCCTAAACCTAACCCTCACCCTCACCCTCATGCTAAACCTAAACCTCACCCTAACCCTAACCACATCCCTAGCCCTCACCCTAACCCATACCCTCACCGTCACTCTAATCCTCACCCTAACTCTAAACCTCACCCTCACCCTAACCCTAACCCTCATCCTAACCCTAACCCTAACCCTCAACATTACCCTCACTCTCACCATAATCCTAACCGTAACCCTAACCCTAATGCTATCTCTAGCCCTCCCCCTCAGGCTAACCATCACTCTAACCCTTACCTTCACCATACCCTAACCCTAACCCTAAACCTAAACCTCAACCTCACCCTCACCGTCACCCTAAACCTAACAGTCACCCTCACCCTAACCCTCACCCTAAACCTTTCCCTCACCCTAATCCTAACCCTAACACTTAGCCTAACCCTCACACTAAACCTAACCCTCACCCTAACCCTAAACCTGATCCTCAGCCAAACACTCTTCCTAACCCTAACCCTAATCCTAAACCTAACCCTCACCCTAAACCTAAACCTCACCCTCACTCTCACCCTCAGCCTAACACTAACCCTAATCCTCACACTCAACCTCACCCCTAACCTCAACTTAACCCTAACCCTAACCCTCACCCTCACCCTAACCCTAACCCTAATGCTAATCCTAAAACTAAACCTCACCCTAACCCTCACCCTAATCCTTACCCTCAACCTCAAACTCACCCTAACCGTAACACTAACCCTAACCCTAACCCTCATCCTAACCCTCACACTAACCTTAACCCTAGCCCTACCCCTCAGCCTAACCCTCACCCTAAACCTAACCCTAAGCCTAATCCTCACCCTATACCTAAACCTAACTTCACCCTCGCCCTAGCCCTCACCCTAAAGGTAAAGCTAACCCTAACCCTCACCCTCAACCTCACCCCACCCTCAACCTAACCCTAACCCTAACCCTCACTCTAACCCTAACCCTAACCCTAATGCTAATCCTAAACCTCAACCTCACCCTAACCCTCATGCTAAACATTACCCTCACCCTCAACTTCACCCTAACCATAACACTAACCCTAACCCTAACCCTAACACTAACCCTCACACTAACCCTAACCCTATCCCTCAGCCTAATCCTCACCCTAAACCTAACCCTAACCCTAATCCTCACCCTATACCTAACCCTAACCCTAACCCTCACCCTAACCCTCTCCCTCACCATAAACCTAATGCTAACATTAACAGTCAACATCACCCTAAACCTCGCCCTAAACCTTATCCTCACCTTAACTCTATCCCTCACACTCACCCTAATCCTCAGCCTAACCCTTATCCTCACCATAACCCTCACCCTAATCCTAACCCTAAATCTAACACTAACCCTCACCCTAAACCTAAGCCTAACCCTAACCCTCATATTACCCTCACCCTAACCCTTACCCTCCCCCGAACCCTAACCCTAACCCTCAGCCTAACCCTCATCCTAAACCTAACCCTAACCCTAACCCTCACCCTAACCTTAACCCTAACAATAATCCTCACACTAAACCTAAACCTCACCCTAAACCTAACCGTACACAACACCCTAACCCTAACTTTAAACTAACGCTAACCCTAACCTTCACCATAACCCTAACCCTAACCTAAACCTCAAACTCACCGTAACCCTCACCGTCACCCTAACCCTCACTCAAACCCTAATCATCACCCTAACCCGAATGGGAACACTCACCCTAACCGTCACCCTCAACCTAAACATCACCTTAAACCTAACCCTCAACCTAACACTAACCATAATCCTCAACCTCACACTATCCTTAACACTAACCCTAACCCTAAACCTAACCTTCACCGTAACCCTCACCCTAACACTCAGGCTAAGCCAAACCCTCACTCTCACCCTAACCCTAACCCTAACCCTAAACCTCACCCTAACCCTCAACCTCACCGTAACCCTAATGCTAACATTAAACCTCAACCTCACCCTAACCCTCACCCTTACCCTTACCCTCACCCTAACTCTAAGCCTAACCCTAACCCTCACACTAAACCTAACCCTCACCCTAACAATAACGCTAATCCTTCCCCTCACACTAACACTCACCCTAACCCTAACCTCACCCTAATCCTAACCGTAACCCTAGCCCTCAGCCTCACCTTAGCCTTCACCCTAACTCTAAAACTAACACTAACCATAAAACTAACCCTAAACCTAACTCTCACCCAAACCCTCACACTCACCATTCCCCTCACCCAAACCCACAACCTAAACCTAAGCCTCACCCTAAACCTAACCCTAGCCTTCACCCTACCCCTTACCCAAACCGTCACTCTAACACTCACTCTAACCCTAACCCTCACCCTCACCCTCACCCTAACCCTAACCCTAACCCTAACCCTCACCCTAACCCTAACCCGAACCCGAACCCTTACCTTCAACATATCCCTCACTCTCACCCTAACTATAACCGTAACCCTAACCTTCACCCTATCCCTAACCCTAACTCTAATGCTATCCCTAACCCTCACACTCACCCAAACCATGACTCTAACCCTTACCCTCACCCTACCCTAACCCTAACCCTAAACGTAAACCTCACCCTAACACTAACCCTAGCCCTCATCCTAACCCTTACCCTCACCGTCACTCTAACCCTCACCCCAACCCTAAACCTCACCCTAAACTTAACCCTCACCCTCCCACTAACCCTAACCCTCACCCTAAACCTAATGCTAACACTAATGCTATTTCTAACCCTCACCCTCACCCTAACCCTCACTCTAACCCTTACCCTCACCCTAACCCTAACACTATCCCTAAAACTAAACCTCACCCTTACCCTCACCCTTACCAGAAACCTAACCCTAACCCTCATCCTAACGCTCACCCTAAACCTCACCATAACCCTAACCCTCACCGTCATCCTAACACCAACCCTATCCCTAACCCTCAACCTAACCCTAACCATAACCCTAACCCTAATGCTAACCCTAACCCTCACACTCACCCTAAACCAAACTCTAACCATAACCCTAACCCTAACCTTCACCCTAACCCCAAACCTATCCATAAACCTCACCCTAACCCTAACCCTCACCCTAACCCTTACCATCACCCTAACCCTCACCCCAACCCTAACCCTAACACTAACAGTAAACCTCACCCTAACCCTCACCCTAACCCTAAACCTAAACTTAACACTCATCCTAACGCTCACCCTAACCCTCAAACTAACCCTAACCCTCAAACTCATCCTAACTCTCACCCTATACCTTACCCTCACCCTAACCCTAATCCTAACCCCAACTCTAACCCTCCGCTTCACCCTAACCCTCAACCTAAACCTAAAACTCACCCTAACCATAACCCTAGCCCTCACCCTAATCCTTACATAAACCGTCACCCTAAAAGTCACCATCACCCTAACCCTCACCCTAAACCTTTCCTCCACCCTAATCCTAACCCTAACCCTAAGCCTAACCCTCACACTAACCCTATCCCTCACCCTAACCCTAACCCTAATCCTCAGCCAAACCCTCTTCCTAACCCTAACCCTAACACTAACTCTAACCCTCACCCTAAGCCTAACCTGAAGCCTAACCCTCAACCTCACCCTCACCCTAACTCTAACGCTGTCCCTAAACGTCACCCTCACCCTAAACCTCATCCTAACCCTTACCCTCACCATAACCCTAACCCTAACCCTATCCCTAATCCTCATTGCAACCCTAACCATCACTCTCACCCTAACCCTAACCGACACCTTAACCCTAAACCTAACTCTCACCCTAACCCTAAACCTAACCCTAATGCTAATCCTAAACCTCAAACTCAACCTAAACCTCACCCTAACCCTTACCCTCACCCTCAACCTCACCCTGACCCTCACAGTATACCTAACACTAACCCTCACCCTAACCCTCACACTAAACCTAACCCTAACCCTAACCCTCAGCCTAACCCTCACCCTAAACATAACCCTAACCCTAATCCTCACCCTAAACCTAAAACTAACCCTCACTCTAACCCTCACCCTAACCCTCACACTAACCCTAACCCTAACCCTAACCCTCACCCTCACCCTCTCCCTAACCCTAACCCTAACCCTCAACCTAACCCTCTCCCTCACTGTAACCCTAATGCTAAAATTAACCCTCAACCTCACCCTAACCCTCACCTAACCCTTACCCTCATCCTAACCCTAAACCTAACACTCACCCTCACGCTCACCCTAAGCCTAACCCTAAACGTAAGCCTAGGCCTAAACCTAACCTTTACCCTCACCCTCACCGTAAACATAAACCTCACCCTAACACTAACCCTAACCCTCACCCTAACCCTCACTCTAACCCTAACCCTAAACCTCACCCTAACTCTAAACCTAAACCTAACCCTAACCCTACACCTCAACATTACCCTCACCCTCACCCTAAACCAAACGGAAACTCAAACGCTCACCCTAAACCTAACCCTAACCCTAATGCTATGACTAACCCTCAACCTCACCCTAACCCTCACTCTTACCCTTACCCTCATCCTAACCCCAACACTAACCCTAAACCTAAACATCACCCTAAGCTTAACCCTAACCCTATCCCTCACCCTATCCCTTACCCTCACCATCACTCTAACCCTCACCATAACCATAACCCTCACCCTAACCTTAACCCTAACCCTCAAAATAACCCTCAACCTCACCCTAACCCTAACCCTAACCCTAACCCTCACCCTAACCCTAACCCTAACACTAATGCTATCCTTAACCCTCACCCTCACCCTAAATCTCACTCTAACCCTTACCCTCACCCTAACCCTAATCCTAACCCTAAAACTAAACCTCACCCTAACCCACACCTTAACCCTAAACCTAACCCTAACCCTCATTCTAACGCTCACCCTAACCCTCACCCTAACCCTAACACTCACCTTCACCCTAACCCTCACCCTAAAACTTTCCCTCACCCTAATCCTAACCCTAACCCTAAGCCAAACCCTCACCCTCACCCTCACCCTACCCCTAACCCTAAATCTCAGCCAAACCCTCTTCCTAACCCTAAACCTAATCCTCAACCTAACCCTAACCCTAAACCTAAATGTAATCCTCACCCCAACCCTAAACCTCACCCTTACCCTAACCCTCACCCTCAGCCTAACCCTAACCCTAACCCTAATTCTAACCCTAATCCTCACACTTACCCTCACCCAACTCTAACCATAACCCTAACCCTGACCCTCACCCTAACCCCAACCCTATCCCTAACCCTCAACCTAACACTAACCCTTACTCTAAACCTAACCCTAACCCTCACCCTAACCCTAACCCTAACCCTAATGCTATCCCTAACCCTCACCCTCACCCTAACCCTCACTCTAACACTTACCCTCACCCTAACCCTCACCCTCACCCTAAACCTAAACCTAAACCTCACCCTAACGCTCACCCTAACCCTCAATCTAACCCTTGTGCTAACAGTAACCCTCATTCTCACCCTAATCCTGACCCTAATCATTATCCTCACAGTAACCCTAACCATAACCCTCACCCGCACATTAACGCTAACCCTCACCCAAAGCCTAACCCTACCCCTCTACCTAACCCTAACTCTAACCCTAACCCTAACCCTCACATTCAACCTAACCCTCACCTACACCCTCACCCTCACCCTCAGCCTAACCCTAACCCTAAACCTAACCCTAACCTTTACCCTAACCCTCACCCTCAACCTCACCCCAACCTCAACCTATCCCTAAGCCTAACACTCACCCTAACCCTAACCCTAACCCTAATGCTATCCCTAACCCTCATCCTCAACCTAAACCTCACTCTAACCTTTACCCTCACCCTAACCCTCACAATAAACCTAAACCTAAACCTAACACTCACCTTAATGCCCACCCTAACCCTCAACCTAACCCTAACCCTCACCCTCACCCTAAACATTACCCTCACCCTAACCCTAACCCTCACCCTAACTCTAACGCTGTCCCTAAACCTCATCCACACCCTAAACCTCATTCTAACCCTTACCCTCACCATAACCCTAACCCTCACCCTAACTCTAACGCTGTCCCTAAACCTCATCCACACCCTAAACCTCATTCTAACCCTTACCCTCACCATAACCCTAACCCTAACACTAACCCTAACCCTAATCCTCACCGCAAACCTAACCCTCACCCTCACCCTAACCCTCACCGTCAACTTAACCCTCACCGTCACCTTAACCCTCACCCTAACCTTAACTGTCACCCACACCCTAAACTCACCCTCACCCTCACCCTCACCATAACCTTGCCCTAAACCTCACCCTAAGCCTAAACCTCACCCTAAACCTAACTCTAACCCTCAACCTCATACTAACCCTAACCTTCACCTTAACCCTCACCCTAACCCTCACCCTAACGGTCACCCTAACCCTTATCTTCACACTAACCCTAACCCTAACCCTAACCCTCACCCTAACCCTAACCCTAAACCTCACCGTCATCTTAACCCTCACAATCACCCTACCCTCACCCTAAACCTAACACTAACCATCAACCTCATACTAAACATAACCTCACCTTAACCCTCACCCTATCCCTCACACTAAACCTAACGCTAACCCTAAGCCTCACTCTCACTCTAACCCTCACCCTAACTCTTATCCTCACACTAACCCTAACCCTAACCTTAACCCTCACATTAACCCTAACCCTAATCCTCACCTTCACCCTAACCTCACGTCACCTTAACCCTCACGCTAACCTTAACCCTCACAGACACCCTCACCCTCACCCTCAACCTCACCCTCACCCTAACCGTGACCCTCACCCTAAACATCACCCTAACCCTATCCCTCACCCTAACCCTAACCCTAATCCTCACCCTAACCCTAACCCTCACCTTAAACCTCACCCTCACCCTAATCCTCACACTAAACATAACTATAAGCCTTTCCTAAACGAAATCCTCACCCTCACCCTAACCCTCTCCCTAACCTTCACCCTCACCCTAGCTCTCACCCTAAAGCTAACCGTAACCCTAACCCTCACCCTCAACCTCACCCCCACCCTCAACCTAACCCTAACCCTAACTCTCACCCTAACACTAATGCTAATCCTAAACCTCTACCTCACCCTAAACCTCACCCTAACCCTTACCCTCACACTCAAACCCACCCTAAACCTAACACTAACCCTAAACCTAACCCTCAACCTAACCCTCACACTAACCCTAACCCTAACCCTAACCCTCAACCTAACCCTCACACTAACCCTAACCCTAACCCTACCCCTCAGCCTAACCCTCACCCTAAACGTAACCCTAACCCTAATCCTCACCCTAAAACTAACTCTAACCCTCACGCTAACACTCACCCTAACCCTAACACTCACACTAACATTCTAACGCTGTACCTAAACCTCACCCTCACCCTAAACCTCATCCTAACCCTTACCCTCACCCTAACCCTAATCCTAACCCTAACCCTCACACTAAACCTAACCCTCACCCTAACAATAACGCTAACCCTACCACTCACACTAACACTCACCCTAACCCTAACTCTCACCCTAATCCTAACCGTAACCCTAGCCCTCAGCCTCACCCTAGCCCTCACCCTAACTCTAAACCTAAAGCTAACCATAAAACTAAACCTAAACCTAACTCTTACCCTCACGCTCACCCTCACCATCCCCCTCACCCTAACCCTCAACCTAAACCTAAACCTCACCCTAACCCTAAACCTAGCCCTCACCCTAAACCTTACCCAAACCGTCACTCTAACCCTCACCCGAATCCTAACACTCACCCTCACCCTCACCCTAACCCTAACCTTAACCCTAACCCTCAACATAACCCTCACTCCCACCCTAACTCTAACTGTAACTCTAACCCTCAACCTATCCCTAACCCTAACCCTAATGCTATCCCTAACCCTCACCCTCACCCAAGCCCTCACTCTAACCCTTACCCTCACCCTACCCTAACCCAAACCCTAAACCTAAACCTCACCCTAACCCTAACCCTAGCCCTCATCCTAACCCTTAGCCTCACCGTCACTCTAACCCTCAACCCATCCCTAACCCTCACCCTAGCCCTAACCCTCACCCTCACCCTAACCCTAGCCCTAAACCTAAACCTCACCCTAACCCTAACCCTAATGCTATTCCTAACCTTCACACTCACCATAACCCTCACTCTAAACCTTACACTCACCATAACACTAACATTAACCCTAAAACTAAACCTCACCCTAAACCTCACCCTTACCCTAAACCTAACCCTAACACTCATCCTAATGCTCACCCTAACCCTCACCCTAACCCTAAGCCTCACTGTCACCCTAACCGCAATCCTACCCCTACCACTCAACCTAACCCTAACCCTAAACCTAATGCTAACCCTAAGCCTCACACTCATCCTTAACCTAACTCTAACCCTAACCCTGACCTTCACCCTAACCCCAACCCTATTCCTAACCCTCAACCTAACCCTAACCCTCACCCTCACCCTAACCCTAACACTAATGCTTATGCTATCCCTAAAACTCACCCTCACCCTAAGCCTCACTCCAACCCTTACCATCACCCTAACCCTCACCCTAACCCTAACCCTAACACTAACATTAAACCTCACCATTACCTTCGCCCTAATCCTAAACTTAAACTTAACACTCAGCCTAACGCTCACCCTAACCCTCAACCTAACCCTAACCCTCACCCTCATCCTAACCCTCACCCTAAACCTTACCCTCACCCTAACCCTAACCCTAAACCCAACTTTAACCCTCACCCTCACCCTAAGCCTAACCTGAACCCTAACCCTCACCCTAACTCTAACGCTATCCCTAATACTCACCCTCACCCTAAACCTCATCCTAACCCTCACCCTCACCGTAACCCTAACCCTAACCCTAACCTTAATCCTCACACATATCCTAACCCTAATCTTCACCCTAAACTTAACACTAACCCTAACACAAACCCTCACACTAACCATCACACTAACCCTAGTCCTCACGCTAACCATTACCCTCAACCTCACCCTAACCCTAACCCTCACCCTAACCCTCACCCTCACACTAACCCTAACCCTAATCCTCAACCTCACACTCACCGTAACCATACTCTAAGCCTAACCCTCAAGCTAACCCTAACCATAACCCTAATGCTAACTCTAAACCTCACCCTCCCCCTAACCCTAAACCTAACCCTAACCCTAATTTTAACCCTAACCCTCACCCTCACCCTAAACCTCACCTTACACTTAACCCTCACCCTCACCCTTACCCTAACCCTAACACTAACCCTAATCCTAAACATAACCCTCACCCTCACCCTCACCAAAACCTAAACCTCACCCTAACCCTAACCCTAAATCTAGCCCTCACCCTAACCTTTACCCTCACCTTCACCCTAACCCTAACGCCCACCCTAATCCTAACCCTCACCCTAACCCTCACCCTAACCCTAATGCTGTCCTTACCTCTCACCCTCACCCTAACCCTCACGCTAACCCTAACCCTAAACCTCACAGTAAACCTCACCCTAACCCTCATCCTAAACCTAAACCTAAAACTAACCCTCACCCTAATGCTCACCCTAACCCTCAACCTAAACCTAATCCTCACCCTCAACCTAAACCTCACCCTATACCTTACCTTCACCCTAACCCTAAATCAAACCCTAACTCTAAACCTCACCCTCACCCTAAGCCTAACCCAAACCTTCACCCTAACTCTAACGATATCCCTAAAACTCACCCTCACCCTAAACCTCATCCTAACGCTTACCGTCAACATAACCCTAATCCTAACATTAACCCTAATCCTCACCATAATCCTAACCTTCACCCTCACCCTAACTCTCACCGTCAACTTAACCCTCACCCTAAACCTAACCCTCACCCTCACCCTCACAATCACCCTCACACTAACCCTCACCCTCACCCTCATCCTAACCCTAACCATAACACTAACCATCACCCTAAACCTAACTCTTAATCTCACCCTCACCCTAAACCTCATCCTAACCCTAACCTTAACGCTAGCCCTCACCCTAAACCTTACCGTCACCGCTACCCTAACCCTAACCCTCAACCTAAACCTAACCCTCACCCTAATCCTAACCCTAACCCTCACCCTCACCCTAACCTTAACAGTAACCCTAACCCTATCCGTCACCCTAAACCTAACCCTAACCCTAATGCTATCACTAAACCTCACTCTCAACCTAACATTAACCCTAACCCTAATCCTCACCCTAACCCTAACCCTAACACTAATGTTATCCCTAACCCTCACCCTCGCCTTAACCCTAACGGTAACCCTAACCCTAAACCTAACCCTCACCCTCACCCTAACCCTAACAGTAACCCTAACCCTATCCGTCACCCTAAACCTAACCCTAACCCTAATGCTATCACGAAACCTCACTCTCAACCTAACCCTAACCCTAACCCTAACCCTCACCCTAACCCTAACCCTAACACTAATGCTATCCCTAACCCTCCACCTCAACCTAACCCTAACGGTAACATTAACCATCATGCTAAACCTCAACCTAACCGTACTGCAACACCTAAACCTCAACCTCACCCTAACCCTCACTCTAAACCTTACCCTCACCCTAAAACTAACACTAAACATAAACCTAAACCTCACCCTAAACTTAACCCTAACCACATCCCTCACCCTAACCCTTACCCTCACAGTCACTCTAACCCTCACCCTAACCATAAACCTCACCCTAACCCTAACCCTAAACCTCAACCTAACCCTAACCCTAAACCTAAACCTAATCCTCACCCTAACCCTAAACCTCAGCCTCAACCTCACCCTCACCCTCAGTCAAACCCTAACCCTAACCCTAATCCTAACCCTAAACCTCACACTCACCCTCACCCTACTCAAACCCTAACCCTAACCCTCACCCTCACCCTAACCCCAACCCTATCCCTAACCCTCAACCTAATACTAACCCTTACTCTAACCCTAACTCTAACCCTCACCCTAACCCTAACACTAACCCTAATGCTATCCCTAACCCTCACCCTCACCCTAACCCTCACTCTAACACTTTTCCTCACCCTAACCCTCACCCTCACCTTAAACCTAAACCTAAACCTTACCCTAACGCTCACCCTAACCCTCAATCTAACCCTAAACCTCATTCTCACCCTAATCCTCACCCTAACCATTATCCTCACAGTAACCTTAACCCTAAATCTAACCCGCACATTAACGCCAAACCTCACCCTAACCCTAACCCTACCCCTCAACCTACCCCTCTACCTGACCCTAATTCTAACCCTCACCCTAAACCTCACCCTCACCCTCAGCCTAACCCTAACCCTAACTTTAAACCTAACCCTAAACCTAACCCTTACCCTTACCCGCAACCTCACCCCACCCTCAACCTAACCCTAACCCTAACACTCACCCTAACCCTAACACTAACCCTAATGCTATCCCTAACCCTCACCCTCACCCTAACCCTCACTCTAACCCTTACTCTCACCCTAACCCTCACCCTAACACTAACCCTATCACTAACACTAAACCTCACCCTAACCCTCACAACAACCCTAAAACAAAACCTAACACTCACCTTAATGCCCACCCTAACCCTCAACTATCCCTAACCCTCACCCTTACCCTAACCCTCACCCTAAACATTACCCTCACACTAACCCTAACCTTAACCCAAACTCTAACCCTCACCCTCATCCTAAGTCTAACCTCACCCTATCCCTCACATTAACCCTAACCCTCACCCTAACCCTAACCCTAACCTTCACCCTACCCCTCACCCTAACCCTAACCCTAACCCAAACCCTCACCCTAACCCTAACCCTCACCTACACCCCCTCCATCACCATCACCCTCACCCTAACATTCACCCTCACCCTAAACATCACCCTAAACCTAACCCTCACCCTAACCCTAACCCTAATACTCACCCTAACCCTAACCCTCACCTTAAAACTCACCCTCACCATAATCCTCACTTTAACCCTAACCCTAAGCCTTTCCTAACCGAAACCCTCACCCTCACCCTAAGCCTCAACCTCACCCTAGCACTCACCCTAAAACTAAACCTAACCCTAACCCTCAACCTCAAACTCACACCCATTCTCAACCTAACCCTAACCCTAACCCTAATCCTCACCCTAACCCTAACCCTAATGCTAACCCTAAATCTCATCCTCAGACTAACTCTCACCTAATCCTTACTCTCAACCTCAACCTCAACCTAACCCTAACACTAACCCTAACCCTCCCCTAACCCTCACCCTAAGCCTAACCCTGACTGTACCCCTCAGCCTAACCCTCATCCTAAACCTAACCCTAAACCTAATCCTCTCCCTATACCTAACCCTAACCCTAACCCTCACGCTAACCTTCACCCTCACCATAAACCTAATGTTAACCTTAACCCTCAACCTCACCCTAAACCTCGCCCTAATGCTAACCGTCACCTTAACCCTATCCCTCCCCCTGACCCTAACCCTCACCTTAACCCTTACGCTCACCCTGACCCTCACTCTCACCCTAACCCTCAGCCTAACCCTTACCCTCCCCCAAACCCTAAACCTAACGGTCAACCTAACCCTCATCCTAAACCTAACCCTAACCCTAACCCTCACCTTAAACTTAACCCTAACATTAACCCTCACCCTAACCCTAACCCTCACCCTCAGCCACAACCTCAACCTCAGCCTAACCCTAACCCTAACCCTAATTCAAACCCTCACCTTCACCCTAACCGTCACCCTAACTCTAACACTGTCCCTAAACCTCACCCTTACCCTAAATCTCATTCTAACCCTTACCCTCACCATAACCCTAACCCTAACCCTAACACTAATCCTCACCGCAACCCTAACCCTCACCCTCACCCTAACCCTCACTGTCACCTTAATCCTCACCCTAACCCTAACCATCACCCACACCCTAAAACTCACCCTCACCCTCAACCTCACCATAACCTTACCCTAAACCTCACCCTAAACCTAACCCTCACCCTAAACCTAACTCTAACCCTCACCGTCATCCTAACCCTCACCATCACCCTATCCTCACCCTAAACCTAACTCTAACCCTCACCCTCATACTAACCCTAACCCTCACCTTAAACGTCACCCTATCCCTCACACTAACCCTAACACTAACCCAGCCCTCACTCTCACTCTAACCCTCACTCTAACCCTTATCCTCACACCAACCCTAACAATAACCCTAACCCTCACATTAACCCTAACGCTCACCCTAACCCTTACCTAACCTCTCACCCTACCCCTCACCCTAACCCTAACCTAACCCTCACCCTAACCCTAACCCTAATCCTCACCTTCACCCTAACCCTCACGTCACCCTAACCCTCACGGTAACCCTAACCCTCACCTACACCCTCACCCTCACCATCACCCTCACCCTCACCTTAACCGTCACCCTCATCCTAAACATCACCCTAACCCTAACCCTCACTCTAACCCTAATCCTCACCATAACCCTAACTCTCACCTTAAACCTCACCCTCACCCTAATCCTCACCCTAAACCTAACCCTAAGCATTTCCTAAACGAAACACTCACCCTCACCCTAACCCTCTCCTTAACCCTCACCCATAACCTAGCCCTCACCATAAAGCTAACCTTAACCCTAACCCTAACCCTCAACCTCACCCCCACCCTCAACCTAACCCTAACCCTAACTCTCACCCTAACCCTCAACCTAACCTTAATGCTAATTCTAAACCTCTACCTCACCCTAAACCAAAATCTAACCCTTACCCACACCCTCACTCTCACCCTAACCCTAACACTAACCCTAACCATAAACCTCACACTAACCCTAACCCTAACCCTACCCCTCAGCCTAACCCTCACCCTAATCATAACTCTAACCCTAATCCTCACCCTAAATCTAACCCTAAACCTAACCCTAACCCTCAACCTAACCCTCACCCTAACCCTAACACTCACCGTCACCATAAAACCTCACCCTAAACCTTTCCTTCACCCTAATCCTAACCCTAACCCTAAGCCTAACCCTCACACTAACCCTATCCCTCACCCTAAACCTAACCCTAATACTCAGCCAAACCCTCTTCCTAACCCTAACCCTAACACTAACTCTAACCCTCACAATCACCCTTAGCCTAACCTGAACCCTAACCCTCAACCTTAACCTCACCCTAACTCTAACGCTGGCCCTAAACCTCACCCTCACCCTAAACCTCATCCTAACCCTATCCTCACCATTACCCTAACCCTAACCCTAACCCTAATCCTCACCGCAACCCTAACCCTCACCCTCACCGTAACCCTCAATGTCACCTTAACCTCACCCTTACCTTAACTGTCACGCACACCCTAAAACTCACCCTCACCCTCACCCGAACCCTCACCCTAGACTTACCCTAAACCTCACCCTAACCCTAACCCTCACCCTAAACCTAAGTCCAACACTCACCCTCATACTAACACTAACCCTCACCTTAACCCTCACCCTAAACCTAAACCCAAACCTAACCCTCACCCTAATGCTCACCTTAACACTCACCCTAACCCTTACCCTCACAGACACCCAAAAACTCACCCAAAACCTTTCCCTCACCCTAACAATAACGCTAACGCTACCCCTCACCCTAACATTCACCCTAAACCTAACCCTCACCCTCACCCTAACCCTAATCCTAACCCTAACACTCACCCTAATCCTAAACCTAAACCTAACCCTCACCCTAACCCTATCCTTAATCCTAACCCTCAACATAACCCTCACCCTCACCCTCACCCTAACCCTAACCATAAACCCAACCCTCCCCCTAACTCTAACCTAACACTAATGCTATCCCTATTCCTCACCCTCACCCTAACCCTCACTCTAACCCTTACCCTCACCCTCACCCTAACCCTAACCCTAAAACTAAACCTCATCCTAACCCTCACCCTAACCCTAAACCTAACGCTAACACTCACCTTAACGCTCACCTTAACCCTCACCCTAACCCTAACCCTCACAGTCATTTTAAAACTCACACTAAACCTTTCCCTCACCCTAATCTTAACCCTAACCCTAATCCTAACCCTCACACTAACCCTAACCCTCACCCTAACCCTAACTGTAACACACAGCCAAACCCTCACCCTATCCCTAACCCTAACCCTCAACCTAACCCTAACCCTAACCCTCAACCTAATCCTAACCCTAAACCTAATCCTAACCCACAGCCTAACCGTAAACCTCACACTCACCCTCACCCTCACCCTCATCCTAACCCTAACCCTAACCCTAATCCTAGCCCTAACCCTCACACTCAACCTCACCCTAACTCTAACCCTTACCCTAACCCTGACCCTCACCCTAACTCCAACCCTATCCCTAACCCTCAAACTAACACTAACCCTCACCCTTACCCTAACCCTCACCCTCACCCTAACCCTAACACTAACACTAAACCTCACCCTAACACTCACCCTAACCCTAAACCTAAACCTAACCCTCACCCTAACTCTCACCCTAACCCTCAACTTAACCCTAACCCTCACCCTCACCCTAACCCTCACCCTTAACCTTACGCTCACCCTAACCCTAACCCTAACTCTAACCGTCACCCTCACCTTAAGCCTAACCTGAACTCTAACCCTCACCCTAACTCTAATGCTGTCCCTAAACCTCACCCTCGCCCTAAACCTCATTCTAACCCTTACCCTCACCATAACTCTAACCCTAACCCTAACCCTAATCCTCACTGCAACCCTAACCCTCAACCTCACCCTAACCTTCACCGTCACCTTAACCCTCACCCTAATCCTAACCATCACCCACACCCTAAAACTCACCCTCACCCTCACCCGAACCCTCACCATAACCTTACCCTAAACCTCACCCTAAACTTAACCCTCAACCTAAAGCTAACTCAAACCCTCATGCTCATAATAGCCCTAACCCTCAAATTAACCCTCACCCTAACCCTCACCCTAACCCTAAGGCTAACCCTAACCCTCAATCTCACCCTACCCCTCACCCTAACCCTAACCCTAACCCAAACCCTCACCCTAACCCTAACCCTCACCTACACCCCCTCCATCACAATCACCCTCACCCTAACATTCTCCCTCACCCTAAACCTCAACCTAAACCTAACCCTCACCCTAACCCTAACCCTAATACTCACCATAACCCTAACCCTCACCTTAAAACTCACCCTCACCATAATCCTCACCTTAACCCTAACCCTAAGCCTTTCCTAACCGAAACCCTCACCCTCACCCTAAGCCTCAACTTCACCCTAGCACTCACCCTAAAACTAAACCTAACCCTAACCCTCAACCTCAAACTCACCCCCATCCTCAACCTAACCCTAACCCTAACCCAAACCCTCACCCTAACCCTAATCCTCACCCTAACCCTAACCCTAATGCTAACCCTAAACCTCAAACTCAGACTAACCCTCACCTAACTCTTACTCTCAACCTCAACCTCAAGCTAACCCTAACACTAACCCTAACCCTCCCCTAACCCTCACCCTAAGCCTAACCCTGACTGTACCCCTCAGCCTAACCCTCATCCTAAACCTAACCCTAAACCTAATCCTCTCCCTATACCTAACCCTAACCCTAACCCTCACGCTAACCTTCACCCTCACCATAAACCTAATGTTAACCTTAACCCTCAACCTCACCCTAAACCTCGCCCTAACGCTAACCGTCACCTTAACCCTATCCCTCTCCCTGACCCTAACCCTCACCTTAACCCTTACCCTCACCCTGACCTTCACTCTCACCCTAACCCTCAGCCTAACCCTTACCCTCCCCCGAACCCTAACCCTAATGGTCAACCTAACCCTCACCCTAAACCTAACCCTAACCCTAACCCTCACCCTAAACTTAACCCTAACCCTAACCCTCACCCTAACCCTAACCCTCACCCTCAGCCACAACCTCACCCTCAGCCTAACCCTAACCCTAACCCTAATTCAAACCCTAACCCTCACCCTCACCCTAACTCAAAACCTAACCCTAACCAAAACCCTCACGCTAACCCTAACCCTATCCCTAACCCTCACCCTAACCCTAAAACTAATCCTAAACCTAAACCTCACCCTCACCCTAACCCTTACCCTCACCCTAACCCTAAGCCTAACCCTCAGCCTAACCCTCATAATAACCCTAAACCTAATGCTAACCCTCACCCTAACGTTAATCCTAACCCTAACACTAACACTAACCCTAACCGTCACAATCACCCTCAACCTCACCATCACCCTCACCCTAACCCTCACAATCACCCTCACCTTAACCCTAAACATAACCCTAACCCTCACCCTAAACCAAACTATTACCCTCACCCTCATCATCATCCTCACGGTAACCCTCACCCTCACTCTCACCCTAACCCTAACCATAACCCTAAACCTAACTCTGACCCTCACTCTCACCCTCACCCTAAGCCTAACCCTAAACCTAAGCCTAAGACTAAGCCTAAACCTAACCCTCACCCTCACCCTCACTCAAACCTAAAAATCAGCCTAACCCGAAGCCTAACCCTAGCCCTCACCCTAACACTTACACTCACAATAAACCTAACCCTAATCCTCAACCTAAACCTAACCCTCACCATAACCCTAATGCTAATCCTCACCCTCACCCTCACCCTAACCCTAACCCTAACCCTCACACTAAACCTAACTCTAACCCTAATGCTAACCCTAACCCTCACCCTCACCCTCACCATAACCCTAAGCATAACTCTAACACTCACCCTAACCCTAACCCTAACCCTAATGCTGTCCTTACCCCTCACCATCACCCTAACCCTCACTCTAACGCTTACCCTCACCCTAACCCTCACGCTAACCCTAAACCTAACCCTCACCCTCACCCTCACTCAAACCTAAAAATCAGCCTAACCCGAAGCCTAACCCTGGCCCTCACCCTAACACTTACACTCACAATAAACCTAACCCTAATCCTCAACCTAAACCTAACCCTCACCCTAACCCTAATGCTAATCCTCACCCTCACCCTCACCCTAACCCTAACCCTAACCCTAACCCTCACACTAAACCTAACTCTAACCCTAATGCTAACCCTAACCCTCACCCTCACCCTCACCATAACCCTAAGCATAACTCTAACACTCACCCTAACCCTAACCCTAACCCTAATGCTGTCCTTACCCTCACCATCACCCTAACCCTCACTCTAACGCTTACCCTCACCCTAACCCTCACACTAACCCTAACCCTAAACCTCACACTAAACCTCACCCTAACCCTCATCCTAAACCTAAACCTAAAACTAACCCTCACCCTAATGCTCACCCTAACCCTCAACCTAACCCTAATCCTCAACCTCAACCTAACCCTCACCCTATACCTTACCTTCACCCTAACCCTAAATCTAACCCTAACTCTAAACCTCACCCTCACCCTAAGCCTAACCCGAACCTTCACCCAAACCCTAACGATATCCCTAAAACTCACCCTCACCCTAAACCTCATCCTAACCCTTACCCTCAAGATAACCCTAATCCTAACCCTAACCCTAATCCTCACTGTAATCCTAACTTTCACCCTCACCCTAACTCTCACCGTCACCTTAACCCTCACCCTAAACCTAACCATCACCCTCTCCCTAAAACTCACCCTCACCCGAACCCTCACCCATACCCTCACCCTAAACCTAACCATAACACTATCCCTCACCCTAAACCTAACCCTCACCCTCACCATCACCCTCACACTAACCCTCACCCTCAACCTCACCCTAACCCTAACCATAACACTAACCCTCACCCTAAACCTAACTCTTAACCTCACCCTCACCCTAAACCTCATCCTAACCCTAACCTTAACGCTAGCCCTCACCCTAAACCTTACCCTCACAGCTACCCTAAACTTAACCCTCAACCTAAACCTAACCCATACCCTAATCCTAACCTTAACCCTCACCCTCACCCTAACCCTAACAGTAACCCTAACCCTATCCGTCACCCTAAACATAACCCTAACCCTAATGCTATCACGAAACCTCACTCTCAACCTAACCCTAACCCTAACCCTAACCCTCACCCTAACCATAACCCTAACACTAATGCTATCCCTAACCCTCACCCTCAACCTAACCATCACTCTAACACTTACCCTCACCCTAAACCTCATCCTAACCCTAATCCTAACACTAACACTAAACCTCACACTAACCCTCCACTTAACCCTCAACCGAAACTTAACCCTCACTCTATTGCTCAACCTAACCCTAAACCTCACCCTCACCCTAACCCTCATCCTAAACCTTACCTTCCGCCTAACAATAACCCTAACCCTAATCTTAACCCTATCCCTCACCATCACCCTAACTCTAACCCTAACACTAACCCTGACCCTCACCCTAACCCCAAAACTCACCCTAAACCTAACCCTCACCCTCACCCTAACCCTAACATTCACCTTATACCTCATCCTTACACTAACACTAACCCTAACCCTCACCCTCACCGTAAACCTACCCTAACCCTTACCCTCTCCTTAACCCTAAACCTAACCCTAATCCTCACACTTATCCTTACCCTAACTCTCACCCTAAAAGTAACGCTAACCCTCACCTTCACCCTAACCATCACCCTAAACTTAAACCTCACCTACACCCTAACCCTCACCCTAACCCTCACCATCACCCTCACCATCACACTAAACCTAAACATCACCCTAACCCTAACCCTTACCCTCACCCACACCCTAACCTTAACCGTAACCCTAACCCTAACCCTAATGCTAACATTAGTCCTCATTCTCACCCTAACCCTAAACCTAACCCTAAACCTCACCCTCACACTCAACCTCAGACTCAGCCGAACCCTAACCCTAACCCTAAACCTCACCCTCACCCTCACCCTAAACCTAACTCTAACCAAAACCCTCACCCTAACCCTAACCCTATCCCTAACCCCAACTCTAACCCTAGCTCTCACCCTGACCCTTATCCTCACCGTCACCCTAACCCTAACCCTAACCCTAACCCTCACCCTAACCCTAACCCTATCCCTCACACTAACCCTAACCCTGAACCTAATGCTAAACCTAACCCTCACCCTCACCCTCACCATAACCTAACCCTAACTCTAACCCTCACCATAACCCTAACCCTAACCCTAATACTATCCTTAAAACTTACCCTCACAAGAACCCTCACCCTGACCCTAACCCTACCCTAAACCTCACCGTAACCTTAACACTCACCCTAAACCTAACTCTAAACCTCACCCTCATTCTAACCCTATCCCTAACCCTCACCTTAACCCTCACCTTAATCCTCTCCCTAACCATAAGGCTAAACCTAACCCTCACTCTCACCCTAACCCTCACCCTAAACCTTATCCTCACACTAACCCTAACACTAACTCTAACTCTTACATTAAACCTAACCCACAACCTAACCCTAAACCTACCCCTCCCTCTAACCCTAACCCTAACCCTCACCCTCACCCTAACCCTAACCCTCACTTTCACCCTAACCCTCACCCTAACCCTAAACTTCACCCACACTCTTACCCTCAACCTCAACCTCACCCTCAACCTCACCCTAAACATCACCCTAACCCTAACCCTCACCCTAACTCTAACACTAATCCTCATCCTAAAAATAACCCTCACCATAAACCTCACCCTCAACCTAATCCTCACCCTAACCCAAAACCTAAGCCTTTCCTAACCGAAAACCCTCACCCTCACCCTAGCCCTCACCCTAAAACTGCCCTATCCCTAACCCTCACCCTTAACTTCACCCCCATCCTCAGCCTACCCCTAATCCTAACACTATCTGTAACCCTCACCCTCACCCTCACCCTAACCCTAACCCTAACGCTTACCTTAATGCTAGCACTAGCCCTCACCCTCACCCTAACCCTAACCCTAACCCAAACCCTCACCCTAACCCTAACCCTAATCCTATGGGTAACCCTAAACCTCAATCTCACACTAACCCTCACCCTAACCCTTACCCTCACCCTCAAACTCACCCTAACCCTAACCCTAACCCTAATCTTAACCCTCAGCCTAACCCTCATCCTAACCCTAACCCTAACCCTAACCCTAACCCTCACCCTAACCTTAAACCTAACCCTAACCCTAATCCTCACAGTAACCCTAACCCTCACCCTAAACCTAACCGTACACGTCACCTTAACCCTAACTTTAACCTAAGCCTAAGCATAACCCTCACCCTAACCCGAACGCTAACCCTAAACCTCAAACTCACCCTAACCCTCACCGTCACCCTAACACTTACTCTAACCCTAACCCTCAAACACACCCTAACCCGAACCAGAACACTCACCCTAACCGTCACCCTCAACCTAAACATCACATTAACCCTAACCCTCACCCTAACACTAAATATAATCCTCACACTCACTCTTACCTTAACAATAACCCTAACGCTAAACCTAACCCTCACCCTAATCCTCACCCTAACACTCACTCTAACCCTAACCCTCACCCTAATCCTAATCTTAAGCCTAGACCTCAGCCTCACCCTAGCCCTCACCCTAACCTAAACCTAAAACTAACCATAACCCTAACCCTAAACCTAACTCTCACCCTCACCCTCACCCTCACCATCAACCTCAACCTAACCCTCACCAGCTCCCTCACCCTAACCCTAACCATACCCTCACCCTCACCCTAAACATAACTCAGACCCTCACCCTCAGCCTAAGCCTAAGCCCAATCCTAAACCTAAGCCTAGGCCAAAACCTAACACTCACCCTCACCCTCACCCTAAACCTAAACCTCACCCTAACACTAACCCTAACCCTATCCCTCACCCTAAACCTTAACCTCACCGTCATTCTAAACCTCACCCTAACCCTTACGCTCACCCTAACTCTAACCCCAACCCTCACCCTCACCCTCACACTAACCCTAACCCTAACCCTCACCCAAACCCTAAACCTAAACCTAACCCTAGCCCTACACCTCAACATAAACATCACCCTCACCCTAACCCTAAACCTAACGCTAACCCACCCTAACCCTAAACCTAACCCTAATGCTATCCCTAACCCTCAAACTCACCCTAACGCTCACTCTAACCCTTACCCTCACGCTAACCCTAACACTAACCCTAAACCTAAACCTCACCCTAACCTTAACCCTAACCCTATCCCTCACCCTAATCCTTACCCTCACCGTCACTCTAACCCTCACCCTAACCATAACCCTCACCCTAACCCTAACCCTAACCCTCAAAATAATCCTCAACCTCACACTGACCCTTATCCTACCCGTAACCCTAACCCTACCCGTAACCCTAACCCTCACCCTAACCCTAACCCTAACATTAATGCTATCATTAACCCTCAGCCTCACCCTAAATCTCACTCTAACCCTTACCCTCACCCTAACCCTAATCCTAACCCTAAAACTAAACCTCACCCTAACCCACACCTTAACCCTAACCTAACCCTAACCCTCACCCTAATGCTCACCCTAACCCTCACCCTAACCCTAACACTCACCTTCACCCTAACCCTCACCCTAAAACTTTCCCTCACCCTAAACCTAACCCTAACCCTAAGCCTAACCCTCACCCTCACCCTCACCCTCACCCTAACCCTAACCCTAAACCTCAGCCAAATCCTCTTCCTAACCCTAACCCTAACCCTCAACCTAACCCTAACCCTAAACCTAAACCTAATCCTCACCCTAACCCTAAACCTCACTCTCAACCTCACCCTCACCCTCAGCCTAACCCTAACCCTAACCCTAATCCTAACCCTAACCCTCACACTCACCCTCACCCTACTCTAACCCTAACCCTAACCCTGACCCTCACCCGAACGCCAACCCTATCCCTAACCCTCAACCTAACACTAACCCTTAATCTATCCCTAACCCTAACCCTCACCCTAACTCTAACCCTAACCCTAATGCTATCCCTAACCCTCACCCTAACCCTAACCCTCACTCTAACCCTTACCTTCACCCTAACCCTCACCCTCACCCTAAACCTAAACCTAAACCTCACCCTAACGCTCACCCTAACCCTCAATCTAACCCTAATGCTAACCCTAAACCTCATTCTCACCCTAATCCTCACCCTAACCATTATCCTCACAGTAACGCTAACCCTCACCCTAACCCTAACCCTACCTCTCAACCTACCCCTCTACCTGTCCCTAAGTGTAACCCTCACCCTAACCCTACCCCTAACCCTCACATTCACCCTAACCCTCACCTACACCCTCACGATCACACTCAGCCTAACCCTAACCCTAAACCTAAACCTAACCCTAAACCTAACGCTAAACCTCACCCTCAACCTCACCCCACCCTCAACCTAACCCTAAGCCTAACACTCACCCTAACCTTAACACTAACCCTAATGCTATCCCTAACCCTCACCTTCACCCTAACCTTCACTCTAACACTTACCCTCACCCTAACCCTCACCCTAACCCTAACACTAACACTAAACCTCAGCCTAACCCTCAAAATAACCCTAAAGCTAAACCTAACACTCACCTTAATGCCCACCCTAACCCTCAACCTAACCCTAACCCTCACCCTCACCCTAACCCACACCCTAAACATTACCTTCACCCTAACCCTAACCCTAACCCTAACACTAACCCTAAGCCTAACCCTAACCCTAACCATAACCCTACCCAAACCATAACCCTAAACCTAAACCTCACCCTAAACCTAACCCTAGCCCCCATCCTAACCCTTACCCTCACCGTCACTCTAACCCGCACCCCAAACCTAACCCTCACCCTAACCCTAACCCTCACCCTCACCCTAACCCTAACCCTAAACCTGAACCTCACCCTAACCCTAACCCTAACACTAATGCTATTCCTAACCCTCACACTCAGCTAACCCTCACTCTAAACCTTACCCTCACCCTAACCCTAACACTAACCCTAAAACTAAACCTCACCCTAACCCTCACCCTTACCCAGAAACTAACCCTAACCCTCATCCTAACGTTCACCTTAACCCTCACCCTAAAACTAACCCTCACCTTCACCCTAACCCCAATCCTATCCCTAACCCTCAACCTAACCCTTACCCAAACCCTAACCCTAATTGTAACCCTAAACCTCACACTCACCCTCAACCTAACTCTAACCCTAACCCTAACCCTGACATTCACCCTAAACCCAAACCTATCCCTAACCCTCAACCTAACCCTAACCCTCACCCTAACCCAAACCCTAACCCTCCCCCTAACCCGAACACTAATGCTAATGCTATCCCTAACCCTCACCCTCACCCTAATCCTCACTCCAACAATTACCATCACCCTAACCCTCACCCTTACCCTAACCCTAACACTAACACTAAACCTCACCCTAACCCTCACCCTAACCCTAAACCTCACCATCATCCTAACCCTCACCCTAAACCTTACCCTCACCCTAACCCTAACCCTAACCCCAACTCTAACCCTCAACCTCACCCGAAGCCTAACCTGAAACCCAACCCTCACCTACACCCTCACCATCACCTTCACCCTCACCCTAACCGTCACCCTCACCCTAAACATCACCCTAACATAACCCTCACCCTCACCCTAACCCTAATCCTAACCCTAACCCTCACACTCACCCTAATCCTAAACCTAAACCTAACCCTCACCCTATCCCTAACCTTAACCCTAACTCTCAACATAAAACTCACCCTCACCATAATCCTCACCCTAACCCTAACCCTAAGCCTTTCCTTACTGAAACCCTCACCCTCACCCTAACCCTCACCCTCACCCTAGCCCTCACCCTAAAACTAACCCTGACCCTAACCCTCACCCTCAAACTCACCCCCATCCTCAACCTAACCCTAACCCTAACAATCACCCTAAACCTAACCCTAATGCTAACCCTAAATCTCAAACTCAGACTAACCATCACTCTAACCCTTACTCTCAACCTCAACCTCAACCTAACCCTAACACTAACCCTAAAACTCCCCTAACCCTCACCCTCACCCTAACCCTGACCCTACCCCTCAGCCTAACCCTCATCCAAAACCTAACCCTAACCCTAATCCTCTCCCTATACCTAACCCTAACCCTAACCCTCACCCTAAACCTCACCCTCACCATAAATCTAATGTTAACCTTAACCCTCAACCTCACCCTAATCCTCGCCCTAACCCTAACCGTCACCTTAACCCTATCCCTCACCCTCACCCTAACCCTCACCTTAACCCTTACCCTCACCCTACCCTCACCCTCACCCTAACCCTCACCCTCACCCTTAACCTCCCCTGAACCCTAACCCTAATGGTCAGCCTAACCATCATCCTAAACCTCACCCTAACCCTCATCCTCACCCTCAACCTCACCAACACCCTCACCCTAACCCTCACACTCACCCTCACCCTCACCATAACCATAACCCCACCCTCACCCTAAACCAAACCATCACCCTCACCCTCATCATCATCCTCACCCTAACCCTCACCCTCACCCTCACGCTAAACCTAACCATAACCCTAACCCTCACCCTAAACCTAACTCTGACCCTCACCCTCCCCCTCACCCTAAGCCTAACCCTACACCTAAGCCTAATCCGAAACCTAACCCTCACCCCCACCCTCACCCAAACCTAAAAATCAGCCTAACCCGAAGCCTAACCCTCGCCCTCACCCTAACACTTACACTCACCATAAACCTAACCCTAATCCTCAACCTAAACCTAACCCTCACCCTAACCCTAACCCTCACCCTCACCCTCACCCTAAACCTAACCCTAACCCTAACCTTAATCCTCACACATATCCTAACCCTGACCCTCACCCTAACCTTAACACTAACCCTAACACAAACCCTCAAACTAACCATCACACTAACCCTAGTCCTCACGCTAACCATTACCCTCAACCTCACCCTAACCCTAACCCTCACCCTAACCCTCACCCTCACACTAACCCTAACCCTAATCCTCAACCTCACACTCACCGTAACCATACTCTAAGCCTAACCCTCAAGCTAACCCTAACCATAACCCTAATGCTAACTCTAAACCTCACCCTCACCCTAACCCTAACCCTAACCTTAACCCTAATTTTAACCCTAACCCTCACCCTCACCCTAAACCTCACCTTACACTTAACCCTCACCCTCACCCTTATACTAACCCTAACACTAACCCTAATCCTAAACCTAACCCTCACCCTCACCCTCACCGAAACCTAAACCTCACCCTAACCCTAACCCTAAATCTAGCCCTCACCCTAACCTTTACCCTCACCTTCACCCTAACCCTAACGCCCACCCTAATCCTAACCCTCACCCTAACCCTCACCCTAACCCTCACCTCACCCTCACCCTAACCCTAACCCTAACCCTAACCCTCACCCTAACCCTAACCCTAATGCTAACCAAAACACTCACCCTCACCCTAATCCTAAACCTAACCCTAACCTTCACCTTAAAGGTAACCCTAATCTTAATGCTATTCCTTACCCTCAACCTCACCCTAAACCTCACTCTAACCCTTACCCTCACCCTAACCCTCACCCTAAAACTGTCCCTAAAAGTAACATTAAACCTCACCCTAAAACTCACCCTAACACTAAACCTAACCCTACACCTCACCCTAATGCTCACCCTAATCTTTAACCTAACCCCAACCCTCACCCTCAACCTAAACTTTATCCTCAACCTATCCCTAACCCTAACCCTCACCCTAAACCTAACCCTCACGCTAACCCTATCCCTGAACCTACCTCTCACACTAACACTCACCCTAACCCTCACATGAACCCTAACCATCACCCAAACCCTTATTCTCACTCTAACCCTAAACCTAAACCTAAACCACACATTAACCCGAACCCTCATCCTAACCCTAACCCTACCCCTCACCGAACACCTGACCCTAAACCTCTCCCTAACCGTAACCCTCACCTTCACCCTAACCCTCACCGTCACCCTAACCCTCACCCTAACCCATACTGTCACCTACACTCTAAGCCTCACCCTCACCCTCACCCTCACCCCCACCCTCAGCCTAACCCTAACCCTCACTCTAATCCTACCCCTAACACTATTCCTCACCCTCACCCTCACCCTCACCCTAACCCTAACCCTAACCCTCACCTTAAACCTCACCCTCAACCTAATCCTCATACTAACCCTAACCCTAAGCCTTTTCTAAACAAAACCCTAACCCTCACCCTAACCCTCACAATGACCCTAGACCTCACCCTAAACCTAACCCTAAACCTAACCCTCAAACTCACCGTCACCCCCACCATCAGCTTAACCTTAACCCTAACCCTAATTTTAACCCTAATCCTAACCCTCACCCTCACCCTCACCCTAACCCTAACCCTCACCATAACCATAAGGCTAATGCTAACACTAACCCTCACCCTCACCCTCACCCTCACCCTAACCCTAACCCTCACCCTTACACTAAACCTAACCCTAATGCTAACCCTAAACCTCAACCTCACTCTAACCCTCACCCTAACCCTAACCCTCACCCTCAACCTCACCCTAAACCTAAACCTAAGCCTAACCCTCAGCCTAACCCTCACCCTAACACTAATCCTCACCCTCTCCCTAACCCTAACCCTAACCCTACCCCTCCCCCTAACCCTCACCCTCACCGTAACCCTAATGCTAACATTAACCCTCAACCTCACCCTAAACCTCGCCCTAACCCTTAACCTCAGCATAACCCTATCCCTCACCCTCACCCTAACCCTCACCTAAGCCTTACCCTCACCCTCACCCTCACCCTAACCCTAACCCTAAACCTCACCCTAACCCTCACCCTAACCCTAAACCTAAACCTAAATCTAAACCTCACCCTAAATTTCACCCTAACCCTAAGCCTAATCCTAACCCTCACCTTCACCCTAACACTTTCCCTCAACCTAACCCTAACCCTAACCCTCAGCCTAACCCTCTTCCTAACCCTAACCCTCACCTTAACCTTAACCCTAACCCCAACCCTAACACTCACCCTAACCCTAACCCTCACACTCACACTCAAACTCACCCTCAGCCTAACCCTAAACCTAACCCTAATCCAAACGGTAACCCTCACCCTCACCCTAACTTTGACTGTAACCCTACCTTAACCAAATCCCTAACCCACACCCTGACCCTAACCCTAATCCTAAACCTAACCCTCACCCTCACCCTCACTATAACCCTAACACTCACCCTAACCATAACCCTAAACCTAGCCCTCACCCTAACCCTTACCCTCAACCTCACTCTAACACTAACCCTCACCCTAACCCTAACCATGACCCTAAACCTAACCCTAAGCCTCACCCTCACAATCACCCTAACCCTACCCTAACCCTAACCCTCAACGTAACCCTAACCGAAACCCTAATGCTAACCCTAAACCTCACCTTCACACTAACCCTAACCCTAACCCTCACCTTCCCTAACCCTAACCCTAATGCTATCCCTAATCCTCACCCTCACCCTAACGCTCACCCTAACCTTAACACTCACCCTCACCCTCACCATAACACTAACCCTACCCTCAGCCTAACCCTCAACCTAACCCTAACACTAACCCTATTCCAAACCCTAAACCTCACCTCACCCTCAGTCTAACTCTAACCATAAGCCTAAACCTCTAACCCTAACCCTATCCCTAACCCTCACCCTAAACCTAACCCTAGCACACACCCTAACAATTACCCTACACTCACCCAAAACCTAACCCTCAACCTCACGCTAACCCTCACCCTAATCCTTACCCTCATCATAACCCTATCCATAAACCTCAACCTCACCCTAACCCTCACCCTTCCCTAACCCTAACCCTAATGCTATCCCTAACCCTCACCCTCACCCTAACCCTCACCCTAACCTTAACACTCACCCTCACCCTAACCCTTATCCTCACCCTAATCCTCACCCTAACCCTTACCCTAAACCAATCTCTAACCCTCAACCTAACGCCCACACCAAACCTAACCCTAACCCTATCCCTCACACTCACCCTAACCCTCACCGTAACCCTTACCCTCACCCTCACTCTCACCCTAACTCTAACCCTAACCCTAACTCTCAGCCTAATCCTCATCCTAACCCTAACCCTATGCCTAACCCTCAGCATAATACTAAACCTCACCCTAACCCTGACCCTGACCCTGACCCTCACCCTAACCCAAACCCTCCCCCTAACCCTCAGCATAACGCTAATGCTAACCCTAACTCTCACCCTCACCATAAACCTCACGCTAACCCTTAATCTCATCATAACCCTAACGCTAACCCTTACCCTCACAGTCACCTTCAACCTCATCCTAACCCTAACAGTCACCAACACCCTAAACCTCACCCTCACCCTCACCCTAACCATAACCCTAAACCTAACCCTCACCTTAACCCTACCCCTCACCTTAACCCTAAATCTAACCCTCACCGTCACCCTAACCCTAACCCTAACCCTGACCATAAACCACGCCCTAAACCTAACACTAACCCTAACCCTCACTCTCAATCTAAACTTCCCCCTAACCCTTATCCTCACACTAACCCGAACCCTAACGCAAAGCCTCAAACTAACCCTAACCCTCACCCTAACCCTAACACTCACCCTTACCCTAACCCTCACCCTAACATTAAATCTCACCCTAACCCTAATGCTAACCCTAAACCTCACTCTCACCCTTATCTACAACCTAAACCTTATCCTCACACTAACAATAAACCTAATCCTAACCCCCACATTAACCCTAAACCTAACTCTAACCCTCACCCTAACCCTAACCCTAACACTCACCCTCACTCCCACCCTAACCCTATCTTAAACCTAACCCTCAGCCTAACCCTAACCGTTACCCTAATGCTAACCCTAAATCTCACCCTCACCCTAACCCTAAACCTAACCCTCAACCAAACCCTAACCCTAAATCTAATCCTCACCCTAACCTTAGCACTCACCCCCACCCTCACAGAAACAGTAACCCTACCCCTCAACCAAACCCTCACCGTAACCCTAACACTAACCCTAATCAAAACCCTCACCCTCACCCTCACCCTCACCCTCACTCTAACTCTAACCCTAACCCTAACTCTCACCCTAACCCTAAACCTATCCCGAACCCTAATGCTAACAATAACCCTCATCCTCACCCTAAGTCTCAGCCTAACCCTATTTGTCACCCTAACCCTCACCCTAACCCTCACCCTAAACCTCACCCTCACCCTAGCCCTCACACTAAACCTAACCCTAACCCTAAACCTAACCCTTACCCTAACCCTAACCCTAACCATAACCCTGATCCTCACCCTCACCCTAACCCTAACCATAACCCTGAACCTCACCCTAACACTAACACTATCCCGAACCCTCACCCTAACCCAAACCCTAACCCTATTGCTAAACCTAAACCTCAAACTCACCCTAACCCTCACCTTAACCCTCACCCTCACCCTCACTCTAACCCTAACACTAACGCTAATCCAAACCCTAACCCTCACCCTCACCTTCACTCTAACTCAAACCCTAACCCTAAACCTTACCCTCACCCTAACCCTAACCCTAATGCTAACACTAACCCACACGCTCAACCTAAACCTCACCTTAACCCTAACCCTATCCCTCACACTAACCCTAACCCTAACCCTAATGCTAACACTAACCCTCACCCTCACTCTAACCCTAATCTTAACCCTCACCCTAACGCTAACCCTAACCCTAATGCTAAACCTAAACCTCAACCTCACCCTAACCCTCACCCTAATCCTTCCCTCACCCTCACCCTCACCCTAACCCTAACCCTAACCCTCACCCTAACCCTCACCCTAACCCTAACCCTAACCCTAACCCTTAGCCTAACATTAACCCTCACGCTAACCCTTACCCTCACCCTAACTCTAACCCTCAGCCTCTCATCCTAACCCTATTCCTAACCCTAAAGTCACCCTAACCCTCACCCTAAACCTTAGCCTAATCCTAACACTCACCCTCACCCTAAACCTCACTCTAACCCTTACCCTCACCCTAACCATAACCCTAAACCTCAGGCTAACCCTCATCCTAACCCTAACCCTCACCCTAACCCTCACCCTTACCCTCAGCTTTATCCTAAACCTCGCCCTCACCCTAACCCTCACCCTAACCCTCACCCTAACCTTAACCGTCACCTTCACCCTAACCCTCACCCTAGCACAAACAATCACCTACACCCTAAGCCTCACCCTCACCCTCACCCTCACCCCCACCCTCAGCCCAAACCTAACCCTAACCCTAATCCTAACCCTAACCCTAATCCTCACCCTCACCCTCACCCTCACCCTAACCCTAACCCTCACCTTAAAACTCACCCTCAACCTAAACCTCACCCTGAACCTAATCCTAAGCCTTTTCTCACCGAAAGCCTCACCCTCACCCTAACCCTCACACTGACCCTAGACCTCACCCTAAACCTAACCCTCACCCTCACCATCACCCCCACCATCAGCCTAACTCTAACCCTAACTCTATTCCTGACACTAAAACTCACCCTCACCCTCACCCTCACCCTAACCCTAACCCTCACCATAACCCTAACCCTAATGCTAAAACTAATGCTCACCCTCACTGTAACCCTAAACCTAACCCTAAACCTCAACCTCATTCTAACCCTCACCCTAAACCTTACCCTCACCCTCAACCTCACCCTACCTCTAACCCTAACCCTAACCCTCAACCTAACACTCACCCTAAGAATAACCCTAACCCTACCCCTCAGCCTAACCCTCATCCTAACCATAACCCTAACCCTAATCCTCACCCTCTCCCTAACCCTAACCCAACCCCTAACACTAACCCTCACTCTCACCGTAACCCTAATGCTAACATTAACCCTCAATCTCACGCTAAACCTTGCCCTAACCCTTACCCTCACCATAGGACTATCCCTCACCCTCACCCTAACCCTCACCATAACCCTTACCCTCACCATAACTCTATCCCTCACCCTCACCCTAATCCTCACCCTAACCCTTACCCTCATCTTAACCCTCACTTTAACCCTAACCCTAACCCTCAACCTAAACCTCACCCTAACCCTAAACCTAACCCTAACCCTCATCCTAACCCTAACCCTAACCCTCACACTAAACTTAACCCTAAACCTAACTCTAACTCTCAACCTAACCCTAACCCTCACCCTCACGCTCAACCTCACCCTCAGCCTAACCTTAACCATAAACATAATCCTAACCCTAACCCTAACCCTCACACTAACCCTAACCTTACCCTAACCATAACCCTAAACCTAGCTCTCACCCTAAACCTAACCATAACCCAAACCCTCATCCTAACCCTCACCCTACCCCTAACTCTAACCCTCACACTAAGCCTAACCCTAACCCTCAACCTAACCCTAACCCTCACCCTAACCCTCAACCTCCCCTAACCCTAACGCTCACTCTAACCCTAACCTTCAACCTAATACTAACCCTAACACTCACCCTCACTCCCACCCTAACCCTATCTTAAAACTAACCCTCAACCTAACCCTAACCGTTACCCTAATGCTAACCCTAAATCTCACCCTCATCCTAACCGTAAACCTAACCCTCACCCTAACCCTAACCCTAAACCTAATGCTAAACCTAACACTAACCCTAACCTTAACACTCACCCTCACCCTCACCCAAACCCTAACCCTACGCCTCAACCAAACCCTCACCGTAACCCTAACACTAACCCTAATCAAAACCCTCACCCTCACCCTCACCCTCACTCTAACTCTAACCCTAACCCTAACCCTAACTCTCACCCTAACTCTAAACCTATCCTGAACCCTAATGCTAACAATAACCCTCATCCTCACCCTAAGTCTCACCCTAACCCTATTTGTCACCCTCACCCTCACCCTAACCCTCACCATAACCCTTACCCTCACCATAACCCTATCCCTCACCCTCACCCTAATCCTCATCCTAACCCTTACCCTCATCCTAACCCTCACTTTAACCCTAACCCTAACCCTCAACCTAAACCTCACCCTAACCCTAAACCTAAGCCTAACCCTAACCCTAACCCTCACACTAAACTTAACCCTAAACCTAACTCTAACTCTCAACCTAACCCTAACCCTCACCCTCACGCTCAACCTCACCCTCAGCCTAACCTTAACCATAAACATAATCCTAACCCTAACCCTAACCCTCACACTAACCCTAAACTTACCCTAACCATAACCCTAAACCTAGCCCTCACCCTAAACCTAACCATAAACCAAACCCTCATCCTAACCCTCACCCTACCCCTAACCCTAACCCTCACACTAAGCCTAACCCTAACACTCAACCTAACCCTAACCCTCACCCTAACCCACACCCTACCCCTAACCCTAACCCTCACACTAAGCCTAACCCTAACCCTCAACCTAACCCTAACCCTCACCCTAACCCTCACTCTAAACCTAATCCTAACCCTAACCCTAACACTAACCCTAAACCTAACCCTAAACCTAGCCCTCACCCTATCCCTTACCCTCAACCTCCCCTAACCCTAACGCTCACTCTAACCCTAATCTTCAACCTAACACTAACCCTAACACTCACCCTCACTCCCACCCTAACCCTATCTTAAACCTAACCCTCAAACTAACCCTAACAGTTACCCTAATGCTAACCCTAAATCTCACCCTCATCCTAACCGTAAACCTAACCCTCACCCTAACCCTAACCCTAAACCTAATGCTAAACCTAACACTCACCCTAACCTTAACACTCACCCTCACCCTCACCCAAACCCTAACCCTACGCCTCAACCAAACCCTCACGGTAACCCTAACAACAACCCTAATCAAAACCCTCACCCTCACCCTCACCCTCACTCTAACTCTAACCCTAACCCTAACTCTCACCCTCACTCTAAACCTATCCTGAACCCTAATGCTAACAATAACCCTCATCCTCACCCTAAGTCTCACCCTAACCCTATTTGTCACCCTCACCCTCACCTTAACCCTCACCCTAAACCTCACCCTCACCCTAGCCCTCACCCTAACCCTAACCCTAACCCTAACCCTTACCCTAACCCTAACCCTAACCATAACCCTGACCCTCACCCTAACCCTAACCCTAACCATAACCCTGAACCTCACCCTAACACTAACACTATCCCAACCCTCACCCTAACCCAAACCCTAACCCTATTGCTAAACCTAAACTTCAAACTCACCCTAACCCTCACCTTAACCCTTACCCTCACCCTCACCCTCACTCTAACCCTAACACTAACGCTAATCCAAACCCTAACCCTCACCCTCACCCTCACTCTAACTCTAACCCTAACCCTAACCCTAACCCTTACCCTCACCCTAACCCTAACCCTAACCCTAACCCTAATGCTAACACTAACCCTCACCTTCACCCTAAACCTCACCTTAACCCTAACCCTAACCCTCACACTAACCCTAACTCTAACCCTAATGCTAACACTAACCCTCACCCTCACTCTAACCCTAATCTTAACCCTCACCCTAACCTCAATCCAAGCCCTAATGCTAAACCTAAACCTCAACCTCACCCTAACCCTCACCCTAATCCATCCCTCACCCTCACCCTCACCCAAACCCTAACCTTAACCCTAACCCTCACCCTAACAATCACCCTAACCCTAAACCTAACCCTACCCCTTAGCCTAACATTAACCCTCACCCTAACCCTTACCCTCACCCTAACCCTAACCCTCAGCCTAACTCTCATCCTAACCCTGTCCCTAACCCTAAAGTCACCCTAACACTCCCCCTAAACCTTAGCCTAATCCTAACACTCACCCTCACCCTAAACCTCACTCTAACCCTTACCCTCACCCTAACCATAACCCTAAACCTCAGGCTAACCCTCATCCTAAAACTAAACCTCACCCTAACCCTCACCCTTACCCTAAGCTTTATCCTAAACCTCGCCCTCACCCTAACCCTCACCCTAACCCTTACCCTTACCCTAACCCTAAACCTAACCCTCACCCTACCCCTCACCCTAACCCTCACCCTAACCTTAACCGTCACCTTCACCCTAACCCTCAACGTCACCCTAACCCTCACCCTAAAACAAACAATGACCTACACCCTAAGCCTCACCCTCACCCTCACCCTCACCCCCACCCTCAGCCCAAACCTAACCCTAACCCTAATTCTAACCCTAACCCTAATCCTCACCCTCACCCTCACCCTAACCCTAACTCTAACCCTCACCTTAAAACTCACCCTCAACCTAAACCTCACACTGACCCTAGACCTCACCCTAAACCTAACCCTCACCCTCACCATCACCCCCACCATCAGCCTAACCCTAACCCTAACTCTATTCCTAACACTAAAACTAACCCTCACCCTAAACCTAACCCTCACCCTCACCATAACCCTAACCCTAATGCTAAAACTAACGCTCACCCTCACCGTAAACCTAAACCTAACCCTAAACCTCAACCTCATTCTAACCCTCACCCTAAACCTTACCCTCACCCTCAACCTCACCCTAACTCTAACCCTAACCCTAACTCTCAACCTAACACTCAACCTAAGAATAACCCTAACCCTACCCCTCAGCCTAACCCTCATCCTAACCATAGCCCTAACCCTAATCCTCACACTCTCACTAAATCTAACCCAACCCCTCACACTAACCCTCACTCTCACCGTAACCCTAATGCTAACATTAACCCTCAACCTCACGCTAAAACTCGACCTAACCCTTACCATCACCATAAGACTATCCCTCACCCTCACCCTAACCCTCACCATAACCCTTACCCTCACCATAACCCTATCCCTCACCCTCACCCTAACCCTCACCCTAACCCTTACCCTCATCCTAACCCTCACTTTAACCCTAACCGTAACTCTCACCCTAAACCTCACCCTAACCCTAAACCTAACCCTAACCCTCATCCTAACCCTAACCCTAACCCTCACCCTAAACTTAACCCTAAACCTAACTCTAACTCTCAACCTAACCTTAACCCTCACCCTCACGCTCAACCTCACCCTCAGCCTCACCCTAACCATAAACATAATCCTAACCCTAACCCTAACCCTCACACTAACCCTAACCTTACCCTAATGGTAACACTAACCCTCACCCTCACTCTAACCCTAACCCTAACAATAACCCTCACCCTAACCCTAATCCGAATGCTAAACCTAAACCTCAACCTCACCCTAACCCTCACCCTAACCCTTACCCTCACCCTCACCCTAACCCTAACCATAACCCTAACCCTAACCCACACACTAACCCTCTCCCTAACCCTAACCCTAAACCTACCCCTCAGCCTAACCCTCACCCTAACCCTAACCCGAACCCTAATCCTCACCATATCCCTAAACCTAACCCTAACCCTCACCCAAACCCTCACCCGTAAGCTAAGGCTAATGCTAACATTAACCCTAAACCTCACGCTAAACCTCGCCCTAACCCTTACCCTCACCAAAAACCCTATTCCTCACCCTCACCCTAACCCTCACCTAAGCCTTACCCTCACCCTCACCCTCACCCTCAACCTAACCCTAACCCTAACCCTCTCGCGAACCCTCACCCTAACCCTAAACCTAACCTTAACCCTAACTCTCACCTGACCCTCACCCTAACCCTAAGCCTAATCTTAACACTCACACTCACCCTAACCCTCACCCTCACCCTCGCAGTAACCCTCACCATCACCCTAACCCTAACCCTAACCCGAACCCGAACCCTAACCCTCATCCTAACCCTAATGCTAACCCTCACCCTAAGCCTAACCCTCATCCTAACCCTAACCCTCGCGCTAACCCTCACCTTAACCTTAACCCTAACCCCAACCCTAACACTCACCCTAACGCTAACCCTACCCCTCAACCTCAACCTCACCCTCAGCCTAAACCTAACCCTAACCCTAATCCAAACCCTAACCCTCAACCTCACCTTCACCCTAACTATAACCCTAAAACTAACCCTAACCCTCACCTTAACCTTCACCCTAACCCTCACCCTAACCCTAACACTAACTCTAACCCTCACCCTCACCCTAAACCTCACCCTAACTCTTATTCTCACTCTAACCCTAAACCTTAACCTAAACCACACATTAACCCTAACCCTCATCCTAACCCTCAACCTACCCCTCACCCGAATCCTCACCTAAACCCTCACCCTAACCGTAACCGTCAACTTCACCCTAACCCTCACCCTAACACAAACCCTCACCTACAACCTAAGCCTCATCCTCTCCCTCAGTCTCACCCCCACCCTCAGCCTAACACTAACCCTAATCCTAATCCTAACCCTAACCCTAATCCTCACCCTCACCCTCACCCTCACCCTCACCCTACTCCTAACCCTCACCTTAAACCTCACCCTCAACTTAATCTTCACCCTAACCCTAACCCTTAGCCATTTCTAACCGAAACCCTCACCTTCATCCTAACCCTCACACTGACCATAGACCTCACCCTAAACCTAACCCTCACCCTCACCATCACCCCCACCATCAGCCTAACCCTAACCCTAACTCTAATCCTAACACTAACCCTAACCGTCACCCTCACCCTCACCTTAACCCTAACCCTCACCATAACCCTAACCCTAATGCTAAAACTAACCCTCACCCTAACCCTAACCCTAACCCTCACCCTAACACTAAACCTAACCCTAATGCTAACCCTAAAGCTCCACCTCACTTTAACCCTCACCCTAACCCTTTCCCTCACCCTCAACCTCACCCTAACCCTAACCCTAACCCTCCCCCTAAACCTCACCCTAACAATAATCCTAACCCTACCCCTCAGCCTAACCCTCATCCTAACCATAACCCTAACCCTAATCCTCACCCTCTCCCTAACCCTAACACAACCCTTCACCCTAACCCTCACCATCACCATAAATCTAATGCTAACATTAACACTCAACCTCACCTAAACCTCGCCTTAACCCTTAAACTCACCATAACCCTATCCCTCACCCTCACCCTAACCCTCACCCTTACACTCACCCTAACCCTCACTTTAACCTTAACCCTAACCCTCACCCTAAACCTCTCCCTAACCCAAAACCTAACCCTAACCCTCATCCTAAACCTAACCCTAACCCTAACACCCTAAACTTAACCCTAAACCTAACCCTAACACTCAACCTAACCCTGACCCTCACCCTCACGCTCAACCTCACCTTCAGCCTAACCCTAACCATAACCCTCACCCTCACACCAACCCTAACCCTAACCCTAACCGTAACCCTCACCCTAACCGTCACCCTCACCCTAATCCTAACACTAACCTTAACCCTCAATCTAACCCACACCCTAACACTAACGCTAACCCTAAACCTCACCCTAAACCTCACCCTAATCATAACCTCACCCTAACCGTAACCGTAACCCTAACATTAATCCTCACCCTAACCCTAACCCAAAACCCTAATCAGAACCGTAACCATCACCCTAACGCTAAGCCTAGCCCTAACCCTAACCCTCACCGTCAACCTAACCATCACCCTAACCATAACCCTCACACACACCCTAACCTTCACCATAACCTGAACCCTCACTCTCACCGTAACCCACATCCACACCCTCTCCCACAATGTAAACATAACACTAAACCTAACCCTCACCCTGAACCTAAACCTAACCTGCACCCTAACCATCATCTTCACCCTCACCCTCACCCTAAGCCTAACACTAACCATAAACCTAATCCTAAATCTAACACTCACCCTCACCCTCACACTCACCCTCAGGGTAACTCTAACCCTACACTTAATCTTAACCCTAGCCCTCACCCTCAGCCTAACTCTAACCCTAACCCTACCCCTCACCCTCACCCTAACCCTAAATCTAACTCTCACCCTAACCCTAAACCTCATGCAAACGCTAACCCTAACCCTCACACTCACCGTAACCCTCACACTAACACTTTCTCTAACCCTAACCCAAACCCTAACCCTTACCCTAACCCTCACCCTCAAGCTCACCCTCACCCTAACCCTCACACTCACCCTAAACATCACACTAACCCTAACCCTCACACTAACCCTAACCCTAATCCTCACCCTAACCCTCATCCACACCCTCATCCTCACCCTAACCCTAACACTAATCCTAAGCCTACTCCTCACCCTCACCCTCACTCTAATTCTAACCCTAAACCTAACCCTAACCCTAACCCTAACCATCACCCTAACCCTAACCCTAAACCTAACCCTCACCCTAACCCTTACTCTCACTCTAACACTAACCCTAACCATAACCCTAAACTTCACCCTCACCCTAACCCTCACCCTAACCCTACCCCTCACACTAACCCTTACTCTCACCTTAGCCTTAACCCTCACCCTCACCCTCACACTCACCATCACCCTAACCCTCACCTTCAACCTAAATATCACACTAACACTAACCCTCACCCTAACCCTAACCGTAAATCTCACCCTAACCCTCACCCTCACCCTCACACTCACCCTAAGCCTAACACTAACCCTAACCCTAATCCTAAACCTAACAATCACCCTCACCCTCACCCTCAGGTTAACACTAACCCTACACTAATCCTAACCCTAGTGCTCACCCTGACCCTCACCCTAATTCTAACCATAACCCTAACCCTAACCCTCACCCTAATCCTAACCCTAAAACTAAACCTCACCCTAATACTAAACCTCATGCAAACGCTAACCATAACCCTCATTCTCAACCTAACTCTCACCCGAACACTTACTCTCACACCAAACCTAACCCTAACCATAACCTTAACCTTCACCCTCACCCTAACACTCAACCTAACCCTAAGCCTCACCCTAACCCTAACTCCAGCACTCACCCTCACCCTAAACATTACACTAAACCTCACTGTCACCATAACCCTCACCCTCACCATCACCCTCACCCTAAGCCTAACCTGAACCGTAACCGTAATCCTAAACCTAAACCTCACCTTAACTCTCACCATAAACCAAACACTAACCCTAACCCTCACTCTAACCCTAACCCTAACCCTAACCCTTACCCTCACCCTAACCCTAACCCTCACACTAAGCTAACCCTCACCCTAACCTTAATCTTAACCCTTAGCCTAACACTCACCCTACCCCTAACCCTAACCCTAATCCTCACCCTATCACTAACCCTAACCTTAAAACTCACCGTCACCCTAGCCTTTACCCTAACAGTAACCATACCCTAACCCGAACCCTAACCCTACCACTAACCCTAACCCTCACCCTACCCATTACCCTAACCCTAAACCTAATGCCCACCCTTACCCTCACCCTAACCCTCACCCTCACCCTAACCCTAACCCTAACCCTAACCCTCACCCTAAACCTAACCCTCAACCTAACCCTAACCCTCACCCTCACCCTCACCCTCACCCTAACCCTAACCCTAACCGTAACCCTCACCCTAACCTTCATCCTCACCCTAATACTAACACTAACCTTAACCCTCACCCTAACCCACACCCTAACACTAACGCTAACCCTAACCCTCACCCTAAACCTCACCCTAATCGTAAGCTCACCCTAACGGTAACCGTAACCCTAACCCTAATCCTCACACTAACCCTAACCCAGAACCCTAAAACGAACCCTAACAATCACCCAAACCCTAACCATCACCCTAACGCTAAGCCTAGCCCTAACCCTAACGCTCACCATCAATCTAATCATCACCCTAACCATAACCCTCACACACACCTTAACCTTCACCATAACCTGAACCCTCACTCTCACCCTAACCCACATCCACACCTTCACCCTCACTCTAAACATTACACTAACCCTAACCCTCACCCGAACCCTAAACCTAACCTGCACCCTAACCCTCACCTTCACCTCATCCTCACCCTAAGCCTAACACTAACCCTAACCCTAATCCTAAATCTAACACTCACCCTCACCCTCACACTCACCCTCAGCCTAACCCTAACCCTACACTTAATCCTAACCCTAGCCCTCACCCTCACCCTCACCCTAACTCTAACCCTAACCCTAAACCTAAACCTCACCCTCACCCTAACCCTAACCCTAAATCTAACACTCACCCTAAACCTAACCTCATGCAAGCGCTAACCCTAACCCTCACACTCACCGTAACCCTCACGCTAACCCTTCCTCTAACCCTAACCCAAACCCTAACCCTAACCCTAACCCTCACCCTCAACCTCACCCCCACCCTAACCCTCACCCTCACCCTAAACATCACACTAACCCTAACCCTCGACCTAACTCTAACCCTAATCCTCACCCTAACCCTCCTCCACACCCTCACCCTCACCCTCAGCCTCACCCTAACCCTAACACTAATCCTGAGAATACTCCTCACTCTCACCCTCACCCTAATTCTAACCCTAACCCTAACCCTAACCCTAAACCTAACCCTCACCCTAATCCTAAACCTCACACAAACGCTAACCCTAACCCTCAGCCTCACCCTAACCCTCACCCTAACCCTTACTCTCACTCTAACTCTAACCCTAACCATAACCCTAACCTTCACCCTAGCCCTAACTCTCACCCTAACCCTAACACTCACCCTAACCCTCATGCTAATCCTAATGCAAACCCTAATCCTAATCCTCACCCTCATCCTCATCCTAACCCTAAACCTAACGCTAACCCTAACCTTCAACCTAACGCTAACCCTAAACCTAACCCTCAAACTCACCTAACCGTCACTGTCACTGAAACCCTCACACTAAGCCTACAACTCACCCACACCCTCACCCTCACCGTCACCCTCACTCTCACCCTCATCCTCACCCTAACCCTCACCCTCACCCTAAATATCACCCTAACCCTAACCCTCACCCTCACCCTAACCCAAACCATCACCCTCACCCTCACACTCACCCTAAGCCTAACACTAACATTAAACCTAATCCTAAACCTAACGCTCTCCCTCACCCTCACACTAACCATAACGCTAAATCTAACCCAAACCCTAACCCTCACCCTCAACCTAACCCTAACCCTAACCTTCACCCTAAACCAAACCCTCATCCTAACCCTAACACTAACACTCACCCTCACCCTAACCCTAACCCTAACCATCACCCTTACCCTAACCCTCAACCTAACCCTTACCCTCAACATAACTCTAATCCTAACGTTAACCCTCACACTACCCCTAACCCTCATACTAAGCCTAACCCTACCCCTTACCCTAACCCTCATCCTAACACTAACCCTTACCCTCAACCTAACCCTAACCCTAACAATAAACCTAAACCTCACCCTAACACTAACCCTCACGCTAACGCTAACCCTAAACCTCACCCTCAACCTAAACCTCACCTTAACCCTTACTGTCACCCTAACCCTAACCCTAACCTTAACCCTAACCCTAACCGTAACCCTCACCTTAACCCTCACTCTAAACCTCACAATCACCCTAACCCTCACCGTCACCCTAACCCTCAACCTAACCGTAAGCCTAACCCACATCCTAACCCTAACCCTCACCCGAACGCACACGCTCACCCTAAACATCACCTTCAGGCTAACCCTCACCCTAACCCTAAACCTAACCCTCACCCTCACCCTCACCCTAACTCTAACCCTAACTCTAATCGTAACCCTTACCTTAAACCTAACTCTAAACCTAAACCTCACCCTAACCGTAACGCTAACCCTAAACTTCACCCTCATCCCACACCTCACCCTAACCCGTACCCTCACCCTAACCCTAACCCTAACCCTAACCCTAATAATCACACTAACCCTAAATGTAAACCTCAACCTAACCTTCACCCTAAACCTAACCCTAACCATAACCTTCACAGTAACACTAAACCTCATCTTAACCTTCAAACTCACCCTAACATTCACTGTCACCCAAACCCTCACCCTACCCCTACCCCTCTCCCACACCCTAAACTTCACCCTCACCCTAACCCTCACGCTCACCCTAACCTTCACCCTCACCCTAACAATCACCCTAACCCTAACCCTAACACCCACCCTTAGCATAACCCTCACCCCCACCTTCACCCTCACCCTAAGCCTAACACTGACCTTAATCCTAAACCTAAGGCTTCCTGTCACCCTTACCCTAAACGTAATCCTAAACCTAACCCTCTCCCTCACCCTCACCCTAACACTAACCCTAACGCTAACCCTCACCCTAACACTAACCCTAACGCAGACCCTCACCCAAACCCTAAACCTAACTGTAACCCTCACCCTAACCCTAACCCTCAACCTCAACCTAACCCTCATGCTAACACTAATGCAAACCCTAAACCTAATCCTCACCCTAACCCTCATCCTAACCCTAACCCTAACACTAACCCTAACACTCACTCTCCCCCTCACCCTAACCCTAACACTAACACTCACCCTAAACCTTACCCTCCACCTAACGTTCACCCTAACACTAACCCTATCCCTAACCCTCACCCTAACCATAACCCTAACCCTAAGCATTACCCTAACCCTAAACCTAACACTAACCCTAACCCTAACCCTAAAACTAACCCTAACAGTCACTGTCTCCGAAACCCTCACCCTAACCCTACCCCTCACCCAAACCCTAACCCTCACCCTCACACTAACACTCACCCTCACCCTAACCCTCAGTCTCACACTCACCCTCAACCTAAACATCACCCTATCCCTAACCCTAACCCTAACTCTCACCCTAAACCTAACCCTCACCCTTACCCTCACCCTAACCCTAACACTTACCCTAAACCTAATCCTAAACATAACACTCTCCCTCACACTTAAACTAACCCTAACCCTAACCTTCACACTAAACCTAACCCTGACTCTATCCCTAACTCTACCCCTCACCCTACCAGTCATCCAATCCCTAACCCTAACACTAAACCTCACCCTAACACTAACCGGCACGCTAACGCTAACCGTAACTCTCACCCTCACCCTAACCCTCACCATAACCCTTCCTCTCACCCTAAACCTAACCCTAACCCTAACCCTCACACTAACCCTAATACTAACCCTCACCTTAACCCTCACTCTAACCCTCACTCTCACTCTAAAACTTACCGTCACCCTAACCCTCACCCTAAACCTAAGCCTCACCCACACCCTAACCCAAACCCTCATCCTAAACATCACTCTCACCCTAACCCTCACCTGAACCCTAAACCTAACCCTCATCTTCACGATAACCCTCACACTCACACTCACCCTAACTCTAACCCTAACTTTAACTTTAACCCTTAACTTAAACCTAAATCTAAACCTAACCCTCATAATAACCCTAACGCTAACCCTAACCTTCACCCTCAAACTAAAACTCACCCTAAATCTTACCCTCAACCTAACCCTAAACCTAACTCTCAACCTAATCTTAACACTAACCCTAACATTAAATCCCAACCTAAACCTCACCCTAAACCTAACCGTAACCCTAAATTTCACCCAAACCCTCACCCTCACCCTAACCCTCACCCACACCCTAACCCTCACCCTCACCCTCACCCTAACCCTAAGCCTAACACTAAACCTAAACTTAATCCTAGACCTAACGCTCTCTCTCACCCTCAGCCTAACCGTGACCCTAAACCTAACCCTAACCCTCACCCTCACCATAACCCTAACCCTCACCCTAACCCTAACACTAACACTCACCCTTACCCTAAACCTCACCCTAACCTTAATGCAAACCCTAACCCTAATATTCACCCTAACCCTCACTCTAACCCTAACTCTAAAACTAACCCTAACTCTCACGCTATCCCTCATCCTAATCCTAACCCTAACACTCACCCTAGCCCTTACTCTCACCCTAACCCTCACCGAAAACATAACCCTAGCCCTACGCCTCACCTAATGCTCATCCTGACACTAAACCTAACCCTAACCCTCACTCTAACCCTCAACCTAACCCTAACCCTAACTCTAACCCTCATCCTACCCCTAACCCTCAACCTAACCCTTACCCTCAACCTAACCCTAAACCTAACACTAACTCTAACCCTCACACTAACCTAAACCTCACCCTAACACTAACCCTTAACCTCACCCTAACACTAACCTTCACCCTCACCCTCACCTTCATTCTCAGCCTCACCCTAACCATAATCCTAAACCTATCCCTTACCCTCGCCCTAACTCTAACCCTAACCCTAACCCTCATCCTCACCCTAAACCTAACCGTAACACTAATGTTCAGCCTAAAACTAACACTCACACTGACCCTAACCCTAACACTAACCCTAACCCTAACCCTCACCCTAACCCTAACTCTAACCCTCACCCTCAACCTAACCCTCACCTGTACCCTAACCCTAATCCTCACACTAATCCTAAAGCTAACACTAACCCTAATCTTAAACCTAACCTTCACCCTCACCCTAACCCTCACCATAACCCTAACCCTCACCATAACCCTAACCCTAATTCTCACCCTCACCCTAGCCTACATCCTAACACTAACCCTAACCCTCATCATCACCCTAACCCTCACCGTCACCCTAACCCTCACCCTAACCTCATCATAACCCTTACCCTCAACCTAAACCTAACCCTAACCCTAACCCTTACACTAACCCTAACCCTCACCCTAACCCTAACTAGACCCCTCAGCCTATCTCTCATCCTAATCATAAGCCTAAACCTAACCCTCACAGTAACCCTAAACCTAACCCTAACCCTAACCATAACCCTCATCCTAAACCTAACCCTCATCCTCACACTTACCCTCACCCTCAGCCTAACCCTAACCCTACCCTAATGCTAAACCTAACCCTAACCCTTACCCTCACCCTCACCCTCAGTCTAACACTAACCCTAATCCTAACCCTCAACCTCAACCTCACCCTAACCCTAACCCTAATCCTCACAATAACCCTAACCCTAACCCTAACCCTACTCATAAACCTCACCATAACCGTAACCCTAACCCTAAACCTCATCCTAAATCTAAGTGTAACACTCACTCTCACTCTCACCCTCAACCTAAGCCTAACCCTTAACCTAATCCTAACCCTTGCCCTCACCCTCACCCTCACCCTAACTCTAACCCTAAACCTAACCCTAACCCTCACCCTCAACCTAACCCTAACCCTAACACTCACCCTAACCCTAAACCTCACGCTAACGCTAACCCTAAGCCTCACCCTCACCTTAACCCTCACCCTAACCCTTACTCTCACCATAACCCTAACCATAACCATAAACCTAACCCTCACCCTAACCCTAACCCTCACCATCAACCTAAACCTCACCGTCACCCAAACCCTCACTCTCACCCTAAACCTCACCCTCACCCTAAACATCACACTAACGCTAACCCTCACCATCACCCGCATCCTCACCCTCAGCCTAAAACTAAACCTAACCCTAAACGTCACCCTCACCCTCACCCTAAACCTAACACTAAAACAAACCCTCACCCTTACCCTCTTCCTCACACTCACCCTAACACAAACCCTAACAATAACCCTAACCCTCACCCTAACCCTTTCCCTCACCCTAACCCTAAACCTAACCCTAATGCTCACACAAACCCTTACCCTCACCCTAAGCCTTACCCTCACCCTAAACCTAAACCTAAACCTAACCCTCACACTAACCCTAACTCTCACACTAAACCTAACCCTATCCCGCACCCTAACCCTCAGCCTAACCCTAACCCTAACCCTAATCCTCACCCTATCCCTCACCCTAAACCTAACCCCAAACCAAACCCTCAACCTTACCCTCACCTTCACCCTCAACCTAACTCTAACCTTAACAATAACCCTAACTCTCACCCTAAACCTTTTCCTCACCCTAACCCTAACCCTAACCCTAATGCTCACACAAACACTAACCCTCACCCTAACCCTTACCCTCACCCTAAATCTAACCCTAACCCTAACCCTGAAACTAACCCTAACTCTCACCCTAAACCTAATCCTACCCCGAACCCTAACCCTAGCCCTCACCCTGACCCTCACCCTAACTGTAACACTAACCCTAATCCTAACTCTGAACCTCACCCTACACCTCACCCTATACCTTACCCTCACCCTTAGCCTAACCCTAAACCTACCCCTAATCCTCACACTAATTCTAACCTTAACTCTAACCCTAACCATAACCCTCATCTTAACCCTCACCCTAACCCAAATCCGAACCCTAACCGTCACACTAAAGCTAACCATAACCCTCACCCTCACTCTAGACCTAACCCTCACCCTAAACCTAGCCCTAACCTCACCCACATCCTAACCCTCACCGTCACCCTAACCCTCAATCGAACCCTCACCCTAAACCTTACCCTCACCCTTACCCTAAACCTAACACTAACCCACACACTAACCATAACCCTCATCCTAACCCCAAACCTAACCCTCAGCCTAACCCTCACCCTCACCCTAACCCTAACCCTCACTCTAATCCTAACCCTGACCCTAACCCTAAGCCTAACAATAACCCTCACCCTATCCCTAACCCTCACCCTAACACTTACCCTAACCCTTACCCTCACTCTAACCCTCACCCTAACCCACACACTAACCCTAACCCTCACCCTAATATCAACCATACCCCGCAGCCTAACCCTCATCCTAACCCTAACCCTAAAACTAACCCACACTGTAATCCTAACCCTCACCCTAACCCCAACCCTACCCCTCAGCCTAACCCTCATCCTAACGCTCAAACTAACGCTAACCCTAACCCTCAACCTCACCCTAACCCTAACAGTAACCCTAATCCTCAAACTTCCCAAAAACCCAACCCTCAACCTAAACCTAACCCTCACCCTAACCCTCACCATTACACTCACCCTCACCCTAACCCTCATCCTCAGGCTAGCCCTTTCCCTAAACCTAACCCTAAACCTAATCCTAACCCTAACCCTCACCCTCACCCTCACCCTCAGCCTAACCCTAACCCTAACCCTTATCCTAACCCTGACCCTCACCCTCACCCTCAGCCTAAGCCTAACCCTAACCCTAAACTTAATCCTAACCCTAACCCTTACCCTAAACCTAACTCTAACACTAACCCTCACCCTATCGCTCACAATAACCCTAACCCTAACCCTTACCCTCACCCTAAGCCTAACCATAACCCTCACCCTAACCCTAACCCTCACACTAACCAAACACTCACCCTAAACCTAACCCTACCCCTCAGCCTAACACTCATCCGAACCCTGACCCTAACCCTAATCATCACCCTCGCCCTAACTCTAACCTTATCCCTCACACTCACACTAGCCCTCACCCGAACATTAACCCTAACCCTAACCCTCACCCTAACCCTAACCCTAACCCAACACTAATCCTCACCCTCACCCTAACCCTAACCCTAACCCTAACCGTAACTCTCACCCTTAACCTCACCCTCACCCTAACCCTAACCCTCACCCTAATCCTCACCCTAACACAAACTATAACCCTAACCCTAACCCTTACCCTAAAACTAATTCTAACCCTAACCCTCAAACTTACCCTCACCCTAACCCTAACCCTAACATGCACAGTAACACTAACCCGAACCCTAACCCTCAGGCTCACCCTCACCCTCACTGTGAACCTAAGCCCTACCCTAACCCTAATCCTAAACCTAATGTTCTCCCTCACCCTCACCCTAACCGTAACCCTAAACCTACCCCTAACCTTAACACTCACCCTCAACCTAACCCTATCCCTCACGCTAACCCTAACCTTAACCCTCACCCTCAAACTAACCCTAACCCTAACCGTAACCCTCAATCTAACCGTCACCCTCACGCTAACCCTAACACTAACGTTAACCCTCACCCTAACCCACAATCTAACCATAACGCTAACCCTAACCCTCACCCTAACCTTAACCTCACCCTAATCCACAGACTAACCCTAACATTAACCCGAATCTGAACCCGAAACCTAACCATCACCCTAACCCGAACCCTAAGCCTAACCCTCACCCTAACGCTAACCCTTATCCTAACCCTCACGGTCACACTAACCATCACCCTAAGCCTAACCCTCACCCAAAACCTAACCCTGACCCTCACCCAAACATTCATTCTCATCCTAACCCTTAGCCTCACCCTCACCCTAACGCTCACCCTCACACTAAATGTCACACTATCCCTAACCCTCACACTAACCCTAACCCTAACCCTCAGCCTAAACCTCACCCTCACCCTAACTCTCACCCTAAGCCTAACCCTCACCCTAACCCTAATCGTAACCCTGGCCTCACCCTCTCCTTTAGCCTAACTGTAACCCTAACCCTAACCCTAACCTTCAACCTCATTCTAACCCAAATCATAAACCTAACCCACACCCTAACCCTAACCCTAACGCACACCCTAACCCTCAACCTCACCTGAACCCTCACGCTCACCCTAACCCTCACTCTCACCCTAAACATCACAATAACCCTAACCGTCACCCTAACCCTTATCCTCACACTAACCCTAAACCTAACCCTCACCCTCACCCTCACCCTAATCCTAACCCTAACCCTCACACTTACCCTAATCTTTACCCTAAACCTTGCCCTCACCCTAACCCTAACCTTAACCCTAACCCTCACACTAACACTAAACTTCACCCTAACCCTAACCCTAAACCTCACCCTCATTCTAACCCAAATCATAAACCTAATCCTCACCCTAACCCTAACTCTCACCCACACCCTAACCCTCAACCTCACCTGAACCCTCACGCTCACCCTAACCCTCACCCTCACCCTAAACATCACACTAACCCTAACCGTCACCCTAACCCTAACACTTACCCTCACAATAACCCTCACCCTCACCTTCAGCCTAAGCCTAACCCTAACCGTAACCCTAATCCTAAACCTAACCCTCACCCTCACCCTCACCCTAATCCTAATGCTACCCCTCAGCCTAACCCTCACACTAAACCTAAATCTAAACTTCACCCTAACCTTAACCCTCACCCTAACTCTAACCCTCACCCTCACCCTAAACCTCAGCCTAACCCTAATGCTAACCTTTATCCTAATCCTCACCCTCACCCAAACCCTGAACCTAACCATTATCCTCAACCTACCCCTCACCGTAACTCTAACATTAAACCTAAACCTCACCCCAACCCTAACCTAAACCATAACCCTCACCCTAACCCTAACCATAACCCTAAACCTCACCCTCACCCTAAACGTCAACCTAACACTTACACTCAACCTAACCCTAACCCACACAAGAACCCTAAACCTCAACGTCACTCTAACCCTTCCCCTCACCCTAACCCTCATCCTAACCCTAACCCTAACCCAAACCCTCAACCAAACCCTAAACCTAACCCTAACCCTGAACTTCACCCTAACTCTAACCCTCACCCTAACCCTCACCCTAACTCTCACCTTCACCCTAACCCTCACCGTCACCCTAACCCTCACCCTAACCCTAAGCTTCACCCACACCGTAACCCTACCCTTCACCGGAACCCTCATCCTCACACTAAATATCATCCTCACACTAACCCTCACCCTAACCCTAAACCTAAATCTCACCCTCATGCTAACCCTCACCCTCACCCTCACCCTAACTGTAACCCTAACCCTTATCTTAAACCTAACTCTAAACCTAACCCTCACCCTAACACTCACCCTAACCCTGACGCTAACCCTAACCTTTACCCTCACACTAAACCTCACCTAACGCTTACCCTAACACTAACCCTAACCCGTTCCCTAACCCTCACCCTCCCCTCACCCTAAACCCAACCCTAACCCTAACCCTCACCTTCACGCTAACCCTCACCCTAACCCTAACCCTCACCCTAAACCTAACCCTCACCGTCACACTCACCCTCATCCTAACCCTAAATCTCACCCTCAATCTTGCCCTCATCCTAACCCTCACCCTAACCCCAACACTAACACTCACTCTAACCCTAACTCTAACCCTCACACTAACCCTAACCCTCACCCTAACCCTAAACATACCCCTAAACCTAAACATAACCCTAACCCTAATCCTAATCCTCACCCTCACCCTAACCCTCACAGTCACCCTAACCCTCAACCTAAACCTAACCCTCACCCACACCCGAACCCTCATCCGGCCCCTCACTCTCACCCTCACCCAAACCCTCATGCTCACCCTAAACATCACCCTAACCCTAACCCTAACCCTAAACCTCACCCAAACCCTAACCCGCACCCTAACCCTCACCTTCAACCTAATCCTCACCCTAACTCTAACCCTAACTCTTACCTAACCGAAACCCTCACCCTCACCCTCATCCTCACCCAAACCCTCATCCTAGCCCTCAGCCTAACCCTAACCCTAACCCTAAACCTAACCCTAAACCTCACCCTCACCCTCAACCTAACTGTAAACCTAAACCTAACCCTAACACTCAACTTCACCCTCACCCTAACACTCAGCCCAACACTAACCCACACACTAACACTCACCATAAAAATAACCTGAACCCTCACCTTCATCCTAACCCTAACCCTAAACCTAACACTCACCCTAACACTCAGGCTAACCCTAACCCTCAATCTAAAACTAACCCTCAACCTAACCCTTACCCTCACACTAACCCTCAACCTAATCGTTACCCTCACCCTAACCCTAACCCTAACACTTACACTAAACCTAAACCTTACCCTAGCCCTAACAGTACCCCTCAAACTCACCCTCACACACACCCTAACCCTAACCCTAATCCTAACACTCAACCTAACCCTAACTCTAACCCTAACCCTCAAGTAACCCTAAGCCTAAACCTCACCCTCACCCTCCCCTTAACTCTAACCCTAACCCTAACTCTAAACCTCACCCTCACCCTCATCCTAACTCTAAACCTAAACCTAACCCTAACACTCACCCTCACCCTAACCATAAACCTATCCCTAACCCTCACCCTTATTCTAACCCTAACCCTAACCCTCATCCTCACCCTAACCCTAACCCTCACTCTAACCCTCACCATAACCCTAACGCTAACCCTAACCCTCACCCTCACCCTAAACCTCACCCTAACCCTTACCCTCACCCTAACCCTTAACTAAACCTAACCCTCACACTAATCCTAACCCCAACCCTAATCTTCACCCTAACCCTCACCCTAACTATAACCCCAAACCTACCGGTCACCCTAATGTTAACCCTAACCGTCACCCTCACCCTAACGCTCACCGTCACACTAACCCTCACCCTAAACCTAACGCTCACCCACATCCTAACTCACCCGAACCCGAACCCTCACACTCACCCTAACACTCACCCTCACCCTGAACATCACAGTAACCATAAGCCTGACCCTAACCCTAACCCTAACCCTCACCTAACCCCCACCCTCACCCTCACCCTAAGCCTAACCCTAACCCTAACCCTAATCCTAAACCTAACCCTCACCCTCACCCTAACCCTCACCTTCAACCTCACAATAACATTTTTCCTCACCCTAACCGTAACCCTCACACAAACACAACCCTCACCCTAACCCTAAACCTTCTCCTCACCCTCACCCTCACCCTAACCCTAACTCTAACACTAAACCTCACCTTCATCCTAACTCTCAAACTCACCCTAGCCCTCCCTCATCCTAATTCTAACCCTAACCCTAACCCTAAACCTCACCCTCACCCTAATCCTAACGCTAAAACTAACCCTAACCCTAATACTAAACCTCACGCAAAAGCTAACCCTAACCCTCACCCTCACCCTAACACTCACCCTAACCCTAACCCTCACCCTAACCCTAACCCTAACCCTCACTCTCACCCTACACATTACACTAACCCTCACAGTCACCATAACCCTCACCCTCACCATCACCCTCACCCTAAGCCTAACACTAACCTTAATAGTAATCCTAAACCTAACCCTCACCCTAACTCTCACCGTAAACCAAACGCTAACCTTAACCCTCATACTCACCCTAACCCCAACCCTAACCCTTACCCTCACCCTCACCCTAACCCTAACCTTAACCCTCACACTAAGCTAAACCTCACCCTAACCCCAAACTTAACCCTCAACTTAACACTCATCCTACCCCTAACCCTAACCATAATCCTCACCCTATCACTATCCTTAACCCTAAAACTCACCCTCACCCTAGCCCCCAGCCTAAAACTAACCCTAATCCTAACCATCACCCTAACCCTAACCCTAACACTTACCCTAACCCTCACCCTACACATCACCCTAACCCTAAACCTAATGCTCACCCTAACCCTCACCCTAACCCTCACCCTCACCCTCACCCAAACCCTAACCCTAACCCTCACCCTAGCACTAACCCTCACGCTAACACTAACCCTAAACCTCACCCTCAACCTCACCCTAACCCTAACCCTAACCCTAACCGTAACCCTCACCCTAACCGTCACCCTCACCCTAATCCTAACACTAAACTTAACCCTCACCCTAACCCACACTTTAAAACTAACGCTAAAGCTAACCCTCACCCTAAACCTCAATCTAAACATACCCTCACCCTAAACGTAACCCTAACCCTAACCTTAATCTTCACACAAACCCTAACCCAAAACCCTAACCCGAAACCTAACCATCACCCAAACCCTAAACCTAACCCTAACCATTATCCTAACGCTAAGCCTAGGCCTAACCCTAACCCTCACCGTCAACTTAACAATCACCCTAAACATAACCCTCACACACTCCCTAACCTTCACCATAACCTGAGCCCTCACTCTCACCCTAACCCACATCCACACCCTCAGCCTCACTCTAAACATCACACTAACCCTAACCCGCACCCTAAACCTAAACCTAACCCTCACCCTAACCCTCAACTTCACCCTCACCCACACCCTAAGCCTGACACTAACCCTAACCCTAATCCTAAATCTAACACTCAGCCTCACCCTCACCCTCACCATCAGCCTAACCCAAGCCTACACTTAATCTTAACTCTAACCCTCAGCCTCACTCTCAACCTAACTCTAACCCTAACCCTAACCCTAACCCTCACCCTAACCCTCACCCTAAACCTAACCCTAACCCTAACCCTAAAGCTCACGCAAAAGCTAACCCTACCCTGACCCTCACGCTACCCTCACACTAACCCTTAGTGTCACCCTAACCCTAACCCTAACCCTAACCCTCACCCTAAACCTAACCCGAACCCTAACCCAAACCCTAACCCTAACCCTCACCCTCACCCTAACCCTAACACTAAACCTAACCCTCACCCTAACCCTCACCCTAACCCTAACGCTAACTTAACCCTCACCCTAAACCTCACCCTAACCTTTACCCTCACCCCAACCCTAACCATAACCCTAACCCTAATCCTCACAATAACCCTAACCTTAACCCTAACCCTACCCATAACCCTCACCCTAACCCTCACACTAACCCTAACACTAACCCTAAACCTCACCCTAAATCTAACCGTAACTCTCACCCTCAAACTCACCCTCAGCCTAACCCTAACCCTAAACCTAATCCTAACCCTAGCCCTCACCCTCACCCTCACCCTAACTCTAACCCTAACCCTAACCTTAACCCTCACCCTCAACCTAAACCTAAACCTCACCCTAACACTCACCCTAACACTAACACTCACGCTAACGCTAACGCTAACCCTAACCCTCACCCTCACCCTAACTTCACCCTAACCCTTACTCTTATCATAACCCTAACCCTAACCCTAACCCTAACCCTCACCCTAACCCTAACCCTCACCATCAACCTAACCCTCACCGTCACCCAAACCCACACTCTCAACCTAAACCTCACCCTCACCCTAAACATCACACTAACACTAACCCTCACCCTTACCCTCAGCCTAAACTTAACCCTGAAACTAAATCTATCCCTAACCGTCACAGTCACCCTCACCCTAAACCTAACACAAAAACCAACCCTCACCCTTACCCTCACCCTCATACTCACCCTAAAACTAACCCTAACAATAACCCTAACCCTCACCCTAACCCTTTTCCTCACCCTAACCCTAACCCTTACCATAACCCTCACACAAACCCTAACCCACACCCTAAGCCTTACCCTCACCCTAAACCTAATCCGAATCATAGCCCTCACACTAACCCTTACTCTCACCCTAACTCTAACCCTACCCCGCACCTTAACCCACACCCTAAGCCTAACCCTAACCCTAATCCTCACCCTATCACTAACCCTCACCCTAACATTAACCCTAACTCTCACCCTCACAGTAGCCCTCACCCTAATCCTAACCATAAATCTCACCCTCACCCTATCCCTAACAGTTATGCTAAACCTCACCCTAACCCTCACCCTAACCGTTGCCCTCATATTACCCTAACACTAACTATAACCCTCACCTAACCCTAACCCTAACCCTAACACTAACACAAGCCATAACCCTCACCCTAATCCTAAACCTAACCCTCACATTAACCCTAAGCCTCACCCTCAGCTGCACCCTAAGCCTAACCCTTATCCTAACCTTAATCCTAACCCTAGCACTCACCCTCACCCTCACCCTATCTCTAACACTAACCCTAAACCTAACCGTCACTGTCACCCTTACCCTAACCCTAACCCTATCGCAAAACCTCACCCTAACCCTAACACTCACCCTAACCCTAACCTTCACCCTCACCCTTTCCCAAACACTAATCCTAACCCTCACCCTAACTCTCACCCTCACCCTAACCCTAACGCTAAACAAACCCTCACCCTAAACCTCACCCTAACCCTAACCCTAATCCTGAGACTAAACCTAACCCTAACCCTAACCCTACCCATAACCCTCACCCTAACCCTAACCCTAAATCTAAACCTCACCCTAAATCTAACCATAACCCTCCCCCTCCCCCTCACCCTAACTCTAAACCTAACCCTAACCCTAACCCTCCCCCTCAACCTAACCCTAACCCTAACCATAACACTCACCCTAACCCTAACCAACATGCTAACGCTAACCCTAACCCTCACCCTCAACCAAACCCTCACCCTAACCCTTACTCTCACCATAACCCTAAACCTATCCATAACCCTAACTCTCACCCTAACCCTAACCCTCACCATCAACGTAACCTTCACTGTCACCCGAACCCTCACTCTCACCCTAACCATCACCCTCACCCTAAACATTACACTAACCCTAACCCTCACCCTCACCCTCAGCCTAAACCCAAACCTAAAACTAAAGCTAAACCTAACCGTCACCCTCACCCTCACCTTAAACCTAACCCTAAACCAAACCCTCACCCTTACCCTCACCTTCACCCTCAACCTAACTCTAACCCTAACAATAACCCTAATCCTCAACCTAAAAATTTTCCTCACCCTAACCCTAAGCCTAACCCTAATGCTCACACAAACACTAACCCTCACCCTAACCCTTATCCTCACCATAAACGTAAACCTAAACCTAACCCTCACACTAACCCTAACTCTCAGCCTAACCCTAACCCTACGCTGCACCCTAAACCTCACCGTAACCCTAACCCTAACCCTAATCCTCACCCTATACCTAACCCTAAACCTAACCTTCATCCTCACCCTGACCCTCACCGTCACCGTCACCCTAACCCTCACCCTAAGCCAAACCCTAACGCTTACCCTCTCCCTAACCCTCACCCTCACCCTAACCCCAACCCTAACTCTCACCCTTACAGTTGCCCTCACTCTAACCCTAAACCTAAACCGCACCCTCACCCTCATCCCTAACCCTAATATTCAGCTTAACCATCATCCTAAACCTCAACATAACCCTTACCCTCATCCTAAACCTAACCCAAATCATAACCCTCATCCTAACCCTAGCACTCACCCTCACCTTCACCCTAACTGTAACACCAACCCTAATCCTAACCCTCACCCTAACCCTACACCTCACCCTATACCTTACCTTCAACCTAAGCCTAACCCTAAACCTAACCCTAATCCTCACATTAACCCTAACCCTAAATCTAACCCTAACAATAACCCTCATCCTAAGCCTCACCCTAACCCAAACTTTAACCCTGACCATCACCGTAAAGCTAACCATAAGCGTCAGCCTCACCCTCGACCTAACCCTCAGCCTAACCCTAACCCTAACCCTAATCCTAACCCTATCCCTCACCCTCACCCTCATCCTCACTCTAACTCTAACAATAAACCTTAACCTCACCCTAACCCTAGCCCTAACCCTCACCCTCATCCTAAACCTCACCGTCACCCTAGCCCTCAATCGAACCCTCACCCTAACCCTTAACCTCACCCTTACCCTTACCCTAACAATAACCCCCACACTAACCATAACCCTCACCATAACCCCAAACCTAACCCGCAGCCTAACCCTCATCCTAACCCTAACCCTAAACCTAACCCTCAACCTAATCCTAACCCTAGACCTAACCCTAACCCTAACCATAACCCTCACCCTATTCTTAACCCTCACCCTAACCCTCACCCTATCCCTTACCTCACCCTAACCCTAACCTTAACCCACACACTAACTCTAACCCTCACCCCAACCCCAACTTACCCCGCCGCCTAACCCTCATCCTAGCCCTAACCCTAACCCACATAGTAACCCTAACCCCCACTGTAACCCCAACCCTACCACTAAGCCTAACCTCATCCTAACGCTCAAGCTAAAGCTAACCATAACGCTCAACCTTACCCTAACCTTCACCCTACCCCTTACTCTCACCCTAACCCGAATACTAACCCTACCTTCACCATCAACCTAACCATAATCCTCAGCCTCACCCTCAACCTAACCCTCACCCTAACCCCTACCCACACCCTAACCCTAACCCCCACCCTCACATTAACCCTAAACCTCACCCTAACCCTAAACCTACCCCTCAGCCTAACCCTCATCCTAACACTAACCCTAAACCTAAACCTCACCCTAACCCTCATGCTACACTAATCCTCACCCTAACCCTAACTCTTACCCTCACCCTAACCCTCAACATATCCCTAACACTAACCCTAACCCTAATCCTCAACCTAACCCTCCGCCTAACACTAACCCTAACACTAACCCTAACCCTCACCCTACACTTCACCCTAACACTAAACCTAACACTCACCCTAACCTCAACCTAACCCTCACCCTCATCCTCAACCTAACTCTAAACCTAAACCTAACCCTAACCCTCACCCTAACCCTAACCCTCACCCTCACCCGGACCCTCAGCCTAACCTTAACCCTAACCTTAATCCTAAAACTAGCCCTCACCCTCACCCTCACCCTAACCCTAACCCTAATCCTCAAACTAACCATCACCCTAACTCTAACTCAAACCATAACCCTCACCCTAACCATCACCCTAAACCAAACCCTAACCGTCACAATCACCCTAACACTCACCGTCACCCTAAACCTCACCCTAACCCTCACCCTCATCCACAACCTAACCCGCACCATCACCCGAACCCTAACACTCACCCTAAAAGTCACCCTACCCCTAAATATCACACTAAACCTAACCCATACCCTCACCCGAACCCTCAGCCTAACCCTAACCCTAAACCTAAACCTAACCCTAACCCTAACCCTCACCCTCACACTCACCCTCACCCTAAACCTAACCCTAAACCTATAAATCACCCTCACCCTCACCCTTACCCTAACTCTAACCCTAACAATAACCCTAACCCTAGCCCTAACCCTAAACTTCACCCTAACACAAATCCTAACCCTAACGCTAACCCTCAGCCTAACCCTAACCCTCATCCTCACCCTCACCTTAAACCTCACCCTAACCCCAACGCTACCCCTAACCCCCACGCTCACCTTAAACCTCATCATAAACCTTAACCTCAACCTAACTATAACCCTAACCATAACCCTAAACCTCACATTAACCCTAACCCTAACCCTAACCCGAAACCTCACCATAAACCTCACCCTAACCCTAGCCATCACCCTAACCCTTACAGTCACCCTAACCCTAAACCTAGCCCTAACCCTCACACTAACCTTAACCCTCACCCTAACCCTAACCCTACCCCCAACTTTAACCCTCACCCTAACCATAAGCCTAACCCTAAATCTCACCGTATCCCTAAACCTAACCCTCACCCACACCCTAAACCACACCGTCACCCTGACCCTCACCCTAACACTAAGCCTAACCCTCACCAAATCCCTAACCCTCACCTTAAATCTAACCCTAACTCTCACCCTCGCACTAGGCCTTACCCTAACCCTCACCCTAAACCTCACCGTCACCTTAACACTCACCCTAACACTAAACCCTAACCATTACCCTCACCCTAACCCTCACCCTAACCCTAAACCTCACCCTAACAGTAACCCTAACCCTAACCCTCATCCTAACCCTAATCCTCACGATCACACTTACCCTCACCCCCAGCCTAACCCTAACCCTAACCCTAATCCTAACCTTAACCCTCACTCTCACCCGAACTCTAACCCTAACCCTAATCCTAACCCTCACCTCACCCTCACCCTAACCCTAAGCCTATTCCTATACCTCACCCTAAACCTAATACTTACACTAACCCTAACCCTAACCCTCACTCTGACCCTGACCCTAACACTAAACCTAACCCTCACAGTAAACCTCACCCTAAACCTAAAGCTAACTTAACCCTCACCCTAAACCTAACCCTAACCCATACCTTCACCCTAACACTAATCCTAACCCTAATGCTCACACTAAACCTAACCCTAACCCTAACACTCACCCTAACACGCTAACCCTAATCCTAACCCTCACCCTAAAGCTAACCATAACCCCACACTTACCCTAACCCTCACCCTCAGCCTAAACCTAACCCTAACCCTAATCCTAACCCTAGCCCTCACCCTCACCCTCACAATCACCGTAAGTCTAACCCTAATTCTCACCCTCAACCTAACACTAACCCTCACACTAACCCTCAGACTAACGCTGACCCCAACCCTCTCCCTCACCGTAAACCTCACCCTAAACCTAACCATCACCCTAACCCTTACTCTCACCCTAACACTAAACTTAATCATAACCCAAAACCTCACCCTCACCCAAACCCTCACATCACCCTAACCCTCACCATCACCCTAACACTCACCGTGACCCCAAACCTCACAATAACCCTAAACCTCACCCACACCCTAACCCTCACCAGAACCCTCACTCTCACTGTCAGCCTCATCCTCAGCCTAACCCTAACCCTAAACCTAACCCTAAACCTAACCCTCTCCTTAACCCTAACACTAACCCTAACCCAAACCCTAACCCTGACCCTAACCCTAACCCTAACCCTCACCCTCATCTTAAGCCTCACCCTAACCCCAACGCTAACCCTAACCCTGACCGTCACCCTAAACCTCACCATAACTCTTACGCTCAATCTAATTCTAACCCTAACCTTAACCCTAACCCTCACCCTAACGCTAAACAAAACCCTAAACCTCACCCTCACCCTAACCCTCACCGTCACCCTAACTCTCACACTAATCCTAACGCTCACCCACACAGTAGCCCTCACCCTCACCAGAACCCTCACACTCACCCTAACCCTCACCCTCACCCTAAACATCACACTAACCATAAACCTCACCCTAATCCTAACCCTAACCCTAACCCTCACCCTCACCCTCACCCTAAACTTCACCATAACCCTTACCCTCAAAGTAATTCTAACCCTAACACTAACCCTAATCCTCACACTAAAACTAACCCTAACCCTAATCCTCACCATAACCCTCACCCTAACCCTAATCCTAACCCTACCCCTCTCCCTAATGCTAAACAAAACCCTAAAACTCATCCTCACCCTAACGCTCACCGTCACCCTAATTCTCACACTAATCCTAACGCTCACCCACACAGTAGCCCTCACCCTCAGCAGAACCCTCACACTCACCCTAACCCTCAACCTCACCCTAAACATCACACTAACCCTAACCCTCAAGCTAACCCTAACCCTAACCCTCACCCTAAGTCTCACCCTCACCCTCACCCTCACCCTAAGCCTATCCCTAACCCTAACCCTAATCCTAAACCTAACTCTCAACCTCACCCTAATCCTCACCCTCACCGTAACCCCCATCCTTACCCTTTTCCTCAACCTAAATCTAACACTAACCCTTACCCTCATAAAAACCCTAACCCTCACCCTAACCCTAAACCTAACCCTAACCCTCACACTAACCCTAAACCTCACCATAACCCTAAAGCTACCCCTCACCCTAAACCTCACACTAACTCTAAGCCTAACCCTAATCCTTACCCTATCCCTAACCCTAATCCTAACCCTCACCCTCATGCTAAACCTCACCTTTAACATGACCCTCACCCTCACCCTAAACCTCACCCTCACCCTAACCCTCACCCTAAACCTAACCCTAACTCTCACGCTCACCCTAGCCCTTACCATAACCCTAACCCTAACACTAACCCTCACCCTCACCCTAACCCTCACCATCAACCTCAACCTAAACCTAAGCCTAACCCTATACCTCACCTTAACCCTAACCGTTACCCTAACCCTATCCCTAACCCTCACTCTCACCCTAAACCTAACACTAAACCTAACCCTCACATTAACCCTCAACCTAACCCTAACGCTAACCTAACCCTCACCCTGAACCTCACCCTAACCCATACCCTCACCCTAACCCTAACCCTAATGCTCACACTAACCTTAACCCTAACCCTATCCCTAACCCTGACTCTATCCCTCAAGCAAACCCTAAGCCTAACCCTAACCCTCACCCAAAGCTAACCATAACCCCCACACTCAACCTAACCCTCCCCCTCATCCAAAACCTAACCCTAAGCCTAACCCTAACCCTAGCCCTCACCCTCACCCTCACCCTAAGTCTAACCCTAACCCTCACCTTCAACCTAACCCTAACCCTAACCCTCACGCTAACGTTAACCCCAACCCTCACCCTCACCCTAACCCTCACCCTAACCCTAACCATCACCCTAACTCTTACTATCAAACTAACCGTAACTATAACCCAAAACCTCACCCTCACCCTAATCCTCAGCATCACCCTAACCCTCATCACCCTAACACTCACCGTCACCCTAACCCTCACAATCACCCTAACACTCACCCTAACCCTCACCCTCACCCTAAACATCACATTAACCCTAACCCTCACCCTCACCCAAACCCTAACCCTCACCCTAATTCTCACCCTCACCCTCACCCTAAGCCTAAGCCTAACCCTAACCCTAATCCTAAACTAACCCTCCACCTCACCCTAATCCTCACTCTCACCCTAACCCTCAACCTCACCCTTTTCCTCAAACTAAATCTAACCCTAACCCTTACACTGACACAAACCCTAACCCTCACCCTAACCCTAAACCTAACCCTAAACTTCACAATCAACCTAACCCTCACCCTAACCTCTACCCTCACCGTAACCCTAACTCTAACCCTCATACTAACCCTAACCCTCACCCTACCCTAATCCTCACCCTAAACTTAACCCTCACCCTCACCCTCACCCTAACCCTAACCTTAACCCTAATCCTCACACTAACCCTCGCCTTAACTCTAACTCTAAACATAACCCTTACCCTAACCCTCACCCTAACTCAAACCCTAACCCTAACCCTGACGCTAACGCTAACCTTAACCCTCAACCTCACCCTAACACTCATCCTAACCATTACTCTCACCCAACCCTAACCCTAACCCTCACCCTAACCCTCACCCTCACCGCCAACCTCACCATAAGCCTAACCCTAACCCTAACCCTAATCCTAAACCTAACCCTCACCCTCACCCTAATCCTCACACTCAACCTAACCCTCACCCCAACCCTCACACTAAACCTAATCCTCACCTAACCCTAATCCTCACACTAACCCTAACCCTACCCCTCACCCTAACCCTCACCCTCACCCTAACCCTAACCCTAACCCTCACCCTAACCCTCATTCTAACCCTAATGCCAACCCTTAACCTAATAATAAACCTAAACCTCACCCTCCCTCTAACACTCTCACTCACCCTAACCCTCACCCTAACCCTTTTCCTCACCCTAACCCTATCGCTCACACAAACCCTAAGCGTCACCCTAACCCTTACACTCACCCTAACCATAAGCCTAACCGTAACAGTCACACTAATCCTAAATCTCACCCTAACCCTAAACCTACCCTTCACCCTACCCCTCACCCTAAACCTAAGCCTAACCCTAATCCACACCCTATCCCTAACCCTAACCCTAACCCTCATCCTCACCCTAACCCTCACCCTAAACCTAACCCTAACTCTCACCCTCACCCTCACCCTTACCATAACCCTAACCCTAACACTAACCCTCACCCTCATCCTAACCCTCACCATCACCCTAACCCTCACCCTCACCCTAACCCTAACCCTCACCCTAACCCTTACCCTCACCCTAATCCTAACCCTAACCCTCACCCTAACTCTAACCCTATCCCTAATCCTAACCCTCACCATCAATCTCACCTTAACCATAAGCCTATCCCTATACCTCACCTTAACCCTAACCGTTACCCTAACCCTATCCCTAACCCTCACTCTCACCCTAAACCTAACCCTCACCCTAACCCTAACCCTAATCCTCACACTAACCCTCACCCTCACCCTCACCCTAAGCCTAACAGTAAACCGAACACTAATCCTAAACCTAACTCTCACCCTCACCCTCATCCTAAGGCTAACCCTAACCCTAACCATAACCCTAATTCTCACCCTCATCCTAGCCCTCTCCCTAAGCCTAAGCCTAACCCTAACCCACACCCTACCCCTCACCCTAACCCTTAACCTCACCCTAACCCTTACCCTCACCCTCACCCTAACCCTCGCCCTAACCCTTACCCTCATCCTAACCCTAACCTAACTCTCACACTAACCCTAAAACTCATTCTAACCCTAACCCTACACCTCACCTTAACCCTAACCCTAACCCTCACACTAAACCTAAACTTCACCCTAACCCTAACACTAACACTAACCCTAAACCTAACCCTCAACGTCACCCTCATCCTCAGCCTAACCCTAACGCTAATTCTAATCCTAACCCTATCCCTCACTCTCACCCTCACTCTAACCCTAAACCTCAACCTCAGCCTCACCTACACCCTCACCCTCAGCCTAACCCTAACCCTAACAATAACCCTAACCCTAACACTAACCCTCACCCTAAACGTAACCTAACCCTTAAACTCACGCTAACACTAACCCTAACCCTCACCCTCACCATAACCTAAACATAACACCCACCCTAACCCTCACCCTAACACTTACGCAATCCCTAACCCTAATTCTCAAGCTAAACCTCACCCTAACCCTTACCCCCACCCTAACCTTCACACTAAATGTAACCCTCACCCTAAACCTAAACCTATCCCTTACCCTATCCCTAACCCTCAACCTAACCCTAAGGATCGCCCTAACCCTAAGCCTAAACTTAACCCTCACCCTCACCCTACCCCTCACCGTAAGCCTAATACTAACCCTAACCCTCACCCTAACCCTAACCCTCACACTAACCCTAAACCTCACCCTAACCCTTACCCTAAGCCTAACCCTAACATTAACCCTAAACCTCACCCTCACCCTAACCCTAACCTTAAACTTAACCCTCATCCTAACCCTCACCCTAAACCTGACCCTAACCCTAACCCTCCCCCTCACCCTAAACTTCAATCTAAACCTTACCCTTACCCTAACTCTAACCCTCACACTAACCCTAACCCTAACCCTAACCCTAACCCTAACCCTCAACCTCACACTCAAGCTCATCCTCAGCCTAACCCTAATCCTCACCCTAATCCTTACCCTAACCATCACCCTCACCCTCACCATCAAGCTCACCATCAGCTTAACCCTAATCCTAACCCACATCCTTACCCTAACCCTCACCCTCACCTTCACCCTAACACTAACCCTCAAACTCAACCTCCCCCTCCCCCTCAACCTAACCCTCAGCCTCACCCTCACCCTCATCATAACCCTATCTCTCTCCGTCACCCTAAACCTCTTTCACCCAACCCTCACCGTAAACCTAAACCTAAACATCACCCTCACCCTAACCCTCACCCTAACCCTTACCCTCACCCTAACCGTAACCCTAAAACTAACCCTAACTGTAACTCTCAGACTAAACCTAACCCTCACCCTTACCCTAAACCTACCCCTGAGCCTGACTCTCACTCTAACACTAACTCTAACCCTAATTCTCACCCTATCCCTAACCATAACCCTAACCCTCACACTCACACTCACCCTAGCCCTCACCCTAACTCTATCCCTAACCCTAACCCTCACCCGAATCCTCACCCGAGCCCTCACGCTCACCCTCACCCTAATCCTAACAAACACTTTAACCCCAACTCTCACCTTAAAGCTTACCCTAAACCTACCCCTAACCCTAACCCTCCCCCTCCCTTTCCCACTCACCCTCACCCTAACCCTAACACTAATCCTAATCTTAACCCTAAACCTCACTCTCACCCTCACTCTAAACCTAACCCTATCGTAAACCTCACCCTCACCCTCACCCTCACCCTCATCCTCAACCTCACCCTAACCCTAACAGTAACCCCAATTCTAACCCTAACCCTAACCCTCACCCTAACACTAACCCTAACCCTAACCCTCACATTAAACCTAACCTTCACCCTAACCCTAACCCTACCCCTCAGCCTAACCCTCACACTGAACCGAACCCTAACGCTAATCCTCACCCTATCCCTAACCCATCCCTAACCCTCAATCTTACCCTGACCCTCACTGTCACCCTAACCCTAACGCTCACCCTCAACCTCACCCTCATCTTAAGCCTAACCATAATCCTAATTCTCACCCTATCCCTCACCCTCACCCTCATGCTAAACCTAACCCTAACCCTAAACCTCACCCTAAACCTAACCCTAACCCTAAACCTTCACCCTAACTCTAAACCTTACCTTCACCCTCACCCTCACCCTAACCCTCACCCTAACACTCACGCAAACTGTAACCCACACTCTCACCCTAACCCTTACACTCATACTAACCCTAACCTAACCCTCACACTAACCCTAAAACTCATTCTAACCCTAACCCTACACCTCACCCTAACCCTAACCCTAACCCTCACACTAAACCTAAAATTCACACTAACGGTATCACTAACAATAACCCTAATCCTAGCCCTCAGCATCACACTCATCCTCAGCCTAACCCTAACCCTAATTCTAATCCCAACCCTATCCCTCACTCTCACCATCACTCTAACCCTAAACCTAACCCTAAACCTCAACCTCACCCTCACCTACACCTTCACCCTCAGCCTAACCCTAACAATAACCCTAACCCTAACCCTAACAATAACCCTCACCCTAAACCTAAACCTAACCCTTAAACGCACCCTAATACTAACCCTAACCCTCACCCTCACCCTAACCCTGACCATAACACCCAACCTAACCCTCACCTTAACACTTACGCTATCCCTAACCCTCATTCTCAAGCTAACCCTCACCCTAACCCTTACCCTCACCCTAACCCTCACACTAATCTAACCCTCACCCTAACCCTAAACCTATCCCTTACGCTAACCCTAAACCTCAACCTAACCCTAACCATCACCCTAACCCTAAGCATAACCCTAACCCTCACCCTCACCCTACAACTCACCCTAAACCTAATCCTAACCCTAACCCTCACCCTAACCCTAACCCTAACCCTCACCCTAACCCTTACCCTAAGCCTAACCATAACATTAACCCTAACCCTCAACCTAACCCTAACCCTAACCTTAAATGTAACCCTCATCCTAACCCTCACCCTAACCCTAACTCTAACCCTAACCCTCCCCCTCACCCTAACCTTCAATCTAAACCTTACCCTTACCTTAACCCTCACACTAACCCTAACCCTCACCCTAACCCTAACCCTAACCCTCAATCTCACCCTCAATCTCATCCTCAGCCTAAACCTAATCCTTACCCTAACAATCACCCTCACCCTCACCATCAAGCTCACCTTCAGTCTAACCCTAATCCTAACCCAAATCCTTACCCTAACCCTCACCCTCACCCTCACCCTAACACTACCCCTCAAACTCAACCTCACCCTCACCCTCAACCTAACCCTCAGCCTCACACTCACCCTCACCCTCATCATAACCCTAACTCTCTCCGTCACCCTAAACCTAACCCTCACCCAACCCTCACCGTAAACCTAAACCTAAACATCACCCTCACCCTAACCCTCACCCTAACCCTTACCCTCACCCTAACTGTTACCCTAACCCTAACCCCAACTGTAACTCTCAGACTAAACCTAACCCTCACCCTAACCCTAAACCTACCCCTGAGCCTAACTCTCACCCTAACCCTAACCCTAACCCTAATTCTCACCCTATCCCTAACCATAACCCTAACCCTCACACTCACCCTAGCCCTCACCCTAACTCTATCCTTAACCCTAACCCTCATCCGAACCCTCACCCGAACCCTCACGCTCACCCTCACCCTAATCCTAACAATCACTTTAACCCTAACTTTCTCCTTAACGCTAACCCTAAACCTACACTTAACCCTAACCCTCCCCGTCCCTTTCCCACTCACCCTCACCCTAACCCTAACCCTAATCCTAATCCTAAACCTAACCCTCACTCCCACCCTCACTCTAAACCTAACCCTAACGTAAACCTCACCCTCACTCTCACCCTCACCCTCACCCTCACACTCACCCTCACCCTCACCCTCACCCTAACCCTACCAATAACCCCAACTCTAACCCTAACCCTAACCCTCACCCTAACACTAACCTTAACCCTAACCGTCAGCGTCACCCTAACCCTCACCCTAACCCTAACCCTCACCCACACCCTACCTCTCACCCTAAACTGAAGAATCACCCTCACCCTAAGACTAACCCTAACCCTACCACTAAAACTAAACTTAACCCTCACAATCACCGTCACCCTAACACTAACCCTAACCCTCACCCTAACCGTAACCCTCATCCTAACCCTAACCCTAACCCTAACCCTCACCCTAAACCTAACCCTAACCCTAACCCTAACCCTCACCCTAAACCTAACCCTCACCCTAACCCTAACCCTAACCCTAACCCTCATCCTAATCCTAACCCTAAGCCTAACTCTCACCCTCACCCTAAACCTCAACCTAAACCTAACCCTCACCCTAACCCTAACCCTAACCCTCACACTAACCCTCACCCTCATCCTCACCCTCACACTAAGCCTAACCCTAATCCTAACCCAAATCCTTACCCTAACACTCACCCTCACCCTCACCCTAACCCTAACCCTCAAACTCAACCTCACCTTCACCCTCAACCTAACCCTCAGCCTCACCCTCACCCTCATCTTAACCCTAACCCTAACCCTAACCATAACCCTCACCTTAAACCTAAACAAAACTCTCTCCCTCACCCTAACCCTAACCCTAACCCTCACCCAACCTTCACGTTAAACATAAACCTAAACATCACCCTCACCCTAACCCTCACCCTAACCCTTACCCTCACCTTAACTGTAACCCTAACCCTAACCCTAACCCTAACTGTAACTCTCAGAGTAAACCTAACCCTCACCCTAACCCTATCCCTACCCCTGAGCCTAACTCTCACCCTAACACTAACCCTAACCCTAATTCTCACCCTATCCCTAACAATAACCCTAACCCTCACACTCACCCTAGCCCTCACGCTCTCTATCCCTCACGTGAACCCTCACCCGAACCCTCACGCTCACCCTCACCATAATCCTAATAATCACTATAACCCTAATCCTCAACTTAACGCTAACCCTAAACCTACCCCTAAACCTAACCCTCCCCCTCCCTTTCCCAATCAACCTCAGCCTAACCCTAACAATAATCCTAATCCTAACCCTAACCCTCACTCCCACCTTCACTCTAAACCTAACCCTAACGTAAACCTCACCCTCACCCTCACGCTCACCCTAACCCTACCAATAACCCCAACTCTAACCCTAACCCTCACATTAAAATTAACCCTCACCCTAACCCTAACCCTCACCCTCACACTAAACCAAACCATCCATAACCCTAAACCTAGCCCTCAGCCTAACCCTCACACTAAACCAAACCCTAACGCTAATCCTCACCCTATCCCTATCACATCCCTAACCCTAAATCTCACCCTGACCCTCACTGTCACCCTAACCCTAACTCTTAACCTAAACCTCACCCTCATCTTAACCCTAACCATAATCCTAATTCTAACCCTATCCCTCACCCTCACCCTCACACTAAACCTAACTCTAACCCTAAACATCACCCTAACCCTAAACCTAACATTTACTTTCACCATAACCCTAAATATAACCCTCACCCTCACCCTAACCCTAACCCTAATCCTTACCCTAAAACTAACCCTCACACTAACACTCACGCTAACCCTAACAATCACCCTAACACTTACCCTAACCCTAAGACTAACATTAACCCTAACTCTCACCCTAACCCTAACCTAACCTTAACCCTAACTCTCAACCTAACCCTCACCCTAAACCTCCCACTCACCCTAACCCTCAACCTAACCCTTATCCTCACCCTAAACCTCACATTAACCCTAACCCTCACCCAAACACTAAGCCAAACCCTCATCTTCACCCTCATTCTCACCCTTAGCCTAACCCTAACCCTAATCCTATCCCTAACCCTCACTCTCACTCTTACCCTAACCCTAACCCTCACCCTCACCCTCACCCTAAACCTCAGCCTCAACCTCACCCTCACCCTATCCTTAACCTTCACCCTAACACTCACCCTAACCCTCACCCTAACTATAATCCTCACCCTAAACCTAACCCTCACCCTCACCCTCACCCTAACCCTAACCCTCACCCTCACCCTAACCCTCACCCTAACCCGTTAGCTCACACTAAACCTAACCCTAACCCTAACCCTAATCCTAACCCTAACCCTCACCCTCAGTCTTACCCTAACCCTAACCCTCACCCTCACCCTCACCCTAAACCTCAGCCTCAACCTCACCCTTACCCTATCCTTAACCTTCACCCTAACCCTCACCCTAACCCTCACCCTAACAATAACCCTCACCCTAAACCTAACCCCAAAACTCACCCTCACCCTAACCCTAACCCTAACCCTAACCCTCAGACTAAAACTAACTCTCACCCTATCCCTAACCATTCCCCTCAGCCTAAACCTCACCCTAACCCCGAACCTAACCCTAATTCTCACCCTATCCCTAACCCTAACACCAACCCTCACTCTCACCCTAGCCCTCAACCTAACTCTAACCGTAACCCTAACCCACACCCGAACCTTCACCCTCAGCCTAACCCTCACCCTCATCCTTAACATTACCCTAACAATATCCCTCACCCTAACCCTAATCCTAACCCTCACCCTAACCCTGACCTGAAACCTAAAATTCAAACTAAACCAAACCCTAACCCTCACCCTCACCCTAATCCTAACCGTAACCCTAACCCTAACCCTCACACTAAACCTTACATTCATCGTCACCCTAACCCTAAACCTACCCCTAACCCTAACCCACCCCCTCACCCTCTCCCTCAACCTCAGCCTAACCCTAACCCTAATCCCAATCCTAACCCTACCACTCACTCTCATTCTCACCCTAATCCTAACCCTAATCCTAAACCTCACCCTCATCATAACCCTAACAATAACCCTCACACTAATCCTAAACCTTACCCTAACCCTCACCCAAAAACTAACCCTAACCCTAACCCTAACCCTCACACTAACCCTACCGCTCACCCTAACTGTAACCCTACAACTCAGCCTAACCCTAACCATAAACTTAACCCTAACACTAATACTCATCCTAAACCTCACCATATCCCTCACCCTAACCCTAACACTCACCCTAACCCTAAACCTCACCCTGACCCTCATCCTAACCCTAAACCTAACCAGAACCATCACCCTAACCCTGATCCTAACCCTAACCCTCACCCTAAACCTAAGCCTGACCCTGACCCTAACCCTCACCCTAAACCTAACCCTACCACTCAGACTAAGCCTAACCCAAAACCTCACCCTAACCCTCACCCTTACCCTTTCCTTAACACTAACTCTCACCCTCACCCTAACCCTAACACTCACCCTTACCCTCACCCTATCCAAAAACCGAACCCTAACCCGCACCCTAACCCTAACCATCACCCTAACCCTCACCCTAACCCTCACCCTGAACCTTACCCTCAACCTAACACTAACCCTAACACTAACCCTCACCTTAAACCTTACCCTAACCCTAACCCTAAACCTAATCCTCAACGTACGCCTCACTCTAACCCTAACACTAACCCTAACCCTCGTTCTAACCCTCACCCTTACCCTTACCTTAACCCTAACCCTCACGATAAACCTAAACCTACCCATCACCCTACCCCTCACCCTAGCCCTCATCCTAACCCTAAACCTAACCCTAACCCTCACCCTAACCCTCACACAAACCCTCACTCTCACCCCAACCCTAACCCTAATCCTAACCCAAACTTCACCCTAGCCCTAAACCTCACCCTCAACCTAAACCTCACCCGAGCACTCACCCTAACCCTTAAACTCACCCTCACCCTAAACATCACCTTAACCCTAACCCTCACCCAAACCCTCACCCTAAACCTCACCCTCACCTTCACCCCAATCCTAACCCTAAACCTAACACTAATCCTAAACCTAATTCTCACCCTCACCTTAATGTTAAACCTAACCCTAACCCAAACTTTAACCCTCACCCTCACCCTAGCCCTCACCCTAAACCTAACCCTAACCCTTACCCTAACACTCAACCTATCCCTTATCCTCACTCTAAACCTAACCCTCACCCTAACCCTAACCCTCACCCTAACCCTTACCCTCACCCTCACCCTAACCCCAACCCTAACCCTAACCCTCACACTAACTCTCACCCTAACCTTACCCTCACCCTAACCCTACACCTAAACCTAACCCTAACCCTAATCCTCACTCTAACCCTAAACATCACTCTAACCCTAACCCTAAACCTAAACCTCACCCTAACCCTTACCCTCATCTTTGTCCTAACCTTAACGTAACCCTAACCCTCAGACTGAACCTAACCCTCACACTAACCCTAACCCTAACCTTCAACCTAACCCTCACCCTAACACTCAGGTTAACCCCAACCCTCACTCTCACCCTAACCCTCAACCTAACCCTTACTCTCACCCTAACACAAACTTTCACCCTCACCCTCACACTCACCCTCACCCTAAGCCTAACCCTAACGCTAACACTAATCCTAACCCTAACTCTCACCTTACCCTCAACCGAACCCTAATCCTATCCCTATCCCTAACGCTCACCCTCAACCTCAATCTCACACTAACACTCAGCCTCACCCTCACCCACACAATAACCCTAACCCTAACCCTCACCCTCACCCTTACCCTAACCCTAACCTTAACCCTAACGCTTGCCCTATCCCTCATGCTAACCAAAATGCTAACCCTCACCCTCACCCTAACCCTCACACTAACTCTAACCCTCACCCTAAACAAAAACCTACTCCTCACCCTAACCCTTAACCTAACCATAAACCTAACCCTAACCCTCACCCTAACCTTAACCCTAACCTTCAACCTCACCCTAACCCTCACACTAATCTTTACCCTCAACATAAACCTAACCCTAACCCTAACCCTCACACTAACCCTAACCCCCACGCTAACCGTAACCCTACCCCTCACCCTAACACTGATCCTAACTCTCACCCTAAAACTAACCCTGAAGCTAACACTAACCCTAACCATAACCCTCACCCTAACCCAAACCCTCATCCTCACCCTCACCCTCACCCTAAGTCTAACCCTAACCCTAATCCTAACCCTAACCTTAATCCTAACCCTAACCCTAATCCTAAACATAACCCTCACCCTCACACTCACCCTGACCCTAACTCTAACCCTTACACAACCCTCACCCTCACCCTAACTGTAACCCTCAACGAACCCTAACCCTCACACTCACACTTACCCTAACCCTAACCTAACACTAACACTAACACTAATCCTAAGCCTAAACTTAACCCTAAACCTAAACTTCACCCTAAGCCTCACCCTCACCCTTACCCTCACCCTAACACTTACTCTACCCCTCACCCTAAAACTCATCCTAACCCTAACCCTAATCCTAATCCTAACCCTAACCCTCAATCTCACCCTCACCCTAAACCTAACTCTAACCCTAAACCTCCCCCTCTCCCAAACATTCACCTTCACCCTAACGGTAACAATAACCCAAACCCTAAACCTAAACCTCTCCCTCACCTTCACCCTCAGGCTAACGCTAACCCTAATCCTAATCCTAACCCTAACCCTCACTCACAACCTCACCCTCAACCTAACCCTAACCCTACCCCTCACCCTAACAATCACCCTAACCTAAACCCTTACCCTAATCCTGACCCCATCCCTAATCCTAAATCAAAGCCTCACCCTCACCCTAGCTTTCACCCTAAACCTAACCCTAACCCTAACCCTCACCCTCAACCCAACCATCACCCTAACCCTTAACCTCACGCTAACCCTCACCCTAATTCTAACCTTAACCCTAAGCCTCACCCGAACCATCACCCTAACCCTAAACCTAACCCTCACCCTCATTCTCAGCCTAAAACTTACCTTCATGCTAAGTCGCATCTTAAACCTAAACCTAAACCTCACCCTCAACTTAACCCTAAAAATAACCCAAACCCTAAACCTCACCCTCCGTCTAACCCTAACCCTAACCCTAATCCTAATCCTAATCCTAACCCTCACCCTCACCGTAACTCTAACCCTTACCCAACCCTAACCTCCACCCTAACTCTAACCCTTACCCAATCCTAACCCTCACCATCAAATTCACCCTAACCCTAAACCTAACCCTCACCCTCACCCGAACCCTCACCCTCACCCAAAACATCACCCTAACCCTAACCCTCACCCTAACCCTAAACCCTAACCCTCACCCTAACCCTAACCCTCCCTCTAACCCTCAAACTCAACCTAATCCTCACCCTAACCATAATGCTAACCCTTACCTAACCCAAACCCTCACCCTCACCCTAACTCTCACCCTCAACATAGCCCTCACACTCACCCTAACCCTAACCCTAACCCTCACCCTCATACTCACCCTCACCCTCAGCCTACCCCTAAACCTAAACCTAAACCTAATCCTAACCCTAAACTTCACCCACACCCTCACCCTTACCCTAACCCTATACCTAACCCTAACCCTAACCCTCACCCTAACCCTAACTCTCACCTTAAAACTAACCCTAACCCTAACCCTAACCCTAAACCTCACTCTAACCCTCACCTTAACCTTAAACCTCATCCTCATCCTGACATTCACCCTAACCCTTACCCTCACTCTGAACCTAACGCTCACATTAACCCTAACCCTCACCCTAACCCTAACCCTACCACTCACCCTAAATCTCATCCTAAACCTAACCTTAAGCGTAGTACTCACCCTAACCCTAACCCTAACCATAACCCTCACCCTCACCTTAAATATCACACTAATGCTAACCCTAAACCTAACCTTCACCCTCATCCTAACCCTCACCCTAACCTTTACCCTAACGCTAAGACTAACCCTAACCCTAACCCACACCCTGACCCTTACCATTACCCTCACCCTACCCCTAACCCTAACCCTCACCCTAAACCTCAACCTAAACCTAGTGCTCAGCCTAAACCTCACCCTAACCCTATTCCTCACCCTGAAACTCACCCTAATCCTTACGCTAACCCTTACGCTAACCCTCACCCTAACCCTCACCCTAAAAGTTATCCTCACCCTAACCCTAACCCTCACACTAACCCTAAACCTAATCCTAAACCTAAACTTCACCCTCACCCTCACCCTTACCCAACCCTAAACCTAACTCTAACCCTAACCCTCACCCTAACCCTAACCCTAACTCTCCCCTTAAAACTAAACCTAACCCTAACCCTAAACCTCACTCTAACCCTCACCTTAACCTTAAACCTCATCCTCATCCTTACACTCACACTAACCCTTACCCTCACTCTAAACCTAACCCTAAACCTAACCCTCACACTAACCCTAAAGCCTCACCCTAACCAAAATCTTTCCACTCACCCTAAATCTCATCCTAACCCTAACCTTAAGCGTAGTACTCACCCTAACCCTAACCCTAAGGATAACCCTCACCTTCACCCTAACACTCACCCTCACGTTAACCCACACCCTAAAACTCACCCTAACCCTAACCCTAATCCTAACCTTAACCCTCACTTTAAACATCACACTAATGCTCACCCTAACCCTAACCTTCACCCTCATCCTAACCCTCACCCTAACCTTTACCCTCAGGCTAAGCCTAACCCTAACCCTAACCCTCACCCTCAACCTTACCGTTACCCTCACCCTACCCCTAACCCTAACATTCACCCTAACCCTCAAACTAAACCTACTGCTCAGCCTAACCCTCACGCTAACCCTATTCCTCACCCTGAAACTCACCCTAATCCTTACGCTAACACTGACCCTAACCCTCACACTAACCCTCACCCTAAAAGTTATCCTCACCCTAACCCTAACCCTCACACTAACCCTAAACCTAAAGCTTACCCTACACTTCAATCAAACCCTAACCCAAACCCTAACCCTCATCCTAACCTTCACCCTCACCCTTACCCTCAACCTAACCCTCACCCTAACCCTATCCCTAAGGCTAACACTCACCCTAACCCTCACCCTGACCCTAACCCAAACCCTAATCCTAAACATCACTCTAACCCTCACCCTAACCCTAACCCTAATCCTAACCCTATTCCACAACCTCACCCTCACCCTAATTCTAACCCCAAACCTAAACCTAACCCTCACCCTTACCCTACCCCTAACTCTAACTTGCACCCTAACCCTAACACTCACCCTAAATCTATCCCTAACCCTCACCCTCATCCTAACGCTAAACCTCACCCTAACCCTCAACCTAACCCTAAGTATAACCCTAACCCTCAACCTCACCCTAACCCTAATCCTAACCCTCACCCTAACACTAACCCTCACACTAACCCTAACCCTCACCCTCACCCTAACCTTCACCCTAACCCTTAACCTCACCCTAACCCTCACACTAACCCTAACTCTAACCCTAACACTAACCCTCACAGTAAACCTAACCCTAACACTAATCCTAAACATCACCCTAACCCTCACCCTCACCCTAACCCTAAACTTCACCCTCATCCTAACACTCACCCTAACCCTTTTCCTCACCCTGTCTAACCCTAACTCTAATCCTCACACTAACCCTAACCCTCACCCTAATCCTAACCCTACCCCTCACCCTAACCCTCATCCTGACCCTAATACTTACCCTAAACATAACTCTAACGCTAACCCTCAGCCTCACCCTAACCCTCACCCTCACTCTAACCCTCACCCTCACCCTAACCCTCACCCAAACCCTAACCCTGAACCTCACACTCACCCTCACCATAAACGTCACCGTTAACCTAGTGTTCACCGTAACCCTAACCCTAAACCTTAGCTAACCGAAATCCTCAACCTCACCCTCACCCTCGCCGTAATCCTAACACTCACAATCACCCTAACACTTACCCTCACCCTAACATTCACGCTAACCCTAAACCTCACCCTCACCCTATCCCTCACCCTAACCCTAAACCTAACCCTAACCCTAACCCTAACCCTCAATCTAACCCTAACCCTCACCCTAACCCACACCCTCATCGGAACCCTAACCCTACTCCTCAGCGTAACCTTCACACTAACCCTAAACCTCACACTCAGCCTGACCCTAATCCTAAACCTAAATCTTACCCAAAACCTCACCCTCACTCTAACCCTCACCCAAACCCTTACCCTCAACCTAACCCTAAACCTCAAACTAAGCCTTACACTCACCCTAACCCTAACCCTAATACTAACCTTAAACCTCAAGCTAACCCTCACCCTACCCTAACCATAACCCTGAACCTAACACTCACCCTATACCTCACCCTAACCCTAACCCTCAACCTCATCCTAACCCTAACCCAAACCCTCACCTTACCCCTCACCCTCACCCTAAGCCTAAGCCTAACCCTAAGACTAATCCTAAACTAAACCCTCACCCTCCCCCTAACCCTAAACCTAATCCTCACCCTAACCCTAAACCTAACCCTCACCCTCACCCTAAACCTCACAATCACCCTAACCCTCACCCTATCCTAACCCTCACCGACACCCTAAACTTCACACTAAGCCTAACCCTCACACTAACCCTAACCCTACCCCTCATCCTAAAGCTCATCCTAAACCCAACCCTAACACTCACCCTCACCCTAACCCTAAGCCTAACCCTCAACCTAACCCTAAACCTCACCTCCACCCTCAACCTCAACCTAACACTAACCCTACCCCTCAACATAATCCTCATCCTAAACCTAACCCTAACCCTAACACTCACACTAATCCTAAACCTAACTTTAAACCTCACCTTCAGCATAACATTAACCCACACCCTAAACCTCAACCTACCCTAACCCTCACCGACACCCTAACCCTCACCCTCACCCTCACCCTAACCCCACCCTCACCCTATCCCTCAGCCTAACCTAATCCCTAACCCTAACCCTAACCGTAATCCTCACCCTAACCCTCACCCTCACCCTAAACGTAACCCTAACCCAAACCCTCAACCTAACACTCAACCAAACCCTAACCCTAACAGTAACCCTAACCCTCACCATAACACTAAACTTAAGCCTAACCCTAACCCTCACCCTACCCTAACCATAACCCTAACCCTAACCCTCACCCTACCCCTCACCCTAAATGTAACCCGAACCCTAACCCTAAACCTCATCCTCATCCTAATCTTCACCTTTACACTTACCCTCAAGGTAACCCTGACCCTATCCCTAACCCTAACACTAACCCTAAACCTAACCCTCACCCACACCCTAACCCTCACCCTCACCCTGACCCTCACTCTGAACCTCACTCTCACACCAAACATCACCCTAAATCTAACCCGCACCCTAACCGTAATGCTAACCCTAACCCTCACCCTCAGCCTAACCCTAAGCCTAAGCCTAACCCTAACAGTAATCCTAAACCTAACAGTCACCCTCACCCTAACCCTAAACCTATCCCTAAAACACACCCTCACACTCACCCTAACCCTAACCCTAACCCTCACCCTCACCCTACCCTAACCAAAACACTAACCCTAAACCTCACCCTACCCCTCTCCCTAAACCTTAATCTAACCCTAACCCTGACCCTCACCCTAACCCTAAACATAACCCTAACCCTCACCCTAAACCTAACCCTCAACCTGACCCTAACAGTAACCCTCATCTTCACCCTAACACTGACCCTCACCCTAACCCTACCCCTAAACCTCACCCTTATCCTAACCCTCAACCTTACCCTTACCCACACGGTAACCCTAACCCTAACCCTAACCCTCACACTAACACTAAGGCTCAAACTAAACCTAATCCTACCTCTCACCCTTACCCTCAACCTAAACCTAAGCCTAACCCTAACCCTCACCCTCAGCCTCACCCTCACCCTAACCTTAAACCGAGCCCTCACCCTAACCCTCAACCTAAAACTAACCCTAACCCTAACCCTCACGCTAACCCTAACCCTCACCCTCACCCTCAGCGTAATCCTAACACAAACCTTATCCTAACCCTAAGTCTCACCCTCAACCTCAGCCTAACCCAAACACTAATCCTAACCCTAAGACTCAATCTCACCCTCACGCTAACCCTAACCCTTACCCTAAACATAACAATAACATTAACCCTAACCCTCAACCTAAACCTAACCCTAAATTTAACCCTAATCCTAACCCTTCCCCTTACACTAACCCTCAACCTAATTCTTATCCTCATCCTCACCCTAACCCTCAAAATAAACCTAACCCTCACCATAAACCTAACACTAACCCTTACTCTCACCCTCAGGCTCACCCTCAGCTTAACCCTAACACTCAGCCTAACCCTCACCCTAAACCTAACCCTAACCCTAACCCTCCCTCTCACCCAAACCCTCAACCTAAACCTTACCATCATCCCTACCCGAACCCTCACCCTAACCCTAACACTAAGCCTAACCCTCACCCTTACCCTAACTCTAACTCTCACCCTAACCCTCACCCTCACCCTAACCCTAAACCTAAGCCTCACCCTAACCCTAACCCTAACCCTCACCCTAAACCTAACCCTCACCCTCACTGTCACCCTCACCCTAACCCTAACCCTCACCCTCACCCTAACCCTTAGCCTCACCCTAATCAGAACCCTCATCCGAACCCTCACCTCACGGTAACCCTCACCCTCTCCCAAAACATCACCCTAAACCTAACCGTCACCCTAATCCTAACTCTAACTCTCACCCTAACCCTAACCCTCCCTCTAACCCTCAAACTCACTCTAATCCTCACCCTAAACATAACCCTAACCCTTACCTAACCTAAACCCTCACCCTCACCCTCAACCTAACCCTAACTCTCATCCTAACCCTAACTTTAATCCTAACTCGCATCCTAACCCTAACCCCAAACCTCACCCTCACCCTAACCCTAACCCTGACCCTCACCCTAACCCTAAAACTAACCCTAACCCTCACCCTAACCCTAACCCTCACCCTAAACCTTAACCTCACCCTAATCCTCACACAAACCCTAACCCTAACCCTCATCCTCACACCAACCCTCACTCTCATTCGAACCCTCACCTCACGGTAACACTCACCCTCACCCAAAACATCCCCCTAACCCTTACCCTCACCCTAACCCTAACCCTAACACTCTCCCTAACCCTAACCCTCCCTCTAACCCTCAAACTCACCCTAACCCTCAACCTAACCCTTACCCTCACCCTAACCCTAACACTAACACTAACACTAACCCTAATCTTAAACATCACCCTAATCCTAACCCTCACCCTCATCCCATCCCTCAGTCTAACCATTACCCTAACACTAACCCTAACCGTAACTGTAACCCTCACCCTCACCTAACCCTTACGCTCACCCTAACCGTAACCCTAACCGTACCCCTCACCCTAACGGTCATGCTAACCCTAACCTTAACAGTACTCCTCACCCTTACCCTAACCCTAAACCTAACCCTAACTCTAACCCTCACCCTCACCCTAACACTCTAACCCTCATCCTATCCTAATCCTCACCAACACCCTAACCCTCACCCTCACCCTCACCCTAACTCTCACCCTCACAGTAGCCATCAGCCTAACCCTAACCCTAACAATAAACCTCACCCTCACCCTCAGAAAATCCCTAACCCTAAAACTAATCCTAACCCTAAATTTCACCCTGACACTCACCCTCACCCTAAACCTAACCCTAACCCTCACCCTAACCCTAAAACTCACCCTAACCCTTACCCTCACCCTCACCCTAACTCTCTCTCTCTCAGTAGACATCAGCCTAACCCTAACCCTAACGCTAAACCTAAACCTCATCCTCACCCTCACCCTCAGGCTAAGGCTAACACTAATCCTAATCCTAACCCTAACCCTCACTCACAACCTCACCCTCAACCTAACCCTAACCCTAACCCTCACCCTAACCATCACCCTAACCTATACCCTTACCCTAATCCTGACCCCATCCCTAAACCTAAATCAAAGCCTCACCCTCATCCTAGCTCTCACCCTAAACCTAACCCTAAACCTAACCCTAACCCTAAGCCTCACCCTCACCCCAACCCTCACCCTAACCCTTAACCTCACCCTAACCCTCACCCTAACCCTAACCTTAACCCTAACCATCACCCTAACCCTAAACCTAACCCTCACCCTCATTCTCACCCTAAAACTTACCCTCATGCTAAGTCGCATCCTAAACCTAAACCTAACCTTCACCCTCACCTTAACCCTAACCATAACCCAAACCCTAAACTTCACCCTCAGTCTAACCCTAACCCTAACTCCCATCCTAATCCTAATCCTAACCCTCACCCTCACCCTAACTCTAACCCTATCCCAACCCTAACCCTCACCCTAAATCTAACCCTCACACAACCCTAACCCTCACCCTCAAATTCACCCTAACCCTAAACCTCACCTGAACCCTCACCCGAACCCTAACCCTAAACCTAAACCTCACCCTAACCCTAACCCTCACTCTAACCCTCAAACTCAACCTAATCCTCACCCTAACCATAATGCCTACCCTTACTTAACCCAAACCCTCACCCTCACCCTAACTCTCACCCTCAACATAGCCCTCACACTCACCCAAACCCTAACCCTAACCCTCACCCTCATACTCATCCTCACTCTCAGCCTACCCCTAACCATAAAACTAACCCTAACCCAAGCCTCACCCTCACCCCAACCCGCACCCTAACCCTAAACCTAACCCTAACCCTAACTCTCACCCTAACCCTAACTCTCACCTTAAAACTAACCCTAAACCTCACTCTAAACCTCACCTTAACCTTAATCCTTATCCTCATTCTTACACTCACCGTAACCCTTACTCTCACTCTAAACCTATCCCTAAACCTAACCCTCACACTAACCCTAACCCTCAACCTAACCCTTACCCTACCACTCACCATAAATCTCATCCTAACCCTAACCTTAATCGTAGTACTCACCCTAACCCTAACCATAACCATAACCCTCACCCCTCAACCTAACCCTCACCCTCACGTTAACCCATACCCTAACACTCACCCTAACCCTAACCCTCACCTTAAACATCACACTAACGCTCACCCTAACCCTAACCTTCACCCTCATCCTAACCCTCACCCTAACTTTAACCCTCACGCTAAGCCTAACCCTAACCCTAATCCTCACCCTCACCCTTACCGTTATGCTCACCCTACCCCTTACCCTAACCCTCACCCTAACCCTCAACCTAAACTTGCTCCTCAGCCTAACCCTCACCCTGAACCTATTCCTCACCCTGAAACTCACCCTAATCCTTAGACCAACCCTTACCCTAAACCTCAACCTAACCCTCAACCTAAAATTTATCCTCACCCTAACCCTCACACTAACCCTAAACCTAAAGCTCACCCTACACCTCAATCAAACCCTAACCTTAACCCTAACGCTAATCCTAACCCTATTCCTCAACCTCACCCTCACCCTAATTCTAACCCCAAACCTAAACCTAACCCTCACCCTTACCCTAACCCTAACTCTAACTCTCACCCTAACCCTAACTCTCACCCTAAACCTAACTCTCACCCTAATTCTAACCCCAAACCTAAACCTAACCCTCACCCTTACCCTAAACCTAACCCTAACCCTCACCCTCACCCTAACGCTAAACCTCACCCTAGCCCTCAACCTAACCCTAACTCTAACCCTAACCCTCAACCTCACCCTAACCCTAATCCTAACCCTCACCCTAACACTAACCCTCACACTAACCCTAACCCTCACCCTCACCCTAACCTTCACCCTAACCCTTAACCTCACCCTAACCCTCACACTAACCCTAACTCTAACCCTAACACTAATCCTCACACTAAACCTAATCCTAACACTAATCCTAAACATCACCGTAACCCTCACTCTCACCCTAAAACTAACCTTCACCCCCATCCTAACACTCACCCTAAACCTTATCCTCCCCTAACCCTAACCCTAACTCTAACCCTCACTCTAACCCTAACCCTCACCCTAATCCTAACCCTACCCCTCACCCTAACCCTCATCCTCACCCTAATCCTCACCCTAAACCTAACCCTAACGCTAACCCTCAGCCTCACCCTAACCCTCACCTCACTCTAACCCTCACCCTAACCCTAACCCTCACCCAAACCCTAACCCTGAACCTCACACTCACCCTCACCATAAACCTCACCGTTAACCTAATGTTCACCATAACCCTAACCCTAAACCTTACCTAACCGAAATCCTCAACCTCACCCTCACCCTCGCCCTAATCCTAACACTCACAATCACCCTAACACTTACCCTCACCCTAACATTCACGCTAACCCTAAACCTCACCCTCACCCTATCCCTCACCCTAACGCTAACCCTAATCCTAACCCTCACCCTAACACTAACCCTCACACTAACCCTAACCCTCACCCTCACCCTAACCTTCACCCTAACCCTTAACCTCACCCTAACCCTCACACTAACCCTAACTCTAACCCTAACACTAATCCTCACACTAAACCTAATCCTAACACTAATCCTAAACATCACCCTAACCCTCACTCTCAACCTAACCCTAACCTTCACCCCCATCCTAACACACACCCTAAACCTTATCCTCCCCTAACCCTAACCCTAACTCTAACCCTCATTCTAACCCTAACCCTCACCCTAATCCTAACCCTACCCCTCACCCTAACCCTCATCCTCACCCTAATCCTCACCCTAAACCTAACCCTAATGCTAACCCTCCACCTCACCCTAACCCTCACCCTCACTCTAACCCTCACCCTCACCCTAACCCTCACCCAAACCCTAACCCTGAACCTCACACTCACCCTCACCATAAACCTCACCGTTAACCTAGTGTTCACCATAACCCTAACCCTAAACCTTACCTAACCGAAATCCTCAACCTCACCCTCACCCTCGCCCTAATCTTAACACTCACAATCACCCTAACACTTACCCTCACCCTAACATTCACGCTAACCCTAAACCTCACCCTCACCCTATCCCTCACCCTAACCCTAAACCTAATCCTAACCCTAAACTTCAACCTGACCCTCACCCTCACCCTAACCCTAACCCTTACCCTCACCCTAAACTTAACCCTCACCCTAACACTTACCCTAACACTAACTCTAAACCTAACCCTCACCCTACCCCTCACCCTAACCCTAAACCTAACCCTAACCCTCACCCTCACCCTAACCCTCACCCTAACCCTTACACTCACCCTAACCCTAACCCTAACCCTAACGCTAACCCTCACACGTACCCTAACCCTCACCCTCACGCTAACCCTCACTGTCACCCTAACCCTCACCCTAACCCTAACCCGCACCCTAACCTTAACCTTCACCCTAAGACTTACCCTAACACTAACCCTAAACCTAACCCTCACCCTACCCCTCACCTTAACCCTAAACCTAACCCTAACCCTCACCCTCACCCTAACCCTCACCCTAACCCTAATCCTAACCTTAAACTTCACCCTTACCCTTACCTTCACCCTCATCCTAACCCTCACCGTAACCCTTAACTTCACCCTAACCCTAACCCTAAACCTAACCCTCACCCTAACCCTCACCCTAACCCTAAACTGAACCCTAACCCTCACCCTCACCCTAACCCGAATCCTAACCTTAACCATCACCCTAACCCTAACCCTCACCCTAACCCTCACCCTAACCCTAATCCTAACATTAAACATCACCCAATCCCTAACCCTCACCCTCATCCTAAACCTCACCCTAACCCTTACCCTCACCCTAACTCTAACCCTAAACCTAAACCTCACCCTCACCCTAACCCTAACTCTAACTCTCACCATAACCCAAACCCTCACCCTAAACCTATCCCTAACCCGCACCCTCACCCTAACTCTAAACATTACCCTAACCGTCAACCTAACCCTAACTCTAACCCTAAACCTCAACCTCAACCTCAGCGTAAACCAAACCCTAATCCTAATCCTAACCCTAACTCTCACCCTCACCGTAAACCTAACCCTAACCGTTATGCTAACCCTCACTCTCATCCTCACCCTAACCCTAACCGTAACCCTAACCCTAACCCTCAAACTAACCATAACCCTAACTCTCACCCTAACCCTCATCCTAACCCTAACCCAAACCCTAACCCTAACCCTCACCCAAGACCTCACCCTAACCTTAACCCTAATCCTAACACTCATCCTTACCCTAACCCTCAGGTGGATAACATGGCAGGAACTCCCAAATACCTCTCAGTCCTATCTCTTAATGTTAATGGACTGAACTCTCCAATTAAGCGACATAGACTGTCTAGTTGGATTAAAAAACAAGATCCTTCTATCTGCCTCCTGCAGGAGTCACATCTTGCCCTTAGAAACAAACACATTTTCAATGTTAAAAGCTGGAACAAAATCTATCAAGCAAACGGCCCCCATAAACAGGCAGGAGTTGCAATCCTAATATCAGATAAAATAGACTTCAAATTAAAATTCGTGAGAAGAGATAAAGAAGGTCGCTACATACTAATTAAAGGATCTCTCCTTCAGGAGGATATTACATTTCTAAATATCTATTCGCCAAACAATGGAGCACCCTAATTTATCAAAGAAACACTACTTTCCCTCAAATCCCATATAGATCCAAAGACATTAATTGTTGGGGATTTTAACACACCACTCTCCCCACTAGATAGATCAACTCGGCAAAAACTCAACAGAGAAACCGCAGATCTAAACAGCTGCATAGATCAACTAGACTTAACAGACATCTACCGAACATTTCACCCAGCAGCATCAGAATACACGTTTTTCTCAGCAGCATATGGAACGTTTTCTAAAATAGACCACATTTTAGGCCACAAAGCAAACTTGTTTAAATTCAAAAACATTGAAATTATACCTTGCATTCTCTCTGACCACAAGGGAATAAAATTAGAACTCAACACCAAAAGCCACCAAAGAAAGTCCGGTATCACATGGAGGCTGAACAACATACTGCTGAATCATAAGTGGGCCATGGAAGAGATTAGAAAGGAAATTCAAAAGTTCATGCTATTCAACGAAAATGGACACACAAATTACCAGCTCCTCTGGGACACAGCAAAGGCAGTACTCAGAGGCAAGTTTATAGCTCTGAGCTCCTACATCAACAAATTGGAGAGATCTGAAGCTAACAATTTAATGACACATCTAAACCTCCTTGAAAAAGAGCAACAAGATAAACCCCAATCCAGTAGACGGAAAGAAATAATTAAAATTAAATCAGAATTAAATGAATTAGAATCCAAAAAAACTATAGAAAGAATCAACAAAACAAAGAGTTGGTTCTTCGAAAAACTTAACAAAATTGACAGACCGTTAGCAAATCTTATCAGAAAAAGAAGAGAACACACCCAAATTAATAAACTCAGAGATGAGAATGGAAACATCACCACGGAAACAACCAAGATTCAGAACATTATAAGGGAATACTTCTCAAAACTTTATGCTAATAAGTTTGAGAACTTGACAGAAATGGACCTCTTCCTAGCAACTATTGACATGCCAAAACTAAACCAAGATGAGTTAAACTATCTTAACAGGCCCATATCAAGTATTGAAATAGAAACAGCAATAAGAGACCTCCCAGATAAGAAAAGTCCAGGACCAGATGGTTTTACAGCGGAATTTTACAAGGCCTTCAAAGCAGAGCTCACACCAATTCTCCTCCAACTCTTCAAGGAAATTGAAAGAGAAAGCTCACTACCGAACACATTCTATGAAGCCATCATAACCCTCATCCCAAGACCAGACAGGGACTCATCAAAGAAAGAGAACTATAGACCCATTTCTTTGATGAATATTGATGCAAAACTTCTCAACAAAATTTTGGCCAACCGACTTCAACAATTCATCCAAAAAATCATACACCACGATCAAACAGGATTCATTTCAGGGATGCAAAACTGGTTCAATATACGCAAATCAATTAATATTATTCATCACATCAACAGCAGCAAGAATAAGAACCACACGGTTATCTCAATAGACGCAGAAAAAGCATTCGACAAGATCCAACACCCCTTCCTGATGAAGGTTTTGGAAAAATTAGGAATCCGTGGAACATTCCTCAATACAATAATGGCTGTATATGACAAACCTACAGCCAGCATTATACTCAATGGTGAAAAACTAAAGCCATTTCCTCTTAACTCAGGAACAAGACAAGGATGCCCACTCTCTCCACTTCTCTTTAATCTAGTATTAGAATGCCTAGCTACAGCAATAAGACAAGATGCAGACATAAAGGGGATCCAAATAGGGAAACAAGAAATAAAACTCTCCCTCTTTGCAGATGACATGATCTTGTATTTAAAGAATCCCATAGACTCCACTCCCAAATTACTCAAGCTGATTCAAAATTTTGGCAAAGTAGCAGGTTATAAGATTAACCCCCCAAAATCAATGGCTTTTCTGTATGCCAACAATGAGAAAAGTGTGGCTGAAATTAGGAAAGCAACCCCATTTGTAATAGCCCCACAAATAATAAAATACCTAGGAATTAACTTAACTAAAGAAGTGAAGGACCTCTATGATGAAAACTTTAAAATCTTGAAAAAGGAAATCAACACAGAACTTAAAAAATGGCAAAACCTCCCATGCTCCTAGATTGGAAAGATTATCATCGTGAAAATGGCAATACTTCCCAAGGCTATCTACAAATTCAATGCAATACCTATCAAAATTCCACCCTCATTCTTCAAGGAAATAGAAGAGGCAATCCAAAAATTTATATGGAACAATAAAAGACCCCTAATAGCAAAAACGCTCCTCAACGGAAAGAACACTGCTGGAGGAATATCAATACCAAATTTCAAACTCTACTATAAAGCCATAGTAATCAAAACAGCTTGGTATTGGCATAAGAACAGACCTCAGGACCAATGGAATAGAATTGAAAACCCAGAAATGAACCTACAGACCTATAGCCATCTAATCTTCGATAAGGGAGCTAAAACAATACAATGGAAGAAAGACAGCCTCTTCAGTAAATGGTGCTGGCAAAATTGGTTCACTACATGTAGAAAGCTAAAGCTAGATCCTTATATATCACCCTGCACCAGAATCAACTCCAAATGGAACAAAGACCTTGAACTCAAAACAGACACTCTGAAAACATTACAGGATGGCATAGGAGAAACCCTAGGTCTCCTTGGCTCAGGCCGAAATTTTTTGAATAGAGACCCGGAAACACAACAAATCAAAGAAAGGTTGGACAAATGGGATTGCATAAAGTTGCAGAGCTTCTGCAGGGCAAATGACATAGCTAGCAAGATCAATAGAAAGCCCACGGATTGGGAGAAGATCTTTACTAGCCATACAACGGACAAGGGTCTCATATCTAAAATATACTTGGAACTCAAAAAATTAAACCCCCCAACAACAAATCCTCAAAGAAACAACTGCCCAATAAATAAGTGGGCGAAAGACTTAAAGAGAAACTTCTCTGAAGTACAAAGAAGGATGGCCAATAGACACATGAAAAAATGTTCAACATCCCTAGCCATAAAAGAAATGCAAATCAAAACAACATTAAGATATCACCTCACTTCAGTTAGAACGGCAAATATCAAGAACTCTAACCACAACAGATGCTGGAGGGGATGTGGACAGAAAGGAACCTTACTTCATTGTTGGTGGGAATGTAAACTTGTTCAACCACTTTGGAAAGCAGTATGGAGGTTCCTCAAAAGACTACACATACAACTCCCCTATGACCCAGCAATCCCACTTTTGGGCATTTACCCAAATGTTTACAAACAAGACCACACTAAAGCTACCAGCACAACTATGTTTATTGCAGCATTATTTACCATAGCTAAGATCTGGAACCAACCCAGATGCCCCTCAGTAGATGAATGGATCAAGAAAATGTGGTATATATACACAATGGAAAGAATGACATTTCCCCATTTGTTAGGAAATGGAAAGGCTTGGAAAAAATTTATATTAAGTGAAGTAAGTCAGACCCAAAGAAACATAGGTCCCCTTATATGCAATATCTAGTATATGTATGATTCAAGCGGAAAAGGTCAGATAATGTGATGTTAGGAAAACGATCCCTTAAATATGTATTTTAATGTTTTTTTTCTTTCATGCATGTGTTTCTAACGCATTTATAAGATTATTTCTTTGTTGCTTTGTATGTCCCTCCCCCACAGTGTAACCCCTGCTTTCACTATATTTGATGTCAGTATAACTTGTGGAGGAGATGGGGAAAAACAAGTCGTTTAAGGATTCAGGTGGACCTGTTGCAACAATGAGAAGTACAAAATGTCATTTCAAAAACGAGCTTTACAATGTCGGTGTGGGGGGGGAGGGGGGGAAGGATTGGGTGGGGGGAGGGGGGAGGCTGGGAAGGGAGGTGAAGGGTAAACAAAGGAGGAGGCTGAAATGCTTGGTAAGAAAGGTATGCATTATCCTGCCCATGTAATTGTCACCCCTCTGTACAGTATGTTCTCAAATAAAATAAAATTAAATTAAAAAAAAGACCTCACCCTAACCTTAACCCTAATCCTAACACTCATCCTCACCCTAACCCTCAGCCTAAAAATTGCTCTCACCCTCACCCTAACCCTAACCCTCACACGAACCCAAAACTTCACCTCATGATAACCCTAATCCTACCCCTCACCCTAACCCTAACCCTAACCCTAACCCTAACACTAAAACCCTAAGCCTCACCCTCACGCTAACCCTCACTGTCACGCTAACCCTCACCCTAACCCTAACCCTCACCCACACCCTAACCCTCATATTCACCCTCACCTTCAACCGCACCCTAACCCTAACCCTAACCCTCCCCCTAACACTAACCCTCACCCTAAACCTAACACTCAACCTAACCGTAACACTCACCCTCATCCAAAACCCTCAGTAAAACTTACCCTCACCCTAACCCTAACCCTAAACCTAACCCTCACACTAACCCTAACCCTCACCCTAACCCTAACCTTAACCCTCACCCTAACCCTCATCTTAACCCTAATCCTCACCCTAAACCTAACCCTAAACCTAACCCTCAGCCTCACCATAACCCACACCTTCACTCTAACCCTCACCCTAACCCTAACCCTCACCCTAACCTTTACCCTCACCGTAACCCTCACCCTAAGCCTAACCCTAACACTAACACTAACCCTAACCTTAAACATCACCCTAACCCTAACCTTCACCCTCATCCTAACCCTCAGTCTAACAATTCCCCTAACCCTAACCCTAACCGAAACCCTAACCCTCACCCTCATCCTAACCCTCAGCCTAACAATTACCCTAACCCTAACCCTAACCGAAACCCTAACCCTCACCCTCACCTAACCCTTACCCTCACCCAAACCGTGACCCTAAACCTAGACCTCACCCTAACCCTCATGCTAACCCTAACCTTAACAGTACTCCTCACCCTGACCCTACCCTAACCCTAACCCTAAATCTAACCCTCACCCTCTCCCTAACACTCTAACCCTCACCCTAGCTTAATACTCACCCTCACCCTAACCCTCACCCTACCCCGGACCCTAACCCTAAACCTAACCCTCACCCTCACCCTCACCCTAACCATAAACCTAACCCTAACCCTAAACCTAATCGTAACCCTCACCCTCATCCTAGCCCTCACACTAACCCTAATCCTAACCCTAACCCTGAACCTCACACTCAACCTCACCCTAACCCTAACCCTCACCCTCACCCTAACCATAACCCTAAACATAACCCTAACATTAAGCCTAATCCTCACCCTAAACCTAACCCTTAACTTAACACTAATCCTCATCCTAATCCTCACCCTAACACTAAACCTAAACCTAACCATCCCCCTCACCCTAACCTTGAACCTAACCCTTACCCTCATCCTCAACCTAAGCCTCACAAGAAACCTAACCCTCACCCTAACCCTAACACTAACCCTCACACTCACCCTCACGCTCATCCTCAGCCTAAACCTAAGCCTAACACTAATATAAACAATAGCCCTCACCCTCAAACTCAACCTAACACTAACCCGAACCGTAACCTCACCCTCACACCCAACCTCACTCTCACCTTAAACCTCATCCTCAGCCTCAACCTCACCCTAACCCTAACCATAACCTAACCCTCATCCTCACCATAACCCTGACCCTAACCATAACCCTAACCCACTCCCTAATCCTCACCCTCAACCTAGCCCTCACCCTTATCCTAATTCTAACCCTAACCCTCACCCTAACCCCAACCCTCACCCTAACCCTCACCCTCATCCTAACGCTCACCCTAACCCTTAACCTCATCCTAACCCTAACGCTCAACCTAACCCTAACCTTACCCCTCACCTTAACCCTCATCCTAACCCTAAGCCTAAATCTAACACTCACCCTAAACCTAAACCTAACCCTAACACTCACCATGACCCTCAGCCTAAGCCTAACCGTAACCCTAATCCGAACCCTATTCCTCACCCTCACAATCAAGCTAATTCTAACCCTAACCCTAACTATACTCCTCACCCTAACCCTCACCCTAACCCTAAACCAAACCCTATCCCTCACCCTCACCCTCACCCTAATCCTAACTCTAACTCTCACCCTAATCCTAACCCTAACCCTAACCCTAAGCCTAACCCTCACCCACAACCTAACTCTAAACCACACCCTAAACCTCAACGTAAACGTAACTCTAACCCTAACCCTAAACCTCACCCTAACCCTTACCCTCACTCTAACCCTACCCCTAACCATCACACTAATCTTAACCCTCACCTTAACCCTAACTGTACCCCTCACCCTAACCCTCACCCTAACACTAATACGAAAACTATCCATCACCCTAACCCTACCCTTAACCTCGCCCTCACTCTAACCCTCCTCGTCAACCTAACCCTCACATTTACCCTAACCCTCGCCCACAACCCAAACCTCACCCTCACCCTAACCCTAACCCTAACCCTCACACTAACCCTAACCCAGACCCTAAGCCTAACCCTAACCCTCACCCTCACCCTCACCCTAACCCTAAACCTAACACTCAACCTAACCCTCACATTAACACTCATGCTAACCCTAAACCTCAACCTCAGTCTACCCTCATCCTAACCCTTACCGTCACCCAAACCCTATCCCTAAACATAACCCTCACACTAAACCTAACCGTCACTCTAACCCTAACCCTAACCCTCACACTAACCCTAACCCTCAACCTAACACTCAGCCTCACCCTAACCCTAACCCTAACACAAACCCTCACACTAACACTCAACCAAACCATAACCCTAACACTAATCCTAACCCTCAACCTAACACTAACCTTAAGCCTAACCCTAACCCTTACCCTACCTACCCTAACCATAACCCTAAACCTAACCCTCACCCTAGCTTCACCCTAAACGTAACCCTACCCTAACCCTCACTCTCATCCTATCCCTCACCGTTACACTTACCCTCACGGTAACTCTAATTCTAACCCTAACCCTCACACTAACCCTACCCCTCACACTAACCCTAACCCTATCCCTCACCCTAACCCTCACCCTAACCCTAACACTAACCCTAACACTCACCCTAAACCTAATCCTACACCTCACCCTCACCCTTACACTCACATTAACCCTAAACCTAACCCTAACCCTCACCCTCAGCCTAAACCTAACCCTAACCCTAAACCTTACCCTCACCCCTACTCTAACCCTAACCCTAACACTAACACTCACCCAAACCCTAACCCTAACACTAACCTTATACCTAACCCTAACCCTCACACTCACCCTAACAGTCACCCTAACCCTTACCGTAAACCTAACTCTCAAAATCACCGTCACCCTAACACTCACTCTAATCCTAACCCTCACCCACACCCTTACCCTCACCCTCGCCCGAACCTGAACCCTCACCCTAAACCTCACCCTCACACTAAACATCACCTAACCCTAAACCGCACCCTAAACCTAACACTAACCCTCACACAAACCCTAACCCTCACCCTCACCCTAAAGGTCAGCATAAGCCTAACCCTAAAACTAATCCTAAACCTAACACTCACCCTCACCCTAACCCTAAACCTATCCCTAAAACTCACCCTCACACTCACCCTAACCCTAACACTAACCCTCACCCTCACCCTGCCCTAACCAAAACCCTAACCCTAACCCTCACCCTACGCCACAGCCTAACCCTTTACTTAACCCTAACCCTAACCCTCACCCTAACCCTAATCGTAACCCTCATCCTTAACCTCACCCTCACCCTAACCCTTACCCAAAACCTCATCCTAAACCTATCCCAGACCTTAAAACTAACCCTAACCCTCACCCTCACCCTAACACTAAACCTAAACCTGACCCTAACCCTAACCCTAATCCCAACCCTAACCCTCACCCTCATACTCACCCTCACCCTCACCTTAAACCTCAGCCTCAGCCTCAACCTCACCCTAACCCTAACCCTAACCCTAACCCTCACCCTAATCGTAACCCTAATCCTAACTCAACCCTTAACCCTCACCCTAATCCGAATCCTCAAGCTCACCGTCACCCTAGCACTCACCCTAACCCTAACCCTCACCCACACCATAACCCTTACCCTAACCCGCACCCTAACCCTAACCCTAACCCTCACCCTAACCCTTATCCTCACCCTCACCCTTATCCTAAGCCCAACCCTAAGCCTAACACTAATCCTAAACCTAACACTCGCCCTCACCCTAAACCTAAACCTATCAGTAAACCTCACCCTCACACTCATTATAACCCTAACCCTAACCCTCACCCTCACCATAACCCTCAACCTAACCCTAACCCTACCCCTCACCTTAACCCTCATCCTAACCTTAAGCCTAAATCTAACACTCACCCGAACCCTAACCCTAACGCTAACACTCAACCTGACCCCCAACCTAACACTAATATGAACCCTAACTATCACCCTAACCCTAACCTTAACCCTCGCCATAAGTGTAACCCTCCCCGTCAAACTAACCCTCACCTTTAACCTAACCCTCACCCACAACCCAATCCTCACCCTCACCCAAACCCTCCCCCTATCCCTAACTCTAACCCTAAACCTAACCCTCACCCTCAACCTCACCCTCACCCTAACCCTCACCCTAACCCAGACCCTAAACCTAAACCTAACCCTCACCCTCACCCTCACCCTAACCATAAACCTAACCCTAACCCTAAACCTAATCCTAACCCTCACCCTCATCCTAGCCCTCACCCTAACCATAATCCTAACCCTAACCCTGACCCTCACACTCAACCTCACCCTAACCCTAACCCTCACCCTCACCCTAACCCTAACCCTAAACATAACCCTAACATTAACCCCAACCCTCACCCTAAACCTAACCCTTAACTTAACACTAATCCTCATCCTAATCCTCACCCTAACACTAACCCTAAACCTAACCCTCCCCCTCACCCTAACCCTGAACCTAACCCTTACCCTCATCTTCAACCTAACACTCACAATAAACCTAACCCTCACCCTAACCCTAACACTAACCCTCACACTCACCCTCACGCTCATCCTCAGCCTAACCCTAAGCCTAACACTAATCCAAACAATAACCCTCACCTTCAAACTCAACCTAACCCGAACCCGAACCCTAACCCTCACCCTCACACCCAACCTCACTCTCACCTTAAACCTCATCCTAAGCCTCAACCTCACCCTAACCCTAACCATAACCTAACCCTCACACACACCGTAACCCTGAACCTAAACATAAACCTAACCCACCCCCTAATCATCACCCTCATCCTAGCCCTCACCCTAATCCTAATTCTAACCCTAACCCTCACCCTAAACCCAACCCTCACCCTAACCCTCACCCTCATCCTAACCCTCAACCTAATCTCACTCTATCCTCATCCTAACCGTTACCGTCACCCTAACCCTATCCCTAACCATAACCCTCACACTAAACCTAACCCTCACTCTGATCCTAACCCTACCCCTCACACTAAGCCTAAACCTAACCCTAATCCACAACCTCAACCTAAACCTTACTCTCACCCTATCCCTCACCCTAAAATTATCCCTAACCCTAACCCAAACCTTAACCTTAAATATCACCCTAACCCTTACACTAACCCTAACCCTCACCCTCATCCTAACACTCACCCTAAAAATTACCGTCATCCTAACCCTAACCCTACCCCTAACCCTCACCCTCACACTAACCGTTACCCTCACTCTGACCCTAACCCTGCCCCTCACACTAACCCTAACCCTAATCCTAATCCTCATCCTCAACCTAACCCTAACCCTACCCCTCACCCTAAACCTCATCCTAACCCTAACCCTAACCCTAAAACTCACACTAATCCTAAACCTAACCCTAAAACTCACCCTCACCCTCACTATCAGCCTAACACTAACCCTCAACATTACACTTACCCTCACGGTAACCCTAACCCTAACTCTAACCCTCACACTAACCCTACCCCTCACACTAACCCTAACCCTACCCCTCACCCTAACCCTCATCCTAAACCTAACACTAACCCTAACACTCACCCTAACGCTAATCCTAACCCTAACTCTCACCCTCACATTCACCCTCACCTTCACCTTAAACCTCAGCCTCCGCCTCAACCTTAACCTAACCCTAACCCTAACCATAACCCTCACCCTCACCTCAAACTAATCCTAACCCTAACCCAAACGCTCACCCTACACCTCACTCTCACCCTAAGCCTAACTCTAACCCTAACACTAATCCTAAAGCTAATGCTCACCATCACCCTATCCCTAAACCAAAACCTCACCCTCACCCTAACCGTAACCCTCACCCTCATCCTAACCCTCACCCTAACCCTCACCCTAATCCTTATCCTCACCCTAAGCCTAACCCTAACCCTAAGCCTACCCCTCAACCTAACCCTCATCCTAACACTAGCCGTAACCCTAAACCTTACCCTGACCCTGTCCCTAACCCTAACCCTAAACCTAATTCTCAAGATCATCCTAACCCACACCCTACCCTAACCCTCAAAGACACCCTAACCCTCACCCTCACCCTCACCTTCACCCTCACCCTAGCCCTCACCCTAACCCAAACCCTAACGCTAACGCTCACCCTAACCCTAACCCTCACCCAAACCCTCACCCTTATCCTAACTCACCCTAACCCTCACCTGATCCTAACCCTCACCCTAACCCTTACCCTCAACCTAACCCTAATCTTAAACCTAACCCTCACACTAACCCTTACCCTCTCCTTAACCCGCACCATCACCCTCACCCTAATCCTAACCCTCTCCCTAAAACTCACCCTAACCCTTACCCTAACCCTAACCCTAATCTTCACCTTAACCCTCACCCTAACCCTAACCCTCAACAGAACCCTAACCCTCAACCTCATCCTAACCCTCATGCTTACCCTTAACCTCACGGTAACCCTAACCCTAACGGTCACATTAACCCTAACCCTCAAAATATCCCTAACCGTACCTGTAACCCTAACCCTCATCCTAAACCTAACCCTAACCTTCATCCTCACCCTAACCCTAAACCTAACCCTCACACTTACCCTAAACCTCACCCTCACCCTCTCCCTCAATCTAACGCTAAACCTACCCCTCACCCTAACCCTCATCATAACCCTAACCCTAACACTCACACTCACTAAACCTAAACCTAACCCTAAAACTCACCCTCACCCTCACCCTCAGCCTAACACCAATCCTCACCCTAACACTTATCCTCACCCTTCCGTAACCCGAACCCTAACCCTAACCCTCACCCTCAGCACTCACCCAAACCCTAACCCTAACACTAACCCTAACCCTCACCCTAACCCTCACCCTCACACTAACCCTAACGCTAACACAAACCCTAACACTACCCCTCACCCTCACCCTAAGCCTAACTCTAACCCTAACACTAATCCTAAACCTAACCCTCACCCTCAAGCTAAACCTAAACCTAACCCTCACCCTTACCCTTACCTTCACCCTCACCCTAAACCTACCCCTCATGCTAACCCTCAACCTATCTCTAAACCTAACCATAACCCTAAACCTAACCCTAACCCTTACATAAATAAAATATTCACCCTCAGCATCACCCTAACCCTAACCCGCACCCAAACCCTAACACTTACCCTTACCCTACCCCTGACCCAAACCCTCACTCTACCCCTCACCCTAACCCTAAACCTAACCCTAACCCTAACCCTAACCCTAACCCTAACCCTCAATCTAACCCTAACCCTCACCCTAACCCACACCCTCATCGGAACCCTAACCCTACTCCTCAGCGTAACCTTCACACTAACCCTAAACCTCACACTCAGCCTGACCCTAATCCTAAACCTAAATCTTACCCAAACCCTCACCCTCACTCTAACCCTCACCCTAACCCTTACCCTCAACCTAACCCTAAACCTCAAACTAAGCCTTACACTCACCCTAACCCTAACCCTAATACTAACCTTAAACCTCAAGCTAACCCTCACCCTACCCTAACCATAACCCTGAACCTAACACTCACCCTACACCTCACCCTAACCCTAACCCTCAACCTCATCCTAACCCTAACCCAAACCCTCACCTTACCCCTCACCCTCACCCTAAGCCTAAGCCTAACCCTAAGACTAATCCTAAACTAAACCTTCCCCCTCCCCCTAACCCTAAACCTAATCCTCACCCTAACCCTAAACCTAACCCTCACCCTCACCCTAAACCTCACAATCACCCTAACCCTCACCCTACCCTAACCCTCACCGACACCCTAAACTTCACACTAAGCCTAACCCTCACACTAAACCTAACCCTACCCCTCATCCTAAAGCTCATCCTAAACCCAACCCTAACACTCACCCTCACCCTAACCCTAAGCCTAACCCTCAACCTAACCCTAAACCTCACCTCCACCCTCAACCTCAACCTAACACTAACCCTACCCCTCAACATAATCCTCATCCTAAACCTAACCCTAACCCTAACACTCACACTAATCCTAAACCTAACTTTAAACCTCACCCTCAGCATAACATTAACCCACACCCTAAACCTCAACCTACCCTAACCCTCACCGACACCCTAACCCTCACCCTCACCCTCACCCTAACCCCACCCTCACCCTATCCCTCAGCCTAACCTAATCCCTAACCCTAACCCTAACCGCAATCCTCACCCTAACCCTCACCCTCACCCTAAACGTAACCCTAACCCAAACCCTCAACCTAACACTCAACCAAACCCTAACCCTAACAGTAACCCTAACCCTCACCATAACACTAAACTTAAGCCTAACCCTAACCCTCACCCTACCCTAACCATAACCCTAACCCTAACCCTCACCCTACCCCTCACCCTAAATGTAACCCGAACCCTAACCCTAAACCTCATCCTCATCCTAATCTTCACCTTTACACTTACCCTCAAGGTAACCCTGACCCTATCCCTAACCCTAACACTAACCCTAAACCTAACCCTCACCCACACCCTAACCCTCACCCTCACCCTGACCCTCACTCTGAACCTCACTCTCACACCAAACATCACCCTAAATCTAACCCGCACCCTAACCGTAATGCTAACCCTAACCCTCACCCTCAGCCTAACCCTAAGCCTAAGCCTAACCCTAACAGTAATCCTAAACCTAACAGTCACCCTCACCCTAACCCTAAACCTATCCCTAAAACACACCCTCACACTCACCCTAACCCTAACCCTAACCCTCACCCTCACCCTACCCTAACCAAAACACTAACCCTAAACCTCACCCTACCCCTCTCCCTAAACCTTAATCTAACCCTAACCCTGACCCTCACCCTAACCCTAAACATAACCCTAACCCTCACCCTAAACCTAACCCTCAACCTGACCCTAACAGTAACCCTCATCTTCACCCTAACACTGACCCTCACCCTAACCCTACCCCTAAACCTCACCCTTATCCTAACCCTCAACCTTACCCTTACCCACACGGTAACCCTAACCCTAACCCTAACCCTCACACTAACACTAAGGCTCAAACTAAACCTAATCCTACCTCTCACAATTACCCTCAACCTAAACCTAAGCCTAACCCTAACCCTCACCCTCAGCCTCACCCTCACCCTAACCCTAAACCGAGCCCTCACCCTAACCCTCAACCTAAAACTAACCCTAACCCTAACCCTCACGCTAACCCTAACCCTCACCCTCACCCTCAGCGTAATCCTAACACAACCTTATCCTAACCCTAAGTCTCACCCTCAACCTCAGCCTAACCCAAACACTAATCCTAACCCTAAGACTCAATCTCACCCTCACGCTAACCCTAACCCTAACCCTTACCCTAAACATAACAATAACATTAACCCTAACCCTCAACCTAAACCTAACCCTAAATTTAACCCTAATCCTAACCCTTCCCCTCACACTAACCCTCAACCTAATCCTTATCCTCATCCTCACCCTAACCCTCACAATAAACCTAACCCTCACCATAAACCTAACACTAACCCTTACCCTTACCCTCAGGCTCACCCTCAGCTTAACCCTAACACTCAGCCTAACCCTCACCCTAAACCTAACCCTAACCCTAACCCTCCCCCTCACCCAAACCCTCAACCTAAACCTTACCATCATCCTTACCCGAACCCTCACCCTAACCCTAACACTAAGCCTAACCCTCACCCTAACCCTAACTCTAACTCTCACCCTAACCCTCACCCTCACCCTAACCCTAAACCTAAGCCTCACCCTAACCCTAACCCTAACCCTCACCCTAAACCTAACCCTCACCCTAACCCTCACCCTCACCAGAACCCTAACCCTACCCCTCAGCCTAACCCTCACACTAACTCTAACCCTCACCCTCACTCTAACCCTCACCCTAGCCCTGACCCTCACCCTAAGCCTAACCCTAACACTAATCCTAAACCAAACCCTCCCCCTCCCCCTAACCCTAAACATAATCCTCACGCTAACCCTAAACCTAACCCTCACCCTCACACTACCCTCACCATCACCCAAACCCTCACACTAACCTAACCTCACTGACACCCTAACCATCACCCTCACCCTCACCCTAACCCTCACCCTCACCCTCTCCGTCAGCCTAACCCTAACCCTAACACCCTAACTCTAACCCTAACCCCTAACACTCACCCTCACACTAACCCTCACGGTCACCCTAACCCTCAATCTACCCTAACCCTCACCGACACCCTAACCCTCACCCTCACCCTAACCCTCACCCTCACCCTAGCCCTCAGCCTAACCCAAACCCTAATCCTAACACTAACCCTACCCTCATCCTTACCCTCACACTCACCCTAACCCTAACTCTAACGCAAACCCTCATCCTAACCTTCAACCAAACCCTAACCCTTACACTAACCCTAACCCTCACCCTAACACTAACCTTAAGGCTAACCCTAACCCTCACCCTACCCTAATCATAATCCTAACTCTAACCCTCACCCTGCCCCTCACCCTAACCCTAACCCTAACCCTATACCTCCCCCGCACCCTAACAATCAGCATTACACTTACCCTCACGGTAACCCTAACTCTAACCCTAACCCTAACACTAACCCTAAACCTAACATTAAACCTCACCCTCACCCTAACACTCACCCTAACCCTAACCCTAACCCTATACCTCCCCCGCACCCTAACAATCAGCATTACACTTACCCTCACGGTAACCCTAACTCTAACCCTAACCCTAACACTAACCCTAAACCTAACACTAAACCTCACCCTCACCCTAACACTCACCCTAACCCTAACCCTCACATGCACCCTAACCCTGACCCTCACCCAAACACTCACCCTCACCCTAAACCTCACCCTCACACTAAACATCACTATAAGCCTAACCCGCACCCTAACCCTAACCCTAACCCTCATCCTAAACCTAAACCTCACCCTCACGCTAACCCTAAGCCTAACCCTAACACTAATCCTAAACCTAATACTCACCCTCACCCTAACCCTAAACCTATCCCAAAAACACACCCTCACACTCACCCTAACCATAAACCTAACACTCACCCTCACCCTACCCAACCAAAACCCTAACCCTAAACCTCAACCTATCCCTCACCCTACCCCTTTAACCTAACCCTAACCCTCACCCTCACCCTAAACCTAAACCTAACCCTAACCCTCACCCTATACCTAACCGTCACCCTGACCCAAACCGTAACCCTCATCCTCACCGTAACACTGACCTTCACCCTAACCCTATCTCTAAACCTCACCCTCATCCTAACCCTCACCCTTACCCTTACCGACACGGTAACCCTCACCCTAACCCTAACCCAAACCGTCACACTAACACCAAGGCTCACACTAACCCTAACCCTACATCTCAACTTACCCTCAACATAAACCTAACCCTAAGCCTAACCCTCACCCTCACCCTAACCCGAAACCTAGCCATCAACCTAACCCTCAACCTAAACCTAACCCTTACCCTAACACTCACGCTAACCTTAACCCTAAATCTAAACCTCAGCCTCATCCTAACTCTCACCCTAACCCAAAACCTGATCCTAACCCTAAGCCTCACCATCACCCTCACCCTAACCCTAAACCTAAACCTAACCCTCACCCTAACCCTAACCCTAAACCTAAACCTAACCCTAACATTAACCCTAATCCTAACCCTTACCCTAAACCTAACCCTAACCCTAACCCTAACCCTTACACTCACCCTAACCCTCACCCTCACCCTAACCCTCACACACACCCTAACGCTCACCCTCACCCGAACCCGAACCAGAACCCTCACCCTAACCCTCACTCTCACACTAAACATCACCTTACCCCTAATCCGCATCCCAACCCGAACCCTAACCCTCACCCTAAACCTAACCCTAACCCTAACCCTAACCCTTACTCTCACCCTAACCCTCACCCTCACCCTCACACTCACCCTCACCCTAATCCGAAACCTACCTTTCTATCTAACCCTTAACCTAAACCTAAATCTAACCCTATCCCTCATGCTAACCCTCAAACTCAACCTCTCCCTCAGCCTAACCCTAACCCAAGCCCTAATCTTAACCCTCAGCGTCACCCTCACCCTAACCCTAACCCCAACCCTAACCCTCATCTTCACCCTCAACCTAACGCTAAACCTAACCCTAAACATCACCCTAATCCCAACCCTCACACTAAAAGTCAACCTCATCCTAACCCTCACCCTAACCCTTACCCTCACCCTAACCCTAACACTCACCCTAACCCTAACCCTCACCCTAACCCTAACTCTACCCCTCACCTTTACCCTCACCCTAACCCTAAGCCTAACCTTAACACTCACCCTAACCCTTAACCTAACCCTAACACTCACCTTCACCCTCAGCCTAACCCTAACCCTAACCCTAATCCTATCCCTATTCCTCACCCTCTCCTTCACCGTAATACTAACCCTAACCCTAACCCTCACCCTCATCCTAAACCTAAGTCTAACTCTCACCCTAACCCAAACACTCACCCTCACCCTAACCCTAACCCTCACCCTCACCCTAACTCTAAACCTCACCCTAACCCCAAACCTAACCCTAAACCTAACCCTCACACTAACCCTAACCCTCACCCTAACCCTAACCCTAAACGAAACCCTAACCCTAACCCTCACCCTATCCCTAACCCTCACACTCACCCTCACCCTAACCCACACCCTCACCCTAGAACTCAACCTAATCTTAAACCTAACCCTGACCCTCAACCTCACCCTAACCCTCAGACCAACCTTAACCCAAACCTTAATCCTAAACCTAAATCTCACCCTAAATCTAAACCTCACCCTCACCCACACAATAATCCTAATCCTAACCCTAAGCCTAACATTCAAACTCACCATAAACCTCCCCCTAAATTTTTCCCTCACCCTAAACCTAACCATAACCCTAAACCTCACACTAACCCTAACCCTCACCCTCACCTTAACACTAAACCTAACCCTAACCCTCTCCCTCCTCCTCAGCCTAACCCTAACCCTAATCCTAATCCTAAACCTAACCCGCACTGTCACTCTCACCCTAAACTTAACCCTAAACCTAAACCTCCCCCTCCCTCTCCCCTACCCCTCCCCATCCCCCTCATCCTAACACTAACAATAACCCTAACCCTAACCCTAACCCTCACCCTAACCCTAAACCTCCACCTCACCCTCACTCTCATCCTCAGCCTAACCCTCAACCTAATCCTAATCCTAACCCTAACCCTCACTCTCACCCTAAACCTAAACCTCAACCTCACCCTCACTCTCACCCTCACACTCACCTTCACCCTCACCATAACACTAACCTTAACACTAATCCTAACACTAAACCTCACCCTCAGCCTCACCCTAATGCTAAACCTAACCCTAACACTCACACTCACCCACACCCTCACCCTAACTCTAACCGTAACACTAAACCTCACCCTAACCCTAAACCTCAAAATAACCCTAACCCTCACCCTCAGCAACACACGAATCCTAACCCTAACCTTAAGCCTAAAACTCACGCTCACCCTAAACTCACCCTAAACTTTTCCCTCACCATAACCCTAACCCTAACACTCACACTAACCCGAACCCACACCCTCATTCTAACCCTCACCCTAAACTTTTCCCTCACCCTAACCCTAAACTTAACACTCACACTAACCCGAACCCACACCCTCACCCTAACTCTAACCCTAAACCTAACCCTCCCCCTCCCCCTCCCCCTCCCCCTCAACCTCAGTCTAACCCTAACCCTAACCCTCCCCATCACCCTCACTACCCTCACCCTAAACCTAACCCTAACCCTAAAACTAACCCTCACCCTCACCCTCACCCTCACCTTCACCCGCAACCTAACCCTAACAATAGGAATAACCCTAATCCTAACCCTAACCCTCACCCTAACACTATTAAACCTAACCCTAACTCTCCCACTAAACTTAACCCTCAACCTAACCCTAACCCTACCTTTCAGCCTAACCCTCAACCTAACCCTCAACATAAGCCTTACCCTCACCCTCACCCTAACCATCACAGTAACCTTAACCCTCACCCTAACCCTAACCCTCACCTACACCCTCACACTCACCCTCAGACTAAACCTAACCCTAACCATAATCCTAACCGTAACCTTCACCCTCACCCTCACCCTAACCCTAACCCTAATCCACTGCCTCACCCTCAAACTCACCCTAACCCTCAGCCTCACCCTCACCCACACCCCAACCCTAACCCTAAGCCTAACCCTCACCCTAACCCTAATCCTCAACCCAACCCTAACCCTAAACTTCACCCTCACCCTCACCCTAACCCTAACCCTAACACTAACCCGCTCCCTAAACATCACCCTAAACCTAATGCTAACCCTAACACTCACCCTCACCCTAACCCTCACCCTAACCATTATCCTCAGCCTAACCCTAAATCTAACCCTAATTCTCACCCTATCCCTAACCCTTACCCTAAACCTCACCCTCTCCCTAGCCCTCACCCTAACTCTAACCCTAACCCTAACCCTCACCCGAACCCTCACCTTCACCCTAACACTCACCCTCACCCTAAACATCACCCAGATCCTAGCTTTCAACCTAAACCTATCCCTAAACCTCACCCTAACCCTAACCCTCAACCTCATCCTAATCCTCACACTAACCCTAACCCTAACCTAACCGAAACCCTCACCCTCACCCTAACCCTCACCCTAACCCTCACCCTCACCCTCAGCCTAACCTTAAACCTAACCCTAATCCTCACCCTCACCCTCACCCTAACATTAACCCTCACCCTCACCCACACCCTCACCCTAACTCTAACCCTAAACCTAAGCCTCAGCTTAGCCCTTACCCTCACCCCAAACCTAACCCTAAACCTAAACCTCACACTAACCCTAACCCTCACCCTAACCCTAACCGTAAACGAAACCCTAACCCTAACCCTCACCCTATCCCTAACCCTCACACTCCCCCTCACCCTAACCCACACCGTCACTCTAGACCTCAACCTAATCTTAAACCTAACCCTAACCCTCAACCTCACCCTCACAGTCAGACCAACCTTTACCCAAACCTTAATCCTAAACCTAAAGCTCACCCTAAATCTAAACCTCACCCTCACCCACACAATAATCCTAATCCTAACCCTAAGCCTAACATTTAAACTCACCCTAAACCTCCCCCTAAATTTTTCCCTCACCCTAAACCTAACCCTAACCCTAAACCTCACACTAACCCTAACCCTCACCCTCACCTTAACACTAAACCTAACAGTAACCCTCTCCCTCCCCCTCAACCTAACCCTAACAATAATCCTAATCCTAAACCTAACCCTCACTGTCACTCTCACCCTAAACTTAACCCTAAAACTAAACCTCCCCCTCAATCTCCCCCTACCCCTCCTCATCCCCCTGACCCTAACACTAAAAATAACCCTAACCTTAACCCTCACCCTAACACTAAACCTCCCCCTCAGCCTCACTCTCATCCTCAGCCTCACCCTCAACCTAATCCTAATCCTAACCCTAACCCTCACTCTCACCCTCACCCTAAACTTAAACCTAAACTTAAACCTCAACCTCACCCTCACACTCACCTTCACCCTCACCCTAACACTAACCCTAACACTAATCCTAACACTAAACCTCACCCTCAGCCTCACCCTAACGCTAAACCTAACCCTAACACTCACACTCACCCACACCCTCACCCTAACTCTAACCCTAACACTAACCCTCACCCTAACCCTAAATCTCAAAATAACCCTAACCCTCACCCTCAACAACACACGAATCCTAACCCTAACCTTAAACCTAACACTCACGCTCACCCTAAACTCACCCTAAACTTTTCCCTAACCCTAACCCTAAACCTAACACTCACACTAACTCGAACCCACACCCTCACTCTAACCCTCACCCTAAACTTTTCCCTAACCCTAACCCTAACCATAACACTCACACTAACCCGAACCCACACCCTCACCCTAACCCTAACCCTAAACCTAACCCTCCCCCTTCCCCTCCCCCTCAACCTCAGCCTAACTCTAACCCTAACATTCACCCTCCCCATCACCCTCACTACCCTCACCCTAAACCTAACCCTAACCCTAAACCTGACCCTCACCCTCACCCTCACCCTCACCTTCACCCGCAACCTAACCCTAACAATAGGAATAACCCTAACCCTAACCCTAACCCTCACCCTAACACTAACTTTAAACCTAACCCTAACTCTTTCACTAAACTTAACCCTCAACCTAACCCTAACCCTACCCTTCAGCCTAACCCTCCACCTAACCCTCAACATAAGCCTTACTCTCACCCTCACCCTAACCATCACACTAACCCTAACCCTCACCCCAACCCTAACCCTCAACCACACCCTCACGCTCACCCTCAGACTAAACCTAACCCTAAACATAATCCTAACCGTAATCCTCACCCTCACCCTCAACCTAACCCTAACCCTAACCCACTGCCTCACCCTCAAACTCACCCTAACCCTCAACCTCACCCTCACCCTCACCCTAACCCCAACCCTAACCCTAAGCCTAACCCTCACCCTAACCCTAATCCTCAACCCAACCCTAACCCTAAACTTCACCCTCACCCTCACCCTAATCCTAACCCTAACACTAACCCTCTCCCTAAACATCACCCTAAACCTAATGCTAACCCTAACACTCACCCTCATTCTAACCCTCACCCTAACCATTATCCTCAGCCTACCCCTAAATCTAACCCTAATTCTCACCCTATCCCTAACCCTTACCCTAAACCTCACCCTCTCCCTAGCCCTCACCCTAACTCTAACCCGAACCCAAACCCTCACCTTCACCCTAACACTCACCCTCACCCTAAACATCACCCTAACCCTAGCTTTCACCCTAAACCTATCCCTAAACCTCACCCTAACTCTAACCCTCACCCTCATCTGAATCCTCACACTAACCCTAACCCTAACCTAACCAAAACTCTCACCCTCACCCTAACCCTCACCCTAACCCTCACCCTCACCCTCAGCCTAACATTAAACCTAACCCTAATCGTTACCCTAATCCTCACCCTCACCCTCACCCTAACATTAAACCTCACCCTCACCCACACCCTCACCCTAACTCTAACCCTAAACCTAAGCCTCAGCCTAACCCTTACCCTCACCCCAAACCTAACCCTAAACCTAACCCTCACACTAACCCTAACCCTCACCCTAACCCTAACCCTAAACGAAACCCTAACCCTAACCCTCACCCTATCCCGAACCCTCACACTCACCCTCACCCTAACCCTCATTCTCACCCTAGACCTCAACCTATTCTTAAACCTAACCCTAACCCTCAACCTCACCCTAACCCTGAGACCAACCTTAACCCAAACCTTAATCCTAAACCTAAAGCTCACCCTAAATCTAAACCTCACCCTCACCCACACAATAATCCTAATCCTAACCCTAAGCCTAACATTCAAACTCACCATAAACCTCCCCCTAAATTTTTCCCTCACGCTAAACTTAACCTTAACCCTAAACCTCACACTAACCCTAACCCTCACCCTTACCTTAACACTAAACCTAACCCTGACCCTCTCCCTCCCCCTCAGCCTAACCCTAACCCTAATCCTAATCCTAAACCTAACCCGCACTGTCACTCTCACCCTAAACTTAACACTAAACCTAAACCTCCCCCTCCCTCTCCTCCTACCCCCCCATCCCCTCACCCTAACCCTAACAAAAACCCTAACCCTAACCCTAACCCTCACCCTAACCCTAAACCTCCCCCTCACCCTCACTCTCATCCTCGACCTAACCCTCAACCTAATCCTAATCCTAACCCTAACCCTCATTCTCACCCTCACCCTAAACCTAAACCTAACCCTAAACCTCAACGTCACCCTCACTCTCACCCTCATACTCACCTTCACCCTCACCCTAACCCTAACCCTAACCCTAACCCTAACCCTCAGGCTAACACTAACCCTTATCCTAACTCTCACACTAAACCTAACCCTCACCCTAACCCTAACCCTACCCTCCAGCCTAACTCTCATCCTAACCATAACCCTAATCCTAATCCTCACCCTATCCCTAACAGTAACCCTAACCCAAACCTCACCCTCACACTAGCCCTCACCCTAACCGTACCCCTAAGCCTAACTCTCCCCTAACCCTAACCCTTACCCTAACCCTAACCCTCACCCTGACCCTAAACATCACCCTAACCCTAACCCTAACCCTAAACCTCAACTTAACGCTGACCCTCACCCTAACACTAACCCTCATCCTACTCCTCACCCTAAACTTAACGCTAAACCTCACCTTCAACCTTAACCTCACGTTAATACTTAAACTCGCCCCTACCCTCACCCTAACCCTAACACTAACCATAACCCTCACCATAACCCTCAAACTAACTCTAAATCTAATCCTCACACGAACCCTCACCGGAACACTAACCCTAACCCTCACCCTCACCCTCACCCTCAGCCTAAACCTAATCCTAAACCTAATCCTAACCCTAACCTTCACCCTCATTCTCACCCTAATTTTAACCCTAAACCTAACCCTAACTCTAACCCTCACCCTAACTCTAACCCTAACCCTAAACCTAACTCTCACATTAACCCTCAACCTCACCCTCAGTCTAAACCTAACCCTAACGCTAATCCTAAACCAAACCCTCACCCTCACCCTCACCCTAACTCTAACCAGTACGCAACCTTAACTCTCACCCTAACTCTAACCCTCACCCAAACCTAACCCTCTCCCTTACATTCACCCTAACCGTAACTCTAACCCTAACCCGCACCCTAACCCAAACCCACACCCTAACCCTCATCCTCACCCTAAGTCTAAACCTAACCCTAACCCTAATCTTAACCCTAACCCTCACCCTCACCTCACCCTAACACTAACCATAACCCAACCCTAATCCTCACCCTAACTCTAACCCTCAACCAACCCTAACCCTCACCCTCACCCTCACCATAACACTAACCCTAACCCTAACGCTAATGCTCACCCTAACCCTAACCCTCACCCTAACCCTAATCCTAAACTTCACTCTTACCCTAACCGTAACCCTAAACCTAACCCTCACCCTAACACTCACCCTAACCCTAAGGTTAACCATAAACACCACCCTCACCCTAAACCTCACCCTAACCCTTACCCTCACCCTAACCATAACCCTAAGCCTAACACTAACCCTCTCACTAACCCTAACTCTAACTCTAACCCTAACACTAAACCTAACCCTAAACCTCACCCTAACACTAACTCTAACCTTAAACCTAAGCCTTACACTAACCCTAACACTAACCCTAACCCTCACCCTCACCCTAACCCTCAACGTCACCCTAACCTTCCCCCTCCCCCTTCCCCTCACCCTAGGCCTAACACTAACCCTAACCCTAATTCTAACACTAACCCTCACTCTCAACCTCACCCTAAAACTAACCCTAACCCTAAACATCCCAGCTCACCCTCACCCTAACCCTAAAAATAACCTTAACCCTAACCCTAAACCTAACCCTAATCCTCACCCTAACCCTAACCCTAATACTCCCCCTCTCCCTCCACCTCAGCCTAACCCTAACCCTAATACTTATCCTAAACCTAATCCTCATTCTCACCCTCAGCCTAAAACTAACCCTACCCCTAGCCCTCAACCTAAAACTCACCCTAACCCTAACCCTCACCCTAATCCTCAATCTATCCCTAACCCTCACACTAACCCTCACATTCACCCTAGCTCTCACCCTAACCTTAATCCTAAACCTAACCCTCACCCTTACCCTAACACTCACCCTAACCCTAGCACTCACCCTGAACCTAAAACTCAACCTAAGCCTAACCCTAACACTCACCCTGAGACCTAACCCACACACTAACCCTAAACCTAACCCTAAACCTCAACTTAACGCTCACACTCACCCTAAACCTAACCCTCACCCTACTCCTCACCCTAACCGTAACCCTAACCCTCACCCGAACCCTTACCTGAACCCTCACCCTAATCCTCACCCTCACCCTCACCCTAAGCCTAACCCTAACCTTAACCCTAATCCTAACCCTAACACTAACCCTCACCCTCACCCTAGCCCTAAACCTAACTCTAACTGTAACCCTAACCGGCACCCGAACACGAACCCTCACCCTAACCCTCAACCTTATCCTAAACATCACTCTAACCCTAGCCCTCACCATCACCCCAAACTTACCCCTCACACTAACCCTCAACCTAAACCTTATCTTCACCCTCACCCTAACCCTCACACTAACTATAACCCTCACCTTAACACTAACCCTAACCCTCACCTTCAACTTATCCCTTCCCCTAACTCTAACCCTAACCCTAACACTCACCCGAACCCTCACCCTCAACCTAACCCTCACCCACACCCTAAACATCACTCTAATCCAACCATCACGCTAGTCAAAACCTAACACTCACCCTGACCCAAACCCTCACCCTCACCCTCACACTAGCCCTCACCCTAAACTTAAACCTCAACCTAACCCTAAACCTGAACCTCACCCTCACCCTTAGCCTAACCCTAACCCTAACCCTAACCCTACCATTAATCATAACCCTAAACCTCATCCTCACCCAAAACCTAACCCTAACCCTAACAGTCACCCTCACCCACACCCTCACCCAAATTCTAACCCTAATCCTAACCCTCACCCTAACCCAAACACTAACCTTAACCCTAACCATCCCCCTCACACTCACCCTCACCCTCAGCCTAACCCTAACCCTAATCCTAATCCTAACCCTAACCTCACTCTCATCCTCACCATAAAACTAACCCTAATCCGAAACCTCAACCTCAACCTCACCCTCACCCTCACCTTCACCCTCACCCTCACTCTAACCCTAACCCTAAACTTCACCTTCACCCTAACCCTAACCCTAACCCTAACTCTCACCCTAAACCTAACCCTCAATCTAACCCTAACCCTAAGCCTAACCCTCATCCTAACCCTCACCCTAACCCTGATGCTAACCCTAACCCTCACCCTAACCCTCACCCTAAACCTAACCCAAATTCTCACCCTCATACTAGCCCTCACCCTAACTCTAACCGTAAACCTAACCCTCACCCGAAACCTCACCTTCACACTAACACTCACCTTCAGCCTAAACATCACCCTAACACTCACCTTCTACCTAAACCTAACCCTAACCCTCATCCTAACCCTAACCTTAACCCTAATACTCACACTAACCCTAACCCTAACCCTTACCTAAACAAAGGGTTAAGTTTAGTGTGAGGGATAGGATTAAGGTTAGGGTGAGGGTAAATATTAGGGTGAAGGTTAAGGTGAGACAGAGGGTTAGGATTTGCGTAAGTGTTAGTGTGAGGGTTAGGGTTAGAGTTAGGGTTAGGGTGAGGTTGAGGTTTAGGGTTAGGGTTATGGTGGGGGGTTAGGTTTAGGGTGAGGGATAGGGTGAGGGAGAAGGTGAGGGTGAGGGTTAGGTTTAGGGTTAGTGTGAGGGTGAGGGTTAGGGGGAGGGGGAGGGTTTGGGTGAGGGTGAGGGTTAGGGTTAGGTTTAGGGTTAGTGTGAGGGTGAGGGTTAGGGGGAGGGGGAGGGTTTGGGTGAGGGTGAGGGTTAGGGTTATGGTGAGGGTCAGGGTCAGGGTTAGGGTTAGTGTGATGTTGAGGTTTAGCGTTAGCACTAGGATTAGGGTTAGGGATAGGATGAGAGTTAGGGTTAGGGTAAGGGTGAGGTTGAGGGTGAGGGTGAGTGTTAGGGTTAGGTTTAGTGTGTGGGTTAGTGTTAGGGTGAGGGTTAGGTTTAAGGTGAGGTTTAGTGTTAAGGTAGGTTTAGGGTGAGGGTTAGGGTTAGGGGTAGGATGAGGGTCAGGATGAGGGATAGGGTTAGGTTGGGGGTTAGGGTTAGGGTGAGGGTTAGGGTTCGTGTTAGGGTGAGAGTTAGGGTTAGGCTGATGTTTATTGTGAGGGTGAGGTTTAGGGTGAGGGTTAGTGTTCACGTGAGTGTGAGGGTTCGGGTGAGGGTGAAGGTTAGGGTGTGGTTGAGTGTTAGGGTTAGGGTGAGTGTTAGGGTGACGGTGAGGTTTAGGGTGAGGTGAGGGTTAGGTTTAAGGTTAAGGTTAGGGTGAGGGTTAGGGTTAGGGTTAGGGTTAGGGTGAGAGTTAGGTTGAGGTGTCAGGATAGGGTTAGGGTGAAGGTAAGGGTTAGGGTTAGTGTTAGTGTGAGGATAAGGGTTAAGGTTAGGGTGAGGGTGAGGTTTAGGTTTAGCGTTAGGGTTAGGGTTAGGTTTAGGGTGAGGGTTAGTGTGAGGGTGAGTGTGACGGTGAGGGTTAGGTTGAGAGTGATGGTTTGGGTTAGGGTTAGGGTGAGGTTTATTGTTAGGATTAGGGTTAAGGTTAGGGTTAGGCTGAGAGTGAGGGTGAAAGTGAGGGTGAGGGTTAGGGTTAGGGTGAGGGTTAGGGTTAGGGTGATGATTAGGGTTAGTGTGAGTTTTAGGGGAGGGTGAGGATTAGGTTGAGGTGTAGGATTAGGGTGAGGGTTAGGGTTAGGGTGATATTTAGGGTGAGGGTGAAGGTTAGGGTGAGGGTGAGGGCGAGGTTGAGGGTGAGGGTTAGCGTTAGGGTTAGCTTTAGGGTGAGGGTGAGGGTGAAATTTATGGTTAGGGTTAATGTTAGGTTAAGGGTTCCGGCTAGTGTGAGGGTTATGGTTAGTGTTAGGGTTAGGGTTAGGGTGAGGATAACGGTTAGGGTGAGGTTTAGGGGGAGGGGGAGGGGGAGGGTTAGGGTTAGGGTGAGGGCTAGGGTTTGGGTGATGTTTAGGGTGAGGTTTAGGGTGAGGATAAGGGTTCGGGTGAGGGTGAGGCTTCAGATGAGGTTGAGGGTTAGGGTGTGGGTGAGGATTAGGGTTAGGGTGAGGGTTAAATTTAGGTTTAGGGTTACTGTGAGGGTGAGGGTTAGGGTTAGGGTTAGGGTTGGGGTTAGGGTTAGGGTTAGGTTTAGGGTGAGGGTTAGGGAGAGGGGTAGGGTTAGGGTTAGGGTGAGGTTTAGGGTGAGTGTGAGGGTTAGTGTGAGAGTGAGGGTAAGGGTTAGGGTTAGGGCTAGGGGTAGGGTGAGGGGTAGGGTGAAGGTCAGTGTTAGGATTAGGGTTAGGGTTAGGGGTATTGAGAGGGTGAGGGTGAGTGTGAGGGTTAGGGTTAGGGTTAGTGTGAGAGTTAGGTTTAGGGTGAGGGGTAGGTTTAGGTTGAGGGTTAGGTTTAGGGTAAGGGTTAGGGTGAGGGTTAGGGTTAGGGTTAGGGTTAGGGTGAGGGTCAGGGTGAGGTTTAGGGTTAGGTAGAAGGTTATGGTTAGGCTGAGGTGTACTGTTAGGGCGATGTTTATTGTGAGGGTGAGGGTGAGGGTGAAGGTTAGGGTTAGGGTGATGTTTAGGGTGAGGTTTAGGGTTAGGGTAAGGTTTAGGGTTCGGGTGAGTGTGATGTTTAGGGTGTGCGTGAAGGTTTGGGTTAGGTTGAGTGTTAGGGTGATGCTGAGGGTTAGGGTGAGGTTGAGGGTTAGGGTTAGCGTTATGGTGGGGGGTTAGGGTTAGGGTGAGGGTTAGGGTGAGGGGTAGTTTTAGAGTTAGGGTGAGCGTTAGGTTTAGGCTTAGGGTTAGAGTTAAGTTTAGGGTGAGGGTAAGGGTTATGGTGAGGGTTAAGTTAAGGGTGTGGGTGAGGGTGAGGGTTACGTTTAGGTAAGTGTTAGGGTTAGAGTTAGGGTGAGGATTAGGGGAGGGTGAGGGTTAGGGTGAGGGGTAGGGTTAGGGTGAGGGTTAGGGTTAGGGTTAGGGTGAGGGTTAGCGTTAGAGTGATGTTTAGTATGAGGGTGAGGGTTAATGTTAGGGTTAGCGTTAGGGAAAGTGTTAGGGTTAGGGTTAGGGTGAGGGTTAGGGTGAGAGGTAGGTTTAGGGTTAGGGTGAGGGTTAGGGTTAGTGTGAGGGTAAGTTTTAGTATTAGAGTTAGGGTTAGTGTGAGGATAATTGTTAGGGTGAAGGTTAGGTTGAGTGTGAGGGTTAGATTTATCGTTATGTTTAGGGTTTGGTTTAGTGTGAGGGTTAGGGTTAGGTTGATGTTTAGGATGAGGGTGAGGGTTAGGGTGAGGGTGAGGTTGAAGTTTAGGTTGAGGGTGAGGGTGAGGGTGAGGGTTACGGTTAAGGTTTGGGTTTGGGTGATGGTGAGGGATAGGGTTAGGGTGATCGTTAGGGTTATTGTTTGGGTAAGGGTTAGGTTGAGGGTGAGGGTTAGGCTTAGGGAAAGGATGAGGGTAAGGGTTAGGGTGAGGGTTAAGGTGAGGATAATGTTTAGGGTTAGGGTTAGGGTGAGTGTTAGGGTGAGGGTTAGGGTTAGGTTTTGGTTAGGGTGAGGGTCAGAGTGAGGGTTACCGTTAGGTTGAGGTTTAGTTTTATGGTGAGGGTTAGGGATAGTGTTAGGGTGAGTGTTAGGGTTAGGGTGATGTTTATTGTGAGTGTGAGGGTTAGGGTGAGGGCGAGTCCTCAGATGAGGGTGAGGGTTTCGGTGAGGGTGAGCGTTAGGGTGTGGTTGAGGGTTAGGGTTAGGTTGAGGGTTAGGGTGACGGTGAGGCTGAGGTTTAGGTTGAGTGTTAGGTTTTGTTAAGGGTGAGAGTTAGGGTGAGGTGTCGGGATAGGGTTAGGGTGAGTTTTAGGGTTAGTGTGAGGGTTAGGGTTAGGTTTAGGGTTAAGGTTAGTGTGAGGATATGGGTTAGGGTGTAGGTTTGGGTGAGGGTGAGGGTTAGGGTTAGGGAGGGTTAAGTTTATGGTGATGTTTAGGGTGAGGTTGAGGGTTAGTGTGAGGGTGAGGGTGAGGGTATGGGTTAGGGTGAGGGAGTGGGTGTGGGTGAGGTTGAGGGTTAGAGTTAGGGTCAGGGTTAGGATGAGGGTGAGGATTACGGTTAGGAATAGGGTTAGGGTTAGGGTTAGTCTGAGGGTGAGGGTCAGGGTGACGGTGAAGGTTAGGGTTAGGGTTAGGGTGAGGATAAGTGTTAGCGTGAGGGTTAGGGTGAGGGTTAGGGTTTGGGTGATGTTTAGGGTGAGGGTTAGCGTTAGTTTTAGGGTTAGTGTGAGGGTGAGTGTTACTGGTAGGGTTATGGTTAGGTTTAGGGTTAGGGTTAGGGTGATGGTTAGGGAGAGGGGTAGGGGTAGTGTTAGGGTGAGGTTTAGGGTGAGTGTGAGGGTTATGGTTATGGTTAGGGTTAGGGTTAGGGTGAGGGTAAGGGTTAGGGTGAGGGTTAGGGTGAGGGTGGGGTTTAGGGTTAGGGTAAGGGTTAGGGTGAGTGTTAGGGTTTGGGTGATGTTTAGGGTGAGGTTTAGTGTGAGGATGAGGGTTCAGGTGAGGGTGAGGGTTCGGGTGAGGGTGAGGGTTAGTGTGTGGGTGAGGATTAGGGTTAGGTTGAGGGGTAGTGCTAGGTTTAGGGTTAGTGTGAGTGTGAGTTTTAGGGGAAGGGTTAGGGTTAGGTTTTGGGTTAGGCTTAGGGTTAGGGTTAGGGTGAGGGTTAGGGAGAGGGTTAGGGTTAAGGTTAGGGAGAGGGTTAGGGTTAAGTTTAGGGTGAGGTTTAGGTTGAGTGTGAGGGTAAGGGTTAGTGTTAGGGTTAGTTTGAGAGTTAGGGTGAGGGTTAGGGTTAGGGTTAGGGTTAGGATGAGGGTGAGGTTTAGGGTAAGGGTTAGGGTTATGGTGATGTTTATGGTGAGGGTGAGTGTTAGTGTGAGGGTGAGGGTGAGGGTGAGGCTTAGGTTTAGGGTTAGGGTTAGGGAAAGGTTTAGGATGAGGGTGAGGTTGAGGGTGAGGGTTAGTTTTAGGATTAGGGTTAGGGTTAGGGTTAGTGTGAGTGTTAGGGTGAGGATGAGGGTTCGGGTGATGGTGAGGGTTAGGCTGTGGGCGAGGGTTAGGGTTATGGTGAGGATTAGGGTTAGAGTTAGAGTTAGGGATATGGTGAGGGTAAGGGTTAGTGTGAGGTTTAGGGTGAGGGTTAGGTTGAGCGTGAGAGTTAGGGTTAGCTTTAGGGTTAGGGTGAGGGTTAGGGTGAGGGTTAGGTTTAGGGTGAGGGTTAGTGTGAGGATGAGGGTGAGGGTGAGGGTTAGGATTAGGTTTAGGGTTAGGCTGAAGTTGAGGGTGAAAGTGACGGTGAGGGTTAATGTTAGGGTTAGGGTGACGGTTAGGTTTAGTGTGAGGGTAAGTGTGATTTTGAGAATCCGGATGAGAGTGAGGATTAGAATGAGGGTGAGGGTGAGGGTGAGGGTTAGGGTTAGGATTAATGTTAGGGTGAGTTTTAGGGTTAGGGTTAGGGTTAGTGTTAGGGTTATTGTTAGGGTTAGGGTGAGGTTGAGGGTGAGGGTGAGGGTGAGGGTTAGCTTTAGGGTTAGTGTTAGTGTTAGGATGAGGGTGGGGTTGTGGGTTAGCGTTATGATTAGGTTTAGGGTTAGGGTAAGGCTGAGGGGGAAGAGGAGGTTGAGGGTGAGGGTTAGGATTATGGTTAGGATGAGGGCTAGGGTCATGGTGAGGGTGAGGGTGAGGGTGAGGATGAGGGTTTCGGTTAGGTAAGGGTTAGTGTTAGGGTGAGGATTAGGGTGAGTGTGAGGGTTAGGTTTAGTGTTAGGGTTAGGATGAGGGTTAAGGTTAGGGTTAGGGTAAGGGTTAGGGTTATGATGATGTTTAGTGTAATGGTGAGGGTTAGTGTGTGGGTGAGGATTAGGGTTAGTGCCAGGGTGAGGGTGAGGTTGAGGGTTAGGGTTATGGTTAGGTTTAGGCTGAGGGTGAGGGTTAGGATTTGGAATAGAGTTAAGGTTAGGGTAAGGCTGAGGGTGAGGGTCAGGGTGAGGGTGAAGGTTAGGGTTAGGCTATGGTTAGGGTTAGGGTTATGTTGAGGGTTATGGTTAGTGTGAGCGTTATGGTTATGGTTAGGGTTTGGGTTAGGGTTAGGGTTAGGGTTAGGGTTAGGGTGAGGATTAGGGTTAGGCTGATGGTTACAGTGTGGGTGATGTTTAGGGTGAGGGTGAGGGTCAGTGTGAGGATGAGGGTCCAGGTGAGGGTGAGGGTTCGGGTGACGGTGAGGGTTAGGGTGTGGGTGAGGATTAGGGTTAGGGTGAGGGTTAGCTTTAGGTTTAGGGTTAGTATGAGGGTGAGGGTCAGGGGTAGGGTTAAGGTTAGGTTGAGGGTTAGGGTTAGGGTTGGGGTTTGGGAGAGGGGTAGGGAGAGAGGTCGGGGTAGGGTTAGGATGAGGTTTAGGGTGAGTGTGAGTGTGAGGGTGAGAGTGAGGGTGAGGGTTAGGGTTAGGGTGTGTTTGAGGGTTAGGGTTAGGTTTAGGATTAGGGTTTGGTTTAGGGTTAGGGTGAGTGTTAGTGTTAGGGTTCAGGTTCGGGTGAGGGTTCGAGTTAGGGTGTGGGTGAAGATTAGGGTTGGGGTGAGGATTAGGGTTAGGGTTAGGTTTAGGGTTATGGTGAGGGTAAGGGTTAGTGCGAGGTTTAGTGTGAGGATGAGGGTTAGGTTTAGTGTTAGTTTTAGGGTGAGGGTTAGTGTGAGGGTTAGGGTTAGGGTTAAGATTAGGGTGAAGGTGAGGTATAGGGTGAGGGTTAGAGTTAGGGTCAGGGTTAGGGATACGTTTAGGGTTAGGGTGAGAGTGAGGGTGACTGTTAGGATTAGGTTTAGGGTTAGAGTTAGGGTGAGGGTGAGGGTGAGGGTTAGGATTATTGTTAGGATTAGGTTTAGGCTGAGGGTGATGGGGAGGGTGAGGGTGAGGGTTAGGGTTAGGATGAGGGTAAGGGTTAGGTTTAGGGTTAGGGTTAGGGTAATTGTTAGGGTGAGGGTAAAGGTTAGGGTGAGGGTTAGGGTGAGGGTGAGGCTTAGGGTTAGATTGAGGATAAGGTGAAAGTTAGGTTTATGGTTAGGTTTAGGGTGAGTGTTAGGGTGTGGGTAAGTGTTAGGGTGAGGGTTAGGGTGAGGGTGAGTGTTAAGGTTCGGGTGAGGGTAAGGGTAAGGGTGAGGGTTAGGGTGAGAGTGAGGGATAGGGTGAGGGTTTTGGTTAAGGTTAAGGATAGGGTGAGGATTTGGGTTAGGGTTAGGTTTAGGGTGAGTGTTAGGATGAGGGGTAGGGTTAGGTTAAGTGTGAGGGTTAGGGTTAGGGTTACGATAAGTGTTAGGGTGAGGGTTAGGGTGAGTGTGAGGTTTAGGGTTAGAATTGGGTTTAGGGTTAGGGTTAGGATGAGTGTTAGGGTTCAGTTTATGGTTAGGATTAGGGTGAGGGTGAGGGTTAGTGTTAGGGTTAGGGTGAGGGTTAGGGTTAGGGTGAGTGCTACGATGAGGGTGAGGGTTAGGGTGAGGGAAAGGGTGCGGGTGAAGTTTTCGGTTAGGTAAGGGTTAGGGCTAGGTTTAGGGTGAATATTAGTGTAAGGGTGTGAGTTAGGTTAGGTTTAGTGTTAGGGTTAGGTTGAGTGTGAGGGTGAGGGTTAGTGTTAGGATGAGGGTTAGGGTTAGGGTGAGGGTGAGGGTTAGGGTTAGGGTTAATGTGAGGGTTAGAGTTACGGTGATGGTTAAGGTTAGGGTGAGGGTTAGGATTAGGGTAGAGTTTAGGGTGAGGGTTAGGGATAGGGTGATGTTTAGTGTGAGGGTTAGGGTGAGCGTGAAAGTTCAGGTCAGAGTTAGGGTTAGGGTTAGTGTTAGGGATAGGGTTAGGGTGAGCTTTAGGGTGAGGGTGAGGGTGAGGGTTAGGGTTAGGGTTATGGTGAGGGATAGGGTGAGTGTTAGGGTTATGGTTCAGGTTATTTTAAGGGTTAGGGTGAGGGTAAGGTTTAGGGTGAGGTTTAGGGTGAGGGTTAAGGTGAGGGTGAGAGTTAGGGTTAGCATGAGTATTAGGGTGAGGGTGAGGGTTAGGGTGAGGGTTAGGAATAGGGGGAGGATTCGGGTTAGTGTTTGGGTTAGGGTTAGGGTTAGTGTGAGGATAAGGTTAGAGTGAGGGTTAGGTTGAGGGTGAGGTGTAGGGTTAGCGTTAGGGATAGGGTGAGCGTTAGGGTGAGGGTTAGGTTTAGGGTGAGGGTTAGTGTTATTTTTAGGGTGAGGGTTAGTGTTAGGGTGATGTTTATGGTGAATGTGAGTGTTAGGGTGAGTTTGAGGTTGAGGTTGAGGTTTAGGTTTAGGGTTAGGGTTAGGGTTAGAGTTAGGTTGAGGGTGAGGGTGAGGGAGAGGGTTAGGTTTCGGATGAGGGTTAGGGTTAGGGTTAGTGTGAGTGTTAGGTTGAGGATGAGGGTTCAGCTTATGGTGAGGGTTAGGTTGTGGGCGAGGGTTAGGGTTTGGGTGAGGATTAGGATTAGAGTTAGCATTAGGGTTATGGTGAGGGTAAGGGTTAGGGTGAGGTTTAGAGTCAGGGTTAGGGTGAGGGTGAGAGGTAGGGTTAGCATTAGAGTTAGGGTGAGGGTGAGGGTTAGGATGAGGGTTCGGGTGAGGGTTAGGGTTAGGGTTAGGGTGAGGGTGAGGGTGAGGGTGAGGTTTAGTGTTAAGATTAGGGTTAGGGTTAGGGTGAGGATTAGGGTTAGGCTGAAGGTTAGGGTTAGGGTGATGTATATTGTGAGGGTGAGGGTTAGGGTGAGGGTGAGTGTTAGGGTGAGGGTGGGGGTCCGGGTGAGTGTGAGGGTTAGGGTGTGTTTGAGGGTTAGGTTTAGGGTGAGGGTTAGGCTGACGGTGAGGGTTAGGGTGAGGGTGAGGGTTAGATTTAGGGTTACGGTTATGGTGAGGTTTACGGTTAGGGTGAGAGTTACGGTGAGGTGTAGGGATAGGGTTGGGGTGAGGGTTAGAGTGAGGGTGAGGGTTAGGTTTAGCGTTAGGTATAGGGTGAGGGTTAGGGTGAGTGTGAGGTTTAGGGTTATCATTAGGTTTACGTTTAGTTTTAGGATGAGTGTTATGGTTATGTTTAGGGTTAGGGTTAGGGTGAGGGTGAGGGGTAGGGTTAGGTTTAGGGTGAGGTTTAGTGTTAGGGTGAGGGCTAGTGTGAGGGTGAGGTTTAGGGTTATGGTGAGGGTGAGGGTGAGGTTTTTGGTTAGGTAAGTTTTAGGGTCATGTTCAGGGTGAGAATTAGTGTGAGGGTGTGGGTGAGGGTGAGTGTTAGGATGAGGGTTAGGGTTAGGGTGAATGTGTGTGTGAGGGTGAGGGTGGGGGTTAGGTTTAGTGTGAGGGGTAGCCTTACGGTGAGAATTATGGTTAGGATGAGGGTTAGGGTTAGGCGTAGGGTGAGGCTTAGGTTTAAGGTGATGTTTAGAGTGAGAGTGAGGGTTAGGGTGAGGGTGAGTGTTCTGGTGAGAGTTAGGGTCAGGGTTAGGGACTGGGATAGGGTTAGAGAGAGGGTAAGGGTTAGGGTGAGGTTTAGGGTGAGGGTGAGGGTTAGGGTTAGGGTGAGGGTTAGGGTTAGGGTTACCGTTAGGGTTAGGGTTAAGGTGAGGGTTAGGGTGAGCGTTAGGTTTAGGGTTAGGGTCAGTTTGCGGGTTAGGGTGAGAGTAAGGTTCAGGGTGAGATTTAGGGTGAGGGTGAGGGTTAGGGTTAGGATGAAGCTAAGGTATAGGGTGAGGGTTAGGGTGAGATAGAGAGTTAGGGTTAGCATTAGGCTTAGGGTGAGGTTGAGGGTTAGGGTGAGGGTTCGGGTTATGGTTGGGGATAGGGTGAGGATTAGAGTTAGTGTGAGGGTTAGGGTTAGGAATAGTGTTTGGGTTAGTGTGAGGATAAGAGTTACCATGTGGGTTAGTGTGAGGGTGAGGTGTAGGGTTAGCGTTAGGGATAGGGTGAGTGTTAGGGTGAGTTTTAGGGTTAGGTTTAGGGTGAGGATTAGTGTTAGGGTGATATTTATGGTTAGGGTGAGTGTTAGGGTTAGGGTGAGGGTGAGGGTTAGGTTTAGGGTTAATATTAGTGTTAGGGTTAGAGTGAGGGATAGGGTGAGAGAGAATTAGGGTTAGTGTGAGGTTTAGCGTTAGGATTGGGGTTAGGGTTAGTGTGAGGATAAGGGTTAGGGTGAGGGTTAGGCTGAGGGTGAGGTGTAGGGTTAGCGTTAGGGATAGGGTGAGCATTAGGGTGAGGGTTAGGTTTAGGGTGAGGGTGAGGGTTAGGTTTAGTGTTAGGGCTAGGTTTAGGCTTAGGGTGAGGGTGAGGTTGAGGGTTAGGTTTAGAATTAGGGTTAGGGTTAGGGTTAGTGTGAGTGTTAGGGTGAGGATGAGAGTTAGGGTAATGGTGAGGTTTTGGATGTGGTTGAGGGTAAGGGTTAGGGTGAGGATTAGGGTTAGGGTTAGGGTTAGGGTTATGGTGAGGGTAAGGGTTAGGGTGAGGTTTAGGGTTAAGGTGAGGGTTAGGGTTAGCGTTAGTGTTTGGATTAGGGTTAGGGTGAGGGTTACGGTGAGGGTTAGGGTGAGAATTAGGCTGATTTTGTGGGTTAGGGTTAGGGTTAGGGTGAGGGTGTGGGTGAGGGTGAGTGCTAGGATGAGGGTTAGGGTTAGGATGATGGTGTGGGTGAGGGTGAGGGTGAGGGTTAGGGTTAGTGTGAGGGGTAGGTTTACGGTGAGGGTTAAGGTTAGGGTGAGGTTTAGGGTTAGGCTTAGGGTGAGGGTTAGGTTTAGGGTGATATTTAGAGTGAGAGTGAGTGTTACGGTGAGGGTGAGTGTTCTGGTGAGAGTTAGGGTTAGGGTTAGGCACAGGGATAGGGTTAGTGTGAGGGTAAGGGTTAGGGTGAGGGTTAGGGTGAGGGTGAGGGTTAGGGTTAGGGTGAGGGTTAAGGTTAGGGTTAGGGTTAGGGAGAGGGTTAGGGTGAGCGTTAGGTTTAGGGTTAAGGTAAGTTTGCAGGTTAGGGTGAGATTTAGGGTGAGGGTGCGGGTTAGGGCTAGTATGAGGGTAAGGTTTAGAGTGAGGGTTAGGGTGAGGGTGAGAGTTAGGGTTAGCATTAGACTTAGGGTGATGGTGAGGGTTGGGGTTAGGGTTAGCGATAGGGGGAAGATTACGGTTAGTGTGAGGGTTAGGGTTAGGGTTAGTGTTTTGGTTAGTGTGAGGATAAGGGTTAGCGTGAGGGTTAGTTTGAGTGTGAGGTGTAGGGTTAGAGTTAGGGTTAGGGTGAGTGTTAGGGTGAGGATTAAATTTAGGTTGAGGGTTAGGGTTAGGTTTAGGGTGAGGATTAGGGTTAGAGTGACGTTTATGGTGAGGGTGAGTGTTAGGGTGAGGGTGAGGGTGAGGGTTAGGTTTAGGGTTAGTATTGGGGTTAGGGTTAGAGTCAGGGATAGGGGGAGGATTAGGGTTAGTGTGAGGTTTAGCATTAGGATTAGGATTAGGGTTAGTGTGAGGATAAGGGTGAGGGTGAGGATTAGGTTGAGGGTGAGGTGTAGGGTTAGCGTAGGGATAGGGTGAGCGTTACCGTGAGGATTAGTTTTAGGGTGAGGTTGAGTGTTAGGTTTAGGGTTAGGGCTAGGTTTAGGCTTAGCGTGAGGGTGAGGTTGAGGGTTAGGTTTAGGATTAGGGTTAGGGTTAGGGTGAGGGTGAGGGTTGGGTTTAGGGTGAGGCTTATGGTTAGGCTAAGGGTTGGTGTGAGGGTTAGTGTTAGGGTTAGGGTTAGGGTGAGAGTCAGGGTGAGGGTTAGGGTTAGGTAGAGGGTTAGGGTTAGGCTGAGGAGTAGGGTTATGGTGATGTTTATTGTGAGGGTGAAGGATAGGGTAAGGGAGAGTGTTACGGTGAGGGTGAAGGTTCCGCTGAGGGTGAGGGTTAGGGTGTGCTTGAGGGTTAGGGTTAGGGTGAGGGTTAGGGAGATGGTGATTGTTAGGGTGAGGGTGTTAGTTTTAGGGTTAGGGTTAGGGTGAGGGTTAGGGTTAGGTTTAGGGTGAGAGTTAGGGTGAGGTGTAGGGATAGGGTTAGGGTGAGGTTTAGGATAAGGGTGAGGTTTAGGGTTAGAGTTAAGGATAGGGTGACTGTTAGGGTGAGGGTTAGGGTTAGGGTGAGGGTGAGGGTTAAGGTGAGGGTAAGATATAGGTTTAGCGTTAGGGATAGGGTTAGGGTTAGTGTTAGGGTGATGGCTAGGGTGAGGGTGAGGGTTAGGGTGAGGGTGAGGGTTTCGGTTACGTAAGGGTTAGGGTTATTTTTAGGGTGAGAATTATGTTGAGATTGAGGGTCAGTGTGATCTTTAGGGTTAGGGTGAGGGTTAGGGTTAGGATTTGGGTGAGGGTTAGGGTTAGGGTGATGTTTAGGGTGAGGTTTAGGGTTAGGGTTAGGGTTAGAGTTCAGGTGAGGATGAGGGTTAGGGTGTGGGTGAGGGTTAGGGTTAGGTTGAGTGTTAGGGTGACGGTGACGGTTAGGGTGAGGGTGAGGGTTAGGGTTAGGTTTAGGGTGAGGGTTAGCGTTAGGGTGAGGGTTAGGTTTAGCGTGAGTGTTAGGGTTAGGTTTAGGTTGAAGGTAAGGGTTAGGTTAAGGGTTTGGTTGAGGGTGAGGGTGACGGTGAGGGTTTCGTTTAGGTAAGGGTTAGGGTTAGGATTAGGGTGAGGATTAGGGGAGGGTGAGGATTAGGTTGAGGGTTACGGTTAGGGTGAGGGTTAGGGTTAGGGTTCGGGTGAGGGTTAGCGTTAGCGTGATGTTTAGTATGAGGGTTAGGGTTACTATTACGGTTAGCTTTAGGGTTAGGGTGAGGGTTAGTGTGAGAGTGAGGGATATTGTGAAGTTGAGTGTGAGGGTTAGGGTTAGGGTGAGTTTGAGGGTGATGGTTAGGTTTAGGATTAGGGTTAGGGTTAGGATTAGGTTGAGTGTTAGGTTGAGGGTTAGGGTTCGGGTGAGAGTGAGAGTTAGGGTGTGGGTGAGTGTTAGGGTTAGGGTGAGAATTAGGGGTAGGGTTAGGGTTAGGGTTATGGTGAAGGTAAGGGTTAGGGTGAGGTATAGTGTGAGGATGAGGGTTAGGGTTAGGGTTAATGTAAGGGTGAGGCTTAGGGTGAGGGTTAGATTTAGGTTTAGGGTTAGGGTGAAGTTGAGGTATAGGGTGAGGGTTAGCGTTAAGGTGAGGGTTAGGGATAGGGTTAGGGTGATGGTGAGGGTGAGTGTTAGGTTTAGGGTTAGGATTAGGGTTAGGCTGAGGGTGAGGGTGATGGTAAGGGTGAGGGTTAGGGTTAGGGTGAGGGTTAGGTTTAGGGTTACGGTTAGGATGAGGGTGAGGGTCAGGGTTAGTGTTAGGGTGAGGGTTAGGGTGAGGGTTAGGCTGAGGTTTAGGGTTAGGGTTAGTGTGAGGGTTAGGGTTAGGGTTTGTGTCCGGGTGAGCTTTAGGGTTAGTTTTAGGGTTAGGATAAGGGTTAGGGTTAGAGTGAGTGTTATGTTTAGGGTTAGGGTGAGGGTTAGGGTGAGGGTTAGGTTTAGGGTTAGGCTTAGGGTGAGGGTTTGGGTGTAGGTAAGTGTTAGGGTGAGGGTTAGGATGAGGGTGAGGTTTAAGGGTTAGGGTGAGGGTAAGCGTTTTGGTGAGGGTTAGTGTGAGGGTGAGGGCTAGGGTTAGCATAAGGGTTAGGTTGAGCGGTTGGGTGAGGGTAATGGTAAAGGTTAGGGTTAGGGTGAGGATTAGGGTTATGATTAGGTTTAGGGTGAGGGTTAGGCTGAGGGGTAGGGTTAGGTTTAGGGTGAGGGTTAGGTTTAGTGTGAGGGTTAGGTTTAGGGTTATGGTGAGTTTTAGGTTTAGTTTGAGGGTTGTGTGAGGGTGAGGGTTAGTCTTAGGCTGAGGTTGAGGGTAAGGGTTAGGGCGAGGGTTAGGGTGAGGATGAGGTTTAGGTTTAGCATTAGGTTTACCGTTAGGGTTAAGATGAGGGTTAGGTTTAGGGTGAGGGTGAGGGTTAGTGTTAGGGTTAGTGTGAGGGTTAGTGTTAGGGTGAGGGTTAGGTTTAGGGTGAGGGTTAGGGTTAGTGTAAGGGTTAGGGTGAGGGTTAGGGTTACGGTTAGGGTGAGGGTCAGGGTGAAGTTTAGTGTTAGGTTGAGGGTTAGTGTTAGGGTAAGGTTTAGGGTTAGGTTTAGGGTGAGGGTGAGGGTTAGGGATAGCATTAGGGTTAGGGTTAGGGTGAGGTTGAGGGTTAGGGTTAGCGTTAGGGTTAGAGTAAGGGTTAGGGTGAGGGTTAGCATTAGGGTGATGGTTAGGGTTAGGGTTAGGGTGAGGGTTAGGGTTAGGGCGATGTTTAGGGTGAGGTTGATGGTTAATGTGAGGGTGAGGGTGAGGGTTAGGGTGAGGGTCAGGGTGAGGGTGAGGGTTAGGGTTAGGGTTAGGATTAGTGTTAGAGTGAGGGTTACCGTTAGTGTTAAGGTTATGGTTAGGGTTACGATTAGGGATAGGGTGAGGGTCAGAGTTAGGGTGAGGGTTACGGCGAGGGTTAGTGTTAGGGTTAGGATTAGGGTGAGGGTTAGGGTTAGGGTTAGGGTTAGGGTTAAGGTAAGGGTTTGGGTGATGTTTAGGGTGAGGTTGAGGGGTAGGGAGAGGATGATGGTTCGGGTGAGGGTGAGAGTGAGGGTGTGGATGAGGAATAGGGTTAGGGTGAGGATTAGCGTTAGGTTTAGGTTTCTTGTGAGGGTGAGGATTAGGGGGAGGGATAGGGTTATGTTGAGGGTTAGGGTTAGGTAGAGGGGTGGTAAGGGTTAGGGTGAGTTTTAGGGTGAGTGTGATGGTTAGGGTGATGGTGAGGGTGAGGGTTAGGGTTAGGGTTAGGGTTAGGCTTATGGTGAGTTATAGGATGACCGTTAGGTTTAGGATTAGGGTTAGGGTTAGGGTTAGGGAGAGTGTTAGGGTGAGGGTGAGGGTGAGGTTGATAGGGTGTGGGAGACTGTTAGATTTAGGGTAAGGATTAGGGTAAGGGTTAGGGTTATGGTGAGAGTAAGGGTTAGGGTGAGGTTTAGTGTGAGGATGAGGGCTAAGGTTAGTGTTAGGGTTAGGATGAGGGTTAGGGTGAGGATTAGGGTTTGGTTTAGGGTTGGGTTAGGGCAGGGTGAGGATGAGGATTAGGATTAGGGTTAGGTTTTAGAGTGAGCGTTAGGGTTAGGTTTAGGGTTAGGATATGGTTTAGGCTGAGTGTTAGGTTTAGGGTTAGTGTTAGGGTTAGCTTTAGGGTTAGGATAAGGGTTAGGGTGATGGGAAAGGGCACGGTGAGGGTGAGGGTGAGGTTTAGGGTTAGGGTTAAGGTTAGGGTGAGGGTTAGGGTGTGGGTACGTGTTAGGGTGAGGGTTAGGTTGAGGGGGAGGGTTAGGGTTAGGGTGGGGGTAAGGGTTAGGGTGAGGGTTAGGGTGAGGTTGATTGTTAGGGTTAGCATTAGGGTTAGGTTGAGGGTGAGGGTTAGGGTGAGGGTTTTGGTTCTGGTTAAGGATAGGTTGAGGATTAGGGTTAGGGTTAGGTTTAGGGTGAGGGTTAGGTTGAGGGGTAGGTTTAGAGTTAGTTTGAGGGTTAGGTTTAGTGTGAGGGTTAGGGTGACGGTAAAGGTTAGGGTGAGGATTAGGTTGAGTGTGAGTTTTAGGGTTAGCATTAGGTTTAGGGTTAGTGTTAGGATGAGGGTTAGGGTTAGGATTAGTTTTAGGGTCAGGGTGAAGTTGAGGGTTACGGTTAGGGCTGGAGTGAGGGTTAGAGTTAGGGTGAAGGCTAGTGTGAGGGTGAGGGTTAGGGTGAGTGTGAGGGTGAGGGTGAGGTTTTCGGTTAGGGAAGGGTTAGGGTTAGGGTTAGGGTGAGGATTAGGGTGAGGGTATGTGTTAGTGTCAGGTTTAGGGTGAGGGTGAGGGTGAGGGTTAGGGTTAGGTTTAGTGTGAGGGTTAGGGTTAGGGTTAGGGTAAGGTTAAGGTTTAGGGTAAAGGTTAGGGTGAGGGTGAGGTTTAGGGTTAGCATTTGTTTTAGTGTTAGGGTTAGGATGAGGTTTAGGGTTAGGGTGAGGGTGAGTTTGAGGGTGAGGGTGAGTGTTAGGGTTAAGTTTAGTGTGAGGGTTAGTGTTAGGGTGAGGGTTAGGGTGAGGGTGAGGTTTAGGGTTAGCATTTGTTTTAGTGTTAGGGTTAGGATGAGGTTTAGGGTTAGGGTGAGGGTGAGTTTGAGGGTGAGGGTGAGTGTTAGGGTTAAGTTTAGTGTGAGGGTTAGTGTTAGGGTGAGGGTTAGGTTTAGGGTGAGGGTTAGGGTGAGGGTTATGGTTAGTGTTAGTGTTAGGGTTAGGGTTAGGGTGAGAGTTAGGGTGATGTGCCGGGATAGGGTTAGGGTGATGGTTTTTGTTAGTGTGAGTAGGAGATTTAGGGTGAGGGTTAGGGTGAGGTTGAGGGTTCGGGTTCAGGTGAGGGAGAGGGTGAGGGTTACGGTGTGTGTGAGGATTAGGGTTAGGGTGAGGGTTAGCATTAGGTTTAGGATTATTGTGAGGGTGAGGGTTAGGGCTAGGGTTAGGGTTAGGTTGAGAGTTAGGTTTAGGGTTAGGATTAGGGAAAGGGGTAGGTTTAGGGTTAGGGTTAGTTTTAGGTTGAGTGTGAGGGTTAGGGTGATGGTGAGGGTGAGGGTTATGGTTAGGGTTAGGTTTAGGTTTAGGGTGAGTTTGAGGGTGATGGTTAGGTTTAGGATTAGGGTTAGGGTTAGGGTTAGGTAGAGTGTTACGGTGAGGGTGAGGGTGAGTGTGAGGTTGAGAGTTAGGGTGTGGGAGAGGGCTAGGGTTAGGGTGAGGATTAGGGTTAGGGTTAAGGTTAGGGTTATGGTAAGAGTAAGGGTTAGGGTGAGGTTTAGTTCAGGATGAGGGCTAAGGTTAGGGTGAGGGTTAGGGTGAGGGTTAGGGTGAGGGTTAGGGTTCTGTGTAGGGTTAGGGTGAGGGTGAGGGTTAGGGTTAGTGTTAGGATGAGGGTTAGGGTGAGGGTTAGGGTTAGGGTGATTTTTGGTGTTAAGGTGAGGGTTAGGGTGAGACTGAGTGTTCGGGTGAGAGTTAGGGCTAGTTTTAGGTACAGAGATAGGGTTATGTTGAGGGTATGGGTTAGGGTGAGGGTTAGGGTGAGGGTGAGGGTGAGGGTTAGGATGAGTGTGAGGGTTAGGGTTAGGATTAGGGTTAGGATGAGGGTTAGGCTGACAGTTAAGGTTAGACTTAGTGTGAGGATTAGGGTTAGGTTTAGGGTTACAGTTATGGTGACGGTTAGGGTTAGGGTTAGGGTGAGAGTTAGGGTGAGTTGTAGGGACAGGGTTAGGATGTGGGTTATGGTTATTGTGTGGGTTACGGTTAGGGTTAGGTTTAGTGTGAGGATAAATGTTAGGGTGAGGGTTACGGTGAGAGTGAGGGTTAGGGTTAGCGTTAGGGTTACTGTGAGGGTTAGGGTTAGCGTGAGGCTTAGGATTAGGGTTAGGTTGAGGGTTAGTGTTAGGGTGATGTTTAGGGTGAGGTTGAGGGTTAGTGTGAGGGTGAGGGTGAGGGTAAGGTTGAGGTTCAGGGTGAGTGTTAGGGTTAGAGTTAGGATGAGGGTGAAGGTTAGGGTTAGGATTAGTGTTAGGGTTAGGGTTAGGCTGAGGGTTAGGGTGAAAGTGAGGGTGAGGGGTAGTGTTAGGGTGAGGGTGAGGCTTAGCGTTAGTGTGATGGTTAGTGTGATGGTGAGGGTCAGGGTGAAGTTGAAGGTTAGGATGAGGGTGAGGGTGAGGGTGAGGGTTATTGTTTGGTTTAGGGTTAGGGTGAGATTTACGGTTAGGGTTAGGGTTAGGGCTAGGGTTAGGGTTAGGGTGAGGGTTAGGCTGAGGGTGAGGGTTAGGTTTAAGGTGAGGGTTAGGGTTAGGGTTTGGGTGAGGGTGAGGGTTTGGGTGAGGGTGGGGTTGGGGTTGAGGGTTAGTGTTAGGATTAAGGTTAGGTTTAGTGTAAGGCTGAGGGTGAAGGGGAGGTGGAGGGTGAGGATTAGGGTTAGGGTTAATTTAGGGTGAGGGCTAGGGTGAGGGTGAGGGTTAGGGTGAGGGTGAGGGTTTCGGTTAGGTAAGGGTTAGTGTTAGGGTAAGGATTAGGGTGAGGGTGAAGGTTAAGCTGAGGTTAGGTTTAGGGTGTGGGTAAGGGTTAGGCTGAGGGTTAGGCTGAGGGTGAGGGTTAGGTTTAAGGTGAGGGTTAGGGTTAGGGTTTGGGTGAGGGTGAGGGTTTGGGTGAGGGTGGGGTTGGGGTTGAGGGTTAGTGTTAGGATTAAGGTTAGGTTTAGTGTAAGGCTGAGGGTGAAGGGGAGGTGGAGGGTGAGGATTAGGGTTAGGGTTAATTTAGGGTGAGGGCTAGGGTGAGGGTGAGGGTTAGGGTGAGGGTGAGGGTTTCGGTTAGGTAAGGGTTAGTGTTAGGGTAAGGATTAGGGTGAGGGTGAAGGTTAAGCTGAGGTTAGGTTTAGGGTGTGGGTAAGGGTTAGGCTGAGGGTTAGGGTGAGGGTGAGGTTTAGGGTTAGGGTGTCGGTTAGGGTTAGGTTGAGTGTTAGGGTGAGGATGAGTGTTCGTGTGAGGTTTAGGGTTCGGGTGAGGGTGAGGGTTTGGTTGTGGTTATGGGTTAGACTTACGGTGAGGTTTAGGGTGACCGTGAGTGTTAGGGTGAGGGTGAGGGTTAGGTTTAAAGTGAGGGTTAGTGTTAGGCTTAGGGTGAGGGGTAGGTTTAAAGTGAGGGTTAGGGTTATGGTGAGAGTTAGGTTGAAGTGTCGGGATAGGATTAGGGTAAGGGTTAGGGTTAGAGTGAAGGTTAGGGTTAGGGTTAGGTTTATTGTGAGAATAAGGGTTAAAGTGAGTGTTATGGTGAGGGTGAGGGTTAGGGTTAGCATTAGGGTTAGGGTGAGGGTTAGCGTTAGGGTGAGGTTTAGGGTTATGGTTAGCGTGAGGGTTAGGGTTAGGGTGATGTTTAGGGTGAGGTTGAGGGTTAGTGTGAGGGTGAGGGTGAGGGTTAGGGTGAGGGTGAGGGTGAGTGTTAGGGTTAGGTTTATGGTTAGAGTTAGGGTGAGGGTGAGGGTGAGTGTTAGGATTAGGGTTAGGCTGAGGGTGATGTGGAGAGTGAGGGTGAGGGTTAGGTTTACGGTGAGGATTAGGGTTAGGTTTAGGTTTAGGGTGAGGATTAGGTTTAGGGTTAGGGTTAGGATGAGGGTTAGGTTTAGGGTTAGTGTGCGGGTTAGGGTTAGGGTGAGAGTTAGATTGAGGGTGAGGGTTAGGTTTAGGGTGAGGGTAAGGTTTGAGGGTTAGGGTGAGTGTGAGGGTTAGGGTTAACATTAGGGTTAGGGTGAGGGTTAGGGTGAGGGTTTGGGTTAAGGTTAAGGATAGGTTGAGGATTAGGGTTAGGTTAAGTTTAGGGTGAGGTATAGACTGAGGGGTAGGGTTAGAGTTAGTTTGATGGTTATGTTTTGTGTGAGGGTTATGGTTAGGGTTTGGGTGACGGTAAGGTTTAGGGTGAGGGTTAGGGTGAGTGTGAGTTTTAGGGTGAGCATTAGGTTTAGGGTTAGTATTAGGATGAGGGATAGGGTTAGGTTTATGATTAGGTTGAGGTTGAGGGTGAGTTTTAGGGTAAGGGTTAGGGTGAGGATTAGTGTTAGGGTGAGGGCTTGGGTGAGGGTGAATGTTAGGGTGAGGGTGAGCTTGAGGGTGAGGTTTTCGGTTAGGAAAGTTTTAGGGTGAGGATTAGGTTGACCTTGTGGGTAAGGGTTAGGGTTAGGTTTAGGGTGAGGGTGAGGATGAGGCTGAGAGTTAGTGTTAGCATGAGGGTTAGGGTTAGGATTAGGGTGAAGATGAGGGTGAGGGTGAGGGTTAGGGTTAGGGTAATTGTGAGTGTTAGGGTAACGGTGAGGGTTAGGATTAGGTTTAGGGTGAGGGTTAGGGTTAGGGTGATTTTTAGTGTGAGGGTGAGGTTTAGGGTGAGGGTGAGTGTGCGGGTGATAGTTAGGTTTAGTTTTAGGGTTAGGGATAGGATTAGGTTGAGGGTAAGGGTTAGGGTGAGGGTTAGGGTGAGGGTGAGGGTTAGGGTGAGGGTGAGGGTTAGGGTGAGGGTTAGGTTTAGGGTTAGGGTTAGGGTGAGAGTGAGGTTTAGGGTTAGGTTTAAGTTTAGAATGAGGGTTAGGGTTAGGCTTAGGGTGACGGTGAGGGTTATGGTTAGGATTAGGGTTAGGATGAGGGTTAGGCTGAGGGTTAGGATTAAGGTTAGTGTGAGTGTTAGTTTTAGGGTTAGTGTTTGGGTTAGGTTGATGGTAAAGTTTAGGGTGAGGGTTAGGGTGAGGGTGAGGTTGAGGGTTAGGGTGAGGGTTAGGGTGAGGGTTAGGGTGAGGGTTAAGTTTAGGGTGAGGATAAGGTTTAGGGTGAGGGTTAGGATGAGGGTGAGGGTTAGGGTTAGCATCAGGGTTAGGGTGAGAGTGAGGGTTAGGGTAAGGGTTAGGGTTAAGGTTAAGGATAGGGTGAGGATTAGCATTAGATTTAAGTTTAGAGTGAGGGTTAGGCTGAGGGGTTTGGGTAGGGTTAGGTTGAGGGTTAGATTTAATGTGAGGTTTAGGGTTAGGGTGAGGGTTAGGGTTAGGGTGAGGGTTAGGGATATGGTTAGGCTAGGGTGAGGGTGAGGGTGAGTGTTAGGGTTAGGTTTAGGTTTAGATTTAGGGTGAAGGTGAGGGTGAGGTTAGGGATTAGGATTAGGATTACTGTTAGGCTGAGGGTGATGGGCAGGGTGAGGGTTAGGATTAGGATTAGGATGAGGGTTAGGGTTGGGGTTAGGGTTAGGATGAGGTTTAGGCTGAGGTTTAGGGTTAGGGTTAGTGGGAGGCTTAGGGTTAGGTTTAGGGTTAGGGTGAAGGTTAGGGTTAGGTTTAGGGTTAGGATAAGGGTTAGGCTGAGGTTTAGGGTTAGGTTTAGTGTGAGGGTTAGGTTTAGGGTTAGGGTAAGGGTTAGAGTGAGGGTAAAGGTTAGGGTGAGGTTTAGGTAAGGGCGAGGGTTAGCGTTAGGGTGAGTGTTAGGGTGAAGGTTAGGTTTAGGGTTAGGGTTAGGGTGAGGTTTAGGTTGTGGTAAGTGTTAGGGTGAGGGTTAGAGTGAGGGTGAGTGTTAGGGTTAGGGTGAAGGTTAGGTTTAGTGTGAGGGTTAGGGTTAGGGTTAGGGTGACGGTAACGGTTACGGTGAGGGTTAGGGTGTGAAATTTAGGGTTAGCATTAGGTTTAGGGTTAGCGTTAAGATGAGTGTTAGGGTTAGGTTTAGGGTTAGGGTGAGGGTGAGGGTGAGGGTTAGGTTTAGGGTTAGTGTGAGGGTTAGTGTTACAGTTAGGGTTAGGGTTAGGGTGAGGGTTAGGGTTAGGTTTAGTTTGAGGGTTAGGGTTAGGGTGATGTTTAGTGTGAGTGTCAGGGTTAGGGTGAGGGTGAGTGTTCTGGTGAGAGGTAGGGTTAGGGTTATGTTTAGGGATAGGGTTAGTGTGAGGGTAAGTGTAAGGGATAGGGTTAGGGTGAGGGTAAGGGTTAGGTTTATGGTGAGGATTAGGGTTAGGGTTAGGATTAGGATTAGGGTGAGGGTTAGGGTGAGCATTAGGGTTAGGATTAGTTATAGTTTGGGGGTTAGGGTGAGAGTAAGGGTTAGGGTGATGTTTAGGATGAGGGTGAGGGTTAGGGTTAGTGTGAGTGTAAGGATTAGGGTGAGTGTTAGGGTGAGGGTGAGAGTTAGGTTTAGCATTCGAGTTACGGTGAGGGTGAGGGTTAGGGTGAGCGTTAGGTTTAGTGTTAGGGAAAGGGTGAGCATTAGGATTAGTGTGAGGATAACATTTAGGGTGAGGGTTAGGGTTAGGGTGAGGTTTATTGTAAGGGTGAGTGTTAGGGTGAGGGTGAGGGTGAGGGTTAGGTTTGGGTTTGGATTAGAGTGCTGGTGAGCATGAGGGTTAGATTTAGTATTAGCGTTATGGTTATGGTTAGTGTGAGTGTTAGGGTGAGAATGAGGGTTCGGGTGATGGTGAGGGTTAGGGTGTAGGCGAGGGTTAGTGTTAAGATTAGGGTTAGGGTTACGGTTAGGGTGAGGTTGATGGTTAGGGTTAGGGTTAATGTTAGTGTGAGGGTTAGGGTTAGGGTTTGGGTTAGGTTTAGGGTGAGGGTTAGGGTTAGGCTAAGCGTTAGGTTGAGGGTTATGGTTAGGGTTAGGTTTAGGGTGGGAGTCAGGGTGAGGGTTAGGGTTACGTTGAAGTTGAGGGTTAGGCTGAGGTTTAGGGTTAGGGTGATGTTTATTTTGACAGTGAGGGTTAGGGTGAGGGTGAGTGTTAGGGTGAGGGTGAAGGTTCGGGTGAGGTGTGGGTTAGGGTGTGGTTGAGGGTTAGATTTAGGTTTAGGGTTAGGATGAGGTTTAGGGTTAGTGTTAGGGTTAGGGTGAGAGTTATGGTGAGGGGTAGAGATAGGGTTGGGTTGAGGGATAGGGTGAGGGTTAGGGTTAGCGTTAGGGATAGTGTGAGTGTTAGTGTGAGGGTTAGGGTTAGGGTGAGGGTGAGGGTTAGGGTGAAGGTGAGGGTTTCTTTTAGGTAAGGGTGAGGGTTATTTTTACAGTGAGGATTAGGTTGAGGTTGAGGGTGAGGTGAATGTTTCGGTTAGATAAGCGTTAGGGTTAGGGTTAGGGTGAGGATTAGGGGAGAGTGAGGGTTATGTTGAGGGATAGGGTTAGGGTGAGGGTTAGGGTTAGGGTTAGGTTGAGGGTTAGCGTTAGAGTGATGTTTAGTGTGAGCATGAGGGTTACTGTTAAGGATAGGGTTAGGGAAAGGGTTAGGGTTAGGTTTAGGGTTAGTGTGAGGGGTACTGATAGGGTTAGGGTGAGGGTTAGAGTTAGTGTGAGGGTTAGGGTTAGGGTTAGTGTTAGTGTGAGCATAAGGGTAAGAGTGAGGTTTAGGATGAGGGTCGAGGATTAGGTTTATCAATATTGTTAGGGTCAGGTCAGGGTGACTGTTAGGGTTAGGGTTATGTTTATGGTGAGGGGGAGGTTTAGGTTTAGGATGATGTTTAGGGTGAGGGTGAGCGTTAGGGTGAGGATGAATGTGAGGGTTAGGTTGAGGGTGAGGGTGAGGGTGAGGGTTATTGTTAGGGTTAGGGTTAGGGAGATGGTGAGGTTTAGGATTAGTGTGAGGGTTAGGTTTACTGTGAGGGTTAGGGTTCTTGTTAGGGTTAGGGTTAGGGTGAGGGTGAGGGTTAGGGATAGGGTTAGGATGAGGGAAAGGGTTAGGGTGAGTGTTAGGGTGAGGGTTAAGCTTACGTTTAGGCTTAGGGTGAGGGTGAGGGTGAGAGTGAGGGTTAAGGTTAGGGTTAGGGTGAGGGTGAGGGTGAGGGTGAGGGTTAGGGTGAGCTACAGGGTAAGGGTTAGGGTTATTGTTAGGATTATGGTTAGAATGAGGGCTAGGGTGAAGGTGAGGGTTAGGGTTAGGGTTAGGATGAGGGTTAGGGTTAGGTGAGGGTTAGGGATAGGTTTAGGGTGAGGGTTAGGGTTAGTGTGATGTTTAGGTTGAGGGTGAGGTTTAGGGTGAGGTTGAGGGTTCGGGTGAGGCTTAGGGTGGGGGTGAGTGTGAAGGTTTGGTTTAGGATTAGGGTTAGGTTTAGGGTTAGAGTTGGGGTGAGGGTTAGGTTTAGTGTGAGGGTTAGGGTTAGGGTGAGGGTGAGGCTAAGTATTAGGGTGAGGGTTAGGGTGAGAGTGAGGGTTAAGATTAGCGTGAGTGTTAGTGTGAGGGTGAGGGTGAGGGTTATGGTTAGGGTTAGGGTGAGGGTTAGGGTTAAGGTGATGTTTAGGGTGAGGGTGAAAGTTAGGATTAGGGTTAGAGTGAGTGTGAACGTGAGGGTGAGGGTTAGGGTTAGGGTTAGGGTAAGGGTGTAGGTGAGGGTGAGGGTTAGGGTTATTTTTAGTGTTAGGATTAGTGTGAGGGTTCGGGTTCGGGTGAGGGTGATGGTTAGGGTGAGAGTTAGGGTGTCTGTGAGGGTTAGGCTAAGTGTGATGGTTCAGGATAGGGGTAGCATTAGCGTGAGGGTTAGTGTTAGGGTTAGGATTAGGGTGAGGGTTAGGGTGAAGGATGGGGATAGGGTTAGGGTTATGGTTAGTGTTATGGTTAGAGGATTAGGGTTAGCATTAGGGTTAGGGTGAGGGTTAGCGTTAGGGTTAAGGTGAGGGTTAGGGTGAGAGGTAGGGTTAGGTTTAGGGTGAAGGTTAGGCTTAGTGTGAGGATAAGGGTTAGGGTGAGGGTTAGGGTAAGAGTGAAGGTTAGGGTTAGCGTGAGGGTTAGGGTGAAGGTTTAGGGTTAATGTTGGGGTTAGGCTGAGCATACGGTTTAGGGTGAGATTTAGTGTGAGCGTGAGGGATAGTGTTATGGTCAGGGTTAGGGTTAGGGCGAGGTTTAGGGTGAGGTTGAGGGTTAGGGTTAGCATTATAGTTAGGGTGAGGGTGAAGGTTAGGGTGAGGATTAGGGTTAGGGTAAGGGTTAGGGTGAGGGTTAGGCTGAGGGTTAGAGGTAGGGTTAGGGTTAGTGTGAGAGTTAGGGAGAGTATTACGGTTAGGGTTAGGGTTAGGATGAGGGTGTGGGTGAGGGTGAGGTTAAGTGTTAGGGTGAGGGTTAGGGTGAGGATGAGGGTTAGGGTTAGCATTATGGTTAGGGTTAGGGTTAGGTTGAGTGTTAGGGTTAAGTTTGGGGTTAGGGTGAGGGTGAGGTTTACGGTTAGCATTAGTGTTAGTGTTAGGGTTAGGTTGAGGGTTAGGGTTAGGGTAAGGTTGAGGGTGAGAGTGAGGGATAGGGTTAGGATTAGGGTTAGCGTTAGGGTTAGGCTGAGGGTGAGGGTGAGGGTGAGGATGAGGGTTAGGGTAAGGGTTAGGTTTAGAGTGAGGATTAGGGTCAGTGTGAGGGGTAGGTTGATGGTTAGGGTTATTTCTAGGGTTAGGGTGAGAGTTACGGTTAGGGTTAGAGTGTAGGTTAGGTTTAGGGTTAAATTGAGGGTTAGGTTGGGGGTTAAGTTTAAGTTTAGGTTGACGGTTAGAGTTAGGGTTAGGGTTAAAATTAGGTTGATGATAAGGGTTCAGGTGAAGGTTAGGGTGAGAGTGAGCTTTAGGGTTATCGTGAGTGTTAGGGTGAGGGTTATTGTCAGGGTTAGGGTTAGGGTTAGGGTGAGGGATAGCGTGAGGTTGAGTGTTAGGGTTATGGTTAGGTATAGGATTAGGGTGAGGGTGAGGTTGAGGGTTAGGGTTAGGGTGAGGGTTAGGGTTAGGTTGAGGGTTAGCGTTAGGTTTAGGGTTAGGGTGGGTGTGAGGGTGAGGGTGAGGGTTAGGGTTAGGGTTAGGGTTAGGGTGAGGGGAGGGTGATGGTTTCTGTTAGGAAAGGGTTACAGTTAGGGTTAGGGTGAGGGTGAGGTTTAGGGTGAGGGTTAGGGTTAGGGTGAGGGTTAGGGTTAGGGATAGGGTGATGCTTAGTGTGAGGGTGAGGGTTAGGTTGAAGGTGAGGTTTCGGGTGAGGGTGAGGGTTCGGTTGTGGATGAGGTTTATGGTTAGGGTGAGGATTACGTTGACGGTGAGGTTTAGGTTGAGGGTGAGGGTTAGGGTTAGGGTGACGATTAGGGTGAGGGTTAGGGTTAGGGTGATGGTAAGATTTATGGTGATGGTAAGAGTGAGGGTGAGGCTTAGGATGAGAGGTAGTGTTAGGGTTAGGGTGTGGGTTAGGGTTAGTGTGAGCGTTAGGTTGAGGGTTAGGCTGAGGTTTGGGGTTAGTTTTAGGGTTAGGGTGAGGTTGAGGTTTAGGGTGAGGATTAGGGTTAGGGTTAGGGTTAGGGTTAGTTTGAGAATTTGGGTGAGGGTTAGTGTTAGGTAGAGGGTAAAGTTTAGGGAGTGGGTTAGGGTGAGGATGAAGGTTAGGGTGAGGGTTAGGGTTAGGGTTAGGGTAAGGGATAGGTTTAGGTTGAGCGTTAATGTTAGGGTTAGTTTGAGGGTTAGGGTGAGTGTTAGGTTTAGGTTTAGGGTGAGGGTGAGGATTAGGGTTAGGGTTAGGGTTAGGGCGAGGGTTAGGATTAGGGTTAGGGTGAGGGCTAGTGTTGGGGTAAGGGTTAGGGTTTGTGTGAGGGTTAGGTTTAGGTTAAGGGTTAAGGTTAGTGTGAGGTTTAGGATTAGGGTTAAGGTTAGGATCAGGGTAAGGATAAGGGTTAGGGTGAGGGTTAGGGTGAGGGCTAGGGTGAGGGTGTGGATTACGGTAGGGTTAGGGTTAGAGTGAGGGTAAGGGTTAGATTTAGGGTTAGGGTTAGGGTGACGGTTAGGGTGAGAGTGAGGGTAAGTGTGAGGGTAAGGGTTAGGGTGAGTGTGAGGGATAGGGTGAGGGTGAGGGTTAGGTTTTCGATTAGGGTTAGGGTTAGGTTTAGGTTTAGGTGAGGTTGAGAGTGAGGGTTAGGGTGAGGATTAGGGTGAGGGTTACTGTGAGTGTTAGGGTTAGTGTGATGTTAGGGTGAGGGTATGAGTTAGGGTGAGTGTGAGGGTTCGGGTGAGGGCGAGTGTTAGGGTGTGGTTGAGGGTTAGTGTTAGGGTGACGGTGAGGTTTGGGTGAGGGTGAGGGTTAGGGTTATGTTTAGCGTGAGGGTGAGGGGCAGGGTTAGGGTTAAAGTTAAGGTTAGGGTGAGGGTTTAGGTGAGGATTCGGGTGAGGGGTAGGTTGAGGGTTAGGATGAGGGTTAGGGTTAGGGTTAGGGTTAGGATAAGGGTGAGGATTAGTGTTTGGGTTCGGGTTAGATTTAGGTTGAGGGTAAGGGTTAGTGTGAGGTTTACGGTGAGGGTGAGGGTTAGGGTTTGCATTAGGTTTAGGTGAGTGTTAGGTTGAGTTTGAGGGTTAGGTTTAGGGTTAGGTTTAGGTATAGGGTTAGGGTTACAGTTAGAGTTAGGGTTAGGGCGAGGGTTAGATTTAAGGTTAGGGTTAGGGTTAGGTTTAGAGTGTGGGTGAGGTTGAGGGTGAGGCTGAGGTTGAGGGTTAGGGTTAGGATGTGGGTGTGGGTGTAGGTGAGCCTGAGTGATAGGGTTAGGATTAGGTTTCTGGTTAGTGTTAGGCTGAGGGTGAGGGTGAGGCTGAGGGTTAGGTTTAGAGTTAGGTTTCGGGTGGGGGCTAGGGTGAAGGTGAGGGTTAGGGTGCAGGTTTGGGTGATGGTTTCGATTAGGTAAGGGTATGATTTAGGATGAGGATAAGGGTGAGGGTGAGGTTTAGGGTCAGGGTTAGGTTTAGGGTGAGGGTTAGGGTTTGGGTTAGGGTTAGGGTTAGGTTTAGGGTTAGGGTTACAGTTAGAGTTAGGGTTAGGGTGAGGGTTAGATTTAAGGTTAGGGTTGGTGTTAGGGTTAGGGTTAGGGTTAGAGTTCGCGTGAGGTTGAGGGTGAGGCTGAGATTGAGGGTTAGGGTTAGGGTGGGGTGTGGGTGCAGGTTTGGGTGATGGTTTTGATTAGGTAAGGGTAAGATTTAGGATGAGCATTAGGGTGAGGGTGAGGTTTAGGGTCAGGGTTAGGGTTAGGGTGAGGGTTAGGGTTTAGGTTAGGGTTAGGGTTAGGGGTAGGGTTAGATTTAGGGTGAGGGTTAGGATATCTGTGAGGACTAGTGTTAGGGTTAGGGTTAAGGTGAGGAAAAGGGTTAGGGTGAGGGTGAGGGTTAGGGTGAGGGTGAGGGTTAGGTTTAGGATTAGGGTTAATTTTAACGTTATGCTTAGGGTGAGGATGAGTGTGAAGGTGAGGGTTAGGGTGAGGGTGTGGGTTAGGGTTAGCATTAGGTTTATGGTTAGGGTTAGGGTGAGGGTTAGGCTTAGGGATAGGTTTAGGGTAAGGGTGAGATTTAGGGTTAGGTTAGGGTTAGTGTTAGAGTGAAGGTTAGGGTTAGGGTTAGGGTGATGGTGAGAGTGAGGCTTAGGGTGAGGGTGTGGGTGAGGGAGAGGGTTAGGGTTAGGGTTAGGGTTAGGGAGAGGGTGAGCGTGAGCCTAAGGTTTAGGATTAGGATTAGGTGTATTGTTAGGGTTAGGGTGCGGGTGAGGGTGAGGGGGAGGGGGAGGGGGAGGGGGGAAAGTTATGTTTAGTGTGAGGTTTAGGGTGAGGGATAGGGTTAGGGTTAGGGTTAGGGTGAATGTGAAGTTTAGGGTTAGGGTTAAAGTGAGGGCAAGGGTTAGGATGAGCGTTTGGGTTAGGGCTAGCGTGAGGGTTAGGTGGACGAGTAGGGTTAGGTTTAGGGTGAGCGTTAGGGTTAGGGCTAGCGTGAGGTTTAGGTGGACGGGTAGGGTTAGGTTTAGGGTGAGCGTTAGGTTTAGGGAGAGTGTTAGGGTATGGTTTAGGGTCAGGTTTAGGGTTAGGGTGAGGGTTAAGGTTAAGGTTAGCGTTAGAGTTAGGTTGAGGGTGAGGTTGGAAGTTAGGGTTTGGGTTAGGGTTTGGGTTAGATTTACGGTGAGGTTTAGGGTTAGGTTTAGGGTTTGGGTGAGTGTTAGGGTCAGGTTTAAGTTTAGGGTTAGGGTTAGAGTTAGTCTTAGGGTGAGTATCAGGGTTAGGATTAGGGTTAAGGTGAGGGTGAGGGTGCGGGTGAGGGTGAGGGGTAGGGGTAGGGTCAAGGTGAGGTTAAGCTATAATGTAAGTGTTAGGTTTAGTTTTAGGGATAAGGTGAGGGTAATGTTTAGGGTGAGGGTTAGGGTGAGAGTGAGGGTTAGGTTTAGCGTGAGTGTTAGGTTGAGGGTTAGTGTCAGGGTTAGGGTAAGGGTTAGCTTTAGTTTTAGGGTTAGGATGAGGATGAGGGTTAAGTTTAGGTAAGGGTTAGGGTTAGGGTTAGGGTGAGGGTGAGGAATAGGTAGAGTGTGAGGGTTAGGGTTCAGGTTAGTGTTAGGGCGATGTTTAAGGTGAGGGTGAGGGTTAGGGTTCGGGTTCGGGTTCGGGTGAGTGTGAGAGTTTGGGTGTGGTTGAGGGTTAGGTTTAGGGTGAGTGTTAGGGTGACTGTGAGTATTAGGTTGAGGCTGAGGGTTAGGGATAGGGTTAGGGTTACGGTGAGGGTTAGGGTGAGGGGTATCGTTAGGGTTAAGGTAAGGGTTAGGGTTACTGTGAGGGTTAGGGTTAGGGTGAGGTTTAGGATTAGGGTTAGGGTGAGGGTTACAATGAGCGCTAGGGTGTGGGTTAGGTTTAGGTTTAGGGTGAGGGTTAGGGTGAAGGTGAGGGTTAGTTTGAGGATGAGAGTTGGGGTTAGGGTGAGGGTTAGGGTGAGTGTGAGGGTTAGGGTTATGTTTAGGGTTAGGGTGAAGTTAGGGTGAGGGTTAGGGTTACGGTTATGGTGAGGTTAGGGTGAGGGTTAGGGTGTGTGTGAGGGTTAGGGTTATGGATAGGGTTAGGGTGAGGGTAGGCTGAGGGTTAGGTTTAGAGTGAGGGTGAATGTTAGGTTTAGGTTTAGGGTTAGGGTTATGATGAGGGTTAGGGTGAGGGTTAGGGTTAGGCTTAGGGTGAGGCTTAGGTTGAGGGTGAGTTAGGGTAAGGGTTAGGGTGAGGGTGAGGGCAAGTTTTAGGCTGAGGGTTAGGGTAAGGTTGAGCGTTAGGGTTAGCGTGAGTGTTACAGTGACTGTTAGGGTGAGGGTTAGGGTTAGGGTGAGGGTTAGAGTTAGGGTTAGTGTTAGGGTTAGGGTGAGGGTGAGGGTGAGGTTAAGGGTTAGGGTTAGGGTGAGGTTTAGGCTTAGGGTTTCCGTTAGGGTTAGGGTTAGTGTGAGGGTTAGAGTTAGGATTAGGGTTAGGGTTAGGTTTAGGCTGAGAGTGAGGTTGAGGGTGAGGTTGAGGGTTAGTTTTAGGTTGAGGGTTAGGGTTAGGGTTAGGCTGAGGGTGAGGGTGAGGGTGAGGGTTAAGGTTAGGGTGAGCTTGAGGGTTAGGGTTAGGGTTTGTGTTAGGGTTAGTTTGAAGTTTAGCGTTAGGTTTAGGGTTAGGGTGAGTGTTAGCATTCCTGATAGGGTTAGGGTGAGGGTGAGGGTGAGGGTGATGGTTAGTATTAGGGTTACGTTTAGGGTTAGGCTGAGGGTGAGCAGGAGGGCGAGGTTGAGGGTTAGGGTTAGGATTAGGGTTAGGTTTAGGGTGAGGTGTAGATGAGGGTGAGGTTTAGGGTGAGGGTGAGGGTTTCAGTTAGGTACGGGTTAAGGTTAGGGTTAGCATGAGAGTTAGGGTGAGGGTTAAGGTGAGGGTTAGGGTTAGGGTTAGGGTTAGCGTGAGGGTGAAGTTTACGGTTCGGATAGGGTTAGGGTTAGGGTGAGCGTTAGGGTTATTGTTAGGGTTAGGTTTAGTGTTAGGGTGAGGGTGAGGGTGAGGATTAGGTTTAGGGTTAGCAATAGGGTGAGTGGTAGGGTTAGGTTAGTGTTAGGGTGAGGGTTAGGGTTAGGGTTAGGGTTAGTGTGAGCATTGGGATTAGGGTGACAGTTAGGTTTAGCGTGAGGGTGACGGTGAGGGTTAGGGTTAGGGTTAGCAAAAGGGTGAGTGGTAGGATTAGGTTAGGGTGATGGTTAGAGTTAGGGTTAGTGTGAGCATTTGGGTTAGGTTTAGGGTTAGGGTGAGGGTTTCGATGAGGGCTAGGGTGAGGTTCAGTTTAGGTTTAGGGTGAGGGTTAGGGTGAGGGGGAGCGTTAGTTTTAGGGTGAGAGTTACGGTTAGGGTGAGTGTGAGGGTTATGGTAAGGGTTAGGTTTAGGGTGAGGGTAGGGTGAGGGTTAGGGTTAGGGTTAGGCTGAGGGTGAGGGGTAGGGTGAAGGTTAGGTTAGGTTTAGGGTTAGGGTTATGATGAAGGTTAGAGTGAGGGTTAGGGTTAGGGTTAGGGTGAGGCTTAGGTTGAGGGTGAGGGTTAGGGTAAGGGTTAGGGTGAGGGTGTGGGTAAGTTTTAGGGTGAGGGTTAGGGTGAGGGTGAGACTTAGGGTTAGCACTAGGGTTAGGGTGAGGGTTGGGGTGAGGGTTATGGTTAGGGTTAGGGTTATGGTAGGGGTGAGTTTTAGGGTTAGGGTTAGGGTTATTTTGAGGCTTATGGTGAGGGTTACGGTTAGCGTGAGTGTTAGGGTGAGTGTTAGGGTGAGGGTGAGGTTAGGGTTAGGGTTATGATGAGGGTTAGAGTAAGGGTTAGCGTTAGGGTTAGGGGTAGGGTGAGGGTGCGGGTCAGGGTGAGGGTTAGGTTTAGGGTTAGGGTTAGGTTTAGCTTGAGTGTTAGGTTGAGGGTTAGGGTGAGTGTGAGGTTAGGGTTAGGGTTATGATGAGGGTTAGATTTAGGGTTAGCATTAGGGTTAGGGATAAGGTGAGGGTGCGGGTCAGGGTGAGGGTTAGGTTTAGTGTTAGGGTTAGGGTTAGCGTGAATGTTAGGGAGAGGGTTAGGGTTAGGGTGAGGGTTAGGGTTAGGGTTTCACTTAGGGTTAGGTTTAGGGTGAAGGTTAGAGTTAGGGTTAGGTTTAGGATTAGTGTGAGGGTGAGGTTAAGGTTAGGGTTAGGGTGAGAGTTAGGGTTAGGGTTTCGGTTAGGGTTAGTGTTAGGGTGAGGGTTAGAGTTAGGATTAGGGTTAGGGTTAGGGTTAGGCTGAAAGTGAGGTTGAAGGTGAGGGTGAGGGTTAGGGATAGGTTGAGGGTCAGGGTTAGGATTAGGGTTAGGCTGAGGGTGAGGGTGAGGGTTAAGGTTAGGGTGAGGTTGAGGGTTAGGTTTAGTGTTTGGGTTAGGGTTAGTGTGAAGTTTAGGGTTAGGGTGAGGGTTAGTGTTAGCATTAGGGTTAGGGTGAGGGTGAGGATGAGGGTTAAGGGTAGTATTAGGGTTAGGTTTAGGGTTAGGCTGAGGTTGAGGGGGAGGGGGAGGGAGAGGGTTAGTTTTAGGCTTAGGGTTAGGGTTAGGGTGAGGGATGTTTGAGGGTGAGGTTTAGGGTGAGGGTTAGGGTTTCAGTTAGTTAAGGGTTAGGATTAGGGTTAGCGTTAGTGTTAGGGTGAGGGTTACGTTGAGGTTAGGGTTAGGGTTAGGGTTAGAGTGAGGGTGAGGGTTAGGGTTAGGGTGAGGGTTAGGGTTAGGTTTCGGTTAGGGTTAGGGTTAGGGTGAGCATTAGAGTTAGGGTTAGGGTTAGGGTTAGCGTTAGGATTATTGTTAGGGTTCGGTTTAGTGTTAGGTTGAGGATGAGTGTGAGGATTAGCGTTAGGGTTAGGGTTAGGGTGAGGGTGAGGGTGAGGGTTAGGGTTAGGGTAAAGGTGAGGGTTAGGTTTAGGTTTAGTGTTAGTATGAGGGTTGGGCTGAGGGGTAGAGTTAGTGTTAGGGTGAGGGTTAGGGTTACAGTGAGGGTTAGCGTTAGGGTTAGGGTTAGGGTGAGGGTTAGGGTGAGCGTGAGGGTTAGGGTTAGGTTTAGGGTTAGCGAGGGGAGTGAGGGTAAGTGTTATGGTAAGCGTTAGGGTGAGGGTTAGGGTTAGTGTGATGTTAAGGGTGAGGGTGAGAGTTAGGGTGAGTGTGAGGGTTCAGGTGAGGGTTCGGGTTAGGGTGTGGGTGAGGGTTAGGGTGTGGGTGAGGCTTAGGGTGAGGGTGAGGGTTAGGGTTAGGGTTAGAAATAGGGTGAGGGGTAGGTTTAGGTTAGGGTTAGCGTGGGGGTTAGGGTTAGGGTTACAGTTATTGTGAGGATTAGGATTTGGGTTAGGGTTAGGTTGACGGTAAGGGTTAGGTTTAGGAATTGGGTTTTGGTTAGGGTTAGAGTGAGGTTTAGGGATAGGGTTAGGGTTAGGGTTAGGGTTAGGGATAGGGTTAGGGTTAGGGTGAGGGTGAGGTTGATAATTTGGGTTAGGGTTAGGGTTAAAGGTCGGGTGAGGGTGAGGGTGAGGGTTAGGGTTAGTATTAGGGTTAGGTTTAGTGTTAGGCTGAAGGTGAGGGTGAGTGTTAGGGTTAGGATGAGGTTTAGGGTTAGGTTTCAGGTTAGGGTAAGTGTGAAGATTAGGGTTAGGTTAGGGATGAGGTTTAGTCTGAGGAGTAAGGTTAGGGCGAGGGTTAGGGTTAGTGATAGGGTTAGGATTTGGGTTAGGGTGAGGTTAAGGGTTAGGATGAGGATTAGGGTGAGCGTGAGTTTTACGGTGAGGGTTATGGTTAGGTTGAGGCTTAGGGTGAGGGTTAGTGTTAGGGTTAGGTTTAGGGTGAGGGTGAGGGTGAGGGTTAGGGTTAGGTTTAGGTTTAGGGTGAGTGTTAGGGTTAGGTTTAGGGTTAAGGTGAGGGTTAGGTTTAGGTTTACGGTTAAGGTTAGGGTTAGAGTTAGGGTTAGGGTGAGTGTTAGGGTTAGGATTAGGGTTAGGTTGAGGGTGACGGTGAGGGTGAGGTGTAGGGGTAGGGTCAGGGTGTGGTTTAGGTTTACTGTAAGTGTTAGGGCTAGTGTTAGGTTTAGGGTGATTGTAAGGTTTAGGGTGAAGTATAGTGTGAGAGTGAGGGTTAGGGTTAGCGTGAGTGTTAGGGTGAGGGTTAGTGTGAGGGTTAGGGTTACGGTTAGGTTTAGTGTTAGGGTTAGGATGAGGATGAGTGTTAAGTTTAGGTAAGGGTTAGGGTTAGAGTTTGGGTGAGGACTAGGTAGAGGGTGAGGGTTAAGGAGCGGGTTTAGGGTTAGGGTGAGTTTTAGGCTTAAGGATAGGGTTTGGGTGATGTTTAAGTTGAGGGTGAGAATTAGGGTGAATGTGCGGGTTCGGTTGAGGTGAGGGTTAGGGTGTGGGTGAGGGTTAGGTTTAGAGGGAGGGATAGGGTGACTGTGAGTGTTTGGCTGAGGGTTATGGTTAGGGTTAGGTTGAGGGTTAGGGTGAGGGTCTAGGTGAGGGGCATGTTTAGGGTTAGGTGAGGGTTAAGTTTAGTGTGAGGGTGAGGGTTAGGGTTAGGGTGAGGTTGAGGGTTAGGTTTAGGGTGAGGGTTAAGATATGGGCTAGGGTGAGGGTTAGGATTAGGTTTACGGTGAGGGTTAGGGGGAGGGGGAGGGTAAGGTTGATGGTGAGAGTTGGGGTTAGGGTGAGGTTTAGGGTGAGGGTGAGGTTTAGGATAAGGTTTAGGGTTAGGGTGAGGGTAAGTTTTAGGGCGAGGGTTAGGGTGAGGGTGAGACTTAGGGTTAGCATTAGAGTTTGGGTGTGGGTTAGGGTGAGGGTTAGGGTTAGGGTTAGGGTGAGGGTGAGGGCTATGTTTAGGGTTAGGTTTAGTGTGAGCTTTAGGGTGAGGGTTGAGGTTAGCCTGAGTGTTAGGGTGAGGGTTAGGGTTAGGTTTAGGTTTAGGGTGAGGGTGAGGTTTAGGGTCAGGGTTAGGGTGAGGGTTAGGATGAGGTATAGAGTTACGGCTAGGTTTAGGGTTACACTGAGAGTGAGGTTGAGGGTGAGGGTTAGGGTTAGGGTTAGGTTGAGGGTTAGGGTTAGGGTGAGGGTGAGGGTGAGGGTTAAGGTTATGGTAAGGATTAGGGTTAGGGTAGGTGTTAGGGTTAGGTTTAGGATAAAGAGTTGTGTTAGGGGTAGGGTTAGGTTTATGTTTAGGGTTAGGGTGAGTTTAAGGGTGAGGGTAAGGTTTAGGGTGAGGGTGAGTTTTAGGGTTAGGTTGAGGGTAAGGGTTAGGATGAGGGTGAGGGTTAGGGTGAGGGTGTGGGTTAGGGTTAGCATTAAGGTTAGGGAGACCTTGAGGGTTAGGTTTAGGGTTAGGGTTAGTGTGAGGGCTAGGGTGAGGGTCAGGGTTAGCTTTAGGTTAGGGTTAAGGTGAGGGTGAGGGTGAGGGTGAGTTGTAGAGTCAGGGTGAGGGTATCAGTGACGATGACAGTTAGAGTGAGGGTGAAGGTTAGGGTTAGGGTTAGCATTAGGGTGGAGTTTAGGGTTAGGATTAGGGTTAGGGTGAGTGTTAGGTTGAGGGTTATTGTTAGGGTTAGTGTTACTGTGAGGATTAGGGTTAGGGTTAGGGTTAGGGTGAGGGTGAGGGATAGGGTTAGTGTTAGGGTTAGGGTTCTGGTTAGGGTTAGGATGAGGGTTCGGGTTCGGGTTAGGGTTAGGATGAAGTTTAGGCTGATGGGTATGTTTAGGGTGAGGGTGAGGGTGAGGGTGAGGGTTTCAGTTAGGTAATTGTTAAGGATAGGGTTTGGGTGAGGGTCATGTTTAGAGTGATGTTTAGTGTGAGGGTGAGGGTTAGGGTGAGGGTGAGGGTGAGGTTGAGGGTTAGGGTGAGGTTGAGGGTTAGGGTTAGGATGATGGTTCGGGTGAGGGTTAGGGTTAGGATGAAGTTTAGGCTGAGGGGTATGGTTAGGGTTAGTCTGAGGGTTAGGGTTAGGGTGAATGTTAGGGTGGGGGTGAGTGTTAGGGTGAGGGTGAGGGTTAGGATTAGAGTGAGGTTAGTTTTAGGGTTAGGGTAAGTGTGAGGGCTAGGGTGAAGTTGAGGGTTAGGGTTAGGGTGAGGGTGAGGGTTAGAGTTTGGGTTAGTGTGAGAGTTAGGGTTAGGGTTAGGGTGAGGGTTAGGGTTAGGGTAAGGGTGAGGGTTATAGTTAGGTTTAGGGTTAGGGTTAGGGTGAGGGTGCGGGTGAGGGTGAGGGTTAGGTTTAGGATTAGGCTGAGGGTGAGGGTTAGGGTTAGGGTTAGGGTTAGGGTGAGGTTTAGGGTTAGGTTTAGGGTTACTGTGAGGATTAGGGTGAGGGTGAGGGTTAGCGTTAGGGTTAGTTTTAGGGTGAGGTTTAGTGTTAGGGTTAGGGTGAGGGTTAAGGTGAGGGTGAGCGTTAGGGTTAGGGTTAGGGTGAGGTTGAGGGTTAGTGTTAGGTTTCAGTTAGTTCGAAGATTGGTTTAGGTTTAGGGTTAGGGTGAGGGTAAGTGTTAGGGTGAGGTTTAGGGTGAGGGTGAAGGTTAGGGTTAGGGTGAGGGTTTGCATGAGGGTTAGGTTTAGAGTTAGGTTTAGGGTAAGGTTTAGGGATAGGGTTAGGGTTTCAGTTAGGGTGAGGGGGAGGGGGAGGTTTAGGGTGAGGGTGAGGGTTAGGGTTAGGGATAGGGTGAGGGTTAGTGCTAGTTATAGGGTGAGGGTTAGGCTGAGGGTGAAGGTGAGGGTTAAGATTAGGGTGAGGGTTAGGGTTATGGTGAGGGTTTGGGTGAGAGTTAGGGTTAGGGTGAGGGTTAAGGTTAGGGTTAGGGTTAGGTTGAGGGCTAGGGTGAGGGTTAGGGTTATGTTGAGGGTTTGGGTGAGAGTTAGGGTTAGGGTGAGGGTTAAGGTTAGGGTTAGGGTTAGGTTGAGGGCTAGGGTGAGGGTTAGGGTTAGGGTTAGTGTTAGGGATTGTGTGAGGATTAGGGTTAGGGTTATCATTATGGTGAGGGTTAGGCTGAGGGGTGAGGTTAGGGTTAGGGTGAGGGTTAGGATTACTGTGAGGGTGAGGTTAGGGTTAGGGTTATGATGAGTGTTAGAGTTAGGTTTAGCGTTAGGGTTAGGGTGAGGGTGAGGGTGCGCGTCAGGGTGAGGGTTAGGTTTAGGGTTAGGGTTAGGGTTAGCGTGAGTGTTAGGGTGAGTTTTAGGGATAGGGTGAGGGTTAGGGTTAGGGTTTCTCTTAGGGTTAGGGTTAGGGTGAGGGTTAGAGTTAGGGTTAGGGTTAGGTTTAGGATTAGTGTGAGGGTTAGGTTAAGGGTTAGGGTTAGGTTGAGGGTTAGGTTTAGGGTTTCGGTTAGGGTTAGGGTTAGGGTGAGGTTTAGAGTTAGGATTAGGGTTAGGGTTGGGGTTAGGCTGAAAGTGAGATTGAAGGTGAGGGTGCGGGTTAGGGATAAGTTGAGGGTCAGGGTTAGGATTAGGGTTAGGCTGAGGGTGAGGGTGAGGGTTAAGGTTAGGGTGAAGTTGAGGGTTAGGTTTACTGTTTGGGTTAGGGTTAGTGTAAAGTTCAGGGTTAGGGTTAGTGTTAGGGTGAGGGTTAGTGTTAGCGTTAGGGTTAGGGTGAGGGTGAGGGTGAGGGTTAGGGGTAGTTTTAGGGTTAGGTTTAGTGTTAGGCAGAGGGGGAGGGGGAGGGGAAGGTTGAGGGTTAGTTTTAGGCTTAGGGTTAGGGTTAGGGTGAGGGCTGGTTGAGGGTGAGTTTTAGGATAAGGGTTAGGGTTACAGTTAGGTAAGCTTTAGGATTAGGGTTAGCGTGAGTGTTAGGGTGAGGGTTAAGTTGAGGGTTAGGGTTAGGGTTAGGGTTAGAGTGAGGGTTAGGGTTTAGCGTTAGGGTTAGGGTGAGGGTTAGGGTTAGGTTTTGGTTAGGGTTAGGGTTAGGGTGAGCGTTAGGTTTAGGGTTAGGGTTAGGGTTAGCGTTAGGATTATTGTTAGGGTTCGGTTTAGTGTTAGGGTGAGGGTGAGGGTGAGGATTAGGTTAGGGTTAGGTTTAGGGTGAGGGTGAGGGTGAGGGTTAGGGTTAGGTTTAGGCTTAGGGTGAGTGTTAGGGTTAGGTTTAGGGTTAAGTTGAGGTTTAGGTTTAGGTTTACGGTTAAGGTTAGGGTTAGAGTTAGCGTTAGGGTGCGTGTTAGAGTTAGGATTAGGGTTAGGTTGAGGGTGAGGGTGAGGGTGAGGGGTAGATTTACGTCAGGGTGTGGTTTAGGTTTACTATAAGTGTTAAGGTTGGTGTTAGGTTTAGGCTGAGGGTAAGGATTAGGGTGAAGTTTAGGGTGAGAGTGAGGGTTAGGGTTAGTTTGAGTGTTAGGGTGAGGGTTAGTGTGAGGGTTAGGGTTACGGTTAGATTTAGTGTTAGGGTTAGGATGAAGATGAGTGTTAAGTTTAGGTAAGGGTTAGGGTTGGATTTAGTTTGAGGACTAATTTGAGGTTGAGGGTTACGGAGCGGGTTAGGGTTAGGGTGAGGTTTAGGCTTAGGGATAGGGTTTGGGTGAAGTTTAAGTTGAGGGTGAGAATTAGGGTGAGGGTGAGGGTTCGGTTGAGGTGAGGGTTAGGGTGTGGGTGAGGGTTAGGTTTAGGGTGAGGGATAGGGTGACTGTGAGTGTTTGGCTGAGGGTAATGGTTAGGGTTAGGTTTAGGGTTAGGGTGAGGGTCAAGGTGAGGGATATGTTTAGGGTTAGGGTGAGGGTTAGGTTTAGTGTGAGGGTTAGCGTTAGTGTTAGGGTGAGGGTGAGGTTTAGGGTTAGGGTGAGGGTTAAGATGAGGGCTAGGGTGAGGGTTAGGGTTAGGTTTACGGTGAGGGTTAGGGAGAGGGTAAGGGTTAGGTTGAGGGTGAGAGTTGGGTTTCGGGTGAGGGTTAGGGTGAGTGTGAGGATTAGGGTTAGGGTTAGGGTTAGGGTGAGGGTAGGGTGAGGATTAGGGTTAGGGTTGGTGTGAGAGTGAGGGGTAGAGTGAAGGCTAGGTTTAGGGTTAGGGTTAGGGTTAAGATGAGGATTAGGGTGAGGGTTAGGGTTAGGATTAGGGTGTGGGTTAGGGTGAGGGCGAGGGTTAGGTAAAGTTTTAGGGTGAGGGTGAGGGTAAGTTTTACGGCGAGGGTTAAGGTGAGGGTGAGACTTAGGGTTAGCATTAGCGTTTGGGTGTGGGTTAGTGTGAGGGTTAGGGTTATGGTTAGGGTTAGGGTGAGGGTGAGTGCTATGTTTAGGGTTTAGGGTTAGTGTGAGGGTTAGGGTGAGGGTTGCAGTTAGCCTGAGTGTTAGGGTGAGGGTTAGTGTTAGGGTTAGGTTTAAGGTGAGGGTGAGGTTGAGGGTTAGGGTTAGGATGAGGGTTCGTGTGAGGGTTAGGGTTAGGATGAAGTTTAGGCTGAGGGGTATGGTTAGGGTTAGTCTGAGGGTTAGGGTTAGGGTTAGGGTGAATGTTAGAGTGGGGGTTAGTGTTAGGGTGAGGGTGAGGATTAGGATTAGAGTGAGGGTTAGTTTTAGGGTTAGGGTAAGTGTGAGGGTTGGGTGAATTTGAGGGTTAGGGTTAGGGTTAGGGTGAGGGTTAGGGTTAGGGTAAGTGTTAGGGTTATAGTTAGGGTTAGGGTGAGGGTGCGGGTGAGGGTGAGGGTTAGGTTTAGGATTAGGCTGAAGGTGAGGGTTAGGGTTAGGGTGATGGTTAGTGCTAAGGTGAGGGTGAGGGTTAGGGTTAGGTTTAGGGTTAGGGTGAGTGTGAGGGTGAGGTTAAGTGTGAGGGTTTCGGTTAGGTAAATTTTAGGGTTAGGGTTAAGGTGAGGATTAGGGTGAGGGTGAGGGTTAGCGTGAGGGTTAGATTTAGGGTGAGGTTTAGTGTTAGGTTTAGGGTGAGGGTTAGGGTGAGGGTTAGCGTTAAGGTTAGGGTTAGGGTCAGGTTGAGGGTTAGTGTTAGGTTTCAGTTAGTTTGAGGGTTAGGTTTAGGTTTAGGGTTAGGGTTAGGGTGAGGGTAAGTGGTAGGGTGAGGTTTAGGGTGAGGGTGAAGGTTAGGGTTAGGGTGAGGGTTTGCGTGAGGGTTAGGGTTAGAGTTTGTTTTAAGGTAAGGGTTCGGGATAGGGTTAGGGTTTGAGTTAGGGTGAGGGTTATGATTAGGGTGAGGGTTAGGGTTAGGGTGAGGGTTAGGTTGAGAGTTAGGGTTAGGGTGAGTGTTTAGCTTAGGGTTAGGGTTAGTTTGAGGGCTAGGGTGAGTGTTAGGGTTAGGGTTAAGATTAGGGATTGTGTGAGGATTAGGGTTAGGGTTATGGTTATGGTGAGGATTAGGCTGAGGGGCAGGGTTAGGGTTAGGGTGAGGGTTAGGATTACTGTGAGGGTTAGGGATAGGGCTAGGGTTAATGTTAGGGGAAGGTTAAGGGTTCAAGTAAGTTTTAGGGTGAGGTCAGGTTTAGGGTTAGCATTAGGGTAAGGGTTATTTTTACGCTGCAGTTTAGGGATAGGGTTAGTGTTAGGGTGAGTTTGAAGGTTAGGGTTAGGTTTAGTCCGAGGGTTAGTGTTATGGTGAAGTTTAGGATTAGCGTTAGTTTTAGGGTGAGGGTTAGGGTTAGTGTTAGGATTAGGGTTAGGGTGAGAGAAAGGGTTAGGGTGAGGGTTAGGGTGAGGGTTAGGGTGAGGGTGAGGGTAAGCGTTAGGGTGAGGGTGAGAGTGAGGGTGAGGGTTAGGTTTAGTGTTAGCGTGAGGGTGAGGGTTAGGGTAAGGATTATGGTGAGGGTGAGGTTTAGGGTGAGGGTGACGGTTAGGGTTAGGGTGAGAATTAGGGTTAGGATTAGGATTAGGGTGAGGGCTCGGGTGAAGGTGAAGTTTCGGGTTAGGGTTAAGTTTAGAGTGAGGGTGAGGTGTAGGTTTAGTGTGATGGTTAGGGTTAGTGTTAGGGTGAGCTTCAGGATTAGGCTGAGGGTTAGGGCGAGATTGAAGTTTAGGGTTAGCGTGAGTTTTAGTGTGAGGGTTAGGTTGAGAGTTAGGGTTAGGGTTAGGGTTATGGTTAGGGTTATGGTTAGGGTTAGGGTGAGGGTTAGGCTTAGGGTTAGAGTTATTGTTATACTTAGGGTTAGGATTAGGGTGAGTGTGAATGTATGGGTTAGGTTTAGGGTTACTGTTATGGTTAAGGTGAGGGTGAGGGTTAGGGTTAGCATGAGGGTTTGGTTTATGGTGAGGTCTAAGGTGAGGGTGAGGGTGAAGTTGAGGTGGGAGTGTGAAGGTGAGGTGAGGGTGAGGGTGAGGGTTAGGGTGAAAGTTAGGGTTAAGGTTAGGCTGAGGGTTAGGTTTAGAGTTAGAGTTAGGGTTATAGTTAAGGTTAGGGTACACGTTAGGGTGAGGGTGAGGGTGAGGGTTAGAGTTAGGGTTAGGGTTAGGCTGAGGGTGATGTTTAGGGTTAGGGTGAGGGTTAGGTTTAGGGTGAGGGCTAGGGTGAGGGTGAATGTGAGGCTGAGGGTGAAGGTGAGGTTGAGGGTGAGGGTGAGGATTAGGGTGAGGGTTAGGATTAGGGTGTGAGGGTTATGGTTAGGGTGCTGTTTAGGGTGATGGTGAGGTTTAGGGTGAGTGTGAGGTTTGGGGTGAGGGTGAGGGTTAGGGTGTGGGTGAGGGTTAGGGTGAGGGTTAGGGTGTGTGTAAGGGTTAGTGTGAGGGTTAGGTTTAGGGTTTGGGTGAGGGTTAGGGTTAGGTTGATTTTTATTGTGAGGGTGAGGGTGAGGGTGAGTGTGAGGGTTCAGGTGAGGGTGAGGGTTAGGGTGTCCGTGAGGGTTAGGGTTAGGGTGAGGTTTAGTTTGAGGGTGAGGGTTAGTGTTAGCGTTAAGCTTAGGGTGAGGGGTAGGGTGAGGGTTAGGTTTAGGGTTAGGGTTAGTTTGAGGGTGAGGTTTAGGGATAGGGATAGGGTGAGGGTTAGGGTTAGGGTGAGGGTTAGGGTTAGATTTAGTGTTAGGGTCAGGGTTACTGTTAGGATGAGCGTTCTTGTTAGGGTTAGGTTTAGGATGAAGGTTAGGTTGAGGGTTATGGTTAGGGTTAGGATGAGGGTGAGTGTGAGGGTGAGGCTTTCGGTTAGGTAAGTGTTAGGGATAGGGTTAGGGTGAGGATTATGGTTAGGGTGATGTTTAGCGTGAGGGCGAGGGTGAGGTTGAGGGTTAGGGTGAGTGTGAGCGTTAGGGTAAGGATGAGGGTTCGGGTGAGGGTTAGGGTTAAGATGAAGTTTTGGCTGAGGGGTATGGTTAGGTTTAGTCTGAGGGTTAGGGTTAGGGTTAGGGTGAGTGTTAGGGTGGGAGTGAGGGTTAGGGTGAGGTTGAGGGTTAGGGTTAGGGTTATAGTTAGGGTTAGGGTTCGGGTAGGTTTAGGGTGAGGGTGCGGGTGAGGGTGAGGTTTACGGTTAGGGTTAGGTTGAGGGTGAGGTAGAGAGTGAGAGTGAGGGTTTCTTTTAAGTAAATGTTAGGGTTAGGGTTAGGGTGAGGATTAGGTTGAGGGTTAGGGCTATCCTGAGGTTTAGGTTTTGGGTGAGGTTTAGTATTAGGGTTAGGGTGAGGGTTAGGGTGAGGGTTAGAGTTAGGGTTAAGGTGTGGGTGAGGGGTAGGTTTAGGTTGAGGGTTAGGGTTAGTGTTAGAGTGAGTGTTAGGCTGAGGGTGAGGCTGAGGGTGAGGGTTAAGTTTAGGGTGAGGGTTAGGGTTAGGGTGAGGGTTAGGGTTAAAGTTAGGGTTAGGGTAAGGGTTAAGGTTAGGGTTAGGGTTAGGTTGAGGGCTGAGGTGAGGATTAGGATTAGGGTTAGGGTTAGGGATTGTGTGAGGATTAGGGTTAGGGTTATGGCTATGGTGAGGTTTAGGCTGAGGTTTAGGTTTAGGGTTAGGTTGAGGGTTAGGATTACTGTGAGTGTTAGTGTTAGGGTAAGGGTTAATATAAGGGTGAGGTTAAGGGTTAGGGTTAGTGTTAGTGTGAGGGTGAGAGTTAGGGTTAGGTTTAGGGCGAGGGTTAGCGTTAGGGTGAGGTTTAGGGTTATGGTTAGCGTGAGGGTGAGGGTGATGGTTAGGGTGAGGGTGAGGGTGAGGGTTAGGGTTAGTGTTAGGCTTAGGGTGAGGGTGAGAGTTAGGGTTAGGGTTATGTTGAGGGTGAGGTTTAGGGTGAGGGTGACAGTAAGGGTTAGGATTAGGGTTACTGTTAGGGTTGGGCTGAGGGTGAGGGTTATGGTTAGTGTGAGGGTTAGGTTTAGGGTGAGGTCTAGGGTGAGGGTGAGTTATAGGGTGAGGGTGAAGGTGAGGGTGAGGTTGAAGTTGAGGGTGAGGGTGAAGGTGAGGGTGAGGGTTAGGGTGAGGGTTAGGGTTAGTGTTAAGGTAAGTGTTAGGGGTAGGGTGAGGGTTAGTTTGAGGGGTAGGGTTAGGGTTAGGGTGAGAGTTAATTTTAGTGTGAGGTTTAGGGTTAGGTTTAGGGTTAGGGTGAGGGTAAGGGTTAGGGTGAGGGTTAGGGTGAGAGTGAAGTTTAGGGTTAGCATGAGTGATAGGGTGAGGGTTAGGTTTAAGGTTAGGGTGAGGATTAGGGTTAGGGTTAGGGTTAGGGTGAGAGTTAGGTTTAGAGTTAGGTTTAGGGTTATAGTTAGGGATAGGGTTAGGGTTAGGGTGAAGGTGAGGGTTAGGGTTAGGTTTAGGGTTAGGCTGAGGGTGAGGGTTAGGGTTAGGCTGAGGGTTATGGTTAGGGTGATGTTTAGGGTAAGGGTGAGGGATAGGTTGAGTGTGAGGGTTGGGGTGAGGGTGAGGGTGAGGGTTAGGGTTAGGGTTAGGGTGAGGGTTAGGGTTAGGGTGATGTTTAGGGTGAGGGTGAGGCTTCGGGTGAGTGTGAGGTTTCAGGTGAATGTGAGGGTTAGGGTGTGCGTGATGGTTAGGGTTAGGGTGAGTTTTAGAGTGAGGGTGAGGTTTAGTGTTAGCGTTAAGCTTAGGGTGAGGGTTAGGGTTAGGTTTAGGGGGTGGGTTAGGGTAGGGGTAAGGGTTAGGGTTAGTGTTAAGGTTAGGGTGAGGGTTAGGGTTAGGATGAGGGTTAGGGTTAGGGTTAGGATGAAGGTTAGGTTCAGGGGCATGGTTAGGGTTAGTGTGAGGGTAAGGGTGAGGGTGAGGTTTCGGTTAGGTAAGGGTTAGGGATAGGGTTAGGCTGAGGGTAATGGTTAGGGTGATGTTTAGCATGAGGGTCAGTGTTAGGGTGAGGGTGAGGGTGAGGGTGAGGGTGAAGGTTAGGGTTAGGTTTAGGGTGAGGGTTATGTTTAGGTTTAGTTTGACGGCTAAGTTTAGGGTTAGGGTTATATTTAGGGTTAGGGTCAGGGTTAGGGTGAGGGTGCATGTGAGGATGAGGGTTAGGGTTCTGGTTAGGGTTAATCTGAGAGTGAGGGTTAGGGTTAGGGTGAGGGTTAGGGTTAGGGTTAGGGCTAATGTGATTTTGAGGGTTACGATGAGGAAGAGGGTTACGGTGAGGGTGTGGGTGAGTGTGAGGTTTAGGGTGAGGGTTAGGGTTAGCGTTAGGGTGAGGGTTACGGTTAGGGTGATGTTTAGGTTGAGGGCGAGATTTAGGGTGAGTGTGAGGGTTCGAGTGAGGCTGAGGTTTAGGATGTGGGTGAGGGTTATTTTGAGGTTTAGGGTTAAGGTTAGGGTTAGGGTGAGTGTTAGGGTTACGGTGATATTTAATGTGAGGGTGAGTGTTAGGGTAAGCCTTAGTGTTAGGATGAGATTTATTGTGAGTGTTATGATTAGGGTTAAGGTTAGTGTGAGGGTGAGGGTTAGGGTTAGGGTGAGGTTTAATGTTAGGGTGAGGTTTAGGGAAAGAGTTAGGTTTAGAGTGAGGGTGAGGGTGAGGTTTAGGTTTAGGGTTAGGGATAGAGTTAGTGTGAGGGTGAGGGTGAGGGTTAGGGTGTGGGTGAGGGTTAGGGTTACGGTGAGGTTTAGGGTGAGGGTCAGAGTTAGGGTTAGCATTAGGGTTAGGGTGAGCGTTATCGTTGGGGTTAGGGTTAGTGTGAGAGTGAGGGTTAGGGTTAGGGTTAGGGTGATGTTTAGGGTGAGGGCGAGATTTAGGGTGAGTGTGAGGGTTTGAGTGAGGGTGAGGTTTAGGTTGTGGGTGAGGGTTATATTGAGGGTTAGGGTTAAGGTTAGGGTTAGGGTGAGTGTTAGGGTTACGGTGAGATTTAATGTGTGGGTGAGTGTTAGGGTTAGCCTTAGGGTTAGGATGAGATTTAGGGTGTTATGATTAGGGTTAAGGTTAGTGTGAGGGTGAGGGTTAGGGTTACTGTGAGGTTTAGGGTTAGGGTGAGGTTTAGGGAAAGAGTTAGGTTTAGAGTGAGGGTGAGGGTGAGGTTAAGGTTTAGGGTTAGGGTTAGAGTTAGTGTGAGGGTGAGGGTGAGGGTTAGGGTGTGGGTGAGGGTAAGGGTTACGGTGAGGTTTAGGGTGAGGGTCAGAGTTAGGGTTAGCATTAGGGTTAGGGTGAGCGTTAGGGTTGGGGTTAGGGTTAGTGTGAGAGTGAGGGTTAGGGTTAGGGTTAGGGTGAGGTTTTGGGTTAAAGTTAGGTTTAGGGTGAGTGTGAGGTTTAGGGTAAGTGTTAGGTTGAGGGTTAGGTTGACGGCTAGGGTGAGGGTTAGTGTTAGAGTTAGGGTTAGGGTTATAGTTAGGGTTAGGATTCGGGTTAGAGTGAGGGTGAGTGTGAGGGTTAGGGTTAGGTTTAGGGTTAGGCTGAGGTTGAGTGTCAGGTTTAGGATGAAGGTTATGTTGAGCCTTAGGTTTAGAGTGAGGGAGAGGGTTAGGGTTAGGGTGGGGTTAGGGTTAGGATTAGAATTAGGGTTAGGGTGAGGGATAGGGTGAAGGTGAGGTTTTGTGTTAGGGTTAGGGTTAGGGTGAGGGTTAAGTTTAGTGTGAGGATTTAGGGTTAGGTTTAGGATTAGGGTGAAGGTCAGGTTTAGGATGAGGGTTAGGGTGAGAGTGAATATTAGGGTTAGCGTGAGTGTTATGGCGAGGGTTAGGGTGAGTGTTAGGTTTATTGTTAGGTTTAGGGTGAGGGTAAATGTTAGGGTTACGGTTAGGGTAAGGGTTAGGGTGAGGGTTAGGGTGAGGGTTAGGGTTAGAGTTAGGGTTAGGGTTATAGTTAGGGTTTGGGTTAGGGTTAGGGTGAGGCTGTGAGGTTTAGAGTTAAGGTTAGGTTTAGGGTTAGGCTGAGGGTGAGGGTTAGGGTTAGGGTGAGGGTTAGTTTTAAGGTGAGGGCTAGGGTGAGGGTGAGTATTAGGCTGAGGGTGAAGGTGAGGGTGAGGGTGAGGATTAGGGTGAGGGTTAGGGTTAGGGTTAGGATGAGGGTTATGTTTAGGGTTATGTTTAGGGAGAGGGTGAGGGTTAGGGTTAGGGTTAGGGTTAGGGTTAGGGTTAGGGTAGGGTGATGTTTAAGATGAGGGTGAGGGTTCGGGTGAGTGTGAGGTTTCAGGTGAGGGTGAGTGTTAGGGTGTGCGTGAGTGTTAGGGTTAGGGTGAGGTTTAGGGTGAAGGTGAGGGTCAGTGTTAGTGTTAAGCTTAGGGTGAGGGTTAGGGTGAGCATTAGGGTTAGTGTGAGGGTGAGGGTTAGGTTTAGGGATAGGGTGAGGGTTAGGTTTAGGGATAGGTTGAGGGTTAGGTTTAGGGTGAGGGTCAGGGTTAGTTTTAGGGTTAGTTTGAGGGTTCGGGTTAGGATGAGGGTTCAGTTTAGGTTTAGGATTAGGATGAATGTTAGGCTGAGGGGTATGGTTAGGGTTAGTGTGAGGTTGAGGGTGAGGGTGAGGCTTTCGGTTAGGTAAGTGTTAGGGATAGGGTTAAGGTGAGGGTTAGGGTGAGCGTTAGGTTTAGGGTTAGGGTTAGTGTGAGAGTGAGGGTAAGGGTTAGGGTTAGGGTGAGGGTTAGGGTTAGGGTGAGGTTTAGGGATAGAGTTAGGGTTAGGGTGAGAGTGACGGTGAAAGTTACAGTTAGGTTTAGGGTGAGGTTAAGTTTTCGGGTGATATTTATGGTGAGGGTGAGACTTAGGGTTAGCATTAGGGTTAGGGTGGGGGTTAGGGTTAGGGTCAGGGTGAGGGTGAGTGTTAGGGTTTGAGTTAGGGTTAGTGTGAGGGTTAGGGTGAGTGTTAGTGTTAGGATTACTGTGAGGATGATGGTGAGGGTGAGGGTGAATGGTAGGATTGCGATTAGGTTTAGAGTTAGGGTTAGGGTTAGGGTAACGATTAGGGTGAGGGTGAGGGTGATGGTGAGATTAGGATTAGGGTTAGGGTTAGAGTGAGGGTGAGGGTGAGTGTTAGGGTTAGGATTAGGGTTAGGGTTTGGGTTAGGATGAGGGTGAGGTGAAGTTGAGGTTGAGAGTTACGGTTAGGGTTAGGTTCAGGGTGAAGGCTAGGGTTAGGATGAGGATTAGGGTTAGGATTAGGGTGAGGGTGAGGGTGAGGGTGAGTGGTAGGGCTAGTGTTAGGGTTAGGGTGAGGGTAAGGGTTAGGGTGAGGATTAGGTTGAGAGTGTGGTTTAGGTTTAGCGTGAGTGATGGGGTGAAGGTTAGGGTGAGGGTTAGGGTTAGGGTTAGGGTTAAGGTGAGGGTGAGGTTTAGGGTTAGGATTAGGGTGAGGGTTAGGGTTAGGGTTTCGGTTACGGTTAGGGTTAAGGTGAGGGTTAGAGTTAGTTTTAGGTTTAGCGTTAGAGTTAGGCTTATTGTTAGGTTTAGGATGAGGGTGAGTATTAGGGCTAGGGTTAGGTTTAGGGTTAGGGTTAGAGTTAGGCTGAGGGTGAGTGTGAGGGTGAGGGTTAAGGTTATCGTTAGGGTTAGGGTGAAGGTTAGGGTTAGTGTGATGGTTAGAGTTAGGTTTAGGATTAAGGCGAGGGTAAGGGTGAGGGTTTGGGTAAGTTTGAGGGTGAGGGTGAGGGTGAGGTTAAGGGTTAGGGTTAGGGTAAGGATTAGGGTGAGAATGAGGGTGAAGTTTAGGGTTAGGGTGAAGGTTAGGGTAAGGTTGAGGGTTAGGTTAGCGTTAGGGTTAGAGTGAGGGTGACGGTGACGTTGAGGGTTAGGATTATTGAGAGGGAGAGGGTGTTAGGGTTAGGATTAGGGTTAGGGTTTTGGTTAGGATGAGGTTTAGTGAGAGTTTGAGGGTGAGGGTTACGGTTAGGGTGAGGGTGAGGTTGAAGGCTATGGTGAGGGTGAGGGTGAGGGTTTCAGTTAGGTACGAGTTAGGGTTAGGTTTAGGGTGAGGATTAGAGTGAGGGTGAGGGTTAGCATGAGGGTTAGGGATAGGGTGAGGTTTAGTGTTAGGGTTAGGGATAGGCTTAGCGTTAGGGTTAGGGTGTGGGTGAGGGTTAGGTTTAGGGTGAGTGTTAGGCTTAGGGTTTCCGTTAGCATTAGGGTGAAGTTTAGGGTTAGGGTTAGGGTGAGGGTCAGGTTGAGGCATAGGGTTAGGTTTCAGTTAGTTTGAGGATTAGGTTTAGGTTTACGGTTAGGGTTAGGTTGAGGGTTAGGGTTAGGGTGAGGGTGAGGGTGAGGGTGAGAGTGAGAGTGAGGGTGAGAGTGAGGGTGAGGATGAGGGTTAGGGTTAGGGTGAGGGTCAGGGTCAGGGTCAGAGTTAGGGTTAGCATTATGGTTAGGGTTATGGTTAGGCTGAGGGTGAGGGTGAGGGTGAGGGTTAGCGTTAGTCTGAGGGTTAATGTTAGGGTGAGGTTTAGGGTTAGGGTTAGGGTTAGGGTGAGGGTTAAAGTTAGGGTTAGGGTTAGGTTGAGGGCTAGGGTGAGGGTTAGGTTTAGGGTTAGGGTTCGGGATAGGGTGAAAATTAGGGTTAGGTTTAGGGTTATGGTGAGGGTTGGCTGAGGGGTACGGTTAGGGTTAGGGTGAGGGTTAGGATTACTGTGAGGGTTAGTGTTAGTGTTAGGGTTAGGGTTATGGTGAGGGTAAGTGTTAGGGTGAGGGTTAGGTTGAGGGTGAAGGTTAGGGTTAGCATTATGATTAGCGTTATTGTTACCCTGCAGGTTAGGTTTAGGTTTAGTGTTAGGGTGAGTGTTTTGGGTTAGGGTTAGGTTTAGAGTGAGGGTTAGCGTTAGTGTGAGGGTTACTGTTAGGGTGAGGGTGAGGGTGAGATTGAGGGTGAGGACGAGGGTTAAGTTTAGGTCTAGGCTGAGGGTGAGGGTGAGGGTTAGGGTTAGGGTGAGGTTTGGGGTGAGGGTGAGGCTTAGGGTGTGGGTGAGGGTTACGGTGAGGATTATGTTTAGGGTTAGGGTTAGGGTGAGGGTTAGGTTTAGGATGATATTTAGGGTGAAGTTGAGGGTTAGGCTGAGTGTGAGGGTTCAGGTGAGGGTGAGGGTAAGGGTTTGAGTGAGGGGTAGGGTTAGTGTGAGGTTTAGGTTGAGAGTGAGTTTTAGTGTTAGCGTTAGGCTTAGTTTGGGGTTAGGGTGAGGGTTAGTGTTAGGTTTAGGGTTAGTGAGAGGGTGTGGATTAGGGTTAGGATTAGGGTGAGGATTAGGGTTAGGGTGAGGGTTAGGGTTAGAGTTAGTGTTAGGGTGAGGGTTAGTTTTAGGATGAGGGTTCGGGTGAGGGTTAGGTTTAGGATGAAGGTTAGGCTGAGGGGTATGGTTAGGGTTGGGGTGAGGGTGAGGTTGAGGGTGAGGGTTTCGGTCACATAAGTGTTAGGGATAGGGTTAGCGTGAGTGTGAGTGTGAGGGTGAGGGTTAGGGTTTGGGTGACGGTTAGGTTTATGCTTAGGCTGAGGGTTAGGGTTAGGATGAGGGTTCAGGTTAGGTTTAGGGTTAGGATGAAGGTTAAGCTGAGGGGTATGGTTAGGGTTAGGCTAAGGGTTAGGGTTAGGGTTAGGGTTAGGGTGAGTGTTAGGCTGAGAGTGAGGGTTAGGGTGAGTGTGAGGGTTAGGATTAGAGTGAGGGTTAGGGTTAGGTTTAGGGTTAGGGTGCGGGCTAGGGTGAAGGTGAGGTTTAGGGTTAGGGTTAGGTTTAGGGTTAGGATGAAGGTTAAGCTGAGGGATATGGTTAGGGTTAGGCTAAGGGTTAGGGTTAGGGTTAGGGTTAGGATGAGTGTTAGGCTGAGAGTGAGGGTTAGGGTGAGTGTGAGGGTTAGGATTAGAGTGAGGGTTAGGGTTAGGTTTAGGGTTAGGGTGTGGGCTAGGGTGAAGGTGAGGTTTAGGGTTAGGGTTAGGGTTAGGTTTAGGGTGAGGGTGAGGGTTAGGGTTAGGATTAGCTTTAGGGTTCTTATTAGGGTTAGAGTTAGGTTGAGGGTTAGGGTTAGGGTGAGGGTGAGGGTAAGGGTTAGGGTTAGGTTGATGGTTAGGGTTAGGTTTAGGGTTATATTTAGGGTTATGGTTAGGGATAGGGTTAGGGTGAGGGTGAGTGTGAGGGTGAGTGTTAGGGTTAGGGTGAGGGCTATTGTGATTGTGAGGGTTAGGGTGAGGGTGAGGGTGAAGTTGAGAGTGAGGGTGAGTGTGAGGGTTAGAGTGATTGTTACCGTTAGGGTTAGGGTGAGGGTTACGGTTAGAGTGATGTTTAGGGTGAGGGTGAGGTTTAGGGTGAGTGTGAGGGCTCGGGCTTCGGTGAAGGTTAGGGTGTGGGTGAGGGTTAGGTTGAGGGTTAGGGTTAGGGTTAGGGTTAGGGTGAGGGTTAGAGTTAAGGTGAGATTTAAGTTGAGGTTGTGGGTTAGGTTTAGCGTTAGGATTATGGTGAGGTTTAGGTTGAGTGTTAGGGTTAGAGTTAGGGTTAGTGTGAGGGTGAGGGTTAGGGATAGGGTTATGATGAGGGTTAGGGTTAAGGTGAGGTTTAGGGATAGATTTAGGGTTAGAGTGAGGAAGAGGTTGAGGGTTAGGGTTAGGGATAGGGTTAGATTTAATGAGAGGGTGAGGGTGACGGTTAGGGTGTGGGTGAGTGTTAGGGTTACAGTGAGGTTTAGGGTGTGGGTGAGAATTAGGGTTAGCGTTAGGTTTAGGGTAAGGGTTAGGGTTAGGGTGAGGGTTAGGGTTAGGATGAGGGCTATTGTGATTGTGACGGTTAGGGTGAGGGTGAGGGTGAAGTTGAGGGTGAGGGTGAGTGTGAGGGTTAGAGTGATTGTTACCGTTAGGGTTAGGGTGAGGGTTATGGTTAGAGTGATGTTTAGGGTGAGGGTGAGGGTTAGGGTGAGTGTGAGGGTGAGGGTGAGGGTGAAGGCTATGGTGTGGGTGAGGGTTAGGTTGAGGGTTTGGGTTAGGTTTAGGGTTAGAGTGAGGGTTAGAGTTAAGGTGAGATTTAAGTTGAGGGTGAGGGTGAGGTTTAGCATTCGGATTATGGTGAGGTTTAGGTTGAGTGTTAGGGTTAGAGTTAGGGTTATTGTGAGTGTGAGGGTTAGGGTTAGGGATATAATGAGGGTTAGGGTTAAGGTGAGGTTTAGGGATAGAGTTAGGGTTGGGGTGAGGAAGAGGTTGAAGGATAGGGTTAGGGTTAGTGTTAGAGTTAGTGTGAGGGTGAGGGTGACGGTTAGAGTGTGGGTGAGGGTTAGGGTTACAGTGAAGTTTAGGGTGTGGGTAAGAATTAGGATTAGCGTTAGGTTGAGGGTAAGGGTTAGGGTGAGGGTTAGGGTTAGGGTTAATGTTAGTGTGAGGGTGAGGGTTAGGGTAAAGGGTTAGGGTGAGGGTTAGTGTTAGGGTGAGGGTTAGGGATAGAGTTAGGGTTACTGTGAGGGTGAGGGTGAGCGTTAGGGTTAGGGTTAAGGTTAGAGTTAATGTGAGGGTAAGGGTGAGGGTTAGGGTTAGGGTTAGGATTAGGGTTATTGTTAGGCTGATGGTGAGGGTGAGGGTGAGGGTGAGGTTTATGTTTAGGGTGAGATTTAGAGGTAGGGTTAGGGTTATGGTTAGGGTTAGGCTGAGGGTGAGGGTGAGGGTTAGGGATAGGTTTAGGATTAGTGTGAGGGTTGGGGTTAGGTTTAGGGTTAGGGTTAGTGTTAGTGTGAGGGTTAGGTTTAGGTTTAGTGATAGGGTTAGGGTGAAGATTAGGGTTAGGGTTAGGTTTATAGTTAGGGATAGGTTTAGGGTTACTGTTAGGGTTAGGCTGAGGGTTATGCTGAGAGTGACGGTTAGGTTTAGGATGAGTGTTAGGATTATGGTGACGGCTACGGTGAGGTTGAGGGTTAGGTTAAGGGTGAAGGTAAAGGTGAGGGCGAGGGTGAGGGTTAGGGTGAGGGTTAGGTTTAGGGTTAGGATGAGGGTTACGGTTAGGGTGATATTTAGGGTTAGGGTGAGGGTGTGGATGAGTGTGAGGGAGAGGGTATGGGTGAGGCTTAGCGGTAGGGTGAGGGTTAGCCTTAGGGTTAGGGTGAGGGTGAGGTTTAGGATGATGTTTATGAAGAGGGTGAGGGTTAGGGTGAAGGTGAGGGTGATTGTGAGGGTTAGGGTGTAGGTGAGGCTAGGGTTAGGGTGAGGGTTTGGGTATTGGTGAGTGTTAGGGTGAGGGTGAGGGTTAGGGTTAGGGTTAGCCTTAGGGTGAGGTTTACGGTTAGGGTTAGGGTTAGGGTGAGGGTGAGGTTGAGGGTTAGGGTTAGGGTTAGTGTGAGTATTAGAATTAGGGTTAGGGTTAGGGTGAGTTTGAGGGTAAGGTTTATTGTGTGCTTTAGGGTGAGCTTATAGGTTAGGGTTAGTGTGAGGGCTAGGCTGAATGTTAGGGTTACAGTTAGGTTAAGGGTAAGGTTTAGGGTGATGGTTAGGGTTAGAGTTAGGGGTAGGGTGAGGGTAAGGGTTAGGGTGAGTGTTAGGGTGAGAGTGAAGTTTAGGGTTAGTGTTAGCGTTAGGGTGAGGGTTAGCGTGAGGGTTAGGGTTAGGTTTAGGTTGAGGGTGATGGTTAGGCTTAGGGTTAGGTTTAGGGTGAGGGTTAGGGTTAGGGTTAGGGTGAGGGTTAGGGTTAGGGTTAGGGTTATAGTTAGGGTTACAGTTAGGGTTAGGGTGAGGGTGAGGGTGAGGGTGAGGGTGAAGGTTAGGGGTAGGGTTAAGTTTAGTGGGGTTAGTGTGAGGGTTAGGGGTAGGGTGTCGGCTAGGGTGAGGTTGAGGGTTAGGCTGAGGGTGAAGGTGACGGCGAGGGTGCGCGTGTGGATTAGGGTGAGGTTTAGGGTTAGGGTTAGAGTGAGGGTTAGTGTGATATTTAAGGTGAGGGTGAGGATTAGGGTGAGTGTGAGTGGTGGGGTGAGGATGAGGTTTAGGGTGTGGGTGAGGTTTAGGGTGATGGTTAGGGTTAGGTTTAGGGTTAGGGTGAGGGTTAGGGTTAGGATGATGTTTAGGGTGAGGGTGAGGGTTAGGGTGAGTGTGAGGGTACACGTGAGGGTGAGGGTTAGGGTTTGCATGAGGGTTAGGTTAGAGTGAGGTTTAGGTTGAGGTTGAGGGTTAGTGATAGCGTTAGGCTAAGCGTGAGTGTTAGGGTGATGGTTAGTGTTAGGGTTAGGGTTAATGTGAGGGTTAGGGTTAGGGTTAGATTTAGGGTGAGGTTTAGGGTTAGAGTTAGGGTTAGGGTGAGGGCTAGGGTTCAGAGAAGGGTTAATATTAGGGTTAGGATGAAGGTTATGCTGAGGGGTATGGTTAGGGTTAGGGTTTGGGTGATGGTGAACGTTTCGGTTAGGTAAGGGTTATGGATAGGGTTAGGGTGAGGGTTAGGGTTAGGTGAGGTTTAGGGTTAGGGTTAGGGTGAGGGTTAGTGATAGTGTTAGGGTGAGGTTTAAGGTTAGGATGAGGGTTAAGTTTAGGGTGAGGGCTAGGGTGAAGTTGAGGGTTAGGGTGAGGGTGGGTCTGAAGGTTTTGGTTAGGTAAGTGTTAGGGTTAAGTTTATGGTTAGGATTAGGTTGAGGGTTAGGTTTGGGATGAAGGTTAGGGTGAGAGTTAGGGTTAGGGATTGGGTGAGTGTGAGGGTTAGGGTGAGGCTTATGTTAAGGTTTAGGTTTATGGTGAGGGTGAGGGTTAGGATTAGGGTTAGAGTTAGGGTGAGGGTTAGGGTTAGTGTGAGGGTTAGGGTTAGTGTTAGGGTGAGGGTTTGGTTGAGTGTGAGGGTTAGGGTTAGGTTTAGTTTGAAGGTTAGGGATAGGGTTAGGGTTAGGGTGAGGGTTAGGATGAGGGTTAATGTTATTTTGAGTGTGAGGGTTAGGGTTAGGGTTATGATGAGGGTTAGGTTTAGCTTGAGGTTTCGGGATAGAGTTAGGGTTAGGGTGAGGAAGAGGTTGAAGGTTAGGTTTAGGATTAGTGTTAGAGTTGATGAGAAGGTGAGGGTGACGGTTAGGGTGTGGGTGACGGTTAGGTTTACAGTGAGGTTTAGGGTGTGGGTGAGAATTAGGGTTAGCATTAGGTTGAGGGTAAGGGTTAGGGTGAGGGTTAGGGTTAGAGTTAGTGTTAGTGTGAGGGTGAGGGTTAGGGTATGGGTTAGGGTGAGGGTTTTTGTTAGTGTGAGGTTTAGGGATAGAGTTAGGGTGAGGGTGAGGGTTAGGGTTAGGGTTATGGTTAGAGTTAATGTGAGGGTAAGGGTGAGGGTTAGGGTTAGGGTTAGGTTTAGGGTTATTGTTAGGCTGATGGTGAGGGTGAGGGTGAGGGTGAGGTTTATGTTTAGGGTGAGTTTTAGAGGTAGGGTTAGGGTTATGGTTAGGGTTAGGCTGAGGGTGAGGATGAGGTTGAGGTTGAGGGTTAGGGATAGGTTTAGGATTAGTGTGAGGGTTAGGGTTAGGTTTAGGGTTAGGGTTAGTGTTAGTGTGAGGGTTAGGGTTAGGTTTAGTAATAGGGTTAGGGTGAAGGTTAGGGTTAGGGTTAGGTTTATAGTTAGGGATAGGTTTAGGGTTACTGTTAGGGTTAGGCTGAGGGTGAGTGTGTGGGTGAGGTTTAGGGTTAGGGTTATGCTGAGAGTGACGGTTAGGTTTAGGATGAGTGTTAGGATTATGGTGACAGCTAGGGTGAGGTTGAGGGTTAGGTTGAGGGTGAAGGTAAGGGTGAGGGCGAGGGTGAGGGTTAGGGTGAGGGTTAGGTTTAGGGTTAGGATGAGGGTTACGGTTAGGGTAATGTTTAGAGTTAGGGTGAGGGTGTGGGTGAGTGTGAGGGATAGGGTTTAGGGTTACTGTTAGGGTGAGGGTGAGGGTGAGTGTTAGGTTTAGTATTAGGGTTAGGATTAGGATGAAGCTTAGGGTGAGGGTGAGGTTGAGGGCATTGGTGAGGCTTAGGGGTAGGGTGAGGGTTAGGGTTAGGGTTAGGGTGAGGGTGAGGTTTAGGATGATGTTTATGAAGAGGGTGATGGTTAGGGTGTAGGTGAGGCTAGGGTTAGGGTGAGGGTTTGGGTATTGGTGAGTGTTAGGGTGAGGGTGAGGGTTAGGGTTAGGGTTAGCCTTAGGGTGAGGTTTACGGTTAGGGTTAGGGTTAGGGTGAGGGTGAGGTTGAGGGTTAGGGTTAGGGTTAGTGTGAGTATTAGAATTAGGGTTAGGGTTAGGGTGAGGTTGAGGGTAAGGGTTAGGGTTAGGGTTAGGGTGAGAGTGAAGTTTAGGGTTAGCGTTTGTGTTAGGGTGAGGGTTATCGTGAGGGTTAGGGTTAGGTTTAGGTTGAGGGTGATGGTTAGGGTTAGGATTAGGTTTAGGGTGAGGGTTAGGGTTAGGGTTAGGGTGAGCTTTAGGATTAGGGTTAGGGTTATATTTAGGGTTACAGTTAGGGTTAGGTTGAGGGTGAGGTTGAGGGTGAGAGTGAAGTTTAGGGGTAGGGTTAGGTTTAGGGGGGTTAGTGTGAGGGTTAGGGTTAGGGTGTCGGCAAGTGTGAGGTTGAGGGTTAGGCTGAGGGTGAAGGTGATGGTCAGGGTGCGGGTGAGGATTAGGGTGAGGTTTAGGGTTAGGGTTAGATTGAGGGTTACTGTTAGGGTGATATTTAGGGTGAGGGTGAGGTTTAGGGTGAGTGTGAGTGGTGGGCTGAGGGTGAGGTTTAGGGTGTGGGTGAGGTTTAGGGTGATGGTTAGGGTTAGGTTTAGGGTTAGGGTGAGGGTGAGGGTGAGGATGATGTTTAGGGTGAGGGTGAGGGTTAGGGTGAGTGTGAGGGTACACGTGAGGGTGAGGGTTAGTGTTTGCGTGAGGGTTAGGTTAGGGTGAGGTTTAGGTTGAGGGTGAGGGTTAGTGATAGCGTTAGGCTAAGCGTGAGTGTTAGGGTGAGGGTTAGTATTAGGGTTAGGGTTAATGTGAGGGTTAGGGTTAGGGTTAGATTTAGGGTGAGGTTTAGGGTTAGAGTTAGGGTTAGGGTGAGGGCTAGGGTTCAGAAGACAGTTAATATTAGGGTTAGGATGAAGGTTATGCTGAGGGGTATGGTTAGGGTTATGGTTTGGGTGATGGTGAACGTTTTGGTTAGGTAAGGGTTATGGATAGGGTTAGGGTGCGGTTTAGGGTCAGGGTTAGGGTGAGGGTTAGTGATAGTGTTAGGGTGAGGTTTAAGGTTAGGATGAGGGTTAAGTTTCGGGTGAGGGCTAGGGTGAAGTTGAGGGTTAGGGTGAGGGTGGGTGTGAGGGTTTTGGTTTGGTAAGTTTTAGGGTTAAGTTCATGGATAGGATTAGGGTAAGGGTGAGGGTTAGGTTGAGGGTTAGGTTTAGGATGAGGGTTAGGGTGAGAGTTAGGGTTAGGGTTAGGGTGAGGGTGAGGGTTAGGGTGAGGCTTTGGTTAAGGGTTAGGTTTATGGTGAGGGTGAGGGTTAGGATTAGGGTTAGTGTTAGGGTGAGGGTTAGGGTTAGTGTGAGGGTTAGGGTTTGTGTTAGGGTGAGGGTTAGGTTGAGGGTGAGGGTTAGGCTGAGGGTTAGGGTTAGTGTGAGGGTTAGGGTTAGTGTTAGGGTGAGGGTTAGGTTGAGGGTGAGGGTTAGGGTTAGCGTTAGGATTAATGTGAGGTTTAGGGTGAGGGTTAGGATTACGGTGAGGGTTAGGTTGAGTGTGAGGGTTAGGTTTAGGTTTAGTTTGAAGGTTAGGGTTAGGGTTAGGGTGAGGGTTAGGATGAGGGTTAGGTTTAGGGTTAGGGTGAGGGTTAGGGTTAGGGTGAGGATTAGGTATAGGTTTAGGATTAGGTTTATTGTTAGAGTTCGGGTATGGGTGAGGGTTTGGGTGAGGGTTGTCGTTAGGGTTAGGGTTAGGGTTAGGGTGATGGTGGGGGTGAGGGGTAGGTTTAGGATTAGGGTTACGGTTAGGCTGAGGTGGAGGAAGTGGGTGAGGTTGAGGTTTAGGTTTAAGGTTAGTGTCAGGGTTATGGCGAGGTCTAGGTTGAGGGTGTGGTTTAGGGTGAGAGTGAGGGTGAGGGTGAGGGTGTGGGTTACGTTGAGGGTCAGGGTTAGGGTTAGGGTTATGGTGAGGGTTAGGTTTAGGGTGAGGGTGAGGTTGAGGGTGAGGGTTTCGGTTACATAAGGGTTAGGGATAGGGTTCGGGTGAGGCTGAGGTTGAGGGTGAGGGTGAGGTTTTAGTTTTGGGTGATGTTTAGGTTGAGGCTTAGGCTGAGGGTTAGGATTAGGATGAGGGTTCGGGTTAGAGTTAGGGTTAGGATGAATGTTAAGCTGAGGGGTATGGTTAGGGTTAGGCTAAGGGTTAGGGTTAGGGTTAGGGTGAGTGTTAGACTGACGGTGAGGGTTAGGGTTAGTGTGAGGGTTAGGATTAGAATGAGGGTTAGGGTTAGGTTTAGGGTTAGCGTGAGGGCTAGGGTGAAGGTGAGATTTACGGTTAGGGTTAGGGTTAGGTTTAGGGTGAGTGTGAGGCTTAGGGTTAGGATTAGGTTTAGCGTTCTTATTATTGTTAGAGTTAGGTTGAGGGTTAGGGTTAGGGTGAGGGTGAGGGTAAGATTTAGGCTTAGGGTGAGGGTTAGGGTTAGGTTTAGGGTTAGGGTTATAGTTAGGGTTAGGTTTAGGGGTAGGGTTAGGGTAAGGGTTCTTGTGAAGTTGAGGGTTAGGGTTAGGTTTAGGGTTAGGCTGAGGGTGAGGGTTAGGGTTAGGGTGAGGGTTAGGGTTAGGGTGAGGGCTATTGTGATTGTGAGGGTTAGGGTGAGGGTGAGGGTGAAGTTGAGGGTGAGGGTGAGTGTGAGGTTTAGAGTGATTGTTACCGTTAGGGTTAGGGTGAGGGTTACGGTTAGAGTGATGTTTAGGGTGAGGGTGAGGGTTAGGGTGAGAGGAGGGTTCGGGTGAGGGTGAAGGTTAGGGTGTGGGTGAGGCTTAGGTTGAGGGTTAGGGTTAGGGTTAGGGTTAGGGTTAGGGTGAGGGTTAGGGTTAGGGTTAGGGTAATAATTAGGGTTACGGTTAGGGTTAGGGTGAGGGTGAGGGTGAAGGTTAGGGTAAGGGTTAGGTTTAGAGGGGTTATGATGAGGGTTAGGGTTAGGGTGTGGTTAGGGTTAGGTTTAAGGTTTGGGTGAGGGTGAGGGTGAGGGTTGGCGTTAGGGTTAGGGTTAGGATTAGGGTGATGGTGGGGTGAGGGGTATGTTTAGGATTAGGGTTAGGTTTAGGCTGAGAGGGAGGGAAAGTGTGAGGGTGAGGTTTAGGGTTTAGGTTAGTGTCAGGGTTACGGTGAGGGCTAGGTTGAGGCTGAGGTTTAGGGTGAGGATGAGGGTGAGGGTGAGGGTGAAGGTGAGGGTGAGGGTCAGTGTTAGGTTTCAGGTTAGGGTTAGGATGAGGGTTAGGATTAGGGTTAGGGTTAGGGTGTGGGCTAGTGTGAGGGGTAGGGTTGGGGTTAGGTTTAGTGTTAGTGTGAGGATAAGGGTTAGGGTGAGGGTTAGGTTTAGAGTGAGGGTTAGGGTTAGGTTTAGGTTGAGGGATAGGGTTAGGGTTAGGGTGAGGGTTAATGTGCGGGTTAGGGTTGGGTTTAGGGTTAGGGTGAGGGTTAAGGTTTGGGTGAGGGTTAGGGTTCGGATTAGGGTAAGAGTTACGGTTAGGGTTATTGTTAGGGTTAGGGTTTGGGTGTTGGTGATGATGGGTGTGAGGGATAGGTTTAGGATTAGGGTTAAGGTTAGGCTGAAGGGGAGGGGGAGTGTAAGGGTGCGGTTTAGGGTTAGGGTTACGGTGAGGGCTAGGTTGATGGTGAGGGTTAGGGTGAGGGTGAGGGTGAGAGTGAGGGTTTCGGTTAGGTAAGGGTTAAGGTTATTGATAGGGTGAGGATTAGGTTGAGTGTGAGAGTTTGGGTTTGGGTGAGGTTTCCATTTAGGGTTTTGGTGACGGTATGGGTTAGGGTGAGGTTTAGGGTGAGAGTGAGGCTTAGGGTGAGGGTTAGGGTTCGGGTGAGGGGTTTGGTTATGTTTAGGGTTAGGGAGAGGGTGAGTGTTAGTGATAGGGTTAGGGTGAGGGTTAATGTTAGGGTGAGGGTTAAGGTTAAGGTGAGGGTTAGGGTAAGGGTTAAGGTTAGGTTTAGTGTTAGGGTGAGGGTTAAGGTGAGAATTAGGGGGAGGTTTAGGGTTAGGGTTAGTTTTAGGGTGAGGGTGAGAGTTTGGTTTAGGGTTAGGTTTAGTTTTAGGGTTAGGGTGAGGGTTAGGGTTAGTGTCAGGGTTAGCGCTAGGGTTAGGTTTAGGGTTATTGTGAGGATAAGGGTTAGGGTGAGGGTTAGGTTGAGGGTGAGGGTTAGGGTTAGCGTTAGGATTTAGTTTGAGGGTTAGGGTGAGGGTTAGGGTTAGGGTTAGGGTGAGGGTGAGGATTAGGATTAGGATTAGGGTTAGGGTGAGGGTGAGGGTTGGCATGAGGGTTAGGGTCAGGATTAGGTGATGGTGGGGGTGAGGTGTAGGTTTAGGATTAGGGTTAGGGTTAGGATGAGGGGGAGCGAGAGTGTGAGGGGCAGGTTTAGGGTTTAGGTTAGTGTCAGGGTTACGGTGAGGGCTAGGGTGAGGCTGAGGGTTAGGGTGAGGATGAGTGTGAGGGTGAGGGTGAAGGTAAGGGTGAGGGTCAGTGTTAGGTTTCATGTTAGGGTTAGGGTGAGGGTTAGGATTAGGTTTAGGGTTAGGGTCTGGGTTAGTGTGAGGGGTAGGGTAAGGGTTAGGTTTAGTGTTAGTGTGAGGATAAGGGTTAGGGTGAGGGTTAGGTTGAGAGTGAGGGTTAGGGTTAGGTTTAGGTTGAGGGATAGGGTTAGGGTTAGGGTTAGGGTGAGGGTTAAGGTGAGGGTTAGGGTTAGGTTTAGAGTTAGAGTGAGGGTTAGTTTTTCCGTGAGGTTTAGGGTTCAGATTAGGGTAAGGGTTAGGGTTAGGGTTATTGTTAGGGTTAGGGTTTGGGTGTTGGTGATGGTGGGGGTGAGGGATAGGTTTAGAATTAGGGTTAGGGTTAGGCTGAAGGGGAGGGGGAGAGTGAGGGTGAGGTTTAGGGTGTTGGTTAGGGTTAGGGTTATGGTGAGGGCTAGGTTGATGTTGAGGGTTAGGGTCAGGCTGAGGGTGAGGGTTAGGGTTTCGGTTAGGTAAGGGTTAAGGTTATTGATAAGGTGAGGATTAGGTTGAGTGTGAGGATTAGGGTTTGGGTGAGGTTTCCGGTTAGGGTTTTGGTGACGGTTTGGGTTAGGGTGAGTTTTAGGGTGAGGGTGAGGCTTAGGGTGAGGGTTAGGTTTCGGGTGAGGGGTATGGTTATGGTTAGGGTTAAGGAGAGGGTGAGTGTTAGTGATAGGGTTAGGGTGAGGGTTAAAGTTAGGGTGATGGTTAAGGTTAGGGTGAGGGCTAAGGTGAGGGTGAGGGTTAGGGTGGGGTTGAGTGTGAGGTTTTCGGTTAGGTAAGCGTTAGGGTTAAGTTTATAGTGAGGATTAGGGTGAGGCTGAGGGTTAGGTTGAGGGTTAGGGTTAGGGTGAGGGTTAGGGTTAGGGTGAGGGTTAGGGTGAGGGTTAAGTTGAGGGTTAGGGTGAGGGTTAGGTTTAGGGTTAGTTTTAGGGTGAGGGTGAGGGTTTGGTTTAGGGTTAGGTTTAGTTTTAGGGTTAGGCTGAGGGTTAGGGTTAGTGTGAGGGTTAGCGTTAGGGTTAGGTTTAGGGTTATTGTGAGGATAAGGGTTATGGTGAGGGTTAGGTTGAGGGTGAGGGTTAGGGTTAGCGTTAGGATTAGTGTAAGGGTTAGGGTGAGGGTTAGGTTTAGGGTTAGGGTGAGGGTTAGGGTTCAGGTGAGGTTGAGCGCTAGGTAGTTGGTGAGGATTAGGGTTAGGGGGAGGGTTAGGCTGACGGTGAGGGTTAGGGTGAGGGTTAGGGTTAGGGTTGGGTTGAGGGTTAGGTTTAGGATGATGTTTATGGTGAGGGTCGGTGTAAGGGTGAGGGTGTGGATGAGGGTTAGGGTTAGGGTTAGGCTTAGGGTTAGGGTGAGAGTGAGTGTGAGTGTGAGGGTTAGGGTTTGGGTGAGGGTGAGGGTCAGGGACAGGGTCAGGGTTAGGGTGAGGGTCAGGTTTACGGTTAGAGTTAGGGTGATTGTTAGGGTCAGGGTGAGGGATAGGGTTATGGTTTGTGTGAGCATAAGGGTTGGTGTGAGGGTTAGGGCGAGGGTGAGGGTTAGGGTTAGTGTGAGGATAAGGATTAGGGTGAGGGTAATGGTGAGGGTGAGGGTTAGGGTTAGGGTTAGGGTTATGGTGAGCGTTAGGGTGAGGGTTAGGTTTAGGGTGATGGTTAGGGTTAGGGTTAGGTTGAGGGTTAGGTTTAGGGTGATGTTTATGTTGATGGTGAGTTTTAGGGTGAGGGTGAGGATGAGGGTAAGGGTTAGGGTTAGGGTTAGTGTTAGGTTTAGGGTGAGAGTGGGAGTGAGGGTGAGGGTTAGGGTCAGGTTCGGGTGAGGCTGAGTGTGAGTATTAGGGCGAGGGTTAGGGTTAAGTTTAGGATTAGGGTGAGGGTGAGGGTTAGTGTTAGGGTTAGGGTGAGGTTTAAGTTTAGGATGAGGGCTAGGGTGATGGTGAGGGATAGGGTGAGGTTGAGGGTGAGGCTGAGTTTTAGGGTTAGGGTTAGGGTTATTGTAAGGGTTAGGGTTAGGGTTAGGGTCAGGGTGAGTGTGAGGGTTAGGGTTAGGGTTAGGGTTAGTGTGAGGGTGGGGGTGAAGGGTAGATTTAGGATTAGGGTTAGGGTTAGGGTTAGGCTGAGGGGGAAGGGAAGGATGAGGGGGAGGTTTAGGGTTAGGGCTAGGGTTAGGGTTAGGTGAGGGCTAGGGTGAGGGTGAGGGTTATGGTGAGGGTGAGGATTTCGGTTAGGTAAGGGTTATGGTTATTGTCAGGGTGAGGATTAGGTTGAGGGTGAGGGTTAGTGTGAGGGTTAGGGTTAGGGTGAGTGATAGGGTTAGCGTTTTGGTGAGGGTTAGGGTTAGGGTTAGCGTTAGCGTTTAGGGTGAGGGTTAGGTTTAGGGTTAAGGTGAGGGTTAGGGTTAGGGTGCGGGTTAGGGTTAGGCTTATGGTTAGGGTTAGGGTTAGGGTTATTGTTAGGGTTAGGGTTAGGGTGAGAGTGAGGGTGAGGGTTAGCGATAAGGTTATTGTTAGGTTTAGTATGAGGATGGAGGTGAGCGGTAGGTTTAGGATTAGTGTTAGGTTTAGGGTTAGGCTGATGTGGAGGGTGAGAGTGAGGGTGAGGTTTAGGGTTAGGGTTAGGGTAAGGGTTAGGGTGAGGGTGAGGGTGAGGTTGAGGTTTAGGGTGAGGATGAGGGTTTCGGTTAGGTAAGGGTTAGGGATATTGTTAGGGTGAGTATTAGGTTGAGGGTAAGGGTTAGGGTGAGTGTTAGGGTGATGGTGAGGGTTAGGGTGAAGCTGAGGGTTAGGGTTGTGGTTAGGCTTAGGGTGAGGTTTTGGTTTAGGGTGAGGGTGAGCGTGAGGGTTAGGTTTAGGATTAGGCTTAGGTGTAGGGTTAGGCTTAGGGTGAGGGTGAGGGTCAGGTTCAGAGTTAGGTTTCAGGAGAGGGTTAGGGTTAATGTTAGGATTAGGGGGAAGGGGAGGTGGAGGGTTAGGTTGAGGGTGATGGTGATGTTAGGTTGAGGGTGAGGGTTAGGTTTAGGGTGGGGGTTAGTGTTATCATTAGGGTTAGGGTGAGGGTGAGGGTGAGGGTTGGGGTGAGGGTGATGGTGAGGTTGAGGGTGAGGGTGATGGTTAGTGTTTGGGTGAGGGTTAAGGTTAGGGTTAGGGTTAAGGATATGGTGAGTTTAGGGTTAGGGTTAGGGTTAGGCTGAGGGGGAGGGGAGTGTGATGGTGAGGTTTAGGTTTAGTGTTAGGTTTATGGTTTCGGTGAGGTCTAGGTTGGGGGTGAGGGTTAGGGTGAGTGTTAGGGTGAGGGTGAGGGTTTTGGTTAGTTAAGGGTTAGCGTTATTGTTAGGGTGAGGATTAGGTTGAGAGCGAGGTTTAGTGTGAGGGTTAGGGTTTGGGTGAGGGTTCGGGTTAGGGTTTTTGGTGACGGTTAGGGTTAGGGTGAGGTTTAGCGTGAGGGAGAGGCTTAGGGTGAGGGTTAGGGTTTGGGTGAGTTTGAGCATTAGGGTGTGAGTGAGGGTAAGGTTTAGGGTGAGGGTTAGGGTGACGGTGAGGGTTAGGGTGACTGTGAGGATTAAGGTTAGGTTTAGGGTGAGGTTTAGAGTTAGGGTGAGGGTTACGTTGAGGAGTATTGTTAGGGTTAGAGTGAGTGTTAGGGTTAGTGTGATTGTTAGAGTTAGGTTTAGGGTTAGGGTTAGTTTGAGGGTAAGGGCTAGGGTGAGGTTTAGGGGGAGGATAAGGTTTAGGGTTAACATTAGGTGTAGGTTGAGTGTTAGGGTGAGGGTTCGGGTTAGGGTTAGGGATAGGGTTAGGGTGAGGTTTAGGGTTAGGCTTAGTTGAGGGTGAGGGTGAGAGTTAGTGTTAGGGTTAGGGTTAGGATTAGGGTGAGGGTGAGGGTTAGGTTGAGGGTTAGGGTTAGGGTGAGGTTTAGGGTTAGGGTTAGAGTGAGGGTTAGCGTTAGGGTGAGGTTTAGTGTGATGCTGAGGGTTAGGGTGAGGGTGAGGGTGAGGTTGAGGTTTCGGGTGAAAGTGAGGGTTAAGTTTTGGGTTTGGGTTAGGTTTAGGGTGATGGTTATTGTGACGGTGAGTGTTAGGGTGAGGGTGAGGGTTAGGGTTAGTGTTAGGGTGAGGGTTAGGGTTAGAGTTAGGGTTAGGGTGAGGGTTAGGTTGAGGGGTAGGGTTAGGTTTAGAGTCAAGGTTAGGGTTAGTGTGAGGGTTAGGGTTAGGGTTAGTGTGAGGTTAAAGTTTAGGGTGAGGGTGAGGGTTAGGGTTAGAGTTAGGGTTAGGGTGAGGTCTATGGTGGGGGTGAGTGTTAGTGTGAGAGTGAGTGTGAGGGTGAGGGTTTCTGTTAGGTAAAGGTTAGGGTTATTGTTAGGGTAAAGATTAAGTTGATGGTGAGGGTTAGTGTGAGGGTTAGTGTTAGGGTGAGGGTTAGGGTTCGGATGAGGGTGAGGGTTAGTGTGTGTGTGAGGGTTAGGGTTAGGGTGAGGGTTAGGGTGACAGTGAGGGTTAGGGTGAGTTTGAGGGTTAGGGTTAGGTTTCGGGTGAGGTTTAGGGTTAGGGTTAGAGTGAGGGTGAGGTTTAGGGTGAGGGGTAGGGTTAGTGTTAGGGTGAGGGTTAGAGTTAGTGTGGGGGTTAGGGTTGGGGTTAGTGTTAGGGTTAGTGTGAGGATAAGGGTTAAGGTGACGGTTAGGGTGAGGGTTAGGGTAAGCGTTAGTGTTAGGGTGAGGGTTAGGGTGAGTGTTAGGGTTAGGGTTAGTGTTAGGGTAAGGGTAAAGGTTAGGGTTAGTGTAAGGTTAAGGTTTAAGGTTAGGGTTAATGTTAGGGTAAGGGTAAGGGTTAGGGATAGGGTGAGAGTGAGGGTGAGGGTTAGGGTTAGGGTTAGGGTGAGGGTTATTGTTAGGGATAGGGTTAGGGTAAGGATTAGGGTTAGGGTGAGGGTTTGGTTTTGGTTTAGGGTGAGTTTTAGGGTTAGGGATAGAGTGAGGGTGTGGGTAAGGATGAGGGTTAGGGTTAGGGTTATGTTTACGGTTAGTGTGAGAGTGAGGTTGAGGGTTAGGGTTTGGATTATGTTTAGGTTTAGGGTTTGGCTGAGGGAGAGGGTGAGGGTGATAGTGAGGTTTAGGTTAAGTGTGAGGTTTAGGAGTAGGCTTAGGGTTAGTGTGAGCGTAAAGATTAGGGTGTGGTTTAGGGTGAGGGTGAGTGTTAGGTTTAGCATTAAAGTTAGTGTTAGGGTGAGGGTTAGGATTAGGGTTTGGGTTAGGGTCAGGGTGAGGGTGAGGATTAGAGTTAGGTTTAGGTTGAGGGTTAGGGTTAGGGTTTGGGTTAGGGTGAGGGTGAGGGTGAGGAGGGCTTCGGTTATGTAAGGGTTATGATTAGGTTAGGGTGAGTAATAGGTTGAGGGTGAGGGTTAGATTGAGGGTTAGGTTTAGGGTGAGGGTTAGGGTTAGGCTTAAGGTGAGAGTTATGTTTAGGGTGAGTGTGAGGGTTAAGGTGAGAGTGAGGGCTAGGGTTAGTGTTAGGGTTAGGGTGAGGGTGATGGTGAGGGTTAGGTTTAGGATTAGGGTGAATGGTAGGGTGAGGGAAAGGGTTTGGTGAGGGTGAATTTTAGGGTGTGGGTGAGGGTTCGGTTTAGGGCGAGGATTAGGGTTAGGGTTTAGGTTATGGTGAGGGAAAGGATTAGGGTTAGAATTCGGGACAGGGTGAGGATTAGTGTTAGTGTGAGGGTTAGGTTTAGGGTTAGGTTGAAGATTAGGTTTAGTGTGATGTTTATGGTGAGGGTGAGTGTTAGGGTGAGGATGAGCATGAGTGTTAGGTTTAGGGTTAGGGTTAGGTTTAGGTTTAGGGTGAGAGTGAGGGTGAGGTGAGGGTTAGGGTTCGGGTGAGGGTGAGGTTCAGGGTGAGGGTTAGGGTGAGTGTCAGGCTTAGAGTTAGGGTAAGGGTGAGGGTTACGTTTAAGGTGAGGGTCAGGGTTAGGGTTTGGGTTAGGGTTAGGGTGAGTATGAGGGTTAGTTTTATGGTTTGTGTGAGGGTTAAGGTTAGGGTGAGGGCTAAGGTGAGGGTGAGAGTTAGGGTGAGGGTGAGGGTTTCAGTTAGGTAAGGGTTAGGGTATGGGTGAGGGTGAGGATTAGTGTCAGTGTGAGGGTTAGCTTTAGGGTTAGGCTGAGGATTAGGTTTAGTGTGATGTTTATAGTGAGGGTGAGTGTTAGGGTGAGGGTGAGGATGACGGTTAGGGTTAGGGTTAGGGTTAGGTTTAGTTTTAGAGTGAGAGTGAGGGTGAGGTGAGGGTTAGGGTTAGGGTGAGGGTGAGGTTCAGGGTGAGGGTTAGGCTTAGGGTTAGGGTAAGGGTGAGGGTTAAATTTAGGGTGAGGTTAGTGTTAGGGTTAGGGTTAGGGTTAGGGTGAGGGTTAGGGTTATGGTGAGGGTAAGTATTAGGGTGAGGTTTAGGGTGAGGGTTAAGGTGAGGGTAGGGTTAGGGTAAGGGTGAGGGTTAGTGTGAGGGTTAGGGTTAGGGTTAGGGTGAGGGTTAGGGTTAGGGTTTGGGTGAGTGTAAGAATTAGGGTGAGGGTTAGGGTTAGGTTGAGAGTTAGGGTTATCATTAGGGTTAGGGTGAGGGTGAGGGTTAGAGTGAGGGTTAGGGTTAGGGTATGTTTATTGTGAGGGTGAGTGTTAAGCTGAGGGGGCGGTTGAGAGTTAGGTTTAGGGTTAGGGTTAGGTTTAGGGTTAGGATGAGAGAGAGGGTGAGGGCGAGGGTTAGGGTTCGGGTGCGGGTGAGGGTGTTACTGTTAGAGTTAGTGTGAGGGTTAAGGTTAGGGAGAGGGTTAGGGTGAGAGTGAATTTAGGGTTTGCGTTAGTGTTAGGGTGAGGGTTAAGTTGAGGGTTAGGGTTAGGGTGAGGTTTAGGGTTAGGGCTAGGGTGAGGGTTAGGGTTAGGGTGAGGTTGAGGGTGACGGTTAGGGTTAGGTTTAGAGTTATTGTGAAGGTAAGGGTTAGGGTTAGGTTTATTTTTATAGTTAGGGTTAGGGTTATGGTTACAGTTATGGTTATGGTGAGGGTGAGGGTGTGGGTGAGGGTTAGGTTTAGGGTTATTCTGAGGATGACGGTTATGTTTAGGGTGAGGGTTAGGGTTAGGGTGAGGGCTAGGGTGAGATGGAGGGTTAGATTGAGGGTGAACGTGAAGGAGAGGGCGAGTGTGAGGGTACGGGTGAGAGTTAGGTTTAGGATTCATGTGAGGGTTACAGTTAGGGTGATGTTTAGGGTGAGGGTGAGGGTTCGGGTGAGGTTTAGGGTGTGTGTGAGGGCTAGGGTCAGGGTGAGGTTTAGGGTGACTGTGAGGGTTAGGGTGAGGGTGAGGTTTAGGGTTAGGGTTAGCGTTAGGGTGAGGTTTAATGTTAGGGTTAGGGTTAGGTGTGGGGTGAGGTTGAGGGTTAAGGTTAGGGTTAGGGTGAGTATTAGGGTAGGGTTAGGGTTAGGGTGAGGGTGAGGTTTACGGTAAGGTGAATGTTAGTGTTGTGTGAGTTTTAGGGTGAGTGTTAGGGTTAGAGTTAATTTTAGTGTAATGGTTAGGGTTAGGGTTCGGGTTAGAGTAAGGGTGAGGGTAAGGGTGAGGGTTAGGGTGAGGGTGAGGGTGAGGTTTAGGGTTAGGGTTAGGGTGAGGGTTAGGGTTAGTGTTAGGGTGAGGGTTAGGCTGTGGTTGATGGTGATGGTGAGGGTTAGGTTTACGGTTAGGGTTAGGGTTAGGCTGAGGGTGAGGGTGAGGGTGAGAGTTAGGGTTAGGATTAGGGTGAGGTTTGCCGTTAGGATGAGAGTGAGGTTGAGGGTTAGGGTTAGCGTGAGGGTGATGGTGAGGGTGAGGTTTAGAGTGATTGAGAGGTTTAAGGTTAGGGTGTGGTTAGGGTTAGTATTAGGGTTAGGGTGAGGGCTGGGGTGAAGGTGAAGTTTTGTGTTAGGGTTAGGGTTAGGGTGAGTGTTAGGATTAAGTTTAGGGTTAGGGTAAGTTTGAGGGGTAGTGTTAGGGTTAGGTTGAGGGTTAGGTTTAGTGTGAGGGTTAGGGCTAGAGTTAGGGTGAGGGTAAGGGTTAGGTTGAGGGTTAAGGTGAGGGTAGGTGTTAGGCTTAGGTTTAGGGTTAGGTTTAGGGAGAGTGTGAGGTTTAGGGTTAGGGTTAGGGTGAGCTTTAGGTTTAGGGTGAGAGTGAGAGATAGGGTTAGAGTTAGGGTTAGGGTTATAGTTAGGTTAGGGTTATAGTTAGAGTTAGGGTTAGGGTGAGGGTGAGGGTTAGGGTTAGATTTAGGGTTAGGCTGAGGGTGAGGGTTAGGGTTAGTGTTAGGCTGAGGGTGAGAGTTAGCGTTAGGGTGAGGATAGGGCTAGGGAGAGGGTGAGGGTGAAGGTGAGGGTGAGGGTGAGGATTAGGGTGACGGTTAGGGTTAGGGTGAGGGTGAGGGTTACGGTTAGGGTGATGTTTAAGGTGACGGTTAGGGTTAGGGTGAGTGTGAGGTTTGGGGTGAGGGTGAGGGTTAGGGTGTGGGTGAGGTTTAGTGTGAGAGTTAGGGTTAGGGTTAGGGTTCGGGTGAGGGTTAGGGTTAGGATGATATTTATGGTGAAGTTGAGGGTTAGGGTGAGTGTGAGGGTTCAGGTGAGGGTGAGAGTAAGGGTTTGCGTGAGGGTTAGGGTGAGAGTGAAGTTTAGCGTTAGCGTTAGTGTTAGGGTGAGGGTTAGGGTTAGGGTTAGTTTTAGGGTGAGGGTGAGGTTTAGGGTTAGGGTTAGGGTGAGGGTTAGGTTTAGGGTTAGGGTGAGGTTTAGGGTTAGGCTTAGGGTGAGGGTTAGGGTAAGGGTTAGGTTTAGGGTGAGGGTTAGGGTGAGGTTGAGGGTAAGAATGAGGGTTAAGATTAGTCTGAAGGTGAAGGTTAGTGATAGGGTTAGGCTGAGGGTGAGGGTTAGGGTTAGGGTGAGGATAGGATTAGGGTGAGGGCTAGGGTGAGGGTGAGGGTTAGACTGAGGGTGAAGGTTCGGGTGAGGGTGAGGATTAGGGTGACGGTTAGGGTTTGGGTTAGGGTGAGGGTTGCGGTTAGGGTGATGTTTAGGGTGCGGGTGAGGGTTAGGGTGAGGGTTAGGGTTAGGGTTAGGGTGAGGGTTAGGTTTAGGATAATATTTATGGTGAAGTTGAGGGTTAGGGTGAGTGTGAGGGTTCAGGTGAGGGTGATTGTAAGGGTTTGCGTTAAAGTGAGGGTTAGGGTGAGGGTTAGGTTGAGAGTGAGGTTTAGTGTTAGCGTTAGGCTTAGGGTGAGTGTTAAGGTGAGGGTTAGTGTTAGGGTTAGGGTTAACGAGAGGGTGAGTGTTAGGGTGAAGATTAGGGTGAAGGTTAGGGTTAGGGTGAGGGTTAGTGTTAGTGTTAGGGTGAGGGTTAGGATTAGGATGAGGGTTCAGGTGAGGGTTAGGATTCGGATGAAGGTTACGCTGAGGGGTAGGGTTAGGGTTAGGGTGAGGGTGAGGTTGAGGGTGCGGGTTTCGGTTACATAAGATTTAGGGTTAGGGTGAGTTTTAGGCTGAGGGTGAGGGTTAGGGTGAGTGTGAGGGTTAGGATTAGAGTGAGGGTTAGGGTTAGGTTTAGGGTTAGGGTGAGGGCTAGGGTGAAGGTGAGGTTTAGGGTTAGGGATAGGGTTAGGTTTAGGGTGAGGGTGAGGGTTAGGGTTAGGATTAGGTTTAGGGTTCTTATTAGGGTTAGGGCTAGGTTGAGGGTTAGGGTTAGGATGAGGGTGATGGTTAGAGTTAGGGTTAGTGTTAGGGTGAGGGTTAGGGTTAGGGTTAGGGTTATGGTGAGGGTTAGGGTTATGGTGAGTGTTAGGGTTAGGATGAGGTTTAGGAAGAGATTTAGGGTTAGGGTGAGGATGAGGTTGAGGGTTAGGGTTAGGGTTAGGGTTAGAGTTAGTGTGAGGGTGAGGGTGACGTTTAGGGTGTGGGTGAGGGTTAGGGTTATGGTGAGGTTTAGGGTGTGGGTGAGAGTTAGGGTTAGCGTTAGGTTTATGATAAGGTTTAGGGTGAGGGTTAGGGTTAGTGTTAGTGTGAGGCTGAGGGTTAGGGTAAGATTTAGCGTGAGGGTTAGGGTTAGGGTGAGGTTTAGGGATAGTGTTAGGGTTAGTGTGAGGGTGAGGGTGAGGGTTAGGGTTAGGGTTAAGATTAGAGTTAATGTGAGGATGATGGTGAGGTTTAGGGTTCGGATTAGGATTATTGTTATTGTTAGGCTGATGTTGAGGGTGAGGGTGAGGGTGAGGTTTATGGTTAGGGTGAGGTTTAGTAGTAGGGAAAGGGTTAGGGTTAGGATTAGGCTGAGGGTGAGGATGAGGGTGAGGGTGAGTGTTAGGGTTAGTGTGAGGGTTAGGGTTAGGTTTAGGGTTAGGGTTAGGGTGAGGTTTAGTGTTAGGTTTAGGGTTAGGGTGAGAGTAATTGTGAGGGTGTGCGTGAGGGTTAGGGTTAGGGTTATTCTGAGGATGACGGTTACGTTTAGGGTGAGGGTGAGGGTTAGGGTGAGGGCTAGGGTGAGTTGGAGGGTTAGGTTGAGGGTGGATGTGAGGGTGAGGGTGCATGTGAGGGTGAGGGTGAGAGTTAGGTTTAGGATTCGTGTTAGGGTTACGGTTAGTGTGATGTTTAGGGTGAGGGTGAGGGTTAGGGTGAGTGTGAGGGTGAGGGTGAGGGATAGGGTGAGGGTTAGGTTTAGGGTTACGGTTAGAGTGAGGGTGAGGGTGAGTGTAAGGTTTAGTATTATGGTTAGGGTTAGGGTTAGGCTTACGGTGAGGGTGAGGGTGAGGGTTCGGGTGAGGTTTACGGTGTGGATGAGGGCTAGGGTCAGGGTGAGGTTTAGGGTGATGGTGAGGGTTAGGGTGAGGGTTAGCGTTAGCGTTATGGTTAGCATTAGGGTGAGGTTTAATGTTATGGTTAGGGTTAGGTGGGGGGTGAGTTTGAGGGTTAGGGTTAGGGTTAGCGTGAGTATTAGGGTTAAGGTAAGGATGAGGGTAAGGTTTACGGTGAGGGTGAATGTTAGTGTTAGTGTGAGTTTTAGGGTGAGTGTTAGGGTAAGAGTTAGGTTTAGTGTAAGGTTTAGGGTTAGGGTTAGAGTAAGAGTGAGGGTGAGGGTGAGGGTTAGGTTGAGGGTGAGGTTTACCGTTAGGGTTAGGGTTAGGGTGAGGGTTAGGTTTAGTGTTAGGGTGAGGGTTAGGCTGCGGGTGATGATGATGAGGGTTAGGTGTACGGTTAGGGTTAGGGTTAGGCGGAGGGTGAGGGTTAGGTTTATGGTTAGGGTTAAGGTTAGGCTGAGGGTGAGGGTAAGGGTGAGAGTTAGGGTTAGAATTAGGGTGAGGTTTAAGGTTAGGCTGAGAGTCAGGTTGAGGATTAAGGTTAGCGTGAGGGTGATGGTGAGGGTGAGGTTTAGAGTGATTGAGAGGGTTAGGGTTAGAGTGTGGTTAGGGTTAGGATTAGGGTTAGGGTGAGGGTGAGGTTTAGGGTTAGGGTTAGGGTTAAGGTGAGGGTTAGGGTTAGTGTTAGGGTGAGGGTTAGGCTGCGAGTGATGGTGATGATGAGGGTTAGGGTTAGGGTTAGGTTTAGGTTGAGGGTGAGGGTTAGGTTTCGGGTGAGGGTTAGGGTTAGGGCTAGGGTTAGCATGAGGGTTAGGGTTAGGTTTAGGGTTAGGGTTAGGGAGAGGGTTAGAGTGAGTGTTAGGGTTAGGGTTAGGGTGAGGTTTAGGTTTAGTGTAAGTGTTAGGCTTAGGTTTAGGGTGAGGGTGAGGGTAAGGGTTAGGGTGAAGGTTAGGGTGAGAGTGAGGGTTAGGGTGCCGGTGAGGGTAAGGTTTAGGCTTAGGGTTAGCGTTATCGTGAGGCTTATGGTTAGGGTTAGGCTTAGGCTTAGGGTTAAGGTTAGGGTTAGGGAGAGGGTTAGAGTGAGTGTTAGGGTTAGGGTTAGGGTTAGGATGAGGGTGAGTGTGAGGGTGAGGGGTAGGGTTAGAGTTAGGGTGGGGTTTAGATTTAGTGGAAGTGTTAGGGTTATGGTGAGGTTTAGGGTGTGGGAGAGGGTTAAGTTTAGGGTGAGGGTGATGGTTAGGGTGAGGGTTAGTGTTAGGGTGAGGGTTAGGGTGAGGGTGAGGGTGAGTGTTACGGTTAGGGTTAGGGTTAGGGTGAGGGTGAGGTTGAGGTTTAGGGTTAGGATTAGGGTTAGTGTTAGGGTTAGGCTTAGGTGAGGGCGAGAGAGAGTGGGAGGGTGAGAGTTAGAGTTTCGGTTGGGTTTAAGGTGAGGGCTAGGGTGTGGTTTGGGTGAGGGTGAGGGTTTCGGTTAGGTAAGGGTTTAGTTAGGGTTAGAGTGAGGATTAGGTTGAGGGTGAGGGTTAGGGTGCAGGTTAGGGTTAGGGTGAGCTTTAGAGTTAGGGTTAGGCTGAGGGTAAGTTTTGGGGTTAGGATTATGGTGAGAGTGAGGTTTATGGTTAGTTTGAGTGTTAGGGTGAATGTTAAGGTGAGGGTTAGGATTAGGGTTAGGGTGAGGGTGAGGGTGAGGTTTAGAGTTAGGGTGAGAGTGAGGAGTAGGGTTAGGGTTTCAGTTAGGGTTAGAGTTAGGGTGAGGTTTAGAGATGGGTTAGGATTAGTGTTAGTGTTAGTGTTAGCATTAGGTTTATTGTGAGGGTTAGGGTTAGGGTGAGGGTGAGGGTGTGGATTAGGGTTAGGGCTAGGTTTAGGGTGAGGGTGAGGTTGAGGGTTAGGGTTTGTGTTAATGTGAGTGTTAGGGTTAGTTTTAGGATGAGGGTTAGGCTGCGTGGTAGTTAGGGTTAGGGTGAGGTTTAGGGTGAAAGTGAGGGTTAGGGTGCCGGTGAGGGTAAGGTTTAGGGTTAGGTTTACTGATAGAGTGAGGCTTATGGTTAGGGTTAGGCTTAGGCTTAGGGTTAGGGTAAGGGTTAGGGTTAGGGTTAGGGAGAGAGTTAGAGTGAGGGTTAGGATTAGGATTAGGGTGAGGGTGAGAGTGAGGGTGAGGGGTAGGGTTAGGGTTAAGGTGAGGTTTAGTTTTAGTGTAAGTGTTAGGGTTAGGTTTAGGGTTAGGGTGAGGTTTAGGGTGTGGGAGAGGGTTAAGTTTATGGTTAGGGTGACGGTAAGGGTCAGCGTTAGTGTTAGGGTGAGGTTTAGGGTGAGGTTGAGGGTTACAGTTAGGGTTAGGGTTAGGGTTAGGGTGAGGGTGAGGGTGAGGGTAAAGGTTAGGGTGAAGGTTAGGGTGAGGGTGAGGGTTAAGGTTAGGATTATGGTGAGGGTCAGGGTTAGGGTTAGGTTTAGGGTGAGGGTGAAGGTTAGGGTGAGGGGTAGGGTTAGGGTTAGGGTAAGGGTTTGGGTTAGGGTGAGGGTTAGGGTTAGGGTTAGGGTTAGGGTGAGGGTGAGGGTTAGGGTGATGGTGAGGGTGAGGGTGAAGGTAAGGTTTAGGGTTAGGGTTAGGGTTAAGGTGAGTGCCAGGGGGAGGGTGAGGGTTAGGGTGATAATAAGGGTGAAGGTGAGGGTTTTGGTTAGGTAAGATTTAGGGTTATTGTTAGCGTGAGGATTAGGTTGAATGTGAGGGTTAGTGTGAGGGTTAGTGTGAGGGTTAGGGTTAGGGTTAGAGTTAGGGTGAGGGTTAGGTTTAGGGTTAGGGTTAGGGTGAGGGTTAGGGTTAGGGACAGGTTGAGGGTAATTGTTAGGTTGAGGGTTAGGGTGAGGGTGAGTGTTAGGGTTAGCGTTAGGGTTAGAGTAAGGATTACAGTGAGGGTTCACTTTAGGGTTAAGGTTAGGGTTAGGGTTAGGGTAAGTGTGAGGGTTAGGGTTAGAGTTAGGGTAAGTGTTAGGTTTAGGGTGAGGGTTAATGTTAGGGTTAGGGTTAGGGTGATGGTGAGGGTGAGGGTTAGGGTTAGGTTTAGTGTGAGGATAAGGGTTAAGGTGAGGGTTAGGGTCAGGCTGTGGGTTAGGGTGAGGTTGAGGGTTCAGGTGAGTGTTAGTGTTAGGGTTTGGGTTAAGGTGAGGGTTAGTTTGAGGCTTAGGATTAGGGTTAGAGTAAGAGTTACGGTTAGGTTGAGAGTTAGGGTTAAGGTTAGGGTTAGGGTGAGGGTGAGGCTTAGGGTTAGGGTTAGGGTTTGGGTGAGATTTAGGGTTAGGTTTATAGTTAGGTAAGGGTTAGAGTTAGGGTGAGGGTTAGGGTTAGGGTTAGGGTTATGGTGAGGGTTAGGGTGAGGGTTAGGGTGATGGTGAGAGTGAGGGTTAGGGTGAGGTTTAGGTTTAGGGTGAGGGCTACTGTGATGGTGTGGGTTAGGGTGAGTGTGAGGGTGAGAGTGAGGTTTACCGTTAGGTAAGGTTTATGGTTAGGGTTAGGGTGAGGATTAGGGTTAGGGTGAGGGTTAGGTTGAGGGTTAGGGTGAGGGTTAGGGTGAGGCTGAGTGTTAGGGTGAGGGTGAGGTTAAGGGTGAGGGTTAGGGTGTGGGTTAATGTTAGGTTTAGGGTGAGGGTAAGAGTGACAATGAGGGTTAGGGTGAGGGTGAGGATTAGGGTTAGGGTTAGGGTGAGGTTTAGGTTAGGGTGAGGGTTAGGGTTAGCGTTAGGTTTAGGGGGAGGGTTAGGGGGAGGGTTAGGGGGAGGGTTAGGGTTAGTGGGAGGTTTAATGTTAGGGTGAGGGATAGGGAGAGGGTGAGGGTGAGCGTGAGGTTGAGGGTGTGGGTGAGGGTTTTGTTTAGGTAAGGGTTAGGGTTATGCTGAGGATTAGGGTGAGGGTGAGGGTTAGGGTTAGGGTGAGTGTTAGGGTTAGGGTTAGGATTGGTGTTCGGGTGAGTTTTAGCGTTAGGTTTAGGATTAGGATTAGGATTAGGGTTAGGTTTAGGGTTAGGATTATTTTTAGGGTTTGGGATAGGGTTAAGGTGAGGGTGAGGGTTATAATTAGGGTTAGAGTGATGGTTAGGGTTCAGGTGAGGTTGAGCATTAGAATGTGGGTGAGGTTGAGGGTTAGGTTGAGGGTTAGGGTGACGGTGAAGCTTAGGGTGACTGTGAGGGTTAGGGATAGCTTTAGGGTGAGGGTTAGTGTTAGGGTAAGGTTTAAGGTAAGGGTAAGGGGTAGGGTTAGGGTTAGGTTGAGGGTCAGGGTTAGTGTGAGGGTTAGGGTTAGTGTTAGGGTTAGGGTTAGGGTTAGGTTGAGGGAAAGGGTTAGTGTGAGTGTTAGGGTGAGGGTAAGTGTTAGGGTTAACGTTAGGGTTAGGTTGAGGGTGAGGGTTAGTGTTAGGATTAGGGTTAGGGTTAGTGTTATTGTTAGGGCTAGGGTTAGGGTTAGGGTGAGTGTGAGGGTGAGGGTTAGCGTTAGGGTTAGGGTTAGGTTGAGGGTGAGGGTGAGTATTAGGGTTATGGTTAGGGTTAGGTTTAGGCTGAGGGAGAGGGTGAGGGTGAGGTAAAGGATTAGGGTTAGGGTTAGGGTTAGCTTTAGTGTTAGGGTGAGGGTGAGGGTTAGGGTGAGGGTTAAGGTTAGGGTTAGGGTGAGGGTTAGTTTTAGGGTGAGGATTAGGGTTAGGGATACAGTTAGGGTTAGTGTGAGGTTAAAGGTTAGGGTGAGGATTAGGGTGCGGGTGAGGGTTAGGGTTAGGGTTAGGGTGAGGGTGAGGGCTAGTGTTAGGATTAGGGTTAGGGATAGGGTTAGGGCTATTGTTAGGGCTAGGGTTAGGATTATTGTGAGTGTGAGGGTGAGTTTTAGCGTTAGGGTTAGGGTGAGGGTTATTATTAGAGTGAGGTTTAAATTGAGGGTGAGTGTTAGTGTGAGGGTTAGGGTTAGGGTGAGGGTTAGGTTTATAGTTAGGTTGAGGGGTAGGGTTAGGTTGATGTTTAGGGTGAGGGTGAGGCTTAGGGTGAGTGTTAGGGTTCGGGTGAGGGTGAGGATGAGGGTGATTGTTAGGGTTAGGATTACGGTTAGGCTGAGGGCGAGGGTGGGGTTGAGGGTAAGTGTTAAGGTTAGGGTTAGGGTGAGGGTAAGTTTTAGTTTGAGGATTAGGGTTAGGGATAGAGTTAGGGTTATTGTGAGGATAAAGGTTAGGGTGAGGATTAGGGTGCGGGTGAGTGTTAGGTTTAGAGTTAGGGTGAGGGTGATGGCTAGTGTTAGGATTAGGGTTAGGGTTAGGGTTATTGTTAGGGCTAGGGTTAGGGTTAGGGTGAGTGTGAGGGTGAGGTTTAGCGTTAGGGTTAGGGTTAGGGTGAGGATGAGGGTGAGTATTAGGGTTAGGGTTACGGTTAGGCTAAGGGAGAGGGTGGGGGTGAGGGTAAGGGTTGGGGTTAGGGTTAGAGTGAGGGCTAGGTAGAGCATAAGTTTTAGTGTGACAGTGAGGGTGAGGTTGAAGATGAGGATTTCAGTTAGGTAAGGGTTAGGGTTATTATTAGGGTGAGGTTTAAATTGAGGGTGAGTGTTAGTGTGAGGGTTAGGTTTAGGGTGAGGGTTAGGTTTAGAGTTAGGTTGAGGGGTAGGGTTAGGTTGATGTTTAGGGTGAGGGTGAGGCTTAGGGTGAGCGTTAGGGTTCAGGTGAGTGTGTGAGTTAGGGTGTGGGTGAGGTTTAGGGTTACGGTGAGGATTAGTGTGACGGTGAGGGTTAGGTTGAGTGTGAGGGTTAGGGTTAGGTTTTGGGTGAGGGTTAGGGTTAGGTTTTGGGTGAGGGTTAGGGTTAGTTTTAGGGTGATGGTGAGGGTTAGGGTGAGGTGTAGGGTTAGGTTTAGGGTGAGTGTTAGGTTTAGTGTGAGGGTTAGGGTTAGGGTTAGGGTTAGGTTAAGGTTTAGGGTTAGGGTTAGGGTTAGGGTGAGGATTAGGGTAATGGTTCAGGTTCTGGTGAGGGTTCAGGTGAGGGTGAGGGTTTGGGTGTGGGTTAGGGTTAGGGTTAGGGTCAGGTTAGGGTGACGGTGAGGGTTAGGGTTATGGTGAGGGTTTGGGTTAGTGTTAGGGTGAATGTTGGGGTGAGAGTTAGGTTGAGGGGTAGGGTTAGGGTAGGGGTGAGCCTTAGGGTTAGTGTGAGGGTTAGGGTTAGTGTTAGGTTTAGGGTTAGTGTGAGGTTAAAGTTTAGGGTGAGGGTTAGTGTGAGGGTGAGGGTTTGGTTGAGGGTTAGGGTTAAGGTAGGGTTGGGGTTAGGTTTACAGTGAGGGTTATGGTTAGGGTGATGTTTAGGGTGAGGGTTAGGATGAGTGTGAGGTTTCGGGTGAGGGTGAGGGTTCAGGTGAGGGTGAGCGTTAGGGTGTGGTTTAGGTTTAGGGTTAGGGTCTGGTTAGGGTGACATTGAGGGTTACGGTGAGGGTGAGGGTTAGGGTTAGTGTTAGGGTGATTGTTAAGGTGAGGGTTAGGTTGAGTGGTACGTTTAGGCTTAGGGTGAGTGTGAGGGTTTTGGTGAGGGTGAGCTAGAAGGTTAAGGTTAGGGTTAGGATGAGGGTTGGGGTTAGTGTGAGGGTTAGGGTTAGGGTTAGTGTGAGGTTAAAGTTTAGGATGAGGGTTAGGATGAGGGTGAGGGTTAGGGTGAAGATTAGGGTGTTGGTTAGGGTTAGGTTGAGGGTTAGGTTTAGGTTTAGGATGAGGGTTAGGGTGAGGGTGAGGGTTAGGGTTAGGGATAGGGTAAGTGTGAGGGTTAGGGTTAGGGTTAGGGTTAGGGTTCGTGTGAGGATAAGGGTTAGGGTGAGGGTTAGGGTGAGGCTGTGTGTTAGGGTGAGGTTGAGGGTTCAGGTGAGTGTTAGTGTTAGGGTTAGGGTTAAGGTAAGGGTTAGTGTGAGGCTTAGGATTAGGGTTAGGGTAAGGGTTAGGGTTAGGGTGAGAGTTAGGGTTAAGGTTAGGGTTAGGGTGAGGGTGAGTCTTAGGGATAGGGTTAGGGTTAGGGTGAGATTTAGGGTTAGGGTTAGGGTTAGGTAAGGGTTAGAGTTACGGTGAGGGTTGGGGTTAGGATTAGGGTTATGGTGAGGGTTAGGGTGAGGGTTAGAGTGATGGTGAGGGTGAGGGTTAGGGTGAGGTTTAGGTTTAGGGTGAGGGCTACTGTGATGGTGAGTGTTAGGGTGAGTGTGAGGGTGAGAGTGAGGTTTACCGTTAGGTAAGGGTTAGGGTTAGAGTTAGGGTGAGGTTTAGGTTTAGGGTGAGGGTTAGGTTGAGGTTTAGGGTGAGGCTGAGTGTTAGGGTGGGGGTGAGTGTTCAGGTGAGGGTGAGGGTTAGGGTGTGGGTTAATGTTAGGTTTAGGGTGAGGGTTAGAGTGACGATGAGGGTTAGGCTGAGAGTGAGGATTAGGGTTAGGATTAGGGTGAGGTTTAGGTTAGGGTGAGGGTGAGGATGACAGTTAGGGTTAGGGTTAGAGTTATGGTGAGGGTGAGGGTTAGGGTGACGGTGAGGAAGAGGGTTTCAGTTAGGTAAGTGTTAGGGTTAGGTTTAGGGTGAGGATTAGGGTGAGGTTGAGTGTTAGGGTGATGGTCAGGGTTAGGGTGAGGGTTATGGTTAGGGTGATGTTTAGGGTGAGGTTGAGGATTAGGGTGAAGTTGAGGGTTCGTGTGAGGGTTAGGGTTAGGGTGTGGGTGAGGATTAGGCTTAGGGTGAGGTTTAGGGTGATGGTGAGGGTTAGGTTGAGGGTTAGTGTTAGGGTGAGCGTTAGTGTGAGGGTAAGGGTTAGGGTGAGGGTTAGGGTGACGGTGAAGTTTAGGGTTAGGGTTAGGGTTAGGATTAGGTTGAGGGTTAGGGTTAGGGTTAGTGTTAGGGTGAGGGTGAGGGTGAGGGTTAGGGTTAGGGTTATGATTAGAGTGAGGGTGAGGGTGAGCATTTGTGTTAGGATTAGCGCTAGGTTTAGGGTTAGTCTGATGGTGAGTTCGAGTGTTAGGGTGAGGGGGAATGTTAGGTTTAGGGTAAGGGTTAGGGTTAGGGTGAGTGTTAGGTTTAGTGTTACGGTTAGGGTGAGGGTGTGGGTGAGGGTGAGGGTTAGGGTTTGGCTTAGGGTTAGGGTGAGGGTTAGTGTGAGGGTTAGGGTTAGGGTGTCGGTGAGGTTGAGGGTTAGGGTTAGGGTTAGTGTTCGGATAAGGGTTAGGGTGAGGGATAGTGTGAGGGTTAGGGTTAGGGTAAGAGTTAAAGTTAGAGTGCGGGTTAAGTTTAGGTTTAGGGTTAGGGTGAGGGTTAGGATTAGTGTGAGTGTTAGGGTTAGGGTGAGGTTGAGGATCAGGGTTATTGTGAGGGTGACGGTGAGAGTGAGGTTTAGGGTCAGGATTAGGGTTAGGGTGAGTATTAGGGTTAGGTTTAGGGTTAGGGTGAGGGTTAGTGTTAGGATTAGGGTTAGGGTTAGGTTTAGGGTTTTTGTTAGGGTTAGGGTTAGGGTTAGGGTTAGCGTAAGATTGAGGTTTCGGTTTAGCGTGAGGGTTAGGGTTAGGGTTAAGGTAAGGGTGAGGGTGAGGGTGAGGTTTAGGTTTAGGATTAGGGTTAGGGTTAGGGTCAACTGAGGGTGAGGTTGAAAATTAGGATTAGGGTTAGGGTTAGGTTTAGGGTGATGACTAGGTTGAGGGTAAGTTTTAGGGTGATATTTAGGTTGAGGGTGAGGGTGAGGGTTAGGGTGAGAGTTGGGGTTAGAGTTAGGATGAGGGTTAGGTTTAGGGTAAGGGTGAGAGTGAGGGTTAGGGTGAGGGTTAGGCTGAGGGTTAGGGATAAGTTTAGAGTGAGGGTTATGGTGAAGTTTAGCGTTAGGTTTAGGGTTTGGGTTAGGGTTAGGTTTAGGGTGAGTGTAAGGTTTAGGGTGAGGGTTAGGGTGAGAGTGAGTTATAGGGTTATGGTGATGGTAAGGGAAGGGTGAAAGTTAGGGTGAGGGTGAGCGTTAGGTTGAGGGTTAGGCTGAGTGGTAGTGTGAGGGATAGAGTTAGGGTTAGGGATAGAGTGAGGATTAGGTTTAGGGTTAGGGTGAGATTTAGGCTGCGGAGTATGGTTAGGGTTAGGCTGAGTGTTAGGTTTAGTGTGAGGGTTTGGTTAAGAGTCAGGGTTAGGGTTAAGGTGAGGGTTCGGTTGAGGGTGAGCGTTAGGGTGTGGTTGAGGGTTAGGGTTAGTGTGAGGGTTAGGGTTAGGGTTAGGGTGAGGCTGAGGGTAAGGGTTAGGGTGAGGGTTACAGTGAGGGTGAAAGTTAGGGTTAGTGTAAGGGTTAGGATTAGGGTGAGTGGGAAGTTGAGGTTTAGGGTTAGGGTGAGGGTTAGGTTTAGGGCGAAGATTAGAGTTAGTGATTGGGTTATGGTGAGGGTGAGGGTGAGGGTTAGGGTTAGGCAGAGAGTGAGGGTGAGGTTGAGGTTGAGGGTTAGGTTTAGGGTTAGGGTGAGGGCTAGGGTGAGGGTGAGGGTTAGTGTGAGGTTGAGGGTGGGGATTATGTTTACGTAAGGGTTATGGTTAGGGTGAGGATTAGGGTTCGGTTGAGGGTGAGGGTTCTAGTGAGGGTGAGTGTTAGGGTGTGGGTGAGGATTAGGGTTAGTGTGAGGGTTAGTGTTAGGTTTAAGGTGAGTGTGAGGGTGAGGGTTAGAGGTAGGGTTAGGGTTGGGGTGAGGGTTAGGATTAGGGTAAGTGTTAGTGTAAGGGTTAGGGTGAGGGGTAGGGTTAGGGTTAGCGTGAGCATTATGGTGAGGGTGAGGGTTAGGGTGCGGTTGAGGGAGAGAGTGAAGGTTAGGGTTAGGGTTAGGGTTAGGGTGAGTGTTAGGGTGAGGGTGAGGTTTCAGGTGAAGGTGAGGGTTAGGGCTAGGGTGAGGATTAGGGTTAGGGTTAGGGTTAAGGTGAGGGTTTGGGTTATGGTGATGTTTAGGTTTTGGGTGAAGGTTCAAGTGAGGGGGAGGGTTAAGGTTAGGGTTAGCGTGAGGGTTAGGGTTAGGTTTTGGTTGAGGGTGAGGGTGAAGTTTAGGGTGAGGTTGAGGTTGTGGATGAGGGTGAGGGTTAGTGTTAGGGTTACGGTTAGAGTGAGGGTGAGCGTTAGGTTGAGTGTGAGTGTTCGGGTGAGGGTGAGGGGGAGTGTGAGGATTAGGGTTAGGGTTAGGTGAGAGTTAGGCTGAGGGTGTGGGTGAGGGTTAGGTTTAGGATTAGTGTTTGGATTAGGGTTAGGCTAAGGGTGAGGGTTCAGGTTCTTGTTCGGGTTAGGGTTAGGATTAGGGTGAGGGTTCGGGGTAGGGTTAGGGTTAGGATGAGGGTTAGGCTGAGTGTTAGTATTAGGTGTAGGGTGAGGGTTAGTGTTAGTGTTAGGGTTAGGGTTACTATGAGGGTTAGGGTGAGGGTGAGGGTTTAGTTTAGGTAAGTGTTAGGGTTAGGTTAGGGTGTGGATTAGGGTGAGGGTGAGGGTTAAGGTGAAGGTTTGGGTTAGGGTGATGTTTAGGGTTTGGGTGAAGGTCTTAGTTAGCGGGAGGGTTAGGGTTAGTGTTAGCATGAGTGTTAGGGTTAGGGTTAGGGTTAGGGTTGGAGTGAGGGTGAGGGTGAGGGTTAGGTTTAGGACTAGAGTTAGGTTTAGGGTTAGTATTCGGCTAAGGGTGAGGTTGAGGGTGAGGGTTAGGGTTAGTGTGAGGTTTAGGTTTAAGGTTAGGGTAAGAGTTAGGGTTAGGGTGAGGGTAAGGGTTAGGTTGAGGGTTATGTTTAGTGTGAGGTTTAGGGTTAGGTTTAGGGTAAGAGTTAGGTTTAGGGTTAGGGTGAGGTTAGTGTGAGGGCTAGGGTGTGTGTGAGGGTTAGGGTGAGGGTTAGGGATAGGGTGAAGATTAGGATTAGGGTTAGGGTTAGGGTGAGGGTTAGGCTGAGGGATAGGGTTAGGGTTAGGTTGTGGATTAGGTTTAGTGTGAGGGTTAGCTTTCCAGTTAGGGTTAGGGTTAGGGTGAGGGTTATTGTGAGGGTGAGGGTTATGGTGATGTTGAAGGTTCGGGTGAGGATGTGGGTTAGGGTTTGGGTGAGGGTTAGGGTTAATGTGAGGGTTAGGGTTATGGTTAGGTTTACAGAGAGGGTAAGGGTTAGGATTAGGGTGAGGCTAGGCTGAGGGTTTGGGTTAGGCTTAGGTTTAGGGTGAAGGTTTGGGTTAGAATGAGAGTTAGGATTAGGGTTAGGGTTAGGGTTAGGGTGAGGATGAGGGTTAGGGTTAGGGTGAAGGTTCGAGTGAGGGTGAGTGTTAGGGTGTGGGTGAGGATTAGGGTTAGTGTGAAGGTTAGCGTTAGGTTTAGGGTGATCGTGAGGGTGAGGGTTTGGGGTAGGGATAGGGTTGGGGTGAGGGTTATGATTAGGGTAATGGTTAGTGTGAGGGTTAGGGTGAGGGGTAGGGTTAGAGTTAGGGTGAGCATTAGGGTGAGGGTGAGGGTTAGGGTGAGGGGGAGGGGGAGGTTGAAATTTAGGGTTAGGGTTAGGGTTAGGGTGAGTGTTAGGGTGAGGATGAGGGTTCGGGTGAGGGTGAGGGTTAGGGATAGGGTGAGGATTAGGGTTAGGGTTATGGTGAGGTTAAGGTTTAGGTTGAGGTTCAGTGTGAGGATGAGGGTTAGTTTTAGTGTTAGGGTTAGTGTAAGGGTTAGGGTGAGTGTTAGGGTTAGGGTTAGGGTTAGGTTGAGAGTGAAATATACGGTGAGGATTATTGTGAGGGTTATGGATAGGGTTAGGGTGAGGGTGAGGGTGAGGGTGAGGGTTTGGTTTAGGGTTAGAGTTAGGGTTAGGTTTAGAGTTAGGGTGAGGGTTAGGGTAAGCGTTAGGTTTAATATGAGCATTAGCCTGAGGGTTAGTGTTAGGGTTAGGGTTAGGGTGAGGGTTAGGGTTTGGTTAGGGTGAAAGTTCGTTTTAGGTTCAGGTTTATTATATGGGTTAGGCTGAGGGTTAGGGTTAGGGTTAGTGTGAGGGTTAGGTTTAGGGGTAGGGTTTGGGATAGGGCTAGGGTGAGTGTGAGGGTTAGGGTGAGGGTGCTGGAGAGGGTTTAGTTTAGGTAACGGATAGGGTTAGGCAAGGGTGAGGATTAGGGTGAGGGTGAGGGTTAAGGTGAGGGTGAGGGTTAGGGTGAGCTTTAGGGTTACGTTAGATCAGGGTTAGGATTAAGGTGAGGGCAAAGGTTAAGGGTGAGGGTTAGGATGAGGGTGAGGTTAAGAGTTAGGGATAGGGTTAGGGTGAGGTTAGGGTGAGGGCTAGGGTGAGTGTGAGGGTTAGTGTTAGGGTTAGGGATAGGGTGAGGATTAGATTTAGGGTTAGGGTTAGGGTATGGCTTAGGCTGAGGGGTATGATTAGGGTTAGGGTGAGAGTAGGATTTGTTGTGAGGGTTAGGTTTTGGGTTAGGGTTAGGGTGAGGGCTTGTGTGACTGTGAGGGTTAGGGTTAGGGTTAGGGATAGGGTGAGGATTAGGGTTAGGGTTATGGTTAGTGTGAGGTTTAGGCTGAGGGGTAGGGTTAGAGTTTGGGTGAGGGTTAGGTGTAGTGTGAGGGTTAGGTTTAGGGTTAGGGTTAGGGTTAGAGTGAGGCTGAGGTGAGGGTGAGTGTTAGGGTGTGGGTGAGGGTTAGGGTTAGTGTGAGGGCTATGTTTAGGTTTAGGGTTAGGGTTAGGCTTAGGGTGAGGGTAATAGTTAGGGTTAGGGTGATGCTGATGGTGAGGGTTAGGGTTAGGGTTAGGGTTAGGGTGAGGTGAGGGTTAGGGTTAGGGTTATGGTGTGGGTGAGGGCTGAGGTGAGGGTGAGTGTTAGTGTGAGGTTGAGGGTGAGGGTTAGGATTAGGAATAGGTTTAGGGTTAGGATTAGGCTGAGGGTGAGGGTGAGTGTGAGGGTTAGTGTTAGTGTTAGGGTTAGGGTGAGGGTTATGTTTACTCTGAGGGTTATATTTAGGGTTAGGTTTAGGATTAGTTTGAGGGTAAGGGGTAGGGTGAGGTTTAGGGTGTGGGTGAGCGTTAGGGTTAGGGTTAGGATTAGGGTGAGTGCCAGGTGAGGGTGAGGGTTAGGGTGAGGGTTTCTTTTATGTAAGGGATAGGGTTATGTTGAGGATTAGGGTGAGGGTTAGGTTTAGGTTGAGGGTTAGGGTTAGGGAGAAGGTTAGGGTTAAGGTTAGGGTGAGGGTTAGGGTTTGGATGATGTTTAGGGTGATTGTGAGGGTTAGGGTGAGGATGAGGGTTCGGGTGAGGGTGAGGGTTCGAGTAAGGGTGAGGGTTAGGGTGTAAGTGAGGATTAGGTTAGGTTGAGTGCTACCGTTAGGTGAGTGTGAGGATGAGGGTTAGGGGTAGGGTTACAGTTAGGTTGAGGGTTAGGATTAGGGTGAGGGTTAGTGTGAGGGTTAGGGTTAGGGTTAGGGTGAGGGAGAGGGTTAGTGTGAGGGTGAGTGTGAGGGTTAGAGTTAGGGTTAGGGTTAGGTGAGTTGGGGGATGAGGCTTAGGGTTAGGATTAGGGTTAGGGTTAGGGTGAGTGTTTTGGGTGAGGGTGAGGGTTCGGTGAGGGTGAGGGTTAGGGTTTGGGTGAGGGTTAGGGTTAGGGTGATCATTAGGTTTAGGGTTAGTGTAAGCGTTATGTTGAGGTTAAGGGTTTGGGTGAGGTTTAGTGTGAGGATGAGCGTTAGCGTTAGGGTGAGGGTTAGGGTGAGCGTTAGGGTGAGGGTTAAGGTTAGGGTTAAGGTTTGGGTGAGGGTGAGGTATGGGTTAGGGTTAGGGTGAGGGTGAGGGTGAGGGTAAGGGTTAGGGTAAGGGTTTGGGTTAGGGTTAGGTTTAGGGTCAGGGTCAGGTTGAGGGTTAGGTTTAGGTTGAGGGTTAGGGTTAGGGTTAGGGTTAGTGTTAGCGTGAGAGTTAGGTTTAGGTGATGTTTATTGTGAGGGTGAGGGTTAGGGTGAGTGTTAGGGTGACGGTGAGGGTTAGGGTGAGGGTTAGGGTTAGTGTTAGCGTGAGAGTTAGGTTTAGGTGACGTTTATTGTGAGGGTGAGGGTTAGGGTTATTGTTAGGTTTAGGTTTAGGGTTAGGGTGAGGGCTAGGGTTAGTGTGATGTTTAGGTTGAGGGTGAGGGTAGGGATAGGGTGAGGGTGAGGTTGAGGGTGAGGGTCCGGGTTAGGTTTAGGGTGAGGGTGAGGGTGAGGGTTAGGATTAGGAATAGGGTTAGGGTTAGGGTTAGGCTGAAGGTGAGGGTCAGGGTGAGGGTGAAGGTTAGGTTTAGGGTTAGGATTAGGGTTAGGGAGAGTGTTAGGGCGAGGGTGAGTGTTTGGGTGATTCTGAGGGTTAGGTTGAGGGTGAGCGTTATGGTTAGGGTGAGGATCATGGTTAGGGTTAGGGTTAAGGTTATGGTGAGGTTAAGGGTTAGGGTGAGGTTTAGTGTGAGGATGTGGGTTAGGTTTAGTGTTAGGTTTAGAGTGAGGGTTAGGGTGAGGGTTAGGGTTAAGGTTTGGGTTAGGGTGAGGGTGAGCTATAGGGTGAGGATTAGGGTTAGGGTGAGGGTAAGGGTTAGGTTTAGGGATAGGGTGAGGGTGAGGATGAGTGTTAGGTTTAGGTTTAGTGATAGAGTTAGGGTTAGGCTGAGGGTGATGGGGAGGGTGAGGGTGAGGATTAGGGTTAGTAAAAGGGTTAGGGTTAGGGTGAGTGTTAGTGTTAGGGTTAGGGTTAGGATGAGGGTTAGGCTGACGGTTAGGGTTAGGATTGGTGTGAGGGTTAGGGTTAGGGTCAGGGTTAAGGTTAGGTTTAGGGTTGGGATAAGGGTTAGGCTGAGGGTTAGGGTTAGGGTTAGTGTGAGGATTAGGTTTAGGGTTAGGTTAAGGGTTAGGGTGAGTTTAAAGTTTAGGGTGAAGGTTAGGGTGAGGGTGAGGGTTAGGGTTGGGGTTAGGATTAGGGTGAAGTTTAGGTTTAGGGTTAGGGTTAGGGTGAGGTTTAGGATGTGGGTAAGTGTTAGGGTGAGGGATAGGTTGCAGGTGAGCATTAGTTAAGGTTGAGTGTAAGGGTTATGGTGAAGATTAGGGTGAGGGCAAGGGTTAGGTTTAGCATTAAGGTTAGTTTGAGGGTGAGGGTTATGGTTAGTGTTTGGGTTAAGGTTAAGGACAGGGTGAGGGTTAGGTTTAGGGTTTGGTTTAGGGTGAGGGTTAGGCTGAGGGGTAGGGTTAGAGTTAGTGTTTGGGTTAGGTTTAGTGTGAGGGTTAGGGTTAGGGTTAAGGTGACAGTAAGGGTTAGGGTGAGGGTTAGGGTGAGTGTAAGGTGTAGGGTTAGAATTAGGGTTAGGTTTAGTGTTAGGATGAGGGTTAGGGTTAGGTTTAAGGTTAGGGTGAGGGTGAGGGTGAGGGTTAGGATTAGTGTTAGGGTGAAGGTTAGTGTTAGGGTGAGGGCTAGGGTGAGGGTGAGGGTTAGGGTGAGAGTGAGGGTGAGGTTTTGGATTAGGTATGGGTTACAGTTAGGGTTATGGTGAGGATTAGGGTGAGATGTGGATTAGTGTTAGGGTTAGGGTTAGGGTTAGGGTGAGGGTGAGGGTTAGGGTTAGGGTTAGGGTTAGTGTGAGGGTTAGGGTTATGGTGAGGTTAGGGTTAGGGTGAGGGTTAGGGTTATGGTTAGGTTGAGGGTTACGGTTAGGGTGACGTTTAGTGTGAGGGTGAGGGTTAGGGTGAGGTTGAGTGTTCGGGTGAGAGTTAGGGTTAGGTTTAGGGTTAGGGATATCGTGAGATTTAGGGTTAGGGTGCGGGTTAAGTTTACGGTTAAGGTTAGATGAGGGTGAGGATTGGGGTTAGGGTTAGGTTTAGGGTTAGGATAAGGGTTAGGCTGAGGGTTAGGGTTAGGGTTAGTGTGAGTGTTAGGTTTAGGGTTAGGGTTTGGGTTAGGTTAAGGGTAAAGTTGAGGGTGAGGTTTAGGTTGAGGGTGAGGGTTAGGGTTAGGGTGAGGTTTAGGGTGTGGGTAAGTGTTAGGGTGAGGGTTAGGGTGAGGGTGAGGGTTTGGGTTAGCATTAGGGTTAGGGTGAGTGTTCAGGTTCGGTTTAAGGTTTAGGGATAGGGGGAGGATTAGGGTTAGGGTTAGGTTTAGGGTGAGGTTTAGTCTGAGGGGTAGGGTTAGGATTAGGGTGAAAGTTAGGTTTAGTGTGAGGTTTAGGGTTAGGGTTAGTGTGAGGGTTAGGTTTAGGGTGAGGGTTAGGGTTAGGGGGAGGGTTAGGTAGAGGGTGAGGATGAGTGTTAGGTTTAGGTTTAGTGTGAGGGTTAGTGTTAGGGTGAGGGTTAGGTTTAGGGTGAGTGTTAGGATTAGGGTAAGGGTTAGGGTGAGGGTTAGGGTTAGGGTTGGGTTAGGGTGAGGGTCAGGGTGAGGGTTAGGGTTAGGTTGAGGCTTAGGGTTAGGGTTAATGTTAGGGTGAAAGTTAGGTTTAGGTTGATGTTTATTGTGATGGTGAGTGAGGGTTAGGGTGAGGGTGACTGTTCGTGTGAGGGTGAGGGTGAGGTTTAGGGTGTGGTTGAGGGTTAGAGTGAGGGTTAGGGTGACGGTGAGGGTTAGGGTGAGGGTGAGGGTTAGGTTTACGATTAGGGTTAGGGTTAGGGTTAGGTTTAGGCTTAGGGTTAGTGTGAGAGTTAGGGTGAGGTGTCGGGATAGGGTTAGGGTGAGGGTTAGGGTTAGTGTGAGGTTTAGGGTTAGGTTTAGGGTTAGGGTGAAGTTTAGGTTTATGGTTCGGGTTAGGGTGAGTGTTAGGGTGTGGGTAAGTGTTAGGGTGAGGGTTAGGTTGAGGATGAGCGTTAGGTTTCCGGTGAGGGTAAGAATAAGGATGAGGTTTAGGGTGAGGTTGAGGGATAGGTTGAGGGTTTGAGTTAAGGTTAAGGATAGGGTGATAATTTGGGTTAGGTTTAGGTTAAGGGTGAGGGTTAAGCTGAGGGTTAGGGTTAGGGTTAGGTGAGGGTTAGGTTTATTGTGAGGGTTAGGGTGACAGTAAGGGTTAGGTTGAGGGTTAGGGTGAGTGTGAGGTTTACGGTTAGCATTAGGTTTAAGGTTCGGGTTAGGATGAGTGTTAGGGTTAGTTTTAGAGTTAGAGCTAGTGTGAGGGTGAGCGTTAGGGTTAGGGTTAGGGTGAGGGTTAGTGTTAGGGTGAGGGCTAGGGTGAGGATGAGGGTTAGGCTGAGGGTGAGGTTTTTGGTTATGTAAGGGTTAGGGTTAGGGTTAGGGTGAGGATTAGGGTGAGGGTGTGGGCTAAGGTTAGGGTTAGGGTTAGGGTGAGTGTTAGGGTTACGGTGAGGGTTAGGGTTAGGGTGAGGTTTAGGGTTAGGTTTAGGGTGAGGGTTAGGTTTAGGGTGAGGTTTAGGTTTAGGGTGTTGTTTAGTGTGAGGGTGAGGGTTAGGGTGAGGGTGAGATTTAGGGTTAGGGTTACGAGTAGGGATAAGTTTAGTGTGAGGGTAAGGGTTAGGGCGAGTGTTAGGGTGAGGGTGAGGGTTAGGGTTATGGTGAGGGTTAGGGTTAATTTTAGGGTTAGGGTGAGGGTGAGGGTTAGGGTTAGCGTTAGGATTAGGGTTAGGGTTAGTTTGTGGGTTAGGGTGAGGGTAATGTTTAGGGTGAGATTTAGGGTGAGGGTGAGGGTTAGGGGTAGGTTGAGAGTAAGGGTTATGGTGAGGGTTAGGGTGAGCGTGAGATTTAGGGTTAGCATTAGAGTTAGGGTGAGGGTGAGGGATAGGGTGACGGTTAGCTTAGCATTAGGGATAGGCTGAGGATTTAGTTTAGTGTGAAGTTTAGGTTTAGGGTTATGGTTAGGGTTAGTGTGAGGGTAAGGGTTAGGGTGAGGGTTAGGGTGAGGGTGAGGTGTTTTTTTTAGCGTTAAGGATAGGGTGAAGTTAGGGTGAGGGTTAGTGTTAGGTTTAGGGTGAGGGTTAGGGTTAGGTTTAGGATGAGGGTTACCGATAGGGTGATGTTTATGGTGAGGGTGAGTGTTAGGGTGAGGGTGAGGATTAGGTTTTGGGATAGGGTTAGGGTTAGGGTGAGGGATAGGGTGAGGATTAGGGTTAGTGTGAGGGTTAGTGTTAGTGTTAGGTTGAGGGTTAGTGTGAGGATAAGGGTTAGGGGGAGGGTTAAGGTGAGGGTGAGCTGTAGGGTTAATATTAGGGATAGGGTGAGTGTTAGGTTGAGGGTTAGGTTTAGGGTGACGGTGAGGGTTAGGTTTAGGTTTAGGGTTAGGTTTAGTTTTAGGGTGAGGGTGAGGGTGAGAGTGAGGGTTAGGTTTAGGATAAGGGTTAGGGTTAGAGTTAGTGTGAGTGTTAGGGTGAGGATGAGGGTTCGGGTGATGATGAAGGTTAGGGTGTGTGCGAGGGTTAGGTTTACGGTGAGGATTAGGTTTAGGGTTATGTTGAGGATAAGGGTTAGGGTGAGGTTTAGGGTGAAGGTGAGGGTTAGGGTTAGCGTTAGGGTTAGTTTGAGGGTTAAGGTGAGGGTTAGGGTGAGGGTGAGGGTTAGTGTTAGGATTAGGGTTAGGATTAGGGGTATTGTGTGGATGAGGGTGAGGGTGAGGGTCAGGGTGAGGGTTAGGGTTAGGTAGAGGGTTAGGTTTAGGCTGAGGGGTAGGGTTAGAGTGATGTTTATTGTGAAGGTGAAGGTTAGGGTGAGGGTGATTGTTAGGGTGACGGTGAGGGTTCGGGTGAGGGTTAGGGTTAGGGTAATATTTATGGTGAGGTTTAGGGTTCGGGTAAGTTTTAGGGTTCGGGTGAGTGTGAGAGTTAGGGTGAGGGTGAGTTTGAGGTTGAGGTTGACTGTTAGGGTTAAGTTTAGTAGGAGGGTTAGTGTTACGGTGAGGATTAGGTTTAGGGTGAGGTTTAGGGTTTTGGTAAGGGTTAGGGTGAGAGTTAGGGTTAGGGTTAGGGTCAGGGTCAGGGTGAGGATGAGGGTTAGGGTTGGGGTTACGGTTAGGGTGAGTTTGAGGATGAGGCTTAGGGTTAGGATTAGGGTTTGGGTTAGGGTTAGGCTGAGGGTGAGGGTGAGGGTTAGGGTGAGGTTGAGTGTTAGGTTTAGGATTAGAGTGAGGGTTAGGTTGAGGGTTAGGGTTATTGTGAGGGTTAGGGTGAGTGTTAGGGTTAGGGTTAGGGTGAGGGTGAGGGTTAGGGTGAGGGTAAGTGTTAGTGTAACAGTTAGTGTGAGGGTAAGTGTTAGGGTTAGGGTTAGAGTGAGGTGTAGGGTGAGAGTTAGGGTTAGGGTTAGTGTTAGGGTGAGGGTAAGCCTTAGGGTGAGGGTTAGGGTAAGTTTGAGGGTGAGGGTGTGTTAGGGTTAAGGTTAGGTTTAGGGGAGGGTGAGGGTTACGGTTAGGCTTAGGATCAGGGTTAGTGTTATGGTGAGGGATAGTGTTAGGTTTAGTGTTAGGGTGAGTGTGAGGATGAGGCTTAGGTTTGGGGTTAAGGTTAGGGTGAGGGGTAGGGTTAATGTTAGGGTGAGGGTAAGGGTTAGGGTGAGCGTTAGGGTGAGGTGAGGGTTAGGGTAAGGGTTAGTATTAGGGTTAAGTTTAGGGTAAGGGTGAATATAAGGCTTAGTGTGAGCGTTAGGGTTCGCGTTAGGGTTATGGTGAGGGTTAGGGTGAGAGTTAGGGTTAGGATTAGGGTTAGGTTTAGGGTGAGTGTGAGGGTTAGTGTTAGGTTGAGGGTGAGGGTGAGGGTTAGGGTTAAGGTGAGGATTAGGGTGAGGGTGAGAGTTAGGGTGAGGGTTAGGCTTAGGGTTAGGGTTAGGGTGAGGGTGAGGGTGAGGGTGAGGGTGAGGGTTAGGGTTAGTTTTAGGGTGAGGTTAAGGGTTAGGGTGAGGGTTAGGGTGAGGGTGAGGTTTAGGGTGAGGGTGAGGATTAGGGTTAAGTTTAGGGTTAGGCTGAGAGTGATGGTGAGGGTGAGGGTTAGAGTTAGGATTAGGGTGAGAATTAAGGTGAGGCTGAGGGTTAGGGTTAGGGTAATGATGAGGGAGACAGTTAGGGTTAGGATTAGGGTTAGAGTTAGGGTGAGGGCTAGGTTGAGGCTGAGGGTTAGGGTGAAGGTTAGGGTGAAGGTGAGGGTTTTTGTTAGGTAAGGGATAGTGTTAGGATTAGAATTAGGGTTAGGGTAAGGGTGAGGCTTAGGGTGAGGGGTAGGTTGAGGATTAGGGTTAGGGTTAGCATTAGGTTAGGGTGAGGGTTAGGGTTAGGTGAAGGTAAGGGTTAGGGTGAGGGTTAGGGTTAAGAGTGAGGGTTAGGGTTAAGAGTGAGGGTTAGGGTTAGCGTGAGTGTTAGGGTGAGATTTAGGGTGAGGGTTAGGCTGAAGGTAAGGGTGATTGTGAAGGTGATAGTTAGGGTTAGGGCTAGGGTTTGGGTGAGGGTGAGGGTGAGGATTAGTGTTAGGATTAGTGTTAGGGTTAGGGTTAGGCTGAGGGTGAGGGTGAGGGTGAGGGTTAGGTGTAGGGTGAACGTTAGGGTTAGTGTGAGGGTTAGCATGAAGGTGAGTGTTAGTGTAAGTGTTAGGGTTATGGTGAGTGTGAGGGTGTGGGTGAGGGTTAGGGTGAGGGTGAGTGTGACAGCTAGTGTGAGGATTCGTTTTAGGATTAGGGTTAGGGTGAGGGCTAAGGTGAGGGTGAGGGTTAGGGTTAGGGTTAGGGTTAGGGTTAGGGTGGGGATTAGGTTTAGGGTAAGAAAGAGGGTTAGGGTGAGGGGTAGGTTTAGGGATAGTGTGAGGGTTAGGTTTAGTGTGAGGGTTAGAGTTAGCATTAGGGTTATTTGTATGGTTAGAGTTAGGCTTAGTGTGAGGGTGAGTGTGAGGTGAGGTTTAGGTTTAGTGTTAGGGTTAGGTTTAGGATGAGGGTGAGTGTGAGGATGAGGTTTAGGTTTAGTGTTAGTGTTAGGTTTAGGTTGAGAGTGAGGGTGAGGGTGAGGGTTAGGTTTGGGTTTATGGTTAGGGTTTGGGTAAGGCTGAGGGTCAGGGTGAGGGTGAGGGTTAGGGTTAGGGTTATGTTTAGGGTTAGGATGAGGGTTAGGGTGAGGGGTAGGGTTATTGTTAGGGAGAGCGTTAGGGTTAGGGTGAGGGTTAGAGTTAGGGTGAGGATGAGGGTTAGGATAAGTGTTAGGGTGAGGGTAAGGGTTAGGGTAAGGGTTAGGGTTAGGGTGAGAATAAGGGTTAAAGTGAGGGTTAGGTTGAGGGTGAGGGTTAGGGATAGCATTAGGCTTAGGGCGGGGGTGAGGGTAGGGTTAGGGTTAGGGTTATGGTAGGGCTATGTTGAGGGTGAGGGTTAGGGTTAGGATTAGGTATAGGGTGAGGATTAGGGTTATGGTTAGGGTGAGGGTTAGACTGAGGAATAGAGTAAGGGTTACGGTGAGGATTAGGTTTCCAGTGAGGGTCAGGGTTAAGGTTAGGATTAGGGTTAACGTGAGGGTTAGGGTTAGGTTTAGGGTGAGGGTTAGGGTAAGTGTGAGGGTTAGGTTTAGTGTGAGGGTTAGGGTTAGGGTTAGAGTTATGGTGAGGGTAAGGTTTAGGGTGAGGGTTAGGGTTAGCATTAGGGTTAGAGTTAGGGTGAGGATTAGGGTTAGGGTTAGGGTAAGGGTGACGGTGAGGGTGATGGTTAGGTTAAGGGTGAGGGTTAGGTTTAGTGTGAGGGTTAAGGTTAGGGTTAGATTTAGGGTGAGGGTAAGGGTTAGGGTGAGGGTGAGGGTTAGGGTTAGCATTAGGGTTAGGGTTAGGGTTAGGGTGAGGGTTAGATTTAGGATGAGGGTTAGGGTGAGGGTTAGAGTTAGGGTGAGGATGAGGGTTAGGATAAGTGTTAGGGTGAGGGTAAGGGTTAGGGTGAGGGTTAGGGTTAGGTTGAGAATAAGGGTTACAGTGAGGGTTAGGTTGAGGGTGAGGGTTAGGGATAGCATTAGGGTTAGCATGAGGGTTAGGGTGAGCTTGAGGTTTAGGGTTAGGTGAGGGTAAGGATTAGGGTGAGGATTAGGCTGCTGGTGAGGGTTAGGGATAGCATTAGGCTTAGTGTGTGGGTGAGGGTCGGGTTAGGTTTAGGGTTACGGTATGGCTATTTTGAGGGTGAGGTTTAGGTTTAGGATTAGGTATAGGGTGAGGATTAGCGTTATGGTTAGTGTGAGGGTTAGACTGAGGGGTAGAGTAAGGGTTACGGTGAGGATTAGGTTTCCAGTGAGGGTCAGGGTTAGGGTTAGGATTAGGGATAATGTGAGGGTTAGGGTTAGGGTTAGGTTTAGGGTGAGGGTTAGGGTAAATGTGAGGGTTAGGTTTAGTGTGAGGGTTAGGGTTAGGGTTAGAGGTGAGGGTAAGGTTTAGGGTGAGGGTTAGGGTTAGCATTAGGGTTAGAGTTAGGGTGAGGGTTAGGGTTAGGGTTAGGGTTAGGGTGATGGTGAGGGTGATGGTTAGTTTAAGGGTGAGGGTTAGGTTTAGTGAGAGGGTTAGGGTTAGGGTTAGATTTAGGGTGAGGGTAAGGGTTAGGGTGAGGGTTAGGGTGAGGGTTAGGGTTAGGGTTAGCATTAGGGTTAGGGTTAGGGTTAGGGTGAGGGTTAGGTTTAGGGTTAGGGTTAGGGTGAGAGTGAGGGTGAGGGTTAGGTTAAAGGTGAGGGTTAGGTTTAGTGTGAGGGTTAGGGTTAGGGTTAGATTTAGGGTGAGGTTAAGGTTTAGGGTGAGGGTTAGGGTGAGAGTGAGGGTTAGGGTTAGCGTGAGTTTTGGGTGAGTGTTAGGGTGAGGTTTAATCTAAGGGTTAGGTTTAGGTTTAGAGTTAGGGTGAGGGCTAGGGGGAGTGTGAAGTTTAGAGTTAAGGTTAGGATTAGGGTTAGGGTGAGGGTAAGGGTTAGGGTGAGGTTTAGGGTGAGGCCGAGGTTCAGCTTGAGGGTTAGGTTTAGGTTCAGGATTAGGATGAGGGTGAGGATTAAGTTGAGAGGTAGGGTTGGGTGAGGGTGAGGCTGAGGGTTAGGGTTAGGGTTAGGGTGAGGGTGAAATTGAGGGTTAGGGTTAGGGTTAAGTTTAGGGTTAGGTTTACGATTACGCTGAGGGTGAGGGTGAGGGTGAGTGTTAGGGTTAGTGTTAGGGTGAGGGTTAGGGTTAGGCTGAGGGTTAGGTTTAAGGTTAGGATGAGACTTAGGGTGAGGGGTAGGGTGAGGGTTAAGGTGAGCGTTAGGGTTAGGGTGAGGTTTAGGGTGAGGGTTAGGGTGAGTTAAGTGTTAGGTTGTGTGTTAGGGTGAGGGTGAGGTTTAGGATTAGGGTTAGTGTGAGGATAAAGGTTAGGGGGAGGTTTAGGGTGAGGGTGACCATTAGGGTTAGGATGAGTGTTAGGTTTAGGGTTAGGGTTAGGGTTAGGGTGAGAATTAGTGTTAGGGTGAGGGTGAGGTTTAGGGTTAGGTTTAGGAAGACGGTTAGGTTGAGGTTGAGGTTTAGGGTTAGGGTTAGGGTGAGGGTTAGGGTTAGTGTGAGGGTTAGGTTGAGGGTGAGGGTAAGGGTTAGGGTGAGGGTTAAAGTGAGGGTGAGGGTTAGGGTGAGGGTGAGGGTTAGGTTTAGGATTTGGGTGAGGGTTAGGGTGAGGGTTAGGGTTAGAGTGAGGGATAGGTTTAGAGAGAGGGTGAGGGCTAGGGTGAAGATGAGGGTTAGGGTGAGGGTTAGGGTGAAGGACAGGGTTAGGGTTATGGTTAGGGTTAGTGTTAGAGTGGGGGTTAGGATTAGGGTTAAGTTTACAGTTAAGGTGAGGATAAGGTTTTGGGTGAGGTTGAGGGTTAGTGTTAGCATTAGGGTTAGGGTAAGTGTTAGGTTGAGGGTAAGGTTGTGGGTGAGGGTTAGGTTTAGGTCTAGGGTTAGGGTGAGGGTTAGGGTTGGGGTTAGATTTAGGGAGAGGGTGAGGGTGAGTTTAAGGGTTAAGATGAGTGTTAGGGTGAGGGTGAGCATTAAGGTTAGAGTGAGGGTAAGGGTTAGGGTTAGGGTTAGGGAGACGGTTAGGGTGAGGGTGACGGTTATGGTTAGGTTTAGAGTGAGGGTTAGGGTTAGTGTGAGGGTTAGGTTTAGGGTGAGTGTGAGGGTGAGGGTGAGGGTTAAGTTTAGTGTGAGTGTTAGGGTTAGTGTGAGGGTTAGGGTTATGGTTAGGGTTAGGGTTAGGGTGAGGGTGAGGGTTAGGGTTAGGGTGAGGATAAGGGTTATGGTGAAGGGCACCGTTTGGTTTATTGAGAGGGTTAGGGTTAGGGTTAGTGTTAAGGTTAGGGTTAGGGTTAGTGTGAGGGTTAGTGTTTGGGTTAAGATTAGGGTTAGGGTGAGGATAAGGTTTAGGTTGAGAGTCAGGGTGCGGGTGAGGGTTAGGGTTAGCGTTAGGGTTAGGCTAAGGTTTAGGTTGATGAAAGGGTGAGGGCGAGGGTTAGGGTTAGGGATAGGGTTAGGGTGAGAGTTAAGGTTAGTGGGAGGGTTAGAGTGAGGGTGAGGGTTAGGTTTAGGGTGAGGATTAGGGTTAGGATTAGAGTAAGGGTGAGGGCTAAGGTGAGGGTGAGGGTTAGGGTTAGGGTTAGGGTGAGGTTAAGGGTTAGGGTGAGTGTTAGGGTGAGGGTGAGGGTTGGGGTTAGTGAGAGGGTAAGTGTTAGGGTGAGGGTTAGGGTAAGCGGGAGCATTAGGGTTAGGGTGAGGGTGAGGATTAGTGTTAGGGTTACGGAGAAGCTTAGGGTGAGGGTGAGGTTTAGGGTTAGGGTTATGGTGAGGGTTAGGGTTAGTGTGAGGGTTAGGGTGAGGGTGAGGTTAAGGGTTAGGGTGAGAGTTAAGGTGAGGGTGAGGATTAGGGTGAGGGTGAGCGTTAGGGTTAGGGTGAGGGTTAGGGTGAGAGTTAAGGTGAGGGTGAGGATTAGGGTGAGGGTGAGCGTTAGGGTTAGTGTGAGGGTTAGGGTTAGGGTTATGGTGAGGGTGATGGTTAAGGGAAATGGGAGGGTGAGTGTGAGGGTGAGGTTGAGGGTTAGGGTTAGGGTGAGAGTGAGAGTGAGAGTGAGTTTTAGGGTTAGGATTAGGGTTAGGGTTAGGGTTAAGCTGAGGGTGAGGTTGAGGGTGAGGGTTAGGGTTAGGTTGAAGGTGAGGGTTAGTGTTAAGGTTAGGGTTAGGGTGAGGGTTAGGGCGATGGTGAGGGTTAGGTTTAGGATTAGGGTGAGGGTTTGCATGAGGGTTAGGGTTTGGTTGAGGGATAGGGTTAGAGTGAGGGTGAGGGCTAGGGTTAAGGTGAGGGTTAGGGTGAGGGTTAGGGTGAGGGACAGGGTTAGGGTTATGGTGAGGGTTAGTGTTAGAGTGAGGGTTAGGATTAGGGTTAAGTTTACAGTTAGGGTGAGGATAAGATTTAAGGTGAGGGTTAGGGTGAGGTTGAGGGTTAGTGTTAGCATTAGGGTTAGGGTAAGGGTTAGGTTAGGGTAAGGGTGAGTGTTAGGGTTAGTGAGAGATTAAGTGTTAGGCTGAGGGTTAGGGTAAGCGGGAGCATTAGGGTTAGGGTTTGGGTGAAGATTAGGGTTAGGTTTAGGGAGAAGCTTAGGGTGAGGGTGAGGTTTAGGGTTAGGGTTAGGGTGAGGGTTAGGGTTCGAGTAGGGTTAGGGTGAGGGTTAGGGTTAGGGTGAATTTGAGGTTTAGGATGAGTGTTAGGGTTAAGGTTAGTATGTGTTTTATGTTTAGGGTTAGGGTGATGGTGAGGGGTAGAGTAAGGGTTAGGTTTAGGGTTAGGGTTAGGGTGAGCGTTTTGGTGATGTTAAGGGTTAGGGTGAGTGTTAGGGTGAGGGTGAGGTTTAGGGTTAGTGTGAAGGTAAGTATTAGGGTGAGGGTTAGGATGAGGTTGAGCTTTAGATTTAGGGTGAGGGTGAGGTTTAGTTTTAGGTTTAGGGTTAAAGTGAGGTTTAGGGTGATGGTGAGGGTTAGGGTTAGGTTTAGGGAGACGGTTAGGGTGAGGGTGAGTATTAGGGTTAGGGTTAATGTGAGGGTTAGGATAACGCTGATGGTTGGGGTGAGTGTGAAATTTAGGGTTAGGGTGAGTGTGAGGGTGAGGGTGAGGGTTAGGTTTAGGTTTAGGATGAGGCTTAGGTTGAGGTGTAGGGTGAGGGTTAAGGTCAGGGTTAGGGTTAGGGTGAGGGTTAGGGTGAGGTTAAGTGTTAGGTTGAGTGTTAGGGTGAGGGTGAGGGTAAGGGTTAGGGTGAGAGTTAAGGTGAGGGTGAAGGTTAGGGTGAGGGTTAGGGTTATGGTGCGGGTTAGTGTTAGGGTTAGATATAGGGTTAGGGTGAGGGTTAGGGTTAGGGTGAGGTTTAGGGTTAGGGTTAGTGTGAGGGTGAGGGTTAGGTTGAGGGTGAGGGTGAGTGTGAGGGTGAGGGTTAAGTTTGGGGTGAGGGTGAGGGTGAGGTTTAGGGTTAGGATTAGGGCTAGGGTTAGGGTTACCCTGAGTGTGAGGGTTAGGGTTAGGGTTAGGGTGAAGGTTAGGGTTAGTATGAGAGTTAGGGTGAAGGTGAGGGTTAGGGTTAGTTTTAGCGTTAGGGTATGGGTTAGCGTGAGAGAGAGGGTTATTGTGATTGTGAGGGTTAGGTTTAGGGTGAGGATTAGGGTTAGGTTAAGGGTTAGGGGGAAGGTGAGGTTTAGTGTGAGCGGTATGTTTAGGGTTAGTGTGAGGGTTAGGTTTAGTGTGAGAGTTAGGGTTAGGTTTAGGTTTATTTTTAGGTTTAGGTTTAGGTTTAGGGTGAGGGGGCGTGTGACGGTGAGGGTTATGTTTCGTGTTGGGGTTAGGGTTAGGCTGAGGGTGATGGTGAGGGTGATGGTTAGGGTTAGTGTTAGGTAGAGCGTTAGGGTTAGGGTGAGGGTTAGGGAGACGGTTAGGGTGAGGTTGAGGTTTAGGGTTAGGGTTAGATGAGGTTTAAGGTTAGTGTGAGTTGAGTGTAATGGTTAGGGTGAGCGTTAAGGTGAGGGTGAGGATTAGGGTGAGGGTGAGGGTTAGGTTTAGGGTGAGGTTTAGGTTTAGGGTTAGGGTTAGGGTGAGGGTTAGGGTGAGATTTAGGTTGAGGGTGAGGGTGAGGTTTAGGGTTAGGATTAGGGTTAGGGTTAGGGTTAGGCTGAGGGTGAGGGTGAGGGTGAGGGTTAGGGTTAGGTTTAGGGTGAAGGTTACGGTTAGTATGAGCGTTAGGGTGAAAGTGAGGGTTAGGGTTAGTCTTAGTGTTAGGGTAAGGATTAGGGTGAGTGTGATTGTTAGTGTGAGGGTGAGAGTTAGGTTTAGGGTGAGGATTAGGGTTAGGGTGAGGGCTAAGGTGAGGGTGAGGGTTAGGGTTAAGGTTAGTGTTAGGTTTAGGGTGACGGTGAGGGTTAGGGTGAGGGTGAGGTTAATGGTGAAGGGTACGGATAGTGTTAATGTGATGGTTAGGTTTAGTGTGAGGTTTAGGATTAGGGTTAGGGTTAGGTTTAGGGTGAGGGTGAGGGTGAGGGTGAGGGTTATGTTCAGTGTTAGGGTTATTGTTAGGCTGAGGGTGAGGGTGAGGTTTAGGGTTAGTGTTAGGGTGAGGGTTAGGCTTAGGGTTAGGATGAGGCTTAGGGTGAGGGTTAGGGTGAGCGTTAGGGTTAGGCTGAGGTTTAGGGTGAGGCTTAGGGTAAAGGTTAGGGTGAGGGTGAGGTTTACCGTTAGGATTAGGGTGAGTGTAAAGGTTAGGGTGAGGGGTAGGGTTAGGGTGAGGGTGAGGGTTAGGGTGAGGGTGAGGGTTAGTGTGAGTGTTAGGGATAGGGTTAGGATTAGTGTTAGGGTGAGGGTAAGGGTTAGGGTGAGGTTTAGTTTGATGGTGAGGGTTAGGGTTAGCATTAGGGTTCGGGTTAGCGTTAGGGTGAGGGTTAGGGTTATGGTTAGGGTTAGGGTGAGGGTGAGGGTTAGGTTAAAGGAGAGGATTAGGTTTAGTGTGAGGGTTAGGGTTAGGGTTAGAGTTAGGGTGATGGTAAGGGGTAGGGTGCACTTTAGGGTGAGAGTGAGGGTTAGGGTTAGTGTGAGTTTTAGGGTGAGGGTCAGGGTGAGGGTTAGGGTGAGAGAGAGGGTTAGATTTGGATTGAGGGTGAGGGTGTAGGTTAGATTTAGTGTTAGGGTGAGGGTTAGGGTTTGGGTGAGTGTTAGGGTTAGGCTTAGGGTTAGTGTGAGGTAAGGCTGAGGGTTAGGGTGAGGGTGAGCGTGGGGGTGAGGTTTAGGGTTAGGTTTAGGGTTAGGGTGAGGGTGAGGTTGAAGGTTAGGGTTACGATTAGAGTAAGGTTTAGTGTTAGGCTGAGGGTGAGGCTGAGGGTGAAGGTGAGGGTTAGGTTTAGGGTTAGGGTTTAGGTTAGGGTTAGTGTGAGGGTTTGGGTGAGGGTGAGTGTAAGGGTTAGGATGAGAGTTAATGTGAGCGTGAGGTTTAGGGTGAGGGTTAGGGTGAGGGCGAGGATTAGGGTGATGGTGAGCGTTAGGGTTAGGGTGAGGATCAGGCTTAGGATTAGGGTTAAGGTGAGGGCTAGGGTGAGGGTTAGGGTTAGGGTTAGGGTTAAGGTGAGGGCTAGGGTTAGGTTGAGGGTGAGTGTTAGCGTGTGGGTTAGTGTTAGGGTTAGGCTGAGGGTTAGGGCTAGAGTTAGTTTTAGTGTTAGTGTTAGGGTGAGGGTGAGGGTGAAGGTTAGAGGTAGGGTGAGGTTTGGGTGAAGGTGAGAGTGAGGGTGAGGGTTAGGTTTAGGACTTAGATTAGGGTTAGAGTTAGGCTGAGGGTGAGGGTGAGGTTGAGGGTTAGGTTTAGGGTTAGGTTTAGAGTGAGAGCTAGGGTGAGGGTGAGGGTGAGGGTGAGTGTTTTAGTTAGGAAAGTGTTAGGGTTAGGGTTAGTGTGAGGATTTGGTTGAGGATGAGGTTTAAGGTGAGGGTTAGGTTTAGGCTGTGGGTTAGAGTTAGGGGTAGAGTGCGGGTTAGGGTTAGGGTGATGTTTAGCGTGAGGCTTAGGGTGAGGTTGAGTGAGGGTTCGGGTTAGGGTGAGGGTGATGATGAGGGTGAGGGTAAGGATTTTGGTTAGGTAAGGGTTAGGATTAGTATTAGGGTTAGGTTTATGGTGAGGGTTAGGGTGAGGGTTAGGGTTAGGGTTAGAGTGAGCGATAGGTTTAGTGTGAGGGTGAGGGTGAGGGTTAAGGTTAGGGTGAGCGTGAGGTCAAGGGTTAGGGTGTGGGTTAGGGTGAGGGTGAGGGTTAGGATGAGGTGTAGGGTTAGGGTTAGGTTGAATGTGAGGGTTAGGGTTAGGGTTAGGGGTAATGGTAGTGTGAGGGTAACGTTTAGGGTTAGGATTAGGGTGAGGGTAAAGGTTAGGGTGAGGGTTAGGATTAGGGTTAGGATGTGGTTTAAGTTGAGGGTAAGGGATAGGGTTAGGATTAGGGTGGGGGTTAGGGTTAGTGTGAGGGTTAGGATTAGGGTTAAGGTTAGGGTTATGGTGAAGTTGAGGGTTAGGGATAGCGTTAGGGTTAGGATAAGGGTTAGGTTGAGGGTAAGGGTGATGGTGAGGGTTAGGGTTCGAGTAGGGTTAGGGTGAGGGTTAGGGTGAAGGTGAGGGTTAGGATGAGGTTTAGGGTTAGGGTTAGGGTTAGGATGAGGGTGACAGTTAGGGTTAGGGTGAGGGTGAGGGTTAGGGCAAGCATTAGGGTTAGGGTTAGGATTAGGGTCAGCGTTGGGGTGAGGTTAAGGGTTAGGGTGAGTGTTAGGGTGAGGGGGAATGTTAGGGTTAGTGTGACAGTAAGGATTATAGTGAGGGTAAGGGTGAGCGTGAGCATTAGGGTTAGGGTGAGAGTGAGGTCTAGGGTTAGGGTTAGGGTTATCATGAAGGCTATGGTGAGGGTGAGGGTTAGGGTTAGGGAGACGGTTATGGTGAGGGTGAGATTTAGGGTTAGGGTGAGTGTGAGGGTTAGGTTTAGGGTGAGGATGAGGCTTAGGGTGCGGTTTAGGGTGACGGTTAATGTGAGCGTTAGGGTTAGGGTGAGGGTTAGGGTGAGGTTAAGTGTTAGGGTGAGTGTTAGGGTGAGGGTGAGGGTTAGGGTTAGTGTGAGGGTAAGAGTTAGGTTGAAAGTTAGGGTGAGGGTGAGCATTAGGGTTAGGATGAGTGTGAGGTTTAGGGTTAGGGTTATTGTTAGGTTAAGCATTAGTTTTAGGGTGAGGGTGAGGCTTAGGGTTAGGTTTAGGGTTAGGGTTAGTGTGAGGGTGACGTTTAGGGTTAGGATTAGGGTGAGAGTAAGTGTTAGGGTGAGGGTTAGGGTGAGGTTTAGGGTTAGGGTTAGGATGAGGTTTAGGGTGAGGGTGAGGGATAGGGTTAAACTTAGGGTTTGGGTTAGGTTTAGTGTGAGGGTTAGGATTAGGGTTATGTGTAGGGTTAGGTTGAGGGTGAGGGTTAGGGTTAACGTTAGGGTTAGGGTAAGGATTAGGTTGAGGGTAAGGGTGAGGGTCAGGGTTAGGGTTAGGAGTAGGGTTAGGATGAGGGTTAGGGTGAGGGCTAGTGTGAAGGTGATTGTTAGGATGAGGTTTAGGGTTAGGTGTAGGGTCAGGATTAGGGTTACGGTTAGGGTTAGGTTGAGGGTCAGGGTTAGGGTAAGCTTTATGGTTAGGGTTAGGGTTAGGGTGAGCGTTAGGGTGAGGTTAAGGGTTAGGGTGAGTGTTAGGTTGAGGGTGAGGGTTAGGGTTAATTTGAGGGTAAGGATTAGGGTGAGGGTTAGGGTGAGGGTGAGTTTAGGGTTAGGGTGTTGGTGAGGTTTAGGGTGAGGGTTAGGATGACGGTGAGGATTAGGGTAAGGGTGAGTTTTAGGGTTAGGGTGAGTATGAGGGTGAGGGTGAGGGTTAGGTTTAGGGTTAGGATGAAGCTTAGGGTGAGGTGTAGGGTGAGGGTTAAGGTGAGCATTATGGTTAGGGTTAGGGTTTGGGTGAGGGTTAGGGTGAGGTTAAGTGTTAGGGTGAGTGTTAGTGTGAGGGTGAGGTTTAGGGTTAGATTGAGGGTAAGAGTTAGGGTGAGGGTTAGGGTGAGGGTGAGCATTAGCGTAAGGGTGAGTGTGAGGTTTAGGGTTAGGGTTAGGGTTAGGGTGAGCATTAGTGTTAGGGTGAGTGTGAGATTTAGTGTTAGGGTTAGGGAGAGGGTTAGGGTAAGGGTTAGGGTTAGGGTTAGAGTGAGGGTTAGGGTTAATGTGACGTTGTGTGTTAGGGTGTGGGTTAGGGTTCGGTTTGGGGTGAGGGTTAGGTTTAGTGTGAGGTTTAGGGTTAGTGTTATTTTTAGGGTTTGGGTTAGGTTGAGGGTGAGTGTGACGGTGAGTGTTAGGGTTAGGTTAGGGTGAGGTTTAGGGTGAGGGTGAGGTTGAGGGTGAGTGTTTTAGTTAGGAAAGTGTTAGGGTTAGGGTTAGGGTGAGGATTAGGGTGAGGGTGAGTGTTAGGGTGAGGATTAATGTTTGGGTGAGGGTCAGGGTGAGTGTTCTGGTTAGGATTTGGTTAGGGTTAGGGTGAGGTTGAGGGTGAGGGTTAGGGTTAAGGTGAGATTGAGGTTTAGGGTTAGGGTTAGGGCGAAGGTTAGTGTTAGGATGAGGTTTAGGGTTAGGGTTAGGGTGAGGATGAGGCTGAGGGTGAGGGTGAGGGTTAGGGTGAGGGTTAGAGTGAGGGTGAGGGTGAGGGTTAGGTTTAGGATTAGAGTCAGGGTGAGGGTTAGGGTGATGGTGAGGGTTTGGGTGAAGGTGCGGTTTAGGGTTAAGGTGAGTGTGAGGGTGAGGGTGAGGGTTAGGTTTAGTCTGAGGGTAAAGGTTAGGGTGAGGGTGAGCATTAGTGTTAGGGTGAGGGTGAGGGTTAGTGTTAGGTTTAGGGAGACGGTTAGGGTGAGGGTGAGGTTTAGGGTTAGGGTTAGATGAGGTTTAGGGTTAGTGTGAGGGTTAGGTTGAGGGTGAGTGTAAGGGTTAGGGTGAGAGATAAGGTGAGGGTGAGGGTTAGGGTGAGGGTGAGGGTTAGGTTTAGGGTGAGGGTTAGGGTTATGGTGAGGGTTAGCGTGAGGATTAGGGTTAGGGTGATGGTTAGGGTGATGGTGAGGGTTAGGGTGAGTGTTAGGGTTAGGGTGAGGTTAGGGTGAGGTTGAGGTTGAGGCTGAGGGTGAGGTTTAGGGTAAGGATTAGGGTTAGGGTTAGGGTTAGTCTGAGGTTGAGGGTGAGGGTGAGGTTTAGGGTGAAGGTTACGGTTAGTATGAGGGTTAGGGTGAAGGTGAGCATTAGGGTTAGTTTTAGTGTTAGGGTAAGGGTTAGGGTGAGTGTGATTGTTAGTGTGAGGGTGAGGGTGAGGGTTAGCGTGAGGATTAGGATTAGGGTGAGGGCTAAGGTTAGGGTGAGTGTTAGGGGTTAGGTTAGTGTTAGGTTTAGGGTGAGGGTTAGGGTTAGGGTGAGGGTGAGGGTTAGGGTGCCGGGTCCGCTTAGGGTTAGTGTGAGGGTTAGGTTTAGTGTGAGGTTTAGGGTTAGGGTTAGGGTTATGGTTATTTTTAGGGTTAGGGTTAGGTTTAGGGTTAGGGTGAGTGTGAGGGTGAGGGTTATGTTTAGTGTTAGGTTTATTGTTAGGCTGAGGGTGAGGGTGAGGGTGAGGTTTAGGGTTAGTGTTAGGGTGAGGGTTAGGGTTAGGGTGAGGGTTAGGTTCAGGTTTAGGATGAGGCTTAGGGTGAGGGGTAGGGTGAGGTTCAGGGTGAGCGTTAGGGTTAGAGTGAGTGTTAGGGTGAGGTTTAGCTTTAAGGTTAGGGTGAGGGTGAATGTTAGGGTTAGGATTAGGGTGAGCGTAACGGTTAGGGTGAGGGTTAGGTTTAGTGTGAGGGTGAGCGTTAGGGTGAGGGTGAGGGTTAGTGTGAGTGTTAGGAATAGGGTTAGGATTAGTGTTAGGTGAGGGTAAGGGTTAGGGTGAGGTTTAGGTTGAGGGTTAGGGTTAGCATTAGGGTTCGGGTTAGAGTTAGGGTGAGGGATGGGTTAGGGTTAGGGTGAGGGTGAGGGTTAGGTTAAGGGTGAGGGTTAGGTTTAGTGTGAGGGTTAGGTTTAGGGTTAGAGTTAGGGTGAGGGTAATGGTCAATGTGCCTATTAGGTTGAGAGTGAGGGTTAGGGTTAGCGTGAGTTTGAGGGTGAGGGTCAGGGTGAGGGTTAGGGTGAGGGTGAGGGTTAGATTTGGATTGTTGGTGAAGGTGAGGGTAAGGGTTAGTCTGAGGTTTAGGTTGAGGGTGAGGGTTAGGGTTTGCATTAGGGTCGGGTTAGTGTTAGGGTGAGGGTTAGGGTTAGGGTGAGGGTGAGGGTGAGGGTTAGGTTAAGAGTGAGGATTAGGTTTAATGTGAGGGTTAGGGTGAGAGTTAGGGTGAGGGTGAGGGTTAGGGTGCACGTGAGGGTGAGAGTGAGGGTTAGGTTTAGCGTGAGTTTTAGGGTGAGGGTCAGGGTGAGGGTTAGGTTGAGAGTGACGTTTAGATTTGGATTGAGAGAGAGGGTGAGGGTTAGGGTTAGGGTTAGGCTAAGGGTTAGGGTTTGGGTGAGTGTTAGGGTTAGGGTTAGGGTTAGTATGAGGGTGAGGTTGAGGATTAGGGTGAGGGTGAGCGTGAGGGTGAGGGTGAGGGTGAGTTTTAGGGTTAGGTTTAGGTTTAGGGTGAGGGTGAGGGTGAGGGTTAGGGTTATGGTTAGAGTTAGGGTTAGTGTTAGGCTGAGGGTGAGGCTGAGGGTGATGGTGTGGGTTAGGTTTAGGGTTAGGGTGTAGGTTAGGGTTAGTGTGAAGGTTAGGGTGAGGGTGAGTGTAAGGGTTAGGATGAAAGTTAATGTGAGCGTGAGATTCAGGGTTAGTGTTAGGGTGAGATTTAGGGTGAAGGTGAGGGTTAGGGTGATGGTGTTAGGGTTAGGGTGAGGATCAGGCTTAGGATTAGGGTTAGGTTGAGGGCTAGGTTGAGGGTGAGGGTTATTGTTAGGGTTAGGGTTAGGTTTACTGTGAGGGTTAGGGTTAGAGTTAGTTTTAGTGTTAGTGTTAGGGTGAGGGTGAGGGTGAGGGTTAGAGGTAGGGTTAGGTTTGGGTGAGGGTGAGAGTGAGGGTTAGGTTTAGGACTAAGATTAGTGTTAGGATTAGGCTGAGGGTGAGGGTGAGGGTGAGAGTGAGGGTTAGGGTTAGGGTGAGTTTTAGAGTGATGGTGAGCTTGAGGGTTAGGTTTAGGGTAAGGGTTAGGGTGAGTGTTAGGGTGAGGGTGAGGGTAGGGTTAGGTTTAGGATTAGTGTTAGGATTAGGGTTTGGGTGAGTGTTAGGGTTAGGGTTAGGGTTAGGGTCAGGGTTACGGTTAGGGTGAGGGTTAGGCTAAGGGTTAGGTTTAGGTTGAGGGTGAGGCTGAGCCTGAGGTTTAAGTTGAGGGTGAGGTGGAGTGTGAGGGTGAGGGTTAGGGTTCAGTTTAGGGTTAGGTTGACCGTGAGGGTGAGGGTTAGGGTTAGCATGAGTGTGAGGTTGAGGGTTAGGGTGAGGGTTAGGATGAGGGTTAGGGTTATTGTTAGGTTGAGGGTGAGGTTGCGGGTGAGGGTTAGGGTTAGGGATAGGGTGAGGGTTTGGGTGAGGGTGAGGGTTGGGTTGTGGGTGAGGGTTAGGGTAAAGGTGAGGGTTAGGTTGACAGGGAGGGTTCGAGTGAGGGCGAGGGTTAAGGTTATGGTTAGGTCAATGGTTAGGGTTCATATTAGTGTTATGGTGAGGGTTAGGGTGAGGGGTATAGTTAGGGTTAGTGTGAGGGTTAGGGTTAGGTTTAGGGTTAGAGTGAGGATAAGGGTTATGGTGAGGTTTAGGGTGAGGTTTAGAGTTAGGGTTAGAGTTAGGGTAGGGTTGAGGGTTAAGATGAGGTTTTGAGTTAGGGTGAGGGTGAGGGTGAGGGTTAGGTTTAGGGTGAGGGTTAGGGTTAGGGTGAGAGTTAGAGTTAGGGTTAGGGTGAGAGTGCAGGTTAGGGTTAGTGTTAGGGTTAGAATTAGGGTGAGGGTGAGGGTGAGGAATAGGGTTAGGATTAGGTTTAGGGTTGGGTTAGGCTGAGGGTGAGGGTGAGTATTAGGGTTAGGGTTAAGGTTAGGGTGAGTGTTTGGGTTATGCTTAGGGTTAGGATGAGGGCTAAGATGAGGGGTAGGTTTAGGTTTAGCATGAGAGTTAGGGTTATGTTGAGGGTGAGGTTGCCGGTGAGGGTTAGGGTTAGGGTTAGAGTTAGGGATAAGGTGACGGTTTGGGTGAGGGTGAGGGATGGGTTGTGGGTGAGGGTTAGGGTAAAGGTGAGGGTTAGGTTGACAGGGAGGGTTAGAGTGAGAGCGAGGGTTAAGGTGAGGGTTAGTGTGATGGTTAGGGTTCGTATTAGTGTTAGGGTGAGGGTTAGGGTGAGGGTTATAGTTAGGGTTAGTGTGAGGGTTAGGGTTAGGTTTAGGGTGAGGGTTAGGGTTAGGGTGAGAGTTAGAGTTAGGGTTCGGATGAGGGTGAGGGTTAGGGTTATTGTTAGGGTTCGAATTAGGGTGAGGGTGAGTGTGAGGAATAGGATTAGAATTAGGGTTAGGGTTAGGGTTAGGCTTTGGGTGATAGTGAGTGTTAGGGTTAGGGTTAGGATTAGGGTGAGTGTTAGGATTAGGATGAGGGTTAAGGTGAGGTGTAGGGTTAGGGTTAGGGTTAGGGTGAGGGTAAGGGTTAGGGTGAGGGTTAGGATGAGGGTGAGGGTTAGGGTGAGGGTTAGAGTTAGAGTGAGGGTTAGGGTTAGGGTGAGGGCTAGGGTGAGGATGAGGGTTAGGGTGAGTGTGAGGGTTAGGGTGTGAGTTAGGATTAGTGTTAGGGTCAGGGTTACGTTTAGGGTGAGGGTTAGGGTTGGGGTTAGGGTGAGGTTGAGGCTGAGGATGAGGTTTAAAGTGAGGGTGAGGGTGAGTGTGAGGGTGAGGGTGAGGTTTCGGGTTAGGTTTAGGTTGAGTGTTAGTGTTTGGATTAGGGTTAGGGTTAGGGTTAGGCTGAGGGTGAGTTTGAGGTTGAGGGTGATGGTTAGTGTTAGGTTTAGGGTGAGGGTTAGGTTTATTGTGAGGGTTAGGGTGAGGATGAAGGTAAGGGTTAGGTTGAGGATTATGGTGAGGCAGAGGTTTAGGGTTAGGGTTAATTTTAGGGTGAGGGTTAGGGTAAAGTTTAGGTTTAGGTTTAGGGTGAGGGTTAGGGTTAATGTTAGGGTTAGGTTTAGGGTAAGGTTTAGGGTTAGGGTTAGGTTTAGGTTTAGGGTGAGGGTTATGGCTAGGTTAGGGTGAGGGTTAGGGTTAGGTTTAGGGTTAGGGTGAGGGTGAGAGTGAGGGTTATGGTTGGGGTTAGGGTTAGGGTGAGGGTGAGGTTGACGCTTAGGTTTAGGATTAAGTTTTGGGTTAAGGTTAGGCTGAGGGTGAGGGTTAGGGTTAGCCTAAGGGTTAGGGTTAGGGTTAGGGTGAAGATTAGGATTAGGGTTAAGGTGAGGATTAGAGTGTGGGTGAAGTTTAGGGTGAGGGTTAGCGTTAGGGTGAAGTTTAGGTTTAAGATTAGGGTAAGAATTATGGTTAGCCTTAGGGTTAGGGTGCAAGTGAGGGTGAAGGTTAGGGTTAGAGTAAGGGTTAGGGTTAGGGTTACGGTTAGGGTGAGGGTGAGGGTTAGGGTGACGGTGAAGGTTAGGGTGAGGCTGAGGGTTAGGGTTAAGGTTAGGGTGAGGGTTAGGGTTAGGTTTAGAGTTACATTGATGGTTAGGTTGAGGTGTAGGGTTAGGGTTTGGTTTAGGATGAGGGTGAGGGTTAGGCTGAGGGTTAAGGTGTGAGTGAGGGTGAGTGTGAGTGTGAGGGTTAGGGTTAGGGTTATGGTTAGGGTGAGGTTGAGGATGAGGGTGAGGGTTAGTGTTAGGATTAGGGTTAGGGTTAGGATTAGGCTGAGGGTGATCTTTAGGGTGAGGGTAAGGGTTAGGGTTAGCGTTAGGGTGATGGTTAGTGTTAGTGTGAGGGTTAGGGTGAGAGTGAGGTTTAGGGTTAGGGTTAGGTTTAGGTTTAAGGTTAGGGTTAGATTTAGGGTGAAGGTTAGGGTAAATGTTAGGGTTAGGGTTAGGGTAAGGGTTAGGATGAGGGTGAGGTTTAGTGTTAGGGTGAGGTTTGGGGTTAGGGTGAGGGTTAGGGTTAGGATTAATGTTAGGGTGAGGGCTAGGGTGAGGGTAAGCGTTAGGATTAGGCTTAGCGTTAGGGTTAGGGTTAGGGTTAGGGTGAGGGGTAGGGTTAGGTTTAGGGTGAGGGTTAGCTTTCGTGTGATGGTTAGGGTTACTGATAGGGTTAGGGTGAGGGTAAGGTTTAGGGTGAGGGTTAGGGTGAGAGTGATGGTTAGGTTTAGCGTGATTGTTAGGGTGAGTGTTAGGATGAGGGTTAGGATTAGGGTTAGGTTTAGGGTTAGGGTGAGGGTTAGGGTTAGGTTTAGTGTGAGGGTAAGGTTTAGGGTGAGGGTTAGGGTGAGAGTGAGGGTTAGGTTTAGCGTGAGTGTTAGGGTGAAGGTTAGGGTGAGGGTTAGGGTTAGGTTTAGGGTGAGGGTGAGGGTTAGGGTTACGGTGAGCGTTATGATTAGGTTTAGGGTTAGGGTGAGCGTTAGGGTTAGGGTTAGGCTTTCCAATTAGATGTTCACCAGGAACATCCGGAGGCCTGCCGGCAGCCAGAATCTGAAATTCTTCCTAAGAAGCCTTGAAAAGGAGTGATACGCACCTATCTTGCAATAACTCAGAACCTCATTTTCAGTGTTTCTGGCAGAGGTCATTCAGCTGAACACAACGTTGGACTAATTAGAGCCTGACATAGCTAGTGCCATCCATATTCCTGGATGGACAGTTGTTGCGTCCGAAACAACTGAGGTGTAGTTCTACAAACATTCAGAGAGTACCATAAGTAGAGGTTCAACTTACTCCTCAGGTTGAATAGAGTGTAGCTGTCAAAGATTTAATCACTAGAGGGTTAGGGTTAGGATTCTTGCTAGAGTGAGGGTTAGGGTTAGGGTTTAGGGTTAGGTTAGGGTAAGTGTTAGGTTTATGGTGAGGGTTAGGTTTAGGGTTATGGTTAGGGTGAGAGCTAGGGTGAGGGTGAGTGTTAGGGTTAGGGGTAGGGATAGGGTGAGGATTAGGGTTAGGGTTAGGGTGAGTGTTATGCTGAGAGGTAGGGTTAGGGTTAGGTTTGGGCTGAGGGTGAGAGTGAGGGTTAGGGTTAGGATTAGGATTAGGGTTAGGCTGAAGGTGAGGGTGAAGGGGAGGGTTAGGGTTAGGGATAGGGTTAGAGTTATTGTTAGTGTAAGGGTGAGGGTGAGGTTGAGGGTGAGGTTAAGGGTTAGGGTTAGGTTTAGGGTGAGGGTGAGAGTGATGGTTAGGGTTAGGATTAGGATTAGGGTTAGTGTTAGGGTGAGGGTTACGGGGAGGGGGAGGGGGAGGGTTAGGGTGTTGGTGAGGGTTACGTTGAGGGTTAGGGTTAGGGTTAGGGTAATGGTTAGGGTTAGGGTGAGGTTTAGAGTGAGGGTGAAGGTTAGGGTTAGGGATAGGATTAGTGTGAGGGTTAGGGTTAGGGTTATTGCTAGGGTTAGGGGGAGGTTAAGGGTTAGGATCAGGTTTAGGTTGCGGGTGAGGGTTAGGGTTTGCCTGAGTGTTAGGGTGAGGATTAGGGTGAGGGTTAGGTTGAGGGGTAGGGTTAGGTTTAGGGTGAGGGTTAGGTTTAGTCTGAGGTTTAGTTTTAGGGTTAAGGTTAGGGTTATGGTGAGGGTAAAGGTTAGGTTGAGGGTTAGGGTTAGAGTTAGCGTTAGGGTGAGGCTTAGTGTTAGTGTGAGGATTAGGGTTAGGGTTATGTTAGGTTTAGGGGGATGTTTAGGGTAAGGGTTAGGATTAGGGGTAGGGTGAGTGTTCAGGTGAGGGTGAGGTTTAGAGTGTGGGTAACGGTTAGGGTTAGGGTGAGGGTAAGGGTGAAGGTGAGGGTTACGATGAGGGTGAGGTTTAGGGTTAGGTTTAGGGTTAGGGTGAGGATTAGAATTCGGGGTAGTGTGAGGGTTAGGGTGTGGGGTACGCTAAGAATTAGGGTGAGGGTTAGGGTTAGGTTTCAGGTTAGGTTGAGGGTTAGAGTCAGGGTGAGGGTTAAGGTTAGGGTGAGGGTTAGGTTTAGGTTTAGGGTTAGGGTTAGGATGTGGGCTAGAGTGGGGGTGAGGATGAGGGTTAGTGTTAGGGATAGGGTTAGGGTTAGGGTTACGGATAGGGTGAGGGTTAGGGTTAGGTAAGGTTTAGTGTGAGCGTTAGGGTGAGGGTGAGGGTTAGGGATAGAGTTAGTGTCAGGTTTGGGGTGAGGGTTAGGGTTAGGTTTAGGATTAGGTTGAGTGTTAGGGTGACAGTTAGGGTTAGAGATAGGGTTAGGTTGAGGGTTAGGGTGAAGATAAGGGTAAGAGTGAGGCTTAGGGTGAGGACGAGTGTTAGATTTAGGGTTAGGGTTAGGGTTTGCGTTAGGGTCAGGGTGAGGGTTAGGGTTAGGGTGAGGTTTAGGGTTAGGGTGAGGGTTAGGGTGAGGGTTAGGGTTAGGGTGAAGGTTAGGGTGAGGTGTAGGGTTAGGGTTATGGTGAGGTTTAGGGTGAGGGTTAGGATTACGGTTACGGTTAGTGTGAGGGTTAGGGTGAAGGTAAGGTTAAGTGTAAGGGTTAGGGTGAGAGTGAGTGTTAGGTTTAGGGTTAGGGTTAGGGTGAGTGTTAGGGTCAGGGTGAGTGTTAGGGTTAGGGTGAGTGTTAGGGTTAGGGTGAGGGTTAGGGTTAGCGTGAGGGTTTGGGTGTGGGCTAGGTTATGGTTAGTGTGAGGGTGAGGGTTAGTGTGAGGGTTAGGGTAAGGGTTATGGTTAGGGTGAGCATTAGGGTTATGGTTAGGGTGAGCGTTAGGGTCAGTGTTAGGGTTACGGTTAGGGTTAGGGTTAGGGTGAGGGTGAGGGTTAGGGTGAGGGTAAGGGTTATGGTTAGCATTTCGGTTAAGGTGAGGTTTAGTGTGAGGGTTAGGGTTAAGTTTAGGGTTAGAGTAAGGTTGAGGGTGAGGGTTAGGTTTAGGGTTAGGGTAAGAGTGTGGGTTAGGGTTTGGTTTAGGGTCAGGGTGAGGGTGAGGATGAGGGTTAGGGTTAGGATTAGGGTTAGGGATAGGGTTAGGCTGAGGGTGAGGGTGAGTGTGAGGGTTAGGGTTTGCGTGAATTTTAGGGTTAGGTTTGAGTTTAGGGTGAAGGTTAGTGTTAAGGTTAGGTTTAGGATGAGGTTTAGGGTGAGGGGTAGGGTTAGAGTTAGGGTGAGGGTTAGGGTTAGTGTGTGGGTTAGGGTTAGGTTTAGAGTTAGGGTTAGGTTGAGGGTAAGGGTTATTGTGAGAGTGAGTGTTAGGGTCAGGGTTAAGGTTAGGGTGAGGGTTAGGTTGATTGTAAGTGTTAGGCTGAGTGTGAGGCTGAGTGTGAGGGTTAGGTTTAGAGTTATGGTAAGGGTTAGGGTTAGTGTGAGGGCTAAGCAGAGGGTGAGTGTAAGGGTTAGGGTGAGGGTTAGGGTTAGGTTAAGGATTAGGGTTAGGGTTAGGGTTAGGTTGAGGATTAGGGTGAGGGTTAGGGTTAGGGTTAGGGGTAGGGGTAGGGTGAGGGTTAGGGTTAGGGTAAGGATTAGGGTGAGGGTAAGGGTTAGGGGGAAGGTTAGGTTGAGATTGAGGGTTACGGTTAGCGTGAATGTTAGGGTGAGGGTTAGGCTGAGCGTGAGGGTTAGGGTTAGGGTTAGGGTTACGGTTATTGTTAGGTTGAGGGTTGGGTTAGGATAGGATTAGGGTGAGAGTAAGGGTTAGGGGGAAGGTAATATTGACAATGAGGTTTAGGGTTAGCGTGATTGTTAGGGTAAGGGTTAGGGTGACGGTGAGGGTTAGGGTTAGGGTTAGGGTTAGCTTTATGGTTAGGGTGAGGGTTAGGGTTAGGGTTAGGGTTAGGGTTAGGGTGATGGTCAGGTTTAGTGTAAGGTTTAGGGTTAGTTTTAGGGTTAGGATTAGGGTGAGGGTAAGGGTTAGGGTGAAGTTTAGGGTGAGAGTGAGGGTTAGGTTTAGCGTGATTGTTAGGGTGAGGGTGACGTTTAGGGTTAGGGTGAGGGTAAGGATAAGGATGAGGGGAGGGTGAGGGTTTCCGTTAGGTAAGGGTTAGGGTTAAGGTTAGGATTAGGATGAGGGTGAAGATGAGGGTTAGGGTTAGGGTGAGGGTTAGGTTTAGGGTTATGGTGTGGGTTAGCGTTAGGGTTAGGGTTAGGGTGAGGGTTAGGGTTAGGATTAGGGTTAGGGATAGGGTTAGGCTGAGGGTGAGGGTGAGGGTGAGGGCTAGGGTTTGCGTGAGGGTTAGGGTTAAGGTGAGGGTTAGGATGACGGTGAGGGTTAGGGTGACGGTGAGGGGTAGGGTTAGGGTGAGGGTTAGGGTGAGGGGTAGGGTTAATGTTAGGGTGAGTTTTAGGTTTAGTGTGGGGGTGTAGGTGAGGGTTAGGGTGAGTGTAAGGTTACGTTTATGGTTAGATTGAGGGTTGGGGGAGGGTTAGGGTGAGGGTGAGGATGAGGGTTAGGTTTAGGATTAGGGTTAGGGATAGGGTTAGGCTGAGGGTGAGGGTGAGGGTGAGGGCTAGGGTTTGCGTGAGGTTTAGGGTTAGGTTTGAGTTTAGGGTGAAGGTTAGTGTTAGTGTTTGGTTTAGGATGAGGTTTAGGGTGAGGGGTAGGGTTAGGATTAGGGTGAGGGTTAGGGTTAGTGTGTGGGTTAGGGTTAGGTTTAGAGTTAGGGTTAGGGTGAGGTTAAGGGTTATTGTGATTGTGAGTGTTAGGGTAAGGGTTAAGGTTAGGGTGAGGGTTAGGTTGAGGGTTAGGTTTAGGGTTAGGTCTATTGTGAGGGGTAGGGTGAGGGTTATGGTTAGGCTTAGGGTTATGGTGAGGGTTAGGTTGAGGGTAAGTTTTAGGCTGAGCTTGAGGCTGAGTGTGAGGGTTAGTTTTAGAGTTAGGGTGAGGGTTAGGGTTAGTGTGAGGGATAGGCTGATGTTGAGTGTAAGGGTTAGGGTGATGGTTAGGGTTAGGTTGAGGATTAGGGTTAGGGTTAGGGTTATTTTGAGGATTAGGGTGAGGGTTAGGGTTAGGGTTAGGGGTAGGGTGAGGGTGAGGGTTAGGGTTAGGGTAAGGATTAGGGTGAGGTTAAGGGTTAGGGGGAAGATTAGGTTGAGAGTGAGGGTTAGGGTTAGCGTGAATGTTAGGGTGAGGGTTAGGCTGAGGGTGAGGGTTAGGGTTAGGATTAGGGTTAGGGTTATTGTTAGGTTGAGGGTTGGGTTAGGGTTAGGATTAGGGTGAGGGTAAGGGTTAGGGGGAAGTTTAGATTGACAATGAGGTTTAGGGTTAGCGTGATTGTTAGGGTAAGGGTTAGGGTGACAGTGAAGGTTAGGATTAGGATTAGGGTTAGGTTTATGGTTATGGTGAGGGTTAGGGTTAGGGTTAGGGTGAGGGTCAGGTTTAGTGTAAGGGTTAGGGTTAGTATTAGGGTTAGGATTAGGGTGAGGCTAAGGGTTAGGGTGAAGTTTAGGTGAGAGTGAGGCTTAGGTTTAGCGTGATTGTTAGGGTGAGGTTTAGGGTGAGGGTGACGTTTAGGGTTAGGCTGAGGGTAAGGTTAAGGATGAGGGGAGGGTGAGGGTTTCCGTTAGGTAAAGGTTAGGGTTAGGGTTAGGATTAGGGTGAGGGTGAAGATGAGGGTTAGGGTTAGGGTGAGGTTTAGGTTTAGGGTTATTGTGTGGGTTAGCGTTAGGGTTGGGGTTAGAGTGAGGGTGAGGGTGAGGCTTAGGGTTAGGGCGAGGTTTAGCGTGAGGGTGTGAGTTAGGGTTAGCCTTAGGGTTAAGGTGAGGGTTAGGGTTAGGTTTATGGTTAGGCTGAGGGTGAGGATTAGGGTTAGGATTAGGGTGATTGTGAGGGTGAGGGTTAAGGTTCGGTGAGGTTTAGAGTTAAGGTGAGTGTAAGGGTTGTGCAAGGGTTAGAGTTAGGATGAGGGTGAGGGTGAAGATTAGGTTTAGGAGTAGGATTAGGGTTAGGGTTAGGTTTAGGGTTAGGGTTAGGGTTAGACTGAGGGTGAGAGTGAGGGTTAGGTTTTGGGTTAGGGTGAGGGTTAGAGTTAGAGTTAGGGATAGGGTGAGGGTTAGGGTTAGGTTTAGTGTGAGGGTTAGGTTTAGTGTGAGGGTTAAGGTTCGGGATCGGGTTATGGTGAGAGTGAGGGTGAGGCTGAGGGTTAGGGTGAGGTTTAGCGTGAGGGTGTGGGTTAGGGTTAGCCTTAGGGTTAGGGTGAGGGTTAGGGTTAGGTTTATGGTTAGGCTGAGGGTGAGGATTAGGGTTAGGGTTAGGGTGAGTGTGAGGGTGAGGGTTAAGGTTTGGTGAGGTTTAGAGTTAAGGTGAGGGTTAGGGTTGGGCAAAGGTTAGAGTTAGGGTGAGGGTGAGGGTGAAGATTAGGTTTAGGAGTAGGATTAGGGTTAGGGTTAGGGTTAGGTTTAGGGTTAGGGTTAGGGTTAAACTGAGGGTGAGAGTGAGGGTTAGGGTTTGGGTTAGGGTGAGGGTTACAGTTAGAGTTAGGGATAGGGTGAGGGTTAGGGTTATGGTTATATTTAGGGTTAGGGTTAAGATGAGTGTTAGGGTGAGGGGTAGGTTTATGTTTAGGGAGAGGGTTAAGGTTAGTGTGAGGCTTGGTGTTAGGGTTCGGTGAGAGTTAGGGTTAGGGTGATGTTTATGGTGCGTTTGAAGTTTAGGGTGAGGTTGAGAATTCGGGTGAGGGTTAGGGTTAGGGTTAGAGTTAGGGTGAGGGGTAGGGTTCGGCTGAGAGTTAGGCTTCGGGTTAGGGATAGGGTGAGAATTAGGGTTAGGTTTATGGTCAGGGTGAGTGTTAGGCTGAGGGGTACGCTTAGGGTTAGGGTGAGGGTTAGGTTTAGTCTGAGGGTGATGGTTAGGGTTAAGGTTATGGTAAAGGTGAGGGTCAGTGTTCGGGTGAGGGTTAGGGTGATGGTGAGGGTTAGGGTTGGCATTTCAGTTAGGATGAGACTTAGGGTTAAGTTTAGGGTTAGGGTAAGGATGAGGGTAAGGGTTAGGGTTAGGGTTAGTGTGAGGCTTAGGGTTAGGTTGAGGCTTAGGGTTAGTATTAGCTTGCGGGTGAGGGTGAGGCTGAGGTTAGAGTGAGGGTAAGGATGAGGGTGAGGGTTATCATTAGGGTTAGGTTTAGGGTTAGTGTGAGGGTGAGGGTGAGCTTTAGGATTAGGATTAGGGTTAGGCTGAGGGTTCGGCTGAGGGTGAGGGTGAAGGTGAGGATGAGGTTTAGGGTGAGGGTTAGGGTGAGAGTAAGTGTTAGGCTGAGGGTTAGGGTGAGAGTGAGGGTTAGGGTTAGCCTGAGTGTTAGGGTGAGGGTTAGGCTGAGGGATAGGGTTAGGTTTAGGGTGAGTGTTAGGTTTAGTCTGAGGGTTAGGGTTAGGGTTAAGTTTAGGGTTAGGGTGAGGGTAAGGGTTAGGGTGAGAGTTAGCGTTAGGGTTAGGGTTAGTGTGAGTTTTACGGTTATTTGAGGATTAGGGTTATGTTTAGGTGCAGGGTGAGTGGTAGGGTTAGGGTTAGGGTCAGGATTAGGGTGAAGTTTAGGGTTAGGGTTAGGTTTAGGGTTAGGATTAGTGTGAGTGTTAGGGGTAGGGTTAGGTTTAGGGTTAGGGTGAGTGTAAGGGTTAGGGTGAGGTATAGGGTGAAGGTGAGCTTTAGTGTTAGACTTAGGGTTAGGGTGAGGGTTAGGGTTAGGTTTAAGGTTAGGGTGAGGGTGAGGGTTAAGGTTAGGGTTAGGGTTACGGTTAGTGTGAGGGTGAGGTTTAGGGTTTGGTGAAGATTAGAGTTAGGGTGAGGGTTAAGGTTGGGTAAGGGTTAGAGTTAGGGTGAGGGTGAGTGTTAGGGTTAGGGTTAGGGTTAGGATTAGGGTTAGGGTTAGGGTTAGACTGAGGGTGAGCATGAGGGTGAGGGTGAGGATTTGTTTTAGGGAGAGGGTTAGGGTTAGCGGGAGTGTTTAGGTTAGGGTTAGTTTTAGAATGAGTGTTAGGGTGAGGGGTAGGGATACGCTTAGTGTGAGGGTTAGGGTGAGGATGAGCGTTAGGGTTAAGGTTAGGTTTAGGGTGAGGGTAAGTGTTAGTGTGAGGGTTAGGGTGAGGGTGAGGGTTAATGTTACTGTTAGGGTGAGGGTTAGGGTGCAGGTTAGGGTGAGGGTTAGGGTTAGGTTTAGGGTTAGGGTGAGGGCTAGGCTTAGGGTGTGTTTTAGGGTCAGGGTGAGGGTTAGGCTTAGGTTGAGGGTTATGTTGAATGTGAGGGTTAGGATTAGGGTTAGGGTTAGGTTGATGGTTAGGGTGAGGTTTAGGGTTAGGGTTAGGGTTATTGTTAGGATAAGGGTTGGGTTAGGGTTAGGATTAGGGTGAGGGTAAGGGTTAGGGGGAAGGTTAGATTGACAATGAGGTTCAGGGTTAGAGTGATTGTTAGGGTAAGGGTTAGGGTGAGGATGAGGGTTAGGGTTAGGGTTAGGTTTATGGTTAGGGTGAGGGTTAGGGTTAGGTTTAGTGTTAGGATTAGGGTGAGGGTTAGGTTTAGTGTAAGGGTAGGATTAGGATTAGGGTTAGGATTAGGGTGAGGGTAAGGGTTAGGTTGAAGGTTACAGTGAGAGTGAGGGTTAGGTTTAGCGTGATTGTTAGGGTGAGGGTTAAGGTGAGGGTGAGAGTTAGAGTTTGGTTGAGGGTAAGTGTTAGGATGAGAGGAGGTTGAGGGTTTCTGTTAGGTAAGGGTTATAGTGAGGGTTAGGATTAGGGTGAGGGTGAAGGTGAGGGTTAGGGTTGGGGTGAGGGTTAGGTTTAGGGTTATTGTGTGGGTTAGCGTTCGGGTTAGGGTTACGTTGAGGGTGAGGGATAGGGTTAAGGTTACGGTTAGGGTGAGGGGAGGGTGAAGGTTTCCTTTAAGTAAGGGTTAGGGTTATGGTTAGGGTTAGGTTTAGTGTGTGTGTTAGGGTTGGGGTTAGAGTTAAGGTGATGGTAAGGGTTAGGGTGAGGGTTAGGTTGAGAGTGAGGGTTAGGGTTAGTGTGAGTTTTATTGTGAGGGTCACGATGAGGGTTAGGATTAGGGTTAGGGTTAGGGTGAGGGCTAGAGTGAGGGTGAGGGTTAGTTTTAGGGCTAGGGATAGGTTGAGGATTAGGGTGAGGCATAGGTTTAGTGTGAGAGTTAGGATTAGGGTTAGGGTTAGGGTGAGGGTAATGGTTAGGGTGAGGTTTAGGTTGAGGCTGAGGTTTAGGGTAAGGGTGAGGTTGAGGGTTAGGTTTGGGGTGAGGGTGTGGGTGAGGGTTAAGGTTAGGGTTATGGTGCGGTTTAGGGTTAGGGTGAGTGTTAGGGTTAGGGTTAGGGTGAGGGTGAGGGTGAGGTTGAGGGTTAGTGTGAGGGTGAGGTTGAGGTTTAGGGTTAGGGTTAGGGTGAGGGGAGGGTGACGGTTTCCTTTTGGTAAGGGTTAGTGTTAGGGTTAGAGTAAGGGCAAGGGTTAAGTTTAGGTTTAGGGTGATGTTTAGGGTGAGGGTGAGGATTAGGGTGAGAGTGAGGTTTTGGGTAAGGGTGAGGGTTAGGGTGTGGGTGAGGGTTAGGGTAGGGTGAGGTTCAGGATGATGGTGAGGGTTAGGGTGAGGGTGAGAGTTAGGGTTAGGGTTAGGGTTAGGGTTAGGCTGAGGGTGAGAGTGAGGGTGAAGGTGAGGGTGAGGTTTAGGGTTAGGGTTAGGGTTAGGGTGAGTGCTAGGGTGAGGGGGAGTGTTAGTGTGTGGTTGAGGTTGAGGGTGAGGAATTAGTTTAGGTTAGGGTTAGGGTTAGGGTTAGGGTGAGAATTAGGATGAGGGTGAGGGTTAGTGTGAGGGTTAGGGTTAGGGTGAGGGTTAGGGTTAGGAATGGTGTTAAGGTTAGGGTTAGGGTAAGCTTAGGGTTAGGATTAGGGTTATTGTTAGGGTTAGGGTTAGGGTTAGGGTGAGGGTGAGGGTTAGGTTTAGGATTAGGGTTAGGGTTAGGTTTAGACTGTGGGTGAGGGTTAGGGTGAGGGTGAGGGTATGGGTTAGTGTGATTGTTAGGTTTACGCTTACGTTTAGGGTGAGGATGTGGGTTAGGGTTAGAGTTAGGGTTAGGATGAAGGTTAGGGTGAGGGGTAGTGTCATGAGAGGTAGGGTTAGTTTAGGGTTTGGGTTTGGGTTAGGGTTAATGTTAGGGTTAGGGTGAGGGGTACGTTTAAGGTTAGAGTGAGGGTTTGGTTTAGTGGGAGTGTTAGGGTTCGGGTTAGGGTTAGGGTGAGGGTAAGGTTTAGGGTGAGGGCGAGGCTGAGATTTAGGGTTAGGGTGAGGTTGAGCTTGAGGGTTAGGGTTAGCGTTAGGGTTAGGGTGAGGGTGAGGGTTAGGTTTAGCATTAAGGATAGGGTGAATATTAAGATTAGGGTTAGGGTCAGGGTGAAGGTTAGGCTGAGGGATAGGGTTAGGGTTAGGGTGTGTGTTAGGTTTATTCTGAGGGTTAAGGTTAGGGTTTGGGTTAGGGTTAGGGTTAGGGAGAGGGAGAGGGTAAGTGTTAGGGTGAGGGTGGAGGTGAGGGTGAGGGTTAGGGTTAGCATTAGGGTTAGGGTGAGGGTTAGGGTTAGTTTGAGGGTAAGGGTTAGGGTTAGGGTTAGGTTGAGGGTGAGGCTGAGTTTTAGCCTGAGTGTGAGTGTGAGGCTTAGGTTTGGGGTTAGGGTTAGGGTTAGGTTGAGGTTTAGGGTGATGAGGAGGATTAGGGTTATGCTTAGGGTGTTGGTTAGGGTGAGGGTTAGGTTTAAGTGTAGGGTTAGCGTTAGGGTGAGAGCTAGAGTTAATGTTAGCGTTACAGTTAGGGTAAGGGTTAGGGTAAGGGTGAGGTTTAGGGTTAGGTTCAGGTTTAGGGTTAAGGTGAGGGTTAGGGTTAGGATTAGGGTTGGGGTGAGGGCTAGGGTGAGGGTGAGGGTTAGGCTTAGGCATAGGGTTAGGGTGAGGCTTAGGGTTAGGGTTAGGGTGAGTGTAAGGGTTAGGGTGAGTTTTAGGGTGAAGATGAGGTTTAGTGTTAGCCTTAAGGTTACGGTGAGGGTTAGGGTTAGGTTTAAGGTTAGGGTGAGGGTGAGGGTTAGGGTTATGGTTAGGGTTACGGTTAGTGTGTGGGTGAGGTTTAGGGTTTGGTGAGGATTAGAGTTAGGGTGAGGGTTAAGGTTTGGTAAGGGTTAGAATTAGGGTGAGGGTGAGGGTTAAGTTTAGGATTAGGGTTAGGGTTAGGATTAGGGTTAAGGTTAGGGTTAGACTGAAGGTGAGGATGAGGGTGAGGGTGAGGATTTGGTTTAGGGTGAGGGTTAGGGTTAGCGAGAGGGTTTAGGTTAGGGTTAGTTTTAGGATGAGTGTTAGAGTGAGGGGTAGGATAAGCTTAGGGTGAGGGTTAGGGTGACGGTGAGAGTTAGAGTTACGGTTAGTGTGAGGGTTAGGGTTAGGTTTGGGGTTAGGGTGAGGGTGAGGGTGAGGGTTAGGGTGAGGGTTAGGCTTAGGGTGTGGTTTAGGGTCAGGGTGAAGGTTAGGCTTAGGTTGAGGGTTATGGTGAGGGTGAGGGTTAGGATTAGGGTTAGGGTTAGGTTGATGGTTAGGGTGAGGGTTAGGGTTAGGTTTAGGGTTATTGTTAGGATGAGGGTTGGGTTAGGGTTAGGATTATGGTGAGGATAAAGATTAGGGGGAAGGTTAGATTGACAATGAGGTTTAGGGTTAGCGTGATTGTTAGGTTAAGGGTTAGGGTGAGGATGAGGGTTAGGGTTAGGGTTAGGTTTATGGTTAAAGTGAGGGTTAGGGTTAGGTTTAGGGTTAGGGTTAGGGTGAGGGTTAGGTTTAGTGTAAGGATTAGGATTAGGATTAGGGTTAGGATTAGGGTGAGGGAAAGGGTTAGGTTGAAGGTTAGGGTGCGAGTGAGGGTTGGGTTTAGCGTGATTGTTAGGGTGAGGGTTAAGTTGAGGGTGAGAGTTAGAGTTAATGTGAGGGTAGGGTTTATGATGAGGGGAGGATGAGGGTTTCCGTTAGGTAAGGGTTATGGTGAGGGTGAGGATTAGGGTGAGGGTGAAGGTGAGGGTTAGGGTTAGGGTGATCGTTAGGTTTAGGGTTATTGTGTGGGTTAGAGTTAGGGTTAGGGTTAGGGTTAAGGTAAGGGTTAGGGTTAGGATTAAGTTTAGGGTGAGGCATAGGTTTAGCGTGAGTGTTAGGATTAGGGTTAGGTTTAGGGTGAGGGTGAGGGTTAGGATTAGCGTTAGGTTGAGGGTTAGGGTTAGGGTGAGGGTGAGGGTTAGGGTTAGGATTAGGGTTAGGGCTAGTTTTAGACTGTGGGTGAGGGTTAGGGTGAGTGTGAGGGTTTGGGTTAGTGTGAGGGTTATGTTTAGGCTTAGGTTTAGGGTGAGGATGTGGGTTAGGGTTCGGGTTCGGGTTTGGATGAGGGTTAGGGTGAGGGGTAGTGTCATGTTTAGGGTTAGGGGAAGGGTTAGTGTGAGGGTTAGGGTTAGTGTTAGTGTTAATGTTAGGGTTAGGGTGAGGGTAAGTTATAGGGTGAGGGTGAGGCTGAGGTTTAGAGTTAGGGTGAGGTTGAGGGTGAGGGTTAGGGTTAGGGTTAGGGTTAGGGTGAGGGTGAGGGTTAGTTTTAGGATTAATGATAGGGTGAATATTAAGATTAGGGTTAGGGTGAGGGTGAGGGTTAGGCTGAGGGATAGGGTTAAGGTTAGGGTGTGTGTTAGGTTTATTCTAAGGGTTAGGGTTAGGGTTTGGGTTAGGGGTAGGGTTAGGGAGAGGGTAAGTGTTAGGGTGAGGGTTGAGGTGAGGGTGAGGTTTAGGATTAGCAATAGGGTTAGAGTGAGGTTTAGGGTTAGTTTGAGGATTAGGGTTAGGGTTTTGGTTAGGTTGAAAGTGAGTCTGAGGTTTAGCCTGAGGGTGAAGGTGAGGCTTAGGTTTAGGGTTAGGGTTAGGGTGAGGGTGAGCGTTAGGTTTAGGATTAGGGTTAGAGTTAGGGTTAGGTTGAAATTTAGGGTGAGGAGGAGTATTAGGGTTATCCTTAGGGTGTTGGTTAGGGTGAGGGTTAGGGTTAAGTGTAGGGTTAGTTTTAGGGTGAGAGCTAGTGTTAATGTTAGCATTAAAGTAAGGGTAAGGTTTAGGGTAAGGATGAGGGTTAGGGTTAGGTTGAGGTTTAGGGTTAGGGTGAGGGTTAGGGTTAGGATGAGGGTTGGGGTGAGGGCTAGGGTGAGGGTGAGGGTTAGGCTTAGGCTTAGGGTTAGGGTGAGGTTTAGGGTTAGGGTTAGGATTAGTGTGAGGTGTAGGCTTAGGGTTAGGGTGAGGGTTAGGGTCAGGGTTAGGGTTAGGGAAGGTTGAGGATAAGGGTTAGGTTAAGGGTTAGGGTGAGGGTGAGGGTTAGGTTTAGGGTGAGGTTTAGGGAGAGGGTTAGATTTAGGATTAGGGTTAGGGTGAAGGCTAGGGTGACGGTGAGGGATAGGGTTAGGCTTATGGTTAGGGTGAGGGTTAAGGTTAGGGTTATGATTAGGGTGAGGTGTAGGCTTAGTGTTAGGGTGAGGGTAAGGTTTTGTGTGATGGTTAGGTTTAGGGTTAGGGTGAGGGTAAGGGTTAGGTTGACAGTTAGGGTGAGAATGAGGGTTAGGGTTAGCATGAGTGTTAGGGTGAGGGTTAGAGTGAGGGTTAGGTTTAGGATTTGGATTAGGGTTAGTTGAGGGTGAGGGTTAGGGTTAGGGTTAGGATGAGGGTTAGGGTTAGGATTAGGGTAAGGGTTAGGGTTAGAGTGAGGGTTAGGTATAGGGTTAGGGTTAGGGTTATTGTTAGGGTTAGGTTTAGGCTGAGTGTGAGAGTGATGGTGAGGGTGAGGGTGAGGTTTAGCTTTAGTGTGAGGGTTAGGGTTAGGGTGAGGGTAAGGGTTAGAGTGAGGACTAGGGTGAGGGTGAGTGTTAGTGTGAGGGTGAGAGTGAGAGTGAGGGTTAGGGTTAGTGTTAGGGTGAGGGGAGGGTGAGGGTTTCCGATAGGTAATGGTTAGGGTTATATTTAGGGTGAGGGTAAGGGTTAGGGTGAGGGTTAGGTTTAGGGTTAGGATTACGGTTATTGTTAGTATTAGGCTGAGGATGAGGGTGAGGGTGAGGGTGAGGGTTAGGGTTAAGGTTCGGGTGTAGTACAGGGTTGGTGTGAGGGTTAGGGTGAGGGTGAGTTTAAGGGTAAGGGAGAGAGTTAGTGTGACCGTGAGGTTTAGGGTTAGGGTTAGGGTGAGGGTTAGGGTGAGGGTGAGGGTTAGGGTTAGGGTGAGGATTAGGGTTAGGGTTAGGGTTAGGGTGAGGGCTAGGGTGAGGGTTTGGGTTAGGGTTAGGTTTAGGGTGAGGGTTAGTGTTAGGGTGAGGCCTTGGGTGAGTTGAGCGTTAGGGTGAGGGTGAGGGTTAGGTTTAATGTGAGGGTTAGTGTTAGGGTGAGGGTAAGGGTTAGAGTGAGGGCTAGGGTGAGGGTGAGGGTTAGGCTGAGGGTTAGGGTGAGGGGAGGGCGAGGGTTTCCGATAGGTAACGCTTAGGGTTATAGTTAGGGTGAAGGTAAGGTTTAGGGTGATGATTAAGTTGAGGATGAGGGTTAGGGTTAGCGTTAGGGTTAGGGTTAATGTTAGCGTTAATGTTTGTGTTAGGTTGAGGGTTAGGGTGAGTGTTAGGGGTAGGGTTAGGTTGTGGGCTAGGGATAGGGTGATGTTTAGGGTGAGGGTGAGTGTTAGGGTGAAAGTGAGGGTTCGGGTGAGGGTGAGGCGTAATGTTTGGGTGAGGGTTAGGGTTAGGGTGAGGATTATGGTGACAGTGAGTGTTTGGGATACGGTTAGGGTTAGGGTGAGGTTTAGGGTTAGGGTTAGTGTTAGGGTGAGGTTTAGTGTGACGGATAGTGTTAGGGTTAGTGTGAGGGTTAGGTTTAGGGTTACGATGAGGTTTAGGGTGAGGGGTAGGGTTAGGGTTCGGGTGACCGTTAGGTTTAGCGTGAGGGTTAGGATGAGGGTTAGGGTTAGGGTTAGGATTATTGTTAAGGTGAGGTTAAGGTTTAGGGTGAGGGTTAGGGTGAGGGTTAGGGTGAGGGTGAAGGTTAGGATTAGGTTGAGAGTGAGGGTTAGTGTTAGCGTGATTGTTAGGGTGAGGGTTAGGTTAGGGTGAAATTTAGGGTGAGGTTTAGGGTGAGGGTTAGGTTTAGGGTGAGGGTCAGGTTTAGTGTAAGCGTTAGGGTTAGGGTTAGGATTAGGGTGAGGCTAAGGGTTAGGGTGAAGGTTAGTGTGAGAATGAGGGTTAGGTTTAGCGCGATTGCTAGGGTGAGGGTGAGCGTTAGGGTTAGGGTGAGGGTAAGGGTAAGGATGAGGGGAGGGTGAGGGTTTCCGTTAGGTAAGGGTTAGGGTGAGGGTTAGGTTTAGGGTTATTGTGTGGGTTAGCGTTAGTGTTAGGTTTAGGGTGGGGGTGAGGGTTAGGGTTTGGTTTAGGTTTAGGGTGAGGGTGAGGATGAGGGTTAGGGTTAGGTTGAGGGTGAGGTTGAGGGTGAGGGTTAGGGTTTGCGTGTGGTTTAGGGTTAGGGTTAGGGTTAGGGTTAGGGTTAGGGTGACGGTAAAGGTTGGGGGGAGATTAGGTTGAGAGTGAGGGTTAAGGTTAGCGTGAAGGTTATTGTGAGGGTTAGGGTGAGGGTGACGGTTAGGGTTAAGGTGAAGGTAAGGGTAAGGATGAGGGGCGGGTGAGGGTTACCGTTAGGTAAGGGTTAGGGTTAGGATTAGGATTAGGGTGAGGTGGAGGTGAGGTTAGGTTTAGGGTGAGGGTTAGGTTTAGGGTTATTGTGTGGGTTTGGGTTAGCGTTAGGGTTATGGTGAGTGTGAGTGTCAACGTGAGGGTGAGGGTAAGGGTTAGGGTTAGGGTTAGGGTGAGGAGAGGGTGATGGTCTCCTTTAGGTAAGGGTTAGGGTTAGGGTTATGATGATGGCTAGGGTTAGGGTTAGGGTGATGTTTAGGGTGAGGGTGGGGTTTAGGGTAAGGGTGAGCGTTAGGGTGTGTGTGAGGGTTAGGGTTAGGGTGAGGGTTAGGATGACGGTGAGGGTTAGGGTGAGGTTGAGGATTAGGGTTAGGGTTAGGGTTACGGTGAGTGTCAGGGTGAATGGTAGGATTAGGGTTTGGGTGAGGGTTAGGTTTAGTGTGAGGGATTGGGTGAGGGTTAGGGATAGGATGAGGCTGAGGGTAAGTTTTAGGGTGAGGTTTAGGGTGAGGGTGAGGTTTAGTGTGAGGGTTTGGGTTAGGAATGGTGTTAGTGTTAGTGTTAGGGTTATGGTTAGGGTTAGGGTAAGGGTTAGGGTTAGGTTTAGGGTTAGGGTTAGGGTTAGTCTTAATGTTAGGGTTAGGGTGAGGGTGAGGGTGAGGTTGAGGATGAGGGTGAGCGTTAGGGTTAGGGTTAGAGTTAGGGTGAGGGTGAGGTTTAGGGTTAGCATTAGGGTTAGGGTTAGGGTTAGACAGGGGGTGAGGGCGAGGGTGAGGGTGAGGGTTTGGGTTAGGGTGAGGGATAGGATTAAGGTTAGGGTGAGGATGAGGGTTAGGATTATGGTTAGGGTTAGGATGAGTGTTAGGCTGAGGGGTAGGGTCATGGTTAGGCTGAGGGTTAGTGTTAGTGTGAGGGTTAGGGTTAGGATTAGGGTTAGTGTTAGGGTTAGGGTGAGGGGTTGGTTTAGGTTTAAGGTGAGGGATAGGGTTAGGGTTAGGGTTAGGGTGAGGGTGAGGGTGAGGCTGAGGTTTAGGGCGAGGGTGAGGGTGAGGGTTAGGATTATGCTGAGGGTGAAGGTGAGGGTCAGGCAGGGTTAGTGTTATCATTAGGGTTAGGCTTATGTTTAGGCTGAGTGTGAGGTTGAGGGTGAGGGTGAGGGTAGGGTTAGGGTTAGGGTTAGGGTGAGGGCTAGGCTGAGGGTGAGGTTTAGGGTGAAGGTGAAGGTGAGGGTGAGGGTGAGGGTTAGGGTTAGGGTAAGTTTTAAGGTTAGAGTTAAGTTGAGGATTATTGTGATGTGAGGATTAGGGTGATGGTAAGTGTTAAGGTGAAGGTTAGGGTTAGGGTTAGGGTGAGTGTTCGGGTTAGGGTGAGGTTTAGGGTCAGCGTGAATGTTAGGATTATGGTGACTGTTCTTGTGAGGTTGAGGGTTAGTTTGTTGTAGAGGGTAAGGGTTAGGATTAGGGATAACGTGAGGGTGAGGTTTAGCGTTAGGGTTAGTGTGAGGATTAGGGTGAGGGTTAGGTTTAGTCTGAGGGTTAGGGTTAGGGTTAGAGTTAGGTCTATTGTGAGGGTTAGGGTGAGCGTGAGTGTAAGGGTTAGGTTGAGGTTTAGGGTGAGGGTTAGGTTTAATATTAGGGTTAGGGTTAGGGTGAGGGTAATGGTTAGGGTGAGGGTAATGGTTAGGGGGAGGTTAGGTTGAGAGTGAAGGTTAGGGTTAGCGTGAGTGTTAGGATGAGGGTTAGTGTGAGGGTGAGTTTTAGGGTGAGGTTTATGGTGAGGGTGAGGATTAGGGTTAGGTTTAGGTTTAGGGTTAAGGTTAGGGTGTAGATCAGGTATAATGTGAGGGTTAGGGTTAGGGTTAGAGTTAGGATTAGGGTGAGTGTAAGGGTTAATATGAAGGTTACAGTGAGAGTGAGGGTTAGGTTTAGTGTGATTGTTAGGTTGAGGGTTAGGGTGAGGGTGAGGGTTAGGGTTAGGTTGAGGGTAAGGGTAAGGATGAGGGGAGGGTGAGGATTTCCGTTACGTAAGGGTTAGGTTTAGGGTAAGGATTAGGGTGAGGGTCAAGGTGAGGTTTAGGGTGAAGGTTATGTTTAGGGTTATTGTGTGGGTTAGCGTTAAGGTTATGGTTAGGGGGAGGGTGAGTGTTACGGTGAGGGTTATGGTTAGGGTGAGGGCTAGGGTTCGGGTTAGGTTTAGGGTGATTTTTGGGGTTAGGGTGATTGCTAGTGTGAGGGTGAGGTTTCGGGTAAGGATGAGGTTTAGGGTGTGTGTGAGGGTTAGGGTTAGGGTGAGGGTTAGGATGACAGTGAGGGTTAGGGTGAGGGTGAGGGTTAGGGTTAAGGTTAGGCTTAGGGTGAGGGTTATAGTGAGGGATAGGGTTAGGGTTAGGGTGAGGGTTAGGTTTAGTGTGAGGGTTTGGGTGATGGTTAGGGATAGGAGGAGGCTGAGTTTAAGGGTTAGGGTGAGGGTTAGGATTTGGGTTAAAATTAGGGTTAGGGTGAGGATAAGGGTTAGGGTGAGGGTTAGGGTGTGGGTGAGAGTTAGGGTTACCGTTAGGATTAGGGTGAGGGTTAGGGTGAGGGTTAGGGTTAGGGTTAGCGTTAGGGTGAGGTTGAGGGTTAGGGTTAGGCTCAGGGCGAGGGTTAGGTTTAGGGTGAGGTTTAGGTTTAGGGTTAAGGTTAGGGTGTGGGTGAGGGTGAGGGTTAGGGTTAGGGTTAGGGTGAGGGTGAGGGTAAGTTTGAGGATTAGGGTTAGGGTTCGGCTTAGGGTGAGGGTTAGGGTTAGGGTTAGGGTTGGGGTTAGGGTGAGGGTTAGCGTTAGGTTGATATTTAGGGTGAGGGTCAGGTTTAAGGTTAGGGTTCGGGTTCAGGTGAGGGTGAGGGTTAGGGTGTGGGTGAGGCTTAGGGTTATGGTGAGGGTTAGGGCTAGGGTGAGGTTGAGGGGGAGGTTTAGTGTGAGGGTTAGGGTGAGGGATAAGGTCAGGGTTAGGATGAGGGTTAGTGTTAGTGTGTGGGTTAGGATTAGCGTTAAGTTTAGGTTTAGGGTGAGGATAACGATTAGGGTGAGGTTTAGGGTGAGTGCTAAGGTGAGGGTGAGGATCAGGGTGAGGGTGAGGGCTAAGGTGAGTTTTAGGTTTAGAGGGTTAATCTTAGGGTTAGGGTTAGGGTGATGGGGAGGGCGAGGGTAAGGGTGATTGTTAGCGTTAGGGTTAGGGTTAGGGTTATTGTGAGGGTTAGGCTGAGGTTGAGGGTGAGGGTGAGGGTGCAGGATAGGGATAGGGTTAGGGTGAGGGTTAGGTTTAGTGTGATGGTTAGGGTGAAGGTGAGGTTAAGCTTAGGGTGAGGGATAGGGTGAGGTTGAGTGTTAGGGTTGGGGTAACAGATAGGTTGAGGGATAGGGTGACGGTTAGGGTTAGGGTTAGGGTTAGGGGGAGGGGGAGGGTTAGGTTTAGTGGGAGGGTTAGGGTTAGGGTTAGGGATAGAATTAGGGTGAGGGTAAGTTTAGGAATAGGTTTAGTGTTAGGGTGAGAGTAAGGGTTAGCGTGAGGGTTAGGGTGAAGGTGAGGTTTAGGGATAGGGTTAGGTTTAGGATTATGGTGTGTGTGAGGTTGAGTGTTACAGTTAGTGTGAGGGTTAGGGTTAGGGTTAGAGTGAGGGTGAGGGTGAGGGTTAGGGTTAGTGTTAGGCTTAGGATGAGGGTGAGGGTTAGGGTTAGAGTTAAGGTTAGGGTTAGGCTGATGGTGAGAGTGAGTGTGAAGTTGAGGGTGAGGTTTAGGGTTAGGGTTAGGGTTAGGGTTAGGGTGAGGGCTAGGTTGAGGGTGAGTGTTAGTGTGTGGTTGAGTTTGAGGCTGAGGGTTTAGGTTAGGTTAGGGTTAGGGTTAGGGTTAGGGTTAGAGTGAGAATTAGGATGAGGGTGAGGGTTAGGGTGAGGGTGAGGGTTAGGGTGAGTGTTAGGGTTAGGAATGGTGTTAGGGTTAGGGTTAGCGTGCGCGTGAGGGTGAAGTTTAGGGTTAGCATTAGGGTTAGGGTTATGGTTAAACTGGGGGTGAGGTTGAGGGTGCAGGTGAGGGTTTGGGTTAGGGTGACGGTTAGGATTAGGGTTAAGGATAGGGTGAGGATGAGGGTTAGGGTTATGGTTAGGGTTAGCATGAGTGTTAGGGTGAAGGGTAGGGTCATGGTTAGGGTGAGAGTTAGGATTAGTGTGAGGGTTAGGTTTAGGGTTAGTGTTAGGGTTAGGTTGAGGGGTACCGTTAGGCTTAGGGTGAGGGTTAGGGTGACAGTAAGTGTTAAGGTGAGGGTTAGTGTTAGGGTTAGGGTGAGTGTTACAGTGAGGGTGAGGTTTAGGGTTAGTGTGTGGGAGAAGGTAAGGTTTAGTATTAGGGATAAGGTGAGGGTGAGGTTTAGCGTTAGGTTTAGGGTGAGGGTTAGGTTTAGTCTGAGGGTTAGGGTTAGGATTAGGATTAGGTCTATTGTGAGGGTTAGGGTGAGGGTTATGGTTAGGGTTAGGGTTAGGTTGAAGTATTAGGTTGAGGGTAAGTGATAGGCTGAGGGTGAGGTTTAGGGTTAGGGTTATGGTGAGGGTTAGGGTTAGTGTGAGGTTTAGGCTGAGGCTGAGTGTAAGGTTAGGGTGAAGGTTAGGGTGAGGTTGAGGGTTAGGGTTAGGGTTAGGGTTTGGTTGAGGATTAGGGAGAGGGTTAGGGTTAGGGGTAGTGGTAGGGGTAGGGTGAGGGTTAGTGTTAGGGTTAGGATTAGGGTGAGGGTAAGGATTAGGTTTAGGGTTAGGGTGAGGGCTATGGTGAGGGATAGGGTTAGGTTTAGGTTTAGGGTTAGGGTTAGCTTGAGGGTTAGGATTAATGTTAGGGTTAGGGGTAGAGTGAGGGTAAGGTTTAGGGGGAAGGTTAGGTTGAGAGTGAGGATTAGGGTTAGCGTGAGTGTTAGGGTGAGGGTTAGGGTGAGGGTGAAGTTTATGGTGAGGGTGAGGGTTAGGGTTAGGGTAAGGGTTAGGGTGAGGGTCAGGTTTAGTGTGAGGGTTAGGGTTAGGGTTAGGATTAAGATTAGGGTGAGTGTAAGTTTTAGGGTGAAGGTTAGTGTGAGAGTGAGGGTTAGGTTTATCGTGATTGTTAGGGTGAGGGTTAGGGTGAGGGTGAGGGTTAGGGTTAGGGTGAGATTAGAGTAAGGATGAGGGGAGGGTGAGGGTTTCCGTTAGGTAAGGGTTAGGGTTAGGATTAGGGTGAGGGTGAAGGTGAGGGTTAATGGTTAGGGTGAGGGTTAGGTTTAGGGTTATTGTGTGGGTTAGCATTAGAGTTATGGTTAGGGTGAGGGTGAGGATTAGGGTTAGGGTTAGGTTTAGGTTTAGGGTTAGTGTTAGGGTTATTGTTAGGGTTAGGGTGAGGGCGAGCGTTAGGGTGATGGTTAGCGTTAGGGTTAGGGTTAGGCTTAGGGTGAGGGTGAGGGTGAGGGTGATGTTTAGCGTTAGGGTTAGGGTTAGGCTTAGGGTGAGGGTGAAGGTGAGGTTTAGGGTAAGCCTTAGGGTTAGGTTTAGGGTTAGACTTGGGTGAGGGTGAGGGTGAGGGTGAGGGTTTGCGTTAGGGTGAGGATTAGGGTTATGGTTAAGGTTAGGGTGAGGATGAGGGTTAGGGTTATGTTTAGTGTTAGGATGAGTGTTAGGGTGAGGGTTAGGGTCATGTTTAGGGTGACGGTTAGGGTTAGTGTGAGGTTTAGGGTTAGGGTTAGGGTTAGTGTTAGGGTGAGGGTGAGGCTGAGGGTTAGGGCGAGTGTGAGGGTGAGGTTTAGGATTATGGTGAGGATGAGGGTCAGGGTCAGGGTTAGTGTTAGAATTAGGGTTAGGCTTATGGTTAGGCTGAGAGTGAGGTTGAGGGTGAGGGTGAGGGTAGGGTTACGGTTAGGGTTAGGGTGAGGGCTAGGCTGAGGGTGAGGTTTAGGGTGAAGATGAAGGTGAGGGTGAGGGTTAGAGTTAGAGTAAGTTTTAAGGTTAGGGTTAAGTTGAGGATTAGGGTGGCGTGAGGATTAGGGTGACGGTAAGTTTTAAGGTTAGGGTTAGGTTTAGGGTTAGGGTGAGGGTGAGGTTTAGGGTGAGCGTGAGGGTTAGGGTGAGGGTGACTGTTCGGGTGAGGGTGAGGGTTGGGGTGTGAGAGAGGGTAAGGTTTAGGATTAGGGATAAGTTGATTATTAGGGTGAGGGTTATGTTGAGGTTTAGGTTTAGTCTGAGGGTTAGGTTTGGGTTAGGTTTAGGTCTATTGTGAGGGTTAGATTTAGGTCTATTGTGAGGGTTAGGGTTAGGGTGAGGGTTAGGTTGAGGGTAAGGGTTAGGCTGAGGCTGAGGCTGAGGCTGAGGGTTATGGTTAGGGTTAGAGTGAGGGTTATAGTTAGTGTGAGGGTTAGGCTGAGGGTGAGTGTAAGAGTTAGGGTGAGGGTTAGGGTGAGGTTGAGAGTTAGGGTTAGGGCTAGGGTTAGGTTGAGGATTAGGGTGAGGGTTAGGGTTGGGATTAGGGGTAGGTTTAGGGTGAGGGTCAGGTTTAGTGTAAGGGTTAGGGATAGGTTTAGGGTTGGGATTAGGGTGAGGGTAAGGGTTAGGGTGAAGATTAGGGTGAGAGTGAAGGTTAGGTTTAGCGTGATTGTTAGGGTGAGGGTTAGGGTGAGGGTGAGAGTGAGGGTTAGGGTGAGGGTAAGGGTAAGGATGAGGGGAGGGTGAGGGTTTCCGTTAGGTAAGGGTTAGGGTTAGGGCTAGGATTAGGGTGAGGGTGAAGGTGAGGGTTAGGTTTGGGGTGAGGGTTAGGTTTTGGGTTATTGAGTGGGTTAGCTTTAGGGTTAGGGTTAGGGTGAGGGTGAGGGTGAGGGTGAGGTTTAAGGTTAGGGTTAGGGTTAGGGTGAGGGTATGGTGATGGTCTCCTTTAGGTAAGGGTTAGGGTTAGCCTTAGGGTGAAGGCTAGGGTTTGGGTTAGGGCTAGGGTGATGTTTAGGGTGAGGGTGATTGTTAGAGTGAGGGTGAGGTTTCGGGTAAGGATGAGGGTTAGGGTGTGTATGTGAGGGTTAGGGTTAGGGTGAGGGTTAGGATGACGATGAGGGTTAGGGTGAAGGTGAGGGTTAGGGTTAGGGTTAGGGTGCGGGGTAGGATGAGGGGTAGGGTTAGGTGTAGGGTGAGGGTTAGGTTTCGTGTGAGAGTTTGTGTGAGGGTTAGAGTGAGTGTTTTGGCTAGGTTTATGGTTAGGTTTATGGTTAGGGTTAGGGTGAGGGTTAGGGGGAGTGGTAGGTTTATGTTTAGGGTGAAGGTTAAGGTTAGTGTGAGGGCTAGGGTTAGTTTTATGGTTAGTGTGAGGCTTAGGTTTAGGTTGAGGGTTAGGGTTAGGGTTAGTGTGAGGGTGAGGGTGAGCTTTAGGATTAGGATTAGGGTTAGGGTTAGGGTTAGGCTGAGGTGAGGGTGAGGGTGAGGTTTAGGGTGAGGTTTAGGGTGAGAGTAAGGATTAGGCTCAGGGTTAGGGTGAGAGTGAGGGTTAGGGTTAGCCTAAGTGTTAGGGTGAGGGTTAGTCTGAGGGGTAGGGTTAGGTTTAGGGTGAGTGTTAGGTTTAGACTGAGGGTTAGGGTTAGGGTTAAGGTTAGGGTTAGGGTAAGGGTTAGGGTGAGAGTTAGCGTTAGGGTTAGGGTTAGGGTGAGGTTTAGGGTTAGTGTGAGGGTTAAGGTTAGGTTTAGCGTTAGGTTTAGGTGTAGGGTGAGTGGTAGGGTTAGGGTTTGGGTGAGGGCTAGGGTGAAGTTTAGGTTTAGGGTTAGGCTTAGGATTAGGAATAGTGTGACTGTTAGGGTTAGGGTTAAGGTTACGGTTAGGTTGAGTGTAAGGGTTAGGGTGAGGTTTAGTATTAGCTTTAGGTTTAGGGTGATAGTTAGGGTTAGGTTTAAGGTTAGGGTGAGGGTGAGGGTTAGGGTTAGGGTTATTGTTACGGTTAGTGTGAGAGTGAGGTTTAGGGTTTGGTGAGGATTAAAGTTAGGGTGAGGGTTAAGGTTGGGTAAGGGTTAGAGTTAGGGTGAGGGTGAGGGTTAGGTTTAGGATTAGGGTTAGGGTTAGGGTTAGGATTAGGGTTAGGGTTAGGGTTAGACTGAGGGTGAGGATGAGGGTGAGGGTGAGGATTTGGTTTAGGGTGAGGGTTAGGGTTAGCGAGAGGGTTAAGTTAGGGTTAGTTTTAGGATGACTGTTAGGGTGAGGGGTAGGGATACGCTTAGGGTGAGGGTTAGGATGAGCATGAGAGTTAGGGTTAGGGTTAGGTTTAGGGTGAGGGTAAGTGTTAGTGTGAGGGTTAGTGTGAGGGTTAGGGTGAGGGTTAGGGTGAGGGTTGGGGTTAGGGTTAGAGTTAGGTTGAGGATTAGGGTGAAGGTAAGTGTAAGGGTGAGGGTTAGGGTGAGGGTGAGTGTTAGGTTTAGGGTTAGGCTTAGGGTGTGGTTTAGGGTCAGCGTGAGGTTTAGGGTTAGGGTGAGGTTTATGGTGAGGGTGATTGTTAGGATTAGGGTTAGGGTTAGGTTGATGGTTAGGGTGAGTGTTAGGTTTAGGGTTCTGGTAAGGGTTAGGGTTAGGGTTATTGTTAGGATTAGGGTTGGGTTAAGGTTAGGATTATTGTGAGGGTAAGGGTTAGGGGGATGGTTAGATTGACAGTGAGGTTTAGGGTTAGCGTGATTGTTAGGATGAGGGATAGGGTGAGGGTGAGGTTTAGGGTGAGGTTTAGGATGAGGGTGAGTGTTAGGGTTAGGGTTAGGTTTATGGTTAGGGTGAGGTTTAGGGTTAGGGTTAGGGTGAGTGTTAGGTTTAGTGTAAGGGTTAGGGTTAGGGTTAGGATTAGGGTGAGGTTAAGGGTTAGGGTGAAGGTTAAGTTTAGAGTGAGATTTAGGGTTAGCGTGATTGTTAGAGTGAGGGTTAAGGTGAGGGTGAGAGTTAGAGTTAGGGTGAGGGTAAGGGTTAGGTTGTTGGGAGGGTGAGGTTTTCCGTTAGGTAAGTGTTAGGGTGAGGATTAGGATTAGGGTGAGGGTGAAGGTGAGGTTTAGGGTTAGGGTGAGGGTTATGTTTAGGGTTATTGTGTATGTTATCGTTAGGGTTAGGGTTAGGTTGAGGGTGAGGGGAGGGTGAAGCTTTCCTTTAGGTAATTGTTAGGGTTAGGGTTGGGGTGAGGGTTAGGTTTAGTGTGTGTGTTAGGGTTAGGGTTAGAATTAGGGTGATGGTAAGGGTTAGGGTGAGGTTAGATTGAGAGTGAGGGTTAGGGTTAGCGTGAGTTTTATTGTGAGGGTCACGGTGTGGGTTAGGGTTAGGGTTAGGGTGAGGGCTAGGGTGAGGTTGAGGGTTAGGGTTAGGGCTAGGGATAGGTTGAGGATTAGGGTAAGAGATAGGTTTATTGTGAATGTTAGGATTAGGGTTAGAGTTAGGATGAGGGTCACAGTTAGGGTGAGGATTAGGGTGAGGGTGAGGTTTAAGGTGAGGGTGAGGTTTAGGGTTAGGGTTGGGGTGAGGGTGTGGGTGAGGGTTAGGGTTAGGGTTATGGTGAGGGTTAGGGTTAGGGTGAGTGTTAGGTTTAGGGTTAGGTTGAGGGTGAGGGTGAGGGTGACGGTTAGTGTGAGGGTGAGGTTGAGGTTTAGGGTTAGGGTTAGGGTGAGGGGAGGGTGATGTTTTCCTTTAGGTAAGGGTTAGTGTTAGGGTTAGAGTAAGGGCTAGGGTTAGGGTTAGGTTTAGGGTGATGTTTAGGGTGAGGGTGAGGGTTAGGATTAGAGTGAGGTTTCGTGTAAGGGTGAGGGTTAGGGTGTGGGTGAGGGTTAGGGTAGGGTGAGGTTTAGGATGATGGTGAGGGTTAGGGTGAGCGTGAGGGTTAGGGTTAAGTTTAGGGTTAGGCTGATGGTGAGAGTGAGGGTGAAGGTGAGGGTGAGTTTTAGGGTTATGGTTAGTGTTAGGGTGAGTGCTAGGGTGAGGGTGAGTTTTAGTGTTTGATTGAGGTTGAGGGTGAGGAATTAGGTTACGTTAGGGTTAGGGTTAGGGTGAGAATTAGGATGAGGGTTAGGGTTGGGGTGAGGGTTAGGGTTAGGAATGGTGTTAGGGTTAGGGTTAGGGTTAGCGTTAGGGTAAGGTTTAGGGTTAGGATTAGGTTTAGGGTTAGGATTAGGGTTATTGTTAGGGTTAGGGTTAGGCTGAGGGTGTGGGTGAGGTTTAGGATTAGCATTAGGTTGAGGGTTAGGGTTCAGGTGAGGGTGAGGGTTAGGGTTAGGATTAGGGTTAATGTTAGGTTTAGATTGTGGGTGAGGGTTAGGGTAAGGGTGAGGGTTAGGGTTAGGATTACTTTTAGGTTTAGGCTTAGGTTTAGGGTGAGGATGTGGGTTAGGGTTAGGGTTAGGGTTAGGATGAGGGTTAGGGTGAGGGGTAGTGTCATGTTTAGGGTGAGGGGTAGGGTTAGTGTGAGAGTTAGGGTTAGGGTTAATGTTAGGGTTAGGGTGATTGGTACGTTTAGTGTTAGGGTGAGGGTTAGGTTTAGTGGGAGTGTTAGGGTTCGGGTTTGGGTTAGGGTGAGGGTAAGGTTTAGGGTGAGGGTGAGGCTGAGGTTTAGGGTTAGGGTGAAGTTGAGGGTGAGGGTTAGGGTTAGGGCTAGGGTGAGGGTTAGGCTGAGAGATAGGGTTAGGGTTAGGGTGTGTGTTAGGTTTATTCTGAGGTTTAGGGTTAGAGTTTGGGTTAGGGTTAGGGTTAGGGAGAGGGTAAGTGTTAGGGTGAGGGTTGAGGTGAGTGTGAGGGTTATGGATAGCATTAGGGTGAGGGTTAGGGTTAGTTTGAGGATTAAGTTTCGGATTAGGATTAGGTTGAGGGGGAGGCTGAGGTTTAGCCTGGGGGTCAGGGTGAGGCTTAGGGTTAGGGTTAGGGTGAGGGTGAGGGTTAGGTTTAGGATTATGGTTAGGGTTAGGGTTAGGTTGAGGTTTAGGGTGTGGAGGAGGATTAGGGTTATGGTTAGGGTGTTGGTTAGGGTGAGGGTAAGGGTTAAGTGTAGGGTTAGGTTTATGGTGAGATCTAGGGTTAATGTTAGCATTACAGTTAGGGTAAGGGTTAGGGTTAAGGTGAGGGTTAGGGTTAGGTTGAGGTTTAGGGTTAGGTTGAGGTTTAGTGTTAGGGTGAGGGTTAGGGTGAGGATTAGTGTTAGGGTGAGGGCTAGGGTGAGCGTGAGGCTTAGGCTTAGGCTTAGGGTTAGGGTGAGGGTTAGCGTTAGGGTTAGGATTAGTGTGAGCTATAGGCTTAGTGTTAGGGTGAGGGTTAGGGTTAGGGTTAGGGTAGGGTGAGGATAAGGGTTAGGTTCTGGGTTAGGGTGAGGTTGAGGATTAGGTTTAGTGTGAGGTGTAGGGTTAGGGAGAGATTTAGATTTAGGGTTAGGGTTAGGGTGAGGGCTAGGGTGAGGGTGAGGAATAAGGGTAGGCTTAGGGTTAGGATGAGGGTTAAGGATAGGGTTAGGATTAGGGTGAGGTGTAGGCTTAGGATTAGAGTGAGGGTAAGGTTGTGTGATGGTTAGGTTTAGGGTTAGGGTGAAGGTAAGGGTTCGGTTGAGGGTTAGGGTGAGAATGAGTGTTAGGGTTAGCGTAAGTGTTATGGTGAGGGTTAGCGTGAGGGTAAGGTTTAGGGTTTGGGTTAGGGTTAGTTGAGGGTGAGGGGTAGGGTAGGGTTAGGTTTAGGATGAGGGTTAGGGTTAGGATTAGGGTAAGGGTTAGGGTTAGAGTGAGGGTTAGGTTTAGGTTTAGGGTTAGGGTTAGAGTTATTGTTAGGGTTAGGTTTAGGCTGAGGGTGAGAGTGATGGTGAGGGTGAGGGTGAGGTTTAGCTTTAGTGTTAGGGTGAGGGGAGGGTGAGGGTTGCCGATAGGTTAGGGTTAGGATTATGTTTAGGGAGAGGGTAAGGGTTAGGGTGAGGGTTAGGGTTAGGGTTAAGATTACGGTTATTGTTAGTATTAGGCTGAGGTTGAGAGTAAGTGTGACCGTGAGGTTTAGGATTAGGGTTAGGGTGAGTGTTAGGGTGAGCGTGAGGGTTAGGGTGAGGGTGAGGGTTATGGTTAGGGTGAGGATTAGGGTTAGGGTTAGAGTTAGGGTGAGGGCTAGGGTGAGGGTGAGGGCTTGGGTGAGGTGAGGGTTAGGGTGAGGTTGAGGTTTAGGTTTAGTGTGAGGGTTAGTGTTAGGGTGAGGGTAAGGGTTAGAGTGAGGGCTAGGGTAAGGGTGAGGGTTAGGGTGAGGGTTAGGGTGAGAGGAGTGTGAGGGTTTCCGATAGGTAACGCATAGGGTTATGGTTAGGGTGAGGGTAAGGTTTAGGGTGATGATTAAGTTGAGGATGAGGGTTAGGGTTAGCGTTAGGGTTAGGGTTAATGTTAGCGTTAATGTTTGGGTTAGGGTGAGGGTTAGGGTGAGTGTTAGGGTTAGGCTGAGGGTTGGAGTTAGGGTTAGGGTGTGTGTTAGGGTTAGGGTGATGTTTAGGGTGAGGCGTAATGTTTGGGTGAGGGTGAGGTTTCGGGTGAGGGTGAGGCGTAATGTTTGGGTGAGGGTTAGGGTTATGGTGAGGATTACGGTGATGGTAAGTGTTTGGGATATGGTTAGGGTTATGGTGAGGTTTAGGGTAAGGGTTAGTGTTAGGGTGAGGGTTAGTGTTAGGGTTAGGTTTAGGCTGAGGGTGAGAGTGATGGTGAGGGTGAGGGTGATGTTTAGCTTTAGTGTGAGGGTTAGTGTTAGGGTGAGGGTTAGTGTGACGGGTAGTGTTAGGGTTAGTGTGAGGGTTAGGTTTAGGTTTAGGATGAGGGTTAGGGTGGGGGTAGGGTTAAGGTTAGGGTGACCGTTAGGTTTAGGCTGAGGGTTAGGCTGAGGGTTAGGGTTAGGGTTAGTGTTAGGGTTAGGGTGAGGGTTAGGTTTAGGGTGAGAGTAAGGATTAGGGTGAGGGTGAGGGTGAGGTTTAGGTTTATGGTGAGGGTTAGGGTGAGGGTGAGGTTTAGGGTGAGGTTGAGGGTTAGGTTTAGGATTAGGGTTAGGTTGAGGTTTAAGGTTAAGTTTTGGGTTAGGGTGACATTTAGGTTGAGTGTTAGGTTTAGGCTTAGGGTTATTGTGAGTGTTAGTGTGAGGGTTAGTGTTAGTGTTAGGTTTAGGATGAGTTTTAGGTTGAGGGTAAGTGTTACGGTGAGTGTTAGTGTGAGGTTGAGGTTAGGGTTAGGGTTAGAGTTAGGGTGAGTTGTAGGGTGAGATTTAGGTTTAGGTTTAGGGTTAGGGTTATTGTGAGGGTTAGGCTGAGGTTGAGGTTGAGGGTGAGGGTGCGGGTGCGGGATAGGGTTAGGGTGAGGGTTAGAGTTAGTGTGATGGTTAGGGTGAAGATGAGGTTAAAGTTTAGGGTGAGGGATAGGGTGAGGTTGAGTGTTAGGGTTGGGGTAACGGTTAGGTTAAGGGTTAGGGTGATGGTTAGGGTTAGGGGGAGGGGGATGGTTAGGTTTATTGGGAGGGTTAGGGTTAGGGATAGGATTAGGGTGAGGGTAAAGTTTAGGGTTAAGGTTACGGTGAGAGTGAGGTTTAGGGTAAGCGTGAGTGTTAGGGTGAGTGTTAGGGTGAGGGTTAGGGTTAGCGTTAGGGTGAGGGTTAGGGTTAGGATTAGATTCAGGGTTAGGGTAAAGCTGAGGGTGAGGGTGAGGGTGAGCGATAGGGATAGGTTTAGGGTTAGGGTTAGCGTTTGTGTGAGTCTTAGGAATAGATTTAGTGTTAGGGTGAGAGTAAGGTTTAGGGTGAGGGGTAGGGTGAAGGTGAGGTTTAGGGATAGGGTTAGGTTTAGGATTATGGTGTGTGTGAGTTTGAGTTTTAGAGTTAGGGTGAGGGTGAGGGTTAGGGTTAGAGTAGGGTGGGGTGAGGGTTAGGGTTAGTATTAAGGTTAGGGTGAGGGTGAGGTTTAGGGTTAGAGTTAGGGTTAGGTTTAGGCTGAGGGTGAGAATGAATGTGAAGGTGAGGGTGAGGTTTAGGGTTAGGGTTAGGGTTAGGGTTAGGGGGAGGGGGGGTTAGGTTTAGTGGGAGGGTTAGGGTTAGGGTTAGGTATAGGATTAGGGTGAGGGTAAGGGTTAGGGTTAAGGTTAGGGTGAGAGTGAGGGTTAGGGTTAGCGTGAGTGTTAGGGTGAGGTTTAGGGTGAGGGTTAGGGTTAGGGTTAGGGTGAGGGTTAGGGTTAGGATTAGATTCAGGGTTAGGATAAAGCTGAGGTTGAGGGTGAAGGTGAGGGTGAGCGATAGGGATAGGTTTAGGGTTAGGGTTAGCGTTTGTGTGAGGCTTAGGAATAATGTTCGTGTTATGGTGAGAGTAAGGTTTAGGGTGAGGGTTAGGGTGAAGGTGAGGTTTAGGAATAGGGTTAGGTTTAGGATTATGGAGTGTGTGAGTTTGAATTTTAGAGTTAGGGTGAGGGTGAGGGTTAGGGTTAGTGTTAGGGTTAGCGTGAGGGTGAGGTTTAGGGTTAGAGTTAGGGTTAGGGTTAGGCTGAGGGTGAGAATGAGTGTGAATGTGAGGGTGAGGTTTAGGGTTAGGGTTAGGGCTAGGGTGAGGGCTAGGGTGAGGGTGAGTGTTAGTGTGTGGTTGAAGTTGAGGGTGGGGGTTTTGGTTAGGTTAGGGTTAAGGTTAGGGTTAGAGTGAGAATTAGGATGGGGGTGAGGGTTAGGGTGAGGGTGAGGGTTAGGGTGAAAGTTAGGTTTAGGAATGGTGTTAGGGTTAGGGTTAGGGTTAGGGTTAGGGTAAGTGTTAGGGTTAGGTTTAGGGTTAGGGTTAGGGTTATTTTTAGGGTTAGGGTGAGGGTGAGGGTGAGAGTGAGGGTGATGGTTAGCATTAGGGTTAGGGTTCAGCTTAGGGTGAGGGTGAGGGTGAGGTTTAGGGTTAGAATTAAGGTTAGGGTTAGGGTTAGACTGGGGGTGAGGGTGAGGATGAGGTTTTCAGTTAGGGTGAGGGTTAGGGTGAGGGGAGAGTGATGGTCTCCTTTAGGTAAGGGTTAGGTTTAGGGTTAGGGTGCGGGCAAAGGTTAGGGTTAGGGTTAGGGTGATGTTTAGGGTGAGGGTGATTGTTAGGGTGAGGGTGAGGTTTTGGGTAAGAATGAGGGTTAGGGAGTGTGTGAGGGTTAGGGTTAGGGTGAGGGTGAGGTTTAGGGTTAGGGTTATGGTGAGGGTTAGGGTGAGGGGTAGGGTTAGGGTTAGGGTGAGGGTTAGGTTTTGTGTGAGGGTTTGGGTGAGGGTTAGGGATAGGACGAGGCTGAGAGTAAGGGTTAGGGTGATAGTTAGGGTGAGGCTGAGGGTTAGGGTGAGGGTTAGGATTTGGGTTATAGTTAGGGTTAGGGTGAGGATAAGGGTTAGGGTGAGGGTTAGGGTGCAGGTGAGGGTTAGGGTTACCGTTAGGGTTAGGGTGAGGTTTAGGGTCAGGGTTAGGGTCAGGGTTAGGGTTAGGGTTAGGTTGAGGTTGAGGGTTAGGGTTAGGGTTAGGGCGAAGTTTAAGGTTAGGGTGAGGTTTAGGTTTAGGGTTAGGGTTATGGTTAGGGTTAGGATTAGGTTTAGGGTTAGGCTTAAGGTGAGGCTGAGGTTGAGTGTGAGGGTTAGGGTTAGGGTTAAGGTGAGGGTTAGCAATAGGTTGATGTTTAGGGTGAGGGTCAGGTTTAGGGTGAGGGTTCGGTTTCGGGTGAGGGTGTGTGTTAGGGTGTGGGTGAGGCTTAAGTTTAGGTGGAGGCTTAGGGTGTGGGTGAGGCTTAGGGTTATGGTGAGGGTTAAGGCTAGGGTGAGTTTGAATGTGAGGGTTAGTGTGAGGGTTAGGGTGAGGGATAAGGTCAGGGTTAGGGTGAGGGTAAGTGTTAGTGTGTGGGTTAGGATTAGTGTTAAGGTTAGGGTTAGGGTGAGGATAAAGATTAGGGTGAGGGTTAGGGTGAGGGCTAGGGTGAGGGTGAGGATCAGGGTGAGGGTGAGGGCTAGGGTGAGGTTTAGGATTAGGGTTAGGTTTAATGTTAGGGTTAGAGTTAGGGTGAGGTGGAGGTGGAGGGGGAGGGTTAGGGTGAGGTTTAGTGTTAGGGTTAGGGTTTCCGTTAGTGTTAGGTTGAGGGTGAGGGTTCGTGTGAGGGTGAGAGTGAGGTTTAGTGTTAGGGTGGGGTTAGGGTGAGGGTGAGGGTTAGGGTGAGGTTGAGGTTTAGGTTTAGGATTAGGGTTAGGTTGAGGGTTACAGTTACGGTTTGGGTTAGGGTGACGTTTAGGTTGAGGGTTAGGTTTAAGCTTAGGGATATTGTGAGGGTTAGGGTTAGTGTTAGGGTTAGGGTGAGGGTTAGGTTGAGGTTAAGTGTTAGGGTGAGTTTGAGGGTTAGGGTTAGGGTGAGTTGTCTGGTGAGATTTAGGGTTAGGGTTAGGGTTAGGGTAATTGTGAGGGTTAGGCTTAGGTTGAGGGTGAGGGTGAGGATGCAGGATAGGGATAGGGTTAGGGTGAGGACTAGGGTTAGTGTGATGGTTAGGGTGAAGGTGAGGTTAAGGGTTAGGGTGAGGGATAGGGTGAGGTTGAGTGTTAGGGTTGGGGTAACGGTTAGGTTGAGGGTTAGGGTGACGGTTAGTGTTAGGTTTAGGGTTAGGGGGAGGGGGAAGGTTAGGTTTAGTGGGAGGATTAGGGTTAGGGATAGGATTAGGGTGAGGGTAAGGGTTAGGGTTAAGGTTAGGGTGAGAATGAGGGTTAGGGTTAGCGTGAGTGTTAGGGTGAGTGTTAGGGTGAGGGTTAGGTTTAGGGTTAGGGTGAGGGTTAGGGTTAGGATTAGAATTAGGGTTTGGGTAAAGCTGAGGGTGAGGGTGAGGGTGAGGTTGAGGGTGAGGGGTAGGGATAGGGTTAGGGTTAGGGTTAGCTTTTGTGTGAGGTTTAGAAATAGGGTTAGTGTTAGGGTGAGAGTAAGGGTTAGAGTGAGAGTTAGGGATAGCAATGGTGTTAGGGTTAGGGTTAGGGTTAGGGTAAGGGTTAGTGTTAGGTTTAGGGTTATTGTTAGGGTTAGGTTTAGGGTGAGGGTGAGGGTGAGGGTGAGGGTGATGGTTAGCGTTAGGGTTAGTGTTAGGCTTAGGGTGAGGGTGAGGGTGAGGTTCAGGGTTAGACTAGGCATGAGGGTGAGGGTGAGGGTGAGGGTTTGGGTTAGGGTGAGGGTTAGGGTTAGGGTTAAGGTTAGGGTGAGGATGAGGGTTAGGGTTACGGTTAGGTTTAGGATGAGTGTTAGGGTGAGGGGTAGCGTCATGGTTAGGATGAGGGTTAGGGTTAGTATGAGGGTTAGGGCGAGTGTGAGGGTGAGGGTGAGGTGAGGATTAGGGTGATGGTAAGTGTTAAGGTGAGGGTTAGGGTTAGGTTTAGGGTGAGGGTTCAGGTGAGGGTGAGGATTAGGGTGAGCGTGAGTGTCAGGGTGAGCGTGACTGTTCTGGTGAGGGTGAGTGTTAGGGTGTAGGAGAGGGTAAGGGTTAGGATTAGGGATAAGGTGAGTATTCGGGTGAGGGTTATGTTGAGGGTTAGGTTTAGTCTAAGGGTTAGGTTTGGGTTAGGTTTAGGTCTATTGTGAGGGTTATTGTTAGGATTAGGGTTAGGGTGAGGGTTAGGTTGAGGGTAAGTGTTAGGCTGAGGGTGAGTTTGAGGGTGAGGGTTAGGGTTAGGGTTAGGGTTAGGGTGAGTTGTAGGGTGAGATTTAGGGTTAGGTTTAGGGTTATTGTGAGGGTTAGGCTGAGGTTGAGGGTGAGGGTGAGTGTATGGGATAGGGATAGGGTTAGGGTGAGGGTTAGAGTTAGTGTGATGTTTAGGGTGAAGATGAGGTTAAGGGTTAGGGTGAGGGATAGGGTGAGGTTGAGTGTTAGGGTTGGGGTAACTGTTAGTTTGAGGGTTAGGATGACGGTTAGAGTTAGGGTTAGGGTTAGGGGGAGGGGGAGGGTTAGGTTTAGTGGGAGGGTTAGGGTTAGGTTTAGGGATAGCATTAGGGTGAGGGCAAGGTTTAGGGTTAAGGCTAGGGTGAGAGTGAGGGTTAGGGTTAGCGTGAGTGTTAGGGTGAGGTTTAGGGTGAGGATTAGGGTTAGGGTTAGGGTGAGGGTTAGGATTAGGATTAGGATCAGGGTTAGGGTAAAGCTGAGGGTGAGGTTGAGGGATAGTGATAGGGTTAGGGTTAGGGTTAGGGTTTGTGTGAGGTTTAGGAATAGGGTTAGTGTTAGGGTGAGAGTAAGTGTTAGGGTGAGGGTTAGGGTGAAGGTGAGGTTTAGGGATAGGGTTAGGGTTACGAATATGCCGTGTGTGAGGTTGAGTGTTAGAGTTAGGGTGAGGGTGAGTGATAGGGTTAGAGTGAGTGTGAGGGTGGGGGTTAGGGTTAGTGTTAGGGTTAGGGTTAGGGTGAGGGTGAGGGTTATGGTTAGAGTTAGGGTTAGGGTTAGGCTGATGGTGAGACTGAGTGTGAAGGTGAGGGTGAGGTTTAGGGTTAGGGTTAGGGTTAGGGTGAGGGCTAGGGTGAGTGTGAGGGTGAATGTTAGTGTGTGGTTGAGGTTGAGGGTGAGGGTTTTGGTTAGGTTAGTGTTAAGGTTAGGGTTAGAGTGAGAATTAGGATGAGGGTTAGGGTTAGGGTTAGGGTTAGCATTAGGGTGAGGGTAAGGGTTAGGGAGAAGGTTAGGTTGAGAGAGAGGGTTAGGGTGAGGTTTAGGGTGAGGGTGAGGTTTAGGATGAGGGTAAGGTTTTGGGTAAGGGTGAGGGTTAGGGTGTGTGTGAGTGTTAGGGTTAGGGTGAGGGTTAGGTTGACGGTGAGGATTAGGGTGAGGGTTAGGGTTAGTGTGAGGGTTAGGGTTAGGAATGGTGTTAAGGTTAGGGCTAGGTTAGGGTTAGGGTAAGTGTTAGGGTAAGGGTTAGGATTAGGGTTAGGTTTAGAGTTAGGTTTAGGGTTAGGGTTATTGTTAGGGTTAGGGTGAGGGTGAGGGTGAGGGTGAGGATGAGGGTTAGCTTTAGGATTAGGGTTAGGGTTAGGGTGAGTGTGAGGGTGAGCTTTAGTGTTAGCATTAGGGTTAGGGTTAGGGTTAGACTGGCTTTAGGATGAGGTTGAGGGAGAGGGTTTGGGTTAGGGTCAAGGTTAGGGTTAGGGTTAAGGTTAGGGTGAGGATGAGGGTTAGGGTTTGGGTTAAGGTTAGGATGAGTGTTAGGATGAGGGGTAGGGTCATGGTTAGGGTGAGAGTTAGGGTTAGTGTGAGGGTGAGGGTTAGGGTTAGGTTTAGTGTTAGGGTAAGGATGAGGGGTACGGTTAGGTTTAGGGTGAGGGTTAGGGTTAGGGTTAGGGTGAGGGTGAGGGTGAGGGTGAGGGTGAGGCTGAAGGTTAGTGCGAGGGTGAGGGTGAGGGTGAGGGTTAGGGTTATGGTGAGGGTGAGGTGAGAGTGAGGGCAAGGGTTAGTATTAGGATTAGTATTAGGCTTATGGTTAGGCTGAGGGTGAGGTTTAGGGTGAGGGTGAAGGTAGGGTTAGGGTTAGGGTGAGGGCTAGGCTGAGGGTGAGGTTTAGGTTGAAGGTGAAGGTGAGGGTGAGGGTGAGGGTTAGGGTTAGGGTAAGTTTTAAGGTTAGGGTTAAGTTGAGGATTAGGGTGACGTGAGGATTAGGGTGACGGTAAGTGTTAATTTGAGGGTTAGGGTGAGGGTTCGGGTGATGGTGAGGTTTAGGTTCAGCTTGAGGGTTAGGGTTAGGGTGACTGTTTGGGTGAGGGTGAGGGTTAGGGTGTGGGAGAGGGTAAGGATTAGGATTAGGGATAAGGTGAGGGTGAGGTTTAGCATTAGGGTTAGTGTGAGGGTTAAGGTGAGGGTTAGGTTTAGTCTGAGGGTTAGGGTTAGAGTTACATCTATTGTCAGGGTTAGGGTGAGGGTTATGGTTAGGTTTAGGGTTAGTGTGAGGTTTAGGCTGAGGTTGAGTGTAAGGGTGATGGTGAGGGTAAGGGTGAGGTTGAGGGTTAGGGTAAGGGTTAGGGTTAGGGTTAGGATTAGGGTGAGGGTAAGAGTTAGGGTTAGGGTTAGGATTAGGGTGAGGGTAAGGGTTAGGGTTAGGGTTAGGGTGAGGGATAGGGTTAGGGTTAGTTTTAGTGTGAGGGTTAGTTTGAGGGTTAGGTTTAATGTTAGGGTTAGGGTGAGGGTGAGGGTAAGGGTTAGGGGGAAGGTTAGGTTGAGAATGAAGGTTAGGGTTAGCGTGAGTGTTAGGGTGAGGGGTAAGGTTAGGGTTAGAGTGACCGTTAAGTTTAGGGTGAGGGTTAGGGTGAGGGTTAGGGTTAGAGTTAGGGTTAGGCTGAAGTTTAGTGTTAGGGTGAGGGTGAAGGTAAGGGTTAGGATGAGGGTTAGGGTTAGGGTGAAAGTAAGTTTTAGGGTGAGGTTTAGGTTTAGAGTTAGCATTAGGGTTAGGGTGAGGGTAGCGTTAGGGTTAGGGTGAGGGTTAGGGTGAGGGTGAGGGTTAGGTTTAGGTGAGGGTAAGGGTTATGGTGAGGGTTAGTTCCAGGGTGAGGGTTAGGGATAGCATTAGGGTTAGGGTGAGGTTGAGAATTAGGGTGATGTTTAGGTTTAGTGTGAAGGTTAGGATTAGCGTTAGGGTTAGGGTGAGAGTAAGGGTTAGGGTTAGGGTAAGGGTAAGGGTGAGGTTTAGGGTGAGGGTGAGGTGAGTGTAATGGTTGGGATGAGGGTGAGAGTGAGGGTTAGGGTTAAGGTTAGGGTGAGGGTTAGGGTTAGGGTGAGTGTTAGGGTTAGGGTTAGGGTGAGGATGAGGGTGAGGGTGAGGGTTAGTGTGAGGGTGAGGTTGAGGGTGAGGGTGAGGGTGAGGGTGAGGTTTAGGGTTAGGTTTAGGGTTAGAATGAGGGTGAGGGTTGGGGTTAGGATTAAGGTTAATGTTAGTATTAGGCTGAGGGTGAGGGTGAGAGTGAGGGTGAGAGTTAGGGTTAGGGTTAGGGTGTAGGTTAGGGTTAGTGTGAGGGTTAGGGTGAGGGTGAGTATAAGGGTTAGGGTGAGACTTAGTGTGACTGTGAGGTTTAGGGTTAGGGTGAGTTAGAGGGTTAGGTTGAGGGTGAGGGTAAGGGTGAGGGTGAATGTTAGGGTTAGGATGAGGATTAGGGTTAGGATTAGGGTTAGGGTGAGGCCTAGGGTGAGGGTGAAGCTTAGGGATAGTGTTAGGGTTAGGGTTATGGAGAGGGATAGGGTTAGGGTGAGGGTTAGGGTTAGGGTGAGGGTGAGGGTGAGGGTGAGGATGATGGTTAGGGTTAGGGTTAAGGTTAGGGTGAAGGGAAGGTGAGGGTGTCCGTTAGGTAAGGTTTAGGGTTGTGGTTAGCGTGAGGGTAAAGGTTAGGGTAAGGGTTAGGGTGAGGGTGAGGGTTAGGGTTAGCGTTAGGTTTAGGGTTATTGTTTGGTTTAGGGTGAGACGGAGGGTGAGGGTTAGGTTTAGGGTTAGGGTGAGGGTTAGATTTAGGGTTAGGGTTGGGGTTAGGGTTAGGGTGAGTGTCAGGGTTTTGGTGAGCGTGAGGGTGAGGTTGAGGGTTATGCTTAGAATGAGGGCTTGCATGAGGGTGAGGGAGAGGGTAAGTGTGAGGAGGAGGTTTAGGGATAGGATTAGGGTTAGCTTTGGGGTTTGGCTAAGAGTGAGGGTGAGGATGAGCTTTGGAGTTAGAGTTAGGGAGAGGGTTGGGGTTATTGTGAGGGATAGGGTGAGGGTGAGGGTGATGTTTAGGGTAGCGTTGAGGGTTATGGTGACGGTTAGGGTTATGCTTAGGTTGAGGGTGATAGTAAGGGTGAAGCTTAGGGTTAGGGGTAGGGTGAGAGCTAGGGTGAGGGTGCAGATTACGGTGAGCGTGAGGGTGAAGGTGAGGATTTCGGTTAGGTAAGGGTTTGAGTGCGGGTTAAGGTGAGGATTAGATTTAGGGTTAGGGTTAGGGTGAAGGTGAGAGTGAGGGTTAGGGTTAGGTATAAGGTGATGTTTAGGGTTTGGGTGAGGGTTAGTGTTAGGTTTAGGGTTAGGGTGAGGGTGAGGGTGATGGTGAGGGTTAGGGTCAGGATTAGGGTTAGGGTTAGGTTGAGGTTGAGGGTGATGTTGAGGGGTAGGGTTAGCATGAGGTTTAGGGTTGGGTTTGGGGTTAGGGTGATGGTTAGGGTTAGGGTTAGGTTTAGGATGAGGTTTAGGGTGAGGGGTAGTGTTAGGGTTAAGGTGAGGGTTAGGGTTAGTGTGTGGGTTGGAGTTAGGTTTATAGTTAGGCTTAGGGTGAGGGTAAGGGTTATGGTGAGAGTGAGTGTTAGGGTCAGGGTTAGGGTTAGTGTGAGAGTTAGGGTGAGGGTGAGTGTAAGGGTTAGGTTGAGGGTTAGGGTGAGGGTTAGGGTTAGGGTTAGTTTGAGGATAAGGGTGAGCTTTAGGGTTAGGATTAGGGTTAGGTTTAGGGTGAGGGTTAGGGTTACAGTTAGGATTAGGGTGAGGGTAAGGGTTAGGGGGAAGGTTAGGTTGAGAGTGAGGGTTAGGGTTAGCGTGATTGTTAGGGTGAGTGTTACGGTGAGGGTGAGGTTTAGGGTGAGGGTTGGGGCTAGGGTAAGGTTTAGGGTGAATGTGAAGGTCAGGTTTAGTGTAAGCATTAGGGTTAGCGTTAGTGTTAGGATTAGGGTGAGGGTAAGGGTTAGGGTGAAGGTTAAGGTGAGAGTGAGGGATAGGTTTAGCTTGATCGCTAGTGTGAGGGTTAGGTTGAGGGTGAGGGTTAGGGTTAAGCTGAGGGTAAGGGTAAGGATGAGGGGAGGGTGAGGTTTTCCGTTAAGTAAGTGTTAGGGTTAGGGTTAGGATTAGGGTGAGGTTGAAGGTGAGGGTTAGGATTAGGGTGAGGGTTAGGTTTAGGGTTATTGTGTGGGTTAGCGTTAGGGTTAGGGTGAGGGTGAGGGTGGGGGTGAAGGTTAGGCTTCAGGTTAGGGTTAGTGTGAGGGGAGGTTGACGGTCTTCTTTAGGTAAGGGTTAGGGTTAGGGTTATGGTGAGGGCTAGGGTTAGGGTTGGGTTTAGGGTGATGTTTAGGGTGAGGGTGATTGTTAGGGTGAGAGTGAGGTTTCAGGTAAGGGTAAGGGTTAGGGTGTGGGTGAGGGTTAGTGTTAGGGTGAGGGTTAGGATGACGGTGAGGGTTAGGGTGAGGGTGAGGATTAGGGTTAGGATTAGAGTTAGGGTTAGGGTGAGGGTTAGAGTGAGGCATAGGGTTAGAGTTAGCATGTGAGTTAGGTTTAGTGTGAGGTTTAGGGTGACGGTTACAGATAGGACGAGGCTGAGGTTAAGGGATAGGGTGAGGGTTAGAGTGAGGGTGAGGGATAGGGTGAGGGTTAGGATTTGGGTTAAAGTTAGGTTGCGGGTGAGGATAAGGGATAGGGTGAGGGTTAGGGTGCCGGTGAGTGTTAGGGTTACCGTTAGGGTTAGGGTGAGGGTTAGGTTCAGGGTTAGGGTTAGGGTTAGCGTTAGGTTGAGGTTGAGGGTTAGGGATAGGTTTAGGGCGACGGTTAGGGTTAGAGTGGGGTTTAGGTTAAGTGTTAGGGTTAGGGTTAGGGTGAGGGTGAGGGTTAGGGTTAGGGTTAGGGTGGGGGTGAGGGTAACGTATAGGATTAGGGTTAGGGTTAGTGTTAGGCTTAGGTTGAGGGTGAGGGTTAGGGTTAGGGTGAGGGCTAGGGTGAGGCTGAGTGTTAGCGTGTGGTTGAGGTTGAGGGTGAGGTTTTAGGTTAGTTTATTGTTAGGTTTAAGGTTAGTGTTAGGGTTAGGGTTAGGGTAAGGTAGAGCGTTAGGGCTAGGGTTAGGGTGAGGTGTAGGGTGAGATTTAGGGTTAGGGTTAGTGTTAGGGTTATTGTGAGGGTTAGGCTGAAGTTGAGGGTGACGGTGAGGGTGAGGGATAGGGTTAGGGTTAGGGTGAGGATTAGGGTTAGTTTAGGGTTAGTGTGAAGGTGAGGTTACGGGTTAGGGTGAGGGATAGGGTGACCTTGAGGGGTAGGGTTAGTGTAAGGGTTACGTTGAGGGATAGGGTGACGGTTAGGGTTACAGTTAGAGTTAGGGGGAGGGTTAGGTTTAGTGTGAGGGATAAGGTTAGAGTTAGGGTTAGGATTAGGGTGAGGGTAAGGGTTAGGTTTAAGGTTAGGGTGAGAGTGAGGTTTATGGTTAGCGTGAAAGTTAGGGTGAGGGTAAGGGTGAAGGTTAGGGTTAGGGTTAGGTTGAGGGTTAGGGTTAGGATTAGGATTAGGTTTGGGGTAAAGCTGAGGGTGAGGGTGAGGGTGAGGGTTAGGGTTAGCTTTTGTGTGAGGTTTAGGAATAGGGTTAGGGTTAGAATGACGGTGAAGGTTAGGGTGAGGGTTAGGATTTGGGTTAAAATTAGGGTTTGCGTGAGGATAAGGGTTAGGGTGAGGGTTTTGGTGCGGGTGGGGGCTAGGGTTATCGTTAGGGTTATGGTGAGGGTTAGGGTGAGGGTTAGGGTTAGGGTTAGGTTGAGGTTGAGCGTAAGGGTTAGGGTTAGGATTAGTGTTAGGGTGAGGTTTAGGGTGAGATTTAGGTTTAGGTTTAGGGTTAGGGTTACTGTGAGTGTGAGGCTGAAGTTGAGGGCGAGGGTGAGGGTGCGGGATAGGGTTAGGGTTAGGGTGAGGGTTAGGGTTAGTGTGAGTGTAAGGGTGAAGTTGAGGTTAAGGTTTAGGGTGAGCGATTGGTTGAGGTTGAGAGTTAGGGTTAGGGTAAGGGTTAGGTTGAGGGTTAGGATGACTGTTAGGGTTAGGGTTAGGGTTAGGGGGAGAGTTAGGCTTAGTGTGAGGGTTAGGGTTAGGGTTAAGTTTAGGATTAGGGTAAGGGTTACAGTTAAGTTTAGGGTGAGAGTGAGGGTTAGGGTTAGCACGAGTGTTAGGGTGGGGGTTAGGGTGAAGTTTAGGGTTAGGGTTAGGGTGAGGGTTAGGGTTAAGATTAGGATTAGGGTTAGGTTAAAGCTGAGTTTGAGGGTGAGTGTGAGTGTGAGGGTGAGGGTTAGTTTTAGGGTTAGGGTTAGGGTTTGTGTGAGGTTTAGGTTTAGGGTTAGGGTTAGGGTGAGGTTAAGGGTTAGGGTGAGAATTAGGATGAAGGTGAGGGTTAGGGTCAGGGTTAGGGTTAGGTTTAAGGTTATTGTGAGGATGAGTGTTAGGGTTAGGATTAGGGTTAGAATGAGGGTTAGGGTGAGGGGTAGGGTCATGGATAGGGTGAGGGTTATGGTTAGTGTGAGGGTTAGGGCTAGGTTTAGGGTTAGGGTTAGGTTGAGGGGTACGGTTAGGGTTAGGGTGAGGGTTAGGTTCAGTGTATGGTTAGGGTTAGGGTTAGGGTGAGGGAAAGGGTTATGTTGAGGGTTGGGGTGAGCTTGAGGGTTAGGGTTAGAGTTAGGGTTAGGATTAGTGTGTGGGTGAGGGTGAGGGTTAGGTGAGGGTTAATGGTAGGGTGAATATTAAGATTAGGGTTAGGTTCAGGGTGAGGGATAGGCTGAGGGATAGGGTTAGGGTTAGGTTGAGGTTTAGGTTTAGTCTGAGGGTTAGGGTTAGGGTTTGGTTTAGGGTTAGGGTTAGGGAGAGGGTAAGGGTCATGGTGAGGGTAAGGGTGAGGGAGAGGGTTAGGGTTAGCATTAGGGTTAATATGAGGATTACGTTGAGGGTTAGGGATAGTGTTAGGGTGAGGTTGAGGGTGAGGTTTAAGGTTAGCATTAGGGTGAGGGTTAGGGTTAGTTTGAGGGTTAGGGTTAGGGTTAGGGATAGGTTGAGGTTGAGGCTGAGGTTTAGGGTAAGGGTGAGGGTGAGGGTTAGGTATAGGATTAGGGTTATGGTTAGGGTTAGGTTGTGGTTTAGTGTGAGGGGGAGGGTTATGGTTATAGACAGGGTGTGGGTTAGGGTGAGGGTTTGGGTTAAGGACAGGGTTAGGTTTAGGGTGAGGGTTAGCTTTAATGGTAGCGTTACTGTTAGGGTAAGGGTTAGGGTGAGGGTGAGGGTTAGGGTTAGTGTGAGGTTTAGGGTTAGGGTGAGGGTTAGGGTTAGGATTAGGGTTAGGGTTGTTAGGGTTAGGTTTAGCCTGACGGTGAGAGTGACGGAGAGGGTGAGGGTGAGGTTTAGGTTTAGGTTTAGGTTTAGGGTGAGGGTGAGGGTGACGGTGGGGATTAGCGTTAGTGTTAGGGTTAGGGTGAGGGTGAGGGTCAGGGTTAGGGTGAGCGTGAGGGTTAGTGTGAGGATTAGGGTGAGGGTTAGTGTTACGGTGAATGTTAGGGTTGGGTTAGGGTTAGAGTCACGGTGACAGTGAGGGTGAGGTTTAGGGTTAGGTTTAGGGTTAGGGTGAGGGTTAGGGTGAGGGTGGGGGTCAGGGTTAGTGTTAGGGTTAGGGTGAGGTTGGGGGTTAGGGTGAGAGTGAGGGTTAATGTGAGGATTAGGGTGAGGGTTAGAATTAGGTTGAGAGTTAGTGTTGGGTTAGGGTTAGAGTTAAGATGACGTTGAGGGTGAGAGTTAAGGAGAGGGTTAGGGTCAGGGTTAGGCTGAGGGTGAGTGTTAGATTAGGGTTAGGGTGAGGTTTAGGGTGAGGGGAAGGTTTAGTGTTAGCTCAGTGTTAGGATTAGTGTGTGGGTGAGGGTGAGGCTTGGGTTTAGGGTGAGGTTTAGGGTGAGGGTGTAATTGAGTGTTAGGGTTAGGGCTAGGGTTTGTGTTAGGGTGAGGGTGAGGGTGAGTTTTAGGGTTCGGGTTAGTTTTAAGGTGAGGCTGACGGTGAGGGTTAGGGTACGGATTAGTATTAGGGTTAGGATTAGGCTGAGGGTGAGGGTGAGTGTGAGGGGGAGGATTAGTGTTAGGATTAGTGTTAGGGTTAGTTTGATGGTTAGGGTTAGGTATAGTTTGAGGGTTAGGGTTAGCCTGAGTGTAAGGGTCAGGGTTAGTGTAAGGGTTACAATTAGTGTGTGGGTGACAGTGAGTGTTAGGGTGAGGGTTAAGGATAGGGTGAGAATTAGGGTTAGGGTTAGGGTTAGGGTGAGGATTAGGCTGAGAGGTAGGGTTAGGGTGAGGGTGAGGGTTAGGTTTAGTCTGAAGGTTAGGGTTATGGTAAGGGTTAGGGGAGGTTTAGAGTTAGGGTGAGGGTTAAGGTTAGCATTAGGGTTAGGGTGAGGTGTAGGATTAGGTTTAGTGTCAGGGTGAGGGTGAGGGTTAGGGTTAGGGTTAGGATTCGTGTAAGGGTTAGGGTTAGGGTTAGTGTGAGGGTAAGGGTTAGGTTGAAGTTTAGGATGAGGGTTAGAGTTAGGGTGAGTGTTAGGGTTAAGCTGAGGGTTAGGGTGAGAGTGAGGGTTAATGTTAGGGTTTGGGTGAGGGTTAGGTTTAGGGTGAGGTTTAGGGTTAGGGTTCGGGTTAGGGTGAGGGTGAGGGTGAGGCTTAGGTCTGGGTGAGGGTTAGATTTAGGGTGAGTGTTAGGGTTGGGTTAGGGTTAGAGTTACGGTGAGGGTGGTCTTAGGGTTAGGGTTCAGATTAAGGTTAGGGTTAGGGTTAGACTGAGGATGAGGTTGAGGGTGAGGGTTAGGGTTTGGGTTAGGTTGAGGGTTAGGGTTATGGTTAGGGTTAGGGTGAGGATGAGGGTTAGGGTTAGGATTAGGATGAGGTTTAGGGTGAGGGGTAGGGTTCTGCTTAGGGTGAGGTTAGGGTGAGGGTGAGGGTTAGGGTTATGGTGAGGGTGAGTTTTAGGGTGATAGGGTTAGGGTTAGGGTGAGGGTTAGGGTGATGGTAACGGTTAGGGTGAGGGTTAGGTTGAGGATGATGTTTAGGGTTAGGGTTATCGTTAGTGTTAGGTTTAGGGTTAGGGTCAGGGTTATGATTAGGGTTAGGGTGAGGATGAGGGTTAGGGTTAGGGTTAGGATGAGGTTTAGGGTGAGGGGTAGGGTTCTGCTTAGGGTGAGGTTAGGGTGAGGGTGAGGGTTAGGGTTATGGTGAGGGTGAGTTTTAGGGTGATAGGGTTAGGGTTAGGGTGAGTGTTAGGGTGATGGTAACGGTTAGGGTGAGGGTTAGGTTGAGGATGATGTTTAGGGTTAGGGTTATCGTTAGTGTTAGGTTTAGGGTTAGGGTTATTGTTAGTGTTAGTGTGAGGGGTAGGGGGAGGAGTGGGGAGGATTAGGTTTAGGGTTATTATAAGGGTGAGGGTGAGAGTGAGGCTTAGGATTAGGATTAGGGTTAGGCTTAGGGTAAGGGGTAGGGTTATGTTTAGGGTGAGGTTTAGGGTTAGTTTGAGGGTTAGGGTTAGGATTAGGGTTACTGTTAGGGTTAGGGTGAGGGTAAGGGTTAGGGTGACGGTTAGGGTGAGGTTGAGGGTTAGGGTCAGGGTTAGGGTGAAGGTAAGTTTTAGGGTGAGTTTTAGGGTGAGGGTGACTGTTAGGTTTAGGGTTATGGTTAGGGTTAGGGTTAGGGTGAGGGCTAGGGTGAGGGTGAGGGTTAGGGTTAGCATTAGGTTTAAGGTGAGGTTTAGGGTTAGGGTTAAGTTTAGGATTAGGTTTAGGGTTAGGCTGAGGGTGAGGGTGAGGGTTAGGGTTAGATTTAGGGTTAGGGTAAGGGTGAGGGTTAGGGTTAGGGTTAGGGTTATTGTTAGGATTAGGGTGAGGGGGTGAGAGAGGGGGAAAGGGAGGGGGCGGATTAGGATTAAGGTTATGTTTAGGGTGAGGGTGAGAGTTAGGGTTAGGGTTAGGATTAGGGTTAGGTTTAGGGTTAGGCTGAGGTTGAGGGTGAGTTTGAAGGGAGGGTTATGGTTAGGGTTAGGGTTTGGGTGTGTGTGAGGTTTAGGGTTAGTGTTAGGGTTAGGGTTAGGTTAATGATTAGGGTGAGGGTGAGGGTAAGGCTCAGGCTCAGAGTTAAGGTGAGGGTGAGGGTTAGGGTTAGTGTTAGGGTTAGGATTAGTGTGTGGGTTAAGTAGAGGGTTAGGGTTAGGGTGAGGTTTAGGGTGAGGGTGTTGGTGTTAGGTTTAGGGTTAGGGTTTGGGTGAGCGTGTGGGTGAGGGTGAGTTTTGTGGTTAGGGTTAGGTTTAGGGTGAGGCTGAGTGTGAGCGTTAGGGTTAGGATTAGAATTAGGGTTAGGGTTAGGCTGAGGGTGAATGGGAGGGGGAGGGGGAGGGTTAGTTTTAGGGTTAGGTTAATGTTAGGTTGAGGGTGAGGGTTAGGGTTAGGGTTAGGGTGAGGGTAAGGGTTAGGGTGAGGGTTAGGGTGCAGGTGAGGGTTAGGGTTATTGTTAGGGTTAGGATTAGTGTGTGTGTGACGGTGAGTGTAAGAGTGAGGGATAGGTATAGGGTGAGAATTAGGGTTAGGGTTAGGGTTAGGGTGAGGGTTAGGCTGAGGGGTCGGGTTAGTGTTAGGGTGAGGGTTAGGTTTAGTCTGAGGGTTAGGGTTAGGGTTAGGGTTATGGTTAGGTTGAGGGTAAGTGTTAGGTTGAGGGTTAGGGTGAGGATGAGGTTTAGGGTTAGCATTGGGGTTAGGGTGAGGGTTAGGGTTAGGGTTAGTGTTGGGTGAGTGTGAGGGTGAGGGTTAGGGTTAGGGTTAGGGTGAGGCTTAGGTTTAGGGTTAGGGTTAGGGTTAGAGTGGGGGTGAGGCTGAGGGTTAGGATTAGGTTTAGGGTGTAGGGTTTGACAGAGGGTGAAGCTGAGGGTGAGGATGAGGGTTTGGTTTAGGGTAAGGGTTAGTGTTAGGGTTAGGGTTAGGGTGAGGATGAGGGTTAGGGTTAGGGTTAGGGTTAGGATGAGGTTTAGGGTGATGAGTAGGTTTATGGTTAGGGAGAGGGTTAGGGTTAGTGTGAGGGTTAGGGTTAGGGTTAGGGTTAGTGTTAGGTTTAGGGTGAGGGTAAGGGTTAGGGTGACGGTTAGGGTGAGGGTGAGCTTAACCGTGAGGGTTACGCTGAGTGTTAGGATGAGGGTGAGTGTTAGGGTTAGTGTTATATTTAGGGTTAGGGTTAGGGTTAGGGTGAGGGCTAGCGTGAGGGTCAGCATTTGGGTTAGGTTTAGGGATTGGGTGAGAATTAGGGTTAGGGTTAGGGTTAGAATTAGGTTTAGGGTTAGGCTGAAGGTGAGCTTAAGGGGGAGGAGGAGGGTTAGGGTTAGGTTTAGGGTTAGGGTAAGGGTGAAGGTTAGGGTTAGGGTTAGGGTTATTGTTAGGGTTAGGGTGAGGGTAGGGGAAGGGGGACGGGGAGGGAGAGGTTTAGGGTTAGGATTATGTTTAGGGTGAGGGTGAGAGTCAGGGTTTGGGTTAGGATTAGGATTAGGGTTAGGGTTAGGCTGAGGTTGAGCGTGATTGTGAGAGGGAATGTTAGGGTTAGGGTTAGGTTGAGTGTGAGGGTTAGGGTTAGTGTCAGTGTTAGGGTTAGGTTTAGGGTTAGGGTGAGGGTGAGGGTAAGGCTTAGGGTGAGAGTTAGGGTGAGGGTGAGGGTTAGGGTTAGGTTTAGTGTTAGCATTAATGTGTGTGTGAGGGTGAGCGTTAGGGTTACGGTGAAGTTTAGTGTAAGGGTGTTCGTGAGTTTTAGGGTTAGCGTTAGGGTTTGGGTGAGGGTGTGGGTGAGGGTGAAGTTTAGGGTTAGGGTTAGGTTTAGGGTGAGGGTGAGAATGAGGTTTAGTTTTAGGGTTAGGATTAGGGTTAGGCTAAGGGTGAGGGTGAGTGTCAGGGGGAGGGTTAGTGTTAGGGTTAGGTTTAGGGTTTGCGTGAGGGTTAGAGTTATGGTGAGGGTTAGCGTGTCGGTGAGGGTTAGGGTGAGGGTGAGGGTGAGGGTGAGGGTTAGGGTTAGGGTTAGGGTGAGGTGTAGGGTTAGGGTTAGTGTGAGGGTTAGCTTTAGTATGAGGGTTAGTATTAGGGTTAGGTTTAGGGTTAGCGTGAAGGTAAGGGTTAGGGTGAGGGTTAGGGTGAGAGTGAGGGTTAGGGTTAGCGTGAGTGTTAGGGTGAGGGTTAGGGTGAGGGTGAGGGTTAGGGTTTATTGTGAGAGTGAGGGTTAGGGTTAGGTTTAGGGTAAGGGATAGGGTTAGGGTGAGGTTTAGGGTTAGGTTTAGGGTTAGGGTTATTGTTAGGGTTAGGGTTAGGATGAGGGTGAGGTTGACTGTGACGGTGAGGATGAGATTTAGGGTTAGGGTTATGTGTAGGGTGATGGTGAGTGTGAGGGTTAGGGTTACGATTAGGATTAGGGTTAGGATATGGCTGAGGTTGAAGGTGCGTGTGAGGGTGAGTGTTAGGGTTAGGGTTAGGGTTACGGTTTGTGTGAGGGTTAGGAATAGGGTTAGGGTGAGTTTAAGGGTTAGCGTAAGGGTTAGGGTGAAGGTGAGGTTTAGGGTTAGTGTTAGGGTTAGGATTAGGGTTAGGTTGAGGGTGAGGTTTAGGGTTAGTGTTAGGGTTAGTGTTAGGGTTAGGGTGAGGGTGAGGGTTAGGGTTAGGGTTAGGGTGAAGTTTAGGTTTAGGTTTAGGGTTAGGGTGAGGTTTAGGGTTAGGTTTAGGTTTAGCATGAGGGTGAGGGTGAGGGATAGGCTTAGAATTAGGATTATGGTTAGGGTTAGGATGAGGGTGTGGTTGAGGGTGAGGGTTAGGTTTAGGGTGACAGTGAGGGTCAGGATGAGGGTTAGGGTTAGGGTTAGGGTTAGGGATAGGGTGAGGATTAGCATTAGGTTTCAGATTAGTGTGAGGGTTAGGCTGAGGGGTAGGGTTAGGTTTAGGGTGAGGTATAGGTTTAGTGTGAGGGTTAGGTTTAGAATTAATTTTAGGGTGAGGGTTAGGGTTAGGGTTAGTGTTAGAGTTGGGGTTATTGTTAGGATTAGGAGGAGGGGGAGGGGGGGGAGGGTGAGGATTACGGTTAGTGTTAGGTATAGAGTGAGGGTGGGAGTGAGGGTTAGGGTTAGGATTAGGATTAGGTTTAGGGTTAATCTGTGGGTGAGTGGGAAAGAGAGGGGGAGGTTTAGGGTTAGGTGTAGGTTTACAGTTAGTGTTACTTTGAGAGTTAGGGTTAAAGTAATTGTTAGGATGAGGGTTCTGGTGAGGGTTCGGGTGAGGGTTCGGGTGACTGTTAGGGTTAGGGATAGATTTAGGGTGAGGGCTAGGGTGAGTGTGAGGGTTAGTGTTATGGTTATGGTAGGGTGAGAATTAGGGTTAGGTTTAGGGTTAGGTTGAGGATTAGGCTCAGCGGTAGCGTTAGGGTTAGGATCAGGTTTAGGTTTAGTCTGAGAATTACAGTTAGGTTTAGGGTTAAGGTTACGGTTAGGGTTATTATTAGGCTTAGGGTTATTGTGAGGGTTAGGGTGAGGGTTAGGGTTACTGTTAGGGTTAGGGTGAGGGTTAGGGTGAGGATAAGTGTTGGGATGAGAGTTAGGGTGAGGTTGAGGGTTAGGGTAAGTGTTAGGGTAAGGATGAGGTGTAGGGTGAGATTTAGGGTTAGGGTTAGGGTTAGGGTTACTCTGAGTGTTAGGCTGAGGTTGAGGGTGAGAGTGAGGATGCTTGATAGGGATAGGGTTAGCCTGAGGGTTAGGGTTAGTGTGAGGGTTAGGGTGAAGCTGAGGTTAACGGTTAGGGTGAGGGATAGGGTGAGGTTGAGTGTTAGGGTTAGGGTAATGGTTAGGCTGAGGGTTAGGGTGACGGTTAGGGTGACGGTTAGGGTTAGGGGGAGGGTTAGTTTTAGTGTGAGGGTTAGGGTCAGGGTTTGGGTTAGGATTAGGGTGAGGGAAAGGGTTAGGGTTAGGGTTAAGGTTAAGGTGAGAGAGAGGTTTAGGGTTAGCGTGAGTGTTAGGGTGAGGTTTAGGATTAGGGTTAGGTTTAGGGTGAGGGTTAGCTTTAGAGTGAGGGTTAGGGTTAGGATGAGGGTGAGAGTGAGGGATAGGGTTAGGATTAGAATTAGAGTTAGAGTTAGGCTCAGGGTGAGGGTTACAGTGAGGGTTAGGATTAGGCTTAGTGTTAGTGTTAGGGTTAGGTTAAGGGTTAGGGTGAGGGATAGGGGTAAGGTTATGTTAAGGATGAGGGTGAGGGTTAGGTTGAGGGTGAGCATGAGGGTGTGGATTAGGGTTACAGTTAGAGTTAGGTTGAGGGCTAGGGGGAGAGTGAGGGTTAGGTTTAGGGTTAGGGATAGAGTGAGAATTAGGGTTAGGGTTAGGGTTATGGTGAGGGTTAGGCTGAGGGGAAAGTTTAGGGATAGGGTGAGGGTTAGGTTTAGTCAGAGGCTTAGGGTTAGGGTTAGGGTTAGGGTTAATGTGTGGGTAAGGGTTAGGGTGAGGGTTAGTTTGAGGGTGAGGTTTAGGGTTAGGGTTAGGGTCAGGATGAGGGTGAGGGTTAGGGTTAGGTTTAGGGTGAGGCTTAGGTTTAGGGTGAGGGTTAGTGTGAGGGTTAGGGTTAGGGTTAAGGATAGGGTGAGGGTGAGGTTGAGGCTGAGGTTTAGGGTGACCGTGAGGCTGAGGATTAGGTTTAGGGTAAGCTTGAGGGTGAGGTTTAGGGTTACGTTTAGGATAAGGGTTAGGGTTAGGGTTCGGCTGAGGGTGAGAATGAGGGTGAGGGTGAGGGTTAGGCTTAGGGTTAGGATGAGGGTTAGGGTTAATGTGAGGTTTCGGGTGAAGGTGAGGATAAGAGTTAAGATGAGGGTTAGGGTGAGTGGGAGGTTTAGGGTTAGGGTTAGGGTTAGGGTGAGGGTGAGGGTTTGGGTTAGGGTTAGGGTTAGAGTAAGGGTTAGGGTGAGGATTAGTGTGATGTTGAGTGTTAGGGTCAGGGTGAGGGTTAGGGTTAGGGTTAGGGTTAGGTTTAGGGTGAGGGTGAGGGTTAGGGTCAGGGTTAGGGTTAGGATTACGGTTAGGGTTAGGGTTAGGCTGAGGGTGAGGTTGAGGGTGAGCGTGACGGTTAGGGTTAGGGTTAGGGTTAGGGTGTGTGCTAGGGTGAGGGTTAGGGTTAGGGTTAGGGTTAGGGTTAGGGTGAGGGTTACTGTGAGGGTGAGGTTTAGGGTAAGCGTGAGGGTTAGGGAGAGGGTGACGGTTCAGGTGAGGATGACGGTTAGGGTGTGGGGAAGGATTAGCGTTAAGATTAGGGTGAGGGTGAGGATAAGGGTTAGGATGAGGGTTAGGGTGAGTGGGAGGTTTAGGTTTAGGGTTAGGGTTAGGTTGAGGGTTAGGGTTAACGTTAGGTTAGGGGTAGGGTGAGGGTTAGGGTGAGAGTGAAAGTTAGGTTTAGGATTAGTGTTAGGTTTAGGGTTACGCTCTGGATGAGGTTGAGGGTGAGGTTTAGGGTTAGGGATAGGTTTAGGGTTAGTGTGAGGGTTAGGGTTAGGGTAATGTATAGGGTTAGGGTTAGGGTTAGGGTGTAGCTTAGGGTTAGGGTGAGGGTTAGGGTTACGTTTAGGGTTAGGGTGAGGGTTAGGTTTAGGGTTAGGATTAGGCTGTGAGTGAGTGTGAGAGTGAAGTTGAGGGTTAGGTTTAGGGTGAGGCTTACGGTTGGGGTTAGGGTGACGGTTATGTTTATTGTGATGTTTAGCGTGAGGGTGAGGGTCAGGGTGAGAGTGAGGGTTAGGGTGTGGGTGAAGGTTAGGGTTAGGGTGAAGGTAAGGGTGACGGTGAGGGTTAGGGTGAGTGTGAAGATTAGGGTTAGGTTTAGAGTGAGGGTTAGGGTTAGTTTTAGGGTTAGGGTGAGGGTTTGGGTGAGGGTTAGGGTTAGGGTGAGGGTAAGGGTTAGGGTGAAGGTAAGGATTAGGGTGAGAGTTAGGGTTAATGTTAGGGTTAGATTGAGGTTGAGGGTCAGGGTTAGGCTTGGGTGAGGGTTAGAGTTAGAGTGAGGGTTAGGGTTGGATTAGGGTTAGAATTAGGGTGAGGGTGAGGGTTAGGGTTAGGATTAGGGTTAGTGTTAGGGTTAGACTGAGGGTGAGGGTGAGGGTGAGGGTTTGGGATAGGGTGAGGGTTATGGTTAGGGTCAGTGTGAGGCTAAGCGTGAGAGTTAGTGGTAGGGGTAGGATGAGGGTGAGGTTTTGGCGTAGGGTTATGCTTTTGGTGAGGTTTAGGGTTACTGTGAGGGTTCGGGTTAGGAATAAGGTTAGGGTGAGGTAGAGGGTTAGGGTTAGGATTAGGGTTAGTGTTAGGGTTAGACTGAGGGTGAGGGTGAGGGTGAAGGTTTGGGATAGGGTGAGGGTTATGGTTAGGGTTAGTGTGAGGCTAAGCGTGAGGGTTAGGGGTAGGGGTAGGATGAGGGTGAGGTTGTGGGGTAGGGTTATGCTTTTGGTGAGGTTTAGGGTTACTGTGAGGGTTTGGGTTAGGAATAAGGTTAGGGTGAGGTAGAGGTTTAGGGTTAGGTTTGGGTGAGGGTTACAGTGAGGGTTAGGCTTAAGGTTAGGTTTACGGTTAGGGTGAGGGTTACTGTGAGGTTTAAGGTTAGTGTTAGGGTTAGGGTTAGGGTGAAGGTGAGAGTTAGGTTTAAGATTAGGTTTAGGGTTAGGGTTAGGCTGAGGGTGAGGGTGAGGTTGAGGGTTAGGGTTAATGTTAAGGTTAGCGTGAGGGCTAGGGTGAGGGTCAGGGTTAGGGTGAGGGTGAGGGTTTCGGTTAGGTAAGGGTTAGTTTTAGGGTTAGGTTGAGGTTTAGGGTGAGGGTGAGATTTAGGGTGAGGGTTAGGGTTATGATGAGGGTTGGGGTTAGGGTTAGGATGATGTTTAGGATGAGGGTTCGGGTTCGGGTTCGGGTTCGGGTTAGGAATAGGGTTAGAATTAGGGTGAAGGCTAGGGTGAGGTTGAGGGTTCGGATTAGGGTTGGGGATAGGGTGAGAATTAGGGTTAGGGTTAGGGTTAGGGTGAGGGTTAGCCTGAGGGGTAGGGTTAGGTTTAGGGTGAGTGTTATGTTTAGTCTGAGGGGTAGGGTATGGTTAGGGTTAGGGTTAGGGTAAGGGTGAGGCTGAGGTTTAGGGTTAGGATTAGTGCTAGGGTTAGGGTTAGTGTGAGGGTGAGCATGAGGGTGAGGGAGAGTGTTAGGGTTAGGGTTCGGGTGAGGGTTAGGCTCAGTGCGAGTCTTAGGGTGAGGGTGAGGGTTAGCGTTAGGTTGACGTTTAGGGTGAGGGGGAAGGTTAGGTTTAGGGTTAGGATGAGTGTTATGGTGAAGGTTAGAGTTAATGCTAGGGTTAGGGTTAGGGTAAGGTTTAGGTTGAGGGTTAGGGTTAGGTTGAATGTTAGGGTTAGGGTGAGAGTTAGGGTTTGGATTAGGGTTAAGGTGAGGGCTAGGGTGAGGGTGAGGATTAGGGTTAGGCTTAGGGTGAGGGTAAAGTTTAGGTTTGGGATTAGGGTTAGGGTTAGGTGTGGGGTAGGTTTAGGGATAGTGTGAGGTTTAGGTTGAGTGTGAGTGTTAGGTTTAGGGTTAGGGTTAGTGTTAGTATGAGGGTAAGGGTTAGGGTGAGGGTTAGGGTTAGGGTTAGGTTTAGGGTGAGTGTTAGGTTTAGGGTCAGTGTGAGGGTTAGGGTTAGGGTTAGGGTGAGGATAAAGGTTGGGTAAGGGTTAGTGTTAGGGTGAGGGTGAGGGTGAGGGTTAAGGTCAGGCTTAGGGTTAGTGTTAGGGTTAGACGGAATGTGAGGGTGAAGGTGAGGGTGAGGGTTTAGTTTAGGGTTAGGTTTAGGGTTATTTGTAGGGTTAGGGTTAATCTGAGGGTGAGGGTGACGCTGAGGGTGAGGTTGAGGTTTACCTTTACGGTTAGGTTTATGGTGATGGTGATAGTTAGGGATAGTGTTAGGATTAGGATGAGGGTTAGGGTTAGGGTGAGGATGAGGGAGAGGTTTTGTGTTAGGGTTACTGTGAGGGTTAGGGTTAGAGTTAAGGTTAAGTTTAGGGAGAGGGTAAGGCATAGGTTAGTGTGAGGGTTAGGGTTAGGGGAGGGTTTGGATGTGGGTTAGGGTTATGGAAAGAGTTAGGTTGAGGGCTAGGGTGAATGTGAGGGTTAGGGTTACAGTTAGGGATAGGGTGAGAATTAGGGTTAGGTCAGGGTTAAGGTGAGGGTTAGGCTGAGGGGAATGGTTAGGTTTAGGGTGAGGCTTAGGTTTAGTCTGAGGGTTAGGGCTAGGGTTAGGGTTAGGGTTAAGGTTAGGGTTTGGGTGAGGTTTAGGCTGAGGTTTAGGGTTAGGGTGAGGATTAGGTTTAGGGTAAGGGTGAGGGTGAGGGTTAGGGTTAGAGTTCGGTTTAGGGTTAGGGTTAGGGTTAGGCTGAGGGTGAGGGTGAGAGTGAGGGTGACGGTTTGGGTTAGGGTGAGTGTTAGGGTTAGGGTTAGCGTGAGGGTAAGCGTGAGGCTTAGGGTTAGGGGTAGGATGAGGGTTAGGTTGAGGGGTAGGGTTATGGTTAGGGTTAGGGTTAGGGTGAGGATTAGGGTGAGGGTTAGGGTTAAGTTTAGGTTAGGGTTAGGGTGAGGATTAGGGTGAGAGTGAGAATTAGCTTTAGGATTAGTGTTAGGTTTAGGGTTAGGCTTAGGGTGAAGGTGAGGGTGAGGTTTAGGGTTAGGGATAGGGTTAGGTTTAGGGTGAAGGTTAGGGTTAGGGTGAGGTTTAGGGTTAGGGTTAGGGTTAGTGTTACGGTTAGTGTTAGGGTGAGGGTTAGGTTTAGTGTGAGGGTTATTGTTAGGCTTAGGCTTAGGCTGTGAGTGAGGTGAGGGTGAGGGTGAGGATTAGGTGTAGGGTGAGGCTTAGGTTTAGTGTTAGGGTGAGGGTTATGTTTAGAGTGATGTTTAGCATGAGGGTGAGGGTCAGGTTTAGAGTGAGTGTTAGGGTGTGGGTGAGGGTTAGGGTTAGGGTGAGGGTTAGGGTGACAGTGAGGGTTAGGGTGAGGGTGAGGATTAGCATTAGGTTTAGGGTGAATGTTAGGGTTATTGTTAGGGTTAGATTGAGATTGAGGGTGAAGGTTAAGGTTAGGGTTAGGGTTAGCGTAAGGATTAGTGTGAGGGTTAGGGTTAGGGTGAGGGTAAGGGTTAGGGTGAGGGGTAGTGTGAGGGTTAGGGTTCGGATTAGGGTTAGGTTTAGGGTTAGACTGAGGGTGAGGGTGAAGGTGAAGGTTTGTTTAGGATGAGGGTTAGGGTTATGGTTAGGGTGAGGATAAGCATGAGGGTTAGGGTTAGGAGTAGGATGAGGGTTAGGTTGAGGGGCATGGTTATGGTTAGAGTGAGGGTTAGGGTTACTGTGAGGGTTAGGGTTAGGGTTAAGGTTAGGGTTAGGGAGAGGTTAAGGGTTAGGTTAGTGTGAGGGTTAGGGTTAGGGTTAGGTTTAGGGTGAGGTTTAGTGTGAGGGTGAGGGTTAGGCTTAGGGTTAGGGTTAGGATTAATGTGTGGGTGAGGGTGAGGGTGAGGGTTAGCGTGCGGTTTAGGGTTAGAGTTAGGGTTAGGCTGAGGGTGAGGGTGAAGTTGAGGGTTAGGTTTGGGGTTGGGTTATGGCTAGGGTGAGGGCTATTGTGAGGTTGAGGGTTAGGGTTAGGGTGAGGGTGAGGGTTTCGGTTAGGTGAGTGTTATGGTTAGGGTTAGGGTGAGGATTAGGTTGAGGGTGAGGGTTAGTGTGAGGGTGAGGGTTATGGTGAAGGTTAGGGTTAGGTTTAGGGTGAGGCTTAGGTTTAGGGTGAGAGCTAGGGTGAGAGTTAGGGTTAGGGTTAAAGATAGGGTGAGGGTGAGCTTGAGGCTGAGATTTATGGTGAAGGTGAAGGTGAGGGTTAGGTTTAGGGTAATCTTGAGGGTGAGGGTTATGGTTCGGTTTAGCATTAGGGTTGGGTTAGGGTTTGGCTGAGGGTGAGAATGAGGGAGAGGGTGAGGGTTAGGCTTAGGGTTAGGGTTAATGTGAGGGTTAGGGTGAGGGTGAGGATAAGGGTTACGATGAGGGTTAGGGTGAGTGGGAGGTTTAGGATTTGGATTAGGGTTAGGGTGAGGGTTAGGGTTAAGGTTAGGTTAGGGTTAGGGTGAGGGTTAGGGTGAGAGTGAGAGTTAGGTTTAGGATTAGTGTTAGGTTTAGGGTTAGGCTTATTGTGAGGGTGAGGGTGAGGTTTAGGGTGAGGTATAGGGTTAGGGTTTAGGTGTGGGTCAAGGTTAGGGTGATGTATAGGGTTAGATTTAGGGTTATCATGAGGGTTAGGGTTAAGGTGAGGGTTAGGGTTAGGGTTAGGTTAGGGTGAGGTTTAGGGTTAGGGTTAGGCTTAGGCTGTGAGTGAGGCTGAGGTTGAAGGTGAGGGTTAGGTTTAGGGTGAGGCTTAGGGTTAGGATTAGGGTGATTGTTATGTTTAGGGTGATGTTTAACGGGAGGGTGAGGGTCAGGGTGAGAGTGAGGGTTAGGGTGTGGGTGAGGGTTAGGGTTAGGGTGAGGGTTAGGGTGACGGTGCGGTTTAGGGTGAGGGTGAGGATTAGGGTTAGGTTTAGGGTGAGGGTTAATGTTAGTTTTAGGGTTAGGGGGAGGGTTAGGTTTAGCGTTAGTGTTAGGATTAGTGTGAAGGTTAGGGTTAGCGTTAGGGTTAGGGTTATTTTGAGGGTAAGGGTTAGGGTTAAGGTAAGGGTTAGGGTGAGAGTTAGGGTTAAGGTTAGGGTTAGATTGAGGTTGAGTGTGAGGGTTAGGGTTGGGTGAGTGTTAGAGTTAGAGTGAGGGTTAGGGTTGGATTAGGGTTAGAGTTAGGGTGAGGGTTAGAGTGAGGGTTAGGGTTAGGATTAGGGTTATGGTTAGATTGAGGTTGAGTGTGAGGTTTAGGGTTGGGTGAGTGTTAGAGTTAGAGTGAGGGTTAGGGTTGGATTAGGGTTAGAGTTAGGGTGAGGGTTAGAGTGAGGGTTAGGGTTAGGATTATTGTTAGGGTTAGGATTAGACTGACGGTGAGGGTGAGGGTGAGGGTGAAGGTTTGGGTTAGGGTGAGGTTTAGGATTAGGGTTAGGGTGAGGGTAAGCGTGAGGTTTAGGGTTAGGGGTAGGTTGAGGGTTAGGTTGAGGGGTAGGTTTATGGTTAGGGTGAGGGTTAGGGTTACTGTGAGGGTTAGGGTTAGTGTTAGGATGAGGGTAAGGATTAGGGTGAGAGTTAGGGTTAGGGTGAGTGTGAGGGTTGGGTAAGGGTTAGTGTTAGGGTGAGGGTGAGGGTGAGGGTTAGGGTGAGGATTACGGTTAGTGTTAGGGTTATACAGAGGGTGAGGATGAAAGTGAGGGTGAGAGTTGGTTTAGGGTTTGGTTTAGGGTTATTGTTAGGGTTAGGGTTAAGCTGAGGGTGAGGGTGACGGTGAGGGTGAGGTTGAGATTTAGGTTTAATGTTAGGTTTATGGTGAGGGTGAGGGTGAGGAATAGTGTTAGGATTAGGATTATGGTTAGGATTAGGCTGAGGCGGGGTGAGGTTTTGGGTTAGGTTTAGGGTTAGGGTGAGGTTTAGGTTTAGTGTGAAGGTTAGGGTTAGGGTTAGGGTGAGGGGTAGGGTTAGTGTTAGGATGAGGGTGAGGTTTAGGCTTATGGTGAGGGTTAGGGTTAGGGTTAGTGTGAGGATAAGTGTTAGGATGGGGGTTAGGTTGAGGGTAACGATTAGGGTGAGGGTTAGGTGAGGGTTAGGGTTCAGGTTAGTGTTAGTGTGAGAGCTAGGGTGAGGGTGAGGGTTAATGTTAGGGCTAGGGTTAGGGTGAGGGCTAGGGTGAGGGTGAGAGTTAGGGTTAGGTTTAGGGTTCGGGTTAGGCGTAGTGTTAGGTTGAGGGCTGGGATTTGGGTTAGGTTTAGGTTTAGGGTTAGGGATATTGTTAGGGTTAAGGTTAGGGTGAGGGTGAGGGTTAGGGTTAGGGTTAGCATGATTGTGAGGGTGAGGGTTTAGGATTAGTGTTAGGATTAGGATTAGGCCTAGGGTGAGAGTGAGGGTGAGGTTTAGGTTGTGGGTGAGGGTTAGGGTTAGTGTGAGGGTTAGGGTGAGGGTGAGGCTTAAGGTTAGGATTAGGGTTAGGCTGAGGGTTAGTGTTAGGGTTAGGTTTAGGGTGAGGTTTAGGGTGAGGTTTAGGGTTAAGGTTAGGCTTAGGATTAGTTTGAGTGTTAGGGTGAGGGTAAGGGTTAGGGTGAGGGTTAGGGTGAGGATTAGGGTCATGGTTAGGTTTAGTGTGCAGGTTAGGTTCAGGGTTAGGGTGGGGGTTAGGCTGAGGGGTAGGGTAAGGGTTAGGGAGAGGGTTAGATTTCGTGTGAGGGTTAGGGTTAGGGTTAGGGTTAGTGTTAGAGTGGAGGTTAGCATTAGGGTTAGGGTGAGGGTGAGAGTTAGGCTGAGGGATAGGGTAAGGGTTGGGGTGAGGTTTAGGGTTAGGGTTGGGTTAGGGTTATTGTTAGGGTTAGGGTGAGGGTGAGGGTGAGGTTGAGGGTGAGGGTGAGGTTTAGGTTTAGGGTTAGGGTTAGGGTGAGGTTTAGGGTTAGGGTTAGGGTTAGGCTTAGGATTAATGTGAGTGTTAGGGTGAGGGTAAAGTTTAGGGTGAGGGTTAGGGTTATGGTTAGGTTTAGGGTGTATGTTAGTGTCAGGGGCAGGGTGAGGGTTAGGCTGAGGGGTAGGTTAAGGTGAGGTGTTAGGTGAGGTGAGGGTTAGATTTAGTGTGAGGGTTAGGGTTAGGGTTAGGGTTAGTGTTAGGGTGAAGCTTAAGGTTAGGGTTAAGGTGAGGGTGAGGGTTAGGCTGAGGGATAGTGAAACTGTTGGGTTGAGGGTTAGAGTTAGGATTAGGGTTATTGTTATTGTTAGGAGGAGGGTGAGGTTGAGGTTGAGGGTGAGGTTGAGGTTGAGGGTGTGGGTGAGGTTGAGGGATAGGGTTAGGTTTATTGTGAGGGTGAGATTGAGGGTGAGGTTTAGGATTAGGATTAGGGTTAGGGTTAGGCTGAGGATGAGGGGAGGGTTAGGGGGAGGGTTAGGGTTACAGTTAGGGTTAGGGTAAGGGTTTGGGTAAGGGTTAGGTTTAGGGTTAGTGTTAGGTTTATTGTTAGGGATATGGTAAAGGTTAGGGAGAGGGGAGGGGGAGGTTTAGGGTTAGGGTTTGGTTTAGGGTGACGGTGAGAGTGAAGGTTAGGATTAGGATTAGGGTTAGCATTAGGATGAGGTTGAGGGTGAGGGTGAGGGGGAAGGTTAGTGTTAGGGTTAGAGTTAGGTTTAGGGTGAGGGTGAGGGTTAGGTTAGTGTGAGGATTAGGGTTAGGGTTAGGGTTAGTCTGAGGGTTTGAGTGAGGGTGAGGGTTAGGGTGAGGGTTAGGGTTAGGGTGAGGGTGAGGATTAGGGTGAGGGTGAGGGTTTGGGTGAAAGTTAGGGTTAGGGTGAGGGTTAGGTTCAGGGTTAGGGTGAAGGATAAGCTTAGGGTGATATTTAGGATGAAGGAGATTGTTAGGGTGAGGGTGAGGGTCCGGTGCGTGTTAGGTTTATGGTTAGAGTTAGGGTGAGGGCTAGGTTGAGGCTGAGGGTTAGGGTAGGGTTAGGGATAGGGTGAGAATTAGGGTTAGGGATAGGCTTTGGGTGAGGGTTAGGCTGAGGGGAAGGTTAGGGTTAGGGTGAGGGTTAAGATTAGTCTGAGGGTTAGGGTTAGGGTTAGGGTTAGTGTGAGGTTAAGGGTTAGGGTGAGTTTTAGGGTGAGGGTGAGGGTTAGGGTTAGGGTTAGGGTTAGGGTGAGGGTGAGGGTTAGGGTTAGGGTTAGGGTGAGGGTTAGAGTTAGGGTGAGGGTTAGGGTGAGGGTTAGGGTTAGGGTTAAGAATAGGGTGAGGGTGAGGTTGAGGCTGAGGTTTAGTGTGTGGGTGACGGTGAGCGTTAGGGTTAGGGTAAGAGTGAGGGTGCTGGTTAGGGTTAGGATTAGGGTTAGGGGGAGGGTTAGGCTGAGGGTGAGAATGAGGGTGATGGTGAGGGTTAGGCTTAGGGTTAGGGTGAAGGTTAGGGTTAATGTGTGGGTTAGGGTGAGGGTGAGGACAAGGGTTAGGTTGAGGGTTAGGGTGATAGGGAGGTTTAGGGTGAGGGTTAGTTTGAGGGTTAGGGTTAAGGTTAGATTAGGGTTAGTGTGAGGGTTAAGGTTTAATGTTAGGCTGAGGATTAGGGTAAGTGTTAGGGTGAGGGTTATGGTTAGGGTGAGGTTTAGGTTTAGGGTAAGGGTTAGGGTTAGAATGAGGGTTAGGGTTAGGGTGAGGCTTAGGGTTAGGATTATGGTTAGGGTGAGGGATAGGGTGAGAGTGAGGGTTAGGGTTAGGCTTAGGGTTAGGGTGAGGTTTATGGTTAGGTTTAGCGTTAGAGTTAGCGTGAGGGGTAGTTTTAGGGTTAGGATAAGGTTTAGGTTTAGTGTGAGGGTTAGGATTAGGGGTAGGGTTAGGGTTAGGGTTAGGGTTAGGCTTAGGGTTATTGTTAGGGTGAGGGTTAGGGTTAGGGTTATTGTGAGGGTTAGGGTTAGGGTTAAGAATAGGGTGAGGATGAGGTTGAGGCTGAGGTTTAGGTTGTGGGTGAGGGTGAGGGTGAGGGTTAGGGTTAGGGTAAGAGTGAGGGTGAGGGTCAGGGTTAGGATTAAGGATAGGGGGAGGGTTAGGCTGAGGTTGAGAATGAGGGTGATGGTGAGGGTTAGGCTTAGGGTTAGGTGAGGGTTAGGATTAATGTGTGGGTTAGGGTGAGGGTGAGGATAAGGGTTAGGTTGAGGGTTAGGGTGATAGGGAGGTTTAGTTTGAGGGTTAGGGTTAAGGTTAGGTTAGGGTTAGTGTGAAGGTTAGGTTTAATGTTAGGCTTAGGATTAGGGTAAGTGTTAGGGTGAGGGTTATGGTTAGGGTGAGGTTTAGGTTTAGGGTAAGGGTTAGGGTTAGAATGAGGGTTAGGGTTAGGATTATGGTTAGGGTGAGGGATAGAGTGAGAGTGAGGGTTAGGGTTAGGCTTAGGGTTAGGGTGAGGGTTATGGTTAGGTTTAGCGTTAGAGTTAGTGTGAGGGGTAGTTTTAGGGTTAGGGTAAGGGTTAGGTTTAGTGTGAGGGTTAGGGGTAGGGTTAGGGTTAGGTTGAGAGTAAGGTTTAGGCTGAGGGTGAGGTTTAGGTTGAGAGTGAGGGTTAGGGTTAGCGTGAGTGTTAGGTGAGGGTTAGGATGAGGGTTAGTGTTAGGTTTAGGGTTAGGGTTAGGGTTAGGGTGAGGATGAGGGTTAGGGTTAGGGTTAGGGTGGAGGTTAGGGTTAGGGTTAGGTTAGGGTGAGGTTTAGGGTTAGGGTTAGGTTTAGCATGAGGGTGAGGGTGAGAGATAGGTTTAGAATTAGGATTATGTTTAGGGTGAGGGTGAGGGTGAGGTTTACTTTAGGGTTAGATTTAGAGTGAGGGTGGGAGTGATGGTTAGGGTTAGGGTTAGCATTAGGATTAGGGTTAGGCTGAGGGTGAGTGGGAAAAGGAGGGGGAGGGCTAGCTTTAGGGGAAGGTTTAGTGTTAGCATTACGGTGATAGTTAGGGTTAAAGTTATTGTTAGGATTATGGTGAGGTTTTGGGTGAGGATTATGTTTAGGGATAGCGTTAGGGTGAGGGCTAGGGTGAGTGTGAGGGTTAGGGTTATGGTTAGGGATAGGCTGAGAATTAGGGTTAGGGTTAGGGTTAGGGTTAGGCTCAGAGTTAGTGTTAAGATTAGGGTGAGGGTTAGGTTTAGTCTGAGAGTTACAGTTAGGATTAGGGTTAGAGTTACAGTTAGGGTGAGGGTAAGGGTTAGGGTGAGGGTTAGGGTGAGGGTGATGTTTAGGTTTAGGTTTACGGTGTGGGTTGGGTGAGGGTTAGGGTTAGGGTGAGGGTGAGGGTGAGGGTTAGGGTTAGGTTTAGAGTGAGGGTTATGTTTAGGGTGAGGGTTAGGCTTAGGGTTATGGTGAGGGTGGGTGATGCGGAGAGTTAGCGTGAGGGTGAGGGTGAGGGTGAGTTTGAGGGTTAGGGTGAAGGTGAGGGTGAGGGTTAGTGTAAGGATTTGGGTTAGGATTAGGGTTAGGCTGAGGGTGAGCTTGATGGTGAGGGTGAGCTTAATAGTTAGGGTTAGGATTAGGGTTAGGATTAGGGTTAGGAAGGGATGAGCTTGAGGGTGAGGGTTAGGGTTAAAGTTAGGGTGAGGGTTAGGGTTAGTGTGAGGGTTAGGGTGAGGGTAAGGGTAAGGTTTAGATTGAAGGTTAGGGTGAGCGGGAGTGTTAGGGTTAGGGTTAGGGTGAGGGTTAGAATGAGGGTAAAGTTTAAGGTTAGGGTTAGGGTTAGGGTGAGGGTTAGGGTTAAGGTTAGGGCTAGGCTTAGAGTAAGGGTTAGGGTGAGGGTGAAGGTTAAGTTTAGGATTAGTGTTAGGGTTAGGGTTAGTCTTAGGGTGAGGGTTAGGGTGAGGGTGAGGCCTAAGTTTAGGGTGAGTGTTAGGGTGTGGGTGAGGGTTAGGGTTAGGTTGAGAGTTAGGGTGACGGTGAGGGTTAGGGTGAGGGTGAGGGTTAGGATGAGGTTTAGGATGAGGGTTACGGTTAATGTGAGGTTTAGGGTGATGGTGAGGATAAGGGTTAGGTTGATGGTTAGTATGATTGGGAGGTTGAGGTATAGGGTTAGGTTAGGGTGAGGGGTAGGGTGAGGGTTAGGGTTAATATTAGGTTAAAGTTAGTGTGAGGGTTAGGGTTAATGTTAGGGTTAGGGTTAGGGTAAGTGTTAGGGTGAAGATTAGGGTTAGGGTGAGGGTTAGGTTTGCGTGTGGGTTAGGGTTAGAATGAGGGTTAGGGTTAGGGTGAAGTTTAGGGTTAGGATTATGGTTAGGGTGAGGGCTAGGTTGAGGGTCAGGGTTAGGGTTAGGCTTAGGGTGAGGATGAGGGTTAGGGTTAGGTTTAGGTTTAGGGTTAGAGTGAGGGGTAGTTTTAGGGTTAGGGTGAGGGTTAGGTTTAGTGTGAGGGTTAGGTTTAGGGTTAGGGTAAGGGTTAGGGTGAGAGGGTTAAGGTTAGGGTTAGATTGAGGTTGAGTGTGAGGGTTAGGCTTGGGTGAGTGTTAGATTTAGAGTGAGTGTTAGGGTTGGATTAGGGTTAGAGTTAGGATGAGGGTGAGGGTGAGGGTTAGGTTTAGGATTAGGGTTAGGGTTAGGGTTAGACTGAGGGTGAGGGTGAGGGTGAGTTTTAGGGTTAGGATTAGGGTTAGTGTGAAGGTGAGGTTCAGGTTTAGGGTTATGTTTAGGGTTAGGGTGAGGAGTAGGTTTAGGTTAGTGTGAGGTTTAGGTTTAGTGTGAGTGTTAGGTTTAGGGTTAGGGTTAGTGTTAGGATGAGGGTAAGGATTAGGGTGAGGGTTAGGGTTAGAGTTAGGGTGGGATGAGGGTTGGTTAAGGGTTAGTGTTAGGGTGAGTTTGAGGGTGAGGGATAGGGTGAGGATTAGGTTTAGTGTTAAGGTTAGACGGAGGGTGAGGGTGAAGGTGAGGGCGAGGGTTTGGTTTAGGGTTAGGTTTAGGGTTATTGTTAATATTAGGGTTAGGCTGAGGGTGTGGGTGATGGTGAGGGTGATGTTGAGGTTTAGGTTTAATGTTAGGTTTATGGTGAGGGTGAGGGTGAGGGATAGTGTTAGGATTAGGATTATGGTTAGGTTTAGGCTGAGGAGGAGGGTGAGGTTTTGGGTTAGGGTTAGGGTTAGGGTGAGGTTTAGGTTTAGTGTGAAGGTTAGGGTTAGGGTTATGGTGAGGGGTATGATTAGGGTTAGGGTGAGGGTGAGGGTTAGGCTTATGGTGAGCCTTAGGTTTAGTGTGAGGCTTAGGATTAATGTGAGGGTTAGGGTGAGGGTAAGGGTTAGGGTTAGGTTTAGGGTGAGGGTTAGAGTTATGGTTAGGTTTAGAGTGCATGTTAGGGTCAGGGGTAGAGTGAGGGTTAGTCTGAGGGGTAGGTTAAGTGTTAGGGTGATGGTTAGATTTAGTATAAAGGTTAGGGTTATTGTTAGGTTTAATGTTAGGGTGAAGCTTAAGGTTAGGGTTAGGGTGAGGGTGAGGGTTAGGCTGAGGGATAGGGAAATGGTTGGGTTGAGGATTAAGGTTAGGATTAGGGTTATTGTTAGTGTGAGGGTGAGGGTGAGGTTGAGTTTGAGGGTGTGGGTGAGGTTGAGGAATAGGGATTGGTTTACGGTGAGGGTGAGATTGAGCGTTAGGTTTAGGATTAGGATTAGGGTTAGGGTTAGGCTGAGGATGAGGGTTAGGGTAAGGGGGAGCGTTAGGGTTGCAGTTAGGGTTAGGGTAAGGGTTAGGGTGAAGGTTGGGGTTAGGGTTAGGGTTAGTTTTATTATTAGTCATTGGGTAAAGGTGAGGGGCAGGGGGAGAGACAGGGTTAGGGTTAGGGTTTGGTTTATGGTGAAGGTGAGAGGGAAGGTTAGGATTAGGATTAGGGTTAGCATTAGGATGAGGGTGAGGGTGAGGGTGAGGGGGAAGGTTAGTGTTAGAGTTAGAGTGAGGATGAGGGTTAGGTTAGTGTGAGGATTAGGGTTAGGGTTAGGGTGAGGATTTGAGGGAGGGTGAGGGTTAGGGTGAGGGTTAGGGTAAGGGTGAGGGTGAGGATTAGGGTGAGGGTGAGGGTTAGGATGAAAGTTAGGGTTAGGGTGAGGGTTAGGGTCAGGATTAGGGCGAGGGATAGGGTTAGGGTGATATTTTGAATGAAGGTGAGGGTTAGGGTGAGGGTGAGGGTTCGGTGCGGATTAGGTTTACGGTTAGAGTTAGGGTGAGGCCTAGGTTGAGGGTAAGGGTTAGGGTAGGGTTAGGGATAGGGTGAGAATTAGGGTTAGGGTTAGGGTTTGGGTGAGGGTTAGGCTGAGGGGAAAGTTAGGGTTAGGGTGAGGGTTAGGGTAGGGTGAGGGTTAGGGTTAGGGTTAGGGTTAAGGTGAGGGTTAGGGTTAGGGTTAGGGTTAGAGTTAGCTTGAGGGGTAGTTTTAGGGTTAGGGTGAGGGTTAGGTTTAGTGTGAGGGTTAGGGTTAGGGTTAGGGTGAGGGTTAGGGTTAGGGTTAAGGATAGGGTGAGGGTGAGGTTGAGGGTGAGGTTTAGGTTGTGGGTGAGGGTGAGGGTGAAGGTTATGGTTAGGGTAAGAGTGAGGGTGAGCGTTAGGGTGAGAATCAGGGTGAGAGTGAGGGTTAGGCTGAGGGTGAGAATGAGGGTGATGGTGAGCGTTACGCTTAGGGTTAGGGTGAGGGTTAGGGTTAATGTGTGGGTTAGGGTGAGGGTGAGGATAAGGGTTAGGTTGAGGGTTAGTGGTAGAAGGAGATTTAGGGCGAGGGTTAGTTTGAGGGTTAGGGTTAAGGTTGGGTTAGGGTTAGTGTGAGGGTTATGTTTAATGTTAGGCTTAGGGTTAGGGTAAGTGTTAGGGTGAGGGTTAGTGTTAGGGTGAGGTTTAGGTTTAGGGTAAGGGTTAGGGTTAGAATGAGGGTTAGGGTTAGGGTGAGGTTTAGGGTTAGGATTATGTTTAGGATGAGGCCTAGGGTGAGGGTGAGGGTTAGGGTTAGGCTTAGAGTTAGGGTGAGGGTTATGGTTAGGTTTAGGGTTAGAGTTAGCTTGAGGGGAATTTTAGGATTTGGGTGAGGGTTAGGTTTAGTGTGAGGGTTAGGTTTAGTGTGAGGGTTAGGGTGAGGGTAAGGGTTAGGCTGAGGGTGAGGTTTAGGTTGAGAGTGAGGGTTAGGGTTAGTGTGAGAGTTAGGTGAGTGTTAGGGTGAGGGTTAGGGTTAGGGTTAGGGTTAGGATAGGGTGAGGGTGAGGGTTAGGTTTAGGGTTAGGGTAAGGTTTCGTGTTAGGGTTAGGTTTAGCAGGAGTGTGAGGGTGAGAGATAGGTTTAGAATTAGGATTATGATTAGGGTGAGGGTGAGGGTGAGGTTACGTTAAGGTTAGATTTAGAGTGAGGGTGGGAGTGACGGTTAGGGTTAGGGTTAGGATTAGGGTTAATGTTAGGCTGATGGTGAGTGGGAAAAGGAGGGGGAGGGCTAGATTTAGGGGAAGGTTTAGTGTTAGCATTACGTTGATAGTTAGGGTTAAAGTTATTGTTAGGTTTAGGGTGAGGGTTAGGGTGAGGATTATGGTTAGGGATAGAGTTAGGGTGAGGGCTAGGGTGAGTGTGAGGGTTAGGGTTATGGTTAGGGATAGGGTGAGAATTAGGGTTAGGGTGAGGGTTAGGCTCAGGGGTAGTGTTAGGATTAGGGTGAGAGTTAGGTTTCTTCTGAGAGTTACAGTTAGGGATAGGGTTAAGGTTAGGGTTACATTGAGGGTAAGGGTTAGGGTGATTGTTAGGGTGAGGGTGATGTTTAGGTTTAGGTTTACGGTGAGAGTTGGGTGAGGGTTAGGGTTAGGGTTAGGGTTAGGGTGAGGGTGAGGGTTAGGGTTAGGTTTAGAGTGAGGGTTATGGTTAGGGTGAGGGTTAGGCTTAGGGTTATGGTGAGGGTGAGGCTGAGGTTTAGGGTGAGGGTGAGGGTGAGTTTGAGGGTTAGGGTTAGGATGAGGGTGAGGGTGAGTGTTAGTGTAAGGATTTGGGTTAAGATTAGGGTTAGGCTGAGGTTGAGCTTGATGGTGAGGGTGAGGGTGATGGTTAGGGTAAGGATTAGGGTTAGGATTAGGGTTGGGAAGGGATGAGCTTGAGGGTGCGGGTGAGGTTTAGGGTTAAAGATAGTGTGAGGGTTAGGGTTAGTGTGAGGGTTAGGGTGAGGGTAAGGGTAACGTTTAGATTGAAGGTTAGGGGGAGGGGGAGGGTTAGGGTTAGGGTTAGGGTGAGGGTTAGGATGAGGGTTAAGTTTAAGGTAAGGGTTAGTTTTAGGGTGAGGGTTAGGGTTAAAGTTAGGGTTAGGCTTAGGTTAAGGGAGAGGGTGAGGGTTAAGGTTAGAGTGAGGGTTAGGGTGAGGGTGAGGGTTAGGGTTAGGATTAGGGTTAGGGTGAGGGGTAGGGTGAGGGTGAAGGTTAGGGTTAGGCTTAGGGTTAGGGTGATGGTTAGGGTTAGGTTGAGAGTTAGAGTTAGGGTGAGGGGTAGGTTTAGGGTTAGGGTGAGGGGTAGGTTTAGTGTGAGGGTTACTGTGAATGTAAGGGTTAGGGTGAGGGTTAGCTTGAGAATGAGGGTTAGGGAAAGAGTAAATGTTAGTGTGAGTGTTAGGGTGAGGGTTAGTGTGAGGGTGAGGGTTAGCCTTGGGATTCGGGTGAGGTTAAGGTTGAGGGTTAGGTTTAGGGTGAGGGTTAGGTTTAGGGTGTGGGTTAGGGTTATGGTTAGGGATAGGCTGAGGGTGAAGGTGTAGGTGAGGGTGAGTTTGAGGTTTAGGGTTAGGGTGAAGGTGAGAATGAGGGATCGGGTTAGGATTAGGATTCGTGTTAGGGTTAGGCTGAGGGTGAGGGTGAGGGTGAGGGTTAGGATTAGGGTTAGTGTTAGTGTTAGGATTAAGGTGAAGTTTAGGTTTAGTTTGAGGTTTAGGGTTAGGGTGAAGGTGAGGGGTAGGGTTAGGGTTAGGATGAGTTTTAGGGTTAGTGTGAGGGTTAGCGTTAGGGTTAGGATGAGGGTAAGGGTTAGGGTGAGAGTGAGGGGTAGGGTTAGGGTGAGGGTAAGGCTTAGAGTGGGGGTTAGGTTGAGGGCGAGGGTTAATATTAGGTTAAATTTAGGGTGAGGGTTAGGGTTAATGTTAGGGTTAGGGTTAGGGTAAGTGTTAGGGTGTGGATTAGGGTTAGGGTGAGGGTTAGGTTTAGGGTGTTGGTTAGGGTTAGAATGAGGGTTAGGTTTAGGGTGAAGTTTAGGGTTAGAATTATGGTTAGGGTGAGGGCTAGGTTGAGGATCAGGGTTAGGGTTAGGCTTAGGGTTAGGTTTAGGTTTAGGGTTAGCGTGAGGGGTAGTTTTAGGGTTAGGGTGAGGGTTAGGTTTAGTGTGAGGGTTAGGTTTAGGGTTAGGGTTAGGGTGAGGGTAAGGGTTAGGGTGAGGGTGAGGGTTACGTTGAGAGTGAGGGTTAGGGTTAGCATGAGAGTTAGGGTGAGGGTTAGGGTAAGGGTTAGTGTTAGGTTTAGGGTTAGGGTTATGGTTAGGGTGAGGGTGATGGTTGATGGTGAGGTTTAGGTTTAGAGTTAGGGTGAAGGTTAGGGTTAGGTTTAGGGTTAGGGTTAGGGTGAGGTTTAGAGTTAGTGTTAGGTTTAGGGTGAGGGTAAGGGTGAGGGAGAGTGTTAGAATTAGGATTAGGCTTAGGGTTAGGTGTAGGGTGAGGTTGAGGGTGAGGGTTAGGGTTAGAGTGAGAGTGAGGGTCAGGGTGAGGGTTATTATTAGGGTTAGGTTTAGGGATAGGGTGAGTATTAGCATTAGGGTTCGGTTTAGTGTGAGGGTTAGGCTGATGGGTACGGTTACATTTAGGGTGAGGGTAAGGTTTAATGTGAGGTTTAGGGTTAGTGTTACGGTGAGGGTTAGGGTTATAGTTAGGGTTAAAGTTGGAGGTATTGTTAGGGTTAGTGTGAGGTTGAGGGTGACGGTTAGGGTGAGGTTTAGGGTTAGGGTTAGGTTTAGAGTGAGGGTGGGAGTGAGGGTTAGGGTTAGGGGTAGGTTTAGGTTAGGGTTATGGAGAGAGTGTTAAATTTATTGTTAGGATTAGGGTGAGGGTGAGGGTGAGGGTTAGGTTTAGGGATAGAGTTAGGGTGAGGGCTAGCGTGAGCATGATTGTTAGGGTTATGCTTAGGGATAGGGTGAGAATTAGGTTTAGGGTTAGGGTTAGGTTGAGGGTTAGGCTCTGGGGTAGGGTTAAGGTTAGGCTGAGTGTTAGGTTTAGTCTGAGGGTTATGGTTAGGTTTAGGGTTAGGCTTAGGGTGAGGGTAAGGGTTAGGGTGAGGGTTAGGTTTGGGATGAGGTTTAGGGTTAGGTTTAGGATGAGGTTTAAGGTTAGGTTTAGGGTAAGGGTTGGGTGAGGGTTAGGTTTAGTGTTAGGTTTAGTGTGAGGTGAGGGTTAGGGTTAGGGTTAGGGTTAGGGTGAGGGAGAGAGTGAGGCTGAGGGTTAGGGTGAAGGTGAGGTTGAGGGTGAGTTTGAGGTTTAGTGTTAAGGTCAGGTTAAGGGTGAGGATTAGGGTAAGGATTTGGGTTAGGATTAGGGTTAGGCTGAGGGTGAGTTTGAGGGTGAGGGTGAGGGTTAGAGTTACGGTCCGGGTGAGGGCTAGGGTTAGTGTGAGGGTTAGGGTGAGGGTTAGGGATAGGATTAGGTTTAGGGTGAGCTGTAGGGTGAGGGTGAGGGTTAGGGTTAGGAAAGGGTGAGGGTGAGGGTAAAGGTTAGGTTTAGGGTTAGGTGAAGTTTAGGTTTAGGATTATGGTTAGGGTGAGGTTTAGGGTTAGGGCTAGGTTTAGGGTGAGGGTGAGGGTGAGGGATAGTGTTAGAATTATGATTAGGGTTAGGGTTAGGATTAGGGTGAGGTTGAGGGTGAAGGGTTAGTGTTAGGGTGACAGTGATGGTCAGGGTGAGGGTTAGGGATAGGGTTAGTGTTAGGGATAGGGTGAGGATCAGCGTTAGGGTTCGGTTTAGTGTGAGGGTTAGGCTGAGGGGTAGGGTTACTTTTAGAGTGAGGGTAAGGTTTAATGTGAGGATTAGGGTTAGGGTTAGGGTTAGGGTTAGAGTTGGGGTTATTGTTAGGGTTAGGGTGAGGGTGAGGGTGACAGTGAGGGTGAGGTTTAGAGATATTTTTAGGTTTAGAGTGAGGGTGGGAGTGAGGGTTAGGGTTCGGATTAGGATTAGGGTTAGGGTTAGGCTGAGTTTGAGTGGGAAGGGGAAGGGGAGGGTTAAGGTTAGGGGTAGGTTTTGGGTTAGGGTTACGGTGAGAGTTAGGGTTAAAGTTGTCGTTAGGGTGAGGGTGAGGGTGAGGGTGAGGGTGAGGTTTAGGGTTAGGGATAGAGTTAGGGTGACTGCTAGGATGAGTGTGAGGGTAAGGGTTATGGTTAGTGATAGGGAGAGAATTAGGGTTAGGTTTAGGGTTAGGGTGAGGGTTAGGCTTAGGGTGAGGGTAAGGGTTAGGGTGAGGGGTAGGGTGAAGGTGAGGTTTAGGGTTCTGTTTAGGGTGAGGGTTGGGTGAGGGTTAGGGTTAGGGTGAGGGTGAGGGTTAGGGTTAGTGTTGGGGTTAGGGTGAGGGTGAGAGTGAGGCTGAGGGTGTGTGTGAGGTTGAGGGTGAGGGTGCATTTGAGGTTTAGGGTTAAGGTGAAGGTAAGGGTGAGGATTAGGGTAAGGATTTGGGGTAATATTAGGGTTAGGCAGAGGGTGAGTTTGAGGGTGAGGGTGAGAGTGAGGGTTAGTGTAAGGATTAGGGTTAGGCTGAGGATGTGCTTGATGGTGAGGATGAGGGTTAGGGTTAGGGTGAAGGTTCGGGTTAGGGTTAGGTTTAGGGAGAGGGCTGGGGTGAGGGTGAGCTTTAAGGTTATGGTTAGGGTTAGGGTTAAGTTGAGGGTGAGGGTGAGGGTGAAGGTGAGAGTTAGGTTTAGGATTAGTGTTAGGTTTAAGGTTAGGCTTAGGGTGAGGGTGAGGGTGAAGGTGAGGGTTAGGGTGAGGGTAAGGCTGAGGGTTAGGTTTAGCTTGATGTTAAGGGTAATGGTTAGGGTTTGGGTTCGGGTGAGGGTGAGGGTGAGGGTTAGGGTTAGGGTTATAGTGAGGGTGAGGGTGAGTTTTAATTTTAGGATTAGTGTTAGGGTTAGTCTCAGGTTGAGAGTTAGGGTGAGGGTGAAGTTTAGGGTTAGGGTTAGGTTTAGGTTTAGGGTGAGGGTTAGGGTGTGGGTGAGGGTTAGGGTTAGTGTGAGGGTTACGGTGATGGAGAGGGTTAGGGTGAGGGTGAGGGCTAGGGTAAGGATTATAGTTAGGCTGAGGTTAGGTTTAGGGTTAAGATTAGGGTGAGGCTTAGGGTTAGGTTTAGGGTTAGTATTAGAGTTAGGGTTAGGATTAATGTGAGGGTTAGGGTTAGGTTAAGGGTTAGTGAGATGCTAAGGGTTAGGGTGAGGTTTATGGTGAGGGTGAGGGTGAGGGATAGCTTTAGGGTTAGTGTGAGGGTTAGGGTGAGGGTTAGGGTTAGGTTTAGGGCTAAGGTGAGGGTGAAGTTTAGAATTAGGGTTAGCGTGAGGGTTAGGGTTAGGGTGAGGGTTAGGTTTAGGGGTAGGGTTAGGGTGAGTGTGAGTGTGAGCGTTAGCCTTGGGTGAGGGTTAGAGTTAGGGTGAGGGTTAGGGTTGGGAAAGCGTTAGAGTTAGGGTGAGGGTGAGGGTTAGGGTTAGGTTTAGTATTAGGGTTAGGGTTACACTGAGAGTGAGGGTAAGGGTGAGGGTTTGCATTAGGGTTAAGGTTAGGATGAGGGTGAGGGTTAGGGATAGGTTTAGGGTTAGGGTTACGGTTGGGGATAGGGTGAGGGTTAGGGTGAGGATAGGGGTTATGGTGAGGGTTTGGGTTAGGGTTAGAGTGAGAGTTAGGGTGAGGGTTAGGGCTAGGTTTAGGGCGAGGGTTAGGTTCAGGGTGAGTGCTAGGGTTAGGGTGAGTGTTAGGGTTAGTGTGAGGGTTAGGTTTAGGGTTACTGTTAGGGTGAGAGCTAGGGTGAGGGTCAGGTAAGGGTGAAGGTTAGGGATAGGGTGAAGATTAGGTTTAGGGATAGGTTTAGGGTGAGGTTTAGGCTGATGGGTAGGGTTAGGGTTATGTTTAGTGTGAGGATGAGAGTGAGGGTTAGGATTAGGATTAGGATTAGGTTTAAGGTTAGGCTGAAGGTGAGGGTGAGGGTTAGGGTTAGGGTTAGTGTTAGAGTGAGGGTTAGGGTTAGGATTATTGGTAGAATTAGGGTGAGGGTGAGGGGGAGGGGGAGGTTTAGTGTTAGGGTTAGGTTTAGGGTGAGGGTGAGAGTGAGGTTTAGGGTTAGGATTAGGATTAGGGTTAGGGTAAGGCTGAGGGTGAGGGTGAAGGTGAGGGGGAGGTTTAGGGTAACAGTGAGGGTTAGGGTGAGTGGGAGGGTTAGGGTTAGGTTTAGGGTTAGGGTAAGTTTTAGGGTTAGGGTTATGGTTAGGGTTAGGGTGAGGTTTTGGTTTAGTGTGAGGGTTAGCATGAGGGGTAGAGTGAGGGTTAGGATGAGGGTTAGGGTTAGTGTGAGGGTTATGGTTAGGGTTAAGGTGAGGGTAAGGGTTAGGGTGAGGGTGAGAGTGAGGGTGAGGCTTAGGGTTAGGGTGAGGGTAAGGCTTAGGGTGAGGGTTAGGGTGAGGGTTAGAGTTAGGGTTAGGGAGAGGGGTAGGGTGAGGTTGAGGTTTAGGCTGAGGGGTAGGGTTTGGGTTAGTTTTAGAGTGAGGGTTAGGTTTAGGGTGAGGGTTAGGTTTAGGCTGAGGGTTAGGTTTATTGTTAGGGTTAGGGTTATGGTTAGGGTTAAGGATAGGCTGAGGGTGAAGGTGTAGGTGAGGGTGAGTTTGAGGTTTAGGGTTAGCTTTAGGGTTAGGGTGAGGGTGAGAATGAGGTATAGGGTTAGGATTAGGATTAGTGTTACGGTTAGGCTGAGGCTGAGGATGAGGGTGAGGGTTAGGATGAGGGTTAGTGTTAGTATTAGGGTTAGGGTGAAGTTTAGGTTTAGTGTGAGGGTTAGGGTTAGGGTTAGGGTGAGGGGTAGGGTTAGGGTTAGGATGAGTTTTAGGGTTCGTGTGAGGGTTAGGTTTAGGATGAGGGTAAGTGTTAGGGTGAGGTTTAGGGTGAGGGTGAGGGGTAGGGTTAGGGTGAGGATAAGGGTTAGGGTGAGGGTTAGGGTGAGGGTTTGGGTTAATATTAGGTTAAGATTATGGTGAGGGTTAGGGTTAATGTTAGTGTTAGGGTTAGGGTAAGTGTTAGGGTGAAGGTTAGGTTTAGGGTGTGGGTTAGGGTTAGAATGAGGTTTAGGGTTAGGGTGAAGTTTAGGTTTAGGATTATGGTTAGGGTGAGGGCTAGGTTGAGGGTGAGGGTTAGGGTTAGGCTTAGGGTTAGAGTGAGGGTTAGGGTTAGGTTTAGGGTTAGGGTTAAGGTGAGGGTGAGGGTTAGGTTGAGAGTGAGGGTTAGGGTTAGCGTGAGAGTTAGGGTGAGGGTTAGGTTGTGGGTTAGTGTTAGGTTTAGGGTTAGGTTTATGGTTAGGGTGAGGGTTTATGGTGAGGTTTAGGTTTAGAGTTAGGGTGAAGGTTAGGGTTAGGGTTAGGGTTAGGGTGAGGTGTAGGGTTAGAGTTAGGTTTAGGGTGAGAGTGAGGGTGAGGGAGAGTGTTAGAAGTAGGATTAGGGTTAGGGTTAGGAGTAGGGTGAGGTTGAGGGTGTGGGTTAGGGTTAGAGTGAGAGTGAGGGTCAGCGTGATGGTTAGGGATAGGGTTAGGGATAGGGATAGGGTGAGGATTAGCATTAGGGTTCGGTTTAGTGTGAGGGTTAGGCTGAGGGGTAGGGTTATGTTAGGTCAGGGTTATGGTTAGGGTTAGGGTTAAAGTTGGGGTTATAGTTAGGGTTAGTGTGATGGTGAGGGTGATGGTGAGGGTGAGGTTTAGGGATAGGGTTAGATTTAGAGTGAGGGTGGGAGTGAGGGTTAGTGTTAGGATTAGTATTAGAGTTAGGTTTAGGCTGAGGGTGAGTGGGAAGGGGAGGGGAGTGTTAGGGTTAGGGGTAGGTTTAGGTTAGGGTTATGGAGAGAGTTAGTGTTAAATTTATTGTTAGGATTAGGGTGAGGGTGAGGGTGAGGGTTCAGGTGAGGGTTAGGGTTAGGGATAGAGTTAGGGTGAGAGCTAGTGTGAGTGTGAGGGTTAGGGTTATGCTTAGGGATAGGGTGAGAATTAGGGTTAGGGTTAGGGTTAGGTTGAGGTTTAGGCTCTGGGGAAGTGTTAAGGTTAGCCTGAGGGTTAGGTTTAGTCTGAGGGTTACGGTTAGGTTTAGGGTTAGGGTTAGGCTTAGGGTGAGGGTAAGGATTAGGGTGAGTGTTAGGGTTAGGGTGAGGTTTAGGGTTAGGTTAAGGGTGAGGGTTAGGTTTAGTGTTAGGGTTAGTGTGAGGTGAGGGTTAGGGTGAGGGTTAGGGTTAGGGTGAGGGAGAGAGTGAGGCTGAGGGTTAGGGTGAGGGTGAGGTTGAGTGTGAGTTTGAGGTTTAGGGTTAAGGTCAGAGTAAGTGTGAGGATTAGGGTAAGGATTTGGGTTAGGATTAGGGTTAGGCTGAGGGTGAGTTTGAGGGTGAGGGTGAGCGTGAGGCTTAGGGTAAGGATTAGGGTTAGGCTGAGGATGAGCTTGAGAGTGAGGTTGAGGGTTAGATTTAGGGTCAGGGTGAGGGTTAGGGTTAGTGTGAGGGTTAGGGTGAGTGTAAGGATAAGGTTTAGATAAAAGTTAGGGTGAGGGGGAGGGTTAGGATTAGGGTTAGGGTTAGGGATAGGATTAGGGTTAGGGTGAGGGGTAGGGTGAGGATGAGAGTTAGGGTTAGGAAAGGGTGAGGGTGAGGGTGAGGGGTAGGTTTAGGGTTAGGGTGAAGTATAGGATTAGGATTATGATTAGGGTGAGGTTTAGGGGTAGGGTTAGGTTTAGGGTGAGGCATAGTGTTAGAATTATGATTAGGGTTAGGGTTAGGATTAGGGTGAGGTTGAGGGTGAAGGGTTAGGGTTAGGGTGACAGTGAGGGTCAGGATGAGGGTTAGGGATAGGGTTAGTGTTAGGGATAGGGTGAGGATTAGCGTTAGGGTTCGGTTTAGTGTGAGGTTTAGGCTGAGGGGTAGGGTTACGTTTAGAGTGAGGGTAAGGTTTAATGTGAGGATTAGGGTTAGGGTTAGAGTTGGGGTTAGGGTGAGGGTGAGGGTGATGGTGAGGGTGAGGTTTAGAGATAGGTTTAGGTTTAGAGTGAGGGTGGGAGTGAGGGTTAGGGTTAGGGTTAGGATTAGGGTTAGGGTTAGGCTGAGTGGGAAGGGGAGGGGGAGGGTTAGGATTAGGGGTAGGTTTTGGGTTAGGGTTACGGTGAGAGTTAGGGTTAAAGATATCGTTAGGATTAGGGTGAGGGTGAGGGTGAGGGTGAGGTTTAGGGTTAGGGATAGAGTTAGGGTGAGTGCTAGGGTGAGTGTGAGGGTAAGGGTTATGGTTAGGGATAGGGAGAGAATTAGGGTTAGGTTTAGGGTTAGGGTGAGGGTTAGGCTCAGGGCTAGTGTTAGGGTTAGGATGAGGTTTAGATTTAATCTGAGGGTTACGGTTAGGTTTAGGGTTAGGGTTCGGCTTAGGGTGAGGGTAAGGGTTAGGGTGAGGGTTAGGGTGAAGGTGAGGTTTAGGGTTCTGTTTAGGGTGAGGGTTGGGTGAGGGTTAGGTTTAGGGTTAGGGTGAGGGTGAGGGTTAGGGTTAGTGTTGGGGTTAGGGTGAGGGTGAGAGTGAGGCTGAGGGTGTGTGTGAGGTTGAGGGTGAGGGTGTATTTGAGGTTTAGGGTTAAGGTGAAGGTAAGGGTGAGGATTAGGGTGAGGATTTGGGTTAATATTAGGGTTAGGCAGAGGGTGAGTTTGAGGGTGAGGGTGAGAGTGAGGGTTAGTGTAAGGATTAGGGTTACGATTAGGGTTAGGCTGAGGATGTGCTTGAGGGTGAGGATGAGGGTTAGGGTTAGGGTTAGGCTGAGTGTTCGGGTTAGGGTTAGGTTTAGGGAGAGGCCTGGGGTGAGGGTGAGCTTTAGGGTTAGGGTTAGAGTCAGGGTTAGGTTGAGGGTGAGGGTGAGGTTGAAGGTGAGAGTTAGGTTTAGGATTAGTGTTAGGTTTAAGGTTAGGCTTAGGGTGAGGGTGAGGGTGAGGGTGAGGGTTAGGGTGAGGGTAAGGCTGAGGGTTAGGTTTAGCTTGATGTTAAGGGTAAGGTTTAGGGTTAGGGTTTGGGTTCGGGTGAGGGTGAGGGTGAGGGTTCGGGTTAAGGTGAGGGTGAGCGTGAGGATTAGGGTTAGGTTTAGGGTGAGGGTGAGGGTGAGTTTTAATTTTAGGATTGGTGTTAGTGTTAGTCTTAGTTTGAGAGTTAGGGTGAGGGTGAGGGTTAGGGTTAGGGTGAGGTTTAGGGTTAGGGTGAGGGTTAGGGTGTGGGTGAGGGTTAGGGTTAGTGTGAGGGTTACAGTGATGGTGAGGGTTAGGGTGAGGGTGAGGGTTAGGGTAAGGATTAGGGTTAGGCTGAGGTTAGGGTTAGGGTTAGGATTAGGGTGAGGCTTAGGGTGAGGTTTAGGGTTAGGATTAGAGTTCGGGTTAGGATTAATGTGAGGGTTAGGGTTAGGTTTAGGGTTAGTGAGATGCTAAGGGTTAGGGTGAGGTTTATGGTGAGGGTGAGGGATAGCTTTAGGGTTAGTGTGAGGGTTAGGGTGAGTATTAGGGCTAAGGTGAGGGTGAAGTTTAGAATTAGGTTTAGGGTAAGTGTTAGGGTTAGGGTGAGGGTTAGGTTTAGGGGTAGGGTTAGGGTGAGTGTGAGGGTGAGGGTTAGGGTTGAGTGAGGGTTAGAGTTAGGGAGAGGTTTAGGGTTAGGAAAGCGTTAGAGTTAGGGTGAGGGTGAGGGTGAGGGTTAGGGTTAAGTGTAGTATTAGGGTTAAGGTTACACTGAGAGTGAGGGTGAGGGTGAGGGTTTGCATTAGGGTTAAGTTTAGGATGAGGGTGAGGGTTAGGGATAGGGTTAGGGTTAGGGTTAGGTTTGGGGATAGGGTGAGGGTTAGGGTGAGGATAGGGGTTATGGTGAGGGTTTGAGTTAGGGTTAGGTTGAGAGTTAGGGTGAGGGTTAGGGATAGGTTTAGGGCAAGGGTTAGGTTCAGGGTGAGTGCTAGGGTTAGGGTGAGTGTTAGGGTTAGTGTGAGGGTTAGGTTTAGGGTTACGGTTAGGGTGAGAGCTAGGGTGAGGGTCAGGTTAGGGTGAAGGTTAGGGACAGGGTGAAGATTAGGGTTAGGGATAGGGTTAGGGTGAGGTTTAGGCTGATGGGTAGGTTTGGGGTTAGGTTTAGGGTGAGGGTGAGAATGAGGGTTAGGGTTAGGATTAGGATTAGGGTTAGGGTAAGGCTGAGGGTGAGGGTTAAGGTGAGGGGGAGGGTTAGGGTAAAGGTGAGGGTTAGGGTAAGGAGGAGGGTTAGGGTTAGGGTTAGGTTTAGGGTAAGTTTTAGGGTTAGGGTTATGGTTAGGGTTAGGGTTAGGGTTAGGGTGAGGTTTAGGTTTAGTGTGAGGTTTAGGGTGAGGGGTAGAGTGAGGGTTAGGATTAGGGTAAGGGTTAGTGTGAGGGTTATGGTTAGGGTTAGGGTGAGGGTAAGGGTTAGGGTGAGGGTTAGTGTGAGGGTGAGTGTTACGGTTAGGGTGAGGGTAAGGCTTAAGGTGAGGGTTAGGGTGAGGGTTAGGGTTAGGGTGACAGTGAGGGTGAGGGTTAGGGTTAGGGTTAGTTTTAGGGATAGGGTTAGGTTTAAGGTGAGTGTGAGAATGAGTATTAGGATTAGGATGAGGATTAGGTTTAGGGTTAGGCTGAGGGTTAGGGGGAAGGGGAGGGTTAGAGTTAGGGTGAGGGTGAGGGTTAGGGTTAGGGTTAGAGTTGGGGTTATTGTTAGGGTTAGTGTGAGGTTGAGGGTGACTGTGAGGGTGAGGTTTAGGGATAGGTTTAGGTTTAGTTTGAGGGTGGGATTGAGGGTTAGGGTTAGGATTAGGATTAGGGTTAGGGTTATGCTGAGTTTGAGTCGGAAGGGGAGGGGGAGGGTTAGGGTTAGGTGTAGGTTTAGGGTTAGGGTTAGGGTGAGAGTTAGGGTTAAAGTTAACGTTAGGATTAGGTTGAGGGTGAGGGTGAGGGTGAGGTTTAGGTTTTAGGATAGAGTTAGGGTGAGTGCTAGGGTGAGTGTGAGGGTAAGGGTTATTTTTAGGGGTAGGGACAGAATTAGGGTTAGGTTAAAGGTTAGGGTGAGGGTTAGGCTCAGGGGTAGGGTTAGGGTTAGGATGAGGGTTAGGTTTAGTCTGAGGATTACGGTTAGGTTTAGGGTTAGGGTGAGGCTTAGGGTGAGGGTAAGGGTTAGGGTGAGGGTTAGGGTGAAGGTGAGGTTTAGGGTTCTGTTTAAGGTGAGGGTTGGGTGAGGGTTAGGGTTAGGTTTAGGGTTACGGTGAGGGTGAGGGTTAGGGTTAGTGTTAGGGTTAGGGTGAGGGTGAGAGTGAGGCTGAGGGTGAGGGTGAGGGTGAGGGTGACGGTGAATTTGAGGGTTAGGGTTAAGGTGATGGTAAGGCTGAGGATTAGGGTAAGGATTTGGGTTAAGATTAGGGTTAGGCAGAGGGTAAGCTTGAGGGTGAGGGTTAGGGTGAGGGTTAGGGTAAGGATTAGGGTTAAGATTAGGGATAGGCTGAGGATGTGCTTGAGGGTGAGGATGAGGGTTAGGGTTAGGGTTACGTGAGGGTTCGGGTTAGGATTAGGTTTAGGGAGAGGTCTAGGGTGAGTGTGAGGTTTAGATTTAGGGTTAGGGTTAGGGTTAGGTTGAGGGTGAGGGTGAGGGTGAAGGTGAGAGTTAGGTTTAGGATTAGTGTTAGGTTTAAGGTTTGGCTTAGGCTGAGGGTGAGGTTTAGGGTGAGGGTTAGGATTATGTTAAGGGTGAGGGTTAGGTTTAGCTTGATATTAAGGGTGAGGTTTAGGATTAGGGTTAGGATTAGTGTGAGGGTTACGGTTAGGGTTTGGGTTAGGGTAAGGGTGAGGGTGAGTGTTAGGGTTAGGGTTAGGCTGAGGGTTAGGGTGAATGTTAGGGTGAGTTAATTTTAGGATTAGTGTTAGGGTTAGGGTTAGTCTTAGGGTGAGAGTTAGGATGAGGGTGAGGGTTAGGGTTAGGGTGAGGTTTAGGGTTAGGGTGAGGGTTAGGGTGTGGGTGAGGGTTAGGGTTAGTGTGAGGGTTACGGTGATGGTGAGGGTTAGGGTGAGGGTGAGGGTTACGGTAAGGATTAGAGTTAGGCTGAGGTTAGGGTTAGGGTTAGGATTAGGGTGAGCCTTAGGGTGAAGTTTAGGGTTAGGATTAGAGTTAGGGTTAGGATTAATGTGAGGGTTAGGATTAGGTTTAGGGTTAGTGTGAGGGTAAGGGTTAGGGTGAGGTTTATGGTGAGGGTGAGGTTGAGGGATAGCTTTAGGGTTAGGGTGAGGGTTAGGGTTAGGTTTAGGGCTAAGGTGAGGGTGAAATTTAGAATTAGGTTTAGGGTGAGTGTTAGGGTTAGGGTGAGTGTTAGGTTTAGGGGTAGGGTTAAGGTGAGTGTGAGGGTGAGGGTTAGGGTTGGGTGAGGGTTAGAGTTAGGGTGGGGGTTAGGGATAGGTTTAGGGTGAGGGTTTGGTTCAGGGTGAGTGCTAGGGTTAGGGTGAGTGTTAGGGTTAGTGTGAGGGTTGGGTTTAGGGTTACCGTTAGGGTGAGAGCTTGAGTGAAAGTCAGGATAGGGTGAAGATTTGGGATAGGGTGAAGATTAGGGTTAGGGACAGGGTTAGGGTGAGATTTAGGCTGTTGGGTAGGGTTAGTGTTAGGTTTAGGGTGAGGGTTAGAGTGAGGGTTAGGATTAGGATTAGGATTAGGATTAGTTTTAGGGTTAGGCTGAAGGTGAGGGTTAGGGTTAGGGTTAGGTTTAGTGTTAGAGTAAGGGTTAGGGTTAGGGTTATTGGTAGGATTAGGGTGAGGGGCAGGGGGAGGGGGAGGTTTAGGGTTAGGGTTAGGTTTAGGGTGAGGGTGAGAGTGAGGGTTAGGGTTAGGATTAGGATTAGGGTTAGGGTAATGCTGCGGGTGAGGGTTAAGGTGAGGGGGAGGGTTAGGGTAACGGTGAGGGTTAGGGTGAGGGGGAGGGTTAGGGTTAGGGTAAGTTTTAGGGTTAGGGTTAGGGTTAGGGTTAGGGTTAGGGTTAGGGTGAGGGGTAGAGTGAGGTTTAGGATGAGTATTAGTTTTAGTGTGACTGTAATGGTTAGGGTTAAGGTGAGGGTAAGGGTTAGGGTGTGGGTTAGAGTGAGGGTGAGGGTTAGGGTTAGGGTGAGGGTAAGGCTTAGGGTGAGGGTTAGGGTGAGGGTTACTGTTAGAGTTAGGGAGAGTGCTAGGGTGAGGGTGAGGTTTAGGCTGAGGGGTAGGGTTAGGGATAGGGTGAGAGTGAGAATGAGTATTAGGTTTAGGATGAGGATTAGGGTTAGGGTTAGGCTGAGGGTTAGCGGGAGGGGGAGGGTTAGAGTTAGGGTGAGGTGAGGCTTAGGGTTAGGGTTAGGGTTATTGTTAGGGTTAGTGTGAGGGTGAGGGTGAGGGGGAGGTTTAGAGTTAGGGTTAGGTTTAGGGTGAGGGTGAGAGTGAGGGTTAGGTTTAGGATTAGGATTAGGGATAGATTTAGTCTGAAGGTGAGGGGGAAAGGGAGAAGGAGGCTTAGGATGAGGGTTAGGTTTAGCGTTAGGGTTAGGGTTAGGGTGAGGGTAAGTGTTAGGGTGAGCGTTAGCGTTAGGGTTAGTGTTAGGTTTAGGGTGAGGTTGAGGGTGAGGGTTAGGGTTGGTTGAGAGTTAGAGTAATGTTGAGCATTAGGGTATGGTTATGGTTAGAGTTAGGGTGAGGTGAGGGTGAGGGTTAGGGTTAAGATTAGGGTTAGGGTTAAGGTTAGACTTAGGGGGAGGGGGAGGAGGAGCGTGAGGGTTTGGGTTAGGGTGAGGGTTAGGGTTAGGGTAAGGGTAAGGGTGAGTGTTAGGGTTTGAGTTAGGTTTAGGGTGAATGTGAGGGTGAGGGTTAGGTTTGGGTGAGGGTTAAATTTAGGGTGAGGGTTAGGGTTGGGTAAGGGTTAGAGTTATGGTGAGGGTGAGGGTGAGGGTTAGGGTTACGATTAGGGTTAGGGTTAGGATTAGACTGAGGGTGAGTTGAGGGTGAGGGTGAAGGTTTGGGTTAGGGTTAGGGTTAGGGTTAGGGTTAGGGTGAGGGTGAGGGTTAGGGTTAGGGTTAGAATTAGGGTGATGGTAGGGTGAGGGTTAGCGTTAGGATTAGGGTTAGGTTTAGGGTTAGGCTGAGGTTGAGGGTGAGGGTGAGGTTTAGGGTAGGGTTCGGGTGAGAGTTAGATTTAGGGTTTAGGGTGAATGTTAGAGTGAGGGTTATGGTTATGGTTAGGGTTAGGGTGAGGGTCAGGATGAGGTTAAGGGTTAACGTGAGGTTTAGGGTGAAGTTGAGGGTTAGGGTTAGGGTTAGGGTGAGGAGTACGGTGAGGGTTAGGGTTAAGGTGAGTGTTAGGGTTAGGGGAGGGTTAGGTTTAGGATTATGGTTAGGGTGCAGGCTAGCGTTAGGGTGAGGTTTAGGGTTCGGGTTACCGTTAGGGATAGGGTGAGTATTAGGGTTAGGGTTAGGGTTAGGCTGAGGTGTTGGCTTAGGTTTAGGGTGAGGGTTAGGTTTAGTGTGAGATTTGGTGTTAGGGTGAGGGTTAGTGTTAGGGTGAGGGTTAGGGTTATGGTTAGGGTTAGGGTTAGGGTGAGGGTGAAGTTGAGTGTGAGGGTGAGAGTTAGGGTGAGGGTAAAGTTTAGGTTTAGGGTTAGGTTTAGGGTGAGGGTGAGAGTGAGGGTTTGGGTTAGGATTAGGATTAGGTTTAGGGTTAGGCTGAGGGGGAGAGAGAGGGGGAGGGGGAGGGTTTGGGTTAGGGTGAGGGTTAGGGTTACGGTTAGGGTTAGGGTTATTGTTAGTGTTAGGGTGAGGGGGATGGGGAGTGGTAGGGCGAGATGGAGGGGGATATTTAGGTTTAGGTTTACGTTTACGGTGAAGGTGAGAGTGAGAGTTAGTGTTAGGATTAGGATTAGGTTTAAGGTTAGACTGAGGGGGAGGGTTAGGGTTAGGTTTAGGTTTAGGGTTGGGGTGAGGGTGAGGGTGAGGGTTAGGGTTAGGATTAGGCATAGGGGTAGGGTTAGGTTTGGTTTAGGGTTAGGCTGAGGTTGAGGGTGAGGTTGAGGGTTAAGGTTAGGGTGAGGTTTAAGTTTATGGTGAGGGCTAGTGTGAGGGTGAGGGTTAGGGTGAGGGTGAGGGTGAGTGTGAGGGTTAGGTTTAGGGTGAGGGTTAGGTTTAGGCTAGGGTGAGGGTTGGATTAGGGTGATGTTTCGGGTGAGGGTTAGGGTTAGGCTGAGGGCTATGGTAGGGTTAAGGTGAGGGTTAGGTTAAGTCGGAGGGTTAGGGTTACAGTTAGGGTTAGGTTAAGGGTGAGGGTAAGGGTTAGGGTGACGGTTAGGGTGAGTGTGAGGTTTAGGGTTGGCATTAGGGTTAGGGTGAGTCTTAGGGTGAGGGTGAGGGTGAGGGTGTGGGTTAGGGTTAGGGTGAGGGGTAGGTTTAGGGTTAGTGTGAGGGTTAGGTTTAGTGTGAGGAATAGAGTTAGGGTTAGGGTTAGGGTGAGGAAAAGGGTTAGGGTGAGGTTTATTGTGAGGGTGAGGTTTTGGGATAGCTTTAGGGTTAGGTTGAGGGTTAGGGTGAGTGTTAGGGTTAGTTTTAGGGTTAAGGTGAGCGTGAGGTTTAGGATTAGGTTTAGAGTGTGAGGTAGGGTGAAGGTGAGGGTTGGTTGAGGGTTAGAGTTAGGGTGAGGGTTAGGGTTGGGTAAGGGTAAGTGTTAGGGTGAGTGTGAGGGTGAGGGTTAGGGTTAGGTTTAGTATTACCGTTAGGGTTAGACTGAGGGTGAGGGTGAGGGTGAGGGTTTGCACTAGGGTGAAGGTTAGGATGAGCGTGAGGGTTAGGGATAGGGTTAGGGTTAGGGTTAGGGCTGGGGTTAGGGTGAGGGTTAGGGTGAGGATAGAGGTCATGGTGAGGGTTTGGGTTAGGGTTACGGTGAGAGTTAGCTTGAGGGTTAGGGATAGGTTTGGGGTGAGGGTTAGGGGCAGGGTGAGTGCTAGGGTTAGGGTGAGTGTTAAGGTAAGGGTGGGGGTTAGGTTTAGGGTTATGGTTAGGGTGAGGGCTAGGGTGAGGGTGAGTGTTATGGTGAGGGTTAGTGATAGGGTGAAGATTAGGGTTAGGGTTAGGGTTAGGGTGAGGTTTACGCTGATGGGTAGGGTTATGGTTAGGTTTAGGTTGAGGGTGAGAGTGAGGGTTAGGATTAGTATTAGGATTAAGTTTAGGGTTAGGCTGAGAGTGAGGGTGAGGGTGAGGGTTAGGGTGAGGGTTAGGGTGAGGGTTGGGGTTAGGGTTAGGTTTATTGTTAGGATTAGGGTGAGGGTGAGGGTGAATGGGAGGTTTAGGGTTAGGTTTAGGCTGTCGGTGAGAGAGAGGGTTAGGTTTAGGATTAGGATTAGGGTTATTGTAAGGCTGAGGGGGAGGGGGAAGGGGAGGGGGTGGGTTAGGATGACTTTAAGGGTAAGGGTGAGGGGGAGGGTTAGGGTTAGGTTTAGGGTTAGGGTAAGTTTTAGGGTTAGGTTTAGGGTTAGCGTTAGGGTGAGAGTTAGGGTGAGGTTTAGGGTTAGGGTTAGGGTGAGGGGTAGGGTTAGGATTAGGATGAGGGTTAGGGTTAGTTTGAGGGTTAGGGTTAGGGTTAGGGTTAGGGTGACGGTAAAGGTTAGAGTGAAGGTTAGAGTGAGTGTGAGGCTTAGGGTTAGGGTGAGGGTAAGATTTAGGGTGAGGGTTAGGGTGAGGGTTAGGGTTAGGTTTAGGGTTAGCGAGAGGGCTAGGGTCTGGGTGAGGTTTAAGCTGAGGCTAGCGTTAGTGTTAGCTTTAGGGTGAGTGTAAGAATGAGGATTAGGGTTAGGATAAGGATTAGGTTTAGGGTTAGGCTGAGGGTTAGGGGGAGGGGGAGGAGGAGGGTTAGGGTGACCTTGAGGGTTAGGGTGAGGGTGAAGGTTAGAGTTAGGGTGAGGGTTAGGGTTAGGGAAGGGTTAGGGTTAAAGTTAGGGTTAGGATGATGGCTTGGGTGAGGTTGAGGTTTAGGGTAAGGTTTACGGTTAGGGATAGGGTGAGGATTAGGGTTAGGTTGAGGGGTAGGGTTAGGGTTAGGGTGAGGGTTAGGTTTAGTGTAAGAGTTAGGATTAATGTTAGGGTTAGTGTTAGGGTGAGCTTTAGGGTTAGGATTAGGGTTAGGGTTAGGGTGAGGGTGAAGGTGAGGGTGAGGGTGAGAGTGAGGGTGAGTGTGAAGTTTAGGGTCAGGGTTAGGTTTAGGGTGAGGGTGATCGTGAGGGTTAGGTTTAGGATTAGGATTAGGGTGAGGGTTAGGCTGAGGGTGAAAGTGAGGTTGAGATGGAGGGTTTCGATTAGGGTGAAGGTTAGGGTTTGGGTGAGGGTGAGCTTTAATTTTAGGTTTATGGTTAGGGTCAGGGTGAGGGTTAGGGTTAGGATCAGGGTGAGGGTTAGAGTTAGGGTGAAGGTTAGGGTTAGGGGAGGGTTACGTTTAGAGTTAGGTTTAGGGTGATGGCTTGGGTGAGGTTGAGGTTTAGGGTTAGGGTTTCGGTTAGGGATAGGGTGAGGAATAGGGTTAGGGTTAGGGTTAGGGTTAAGTTGAGGGTTAGGATTAGTGTTTGGGTGAGGGTGAGGGTTGGGGTTAGCGTGAGGTTTAGGGTTAGGCTGAGGCTTAGGTTTAGGTTTAGAGTTAGGGTAAGGGTGTGTGTGAGGGTGAGGGTTAGGGTGAGGGTGAGGGTGAAGGTGAGGGTTAGGGTTATGATTAGGGTAGGGTTTAGGGTTAGGCTGAGGGTGAAGGTGGGGGTTAGGGTGAGGGTGAGGGTGAGGGTGAGCGTTTCGGTTGGTAAGGGTTAGGGTTAGGGTTTGTGTGAGGATTAGGATGAGGGTGAGGGTTAGGGTGAGGGTTAGGGTTAGGGTGAGGGTTAGGGTTAGGTTTAGAATGAAAGTTAGCTTTAGGGTGATGTTTAGGGTGAGGGTGAGTGTTAGGGTGAATGTGAGGGTTCGGATGAGGTTTAGGGTTAGGGTTAGAGTTAGGGTTAGGGCTAGGGAGATTGTGAGGGTTAGGGTAAGGGTTAGGGATAGGGTGAGAATTAGGGTTAGGGTTAGGGTTAGGGTGAGGCTAAGGTTTAGGGTGAGGATTAGAGTGAGGGTGAGGGTTAGGGTTAGCATTAGGGTTAGGGTGATGTTTGGGTGAGCGTTAGTGTTAGGTTTAGAGTTAGGGTGAGGATGAGGGTGAGGGTTAGGGTTAGGGTTAGGGATAGGGTGAGAATTTGGGTTAGGTTTACGGTAAGGGTTAGGGTGAGGGTTAGGGTGAAGGTGAGGGTTAGGGTTAGCATTAGGGTTAGGGTGAGAGTTAGGGTGAGGGTTAGTGTTAGGGTTAGGGTTAGGGTGAGTCTGAGGGTTAGGGTTAGGTTTAGGTTGAGGGTTAGGTTTAGGGTGAAGCTTAGGGTTAGGATGATGGTGAGGTTTAGGGTTAGGGTTAGGGTTATTGTTAGGGTAGGGTGAGGGTAAAGGTGAGGGTGAGGTTGAGGGTGAGGTTTAGGATTAGGATTAGGTTTAGTGTGAGGACCAGAGTGAGGGTTAGGGTTAGGATTAACATTAGGGTTAGAGTTAGGCTGAGGGTGAGAGTGTGGGGGAGGGGGAGGGGAAGGGTTAGGGTTAGTGTTAGTGTTAGGGTATGGGTTAGGGTTAGATTTAGGGTGAGTGTTAGGGTAAGGGTTAGGGATAGGGTTAGGTTTAGGGTGAGGGTTAGGGTTAGGATTAGGAGTAGGGTTAGGTTTAGGGTTAGGGTTAGGTTTAGGATGATGGTGAGGGTGAGGTTGAGGGTTAGTGTTAGAGTTAGGTTTAAGTTTAGGGTGAGGGTTAGGGTGAGGGTGAGGGTTAGGGTGAGGGTGAGGGTTAGGTTTAGGCTAGGGTGAGTGTTGGATTAGGGTAATGTTTAGGGTGAGGGTTCGGGATAGGGTGAGGTTGAGGGTTCGGGTGAGGGTTAGGGTTAGGGTTAGCGTTTGGGTGAGGGATAGGGTGAGGGTGAGCGTTAGGGTTAGTGTTAGGGTGAGGGTTACAGTTAATGTGAGGGTTAGGGTGAGGGTAAGGGTAAGCGTTAGGTTGCGGTTTAGTGTGAGGGGGATGATGAATGTTAGGGTTAGAGTTAGGGGGAGTGGTAGGGTGAGGGTTAGGGTTAAAGTTAGGGTTAGGGTGAAGATTAGGGTTAATGTTAGGCTTAGGTTTAGGGTGAGGGTTAGGGTTAATGTGAGGGTTAGAGTGAGGGTGAAGGTAAGGGTTAGGTTGAAGGTTAGGGTGAGGAGGAGGGTTAGGTTAAGGTGAGGATTAGGTTTAGGATTAGGGTTAAGGTGAGGGCTATGTTGAGGGTGAGGGCAAGGAGTAGGCTTAGGATTAGGGTAAGAGTGCAGGTTAGGGTTAAGGTTAGGGTTAGGGTGAAGGGTAGGTTTAGCGTTAGGGTGAGGGTTAGGTTGAGTGTCAGGGTTAAGGTTAGGTTTAGGTTTAGGGTGAGGATAAGGGTTAGGGTCAGATTTAGGGTGAGGGTGTGGGTGAGTGTGAGGGTTAAGGTTAGGGTTAAGGTGAGGGTGTGGGTGAGGGTGAGGGTTAGGATTAGGGTTAAGGTGATGGTTAGGGTGAGGGTGAGGGTGAGGTGAGGGTTTCGGTTAGGTAGGGGTTAGGGTTGTGGTTAGTGTGAGGATTAGGTTGAGGGTGAGGGTTAGGGTTAGGGTGATGTTTACGTTTAGGTTTAGGGTGAAGGTTTGAGTTAGGGTGATGTTTAGGATGAGGGTGAGTTTTAGGATGAAGGTGAGGGTTCGGGTGAGGGTTAGGTTTAGGTTTAGGGTTAGGGTGAGGGTGAAGGTGACGGTTAGGGTTAGGATAGGGTTAGGTTTAAGGTTAGGCTGAGGGTGAGGTTGAGGTTGTGGGTTAGGTTTGGTGTTAGGGTTAAGGTTAGGTGAGGGCTAGGGTGAGGGTGAGGGTTAGGGTGAGGGTGAGGGTTTTGCTTAGGTAAGGGTTAGGGTTAGGGTTAGTGTGAGGATTAGGGTGAGGGTTTGGTTTAGGGTGAGGGTTAGGGTTAGGTTTAGGTTTTAAGTTAGGGTTAGGGTGATGTTTAGGGTGAAGGTGAAGGATAGGGTGAAGGTGAGGTTTCGGGTGAGGTTTAGGGCTAGGGTTAGATTTAGGGTGAGGGCTAGTATGATGGTGATGTTTAGGGTTAGGGTTAGGGATAGGGTGAGACTTTGGGTCAGGGTTAGGGTAAGTTTTAGGGTGAGGGTTAGGGTGAGGGTGAGGGTTAGGGTTAGCATTAGGGCTAGGGTGAGGGTTAGGGAGAGGGTGAGGGTTATGGTTAGGGTTAGGTTGAGGGTTAGGTTTAGGTTGAGGGTTTGGGTTAGGGTTAGGGTGATGGTTAGTTTTAGGGTTAGGGTTAGGGTTATTGTTAGGGTTAGGGTGAGGATGAAGGTGAGGGTGAGGATGAGGGTGAGGGTGAGGTTTAGGATTAGGTTTAGGTTTAGTGTGAGGATGAGAGTGAGGATTAGGGTTAGGATTAGGATTAGGGTTAGGGTTAGGCTGAGGGTGAGGGTTAGGGTTAGGGTTACTGTTAGGGTTAGGGTGAGTGTTAGGGTTAGGGTTAGAGTTAGGGTGAGGCTGTATGTTAGGGTGAGGGATAGGAGTAGGTTTAGGGTTAGGGTGAGGGTGAGGGTGAGGGTTAGGGTTAGGATTAGTGGTAGGTTTAGTGTTAGGGTTAGGGTTAGGTTTAGGGTTAAGTTTAGGCTGAGGGTGAGGGTGAGGTTGAGGGTTAGTGTTAGGGTTAGGTTTAAGTTTAGGCTGAGGGTTAGGGTGAGGGTGAGGGTTAGTGTGAGGGTTAGGGTTAGGGTGAGGGTTAGGTTTAGGCTAGGATGAGGGATGGATTAGGGTGATGTTTAGGGTGAGGGTTCGGATTAGGGTTCGGGTTTGGGTGAGGGTGAGGGTTAGGGTTAGGGTTAGAGTTTGGGTAGGGATAGGGTGAGGGTGAGGGATAAGGTTAGTGTTGGGGTGAGGGTTAGAGTTAGTGTGAGGGTTAGAGTGAGCGTGAGGATAAAGATTAGGCTTAGGGTTAGTGTGAGGGTGATGGTTAGGATTAGGTTTAAGGTTAGGGGGAGTGTTAGGGTGAGGGTTAGGATTAAGGTTATGGTTAGGCTGAGGATTATGGTTAATGTTAGGGTTAGGGTTAGGGTGAGGGTTAGGGTTAATATGAGGGTTAGAGTGAGGGTGAAGGTAAGGTTTAGCTTGAGGGTTAGGGTGAGGAGGAGGATTAGTGTTAAGATGAGTGTGAGGTTTAGGATTAGTGTTAGGGTGAGGGCTATGTTGAGGGTGAGGGCAAGGTTTAGGCTTAGGGTTAGGGTAAGGGTTAGGGTTAGGGTTAGGGTAAGGGTGAGGGGTAGGTTTAGGGTTAGGGTGAGGGATAGGTTTAGTGTGAGGGTTAGTGTTTGGTTTAGGGTTAGGGTGAGGGTAAGGGTTAGGGTGTGGGTGAGGGTGAGGGTTAGGGTTACGATTAAGGTGAGGGTGTGGGTGAGGGTGAGGGTTAGGGTTAGGGTTAAGGTGAGGGTTAGGGTGAGGGTGAGGTGAGGGTTTCGGTTAGGTAAGGGTTAGGGCTATGGTTAGTGTGAGGATTAGGTTGAGGATGAGGGTTAGGGTTAGGGCGATGTTTAGTTTTAGGTTTAGGCTGAATGTTTCAGTTAGGGTGATGTTTAGGGTGAGGATGAGTGTTGGGGTGAAAGTGAGGGTTCAGGTGAGGGTTTGGGTTGGGTAAGGGTTAGAGATAGGGTGAGGGTGAGGGTGAGGATTAGGGTTAGGATTAGCATTAGGGTTATGTTTAGACTGAGGGTGAGTGTGAGGGTTTGGTTTAGGGTTAGCTTTAAGCTGAGGGTGAGCGTTAGAGTTAGGGTTAGGGTTAGGATGAGTGTTAGGGTGAGGGTTAAGGTTAGGGTTAGTTTTAGGGTTAGGGTTATGGTGAGCATTAATATTAGGGTTAGGGTGAGGGTTAGGATGAGGGTAAGGATTAGGGTGAGATTTGGGGTGAGGGTGAGGCTTAGGGTTACGTTTAGGGTTCAGTTGAAGGGTAGGGTGAGGCTTTGGGTTAGGGTTTGGTTTAGGGTGAGGGTTAGGGGTAGGGTTATGGTTATGGTCAGAATGAGAGTTAGGGTTAGGGTGAGGGTTAGGGTTAGGGTGAGGATTAGGTTTAGGGTTAGGTTTAGGGTGAGAACTAGGGTGAGGGTGATGGTTAGGGTTAGGGATAGGGTAAAGATTAGGGTAAGGGTTTGGGTTAGGCTGAGGGTTAGGCTGAGGGGTAGGGTTAGGGTTAGGTTGAGACTGAGGGTGAGATTTAGGGTTAGGGTTAGGATTAGGATTACTGTTACGGTTAGGCTGAGGGTGAGGGTGAGGTTGATGGGGAGCGTTAGGGTTAGGGTTAGGGTGAGGGTGAGGGTTAGGGTTAGGGTTAGGGTTATTGTTAGGTTGACGGTGAGGGTGAGGGCGAGGTTTAGGGTTAGGCTTAGGTTTAGGGTGAGGGTGAGTGTGAGGGTGAGTTTTAGGATTAGGATTAGGTTTAGGGATAGGCTGAGGTGACGGTGAGGGTGAGGGTGAGGCTTAGAGTTAGGTTTAGGGTTAGGGTGAGGGTGAGGGTGAGGATTAGGGTTAGTGTGAGGTTTAGGGTTAGGATTAGGGTAAGGGTGAGGGCAAGGGTTAGGGTGAGGGTTTGTGTGAGGGGGAGGGTTAGGGTTAGGGTTAGCGTTAGGATTAGTGTGTGGGTGAGGCTGAGGGCTGGGTTAGGGTGAGGTTTAGGTTTAGGGTGCTAGTTAGGATTACAGGTAGGGTAAGGGTGAGGGTGTGGTTGAGGGTGAGATTTAGGGTTAGGACTAGGGTTAGGGTGATGGTGAGGTTGAGGGTTAGAGATAGGGTTAGGCTTAAGGTTATGGTGAGGGCTTGGTTTAGGATTGGGGTTAGGGTTGGAGTTAGGGTGAGGGTGAGGGTGAGGGTGAGGGTAAGTGTTATTGTGAGGGTTAGTGTGAGGGTTAGGGTTAGGGTTAGTGTGAGGGTTAGAGTTAGGATGAGGGTTAGGTTTAGGGTTAGGGTTAGGGTGAGGGTTAGGGTTAGGGTTAGGGTTAGGGTGAAGGTGAGCGTGAGGGTTAAGTTTAGAATTACTGTTAGGTTTTGGGTTAGGCTTAGGGTGAGTGTGAGGACTAGGGTGAGGGTGAGGCTTAGGGTTAGGTGTTGGGTGAGAGTTAGGTTTAGGGTGATGTTTAGGGTGAGGATGAGGGGAGGTTTCGGGTGAGGGTAAGTTTCAGAGTGTGGGTGAGGGTTAGGGTTGGGGGAGGGATAGGGTGACGGTGAGGGTTAGGTTGTGGGTGAGGGTGAGGTTTAGGGTTAAGGTTAGGGTTAGGGTTAGGGTGAGGTTTAGGGTGAGGTTTAGTGTGAGTGTTAGGGTTAGGGTTAGGATTAGGTTGAGGGTTAGTTTTAGGGTGAGAGATAGGGTGAGGGTGAGGGTTTTGGTTAGGGTGAGAGTTAGGGTGAGGGGTAGGGTTAGGGTTAGGTTGTCGGAGAGGGTTAGAGTTAGGGCGAGGGTTAAGGTTAGGTTTAGGGTGATGGTTAGGGTGAGGGCTATATTTAGGGTTAGGGTGAGTGTTAGGATTAGTGTGACGATTAGGGATAGGGTTAGGGATAGAGTGAGTGTAAGGGTTAGGGTGAGGTTTAGGGTGAGGTGTAGGGTTAGGGTTAGAGTTAGGGTTAGGTTGAGTGTTAGGGTGAGGTTTAGAGTTAGGGTGATGGTGAGGGTTAGGGTTAGGTTTAGGGTGAGTGTTTGGTTTGGGGTGAGAGTTAGAGTTAGGGTTAGGGTGAGGATGTGGGTTAGGGTTGGGGTTAGGGTTAGAATTAGGGTGAGGGTGAGGAATAGTGTTAGGATTAGGGATAGGGTTAGGCTGAGGGTGAGGTAGTGTTAGGGTTAGGGTTAGGTTTAGGGTGAGTGTTAGGGATCGACTTTGGATTAGGATGAGGGTTAAGGTTAGGGTTAGGGCGAGGGTGAGGGTTAGGGTGAGGGTAAGGGTTAGGGTGAGGGTTAGGATGAGGGTGAGGGTTAGGGTGAGGGGTACAGTTAGGGTGAGGTTTAGTTTTAGGGTTAGGGTTAGGGTGAGGGCTAGGGTGAGTGTGAGGGTTAGGGTGAGGGTGAGGGTGACGGTTAGGGTGTGGGTTAGGGTTAGGTTTAGGGTCAGGGTTACATTTAGGGTGAGTTTTAGGGTTAGGGTTAGGGTGAGGTTGAGGCTGAGGCTGAGGTTTAAGGGGAGGGTGAGTGTGAAGGTGAGGGTGAGTGTTAGTGTTAGGCTTAGCGTGAGGGTCGGGTTTATTGGGAGGTTTAGGGTGAGCATGTGGGTAAAGGTTAATTTGAGGGTTAGGATGAGGGGGAGGGTTAGGGTTAAGTTTAGGGTTAGGTTTAGAGTTAGGGTTAGCGCTAATGTTAGGGTTAGGTTTAGGGTAAGGGTTAGGGTTAGGGTTAGGTTTAGGGTGAGGTTTACGTTTAGGTTTAGGGTGAGTGTTAGGGTTAGGGTGAGGGTGAGGGTTAGGTTTAGGGTTAGGGTGAGGGTGAGGGTGAGGGTGAGGGGTAGGTTTAGGGTTAGGGTGAGGGTGAGGGTGAAGCTTAGGGTGAGGGTTAGGATTAGGGTTAGGGTTAGGGTTAGGTTTAGGGTTAGGGTGAGGGTGAGTGTTAGGCTTAGTTTAAGGGTTAAGGTGAGGGGTAAGGTGAGGTTTATGGTTAGGGTTTTGTTTAGGGTTAGGGTGAGGAGTAGGTTTAGGGTTAGGGTGAGGGTGAGGTTGAGGCTTAGGGTTAGGATTAGGGTTTAGGTTAGGGTTAGGCTGAGGCTGAGGGCGAGGCTTAGGATTAGCGTGAGGGTTAGGGTTAGGGTTAGGTTTAGGATGAGGGTTAGTGTGAGGGGTAGGTTTAGGTTTAGTGTGAGGGAGAGGCTGTGGGTGAGGGTGAGGGTTAGGGTGAGGGTAAGGATTAGGGTAAGGTTTAGGGTAAGTGATAGGTTTAGGTTGAAGGTTAGGGTGAGTGGTAGGGTTAGGGTTAATGTGAGCCTCAGTGTTAGTGTGAGGATTAGGGTTAGGATTACCGTGAGGGTAAGGGTAAGGGTGAGGGTTAGGATGAGGGTGAGGTTTAGGGATAGGTTTTGGGTGAGGGTGAGTGTTAGGGTGAGGCTGAGAGTTAGGGTGAGTTTTAGAGTTAGGTGAGGGTTAGGCTTAGGGTTAGGGTGATGGCTAGGATGAGGGTGAGGGTTAGGGTGAGGGTTAGGTTTAGGGTTAGGGTTTTGGTGAGGGCTAGGGTTAGGGTGAGGGTTAGGGTGAATTTTAGGGTCGGGGTTAGGGTTAGGTTTAGGGTCAGGGTTACATTTAGGGTGAGTTTTAGGGTTAGGGTTAGGGTGATGTTGAGGCTGAGGCTGAGGTTTAAGATGAGGGTGAGGGTGAGTGTGAAGGTGAGGGTGAGGGTTAGTGTTAGGGTTAGCGTGAGGGTCCGGTTTATTGAGAGGTTTAGGGTGAGGATGAGGGTAAGGGTTAGTTTGACGGTTAGGGTGAGGGGGAGGCTTAGGGTTCAGTATAGGGTTAGGTTTAGAGTTGGGGTTAGGGTTAATGTTAGGGTTAGGATTAGGGTAAGGGTTAGATTTAGGGTTGGCGTTAGGGGGAGGTTTAAGTTTAGGTTTAGGGTTAGGGTTAGGGTTAGGGTGAGGGTGAGGGTTAGGTTTAGGGTTAGGGTGAGGGTGAGCGTGAGGGTGAGGGGCAGGTTTAGGGTTAGGGTGAGAGTGAGGGTGAGGCTTAGGGTTAGGATTAGGGTTTGGGTTAGGGTTAGGCTGAGGGTGAGAGTGAGGGTTAGGGTTAGCGTGAAGGTTCGGATTAGGGTTAGGTTTAGGTTGAGGGTAAGTGTGAGGGGTAGGTTTAGGGTTTGGGTGAGGGAGAGGCTGAGGGTGAGGGTTAGGGTGAGGGTAAGGATTAGGGTGAGGGTTAGGGTAAGGGTTAGGTTTAGTTTGAGGATTAGGGTGAGGAGAAGGGTCAGGGTTAGTGTGAGCCTCAGTGTTAGTATGAGGGTTAGGGTTAGGGTTACCGTGAGGGTAAGGGTAAAGGTGAGGGTTAGGATGAGGGTGAGGTTAGGGATAGGGCTTGGGTGAGGGTGATTGTTAGGGTGAGGATGAGGGTTAGGGTTAAGGTTAGGGTGAGGGTTAGGATTAGGGTGAGGGTTAGGGTTAGGTTTAGGGTTAGGGTGAGGGTGAGGGTTAGGCTTAGGTTAAGTGTTAAGGTGAGGGGTACGGTGAGGTTTAGGTTTAGGGTTTTGTTTAGGGTTAGGGTGAGGGTGAGGGTTAGGGTTAGGGTGAGTGTGAGGGTGAGGTTTATTGATAGGTTTAGTGTTAGGGTGAGGGTGAGTGTTAGGTTTAGGATTAGTGTTAGAGTTAGGGTTAGGCTTAGGGTTAGGGTGAGGGTGAGTGTTAGGGTAAGGGTGAGGATTAGGGTGCGAGTTAGGTTTAGGGTGATGTTTAGTGTGAGGATGAGGGTTAGGGTGAGGTTGAGGGTGAGGGTGAGGGCTAGGATGAGGTTGAGGGTTAGGGTGAGGTTTAGAGTTAGGGTGAGGGTTAGGGTTAGGGTTAGGGTGAGGGTAAAGTTTAGGTTTAGGGTGAGTGATAGGGTTAGGGTGACGTGAGGGTTAGGTTTAGGGTTAGGGTGAGGGTGAGGGTGAGGGTTAATGTTAGGGTTAGGTTTAGGGTAAGGGTTAGGGATAGGGTTAGGGTTAGAGTGAGGGTTAAGCTTAGGTTTAGGGTGAGTGTTAGGGTTAGGGTGAGGGTGAGGGTTAGGTTTAGGGTTAGGGTGAGGGTGAGGGTGAGGGTGGGAGGCAGGTTTAGGGTGAGGGTGATGGTGAGGGTGAGGCTTTATTGTTAGAATTAGGGTTTGGGTTAGGGTTAGGCTGAGGGTGAGGGTGAGGGTTAGGGTTAGCGTGAGGGTTCGGATTAGGGTTAGGTTTAGTTTGAGGGTTAGTGTGAGGGGTAGGTTTAGGGTTAGGGTGAGGGAGTGTCTGAGGGTGAGGGTTAGGGTGAAGGTAAGGTTTAGTGTGAGGGTTAGGGTAAGGGTTAGGTTTAGTTTGAGGGTTAGGGTGAGGGGTAGGGTCAGGGTTAGTGTGAGCCTCAGTGTTAGTGTGAGGGCTAGAGTTAGGGTTACCGTGAGGTTAAGGGTAAGGGTGAGGGTTAAGATGAGGGTGAGGTTTAGGGATAGGGTTTGGGTGAGGGTGATTGTTAAGGTGAGGATGAGGGTTAGGGTTAGGGTTAGGGTGAGGGTTAGGATTAGGGTGAGGGTTAGGGTTAGGTTTAGAGTTAGGGTGAGGGTGAGGTTTAGGCTTAGGTTAAGTGTTAAGGTGAGGGGTACGGTGAGGTTTAGGGTTAGGGTTTTGTTTAGGGTTAGGGTGAGGGTGAGGGTTAGGGTTAGGGTGAGTGTGAGGGTGAGGTTTACTGATAGGTTTAGTGTTAGGGTGAGGGTGAGTGTTAGGTTTAGGATTAGTGTTAGAGTTAGGGTTAGGCTTAGGGTTAGGGTGAGGGTGAGTGTTAGGGTTAGGGTGAGGGTTAGGGTGCGAGTTAGGTTTAGGTTGATGTTTAGTCTGAGGGTGAGGGTTAGGGTGAGGGTGAGGTTGAGGGTGAGGGTTAGGATGAGGTTGAGGGTTAGGGTGAGGTTTAGAGTTAGGGTGAGGGTTAGGGTTAGGGTGATGGCTAGGGTGAGCGTGACGGTTAGAGTGAAGATGAGGATGAGGGTGAGGGTTAGGGTGTGGGTTAGGGTTAGAGTTAGGGTCAGGTTTACGGTTAGGGTGAGGGTTAGGTTTAGGTTTAGGGTGAAGGTGAGGGTTAGGCTTAGGTTAAGGCTTAAGTTGAGAGGTAGGGTGAGGTTTAGGGTTAGGATTTTCTTTAGGGTTAGTGTGAGAGTTAGGTTTAGGGTTAGGGTGAGGGTGAGGGTGAGGCTTAGGTTTAGGATTAGGGTTTGGGTTAGGGTTAGGCTGAGGATGAGGGTGAGGGTTAGGGTTAGCGTGAGGGTTAGGGTTAGGGTTCTGTTTAGGTTGAGGGTTAGTGTGAGGGATAGGTTTAGGGTTAGGGTGAGGGAGAGGCTGAAGGTGAGGGTGAGGGTTAGGTTGAGCATAAGGTTTAGGTTGAGGGTTATGGTAAGGGTTAGGTTTAGGTAGAGGGTTAGGATGAGGGCTAGGGTTAGGGTTACTGTGAGCCTCAGTGTTAGTGTGAAAGTTAGGGTTAGGGTTACCATGAGGGTAAGGGTAAGGGTGAGGGTTTGGATGACGGTGAGGTTTAGGGATAGGGTTTGGGTGAGGGTGAGTGTTAGGGTGAGAATGAGGGTTAGGGTTAGGATTAGGATGAAGGTTAGGATTAGGTTGAGGGTTAGGGTTAGGTTTAGAGTTAGGGTGAGGGTGAGGGTTAGGCTTAGGTTAAGGGTTAAGGTGAGGGGTAGGGTGAGGTTTAGGGTTAGGGTTTTGTTTAGGGTTAGGGTTAGGGTGAGGGTTAGGATTAGGGTTAGGGTGAGTGTGAGGGTGAGGTTTACTGATAGGTTTAGGGTAAGGGTAAGGGTGAGTGTTAGGTTTAGGATTAGTGTTAGGGTTAGGGTTAGGGTGAGGGTGAGTGTTAGGGTGAGGGTGAGGGTTAGGGTGCGAGTTAGGTTAGGGTGATGTTTAGTGTGAGGGTTAGTGTGAGGGTTCGAGTTCGGGTTAGGGTGAGGGTTAGGGTTAGGATAGGGTGAGGGTAAGGTTTAGGGTGAGTGTTATGGGTAGGGTGAGTGTTAGGGTGACGGTGAGTTTGAGGATTAGGTTTAGGGTAAGGATCACGGTGAGTGTTAGTTTGAGGATGAGGGTTAGGTTTAGGTAAAGGGTTAGTGTTAGGGTTAGAGTTTGGGAGAGTGTTAGGGTTAGGGTTAGGGTTAGGGTAGGGTGAGGGTAAGGTTTAGGGTGAGTGTGAGGGTTAGGCTTAGGGTTAGGATGAGTGTTAAGGTGAGGGGTAGGGTTAGGGTTAGGGTGAGGGTTAGGGTTAGGGTGAGGGTAATAATTAGGGTGAGATTTAGGAGGAGGGTGAGTTTTAGGTTGTGGGTTAGGGTTCGGGTTAGGATCAGGGTTACGAGTTAGTGTTAGGATTAGGGTTAGGGTGAGGTTGAGGCTGAGGCTGAGATTTAAGGTGAGTGTGAGGGTTCGTGTTAGGGTTCTGGTTAGGGTTAGTTTGAGGGTGAGGGTAAGGGTTACTGTTTGGATTAGGGTTAGGGTTACGGTTAGGCTGAGGGTGAGTGTGAGGGTGAGGGTGAAGGTGAGTGTTAGTGTTAGGGTGAGAGTTAGGTTTATGGTGAGGGTTAGGGTGAGGATGAGGGTAAGGGTTAGGTTGAGGGTTAGGGGGAGGGGGAGGGTTAGGGTTAGGGTGAGGATTAGAGTTAAGTTAAGGGTTAGGATTAGGGTGAGAGTTAGGGTTAATGTTACGGTTAGGGTGAGGGTGAGGGTGAGGGTTAGGGTTAGGATGGGGGTGAGGGTTAGGGTTAGGGTTTGGGTTAGGCTGAGGGCTAGGTTGAGGGTGAGGGTTAGGGTGAGGGTTAGGGTTAGGATGGGGGTGAGGGTTAGGGTTAGGGTTTGGGTTAGGCTGAGGGCTAGGTTGAGGGTGAGGGTTAGGGTGAGGGTGAGGGTTAGGGTTAGGTTTAGGAATAGTGTGAATGTTAGGGTTAGGGTTAGGTTTAGGATGAGGTTTAAGGTGAGGGGTAGGGTTAGGGTTAGGTTGAGGTTGAGGGTGAGGATGAGGTTTAGGGTGAGGGTGAGTGTTAGGGTTAGGGTTAGGGTGAGGGTGAGGCTTAGGTTTAGGTTTAGGATGAGGGTTAGGGTGAGGTGTAGGGTTAGGTTTAGTGTGAGGGTTAGGGTTACCGTAAGGGTTAGGGTTCGGCTTAGGTTTAGGGTGAGGGTCAGGGTTAGGGTGAGGGTGAGGGTGAGGGTGAAGGTTAGGGTGTTGGAGAGAGTTAGGGAAGGGTGAGGGTTAGGGTGACGGTGAGGGTTAGGGTGAGGGTGAGGGTTACTGTTAGGGTTAGGGTGAGGGTTAGGTTTAGTGTTAGGGTGAGGGTGAGGGTTAGGTTTAGGATTAGTTTTAGGGTTAGGGTTAGGCTTAGGGTGAAGGTGAGGGTTTGGGTTATGTTTAGGGTTAGGGTGAGGGTGAGGATTAAGGTGAGGTTTAAGGTTAGTTTTAGTTTTAGGGTTTGGTTGAGTGTTAGGGTTAGTGTGATGTTTAGGGTTAGGGTTAGGGTTAGGGTGAGGGTAAGGGTTAGGGTGAGGGTTAGAGTGAGGGTGAGGTTAGGGTAAGGTTTAGGTTTAGGATTAGGGTCAGGGTGAGGGTGAGGGTTAGGGTTAGTGTGAGGATTAGGCTCAGGGGTAGGGTTAGGTTTAGGGTGAGGGTGAGGGTTTCGGTTATGTAAGGCTTAGGTCTAGGGTTAGGGAGAGGATTAGGGTTTAGATGAGCGTTACGGGGAGATTAGTGTTAGGGTTTGTGTGCGGGTTAGGGTTAGGGTGAAACTGAGGATGAGGGTTTTGTTTAGGTAAGGTTTAGGGTTAGGGTTAGTGCTATGGTTATGTTTAGGGTGAAAGTTAGGGTTAGTTAGAGGGTTAGGTTTAGGGATAGGATTAGCATTAGGGTGAGGGTTAGGATGAGGGTGAGGTTTAGGGTTAGCATTAGGGTTAGTGTGTCCGTTAGGGTGAGGGTTAGGGTTAGGTTTAGGGTGAGGATGAGGGTGACGGTTAGGGTTAGGGTGAGTGTGAGGGTTAGGGTTAGGCTTAAGGTGAGGGTGAGGGGTAGGGTGAGGGTTTGGGTTAGGGTTAGGGTTAGGGTGAGAGTGAGGGTTAGGGTGAGGGTTAGGGTTAGTGTTACGGTTAGGGTTTGGGTGAGTGTTAGGGTGAGGGTGAGGGTTAGGGTTAGGGTTAGGGTTTGGGAAGGGTAAGGGTAAGGGTTAGGGTGAGGGTTAGTGTTAGGCTGAGGGTGAGGGTGAGGGTGAGGTTTAGGGTTAGGTTTAGGTTTAGGGTTAGGGTTAGGGTTAGGGTTAGGGTTAGGGTTAGGGTGAGGGGTAGGTTTAAGGTTAGATTGAGGGTGAGGGTGAGGGTAAGGTATAGGGTAAGTGTGAGAGTTAGATTTAGGGTTAGGGTGAGGGTGAAGGTTAGAGTTAGGTTTAGGATGAGGGTTAGGGTGAGGGGTAGGGTTAGGGATAGTGTGAGGGTTACAATTAGTGTTAGGGTTAGGGTTAGGGTTAGGATTAGGGTTAGGATTACCATGAGGATAATGGTAAGGGTGAGGTTTAGGATGAGGGTGAGTGTTAGGATTAGGGTGAGGGTTAGGGTTAGGTTGAGGGTTAGGATGAGGATGAATGTTAGGTTTAGTGTTAGGGTTAGGGTGAGGGATAGGTTTAGGGTTAGGGTTAGTGTGAGTGTGAGGGTTACTGTGACGGTAAGGTTTAGTGTGTCGGTTAAGTTTAGGATTAGGGTTAGGGTGAGGCAAGGGTTAGGGTGAGGGTTAGGATGAGGGTGAGGGTTAGCGTGAGGATTAGGCTTATGGTGAAGGATAGGGTTAGGGTTTGGGTTAGGCTGAGGGCTACAGTGAGGGTGAGGGTGAGGTTGAGTGTGAGCGTTAGGGTGTCGGTGAGCGTTAGTGTAGGGTGAGCGTTAGGGTGCCAGTGAGGGTTAGGGTGAGGGTGAGGGTGAGGGTTCGGGTTAGGGTTATGGTTATGGTTAGGGTCACCGTGAGGATTAGCGTTATGGTTAGGGTTAAGTTGAGGGTTCGGGTAAGGGGTAGATTTAGGGATAGGGTTAGGGTTAGGGTGAGGGTAGAGGTTAGAGTGAGGGTGAGGGTTAAGGTTAGGTTTAGGGTTAGGGTGAGGGTAATTGTTAGGGTGAGGGTTAGTATGAGGGTGAATGTTAGGGTTAGGGTGATGGTTAGGTTGATGTTTAAGGTTAAGGTTACGGGTTATGGTTAGGGTCAGGTTGAGAGTTCGGGTGAGGGTAAGTGTTAGGTTGAGGGTGAGGATTAAGGTGAGTTTTAGGGTAAGGGTTAAGGTTAGGTTTAGGGTGTGGACTAGGGTGAGGGTGAGGGTGAGGATGAGGCTTAGGTTTAGGGGATGGGTGAGGGTTAGGGTTAGGGTGAGGGTTAACATGAAAGTGAGTGTTAGGATGAGGGTGAGGGTTAGGGTTAGTGTTAGGGTTAGGGTGAGGATTAGGTTTAGGCTTATGGTTAGGATTAGGGTTAGGTTGAGTGGTAGGGTTAGGGTTAGGTTGAGGGTTAGGGTTAGTGTGAGGGTTAGGTTTAGGTTTAGAGTTAGGGTGAGGGTAAGGGTTAGGGTGAGGGTTAGGATGAGGGTGAGGGTTAGGGTTACCTCACCCTCACCTAACTTCTCCCTATCCCGAAACCTAACCCTAACCCTCACCCTAACACTCATGCTTACCCTAAACCTTACTCTCACCCTACCCTCATCCTAACCCTTATCCTCACCCTAACCCTATCCCTAACCATAACCTCACACTAAACCTAACCTTCACCCTAACCCTAAGCCGACCCCTCACACTAACCTTAACCGTAACCCTAATCCGCACCCTCATCCTAACCCTTACCCTCACCCTAAACCTCACCCTAACCCTAAACCTCACACTCATCCTAACCCTCAACCTAACAATTACCCTCACCATAACCCTAACCCTAACCCTAACCCTAACCCTCACCCTAACACTTACCCACACCCTAAACCTAAGCCTAACCCTAAAACTACCCTTCACCCTAACACTTATCCTAATCCTAACCGTAACCCTAATCCTCAACAAGACCCTAACCCTAACCATAACCATAACCCTAACCCTCACCCTCACTGTAACACTCCCAGTCCCCCTAACCCTTACCCTAACCTAACACTCACCGACACCCTAACCCTCACCCTCACACTCACCTAACCATCACCCTCAATCTAGCCCTCAGCCAAACGCTAACCATAACCCTACCCCTCACCCTAACCCTAACCCTAAACCTCACACTCACCGTCACCCTCAATATAACCCTAACCCTACCCCTCAACCTAAACCTCATCCTAACACTAACCCTAACCCTAACACTCACACTAATCCTAAACCTAACACTAAACCTCACCCTCTCCCTCACCCTCAGCCTAACACTAACCCTCACCCTAAACCTTAGCCTCACCCTTCCCTAAACCTAACCCTAAACCTCACCCTCACCCTAACACTCACCAAAACCCTAACCCGAACACTAACCCTAAACCTAAACCTAACCCTAACCCTCACCCTAACCCTAACCCTAACCCAAACCCTCACCCTACCCCTCACCCTAAACCCTAAGCCTAACCCTAAACCTAACACTAATCCTAAACCTAATGCTCACCCTCACCCTATTCCTAAATCTATCCCTCACCCTAACTCTAACTCTAACCCTCACCCTCATCCTCACCCTAACCCTAACCTTAAACATCACCCTAACCCCACCCTCACCCTAACCCTCACCCTCATCCTAACCCTCACCCTAACCCTTACCCTCACACTAACTGTAACCCTAAACCTAGCCCTCACACTAACCCTAACCCTCACCCATACCCTGAACCTAAGCCTCACCCTCACCCTCACCATAAACCTCACCCTCACACTAGTCCACACCCACACCCTAACCCTAAACCTAACCCTAACCCTCACCATCACCCTAACCCGTACACTAACCCTAACTCTAACCGTAACCCTAACCATACCCCTCACCCTAACCCTCATCCTCACCCTAAACTTAACACAAATTCTCACCTTGACTCTAACCCTAACCCTAACCCTCACCCTAACCCTCACCCTCATCCTAACCCTCAGCATAAACCTTACCCTCAACCTAACCCTAATCCTAAACCTAACCCTCACACTAACCCTAACCCTCACCGTCACACTGACCCTAATCCTAAACCTAAACCTTACCCTAAACCTCACCCTCACTCTAACCTTCACCCTAACCCTAAACCTAATCCTGACCCTAACCCTCACAATAACCCTAACACTCACCCTAACCCTAACCCTAAAACTAACCTTAAACCTCACCCTAACCTTCACCCTACCCTAACCATAACCGTAACCCTAACCCTCAGCCTACCCCTCAACCTAACCCTAACCCTTAACCCTCACCCTCACCCTCACCCTCACTCTCACCCTACCCTGAAACTCACCGACACCCTAAGCCTCACCCTCAACCTCACCCTCACCCTCACCCTAGCCCTCAGCCTAACACAAACCCTAACCCTAACCCTCACCCTAACCCTAACCCTCACCCTAAACCTCACCCTCATCCTAACCCTCACCCTAACCCTTACCCTCTACATAAACCTAAACCTAAACCTAACCCTCACCCTAACCCTCACCCTCACCCTAACACTCACCCAAACCCTAACCCGAACACTAACCCTAACCCTCACCCTAACCCGCACCCTCACCCTAATCCTAACCCTAACCCAACCCTCACTCTACCCCTCACCCTCACCCTAAGCCTAACCCTAACCCTAATACTAATCGTAAACCTAATGCTCACCCTCACCCTATCCCTAAACCTAATCCTCACCCTAACACTAACACTCACCCTCACCCTCACCCTAACCCTAATCCTAACCTTAAACATCACCCTAACACTCACCCTAACCCTAAACTTCACCCTTATCCTACCCCTCACCATAACCCTTACCCTCACCCTAACCCTACCCTAAACCTAACCCTCACGCTAACCCTAACCCTACAACTCAACCTAACCCTCATCCTAACCATAACTCTAAACCTAATCCTCACCCTAACCCTAACACTAACCCTAACCCTCACCCTCATCATAACCCTCACATTCACGGTAACCCTCACCCTAACCCTAACCCTCACCCATACCCTAAACCTAAGCCTCACCCTCACACTCACCCTAAACCTCACCCTCACCCTATTCCACACCCTAAATCTAACCCTAACTCTAACCTGAAACCTCACCCTAATCCTCACCCTCAACCTAAACCTTACCTTCATCCTAACCCTCACCTTGAGCCTAACCGTAACCCAACCCCTAACCTTAACCTTAACATCACCCTAACCCTCACCCTAACCCTAACCCTCACCCTCATCCTATCCCTACCCCTTACAATTAACCTCACCCTAACCCTAAACCTTAACCTAAACCTCACCATCACCCTAACCCTTACCCTCACCCTAACCCTAACCCTACGCCTACACCTCACCCTAATCCTCATCCTCACCCTAACCTTAACCCTAATCCTCACACTGACCCTAACCCTAACTCTAACCCTACCCTAACCCTAACCCTCACCCTCACCATCAATCTACCCTAACTCTCACCGACACCCTAAGCCTCACCCTCAACCTCACCCTCACCCTAGCCCTCAGCCTAACCCAAACCCTAACCCTAAACCTCACCCTAACCCTCACCCTCATCCTAACCCTCACCATAACCCTTACCCTCAACCTAACCCTAATCCTAAATCTAACCCTCACACTAACCCTTACCTTCACCCTAACCCTCACCCTCACCCTTACCCTAATCCTAAAACTCACCCTAACCCTCACCCTCACCCTAAACCTAACCCTAACACTCATTCTCACCCTAACGCTCACCCTAACCCTAACCCTAAACCTCACCCTCATCCTAACCCTCACCCTTACCCTTACCCTCAGGGTAACCCTAACCCTAAACCTAACCCTAACCCTCACACTAACCCTAACCCTCACACTATCCCTAACCCTACCCCTCACCCTAACCCTCATCCTAAACCTAAACCTAATTTTCACCCTCACCCTAACCCTAAACTTAACCCTCACACTTACCCTAAACCTCACCCTCACCCTCATCCTCAACCTAACCCTAAACCTACCCCTCACCCTAACCCTCATCATAACCCTAACCCTAACACTAACACTCACACTAAACCTAAACCTAACCCTAAACCTCACCCTCACCCTCACCTTCAGCCTAAAACTAACCCTCACCCTATACCTTACCCTCACCCTTCCCTAACCCTAACTCTAAACCTAACCCTCACCCTTACCCTAACACTCACCCAAACCCTAAACCTAAAACTAAACCTAAACCTCACACAACCCTCATATTCACCCTAAACCTTAACCTAACCCAAAACCCCATCCTACCCCTCACCCTCACCCTAAGCCTAACCCCACCCTAAAACTAATCCTAAACCTAACCCTCACCCTCAACCTAACCCTAAACCTAACCCTCTCCCTAACCCTAACCCTAAGCGTCACCCTCACCCTCACCCTAAACCTAACCCTAACCCTCACCATAACCGACACCTTAACCCAAACGCTAACCCTTAACCTCACCCTCATCCTAAACCTCACCCTAACCCTTAACTTCACCCTAACCCTAATCCTATCCCTAAACCTAACCCTCACACTAACCCTTACCCTCACCCTAACCATAACTCTACCCCTCACGCTAACCCTCAACATATCCCTAAACCTAACCCTAACCCTAACCCTAATCCTAACCCTTACCTAAACAAAACCCTCACCCTCAGCTTCACTCTAACCCTAACCCTCACCCAAACCCTAACACTTACCCTCACCCTCACCCTCACCCAAAACCTAATCCTCTCCCTAGCCCTAAACCTAACCTTCACGTAACCGAAACCCTCACCCACACACTCACCCTAACCCTCACCCTACCCCTCAGCCTAACCCTCACACTAACCCTAACCCTCACTGTCACCCTGACAATAATCCTAAACTTAAGCCTTACCCTAAACCTCACCCTCACTGTAACCCTCACCCTAACCCTAAACCTAATCCTAACCCTAACCCTCACACTTACCCTAACACTCACCCTAACCCTAACCTTAAAACTAACCTTAAACCTCACCCTAACCTTCACCCTACCCTAACCATAACCGTAACCCTCAACCTCAGCCTACCCCTCAACCTAACACTAACCCTAACCCTAACCCTCACCCTCATCCTAACCCTCACTCTAAACCTTACCCTCACCCAAACCCTAACCCTAACCCTTACCCTCACCCTAACCCTAACCCTCACCCTAACCCTTAACCTCACCCTAACCCTAACCCTCACCCTAACCCTAACACTCACCCTAACCCTAACCCTAACCCTAATACTGACCCTCAGCCTAAACCTAACCCTAACCCTAATCCTAACCCTATTCCTCACCCTCACCCTCACCGTAATTCTAAGCCTAACACTAACCCTAACCCTAACCCTCACCCTAACCCTAACTCTAACTCTCACCATAACCCTAACCCTCACCCTAACCCTAACCCTAACCCTCACCCTCACCCTAACTCTAAACCTCACCCTAACCCTCAACCTAACCCTAACTCTAACACTAACCCTAGTGTCAGGGTGCGGTTTAGGGTGAGGGTGAGTGTTAGGGTGAGGGTGAGGTTGAGGGTTAGGGTTAGGTTTAGGGTTAGTGTTAGTTTTAGGGTTTGGGTGAGGGTTAGGGTTAGGGTTAGGGTATGGTGATTGTAAGATTTAGGGTGAGGGTTAGGGTTAGGCTGAGGGTGAGGGTGAGTGTGAGGGTTAGGGTTAGGTTTAGGGTTAGGGTGATTGTAAGGGTTAGGGTTAGTGTTAGGATGAGGGTTAGGGTGAGGTGTAGGATTGCGGTTAGGGTAAGGATGAGGGTGAGGGTGAGGTTTAGGGTTAGGTGTAGGATTAGTGTGAGTGTTAGGGTAAGGTTTAGGGTTAGGATGAGGTTTAGGGTGAGGGGTAGGGTTAGGGTTATGGTGAGAGTGAGGGTTAGGGTTAGGTTTAGGATGAGGTTGAGGTGAGGGGTAGGGGTAGGGTTAGTGTGGGGGTTAGTTTTATTGTGAGAGTTAGGGTTAGGGTTAGGGTTAGGGTGACGGTTAGGGTTAGGGTTAGGCTGAGGGTAGGTTGAGGGTGAGGGTTAGGGTGAGGTGAGAGTGAGGGTGAGGGTTAGGGTGTCAGTGAGGGTTAGGGTAGGGTGAGGGTTAGGGTCACGTTGAGGGTTAGGGTTAGGGTTAGTATGAGGGTTAGGTTTAGGGTTAGGGTGAGGGTGAGGGTTAGGTTTAGGATTAGTGTTAGGGTTAGGGTTAGGCTTAGGGTGAGGGTGAGCAGAAGGGTGAGGCTTTGGATAGGGTTAGGTTTAGGGTGAGGGTGAGCGTTAGGGTGAGGTTTAGGTTTAGGGTTACGGTTTGGGTAGGGTGAGGGTTAGGGTGAGGTTTAAGTTTAGGGTTAGTTTGAGTGTTATGATTAGTGTGAGGTTTAGGGTTAGGGTTAGGTTTAGGGTTAGAGTGAGGGTAAGGGTTAGGGTGAGGGTTAGAGTGAGGGTGAGGGTTAGGGTAAGTTTTAGGTTTAGGATTAGGGTGAGGGTGAGGGTGAGGGTTAGGGTTAGGGTTAGGGTGAGGGTTAAGCTGAGGGTTAGGGTTAGAGTTAGGGTTAGGGTGAGGGTCGGAGTTTCGGTTATGTAAGGATTAGGTTTAGGGTTAGGGAGTGGATTAGGGTTTGGTTGAGGGTTAGGGTGAGGGTAAATGTTAGGGTTTGGGTGAGGGTTAGGTTTAGGGTGAATCTGAGGGTTAGGGTTTTGTTTAGGTAAGGGTTAGGGTTAGGGTTAGGGTTATGGTTAGGTTTAGGGATAGGTTGAGGGTTAGCGTGAGGGGTAGGGTTAGGGTTAGGGTGAAGTTTAGGGTTAGTGTGAGGGTTACAATGAAGGTGAGGGTTAGGATGAGGTTGAGGTTTAGTGTGAGGGTGAGGATTAGGTTTAGGGTTATGGTTAGGATGAGGGTTAGGCTGAGTGGTAGGGTGAGGGTGAGGGTTAGCTTTAGTGTTAGAGTTAGGGTGAGGGTAAGGGTTAGGGAGAGGTTTAGGATGAGGGTGAGGTTTAGGGTTAGGGTGAGAGTTAGGGTGATTTTTAAGGTTAGGGTTAGGGTTGGGGTTTGGGTGAGGGTTAGGGTTAGGGTTAGGGTAAGGGTTAGGTTTAGGGATAGGGTGAGGGTGAGCATTAGGTTTAGGATTAGTGTTAGGGTTAGGGTTAGGCTTAAGGTGAGGGTGAGGGGTAGGGTGAGGGTTTGGGTTAGGGTTAGGGCTAGGGTGAGGGTGAGGGTTAGGGTAAGGGTTAGGGTTAGTGTTAGGCTTAGGGTTTGGGTGAGTGTTAGGGTGAGGGTGAGGGTTAGGGTTAGTGTTAGGGTTAGGGAAGGGTGAGCGTAAGGGTTAAGGTGAGGGTTAGTGTTAGGCTGAGGGTGAGGGTAAGCATGAGGTTTAGGGTTAGATTTAGGATTAGTGTGAGTGTTAGGTTTAGGGTTAGGGCTAGGATGAGGGTTAGGGTGAGAGTTAGAGTTAGGGTTAGGGAGAGGGTGAGGTTTAAGGTTAAGGTTAGGGATAGATTTAGGGTGAGGGTGAGGGTGAGGGATAGGGTTAGGATTAGGGTTAGGGTTAGGGTTAGGCTGAGGTTGAGGGTAAGTGTTAGGGTTAGGGATAGGGTTAGGGTGAGTGTTCCATTTAGGCTTAGGGTTAGGATGAGGGTTAAGGTGAGGGGTAGGGTTAGGGTAAGGGGGAGGGTTAGGGTTAGGGTGAGGGTAAGGGTTAGGGTGAGGGTTAGTTAGGATGAGGCTGAGGGTTAGGGTGAGGGTTAAATTTAGGGTGATTGTTAGGGTTAGGGTTAGGGTGAGGGTGAGGGCTAGGGTGAGGGTGAGGGTTAGGCTTACAGTGAGCATGAGGGTGAGCATGAGGGTGAGGTTTAGGGTTAGGATTAGGGTTAGGGTCAGGGTTACGGTTATGCTGAGGGTTAGGGTTATGGTTAGGGTGAGGTTGAGGCTGAGTCTGAGTTTTAAGGTGATGGTGAGGGTGAGTGTGAGGGTGAGGGTTAGGTTTCGGGTTAGGGTTAGGTGAGGGTGAAGGTTAGTGTTTGGATTAGTGTTAGGGTTAGGGTGAAGGTTAGGTTTATTCTAGGGTTAGGGTGAGGTGATGGTAAGGGTTAGGTTGAGGGTTAAGGTGATGGGTAGGGTTAGGGTTAGGGTTAAAGTTAGGGTGAGGCTTAGGGTGAGGTTTAGGTTTAAGTTTAGGGTTACTTTTAGGGTGAGGAATAGGGTTAATGTTAGGGTTAGGTTTAGGGTAGGGGTTAGGGTTAGGGTTAGGGTTAGGGTGAGGTTTAGGGTTAGGTTTAGGGTGTGGGTTAGGGTTAGGGTGAGGGTTAGGGTTAGGTTTAGGACTAGGGTGAGCGTGAGGGTGAGGGTTAGGGTTGGGGTTAGGGTTAGGGTAAGGGTGAGGTTAGGGTTAGGATTAGGGTTTGGGTTAGAGTTAGGCTGAGGGTGAGGGTGAGGTTTAGGTTTAGGTTTAGTTTGAGGGTTAGGGTAAGGGGTAGGTTTAGGGTTAGGGAGAGGTTGAGGGTGAGGGTGAGGGTCAGGGTTTGGGTGGGGGTTAGGGTTAGCGTTTGGTTTAAGTTGAAGGTTAGGGGGAGGGGTATGGTTAGGGTTAGTGTGAGCCTTAATTTTAGTGTGAGGGTTTGGGTTAGGATTAGGTTTAGGGTTACCGTGAGTGTAAGTGTAAGGGTGAGGGTTAGGATGAGGGTGAGGGACAGGGATAGGGTTAGGGTGAGCGTGAGTGTTAGGGTGAGGATGAGCCTAATCCTAACACTAATCCTAAAGCTAACACTCACCCTCACCCTAACCCTAAACCTATCCCTAAAAAACCCTCATTCTGACCCTAATACTAACCCTAACCCTCACCCTCAGCCTACCCTAACCAAAACCCTAACCCTAACCATCACCCTACACCTCACCCTAACCCTTAACCTAACCCTAACACTAACCTTAAACCTAACCCTAACCCTCACCCTAACCATAACCCTCATCCTAAACCTAACCCTAACCCTCACCCTCACCCTTACCCACACCGTAAACCTAACTCTAACACCAAAACCAACCCCTCACCCTAACACTAACCGTAACTCTAAATCCTCAACCTGACCCTAACCCTAACCCTAACCATAAACCTAACCCTCACCCTCACCCTAACCCTCCCTGTCCCCCTAACCCTCACCCTACCCTAACCCTCACCAACACCCTAAACCTCACCCTCACCCTCACCCTAAACCTCACCCTCACCCTAGCCCTCAGGTTAAGCCTAACAATAACCCTAACTCTCATCCTAACCCTAACCCTAACCCTAAATCTCACCCTCTCCCTAACCCTCAGCCTAACACTAATCCTCACCCTAAACCTTACCCTCACACTTCCATAAACCTAATCCTAACCTTCACCCTCACCCTAACACTCATCCAAACCCTAACCCAAACACTAACCCTAACCCTCACCCTAACCCTCACCCTCACCCTAATCCTAACCCTAACCGAAACCCTCACCCTACCCCTCACCCTCACCCTAAGCCTAACCCTAACACTAATCCTAAACCTAATGCTCACCCTCACCCTATCCCTAAACCTAACCCTCACCCTAACCCTAACCCTAACCCTACAGTTCAACATCACCCTAACCCTCACCCTAACCCTAACCCCCACACTCATCCTAACCCTCAAGCTAAACCTTACCCTCATCCTCACCCTACCCCTCACCCTAACCCTAACCCTAACCCTAACCCTCACCCTCATCCTAACCCTTGCCGTTACACTTACCCTCACGGTAACTCTAACCCTAACCCTAACCCTCACACTAACCCTACCCCTCACACTAACCCTAACCCTACCCCTCACCCTAACCATCATCCGAAAACTAACACTAACCCTAACACTCACCCTAACCCTAAGCCTACCCCTCACCCTAACCCTAACCGTCACCGTTACCTTCACACTAACTCTAATCCCACATCTCACCCTAAATCTCATCGTAACCCTAACCCTAACCCTTACACTCACACTAACCCTAAACCTAACCCTAACCCTCACACTCACCCTCACCCTCAGCCTAAACCTAACCCTCACACTAAACCTTACCCTCACCCTACCCTAACCCTTACCCTAACCCTCACACTAACTCTAACCATAACCTTAACCCTAAACCTAACCCTCATCCTCACCCTAAACCTTATCCTAACCCTAAACCTCACCCTAAACCTAACCCACCCCTTCATCCTAACCCTCAACCTTACTTTACCCTCATGGTAACCCTAACCCTAAACCTAACCCTAACTCTCACACTAACGCTAACACTCACACTATCCCTAAACCTACCCCTCACCCTAAACCTCATCCTAAACCTAACCCTAACTTTCACCCTCACCCTAACCCTAAACCTAACCCTCACTCTTACCCTAAACCTCAACCTCACCCTCACACTCAACCTAATGCTAAACCTACCCCTCACAATTACCCTCATCATAACCCTAACCCTAACCCTAACACTCACACTAAACCTAAACCTAACCCTAAACCTCACCCTCACCCTCACCCTCAGACTAACACTAACCCTCACCCTAACCCTTACGCTCACCCTTCCCTAACCCTTACCCTCACCCTAACACTCACCCAAAACCTAACCCTAACCCTAACCCTAACGCTCACCCTAACCCTCACCCTCACCCTCACCCTAACCCTAACCCTAACCCAAACCCTCACCCTACCCCTCACCCTCACCCTTAGCCTAACCCTAACCCTAACACTAACCCTCTCCCTAACCCTCATCCTCACCCTAACCCTAACCGTCACCATCACCCTCACCCTAAACTTAACCCTAACCCTCACCCTAACAGACACTCTAACCTAACGCTAACCGTAAACCTCACCCTCATCCTAAGCCTCACCCTTACCCTTACCCTCACCCTATCCCTAATCCTATCCCTAAACCTAGCACTCACACTAACCACAACCCTCACACTAACCCTAACCCTACCCCTCATGCTAACCTACAACCTATCCCTAAACCTTACCATAACCCTAAACCTAACCCTTACCTAAACAAAACCCTCACCCTCAGCTTCACTCTAACCCTAAACCTCACCCAAACCCTAACACTAACCCTCACCCTAACACTCACCGAAACCCTAATCCTCTCCCTAGCCCTAACCCTAACCCAAACCCTCATCTACCCCTCACCCTCAGGCTAACACTAACCCTCACCCTAACCCTCACCCTACCCTAACCCTCACCGACACCCTAACCCTCACCCTCACCCTCTTCCTCACCCTAAACCTAACCCTAACCCAAACCCTCACACTAACACTCAACCAAACCCTAACCCTCAAACTAACGCTAACTCTTACCCTAACACTAACCTTAAGCATAACCCTAACCTTCACCCTACCCTCAGATAACCCTAACCCTAACCCTCACCCTACCCCTCACCCTAACCCTAACCCTAACCTTAACCCTCGCCCTCATCCTAAACCTTGCCGTTACACTTACCCTCACCGTAACCCTAAACCTAAAACTAACCCTCACACTAACCCTACCCCTCACACTAACCCTAACCCTACCCCTCACCCTAAACATCATCCTAAACCTAACACTAAACCTAACACTCACCCTAACCCTAAGCCCACCCCTCACCCTAACCCTAACGCTCACCCTCACCCTCACACTAACCCTAATCCCACACCTCACCCTAACCCTCAACCTAACCCTAACCCTAACCCTTACACTCACACTAACCCTAAACCTAACCCTAACCCTAACCATAAACCTAACCCTCACCCTACCCCTCACCCTAACCCTAACCCTAACCTTCACCCTCATCCTGACCCTTGCCTTTACACTTACCCTCACGGTAACCCTAACCCTAACCCTAACCCTCACACTAACCCTAACCCTCACACTAACCCTAAACCTCACACTAAACCTAACCCTACCCCTCACCCTAACCATCATCCTAAACCTAACACTAACCCTAACACTAACCCTAACCCTAAGCCTAACCCTCACCCTCACCCTCACACTAACCCTAATCCCACACCTCACCCTAACCCTCATCCTAACCCTAACACTAACCCTTAAACTCACACTAACCCTAAACCTAACCCTAACCCTTACCCTCACCCTCACACTCAGCCTAAACTTAACCCTCACCCTGAACTTTACCCTCACCCTACCCTAACCCGAACCCTAACCCTAACACTCACCCAAACCCTAACCCTAACGCCAACCCTAAACCTAAACCTAACACTCACTCTCACCCTAAAAGGAACCCTAACCCTAACCCTCACCCACACCCGAACCCTCACCCTCAACCGAACCCGAACCCTCACCCTAAAATTCACCCTCACACTAAACATCACCCTAACCCTAAACCACACTCTAACCCTAGCTCAAACCTTCACCCTAACTCTAACCCTCACCCTCACCCTAAACCTAAGCCTAAGACTAACTTTAACACTAATTCTAAAGCTAACAGTCACTCTCACCCTAACCCTAAACCTATCCAGAAACACCATCACACTCACCCTAACCCTAAGCCTAACCCTCACCCTCACCCTACCCTAACCAAAACCCTAACTGTAACCCTCACCCTACCCCTCACCATAACCCTTAACCTAAACCTAATCCTCACTCTCACCCTAACCCTAAACCTAACACTAAACCTCACCCTAATCCTAACCCTAACCCTATCCCTAAACCTCACCCTCATCCTAACCCTCACCCTTACCCTTACCCTCACGGTTACCTTAACCCTAACCCTAACCCTAACCCTCACAATAACACGAAGGTTCACACTAAACCTAACCCTACCCCTCACCCTAACCCTCAACCTAAACCTAACCCTAACCCTATCCCTCACCCTAACCCTAACCCTGAACCTAACCCTCATCCTCAACCTCACCCTCACTCTCACCCTAACCCTAAACCTAGCCCTCAACCTAACCCTCAACCTAAACCTAACCCTAACCCTAACCCTCATGCTAACCCTAACCCTCACCCTCACCCTCAGCCTAACCCTCACCCTCACCCTAACCCTAACCCTCACCCTAACTCTCACCCTAACCCTAACCCTAAACCTAACCCTCATCCTCACCCTAACCCTTGCCCTAACCCTAACCCTCAACCTAAACCTAACCCTCACCCTTATCCTAACCCTCACCCTTACCCTTACCCTCACGGTAATCCTAACCCTAAACCTAACTCTAACCCTCACACTAACTCTAACCCTCACACTATCCCTAACCCTACCCCTCACCCTAACCCGCATCCTAAACCTAACCCTAACCTTCACCCTCACCCTAACCCTAAACTTAACCCTCACTCTTACCCTAAATCTCACCCTCACCCTCACACTCAACCTAACGCTAAACCTAACCTTCCCCATAACCCTCATCATAACGCTAAGCCTAACCCTAACACTCTCGCTTAACCTAAACCTAACCCTAAAACTCACCCTCACCCTCATCCTCAGCCTAACACTAACCCTCACCCTAACACTCACCCAAAACCTAACCCTAACACTAACCCTAAGCCTCACCCTAACCCTCACCCTCACCCTAACCCTAACGCTAACCCTAACCCAAACCCTCACCCTACACCTCACCCTCAACCTAAGGCTAACCCTAACCCTAACACTAATCCTAAACCTAGACATCACCCTCACCCTAACCCTAAACCTAACCCTCACCCACACACTAACCCTAACCATCACGGTCACTCTCACCCTAAACCTAACCTTAACCCTCACCATAACTGAACTCCTAACCCTAAAGCTTACCGTAAACCTCAAGCTCATCCTAACACTCACCCTAACCCTTACCCTCACGTTATCCCTAATCCTATCCCTAAACCTAACCCTCACACTAACCCTAAACCTCACCCTAACCCTAACCCTACATCTCATGCTAACCTACAACCTATCCCTAAACCTAACCATAACCCTAACCCTAACCCTAACACTTACCTAAACAAAACCCTCACCCTCAGCTACTCCCTAACCCTAAACCTCACCCAAACCCTAACACTTACCCTCACCCTAACCCTCACCCAAACCCTAATCCTCTCCCTAACCCTAACACTAACCCAAACCCTCACCCTAACCCTCACAGACACCCTAACCCGGACCCTCACCCTCACCCTCACCCTAACCCTCTGCCTCACCCTAAACCTATCCCTAACCCGAACCCTCACACTAACACTCAACCAAACCCTAACCTAACACTAACCCTAACCCTCACCATAACACTAACCTTAAGCCTAACCCTAACCCTCACCCTAGCCTAAGATAAACCTAAACCTAACCCTCACCCTACCCCTCACCTTAAACCTAACCCTAACACTAATCCTCACCCTCATCCTAACCCTCGCCGTTACACTTACCCTCACAGTAACCCTAACCCTAACCCTACCCCTCACACTAACCCTAACCCTACCCCTCACCCTAACCATCATCCTAAACCTAACACTAACCCTAACACTCATCCTAACTCTAAGACTACCCCTGACCCTAACCCTACCCCTCACACTAACCCTCACACTAACCCTAATCCCACACTTCACCCTAACCCTCATCCTAACCCTAACCCTAACCCTTACACTCACACTAACCCTAAACCTAACCCTAACCCTCACCCTCACCCTCACACTCAGCCTAAACCTAACCCTCGCCCTAAACCTTACCCTCACCCTACCCTAAACCTAACCCTAACCCTAACGCTCACCCAAACCCTAACCCTAACACCAACCCTAAACCTAACCCTAAAACTCACACTCACCCTAACACTAACCCTAACCCTAACCCTCACCCACACCCTAACTCTCACCCTCACCCTCACCCTCACCCTCACCCTAAACTTCACCCTCACACTAAACATCACCCTAACCATAAACCGCATACTAACCCTAACCCTAACCCTCATGCTAACTCTAACCCTCACCCTCACCCTAAACCTAAGCCTAAGCCTAACCCTAACACTAATCCTAAACCTAACACTCACCCTCACCCAAACCTTAAACCTATCGCTAAAACACCCTAACACTCACCCTAACAATAACCCTAATCCTCACACTCTCCCTACCCTAACCAAAACCCTAGGCGTAACCCTCACCCTACCCCTCACCATAACACTTAACCTAACCCTAATACTCACCCTCACCCTAACCCTAAACCTAACCCTAACCCACACCCTAACCCTCACCCTAACCCTAACACTAACCCTCATCCACAACCTAACACTCACCCTCAACCTAACCCTATCCCTAACCCTCACCCTCATCCTTACACTCACCCTTACGCTTACCCTCATGGTAACCCTAAACCTAACCCTAAACCTAACACTCACCCAAAACCTAACCCTAACCCTAACACTAACCCTCACCCTAACCCTCACCCTCATCCTAACCCTAACCCTAACCCAAACCCTCACCCTACCCCTCACCCTCATCCTTAGCCTAACCCTAACCCTAACACTAACCCTCACCCTAACCCTCACCCTCACCCTCACCCTAACCGTCACCATCACCCTCACCCTAAACTTAACCCTAACCCTCACCCTAACAGACACCCTAACCTAACGCTAACCATAAACCTTACCCTCATTCTAAGCCTCACCCTTACCCTTATCCTCACCCTATCCCTAATCCTATCCCTAAACCTAACACTCACACTAACCCTAACCCTCACACTAACCCTAACCCTACCCCTCATGCTAACCTACAACCTATCCCTAAACCTAACCATAACCCTAAACCTAACCCTTACCTAAACAAAACCCTCACCCTCAGCTTCACCCTAACCCTAAACCTCACCCAAACCCTAACACTTACCCTCACCCTAACGCTCACCGAAACCCTAATCCTCTCCCTAGCCCTAACCCTAACCCAAACCCTCACCTACCCCTCATACTCAGACTAACCCTAACCCTCACCCTACCCTAACCCTCAACGACACCCTAACTCTCACCCTCACCCGAACACGAACCCTCAACCTAAACCTCACCCTCAAACTAAATATCAACCTAACCATAAACCGCACACTAACCCTAACCCTAAACCTCATGCTAACTCTAACCCTCACCCACACCCTAAACCTAAGCCTAAGCCTAACCCTAACACTAATCCTAAACCTAACACTCACCCTCACCCTAACCCTAAATCTATCCCTAAAACACCCTCACACTCACCCTAACCCTAACCCTAATCCAAACACTCACCATACCCTAACCAAAACCCTATGCGTAACCCTCAGCCTACCCATCACCATAACACTTAACCTAACCCTAATACTCACCCTCACCCTAACCCTAAACCTAACACTAACCCTCAAACTACCCCTCACCCTAACCCTAACACTAACCCTCATCCACACCCTAACACTCACCCTCACCCTAACCCTATCCCTAACCCTCACCCTCATCCTAACCCTCACCCTTACCCTTACCCTCATGGTAACCCTAAACCTAACCCTAACCCTAACCCTAACCCTAACCCTAAGACTAACACTAAGGCTCACACTAACCCTAAGCCTACCCCTCACCCTAACCCTCAACCTAAAAGTAACCCTAACCCTAACTCTCACCCTAAACCTAAATCTCACCCTAACCCTCACCCTCACCCTCACCCTCACCCTAAACCTAAACCTAGCCCTAACCCTCATGCTAACCCTAACCCTCACCCTTACCCTCAGCCTATCCCTAACTCAAACCCTAATCCTAACCCTAACCCACACCCTCACTTTCACCCTAACCCAAACCCTAATCCTAACCCTAAGCCTCACCCTCACCCTCACCCTCACCCTAAACCTAATTCTTACCCTCATCCTCACCCTAACCCTCACAATAAACCTAACTCTCACCCTAACCCTAACACTAACCCTCACCCTCACCCTCATGCTCAAGCTCAGCCTAAACCTAACCCTCACCCTAACCCTCACCCTAACCCTAACCCTAACCCTAACCCTAACACTAACCCTCACCCTCACCCTAACCCTAACTCTAACTCTCACCCTAACCCTAACCCTCACCCTAACTCTAAACCTTCCCCCTAACCCTCAACCTAAACCTTACCCTCATCCTCACCCTAACCCTCACCCTAACCCTAACACTAACCCTCACCCTCACCCTAACCCTAACTCTAACTCTCACCCTAACCCTAACCCTCACGCTAAACCTCACCCTAACCCTCACCCTAACCCTAACTCTAAACCTTACCCTAACCCTCAACCTAACCCTAACTCTCACCCTAACCCTAAACCTCACCCAAAACCTCACCCTAACCCTTACCCTCACTCTAATTCTAACCCTAACCCTAACACTCACACTAATCCTAACCCTCACCCTAAACCTAACTATACCCCTCACCCTCATCTTCACCCTAACACTAATATGAACCCTAACCATCACCCTAACCATTACCTTAACCCTCGCCCTCACTCTAACCTTCCCCATCAATCTAACCCTTACCTTTACCCTAACCCTCACCCACAATCCAACCCTCACCCTCACCCAACCCTCGCCCTATCCCTAAACCTAACCCTAACACTCATCCTAACACTCATGCTAAACCTAAACCATAATCTCACCCTACCCTCATCCAAACCCTTACCCTCACCCTAACCCTATCCCTAACCGTAACACTCACACTAAACCTAACCCTCAGCATGACCCTAACCCTACCCCTCACAATAACCCTAACCGTAACCCTAATCCGCACACTCAACCTAACCCTAACCCTCACCCTCACCCTAAACTTAACCTTAAATATCACCCTAACCCTAACCCTCATCCTAACTCAAACCATAACCCTAATCCTCAACCTGACCCTAACCCTAAACGTAACCATAACCCTAACCCTCACCCTCACCCTAACCCTCAACGTCGCCCTTACCCTCAACCTACCCTAACCCTCACCCTCACCCTCACCCTCACCCTCACCCTCACCCTAACCCTCACCCTCACACTAACCCTAACCCTCACACTAACCCTAACCCTACCCCTCACCTTAACCCTCATCCTAAACCTAACCCTAACCCTCACCCTCTCCCTAACCCTAACCCTAACATAACCCTCACACTAACCCTAAACCTCACCCTCACCCTCACCCTCAACCTAACCCTAACCCTACCCCTCAACCTATCCCTCATCCTAACCCTAACCCTACACTCGCACTAATCCTAAACCTAACCCTAAACCTGACCCTCATCCTCACCCTCAGCCTAACACTAACCCTCACCTTAACCCTTACCCTCATCCTCACCATAACCCTAACCCTAACCCAAACCCACACCCTACCCCTCACCCTCACTTTAAGCTTAACCCTAACACTAATCCTAAACCTAATTCTCACCCTCACCCTATCCCTAAACCTAACCCTCACCCAAACCCTAACCCTAACCCTCACCCTCACCCTCACCCTAACCCAAACCCTAAACCTAACCTTAAAAATCACCCTAACCCTCACCATAACCCTAACCTCACCCTCATCCTAACCCTCACTCTAACCATTACCCTCACCCTAACTCTATCCCTAAACCTAACCCTCAACCTAACCCTAACCCAAACCCTCACCCTTCACCTCACCCTCACCCTAAGCCTAATCTAACCCTATTACTAATCCTAAACCTAACCCTCACCCTCACCCTAACCCTAAACCTAACCCTAACCCTCACCCTACCCTAACCCTCACAGACACCCTAACCCTCACCCTCACTCTCACCTCACCCTAACCCTCACCGTCACCCTACGCTCAGCGTAACACTAAACCTAACCCTCACCCTAACCCTAACCCTAACCCGAACCCTCACAATAAACCTACCCCTCAGACTAACCCTAACCCTACCCCTCACCCTAACCCTCATCCTAAACCTAACCCTAACCCTCATCCTCACCCTAACCCTAACCTTAACCCTCACCCTAACCCTTAACCTCACCCTCACACTCACCCTCAAACTAACCCTAAACCTACCCCTCACTCTAAAACTCATCCTAACCCTAAACTTATCCCTAACACTCACACTAATCCTATACCTAACCCTAAACCTCACCCACACCCTCACCCTTACCCTAACCCTAATCCTACACCTCACCCAAACCCTCATCCTAACCCTAACCCTAACCCTTACACTCACCCTAACCCTAACCCTAACCCTAAACCTAACACTCACCCAAACCCTAACCCTAACACTAACCCTAAACCTAACCCTAACCATCACCCTCACCCTAACACTCACCCTAACCCTCACCCTCACCTGAACCCTTACCCTCACCGTAAACCTCACCCTCACACTAGGGTTAGTGTTAGAGTTAGGGTTAGGTTGAGGGTTAGGGTGAGGTTTAGAGATAGTTTGAGGGTGAGGGTTAGGGATAGGGTTAGGGTTACGGTGAGAGTTAGATTTAGGGTTAGGTTCAGGGTGAGAGTTAGGGTTAGGGTTAGGCTTAGAATTAGGTCAGGGTGAGGGTTAGGAATAGGGTTAGGATTAGGGTTAGGGTCAGGGTTAGGCTGAGGGTGACGGTGAGTATTAGGTTTAGGGTTAGTGTTAGGGTGAGTGTTAGAGTTAGCCTTAGTGTTCGATGAGGGTTAAGGTGAGGGTTAGCCTTAGGGTTAGGCTGAGGGTTAGGGTTAGGGTGAGGGTGAGTGAGAGGGTGAGGGTTAGGGTTAGGGTTAGGTTTAGGTTGAGGTGAGGGTAAGGGTTAGTGTTTGGATTAGTGTTAGGGTTAGGGTTAGGCTGAGGGTGAGCATGAGGGTGAGGGTGAGGGTTGGTGTTAGGGTTAGGGTGAGGGTAAGGTTTATTGTGAGGGTTATCGTGTTTTTTTGTAATTGATACAGGAGTTTAATACAATTAGTTGGTATTAAGTTAATACAATTAGTTGGTATTAAGTTTCTTAAGGGGTGAATGAACTCAGCAGGTTTAGTGTGAATGTTATGGTTAGGGATAGGGTTAAGGTGAGGGTAATGGTTTGGATTAGGGTAGGGTGCGATTAAGGTTTAGGTTTAGCATGAGTGTTAGGATGAGGGTTTGGGTTAGGTTTAGGGATAGGGCTAGGGTTAGGTGAGGGTGAGGGTTGGATTGTGGGTGAGGGTTAGGGTAAAGGTAAGGGTTAGATTGACGGGGAAGGTTAGCGTGAGGGCGAGGGTTAAGGTAATGGTTAGGGTGATGGTTAGGGTTCATATTAGTGTTAGGGTGATGCGGCGAACGCCTTCTCGGCCAGCGAGGAAGAACGACCACCACACCAGGAGTCTTCTCAGATCACACTTTATTGGAGAGCCTTTTAGTTGAAGGGAGAGCTTGAGCGCAAGAGAGCGAGCAAGGAAATGCAGCCGCTTATATAGGGTTTGGAACACGGGTCGCTTCAGGATTGGCTGTCCGCCTTCTACCGTCACCAGGTGCCACGGGATTGGCTCAGGATTTATAATGATGGTGCATACGCACAGCTGGGGACTCGCAGCCCCGCCAAGCACTTGCCTAATATGGAGTTGTTTACTTCTAGGCTGAAAGGAAGCGGGCGCCATCTTGTAATGGCATTTGTCCCGGCTCCCTGCAGTTCCCCCTTTTTGTTTTGGTAACAGGTAAGAGTAGAGGTCGGGCCTCTGTCTCAAAGAGAGGACCTTGCACTGGCCTTCGCCTGGGGGGCGCCTTCCCCCGTGACGACCAGGCCCGTCCGATGCCTTTTTTGCAGAGGTGGGATCTTGGGCATCAACCCACTTGCAGCCCAACGTGCTCTTCTTGGGCTTACGCCAGGAAGTGATTCCCATGTGCAGTGCGTTTGCCCAAGTGCAGTGCGTTTGCCTTACACCCTGTTCCAAATTATCAGTCACATACCCGTCCCGGTGCAATGGGATCCCCAGATCCCTCGGGGTGCTAGGGCTATGTGAAATGATAAGGCTTAATGACCTCTCAGGGCCGACAGCCAAATTTGGGGTGAGGATCCACTCTCCAAGGCGGCTAATGCTTGCGAAATAACAACTTTGTCCCTACTGGTTTGGGCTCGAAGGCGACAGACCAACCATAGGCAGACCACGCATCCACCCAAGCAGCAGGCTAAAAACATTCCAACTCCCACCCACTCCTTAAACCAGGAAACAGCGGAGGAAATCCAGGACTGGAGCCCCTCCACAAATCCGGGATCCATTCGCGTTGAATTAACAATCACAATGGCAATCCACAGCTGCTCCAGCATCTCATCAAACTCGCCAGTCCAATTACCTAAAAGATAACTTGACAATTGTTTAGACAAATTTGCAGCTCGGGTAAAATTATAAGCTGGGAGTAGGAAACCGGCTCAAAATTTCTTTCATTAGTAATTGGATTTTCAAAAACTGGAAAGGCGGCCGCCAGCCGCGACCAGGTGCTCCCTTTTATAAAGTGACTCCGCCCCGCCGGCGGGTACGGCGGGGGAGGGGGCCGACGGGTGAGGGCCAGCTCCTTTCATTATCAGCTGGATCGAGCTGCTCTCCCTCCTCCTCTAACATTTCTTCCTCTGAGTCACTCACAGGATCACTGCGTTCTTGGTCCTGCCCTTCCACATGTAGGGCTGAGAACCAGTTTGAAAATTCCTTCAAAAAAGGGTACAGGGGTCTCCTTGAGACCCCCTCTTTGTGGTCATCCCCACAACGCAGACAGGCACAGAGAACCACCAGAAAGACAAACCACAAAGGAAGCAGCAATGCAAACAACCAATAGTCCATAGTAAAAAACAACATACCTAGGGATACTTACCGACGTCTCCTCTCCGTGTGTTGAGTTCTGGCTCCTGTTCGACCTCTTGCGCAGGTCCCGGGTTTCGGCACCACTTGCGGCGAACGCCTTCTCGGCCAGCGAGGAAGAACGACCACCACACCAGGAGTCTTCTCAGATCACACTTTATTGGAGAGCCTTTTAGTTGAAGGGAGAGCTTGAGCGCAAGAGAGCGAGCAAGGAAATGCAGCCGCTTATATAGGGTTTGGAACACGGGTCGCTTCAGGATTGGCTGTCCGCCTTCTACCGTCACCAGGTGCCACGGGATTGGCTCAGGATTTATAATGATGGTGCATACGCACAGCTGGGGACTCGCAGCCCCGCCAAGCACTTGCCTAATATGGAGTTGTTTACTTCTAGGCTGAAAGGAAGCGGGCGCCATCTTGTAATGGCATTTGTCCCGGCTCCCTGCAGGGTGAAAATGAGGGTGAGGGGTATAGTTAGGGTTAGTGTGAGGGTTAGGTTTAGGGTTAGGGTTAACATGAGGGTAAGGTAAGGGTGAGGGATAGGATGAGGGTGAGGGTTAGGGTTAGGTTGAGGGTTAGGTTTAGGGTGAGGGTTAGGGTGAGGTTGAGGGTTAGGTTTAGGGTTAGGGTTGGGGTGAGGGTTAGGGTTAGGGTTAGGGTTAGGGTGAGAGTTAGAGTTAGGGTTAGGTTGAGGATGAGGGTTAGTGTTAGGGTTAGGGTGAGGGTTAGGGTGAGGATGAGGGTAAGGTTTAGGTTGAGGGTTAGGGGGAGCGTTAGGGTTAGGGTTAGGGTTAGGGTGAGGGTGAGGGTTAGAGTTAGGCTGAGGGTGAGCGTGAGGGTGAGGGTGAGGGTTAGTGTTAGGGTTAGGGTGAGGGTTAAGTTTATTGTGAGGGTTAGGGTGAGGATGATGGTAAGGATTAGGTTTAGGGTTAGGGTGAGAGTTAGGGTGAGCATTAGGGTTAGGGTTAGGGTGAGGGTGAAGGTTAGAGTGAGGGTAAGGGTTAGTGTGAGGGTCAGTTTTAGGATTAGGGTTAGGTTGAGGGTAAGGATTACGGTGAGTATTAGGATGAGGGTGAGGTTTAGGGTGAGGGTTAGGGTTAGGTTGAGAGTTCGAGTTAGGGTTAGAGTGAGGGTGATGGTTAGTGTTAGTGTTAGGGTGAGGGTTAGGTTTATTTTTAGGGTTAGGGTGAGGATGAGGGTTAGGATTAGGTTTAAGGTTATGGTGAGGGTGAGGGTGAGGCTTAGGGTTAGGATTAGGGTTTGAGTTAGGGTTAGGCTGAGGGTGAGGGTGAGGATTAGGGTTAGCATGAGGGTTAGGGTTAGGGTTAGGTTTAGGCTGAGGGTTAGGGTGAGGGCTAGGTTTAGGGTTAGGGTGAGGGTGAGAGTGAGGGTGAGGGTGAGGATTAAGGTGAGGGTTAGGGTTAGGTTTAGGGTTAGGTTGAGGGTGAGGATTAGGTTTAGGTTAAGGGTTATGGTGAGGGGTAGGGTGAGGGTTATGGTTAGGGTTTTGGTTAGGGTAGGGTGAGGGTGAGGGTTAGGGTTAGGGTTAGGGTGAGTGTGAGGGTGTTTTAGGGATAGGTTTAGGGTTAGGGTGAGGGTGATTGTTAGGTTTAGGATTAGTGTTAGGGTTAGGCTTAGGCTTAGGTTTAGGGTGAGGGTGAGGGTTAGAGTTAGCATGAGGGTTAGGGTTAGGGTTAGGGTGCTTTTTAGGGTTAGGGTGATGTTTAGTGTGAGGGTGAGGTTTAGGGTGAGGGTGAGGGTTCGGTGAGGGTGAGGGTTAGGGTGTGGGTGAGGGTTAGGTTTAGGGTTAGTGTTAGGGTGAGGGTGAGTGTTAGGGTTAGGTTCAGGGTTGGTGTTAGGGTAGGGTTTGGGTGAGTGTTAGGGTTAGGCTTAGGGTTAGGGTAGGGTGAGAGTAAGGTTTAGGGTGAGGGTTAGCTTTAGGCTGAGGGTGAGGTTGAGGGTGTGGGTTAGGGTTAGGTTTATGGTTAGCGTGAGTGTAAGGGATAGTGTTAAGGTTAGGATGCGGGTTAGGGTGAGGTGTGGGATTAGGGTTAGTGTGAGGTGAGGGTAAGGGTTAGGGTTTTGGTGAGGGGTAGGCTTAGGGTTAGGGTGAGTGTAAGGGTTAGTGTTAGGTTTAGGATGATGGTTAGGTTGAGGGGTAGGGTTAGGGTTAGTGTGAGGTTTAGGGTTAGTGTGAGGGTTAGGGTTAGGATTAGGGTTACTGTGAGGGTAAGTGTAACGGCGAGGGTTAGGATGAGGGTGAGGGTTAGGGTGAGGTTTATGGTTATGGTGAGGGGGATGGTGAGGGTTAGGGTTAGGGTTATCTTAGGGTAGGGTGAGGGTTAGGGTTAGGGTAGGATGAGGTTTATGCTGAGGGTTAGTGTTAGGCTGAGGGGGAGGGTTAGTGTGAGGGTTTGGTTTAGGGTTAAGGATAGGGTTAGGGTTAGGGAAGGGTGAGGGTAAGGGTTAGTGTGAGGGTTAGTGTTAGGCTGAGGTTGAGGGTTAGGGTGAGTTTTAGGGTTAGGTTTAGGTTTAGCGTGAGTGTTAGGTTTAGGGTTAGGGTTATGATGAGGGTTATTGTGAGGGGTAGGTTTAGCTTTTGGTTGAGTGTGAGGGTGAGGGTGAGTTTTAGGGTAAGAGTGAGGGTTAGGTTTAGGTTTAGGGTGAGGGTGAAGGTTAGTGTTAGGTTTAGGATTTGGGTTAGGGTGAAGGATAGTGTAAGGGATAGTGTGAGGGATAGAGTTACTGTGAGGGTTAGGGTTAGGATTAGGGTTACCGTGAGGGTAAGGGTGAGGGTTAGGGTGAGTGTGAGGGTTAGGGTTAGGTTGAGGGTTAGGGTTACGTTGAGGGTTAGGGTGAGGATGAGGGTTAGGGTTAGGGTTAGGGTGAGAATTAGGGTGAGGGTCAGGGTTAGGGTTAGGGTGAGGGTGAGGTTTAGGGTGAGGGTTAGGGTTAGGTTTTGGGCTAGGCTGAGGGCTAGGGTGAGGGTGAGGGTGAGCGTGAGGTTGAGGGTGAGGGTTAGAGTGTCCATGAGGTTTAGGGTAGATTGAGGGTTAGGGTTAGGGTTAGGGTCAGTGTGAGGATTAGGGTGAGGGTTAGGGTTAGGGTTAGGGTGAGGGTGAGGGTTAGGGTGAGGGTATGTTTAGTGTGAGGGTTAGGTTTAGGATTAGGGTTAAGTTGAGGGTAAGGGTTAAGTTGAGGTTTAGGATGAGGGTGAGGGTTAGGGTGAGGGTTAGGATGAGGGTGAGGGTTAGGGTTAGGGTTAGGATTAGGGTGAGTGTTAGGGTTAGGTTTTGGGCTAGGCTGAGGGCTAGGGTGAGGGTGAGGGTGAGCGTGAGGTTGAGGGTGAGGGTTAGAGTGTCCATGAGGTTTAGGGTAGGGTGAGGTTTAGGGTTAGAGTTAGGGTCAGGGTGACGATTAGGGTGAGCGTTAGGGTTAGGGTTAGTGTGAGGGTGAGGGTTAAGGTGAGGGTATGTTTAGTGTGAGGGTTAGGTTTAGGATTAGGGCTAGGTTGAGGGTAAGTGTTAGGGTGAGGGTTAGGATGAGAGTGAGGGTTAGGGTGAGTGTTAGGATGAGACTGAGGGTTAGGTATCAGGTGAGGGTTAGGTCGAGGATGAGATTTAGGGATAGGTTTAGGGTTAGGGTGAGGGTTAGGGTGAGGGTGAGGGTTAGGTTTAGGGTTAGGGTGAGGGTTAGGTTGAGGGTAAGGGTAAGTGTAAGGGTTAGGTTTAGGATTAGGGTTAGGTTGAGGGTAAGGGTTAGGGTGAGGGTTAGGATGAGGGTGAAGGTTAGGGTGAGGATTTGGGTTAGGGTGAGTGTTAGGGTTATGGTTTGTGTTAGGCTGAGGGCTAGGGTGAGGGTTAGGGTTAGGGTGAGGGTTAGGGTTAAGGTTTGGGTTAGGTTGATGGCTAGGGTGAGGGTGAGGGTGAGGGTGAGTTTGAGGGTGAGGGTTATGGTGTTGGTGAGGGTTAGCGTAGGGTGAGGGTTAGGGTTAGGGTTAGGGTTAGGGTCAGGTTGAGGATTAGGTTATGGTTAGGGATAGGATGAGGGTTAGGTTGAGGGGTAGGTTTAGGGTGAGGGTAAAGGTTAGGATGAGGGTGATGGTTAGGGTGAGGGTTAGGGTTAGGGTGAGGCGTAGGGTGAGGGTTAGGGTTAGGGTTAGGGTTAGGGTAGGGTGAGGGTGAGGGTGAGGTTTAAGCTTAGTGTTAGGTTTAGGGTTAGGTTGAATGTTAGGATTAGTATGAGGTTTAGGGTTAGGGTTAGGTTTAGGGTTAGGGTGAGGGTAAGGGTTAGGGTGAGGGTTAGAGTGAAGGTGAGGGTTAGGGTAAGGTTTAGGTTTAGGATTAGGGTCAGGGTGAGGGTGAGTGTTAGGGTTAGTGTGAGGGTTAGGCTGATGGGTGGGGTTAGGATTAGGGTGAGGGTGAGGGTGAGAGTTTCGGTTATGTAAGGCTTAGGTTTAGGGTTAGGGAGAGGATTAGGGTTTGCGTGAGGGTTAGGTTGAGGGTAAATGTTAGGGTTTGGGTGCGGGTTAGGGTTAGGCTGAAGCTGAGGGTGAGGGTTTTGTTTAGGTAAGGGTTAGGTTTAGGGTTAGGGTTAGGGTTAGGGTTAGGGATAGGTTGAGGTTTAGTGTGAGGGGTAGGGTTAGGGTGTGGGTGAGGGTTAGGGTTAGTGTGAGGGTTTCCGTGAAGGTGATGTTTAGGTAGAGGGTGAGGGTTATGGTTAGGGTGAGGATTAGGTTTAGGGTTATGGTTAGGATGAGGGTTAGGTTGAGTGGTAGGGATAGGGTTAGGGTGAGAGTTAGGTTTAGATTTAGAATTGGGGTGAGGGTAAGGTTTAGGGTGAGGGTTAGGATGAGGGTGAGGGTTAGGGTTAGGGTGAGCGTTAGGGTGATGTTTAAGGTTAGGGTTAGGGTTAGGGTGAGGGTTATGATTAGATTTAGGTTTATTGTGAGGGTTCGGTTTAGGGATAGGGTGAGGGTGAGCTTTAGGTTTAGGGTTAGGGGTTAAGCTTAGGCTTAGGGTGAGAGTGAGGTTTGGTGTGAGGGTTAGGGTTATTGTTAGGGTTAGGGTTTGGTTGAGTGTTAGGGTGAGGGTGAGGGTTAGGGTTAGGGTTAGGGTTAGGGAAGGGTGAGGGTAAGGTTTAGGGTGAGGTTTAGTGTTAGGCTGAGGGTGAGGGTGAGGGTGAGGTTTAGGGTTAGGTTTAGGATTAGTGTGAGAGTTAGGGTTAGGGTTAGGGTTAGGATGAGCGTTACGATGAGGGGTAGGGTGAGGGTTAGTTTAAGGTTGAGGGTGAGGGTTAGGTTGTCAGTGAGGGTTAGAGTAGTGTGAGTGTAAGGGCGAGGTGAGATTAGGGTGAGGCTGAAGGTTAGTGTTATGGTTACGGTTAGGGATAGGGTCAGGTTGAGGATTAGGGTAACGGTTAGGATGAGGGTTAGGGTTAGGGGTAGGCTTAGGGTTAGGGTTAGGGTGAGGGTAAGGGTTAGGGTGAAGTTGAGGGTTAGGTTTAGGGTTAGGTTTAGGGTGAGGGTAATTATTAAGGTGAGGGTTAGGATGATTGTGAGGTCTAGGGTTAGGGTGATATTTAAGTTTAAGTTTAGAGTTAGGGTTAGGGTTAGGGTTAGGTTTAGGGTGAGGGTGATGGTGACGGTAAGGGTTAGGGTGAGGGTGAGGGTTAGGTTTAGGGTTAGGGTGAGTGTGAGGGTTAGGTTTAGTTTTAGGGTTAGGGTTAGGCTAAGGGTGACGGTGAGCGTTAGGGTGAGGGTTTGGGTTAGGGTTAGGGTTAGGGTTAGGCTGAGGGTGAGGGTTAGGTTGAGGGTTAGGGTTAGTGTTAGGGATAGGTTCTGGGTGAGTGTTAGGGTGAGGGTGAGGGTGAGGGTTAGTGTTAGGGTAAGGAAGGGTGAACGTAATGGTTAGGGTGAGGGTTAGTGTTAGGCTGAGGGTAAGGGTGAGGTTGAGGGTTAGGGTTAGGGTTAGTGTGAGCCTTAGTGTTAGTGTGAGGGTTAGGGTTAGGGTTAAGCTTACGGTTACCGTGAGGGTAAGGGTAAGGGTGAGGGTTAGGATGAGGGTGAGGTTTAGGGGTAGGGTTAGGGTGAGGGTGAGTGTTAGGGTGTGGATGAGGGTTAGTGTTAGGGTTAGAGTGAGGGTTAGGGTGAGGGTTAGGGTTAGGGTGAGGGTTAGGGTGAGGGTGAGGATTAGGTTTAGGCTAAGGATTATGGTGAGGTGTAGGGTGAGGGTTAAGCTTAGGGTTTTGGTTAGTGTAGGGTGAGGGTGAGGTTTAGGGTTAGGGTTTGGGTTCGGGTGAGTGTGAGGGTGTTTTAGGGATAGGTTTAGGGTTAGGGTGAGGTTGAGTGTTAGGTTTAGGATTAGTGTTAGGTTTAGGCTTAGGCTTAGGTTTAGGGTGAGGGTGAGGGTTAGAGTTAGCATGAGGGTTAGGGTTAGGTTTAGGGTGCTGTTTAGGGTTAGGGTGATGTTTAGTGTGAGGGTGAGGATTAGGGTGAGGGTGAGGGTTCGGGTGAGGGTTAGGGTGTGGGTGAGGGTTAGAGTTAGGGTTAGTGTTAGGGTGAGGGTGAGTGTTAGGTTTAGGTTTAGGGTTGGTGTTAGGGTTATGGTTTGGGTGAGTGTTAGTGTTAGGCTTAGGGTTAGGGTATGGTGAGAGTAAGGTTTAGGGCGAGGGTTAGGTTTAGACTGAGGGTGAGGTTGAGGGTGTGGGTTAGGGTTAGGTTTACGGTAAGTGTGAGTGTAAGGGTTAGTGTTAGAGTTAGGATGAGTGTTAGGGTGAGGTGTGGGATTAGGGTTAGTGGGAGGGTGAGGGTGAGGGTTAGGGTGAGGGTGAGGGGGAGGCTTAGGGTTAGGGTGATTGTTAGGGTTAGTGTTAGGTTTAGGATGATGGTTAGGGTGAGGGGTAGGGTTAGGGTTAGTCTGAGGGGTAGGGTTAGTGTGAGGGTTAGGGTTAGGGTTAGGGTTACTCTGAGGGTAAGTGTAACGGCGAGGGTTAGGATGAGGGTGAGGGTTAGGTTTAGGGTTAGGGTTATGGTGAGGGGTATGGTGAGCGTTAGGGTTAGGTTTATCTTAGGGTAGGGTGAGGGTTAGGGTTAGGCTTAAGGTTAGTGTTAGGGTGAGGGTTAGGTTTAGTTTTAGGGTTAGGGTTTGTTTGAGTGTTAGTGTGAGGGTTTAGGTTAAGGTTAGGGTTAGGGTGAGGCAGAGGGTTAGGGTGAGGGTTAGGATTATTGTTAGGGATAGGTTTTGGGTGAGTGTTAGGTTGAGGGTGAGGATGAGTGTTAGTGTTAGGCTGAGGGTTAGGGTGAGGGTGAGTTTTAGGGTTAGTTTTACGTTTAGCGTGAGTGTTAGGGTTAGGGTTAGGGTTATGATGAGGGTTATGTTGAGGGGTAGGTTTAGCTTTTGGTTGAGTGTGAGGGTGAGTTTTAGGGTAAGAGTGAAGGTTAGGTTTAGGGTTAGGGTGAGAGTGAAGGTTAGGTTTAGGTTTAGGATGAGGGTTAGTGTGAGGGGCAGGGTTAAGGATAGTGTGAGGTTTAGGGTTAGTGTGAGGGTTAGGTTTAGGATTAGGGTTACCATGAGGGTAAGGTAAGGGTGAGGGTTAGGATGAGGGTGAGGGTTAGGGTTAGGTTGAGGGTTAGGGTTAGGGTGAGTGTTAGGGTGAGGATGAGGGTTAGCTTTAGGGTTAGGTTTCGGGTGAGAGGGTGAGGGTTAGGGTAAAGGTTAGGGTTAGGGTGAGAGTTAGGGTGAAGGCTAGCGTTAGGATTAGGGTGAGGGTGAGGGTTAGGTTGAGGGTAAGGGTTAGGGTGAGGGTTAGGATGAGGGTGAGGGTCATGGTGAGGGTAAGTGTAAGGGTGGGGGTTAGGATGAGGTTGAGGGTTAGGGTTGGGTTTAGGATTAAATTTAGGATGAGGGTTAGTGTGAGGATGAGTGTTAGGTTTAGGGTTAGGGTTAGGGTGAGAGTTAGGGTGAGGGTTAGGGTTAGGGTTAGGGTGAGGGTGAGGGTTAGGGTGACTGTAAGGGTTAGTGTGAGGGTCAGGTTTAGGATTAGGGTTAGGTTGAGGGTAAGGGTTAGGGTGAGGGTTAGGTTGAGGGTGAGGGTTAGGGTGAGGGTTAGATTTAGGCTGAGAATTAGTGTTAGGTTTAGGGTGAGGGTGAGGGTTAGTGTTAGGGTTAGTGTAAAGGTTAGGGTGAGGATGACGGTGAGGTTTAGGTTGAAGGTTAGGGGGACGGTTAGTGTTAGGTTTAGGGTTAGGGTGAGGGTTAGGATTAGGCTGAGGGTGAGTGTGAAGGTGAGTGTGAGGATTAGTGTTAGGGTTAGAGTGAGGGTTAGGTTTATTTTGAGGGTTAGGGTGAGGATGAGGGTAAGGTTTAGCTTGAGGGTTAGGGTGAAGGTGAGAGTTAGAGTGAGGGTTAGGGTGATGTTGAAGGTTAGGCTTAGGTTTAGGGTTTGGGTGAGGTGTAGGGTGAGGATTAGGGTTAGGATTATCTTAGGGTAGGGTGAGGGTTAGGTTCAGGCTTAAAGTTAGTGTTAGGGTGAGGGTTTGGGTTAGTGTTATGGTTAGGGTTTGGTTGAGTGTTAGTGTGAGGGTTTGGGTTAGGGTTGGGGTTAGGGTGAATCAGAGTGTTAGGGTAAGGGTGAGGGTTAGGGTTTCGGGGAGGATTTGGGTAGGGTGAGGTTTAGGCTGAGGGTTAGTGTTAGGCTGAGGGGGAGGGTTAGGGTGAGGGTTTGGGTTAGGGTTAAGGTTAGGGTTAGGGTTAGGGAAGGGTAAGGGTAAGGGTTAGGGTGAGGGTTAGTGTTAGGCTGAGGGTGAGGGTTAGGGTGAGTTTTAGGGTTAGGTTTAGGTTTAGCGCAAATGTTAGGGTTATGATGAGGGTTATGGTGAGGGGTAGGTTTAGCTTTTGGTTGAGTGTGAGGATGAGGGTGAGTTTTAGGGTAAGAGTGAGGGTTAGGTTTAGGGTTAGGGTTAGGGTGAAGGTTAGTGTTAGGTTTAGGATGAGGGTTAGGGTGAGGGTTAGGTTTAGGGATAGTGTGAGGGTTAGAGTTAGTGTGAGGGTTAGGGTTAGTGTTAGGTTTAGGGTTACTGTGAGGGTAAGGGTAAGGGCGAGGGTTAGGATGAGTGTGAGGGTTAGGGTTAGGTTGAGGGTTAGGGTTAAATTGAGGGTAAGGGTGAAGATGAGGGTTAGGGTTAGGGTTTGGGTGGGAGTTAGGGTGAGGGTTAGGGTTAGAGTTAGGTGAGGGTGAGGGTTAGGGTGAGGGTAAGGGTTAGTGTGAGGGTTAGGTTTAAGATCAGGGTTAGGTTGAGGGTAATGGTTAGGGTGAGGGTTAGGATGAGGGTGATTGTTAGGGTTAGGGTGAGGGTTAGGGTTAGGTTTTGGGTTAGGCTGAGGGCTTGGGTGAGGGTGAGGGTAAGCGTGAATTTGAGGGTGAGGGTTAGAGTGTCCGTGAGGTTTAGGGTAGGGTGAAGGTTAGGGTTAGGGTTAGGGTCAGGGTGAGGATTAGGGTTACAGTTAGGGTTAGGATGAGGGTTATGTTGAGGGGTAGGGTTAGCTTTAGGTTTACGTTAGCGTGAGGTTAAGGGTTAGGGTGGGGCTGAGTTTTAGGGTTAGGTTTAGGGTTAATGTGAGGGTAATTGTTAGGGTGAGGGTTAGGATGATGGGGAGGGTTAGGTTTAGGGTGAGGGTTAGGGTGAGGGTTTGGGTGAGGTTGAGGGTTAGGGCGAGGGTAAGGGTTAGTGATAGGGTTAGGTTGTGGGTTAGACTGACGGCTAGGGTAAGTGTGAGGGTTAGGGTGAGGTTGAGTGTGAGGGAGAGGGTTAGGGTTAGTGTGAGGTTTAGGTTTAGGATTAGAGTTAGGGTGAGGGTTAGGCTTAGGGTGAGGGTTAGGTTGATGTTTAAGGTTAGGGTTAGGGTTAGGTTTTGGGTGAGGTTGAGGGTGAGGGTTAGGTTTAGGGTTAGGTTTAGAGATAGGGTGAGGGTGAGCGTTAAGTCTAGGATTAGTGTTAGGGTTATGGTTTGGCCTTGGGTTTGGGTGAGGGGTAGGGTTAAGGTTTGGGTTAGGGTTATGGTTAAGGTGAGTGTGAGGGTTAGGGTGAGTGTTAGGGTAAGTGTTAGGGTTAGGGTTTGGGTGAGTTTTAGGGTGAGGGTGAGGGTTAGGGATAAAGTTAGGTTTAGGGAAGGGTGAGGGTAAGGGTTAGGGTGAGGGTTAGTTTTAGGGTGAGGGTGAGGGTGAGGGTTAGGTGTAGGGTTAGGTTTAGGTTTAGTGTGAGTGTTAGGGTTAGGGTTAGGGTTATTATGAGGGTTAGGGTAAGGGGTAGGGTTAGGGTTAGGTTGAGGTTGAGGGTGAGGTTGAGTTATAGGGTAAGTGTGAGGGTTAGGTTTAGGGTTAGGGTGAGGGTGAAGGTTAGGTTTAGGTTTAGGATGAGGGTTAGGGTGAGGGGTAGGGTTAGGGATAGTGTGAGGGTTAGGGTTAGTGTGAGGGTTAGGGTTAGGGTTACCCTGAGGGTAAGGGTAAGGGTGAGGGTTAGGATGAGTGTGAGGATTAGGGTTAGGGTTAGGGTTATTATGAGGGTTAGGGTAAGAGGTAGGGTTAGGGTTAGGTTGAGGTTGAGGGTGAGGTTGAGTTATAGGGTAACTGTGAGTGTTAGGTTTAGGGTTAGGGTGAGGGTGAAGGTTAGGTTTAGGTTTAGGATGAGGGTTAGGGTGAGGGGTAGGGTTAGGGATAGTGTGAGGGTTAGGGTTAGTGTGAGGGTTAGGGTTAGGGTTACCCTGAGGGTAAGGGTAAGGGTGAGGGTTAGGATGAGTGTGAGGGTTAGGGTTAGGGTGAGGGTTAGGTTGAGGATGAGTGTTAGGGATAGGTTTAGGGTTAGGGTGAGGGTGAGGGTTAGGTTTAGGATTAGGGTTAGGTTGAGAGTAAGGGTTAGGGTGAGTTTTAGGATGAGGGTGAGGATTAGGGTGAGTATTAGGGTTAGGGTGAGGGTTAGGGTTAAGATTTGGGATAGGCTGAGGGCTTGGGTGAGGTTGAGGGTGAGGGTGAGGTTGAGGGTGAGGGTTAGGGTGTTGGTGAGGGTTATAGTAGGGTGAGGGTTAGGGTTAGGTTTAGGGATAGGGTCAGGTTGAGGATTAGTTTTAGGGTTAGGGTTAGGATGAGGGTTAGGTTGAGGAGTAGGTTTAGGGTTAGGGTTAGAGTTAAGGTGAGGGTAAGGGTTAGGGTGAGGGTGATGGTTAGTGTGAGGGTTAGGGTTAGGGTGAGGCGTAGGGTGAGGGTTAGGGTTAGGGTTATGGCTAGGGTAGGGTGAGGGTTAGGGTGAGGTTTAAGCTTAGTGTTAGGTTTAGCCTTAGGTTGAATGTTAGGATTAGTGTGAGGTTTAGGGTTAGGGTTAGGTTTAGGGTTAGGGTTAGGTTTAGGGTTAGGGTGAGGGTAAGAGTTAGGGTGAGGGTTAGAGTGAGGGTGAGGGTTAGGGTAAAGTTTAGGTTTAGGATTAGGGTCAGGGTGAGGGTGAGTGTTAGGGGTAGTGTCAGGGGTAGGCTGAGGGGTAGGGTTAGGATTAGGGTGAGGGTGAGGGTGAGAGTTTCGGTTATGTAAGGCTTAGGTTTAGGGTTTGGGAGAGGATTAGGGTTTGGGTCAGGGTTAAGTTGAGGGTAAATGTTAAGGTTTGGGTGCGGGTTAAGGTTAGGGTGAAGCTGAGTGTGAGGGGTTTGTTTAGGTAAGGGTTAGGGTTAGGGTTAGGTTTAGGGATAGGTTGAGGTTTAGTGTGAGGGGTAGGGTTAGGGTTAGGGTGAGGGTTAGGGTTAGTGTGAGGGTTACCGTGAAGGTGAGGGTTAGGATGAGGGTGAGGTTTAGGGTTAAGTTGAGGATTAGGTTTAGGGTTATGGTTAGGAAGAGGGTTAGGTTGAGTGGTATGATTAGGGTTAGGGTGAGAGTTAGGTTTAGGGTTAAATTTAGGTTGAGGGACAGGGTGAGGGGTAGGGTTACGGTTAGTGTGAGCCTTAGTGTTAGTGTGAACGTTAGGGTTAGGTTAAGGGTTAGGGTTACCGTGAGGGTAAGGGTAAGCGTGAAGGTTAGGATGAGGGTGAGGGTTAGGGATAGGGTTAGGGTAAGGGTGAGTGTTAGGGTGAGGATGAGGGTTAGGGTTAGGGTTAGGGTTAGGGTGAGGGTTAGGGTGAAGGTTAGGGTTAGGTTGAGAGGGAGGATTAGGTTTAGGTTGGGTTATGGTGAGGGGTAAGGTGAGGGTTACGGTTAGGGTTTTAGTTAGGGAAGGGTGAGGGTGAGGGTTAGGGTTAGGGTTAGGATGAGTGTGAGGGTGTTTCAGGGATAGGTTTAGGGTTAGGGTGAGGGAGATTGTTAGGTTTAGGATTAGTGTTAGGCTTAGGCTTAGGCTTAGGGTTAGGATGAGGGTGAAGGTTAGAGTTAGCGTGATGGTTAGGGTTAGGGTTAGGGTGATGTTCAGTGTGAAGGAGAGGTTTAGGGTGAGGATGAGGGTTCGTGTGAGGGTGAGGGTAAGGGTGTGGGTGAGGATTAGGGTTAGGGTTAGGGTTTGGACGAGTGTTAGGGCTAGGGTTAGAGTTAGGGTTAGGGTAGGTTGAGGGTAAGGTTTAGGGTGAGGATTAGGGTTAGGCTGAGGGTGAGGGTTAGGGTTAGGGTTAAGGTGAGTGTGAGGGTGTTTTATGGATAGGTTTAGGGTTAGCGTGAGGGTGAGGGTTAGGGTGAGGGTTAGGGTTAGGGTTAGGGTTAGGGTGAGGGTTAGGGTTATGATGAGGGTGAGTGTTAGGTTTAGGATTAGTGTTAGGGTTAGGCTCATCCTCATCCTAACACTCACCCTCACCCTAACCCTATCCCTAAACCTCACCCTCATCCTAACACTCACCCTTACCCTTACCCTCAAGGTAACCCTAAACCTAACCCTAACACTAACCCTCACACTAACACTAAGGCTCACCCTAACCCTAACCCTATCCCTCACCCTAATCCTCAATCTAAACCTAACCCTAACCCTAACCCTCACCCTCACCCTCAGCCTAACCCTAACCCAAACCCTCAAACTTCCCCTCACCCTCACGCTAAGCCTAACCCTAACCCTAACACTAATATTAAACCTAACACTCACCCTCACCCTACCCCTAAACCTAACCCCCACCCTAACCCTAATCCTAATCCTCACTGTCACCCTAAACCTCACCCTCACCCTCACCCTCAGCCTAACACTAACCCTCACCCTAACCCTTACCCTCACCCTTCCCTAACCCTAAACCTAACCGTAACCTTCACCCTCACCCTAACACTCACCCAAACCCTAACCCTAACATTATCCCTAACCCTCACCCTAACCCTCACCCTCACCCTAACCCTAACCATAACCCAAACACTCAACCTACCTCTCACCCTCACCCTAAGCCTAACCCTAACCCTAGCACTAAACCTAAACCTAATGCTCGCCCTCACCCTATCCCTAAACCTAACCCTCACCCTAACCCTAAACCTAACCCTCACCTTCACCCTCACCCTAACCATAACCATAACCTAAACCTAAACCTAACCCTAAACCTCACCCTCACCCTAACCCTTACCCTCACCCTAACCCACATCCTAACCATAACCCTAACCCTAATCCTCACCCTAACCCTAACTCTCACCCATACCCTAAACCTAAGCCTAACCCTCAACCTCACCCTAACCCTCACCCTAACCCTAGTCCTCACCCTAAACCTAACCCTAAACTTCACATTAATGCTCACCCTCAACCTAAACCGTACCCTCACCCTAACCCTCACCTTGACCCTAACCCTAACCAAACCCCTATCGTTAACCTTAAACGTCACCCTAACCCTCACCCTAACACTAACCCTCACCCTCATCCTAACCCTCACCCTAACAATTACCCTCAACCTAACCCTAAATCTAACCCTAACCCTCAGCGTCACCCTAACCCTTACCCTCACCTAATCCTCACCCTAAACCTACCCCTCACCCTAACCCTAACAGTAACCCTAATCCTCAACCTGACCTTATCCCTAAACCTAACCCTAACCCTAACCCTAACACTAACCCTAAACCTCACCCTCACCCTAACCCTCACTGTCACCCTAAACCTCACCCTACCCTAACCCTCACCGACACCCTAACCCTCACCCTCTTCCTCACCCTCACCCTCATCCTAGCCCTCAGCCTAACCCAAACATTAACGCTAATCCCCACCCTAACCCTAACGCTCAAACTAACCCTCACCCTCATCCTAACCCTCACCCTAACCCTTACACTCAACCTAAGCCTAATCCTAAACCTAACCCTCACACTAAGCCTTACCCTCAGCCTAATCCTCACCCTCACCCTAATCCTAACCCTAACACTCACCCTAACCCTCACCTTAACCCTAAACCTAACCCAAAACCTCATCCTCACCCTAACCCTCACCCTAACACTAACACTCACCCTCACCCTCACCCTAACCCTAATCCTAACCTTAAACATCACCCTAACACTCACCCTAACCCTAAACTTCACCCTTATCCTACCCCTCACCATAACCCTTACCCTCACCCTAACCCTACCCTAAACCTAACCCTCACGCTAACCCTAACCCTACAACTCAACCTAACCCTCATCCTAACCATAACTCTAAACCTAATCCTCACCCTAACCCTAACACTAACCCTAACCCTCACCCTCATCATAACCCTCACATTCACGGTAACCCTCACCCTAACCCTAACCCTCACCCATGCCCTAAACCTAAGTCTCACCCTCACACTCACCCTAAACCTCACCCTCACCCTATTCCACAACCTAAATCTAACCCTAACTCTAACCTGAAACCTCACCCTAATCCTCACCCTGAACCTAACCCTTACCTTCATCCTAACCTTCACCCTGAGCCTAACCGTAACCCAACCCCTAACCTTAACCTTAACATCACCCTAACTCTCACCCTAACCCTAACCCTACCCCTCACCCTAACCCTCATCCTAAACCTAACCCTAACCCTCACCCTCACCCTAACCCTAAACTTAACCCTCACACTTACCCTAAACCTCACCCTCACCCTCATCCTCAACCTAACCCTAAACCTACCCCTCACCCTAACCCTCATCATAATCCTAACCCTAACACTAACACTCACACTAAACCTAAACCTAACCCTAAACCTCACCCTCACCCTCACCTTCAGCCTAAAACTAACCCTCACCCTATACCTTACCCTCACCCTTCCCTAACCCTAACCCTAAACCTAACCCTCACCTTTACCCTAACACTCACCCAAACCCTAAACCTAAAACTAAACCTAAACCTCACCCAACCCTCATACTCACCCTAAACCTTAACCTAACCCAAAACCCCATCCTACCCCTCACCCTCACCCTAAGCCTAACCCCAACCCTAAAACTAATCCTAAACCTAACCCTCACCCTCAACCTAACCCTAAACCTAACCCTCTCCCTAACCCTAACCCTAACCGTCACCCTCACCCTCACCCTAAACCTAACCCTAACCCTCACCATAACCGACACCCTAACCCAAACGCTAACCCTTAACCTCACCCTCATCCTAAACCTCACCCTAACCCTTAACTTCACCCTAACCCTAATCCTATCCCTAAACCTAACCCTCACACTAACCCTTACCCTCACCCTAACCATAACTCTACCCCTCACGCTAACCCTCAACATATCCCTAAACCTAACCATAACCCTAACCCTAATCCTAACCCTTACCTAAACAAAACCCTCACCCTCAGCTTCACTCTAACCCTAACCCTCACCCAAACCCTAACACTTACCCTCACCCTCACCCTCACCCAAAACCTAATCCTCTCCCTAGCCCTAAACCTAACCCTCACGTAACCGAAACCCTCACCCACACACTCACCCTAACCCTAACCCTACCCCTCAGCCTAACCCTCACACTAACCCTAACCCTCACCGTCACCCTGACAATAATCCTAAACTTAAACCTTACCCTAAACCTCACCCTCACTGTAACCCTCACCCTAACCCTAAACCTAATCCTAACCCTAACCCTCACACTTACCCTAACACTCACCCTAACCCTAACCCTAAAACTAACCTTAAACCTCACCCTAACCTTCACCCTACCCTAACCATAACTGTAACCCTCAACCTCAGCCTACCCCTCAACCTAACACTAACCCTAACCCTAACCCTCACCCTCATCCTAACCCTCACTCTAAACCTTACCCTCACCCAAACCCTAACCCTAACCCTTAACCTCACCCTAACCCTAACCCTCACCCTAACCCTTAACCTCACCCTAACCCTAACCCTCACCCTAACCCTAACACTCACCCTAACCCTAACCCTAACCCTAATACTGACCCTCAGCCTAAACCTAACCCTAACCCTAATCCTAACCCTATTCCTCACCCTCACCCTCACCGTAATTCTAAGCCTAACACTAACCCTAACCCTAACCCTCACCCTAACCCTAACCCTAACCCTCACCCTCACCCTAACTCTAAACCTCACCCTAACCCTCAACCTAACCCTAACTCTAACACTAACCCTAGGGTTAGGCTGAGGTTGAGGGTGAGTGTTAGGGTTAGGGATAGGGTTAGGGTGAGTGTTCCATTTAGGCTTAGGGTTAGGATGAGGGTTAAGGTGAGGGGTAGGGTTAGGGTAAGGGGGAGGGTTAGGGCTAGGGTGAGGGTAAGGGTTAGGGTGAGGGTAAGTTAGGATGAGGCTGAGGGTTAGGGTGAGGGTTAAATTTAGGGTGATTGTTAGGGTTAGGGTTAGGGTGAGGGTGAGGGCTAGGGTGAGGGTGAGGGTTAGGCTTACAGTGAGCATGAGGGTGAGCATGAGGGTGAGGTTTAGGGTTAGGATTAGGGTTAGGGTCAGGGTTACGGTTATGCTGAGGGTTAGGGTTATGGTTAGGGAGAGGTTGAGGCTGAGTCTGAGTTTTAAGGTGATGGTGAGGGTGAGTGTGAGGGTGAGGGTTAGGTTTCGGGTTAGGGTTAGGTTGAGGGTGAGGGTGAAGGTTAGTGTTTGGATTAGTGTTAGGGTTAGGGTGAAGGTTAGGTTTATTCTAGGGTTAGGGTGAGGTGATGGTAAGGGTTAGGTTGAGGGTTAAGGTGATGGGTAGGGTTAGGGTTAGGGTTAAAGTTAGGGTGAGGCTTAGGGTGAGGTTGAGGTTTAAGTTTAGGGTTACTTTTAGGGTGAGGAATAGGGTTAATGTTAGGGTTAGGTTTAGGGTAGGGGTTAGGGTTAGGGTTAGGGTGAGGTTTAGGGTTAGGTTTAGGGTGTGGGTTAGGGTTAGGGTGAGGGTTAGGGTTAGGTTTAGGACTAGGGTGAACGTGAGGGTGAGGGTTAGGGTTGGGGTTAGGGTTAGGGTAAGGGTGAGGTTAGGGTTAGGATTAGTGTTTGGGTTAGGGTTAGGCTGAGGGTGAGGGTGAGGTTTAGGGTTAGGTTTAGTTTGAGGGTTAGGGTAAGGGGTAGATTTAGGGTTAGGGAGAGGTTGAGGGTGAGGGTGAGGGTCAGGGTTTGGGTGGGGGTTAGGGTTAGCGTTTGGTTTAGGTTGAAGGTTAGGGGGAGGGGTATGGTTAGGGTTAGTGTGAGCCTTAATTTTAGTGTGAGGGTTTGGGTTAGGATTAGGTTTAGGGTTACCGTGAGTGTAAGTGTAAGGGTGAGGGTTAGGATGAGGGTGAGGGACAGGGATAGGGTTAGGGTGAGGGTGAGTGTTAGGGTGAGGATGAGCCTAATCCTAACACTAATCCTAAACCTAACACTCACCCTCACCCTAACCCTAAACCTATCCCTAAAAAACCCTCACTCTGACCCTAATACTAACAATAACCCTCACCCTCAGCCTACCCTAACCAAAACCCTAACCCTAACCATCACCCTACACCTCACCCTAACCCTTAACCTAACCCTAACACTAACCTTAAACCTAACCCTAACCCTCACCCTAACCATAACCCTCATCCTAAACCTAACCCTCACCCTCACCCTCACCCTAAGCCTAACCCTAACACTAATCCTAAACCTAATGCTCACCCTCACCCTATCCCTAAACCTAACCCTCACCCTAACCCTAACCCTAACCCTACAGTTCAACATCACCCTAACCCTCACCCTAACCCTAACCCCCACACTCATCCTAACCCTCAAGCTAAACCTTACCCTCATCCTCACCCTACCCCTCACCCTAACCCTAACCCTAACCCTACAGTTCAACATCACCCTAACCCTCACCCTAACCCTAACCCCCACACTCATCCTAACCCTCAAGCTAAACCTTACCCTCATCCTCACCCTACCCCTCACCCTAACCCTAACCCTAACCCTAACCCTCACCCTCATCCTAACCCTTGCCGTTACACTTACCCTCACGGTAACTCTAACCCTAACCCTAACCCTCACACTAACCCTACCCCTCACACTAACCCTAACCCTACCCCTCACCCTAACCATCATCCAAAAACTAACACTAACCCTAACACTCACCCTAACCCTAAGCCTACCCCTCACCCTAACCCTAACCGTCACCGTTACCTTCACACTAACTCTAATCCCACATCTCACCCTAAATCTCATCGTAACCCTAACCCTAACCCTTACACTCACACTAACCCTAAACCTAACCCTAACCCTCACACTCACCCTCACCCTCAGCCTAAACCTAACCCTCACCCTAAACCTTACCCTCACCCTACCCTAACCCTTACCCTAACCCTCACACTAACTCTAACCATAACCTTAACCCTAAACCTAACCCTCATCCTCACCCTAAACCTTACCCTAACCCTAAACCTCACCCTAAACCTAACCCAACCCCTCATCCTAACCCTCAAACTTACTTTACCCTCATGGTAACCCTAACCCTAAACCTAACCCTAACTCTCACACTAACGCTAACACTCACACTATCCCTAAACCTACCCCTCACCCTAAACCTCATCCTAAACCTAACCCTAACTTTCACCCTCACCCTAACCCTAAACCTAACCCTCACTCTTACCCTAAACCTCAACCTCACCCTCATACTCAACCTAATGCTAAACCTACCCCTCACAATTACCCTCATCATAACCCTAACCCTAACCCTAACACTCACGCTAAACCTAAACCTAACCCTAAACCTCACCCTCACCCTCACCCTCAGACTAACACTAACCCTCACCCTAACCCTTACGCTCACCCTTCCCTAACCCTTACCCTCACCCTAACACTCACCCAAAACCTAACCCTAAACCCTAACCCTAACGCTCACCCTAACCCTCACCCTCACCCTCACCCTAACCCTAACCCTAACCCAAACCCTCACCCTACCCCTCACCCTCACCCTTAGCCTAACCCTAACCCTAACACTAACCCTCACCCTAACCCTCATCCTCACCCTAACCCTAACCGTCACCATCACCCTCACCCTAAACTTAACCCTAACCCTCACCCTAACAGACACCCTAACCTAACGCTAACCATAAACCTCACCCTCATCCTAAGCCTCACCCTTACCCTTACCCTCATCCTTTCCCTAATCCTATCCCTAAACCTAGCACTCACACTAACCACAACCCTCACACTAACCTTAACCCTACCCCTCATGCTAACCTACAACCTATCCCTAAACCTAACCATAACCCTAAACCTAACCCTTACCTAAACAAAACCCTCACCCTCAGCTTCACCCTAACCCTAAACCTCACCCAAACCCTAACAGTAACCCTCACCCTAACACTCACCGAAACCATAATCCTCTCGCTAGCCCTAACCCTAACCCAAACCCACATCTACCCCTCACCCTCAGGCTAACACTAACCCTCACCCTAACCCTCACCCTACCCTAACCCTCACCGACACCCTAACCCTCACCCTCACCCTCTTCCTCACCCTAAACCTAACCCTAACCCAAACCCTCACACTAACACTCAACCAAACCCTAACCCTCAAACTAACGCTAACTCTTACCCTAACACTAACCTTATGCATAACCCTAAATTTCACCCTACCCTCAGATAACCCTAACCCTAACCCTCACCCTACCCCTCACCCTAACCCTAACCTTAGCCCTCGCCCTCATCCTAAACCTTGCCGTTACACTTACCCTCATGGTAACCCTAACCCTAACCCTAACCCTCACCTTAACCCTACCCCTCACACTAACCCTAACCCTACCCCTCACCCTAAACATCATCCTAAACCTAACACTAACCCTAACACTCACCCTAACCCTAAGCCCACCCCTCACCCTAACCCTAACGCTCACCCTCACCCTCACACTAACCCTAATCCCACACCTCACCCTAACCCTCAACCTAACCCTAACCCTAACCCTTACACTCACACTAACCCTAAACCTAACCCTAACCCTAACCCTAAACCTAACCCTCACCCTACCCCTCACCCTAACCCTAACCCTAACCCTAACCTTCACCCTCATCCTAACCCTTGCCTTTACACTTACCCTCACGGTAACCCTAACCCTAACCCTAACCCTCACACTAACCCTAACCCTCACACTAACCCTAAACCTCACACTAAACCTAACCCTACCCCTCACCCTAACCATCATCCTAAACCTAACACTAACCCTAACACTAACGCTAACCCTAAGCCTAACCCTCACCCTCACCCTCACACTAACCCTAATCCCACACCTCATCCTAACCCTAACACTAACCCTTACACTCACACTAACCCTAAACCTAACCCTAACCCTTACCCTCACCCTCACACTCAGCCTAAACTTAACCCTCACCCTGAACTTTACCCTCACCCTACCCTAACCCGAACCCTAACCCTAACACTCACCCAAACCCTAACCCTAACGCCAACCCTAAACCTAAACCTAACACTCACTCTCACCCTAAAAGGAACCCTAACCCTAACCCTCACCCACACCCGAACCCTCACCCTCAACCGAACCCGAACCCTCACCCTAAAATTCACCCTCACACTAAACATCACCCTAACCCTAAACCGCACTCTAACCCTAGCTCAAACCTTCACCCTAACTCTAACCCTCACCCTCACCCTAAACCTAAGCCTAAGACTAACTTTAACACTAATTCTAAAGCTAACACTCACCCTCACCCTAACCCTAAACCTATCCAGAAACACCATCACAGTCACCCAAACCCTAAGCCTAACCCTCACCCTCACCCTACCCTAACCAAAACCCTAACTGTAACCCTCACCCTACCCCTCACCAAAACCCTTAACCTAAACCTAATCCTCACTCTCACCCTAACCCTAAACCTAACACTAAACCTCACCCTAATCCTAACCCTAACCCTATCCCTAAACCTCACCCTCATCCTAACCCTCACCTTTACCCTTACCCTCACGGTTACCTTAACCCTAACCCTAACCCTAACCCTCACAATAACACAAAGGTTCACACTAAACCTTACCCTACCCCTCACCCGAACCCTCAACCTAAACCTAACCCTAACCCTATCCCTCACCCTAACCCTAACCCTGAACCTAACCCTCATCCTCAACCTCACCCTCACTCTCACCCTAACCCTAAACCTAGCCCTCAACCTAACCCTCAACCTAAACCTAACCCTAACCCTAACCCTCATGCTAACCCTAACCCTCACCCTCACCCTCAGCCTAACCCTAACTCAAACCCTAATCCTAACCCTCACCCTAACCATAACCCTCACCCTAACCCTCCCCCTAACCCTCAACCTAAATCTTACCCTCATCCTCAGCCATACCCTCACCCTCACCCTAACCCTAACCCTCACCCTAACTCTCACCCTAACCCTAACCCTAAACCTAACCCTCATCCTCACCCTAACCCTTGCCCTAACCCTAACCCTCAACCTAAACCTAACCCTCACCCTCATCCTAACCCTCACCCTTACCCTTACCCTCACGGTAATCCTAACCCTAAACGTAACTCTAACCCTCACACTAACTCTAACCCTCACACTATCCCTAACCCTACCCCTCACCCTAACCCTCATCCTAAACCTAACCCTAACCTTCACCCTCACCCTAACCCTAAACTTAACCATCACTCTTACCCTAAATCTCACCCTCACCCTCACACTCAACCTAACGCTAAACCTAACCCTCCCCATAACCCTCATCATAACGCTAAGCCTAACCCTAACACTCTCGCTTAACCTAACCCTAAAACTCACCCTCACCCTCATCCTCAGCCTAACACTAACCCTCACCCTAACACTCACCCAAAACCTAACCCTAACACTAACCCTAAGCCTCACCCTAACCCTCACCCTCACCCTAACCCTAACGCTAACCCTAACCCAAACCCTCACCCTACACCTCACCCTCAACCTAAGGCTAACCCTAACCCTAACACTAATCCTAAACCTAACCATCACCCTCACCCTAACCCTAAACCTAACCCTCACCCACACACTAACCGTAACCATCACGGTCACTCTCACCCTAAACCTAACCTTAACCCTCACCATAACTGAACTCCTAACCCTAAAGCTTACCGTAAACCTCAAGCTCATCCTAACACTCACCCTAACCCTTACCCTCACGCTATCCCTAATCCTATCCCTAAACCTAACCCTCACACTAACCCTAAACCTCACCCTAACCCTAACCCTACATCTCATGCTAACCTACAACCTATCCCTAAACCTAACCATAACCCTAACCCTAACCCTAACACTTACCTAAACAAAACCCTCACCCTCAGCTACTCCCTAACCCTAAACCTCACCCAAACCCTAACACTTACCCTCACCCTAACCCTCACCCAAACGCTAATCCTCTCCCTAACCCTAACACTAACCCAAACCCTCACCCTAACCCTCACAGGCACCCTAACCCGGACCCTCACCCTCACCCTCACCCTAACCCTCTGCTTCACCCTAAACCTATCCCTAACCCGAACCCTCACACTAACACTCAACCAAACCCTAACCCTAACACTAACCCTAACCCTCACCCTAACACTAACCTTAAGCCTAACCCTAACCCTCACCCTAGCCTAAGATAAACCTAAACCTAACCCTCACCCTACCCCTCACCTTAAACCTAACCCTAACACTAATCCTCACCCTCATCCTAACCCTCGTCGTTACACTTACCCTCACAGTAACCCTAATCCTAACCCTACCCCTCACACTAACCCTAACCCTACCCCTCACCCTAACCATCATCCTAAACCTAACACTAACCCTAACACTCATCCTAACTCTAAGACTACCCCTGACCCTAACCCTAACCCTCACCCTCACCCTCACACTAACCCTAATCCCACACTTCACCCTAACCCTCATCCTAACACTAACCCTAACCCTTACACTCACACTAACCCTAAACCTAACCCTAACCCTCACCCTCACCCTCACACTCAGCCTAAACCTAACCCTCGCCCTAAACCTTACCCTCACCCTACCCTAAACCTAACCCTAACCCTAACGCTCACCCAAACCCTAACCCTAACACCAACCCTAAACCTAACCCTAAAACTCACACTCACCCTAACACTAACCCTAACCCTAACCCTCACCCACACCCTAACTCTCACCCTCACCCGAACCCTCACCCTCACCCTAAACTTCACCCTCACACTAAACATCACCCTAACCATAAACCGCATACTAACCCTAAACCTAACCCTCATGCTAACTCTAACCCTCACCCTCACCCTAAACCTAAGCCTAAGCCTAACCCTAACACTAATCCTAAACCTAACACTCATCCTCACCCAAACCCTAAACCTATCGCTAAAACACCCTAACACTCACCCTAACAATAACCCTAATCCTCACACTCTCCCTACCCTAACCAAAACCCTATGCGTAACCCTCACCCTACCCCTCACCATAACACTTAACCTAACCCTAATACTCACCCTCACCCTAACCCTAACACTAACCCTCATCCACAACCTAACACTCACCCTCAACCTAACCCTATCCCTAACCCTCACCCTCATCCTTACACTCACCCTTACGCTTACCCTCATGGTAACCCTAAACCTAACCCTAAACCTAACACTCACCCAAAACCTAACCCTAACACTAACACTAACCCTCACCCTAACCCTACCCCTCACCCTAACCCTCAACCTAAAAGTAACCCTAACCCTAACTCTCACCCTAAACCTAAACCTCACCCTAACCCTCACCCTCACCCTCACCCTCACCCTAACCCTAAACCTAGCCCTAACCCTCATGCTAACCCTAACCCTCACCCTTACCCTCAGCCTAACCCTAACTCAAACCCTAATCCTAACTCTAACCCACACCCTCACTTTCACCCTAACCCAAACCCTAATCCTAACCCTAAGCCTCACCCTCACCCTCACCCTCACCCTAAACCTAATTCTTACCCTCATCCTCACCCTAACCCTCACAATAAACCTAACTCTCACCCTAACCCTCACCCTCACCCTCATGCTCAAGCTCAGCCTAAACCTAACCCTCACCCTAACCCTCACCCTAACCCTAACCCAAACCCTAACACTAACACTAACCCTCACCCTCACCCTAACCCTAACTCTAACTCTCACCCTAACCCTAACCCTCACCCTAAACCTCACCCTAACCCTCACCCTAACCCTAACTCTAAACCTTACCCTAACCCTCAACCTAACCCTAACTCTCACCCTAACCCTAAACCTCACCCTAAACCTCACCCTAACCCTTACCCTCACTCTAATTCTAACCCTAACCCTAACCCTCACACTAATCCTAACCCTCACCCTAAACCTAACTATACCCCTCACCCTCATCTTCACCCTAACACTAATATGAACCCTAACCATCACCCTAACCATTACCTTAACCCTCGCCCTCACTCTAACCTTCCCCGTCAATCTAACCCTTACCTTTACCCTAACCCTCACCCACAATCCAACCCTCACCCTCACCCAACCCTCGCCCTATCCCTAAACCTAACCCTAACACTCATCCTAACACTCATGCTAAACCTAAACCATAATCTCACCCTACCCTCATCCAAACCCTTACCCTCACCCTAACCCTATCCCTAACCGTAACACTCACACTAAACCTAACCCTCAGCATGACCCTAACCCTACCCCTCACAATAACCCTAACCGTAACCCTAATCCGCACACTCAACCTAACCCTAACCCTCACCCTCACCCTAAACTTAACCTTAAATATCACCCTAACCCTAACCCTCATCCTAACTCAAACCATAACCCTAATCCTCAACCTGACCCTAACCTTAAACGTAACCATAACCCTAACCCTCACCCTCACCCTAACCCTCAACGTCGCCCTTACCCTCAACCTACCCTAACCCTCACCCTCACCCTCACCCTCACCCTCACCCTCACCCTAACCCTCACACTCACACTAACCCTAACCCTCACACTAACCCTAACCCTACCCCTCACCTTAACCCTCATCCTAAACCTAACCCTAACCCTCACCCTCTCCCTAACCCTAACCCTAACCTAACCCTCACACTAACCCTAAACCTCACCCTCACCCTCACCCTCAACCTAACCTTAACCCTACCCCTCACCCTATCCCTCATCCTAACCCTAACCCTACACTCGCACTAATCCTAAACCTAACCCTAAACCTGACCCTCATCCTCACCCTCAGCCTAACACTAACCCTCACCTTAACCCTTACCCTCATCCTCACCATAACCCTAACCCTAACCCAAACCCACACCCTACCCCTCACCCTCACTTTAAGCCTAACCCTAACACTAATCCTAAACCTAATTCTCACCCTCACCCTATCCCTAAACCTAACCCTCACCCAAACCCTAACCCTAACCCTCACCCTCACCCTCACCCTAACCCAAACCCTAAACCTAACCTTAAAAATCACTCTAACCCTCACCATAACCCTAACCTCACCCTCATCCTAACCCTCACTCTAACCATTACCCTCACCCTAACTCTATCCCTAAACCTAACCCTCACCCTAACCCTAACCCAAACCCTCACCCTTCCCCTCACCCTCACCCTAAGCCTAATCCTAACCCTATTACTAATCCTAAACCTAACCCTCACCCTCACCCTAACCCTAAACCTAACCCTAACCCTCACCCTACCCTAACCCTCACCGACACCCTAACCCTCACCCTCACTCTCACCTCACCCTAACCCTCACCGTCACCCTACGCTCAGCGTAACACTAAACCTAACCCTCACCCTAACCCTAACCCTAACCCGAACCCTCACAATAAACCTAACCCTCACACTAACCCTAACCCTACCCCTCACCCTAACCCTCATCCTAAACCTAACCCTAACCCTCACCCTCACCCTAACCCTAACCTTAACCCTCGCCCTAACCCTTAACCTCACCCTCACACTCACCCTCAAACTAACCCTAAACCTACCCCTCACCCTAAAACTCATCCTAACCCTAAACTTATCCCTAACACTCACACTAATCCTATACCTAACCCTAAACCTCACCCACACCCTCACCCTTACCCTAACCCTAATCCTACACCTCACCCAAACCCTCATCCTAACCCTAACCCTAACCCTTACACTCACCCTAACCCTAACCCTAACCCTAAACCTAACACTCACCCAAACCCTAACCCTAACACTAACCCTAAACCTAACCCTAACCATCACCATCACCCTCACCCTAACACTCACCCTAACCCTCACCCTCACACACACCCTAACCCTCACCCTCACCCTCACCCTCACCCTCACCATAAACCTCACCCTCACACTAGGGTTAGTGTTAGAGTTAGGGTTAGGTTGAGGGTTAGGGTGAGGTTTAGAGATAGTGTGAGGGTGAGGGTTAGGGATAGGGTTAGGGTTACGGTGAGAGTTAGATTTAGGGTTAGGGTCAGGGTGAGAGTTAGGGTTAGGGTTAGGCTTAGAATTAGGTCAGGGTGAGGGTTAGGAATAGGGTTAGGATTAGGGTTAGGGTCAGGGTTAGGCTGAGGGTGACGGTGAGTATTAGGTTTAGGGTTAGTGTTAGGGTGAGTGTTAGAGTTAGCCTTAGTGTTCGATGAGGGTTAAGGTGAGGGTTAGCCTTAGGGTTAGGCTGAGGGTTAGGGTTAGGGTGAGGGTGAGTGAGAGGGTGAGGGTTAGGGTTAGGGTTAGGTTTAGGTTGAGGTGAGGGTAAGGGTTAGTGTTTGGATTAGTGTTAGGGTTAGGGTTAGGCTGAGGGTGAGCATGAGGGTGAGGGTGAGGGTTGGTGTTAGGGTTAGGGTGAGGGTAAGGTTTATTGTGAGGGTTAGCGTGAGGATGAGGGTAAGGGTTAGGTTGAGGGTTAGGGTGAGGGTGAGGGTTAGGGTTAGGGTTAGGGTGAGGGTGAGGGTTAGGTTTAAGTTTTGTGTTAGGTTTAGGGTGAGGGTTTGGGTTAATATTAGGGTTAGAGTTAGGGTGAGGGTTACGGTTAGGTTTAGGGTGATTGTTATGGTTAGGGTAAGGGTTAGGGTTAGGTTTAGGGTTAGGGTGCAGTTTAGGGTTAGGGTTGGGATTAGGGTTAGGGTGAGGGTGAGGGTGAGGCTTAGGGTTAGGATTAGGTTTTGGTTTAGGTTTAGGTTGAGGGTGAGGGTGAGGGTTAGGGTTAGGGTTAGGTTTAGATTGAGTGTTAGGGTGAGGGGTAGGTTTAGGGTTAGTGTTAGGGTGATGGTAAGGGTGAGGGTGAGGGTTAGGGTGAGGATTAGAGTTAGGTTGAGGGTTACTGTTAGGTTTAGGTGGAGGGTTAGGGTGAAAGGTAGGGTTAGGTTAAGGGTGAGCCTTAGTGTTAGTGTGAGTGTTAGGGTTAGCATTACGTTTAGGGTTAGGGTGAGGGTAAGGGTTAGGGTGAGGGTTAGAGTGAGGGTGAGGGTTAGGGTAAGGTTTAGGTTTAGGATTAGGGTCAGGGTGAGGGTGAGGATTAGGGTTAGCGTGAGGGTTAGGCTGAGGGGTAGGGTTAGGGTTAGGGTGAGGGTGAGGGTGAGAGTTTCCGTTATGTAAGGGTTAGGTTTAGGGTTAGTTAGAGGATTACTGTTTGGGTGAGGGTTAGGGTGAGGGTAAATGTTAGGGTTTGGTTGAGGGTTAGGTTTAGGTTGAAGCTGACAGTGAAGGTTTTGTTTAGGTAAGAGTTAGGGTTAGGGTTAGGGTTATGGTTAGGTTTAGGGACAGGGTGATGGTTAGCATGAGGGATAGGTTTAGGGTGAGGGTGAGGGTTAGGGTTAGTGTAAGGGTTACCACGAAGTTGAGGGTTAGGATCAGGGTGAGGGTTAGGGTTAGGGTGAGGGTTAGGGTGATTTTTAATGTTAGGGTTAGGGTTAGGGTAGGGTGAGGGTGAGGGTGAGGGTTAGGGTTAGGGTTTGGGTGAGGGTTAGGTTTAGGGATAAGGTGAGGGTGAGAATTAGGTTTAGGATTAGTGTTAAGGTTAGGGTTAGGCTTAAGGTGAGGGTGAGGGGTAGGGTGTGGGTTTGGGTTAGGGTTAGGGTAAGGGTGAGGATAAGGGTTAGGGTGAGGGTTAGGGTTAGTGTTAGGGTTAGGGTTTGGGTGAGTGTTAGGGTGAGGGTTAGTGTTAAGGTTATTGAAGCGTGAGAGCAAGGGTTAAGGTGAGGGTTAGTGTTAGGCTGAGGGTGAGGATGAGGGTGAGGTTTAGGGTTAGGTTTAGGATCAGTGTGAGTGTTAGGGTTAGGGTTAGGGTTAGGATGAGGGTTAGGGTGAGGGGTAGGGTTAGGGTTAGGTTGATGGTGAAGATGAGGTTTAGGGTTAGTGTGAGGGTTAGGGTTAGGGTTAGGGAGAGGGTGAGGGTTAGGTTTAGGTTTAGGATGAGGGTTAGGGTGAGGGGTAGGGTTAGGGTTAGTGTGAAGGTTAGGGTGAGGGTGAGGGTTAGGTTGAGGATGAGGTTGAGGGTGAGGGTTAGGGTGTCGGTGAGGGTTAGGGTAGGGTGAGGGTAAGGGCGACGTTGAGGGTTAGGGTGAGGTTGAGGTTTAGGGTTATGGTTACGGTTAGGGTTAGGGTCAGGTTGAGGATTAGGGTTACGGTTTGGTTTAGGATGAGGGTTAGGGTTAGGGTGATATTTAAGGTTAAGGTTAGGGTGAGGGTGAGGGTTAGGGTGAGGGTAAGGGTTAGGTTGAGTGTGCGGATTAGGGTTACGGTTAGGGTTCTTGTGAGGGGTAGGGTTAAGGTTATGTTGAGGGTTAGGTTTAGTGTGAATGTTATGGTTAGGGATAGGGTTAAGGTGAGGGTAATGGTTTGGATTAGGGTAGGGTGAGATTAAGGTTTAGGTTTAGCATGAGTGTTAGGATGAGGGTTTGGGTTAGGTTTAGGGATAGGGCGAGGGTTGGGTGAGGGTGAGGGTTGGATTGAGGGTGAGGGTTAGGGTAAAGGTAAGGGTTAGATTGACGGGGAAGGTTAGAGTGAGGGCGAGGGTTAAGGTAATGGTTAGGGTGATGGTTAGGGTTCATATTAGTGTTAGGGTGAAAATGAGGGTGAGGGGTATAGTTAGGGTTAGTGTGAGGGTTAGGATTAGTGTGAGGGTTAGGGTGAGGGTTAGAGTTAGAGGGAGGGTAAATGTTAGGGTGAGGTTTTGGGTGAGGTTTAGGGTTAGGGTGAGAGTTAGGGTTAGGTTGAGGGTTAGGGTGAGGTTTAGAGTTAGGGTGAGGGTGAGGCTTAGGGTTAGGTTTAGGGTGAGGGTTAGGGTTAGGGTGAGAGTTAGAGTTAGGGTTAGGGTGAGGGTGAGGGTTAGTGTTAGGGTTAGGGTGAGGGTGAGGGTGCGGATGAGGGTAAGGTTTAGGTTGAGGGTTAGGGGGAAGTTTAGGGTTAGGGTTAGGGTTAGGGTGAGGGTTAGGGTGAGAGTAAGGGTTAGTGTGAGTGTTAGGTTTAGGATTAGGGTTAAGTTGAGGCTAAGTGTTAGGGTGAGGTTTAGGATGAGGGTGAGTTTTAGGGTGAGGGTTAGAGTTAGTGTGATAGAGTTAGGGTTAGGGTGAGGGTGAGGTTTAATGTTAGTGTTAGGGTGAGGGTTAGGGTGAGGGTTAGGGTTAGGCTGAGGCTGAGCTTGAGGGTGAGGGCAATGGTTAGTGTTAGGGTTAGTGTGAGGGTTAGGTTTAATTTGAGGGTTAGGGTGAGGATGAGGGTAAGGATTAGGTTTAGTGTTAGGGTAAGGGTGAGGGTGAGGCTTAGGGTTAGGATTACAGTTTGGGTTAGGGTGAGGGTGAGGTTGAGGCTTAGGGTTAGGATTAGGGTTTGAGTTAGGGTTAGGCTGAGGGTGAGGGTGAGGGTTAGGGTTAGCATGAGGGTTAGGGTTAGGGTTAGGTTTAGGTTGAGGGTTAGGGTGAGGGCTAGGTTTAGGATTAGGGTGAGGGTGAGGGTGAGGTTGAGGGTTAGGGTGAGGGTAGGGTTAGGGTGAGGGTTAGGTTTAGCGTTAGGTTTAGGTTGAGGGTTAGGGTGAGGGGTAGGGTTAGGGTTAGTGTGAGCCTTAGTGTTACCTTGAGGGTTAGGGTTAGGTTTCCGGTTAGGGTTACCATGAGGGTAAGGGTAAGGGTGAGGGTTAGGATGAGGGTGAGGGTTAGGGTAGGGTTAGGGTGAGGGTGACTGTTAGGGTGTGGATGAGGGTTAGTGTTAGGGTTAGGGTGAGGATTACGGTGAGGTTTAGGGTTAGTTTTAGGGTTAGGGTGAGGGTGAGGATTAGGGTTAGGTTAAGGGTTATGGTGAGGGGTAGGGTGTGGGTTACGGTTAGGGTTTTGGTTAGGGTAGGGTGAGGGTGAGGGTTAGGGTTAGGGTTAGGGTGAGTGTGAGGGTGTTTTAGGGATACCTTTAGGGTTAGCGTGAGGGAGAGTTTTAGGTTTATTATTAGTGTTAGGGTTAGGCTTAGGCTTAGGTTTAGTGTGAGGGTGAGGGTTAGAGTTAGCATGAGGGTTAGGGTTAGGGTTAGGGTGCGGTTTAGGGTTAGGGTGATGTTTAGTGTGAGGGTGAGTTTTAGGGTTCGGGTGAGGGTTCGGGTTAGGTTGTAGGTCAGGGTTAGGGTTAGGGTTAGTTTTAGGGTGAGGGTGAGTGTTAGGGTTAGGTTTAGGGTTGGCGTTAGGGTTAGGTTTTGGGTGAGTGTTAAGGTTAGGGTTAGGGTTAGGGTAGGGTGATGGTAAGGTTTAGGCTGAGGGTTAGGTTTAGGCTGAGGATGAGGGTGAGGGTGAGGGTTAGGGTTAGGGTTAGTGTGAGTGTAAGGGTTAGGGTTAGGGTTATGATGATGGTTAGGATGAGGTGTGGGATTAGGGTTAGTGTGAGGGTGATGGTGAGTGTTAGGGTTAGGGTGAGGGGTAGGCTTAGTGTTAGGGTGAGTGCTAGGGTTAGTGTTAGTTTTAGGATGATGGTTAGAGTGAGGGGTATGGTTAGGCTTAGTGTGAGGGGTAGGGTTAGTGTGAGGGGTAGGGTTAGGGTTAGGGTTACTGTGAGGGTAAGTGTAACGGCGAGGGTAGGATGAGGGTGAGGGTTAGGTTTAGGGTTAGGGTTAGGGTGAGAGGTAGGGTGAGGGTTAGGTTTAGGTTTATCTTAGGATAGGATGAGGGTTAGGGTTAGGCTTAAGGTTAGTGTTAAGGTGATGGTTAGGGTTAGTGTTAGGTTTAGGGTTTGTTTGAGTGTTAGTGTGAGGGTTTGGGTTAGGGTTAGCGTTAGGGTTAGGGTGAGGCAGAGGGTTAGGGTGAGGGTGAGGGTGAGGGTGAGGGTGAGGTTTAGGTTGTCGGTGAGGATTAGGGTAGGGTGAGGGTTAGGGTGAGGGTTACTGTTAGGCTGAGGGTGAGGGGTAGGGAGAGGGTTTGGGTTAGGGTTAGGGTTAGGGAGAGGATTAGGGTTTGGGCGAGGGTTAGGGTGAGGGTAAGTGTTAGGATTTAGGTAAGGTTTAGGGTTAGGGTGAAGCTGAGGGTGAGGGTATTGTTTAGGTAAGGGATAGTGTTAGGGTTAGGGTTATGGTTAGGTTTAGGGATAGGTTGTAGGTTTGCGTGAGGGGTAGGGTTAGGGGTAGGGGTAGGGGTAGGGTTAGTGTGAGGGTTAGGTTTAGGGTGAGGATTAGGGATATGGTGAGGGTAAGGGTTAGGGTGAGGGTTAGGATGAGCGTGAGGTTTACGGTTAGCGTTAGGGTTTGGGTGTCGGTTAGGGTGAGGGTTAGGGTTATGTTTAGAGTGAGGGTGATGGTGACGGTTAGGGTTAGGGTGAGGGTGAGGGTTAGGTTTAGGATTAGGGTGAGTGTGAGGGTTAGGTTTAGGTTTAGTGTTAGGGTTAGGGTTAGGCTAAGGGTGAAGGTGAGGGGTATTGTGAGGGTTTGGGTTAGGGTTAGGGTTATGGTTAGGGTGAGGGTGAGGGTTAGGGTGAGGGTTAGGGTTAGTGTTAGGGATAGGTTTTGGGTGAGTGTTACGATGAGGGTGAGGGTTAAGGTTAGGGTTAGGTAAGGGAAGGGTGAGGGTAAGGGTTAGGGCGAGGGTTAGTGTTAGGCTGAGGGTGAGGGTGAGGGTGAGTTTTGGGGTTAGGTTTAGGTTTAGCGTGAGTGTTAGGGTTAGGGTTAGGGTTATGATGAGGGTAATGGTGGGGGGTAGGTTTAGCTTTAGGTTGAGTGTGAGTGTGAGGCTGAGGTTTAGGGTAAGAGTGAAAGTTGGTTTTCGCGTTAGGGTGAGGGTGAAGGTTAGGGTTAGGTTTAGGATGAGGGTTAGGGTGAGGGGTAGGGTTAGGGGTAGTGTGAGGGTTAGAGTTAGTGTGAGGTTTAGGGTTAGGGTTAGGGTTACCGTGAGGGTAAGGGTAAGGGTGAGGGTTAGGATGAGGGTGAGGGTTAGATTTAGGTTGAGGGTTAGGGTTAGGGTGAGGATGAGGGTTAGGTTTAGGGTTAGGGTTAGGGTGAGAGTTAGGGTGAAGGTTAGGGTTAGGGTTAGGGTGAGGGTGAGGGTTAGGGTGAGGGTAAGGGTTAGAGTGAGGGTTAGGTTTAGGATTAGGGTTAGGTTGAGGGTAAGGTTTAGGGTGATGGTTAGGATGAGGGTGAGGTTTAGGGTGAGGGTTAGGGTTAGAGTGAGAGTAAGAGTTAGGGTTAGGGTGAGGATGAGGTTTAGTGTTAGGGTTAGGGTGAGAGTTAGGGTGAGGATGAGGGTAAGCTTTAGGTTGTGGGTTAGGGGGAGGGTTAGGGTTAGGTTTAGGGTTAGGTTGAGGGTGAGGATTAGGTTTAGGTTAAGGGTTATGGTGAGGGGTAGGGTGAGGGTTACGGTTAGGGTTTTGGTTAGGGTAGGGTGAGGGTGAGGGCTAGGGTTAGGGTTAGGTTGAGTGTGAGGGTGTTTTAGGGATAGGTTTAGGGTTAGGGTGGGGGTGAGTGTTAGGTTTAGGATTAGTGTTAGGGTTAGGCTTAGGCTTAGGTTTAGGGTGAGGGTGAGGGTTAGAGTTAGCATGAGGGTTAGGGTTAGGGTTAGGGTGCGGTTTAGGGTTAGGGTGATGTTTAGTGTGAGGATGAGGTTTAGGGTGAGGGTGAGGTTTCGGTGAGGGTGAGGGTTAGGGTGTGGGTGAGGGTTAGGGTTAGGGTTAGTGATAGGGTGAGGGTGAGTGTTAGGGTTAGGTTTAGGGTTGGTGTTAGGGTTAGGGTTTGGGTGAGTGTTAGGGTTAGGCTTAGGATTAGGTTAGGGTGAGAGTAAGGTTTAGGGTGAGGGTTAGGTTTAGGCTGAGGGTGAGGTTGAGGGTGTGGATTAGGGTTAGGATTATGGTTAACGTGAGTGTAAGGGTTAGTGTTAAGTTTAGGATGCGGGTTAGGGTGAGGTTTGGGATTAGGTTTAGTGTGAGGGTGAGAGTGAGGGTTAGGGTTAGGGTGAGGGGTAGGCTTAGGGATAGGGTGAGTGTTAGGGTTAGTGTTAGGTTTATGATGATGGTTAGGGTGAGGGGTAGGGTTAGGGTTAGTGTGAGGTTTAGGGTTAGAGTGAGGGTTAGGGTTAGGTTTAGGGTTACTGTGAGGGTAAGTGTAACGGTGAGGGTTAGGATGAGTTTGAGGGTTAGGGTTAGGGTTAGGGTTATGGTGAGGGGTATGGTGAGGGTTAGGGTTAGGGTTATCTTAGGTTAGGGTGAGGGTTAGGGTTAGGCTTAAGGTTAGTGTTAGGGTGAGGGTTAGTGTTAGGGTTACTGTTTGTTTGAGTGTTAGTGTGAGGGTTTGGGTTAGGGTTAGGGTTAGGGTGAGGCAGAAGGTTAGGGTGAGGGTTAGGATTATTGTTAGGGATAGGTTTTGGGTGAGTGTTACGGTGAGGGTGAGGGTGAGTGTTAGTGTTATTCTTAGGGTGAGGTTGAGGGTGAGTTTTAGGGTTAGGTTTAGGTTTAGCGTAAGTGTTATGGTTAGAGTTAGAGTTATGATGAGCGTTATGGTGAGGGTTTGGTTTAGCTTTTGGTTGAGTGTGTGGGTGAAGGTGAGTTTTAGGGTAAAAGTGAGGGTTAGGATTAGGGTTAGGGTGCGAGTGAAGGTTAGGTTTAGGTTTAGGATGAGGGTTAGGGTGAGGGGTAGGGTTAGGGATAGTGTGAGGGTTAGGGTTAGTGTGAGGGTTAGGTTTAGGGTTAGGGTTAACATGAGGGTAAGGTAAGGGTGAGGGATAGGATGAGGGTGAGGGTTAGGGTTAGGTTGAGGGTTAGGTTTAGGGTGAGGGTTAGGGTGAGGTTGAGGGTTAGGTTTAGGGTTAGGGTTGGGGTGAGGGTTAGGGTTAGGGTTAGGGTTAGGGTGAGAGTTAGAGTTAGGGTTAGGTTGAGGATGAGGGTTAGTGTTAGGGTTAGGGTGAGGGTTAGGGTGAGGATGAGGGTAAGGTTTAGGTTGAGGGTTAGGGGGAGCGTTAGGGTTAGGGTTAGGGTTAGGGTGAGGGTGAGGGTTAGAGTTAGGCTGAGGGTGAGCGTGAGGGTGAGGGTGAGGGTTAGTGTTAGGGTTAGGGTGAGGGTTAAGTTTATTGTGAGGGTTAGGGTGAGGATGATGGTAAGGATTAGGTTTAGGGTTAGGGTGAGAGTTAGGGTGAGCATTAGGGTTAGGGTTAGGGTGAGGGTGAAGGTTAGAGTGAGGGTAAGGGTTAGTGTGAGGGTCAGTTTTAGGATTAGGGTTAGGTTGAGGGTAAGGATTACGGTGAGTATTAGGATGAGGGTGAGGTTTAGGGTGAGGGTTAGGGTTAGGTTGAGAGTTCGAGTTAGGGTTAGAGTGAGGGTGATGGTTAGTGTTAGTGTTAGGGTGAGGGTTAGGTTTATTTTTAGGGTTAGGGTGAGGATGAGGGTTAGGATTAGGTTTAAGGTTATGGTGAGGGTGAGGGTGAGGCTTAGGGTTAGGATTAGGGTTTGAGTTAGGGTTAGGCTGAGGGTGAGGGTGAGGATTAGGGTTAGCATGAGGGTTAGGGTTAGGGTTAGGTTTAGGCTGAGGGTTAGGGTGAGGGCTAGGTTTAGGGTTAGGGTGAGGGTGAGAGTGAGGGTGAGGGTGAGGATTAAGGTGAGGGTTAGGGTTAGGTTTAGGGTTAGGTTGAGGGTGAGGATTAGGTTTAGGTTAAGGGTTATGGTGAGGGGTAGGGTGAGGGTTATGGTTAGGGTTTTGGTTAGGGTAGGGTGAGGGTGAGGGTTAGGGTTAGGGTTAGGGTGAGTGTGAGGGTGTTTTAGGGATAGGTTTAGGGTTAGGGTGAGGGTGATTGTTAGGTTTAGGATTAGTGTTAGGGTTAGGCTTAGGCTTAGGTTTAGGGTGAGGGTGAGGGTTAGAGTTAGCATGAGGGTTAGGGTTAGGGTTAGGGTGCTTTTTAGGGTTAGGGTGATGTTTAGTGTGAGGGTGAGGTTTAGGGTGAGGGTGAGGGTTCGGTGAGGGTGAGGGTTAGGGTGTGGGTGAGGGTTAGGTTTAGGGTTAGTGTTAGGGTGAGGGTGAGTGTTAGGGTTAGGTTCAGGGTTGGTGTTAGGGTAGGGTTTGGGTGAGTGTTAGGGTTAGGCTTAGGGTTAGGGTAGGGTGAGAGTAAGGTTTAGGGTGAGGGTTAGCTTTAGGCTGAGGGTGAGGTTGAGGGTGTGGGTTAGGGTTAGGTTTATGGTTAGCGTGAGTGTAAGGGATAGTGTTAAGGTTAGGATGCGGGTTAGGGTGAGGTGTGGGATTAGGGTTAGTGTGAGGTGAGGGTAAGGGTTAGGGTTTTGGTGAGGGGTAGGCTTAGGGTTAGGGTGAGTGTAAGGGTTAGTGTTAGGTTTAGGATGATGGTTAGGTTGAGGGGTAGGGTTAGGGTTAGTGTGAGGTTTAGGGTTAGTGTGAGGGTTAGGGTTAGGATTAGGGTTACTGTGAGGGTAAGTGTAACGGCGAGGGTTAGGATGAGGGTGAGGGTTAGGGTGAGGTTTATGGTTATGGTGAGGGGGATGGTGAGGGTTAGGGTTAGGGTTATCTTAGGGTAGGGTGAGGGTTAGGGTTAGGGTAGGATGAGGTTTATGCTGAGGGTTAGTGTTAGGCTGAGGGGGAGGGTTAGTGTGAGGGTTTGGTTTAGGGTTAAGGATAGGGTTAGGGTTAGGGAAGGGTGAGGGTAAGGGTTAGTGTGAGGGTTAGTGTTAGGCTGAGGTTGAGGGTTAGGGTGAGTTTTAGGGTTAGGTTTAGGTTTAGCGTGAGTGTTAGGTTTAGGGTTAGGGTTATGATGAGGGTTATTGTGAGGGGTAGGTTTAGCTTTTGGTTGAGTGTGAGGGTGAGGGTGAGTTTTAGGGTAAGAGTGAGGGTTAGGTTTAGGTTTAGGGTGAGGGTGAAGGTTAGTGTTAGGTTTAGGATTTGGGTTAGGGTGAAGGATAGTGTAAGGGATAGTGTGAGGGATAGAGTTACTGTGAGGGTTAGGGTTAGGATTAGGGTTACCGTGAGGGTAAGGGTGAGGGTTAGGGTGAGTGTGAGGGTTAGGGTTAGGTTGAGGGTTAGGGTTACGTTGAGGGTTAGGGTGAGGATGAGGGTTAGGGTTAGGGTTAGGGTGAGAATTAGGGTGAGGGTCAGGGTTAGGGTTAGGGTGAGGGTGAGGTTTAGGGTGAGGGTTAGGGTTAGGTTTTGGGCTAGGCTGAGGGCTAGGGTGAGGGTGAGGGTGAGCGTGAGGTTGAGGGTGAGGGTTAGAGTGTCCATGAGGTTTAGGGTAGATTGAGGGTTAGGGTTAGGGTTAGGGTCAGTGTGAGGATTAGGGTGAGGGTTAGGGTTAGGGTTAGGGTGAGGGTGAGGGTTAGGGTGAGGGTATGTTTAGTGTGAGGGTTAGGTTTAGGATTAGGGTTAAGTTGAGGGTAAGGGTTAAGTTGAGGTTTAGGATGAGGGTGAGGGTTAGGGTGAGGGTTAGGATGAGGGTGAGGGTTAGGGTTAGGGTTAGGATTAGGGTGAGTGTTAGGGTTAGGTTTTGGGCTAGGCTGAGGGCTAGGGTGAGGGTGAGGGTGAGCGTGAGGTTGAGGGTGAGGGTTAGAGTGTCCATGAGGTTTAGGGTAGGGTGAGGTTTAGGGTTAGAGTTAGGGTCAGGGTGACGATTAGGGTGAGCGTTAGGGTTAGGGTTAGTGTGAGGGTGAGGGTTAAGGTGAGGGTATGTTTAGTGTGAGGGTTAGGTTTAGGATTAGGGCTAGGTTGAGGGTAAGTGTTAGGGTGAGGGTTAGGATGAGAGTGAGGGTTAGGGTGAGTGTTAGGATGAGACTGAGGGTTAGGTATCAGGTGAGGGTTAGGTCGAGGATGAGATTTAGGGATAGGTTTAGGGTTAGGGTGAGGGTTAGGGTGAGGGTGAGGGTTAGGTTTAGGGTTAGGGTGAGGGTTAGGTTGAGGGTAAGGGTAAGTGTAAGGGTTAGGTTTAGGATTAGGGTTAGGTTGAGGGTAAGGGTTAGGGTGAGGGTTAGGATGAGGGTGAAGGTTAGGGTGAGGATTTGGGTTAGGGTGAGTGTTAGGGTTATGGTTTGTGTTAGGCTGAGGGCTAGGGTGAGGGTTAGGGTTAGGGTGAGGGTTAGGGTTAAGGTTTGGGTTAGGTTGATGGCTAGGGTGAGGGTGAGGGTGAGGGTGAGTTTGAGGGTGAGGGTTATGGTGTTGGTGAGGGTTAGCGTAGGGTGAGGGTTAGGGTTAGGGTTAGGGTTAGGGTCAGGTTGAGGATTAGGTTATGGTTAGGGATAGGATGAGGGTTAGGTTGAGGGGTAGGTTTAGGGTGAGGGTAAAGGTTAGGATGAGGGTGATGGTTAGGGTGAGGGTTAGGGTTAGGGTGAGGCGTAGGGTGAGGGTTAGGGTTAGGGTTAGGGTTAGGGTAGGGTGAGGGTGAGGGTGAGGTTTAAGCTTAGTGTTAGGTTTAGGGTTAGGTTGAATGTTAGGATTAGTATGAGGTTTAGGGTTAGGGTTAGGTTTAGGGTTAGGGTGAGGGTAAGGGTTAGGGTGAGGGTTAGAGTGAAGGTGAGGGTTAGGGTAAGGTTTAGGTTTAGGATTAGGGTCAGGGTGAGGGTGAGTGTTAGGGTTAGTGTGAGGGTTAGGCTGATGGGTGGGGTTAGGATTAGGGTGAGGGTGAGGGTGAGAGTTTCGGTTATGTAAGGCTTAGGTTTAGGGTTAGGGAGAGGATTAGGGTTTGCGTGAGGGTTAGGTTGAGGGTAAATGTTAGGGTTTGGGTGCGGGTTAGGGTTAGGCTGAAGCTGAGGGTGAGGGTTTTGTTTAGGTAAGGGTTAGGTTTAGGGTTAGGGTTAGGGTTAGGGTTAGGGATAGGTTGAGGTTTAGTGTGAGGGGTAGGGTTAGGGTGTGGGTGAGGGTTAGGGTTAGTGTGAGGGTTTCCGTGAAGGTGATGTTTAGGTAGAGGGTGAGGGTTATGGTTAGGGTGAGGATTAGGTTTAGGGTTATGGTTAGGATGAGGGTTAGGTTGAGTGGTAGGGATAGGGTTAGGGTGAGAGTTAGGTTTAGATTTAGAATTGGGGTGAGGGTAAGGTTTAGGGTGAGGGTTAGGATGAGGGTGAGGGTTAGGGTTAGGGTGAGCGTTAGGGTGATGTTTAAGGTTAGGGTTAGGGTTAGGGTGAGGGTTATGATTAGATTTAGGTTTATTGTGAGGGTTCGGTTTAGGGATAGGGTGAGGGTGAGCTTTAGGTTTAGGGTTAGGGGTTAAGCTTAGGCTTAGGGTGAGAGTGAGGTTTGGTGTGAGGGTTAGGGTTATTGTTAGGGTTAGGGTTTGGTTGAGTGTTAGGGTGAGGGTGAGGGTTAGGGTTAGGGTTAGGGTTAGGGAAGGGTGAGGGTAAGGTTTAGGGTGAGGTTTAGTGTTAGGCTGAGGGTGAGGGTGAGGGTGAGGTTTAGGGTTAGGTTTAGGATTAGTGTGAGAGTTAGGGTTAGGGTTAGGGTTAGGATGAGCGTTACGATGAGGGGTAGGGTGAGGGTTAGTTTAAGGTTGAGGGTGAGGGTTAGGTTGTCAGTGAGGGTTAGAGTAGTGTGAGTGTAAGGGCGAGGTGAGATTAGGGTGAGGCTGAAGGTTAGTGTTATGGTTACGGTTAGGGATAGGGTCAGGTTGAGGATTAGGGTAACGGTTAGGATGAGGGTTAGGGTTAGGGGTAGGCTTAGGGTTAGGGTTAGGGTGAGGGTAAGGGTTAGGGTGAAGTTGAGGGTTAGGGTTAGGGTTAGGTTTAGGGTGAGGGTAATTATTAAGGTGAGGGTTAGGATGATTGTGAGGTCTAGGGTTAGGGTGATATTTAAGTTTAAGTTTAGGGTTAGGGTTAGGGTTAGGGTTAGGTTTAGGGTGAGGGTGATGGTGACGGTAAGGGTTAGGGTGAGGGTGAGGGTTAGGTTTAGGGTTAGGGTGAGTGTGAGGGTTAGGTTTAGTTTTAGGGTTAGGGTTAGGCTAAGGGTGACGGTGAGCGTTAGGGTGAGGGTTTGGGTTAGGGTTAGGGTTAGGGTTAGGCTGAGGGTGAGGGTTAGGTTGAGGGTTAGGGTTAGTGTTAGGGATAGGTTCTGGGTGAGTGTTAGGGTGAGGGTGAGGGTGAGGGTTAGTGTTAGGGTAAGGAAGGGTGAACGTAATGGTTAGGGTGAGGGTTAGTGTTAGGCTGAGGGTAAGGGTGAGGTTGAGGGTTAGGGTTAGGGTTAGTGTGAGCCTTAGTGTTAGTGTGAGGGTTAGGGTTAGGGTTAAGCTTACGGTTACCGTGAGGGTAAGGGTAAGGGTGAGGGTTAGGATGAGGGTGAGGTTTAGGGGTAGGGTTAGGGTGAGGGTGAGTGTTAGGGTGTGGATGAGGGTTAGTGTTAGGGTTAGAGTGAGGGTTAGGGTGAGGGTTAGGGTTAGGGTGAGGGTTAGGGTGAGGGTGAGGATTAGGTTTAGGCTAAGGATTATGGTGAGGTGTAGGGTGAGGGTTAAGCTTAGGGTTTTGGTTAGTGTAGGGTGAGGGTGAGGTTTAGGGTTAGGGTTTGGGTTCGGGTGAGTGTGAGGGTGTTTTAGGGATAGGTTTAGGGTTAGGGTGAGGTTGAGTGTTAGGTTTAGGATTAGTGTTAGGTTTAGGCTTAGGCTTAGGTTTAGGGTGAGGGTGAGGGTTAGAGTTAGCATGAGGGTTAGGGTTAGGTTTAGGGTGCTGTTTAGGGTTAGGGTGATGTTTAGTGTGAGGGTGAGGATTAGGGTGAGGGTGAGGGTTCGGGTGAGGGTTAGGATGTGGGTGAGGGTTAGAGTTAGGGTTAGTGTTAGGGTGAGGGTGAGTGTTAGGTTTAGGTTTAGGGTTGGTGTTAGGGTTATGGTTTGGGTGAGTGTTAGTGTTAGGCTTAGGGTTAGGGTATGGTGAGAGTAAGGTTTAGGGCGAGGGTTAGGTTTAGACTGAGGGTGAGGTTGAGGGTGTGGGTTAGGGTTAGGTTTACGGTAAGTGTGAGTGTAAGGGTTAGTGTTAGAGTTAGGATGAGTGTTAGGGTGAGGTGTGGGATTAGGGTTAGTGGGAGGGTGAGGGTGAGGGTTAGGGTGAGGGTGAGGGGGAGGCTTAGGGTTAGGGTGATTGTTAGGGTTAGTGTTAGGTTTAGGATGATGGTTAGGGTGAGGGGTAGGGTTAGGGTTAGTCTGAGGGGTAGGGTTAGTGTGAGGGTTAGGGTTAGGGTTAGGGTTACTCTGAGGGTAAGTGTAACGGCGAGGGTTAGGATGAGGGTGAGGGTTAGGTTTAGGGTTAGGGTTATGGTGAGGGGTATGGTGAGCGTTAGGGTTAGGTTTATCTTAGGGTAGGGTGAGGGTTAGGGTTAGGCTTAAGGTTAGTGTTAGGGTGAGGGTTAGGTTTAGTTTTAGGGTTAGGGTTTGTTTGAGTGTTAGTGTGAGGGTTTAGGTTAAGGTTAGGGTTAGGGTGAGGCAGAGGGTTAGGGTGAGGGTTAGGATTATTGTTAGGGATAGGTTTTGGGTGAGTGTTAGGTTGAGGGTGAGGATGAGTGTTAGTGTTAGGCTGAGGGTTAGGGTGAGGGTGAGTTTTAGGGTTAGTTTTACGTTTAGCGTGAGTGTTAGGGTTAGGGTTAGGGTTATGATGAGGGTTATGTTGAGGGGTAGGTTTAGCTTTTGGTTGAGTGTGAGGGTGAGTTTTAGGGTAAGAGTGAAGGTTAGGTTTAGGGTTAGGGTGAGAGTGAAGGTTAGGTTTAGGTTTAGGATGAGGGTTAGTGTGAGGGGCAGGGTTAAGGATAGTGTGAGGTTTAGGGTTAGTGTGAGGGTTAGGTTTAGGATTAGGGTTACCATGAGGGTAAGGTAAGGGTGAGGGTTAGGATGAGGGTGAGGGTTAGGGTTAGGTTGAGGGTTAGGGTTAGGGTGAGTGTTAGGGTGAGGATGAGGGTTAGCTTTAGGGTTAGGTTTCGGGTGAGAGGGTGAGGGTTAGGGTAAAGGTTAGGGTTAGGGTGAGAGTTAGGGTGAAGGCTAGCGTTAGGATTAGGGTGAGGGTGAGGGTTAGGTTGAGGGTAAGGGTTAGGGTGAGGGTTAGGATGAGGGTGAGGGTCATGGTGAGGGTAAGTGTAAGGGTGGGGGTTAGGATGAGGTTGAGGGTTAGGGTTGGGTTGAGGATTAAATTTAGGATGAGGGTTAGTGTGAGGATGAGTGTTAGGTTTAGGGTTAGGGTTAGGGTGAGAGTTAGGGTGAGGGTTAGGGTTAGGGTTAGGGTGAGGGTGAGGGTTAGGGTGACTGTAAGGGTTAGTGTGAGGGTCAGGTTTAGGATTAGGGTTAGGTTGAGGGTAAGGGTTAGGGTGAGGGTTAGGTTGAGGGTGAGGGTTAGGGTGAGGGTTAGATTTAGGCTGAGAATTAGTGTTAGGTTTAGGGTGAGGGTGAGGGTTAGTGTTAGGGTTAGTGTAAAGGTTAGGGTGAGGATGACGGTGAGGTTTAGGTTGAAGGTTAGGGGGACGGTTAGTGTTAGGTTTAGGGTTAGGGTGAGGGTTAGGATTAGGCTGAGGGTGAGTGTGAAGGTGAGTGTGAGGATTAGTGTTAGGGTTAGAGTGAGGGTTAGGTTTATTTTGAGGGTTAGGGTGAGGATGAGGGTAAGGTTTAGCTTGAGGGTTAGGGTGAAGGTGAGAGTTAGAGTGAGGGTTAGGGTGATGTTGAAGGTTAGGCTTAGGTTTAGGGTTTGGGTGAGGTGTAGGGTGAGGATTAGGGTTAGGATTATCTTAGGGTAGGGTGAGGGTTAGGTTCAGGCTTAAAGTTAGTGTTAGGGTGAGGGTTTGGGTTAGTGTTATGGTTAGGGTTTGGTTGAGTGTTAGTGTGAGGGTTTGGGTTAGGGTTGGGGTTAGGGTGAATCAGAGTGTTAGGGTAAGGGTGAGGGTTAGGGTTTCGGGGAGGATTTGGGTAGGGTGAGGTTTAGGCTGAGGGTTAGTGTTAGGCTGAGGGGGAGGGTTAGGGTGAGGGTTTGGGTTAGGGTTAAGGTTAGGGTTAGGGTTAGGGAAGGGTAAGGGTAAGGGTTAGGGTGAGGGTTAGTGTTAGGCTGAGGGTGAGGGTTAGGGTGAGTTTTAGGGTTAGGTTTAGGTTTAGCGCAAATGTTAGGGTTATGATGAGGGTTATGGTGAGGGGTAGGTTTAGCTTTTGGTTGAGTGTGAGGATGAGGGTGAGTTTTAGGGTAAGAGTGAGGGTTAGGTTTAGGGTTAGGGTTAGGGTGAAGGTTAGTGTTAGGTTTAGGATGAGGGTTAGGGTGAGGGTTAGGTTTAGGGATAGTGTGAGGGTTAGAGTTAGTGTGAGGGTTAGGGTTAGTGTTAGGTTTAGGGTTACTGTGAGGGTAAGGGTAAGGGCGAGGGTTAGGATGAGTGTGAGGGTTAGGGTTAGGTTGAGGGTTAGGGTTAAATTGAGGGTAAGGGTGAAGATGAGGGTTAGGGTTAGGGTTTGGGTGGGAGTTAGGGTGAGGGTTAGGGATAGAGTTAGGTGAGGGTGAGGGTTAGGGTGAGGGTAAGGGTTAGTGTGAGGGTTAGGTTTAAGATCAGGGTTAGGTTGAGGGTAATGGTTAGGGTGAGGGTTAGGATGAGGGTGATTGTTAGGGTTAGGGTGAGGGTTAGGGTTAGGTTTTGGGTTAGGCTGAGGGCTTGGGTGAGGGTGAGGGTAAGCGTGAATTTGAGGGTGAGGGTTAGAGTGTCCGTGAGGTTTAGGGTAGGGTGAGGGTTAGGGTTAGGGTTAGGGTCAGGGTGAGGATTAGGGTTACAGTTAGGGTTAGGATGAGGGTTATGTTGAGGGGTAGGGTTAGCTTTAGGTTTACGTTAGCGTGAGGTTAAGGGTTAGGGTGGGGCTGAGTTTTAGGGTTAGGTTTAGGGTTAATGTGAGGGTAATTGTTAGGGTGAGGGTTAGGATGATGGGGAGGGTTAGGTTTAGGGTGAGGGTTAGGGTGAGGGTTTGGGTGAGGTTGAGGGTTAGGGCGAGGGTAAGGGTTAGTGATAGGGTTAGGTTGTGGGTTAGACTGACGGCTAGGGTAAGTGTGAGGGTTAGGGTGAGGTTGAGTGTGAGGGAGAGGGTTAGGGTTAGTGTGAGGTTTAGGTTTAGGATTAGAGTTAGGGTGAGGGTTAGGCTTAGGGTGAGGGTTAGGTTGATGTTTAAGGTTAGGGTTAGGGTTAGGTTTTGGGTGAGGTTGAGGGTGAGGGTTAGGTTTAGGGTTAGGTTTAGAGATAGGGTGAGGGTGAGCGTTAAGTCTAGGATTAGTGTTAGGGTTATGGTTTGGCCTTGGGTTTGGGTGAGGGGTAGGGTTAAGGTTTGGGTTAGGGTTATGGTTAAGGTGAGTGTGAGGGTTAGGGTGAGTGTTAGGGTAAGTGTTAGGGTTAGGGTTTGGGTGAGTTTTAGGGTGAGGGTGAGGGTTAGGGATAAAGTTAGGTTTAGGGAAGGGTGAGGGTAAGGGTTAGGGTGAGGGTTAGTTTTAGGGTGAGGGTGAGGGTGAGGGTTAGGTGTAGGGTTAGGTTTAGGTTTAGTGTGAGTGTTAGGGTTAGGGTTAGGGTTATTATGAGGGTTAGGGTAAGGGGTAGGGTTAGGGTTAGGTTGAGGTTGAGGGTGAGGTTGAGTTATAGGGTAAGTGTGAGGGTTAGGTTTAGGGTTAGGGTGAGGGTGAAGGTTAGGTTTAGGTTTAGGATGAGGGTTAGGGTGAGGGGTAGGGTTAGGGATAGTGTGAGGGTTAGGGTTAGTGTGAGGGTTAGGGTTAGGGTTACCCTGAGGGTAAGGGTAAGGGTGAGGGTTAGGATGAGTGTGAGGATTAGGGTTAGGGTTAGGGTTATTATGAGGGTTAGGGTAAGAGGTAGGGTTAGGGTTAGGTTGAGGTTGAGGGTGAGGTTGAGTTATAGGGTAACTGTGAGTGTTAGGTTTAGGGTTAGGGTGAGGGTGAAGGTTAGGTTTAGGTTTAGGATGAGGGTTAGGGTGAGGGGTAGGGTTAGGGATAGTGTGAGGGTTAGGGTTAGTGTGAGGGTTAGGGTTAGGGTTACCCTGAGGGTAAGGGTAAGGGTGAGGGTTAGGATGAGTGTGAGGGTTAGGGTTAGGGTGAGGGTTAGGTTGAGGATGAGTGTTAGGGATAGGTTTAGGGTTAGGGTGAGGGTGAGGGTTAGGTTTAGGATTAGGGTTAGGTTGAGAGTAAGGGTTAGGGTGAGTTTTAGGATGAGGGTGAGGATTAGGGTGAGTATTAGGGTTAGGGTGAGGGTTAGGGTTAAGATTTGGGATAGGCTGAGGGCTTGGGTGAGGTTGAGGGTGAGGGTGAGGTTGAGGGTGAGGGTTAGGGTGTTGGTGAGGGTTATAGTAGGGTGAGGGTTAGGGTTAGGTTTAGGGATAGGGTCAGGTTGAGGATTAGTTTTAGGGTTAGGGTTAGGATGAGGGTTAGGTTGAGGAGTAGGTTTAGGGTTAGGGTTAGAGTTAAGGTGAGGGTAAGGGTTAGGGTGAGGGTGATGGTTAGTGTGAGGGTTAGGGTTAGGGTGAGGCGTAGGGTGAGGGTTAGGGTTAGGGTTATGGCTAGGGTAGGGTGAGGGTTAGGGTGAGGTTTAAGCTTAGTGTTAGGTTTAGCCTTAGGTTGAATGTTAGGATTAGTGTGAGGTTTAGGGTTAGGGTTAGGTTTAGGGTTAGGGTTAGGTTTAGGGTTAGGGTGAGGGTAAGAGTTAGGGTGAGGGTTAGAGTGAGGGTGAGGGTTAGGGTAAAGTTTAGGTTTAGGATTAGGGTCAGGGTGAGGGTGAGTGTTAGGGGTAGTGTCAGGGGTAGGCTGAGGGGTAGGGTTAGGATTAGGGTGAGGGTGAGGGTGAGAGTTTCGGTTATGTAAGGCTTAGGTTTAGGGTTTGGGAGAGGATTAGGGTTTGGGTCAGGGTTAAGTTGAGGGTAAATGTTAAGGTTTGGGTGCGGGTTAAGGTTAGGGTGAAGCTGAGTGTGAGGGGTTTGTTTAGGTAAGGGTTAGGGTTAGGGTTAGGTTTAGGGATAGGTTGAGGTTTAGTGTGAGGGGTAGGGTTAGGGTTAGGGTGAGGGTTAGGGTTAGTGTGAGGGTTACCGTGAAGGTGAGGGTTAGGATGAGGGTGAGGTTTAGGGTTAAGTTGAGGATTAGGTTTAGGGTTATGGTTAGGAAGAGGGTTAGGTTGAGTGGTATGATTAGGGTTAGGGTGAGAGTTAGGTTTAGGGTTAAATTTAGGTTGAGGGACAGGGTGAGGGGTAGGGTTACGGTTAGTGTGAGCCTTAGTGTTAGTGTGAACGTTAGGGTTAGGTTAAGGGTTAGGGTTACCGTGAGGGTAAGGGTAAGCGTGAAGGTTAGGATGAGGGTGAGGGTTAGGGATAGGGTTAGGGTAAGGGTGAGTGTTAGGGTGAGGATGAGGGTTAGGGTTAGGGTTAGGGTTAGGGTGAGGGTTAGGGTGAAGGTTAGGGTTAGGTTGAGAGGGAGGATTAGGTTTAGGTTGGGTTATGGTGAGGGGTAAGGTGAGGGTTACGGTTAGGGTTTTAGTTAGGGAAGGGTGAGGGTGAGGGTTAGGGTTAGGGTTAGGATGAGTGTGAGGGTGTTTCAGGGATAGGTTTAGGGTTAGGGTGAGGGAGATTGTTAGGTTTAGGATTAGTGTTAGGCTTAGGCTTAGGCTTAGGGTTAGGATGAGGGTGAAGGTTAGAGTTAGCGTGATGGTTAGGGTTAGGGTTAGGGTGATGTTCAGTGTGAAGGAGAGGTTTAGGGTGAGGATGAGGGTTCGTGTGAGGGTGAGGGTAAGGGTGTGGGTGAGGATTAGGGTTAGGGTTAGGGTTTGGACGAGTGTTAGGGCTAGGGTTAGAGTTAGGGTTAGGGTAGGTTGAGGGTAAGGTTTAGGGTGAGGATTAGGGTTAGGCTGAGGGTGAGGGTTAGGGTTAGGGTTAAGGTGAGTGTGAGGGTGTTTTATGGATAGGTTTAGGGTTAGCGTGAGGGTGAGGGTTAGGGTGAGGGTTAGGGTTAGGGTTAGGGTTAGGGTGAGGGTTAGGGTTATGATGAGGGTGAGTGTTAGGTTTAGGATTAGTGTTAGGGTTAGGCTCATCCTCATCCTAACACTCACCCTCACCCTAACCCTATCCCTAAACCTCACCCTCATCCTAACACTCACCCTTACCCTTACCCTCAAGGTAACCCTAAACCTAACCCTAACACTAACCCTCACACTAACACTAAGGCTCACCCTAACCCTAACCCTATCCCTCACCCTAATCCTCAATCTAAACCTAACCCTAACCCTAACCCTCACCCTCACCCTCAGCCTAACCCTAACCCAAACCCTCAAACTTCCCCTCACCCTCACGCTAAGCCTAACCCTAACCCTAACACTAATATTAAACCTAACACTCACCCTCACCCTACCCCTAAACCTAACCCCCACCCTAACCCTAATCCTAATCCTCACTGTCACCCTAAACCTCACCCTCACCCTCACCCTCAGCCTAACACTAACCCTCACCCTAACCCTTACCCTCACCCTTCCCTAACCCTAAACCTAACCGTAACCTTCACCCTCACCCTAACACTCACCCAAACCCTAACCCTAACATTATCCCTAACCCTCACCCTAACCCTCACCCTCACCCTAACCCTAACCATAACCCAAACACTCAACCTACCTCTCACCCTCACCCTAAGCCTAACCCTAACCCTAGCACTAAACCTAAACCTAATGCTCGCCCTCACCCTATCCCTAAACCTAACCCTCACCCTAACCCTAAACCTAACCCTCACCTTCACCCTCACCCTAACCATAACCATAACCTAAACCTAAACCTAACCCTAAACCTCACCCTCACCCTAACCCTTACCCTCACCCTAACCCACATCCTAACCATAACCCTAACCCTAATCCTCACCCTAACCCTAACTCTCACCCATACCCTAAACCTAAGCCTAACCCTCAACCTCACCCTAACCCTCACCCTAACCCTAGTCCTCACCCTAAACCTAACCCTAAACTTCACATTAATGCTCACCCTCAACCTAAACCGTACCCTCACCCTAACCCTCACCTTGACCCTAACCCTAACCAAACCCCTATCGTTAACCTTAAACGTCACCCTAACCCTCACCCTAACACTAACCCTCACCCTCATCCTAACCCTCACCCTAACAATTACCCTCAACCTAACCCTAAATCTAACCCTAACCCTCAGCGTCACCCTAACCCTTACCCTCACCTAATCCTCACCCTAAACCTACCCCTCACCCTAACCCTAACAGTAACCCTAATCCTCAACCTGACCTTATCCCTAAACCTAACCCTAACCCTAACCCTAACACTAACCCTAAACCTCACCCTCACCCTAACCCTCACTGTCACCCTAAACCTCACCCTACCCTAACCCTCACCGACACCCTAACCCTCACCCTCTTCCTCACCCTCACCCTCATCCTAGCCCTCAGCCTAACCCAAACATTAACGCTAATCCCCACCCTAACCCTAACGCTCAAACTAACCCTCACCCTCATCCTAACCCTCACCCTAACCCTTACACTCAACCTAAGCCTAATCCTAAACCTAACCCTCACACTAAGCCTTACCCTCAGCCTAATCCTCACCCTCACCCTAATCCTAACCCTAACACTCACCCTAACCCTCACCTTAACCCTAAACCTAACCCAAAACCTCATCCTCACCCTAACCCTCACCCTAACACTAACACTCACCCTAACCATAAACCTCACCCTCATCCTAACCCTCAACCTTACCCTTACCCTCACGGTAACCTAACCCTAAACCTAACCCTAACTTTCACACTAACCCTAACCCTCACACTATCCCTAACCCTACCCCTCACCCTAACCCTCATCCTAAACCTAACCCTAACCTTCACCCTCACCCTAACCCTAAACCTCACCCTCACACTTACCCTAAACCTCACCTTCACCCTCACACTCAACCTAACCCTGAACCTAACCCTCACCCTAACCCTCATCATAACCCTAACCCTAACCCTAACACTCAAACTAAACTTATACCTAACCCTAAACCGCACACTCACCCTTACCTTCAGCCTAACACTAACCCTCATCCTAACCCTTACCCTCACCCTCACCCTAACACTCACCCAAACCCTAACCCTAACACTAAACCTAAACCTCACCGTAACCCTCACCCTCACCCTAACCCTAACCCTAACCAAAACCCTCACCCTACACCTCACCCTCACTCTAAGCCTAACCCCAACCCTAACACTAACCCTAACTCTAACCCTAACCCTAACCCTCACACTAACCCTAACCCTAAACCTAACCTTAAACACCACCATAACCCTCACCCTCACCCTAACCCTAACACTGACCCTCATCATAACCCTCACCCTAACTCTTACCCTCACCCTAACCCTAATCCTATCCCTAACTCTAACCCTCACACTAACCCTAACCCTCACCCTAACCCTAACACTACCCCTCACGCTAACCCTCAACCTATACCTAAACCTAACCATAACCATAACCCTAATCCTAACCCTCACCTAAACAAAACCCTCACCCTCAGCTTCACTCTAACCCTAACCCTCACCCAAACCCTAACACTTACCCTCACCCCAAACCTAATCTTCTCTCTAACCCTAAACCTAACCCTCACGTAAAGGAAACACTAACCCACACCCTCACCCTAAAAATAACCCTACTCCTCAGCCTAACCCTCACACTAACCATAACCCTCACCCTCACCCTGACCCTAATCCTAAACCTAAACCTTACCCTAACCCTCACCCTCACTCTAACACTCACCCTTACCCTTACCCTCACCCTAACCCTAAACCAAATCCTAACCCTAACCCTCACACTAACCCTAACACTCACCCTAACCCTAACCCTATCAGTACCGTTAAACCTCACCCTAACCCTCACCCTACCCCTCACCTTAACCCTAACCCTAACCCTAACCCTCACCCTCATCCTAACCCTCACCATTACACTTACCCTGAACAGTAACCGTAAACTGAACCCTAACCCTCACACTAACCCTACCCTTCAAATTAACCCTAACCCTCCCCCTCGCCCTAACCCTTTTTCTAAACCTAACACTAACGCTAATCCTCACCCTAATCCTAAGCCTAACCCTCACCCTAACCCTAACCCTCACCCTCACTCTTACCCTAATCCTAACCCTAATCCTACCCCTCACCCTAACCCTAACCCTTACACTCACCCTAACCCTAAACTTAATCCTAACCCTCAGCCTCACCCTCACCCTCAGCCTAACCCTAACCCTCACCCTACACCTTACCCTCACCCTACCCTAAACCTAACCCTAACCCTAACACTCACCCAAAACCTAGCCCTAAAACTAACCCTAAACCTAACCCTAAACCTCACCCTCAACCTAACACTCACCCTAACTCTTACCCTAAAACTAATCCTCAAACTCAACTTTACCCTAACCCTCACACTAACCCTAAACCTCACCCGCACCCTAACCCGAACCCTCACCCTCACCCTAAAACTCACCCTCACACTAAACATCACACTAAACCGACCCGCACCCTAACCTGAAACCTAACCCTCACCCTAACCCTAATCCTCACCCTCACCCTAACACAAAGCCTAACCCTAAAACTCACCCTCACACTCACCCTAACCCTAACCCTAACCCTCACCTTCACCCTAACCCTAACCAAAACCCTAACCCTAACCCTGACCCTACCCCTCACCCTAACCCTTAACCTAACCCTAACCCTCACCTTCACACTAACCCTAAATCTAACCCTAACCCTCACCCTAACCCTAACCCTCAACCTAACCCTAACCCTAACCCTCAACCTCACCCTAACACTCACCCTCACCCTAACCCTATCCCTAACCCTCACCCTCATCCTAACCCTCACCCTTACCCTTACCCTCACGGTAAACCTAACGCTAACCCTAACGCTCAACCTAAACCTAACCCTAACCCCAACCCTCAACCTAACCCTAACCCTCACCCTTACCCTCACCCTCACCCTCACCCTCACCCTCACCCTAAACCTACCCCTCACCCTAACACTAAAACTATACCTAACCATAACCCTAAGCCTCACCCTCACACTCAGCCTGACCCTAAACCAAAACCTAATCCTAACCCTAAGCCACACCCTCACCCGCACCCTAACCCTAACCACAACACTAAGCCTCAACCTCACCCTAACCCTAAACCTAAACCTAATCCTCACCCTAACCCTAACCCTCACCCTAAACCTAACCATAACCCTCACGCTAACCCTAACCCTAACCCTAACCCTTACCCTAAACCTAACCCTAATATTAACCCAAACCCTCACCCTAAACCTAACCCTAAACTTAACCCTAACCATCACCCTAACCCTCACCCTAACCCTAACCCTAACCCTAACCCTTCCCCTCACCCTAACCCTCAAACTAACCCTTACCCTCATCCTCAAACTAACCCTCACAATAAACCTAACCCTCACATTAACCCTAACACTAACCCTAACCCTCACACTTACCCTCACCCTCACCTTAAACCTCAGCCTCAGCCTAAACCTCACCCGAACCCTAAACCGAACCCTGTCCCTCACCCTCACACTGACCCTCACCTTAATCCTCAGCCTCAGCCTCAACCTCACCTTAACCCTAACCCTAACCCTCACACTAACCGTAACCCTGACCCTAACACTAACCCTAAGCCAGACCCTAACCCTCACCCTCACCCTCACCCTAACCCTCATCCTCACCCTAGCCCTCACCCTAACCATAGCCCTAACCCTAACCCTCACCCTAACTCTAACCCTCACCCTAACCCTCACCCTCATCCTAACCCTCACCCTAACCCTTACCCTCACCCTAACCCTAACCCTCACAGTAACTCTAACCCTCAGCCTAACACTAACCCTAACCCTCACTTTAACCCTCATCCTAACACTAAGGCTAATTCTAACACTCACCCTAACCCTAACCCTAACCCTAATACTCAACCTAACCCTCAACCTAACCCTAAACCTAACCCTAACCCTAGATTGAGGGTGAGGTTTAGAGTGAGGGTGAAGTTTCGCGTGAGGGTGAGGGTTAGGGTGTGTGTTAGGTTGAGGGTGAAGGTTAGGGTTAGGTTTAGTGTTAGTGTTAGGGTTAGAGTTTGGGTGAGTGTTAATGTTAGGGTTAGGGTGAGGATGAGGGTAAGTTTTAGGTTGAGAGTTAGGGGGAGGGGGAGGGTTAGGGTGAGGGTTAGTGTTAGGGTAAGGGTTATGGTTAGACTGAGGGTGAGCGTGAGGGTGAGGTTGAGGGTTAGTGTTAAGGTTAGGGTTAGGGTTAGGTTTATTGTGAGGGTTAGGGTGAGGATGAGGGTAAGGATTAGGATGAGGGTTATGGTGAGGGGGAGGATTAGGGTTAGGGTTTGGGTTAGGGTTAGGCTGAGGGTGAGGGTGAAGGTTAGGGTTAGCGTGAGGGTTAGGGTTAGGGTTAAGTTTAGGTTGAGGGTTAGGGCGAGGGCTAGGTTTAGTGTTAGGGTGAGGGATAGGGTGAGGGTTAGGGTTAGGGTGAGGGTTAGGGTTAGGGTTAGGTTTAGGTTGAGGGTTAGGGTTAGGGTTAGGGTTAGGGTGAGAGTTAGGGTGAGGGGTATAGTTAGGCTTAGGTTTAGGGTTAGAATTAGGTTGAGTGTGAGGGTTAGGAATAGGGTTAGGATTAGTGTTAGAGTTAGGGTTAGGCTGAGGGTCAAGGTGAGTTTTAGGGTTAGGTTTAGGATGAGTGTAAGGGTTAGGCTTAGGTTTAGGATGAATGTTCAGGTGAGGGGTAGGGTTAGGGTTAGGGTGAGGGTTAGGGTTAGGATGAGGGTAAGGTTTAGGTTATGGGTTAGGATGAGGGTGAGGTTTAGGGTGAGGGTTAGGGTAAGGGTGAGTGTTAAGTTTAGAGTTAGGATTAGGGTGAGGGCTAGGGTGATGGTGAGGGTTAGCATGAGGGTGAGGGTGAGGGTGAGAGTTAGGGTGTGGGTTAGGGTCAGGGGTAGGGTTAGGGTGAGGGTTAGCATTAGGGTTAGGGTGAGGTTGAGTTTGAGGGTGAGGGTTAGGGTTAGGGTTGGGGTTAGGGATAGGGTTAGGGTTTGCGTGAGGGTTGGGTTGTGGGTGAGGCTTAGGGTAAATGTGAGGGTTAGGTTGACGGGGAGGGTTAAGGTTAGGGTTAGGGTTATGGTTAGGGTTCGTACTATTGTTAGGGTGTGGGTTAGGGTGAGGGGTATAGTTAGGGTTAAGGTGAGGGTTAGGATTAGTGTGAGGGTGAGGGTGAGGCTTTGGTTTAGGATTAGGGTTTGGGTTAGGGTTACGCTGAGGGTGAGGGTGAGGGTTAGGGTTAGCCTGAGGGTTAGGGTTAGGGTTAGGTTTAGGTTGAGGGTTAGGGTGAGGGCTAGGTTTAGTGTTTGGATGAGGGTGAGGGTGAGGGTGAGCGTTAGGATTTGGGTTAGGTTTAGTTTGAGGGTAAGGGTGAGGGGTAGTGTTAGGGTTAGTGTGAGCCTTAGTGTTAGTTTGAGGGTTAGGGTTAGTGTTAGGGTTAGGGTGAGGGGTAGGGTGAGGGTTAGGGTTAGGGTTATGGTTAAGGTAGGGTGAGGATTAGGGTTAGGCTTAAGGTTAGTGTTAGGGTGAGGGTTAGGGTTAGTGTTAGGGTTAGGGTTTGTTTGAGTGTTAGGGTGAGGGTTTGGGTTAGGGTTAGGGTTAGGGTGAGGGTGAGGGTGATGGTGAGTTAGGGTGAGGGTTAGGGTTAGTGTTAGGGTTAGGGTTTGGGTTAGGCTGATGGCTAGGATGAGAGTGAGGGTTAGGGTGATGGTGAGGGTGAGGGTGAGGGTTAGGGTGTCTGTGAGGGTTAGGGTAGGTTGAGGGTTAGGGTGAGGGTTAGTGTTAGGCTGGGGGTGAGGGTGAGGTTTAAGGTTAGGTTTAGGATTAGTGTGGGTGTTAAGGTTAGGGTTAGGTTTAGTATGAGGTTCAGGTTGAGGGGTAGGGGTAAGGTTAGGTTGATGGTGAGGGTGAGGGTGAGGTTTAGGGTTAGGGTGAGGGTTTTGTTTAGGGTTAGGGTGAGGGTGAGGGTGAGGGTGAGGTTTAGGTTGAGGGTTAGGGTGAAGGATAGGGTTAGGGTTAGTGTGAGGGTTAGGCTTAGTGTGAGGTTTAGGGTTAGGGCTATGGTTAGGGTGAGGGTTAGGTTTAGGGTTAGTGTTAGGCTGAGGGCTAGGGTGAGGATGAGGGTTAGGGTGAGGTTGAGGGTGAGGTTGAGGGTTAGGGTTTCAGTGAGGGTTAGTGTAGGGTGAGGGTTAGGGTGACGGTGAGGGTTAGTGTGAGGGTTAGGGTGAGGTTTAGGGTTAGGTTGAGGGTAGGGGGGGTTAGGGTTAGGGTTATGGTTAGAGTAGGGTGAGGGTTAGGGTGAGGTTTAAGGTTAGTATTAGGGTTAGGGTTAGGCTGAGGGTTAGGTTGAGGTTAAGGTTTAGGTTTAGGGTTAGGTTTAGGCTTAGAGTGAGGGTAAGGTTTAGGGTAAAGTTTAGAATGAGGGTGAGGGTTAGAGTTAGTGTGAGGGTTAGGCTGAGGGGTAGGGTTAGGGTGAGGGTGAGGGTGGGGGTTAATGTTAGGGTGAGGATTGCGGTGAGGGTTAGGTTTCGGCTTAGGGTGAGGATGAGTTTTAGGGTGAGAGTTAGAGTTAGGGTTAGGGTGAGTGGGAGGGTTAGGGTTAGGGTGAGGGTTAGTGTAAGGATGAGGGTAAGGTTTAGGTTGAGGGCTAGGATGAGTGGGAGTTTTAGGGTTAGGGTTAGGTTTAGGGTGAGGGTTAGGGTTAGGCTGAGGGTGAGCATTAGGGTGAGGGTTAGTGTTAGGGTTATGGTGAGGGTTATGTTTATTGTGAGGGTTAGGGTGAGGATGAGGGTAAGGATTAGGTTGAGGGTTAGGGTGAGGGTGAGGTTTAGGGTTAGGGTGAGGGTTAGGGTGAGGGTTAGGGTTAAGTTTAGGGTTAGGTTTAGGTTAAGGGTTAGGGTTAATGTTAGGGTTAGGTTTAGAGTAAGGGTTAGGGTTAGGGTTAATATTAGGGTTAGGTTTAGGTTTACATTTAGGTTTAGGGTTAGGGTTAGGGTTAGGATGAGGGTTAGGGTTAGGTTTAGGGTTAGGGTGAGGGTGAGGGTGAGGGTGAGGGTTAGGGTGAGGGTTAGGGTTAGGGTGAGGGTAATGGTTAGGGTTAGGTTTAGGTTGAGGGTAAGGGTGAGGGGTAGAGTTAGGGTTAGTGTGAGACTTAGTGTTAGTGTGAGGGTTAGGGTTAGGGTTAGGGTTAGGAATACCGTGAGGGTAAGGGTAAGTGTGAGGGTTAGGATGAGGGTGAGGGTTAGGGATAGGGTTAGGGTGAGGGTTAGGGTTAGGGTTAGTGTGAGAGTTAGGCTTAATGTGAGGTTTAGGGTTAGGGTTACCCTCAGGGCTATGGTGAGGGTGAGGGTTAGGGTGAGGGTGAGGGTGAGGGTTAGGGTGTCGGTGAGGATTAGTGTAGGGTGAGTGTTAGGGTGATGGTGAGGGTTAGTGTGACGGTGAGGGTTAGGGTTAGGGTTAGGGTGAGGATTAGGTTTAGGTTTAGGGGGAAGGGGAGGGTTTGGTTTAGGATTAGTGTTAGGTTTAGGGTTAGGCTTAGGGTGAGGGTGAGGGGTAGGGTGAGGTTTTGGTTTAGTTTTAGGGTTAGGGTGAGTGTGAGGGTTAGGGTGAGGGTTAGGGTTAGGGTGAGGGGTAGGGTGAGGCTTAGGGTTAGGGTTATGGTTATGGTAGGGTGAGGGTTAGGGTGAGGTTTAAGGTTAGTGTCAGGGTTAGTGTTAGGCTGAGGTTTAGGGTTAGGTTGAGGTTTAGGTTTAGGGTTAATTTTAGGCTTAGGGTGAAGGTAAGGGTTAGGGTGAGGGTTAGAGTGATGGTTAGGGTTAGAGTTAGTGTGAGGGTTAGGCTGAGGGTTAGGGTTAGGGTTCGGGTGAGGGTGAGTGTTACGGTGAGTTTTAGGGTTAGGGTGAGTGTTAGGGAGAGGGTTAGGTTTAGGGTTAGGGTGAGGGTGGGGGTTAGGGTGAGAGTTAGAGTTAGGGATAGGGTGAGGGTCAGGCTTAGTGTTAGGGGTAGGGTGAGGGTTAGCGTGAGGATGAGGGTAAGGTTTAGGTTTAGGTTTAGGGTGAGGGGGAGGTTTAGGGTTAGGGTTAGGTTTAGGGTGAGGGTCAGGGTGAGGGTTAGGGATAGGCTGAAGGTGACCGTTAGGGTGAGGGTTAGTGTTAGGGTTATGATGAGGGTTAGGTTTATTGTGAGGGTTAGGGTGAGGATGAGGGTAAGGATTAGGTTGAGGGTTAGGGTGAGGGGGAGAGTTAGGGTTAGGGTGAGGGTTAGGGTTAAGTTAGGGTTAGGTTTAGGTTGAGGGTTAGGGTTAATGTTAGGGTTAGTTTAGGGTACGGGTTAGGGTTAGGGTTAATGTTAGGGTTAGGTTTAAGGTTACGGTTAAGTTTAGGTTTAGGGTTAGGGTTAGGGTGAGGGTTAGGGTTAATTTTAGGGTTAGGGTTAGTGTGAGGGTGAGGGTGAGTGTGAGGGTTATGCTGAGGGTTAGGTTTAGGATGAGGGTTAAGTTTAGGGTTAGGTTTAGGTTGAGGGTAAGGGTGAGGGGTAGGGTTAGGGTTCGTGTGATCGTCAGTGTTAGTGTGAGTGTTAGGGTTAGGGTTAATGTTAGGGTTACCGTGAGGGTAAGGGTAAGGGTGAGGGTTAGGATGAGGGTGAGGGTTAGGGATAGGGTTAGGGTGAGGGTGAGTGTTAGGGTCAGGATGAGGTTTAAGGTTAGGGTCAGGGTGAGGGTTAGGTTTAGGGTGAAGGTTAGGTTTAGTTTTAGGGTTAGGGTGAAGGTGAGGGTAAAGGTTAGGTTAAGGGTTATGGTGAGGGGTAGGGTGAGGGTTAGGGTTAGGGTTTTGTTTAGGGTAGGGTGAGGGTGAGTGTTAGTGTTGGGTTAGGGTGAGTGTGAGGGTAATTTTAGGGATAGGTTTAGGGTTAGAGTGAGGGTGAGTGTTAGGTTTAGGATTAGTGTTAGGGTTAGGCTTAGGCTTAGGGTTAGGGTGAGGGTGAGGGTTAGGATTAGCATGAGGGTTAGGGTTAGGTTTAGGGTGTGGGTTAGAGTTAGGGTGATGTTTAGTGTGAGGGTGAGGTTTAGGGTGAGGGTGAGGGTTCGGGAGAGAGTGAGGGTTCGGTGTGAGTGAGGGTTAGGTTTAGGGTGAGTGTTAGGGTGACGGTGAGTTTGAATTTTAGGTTTAGGGTAAGGGTTAGGGTGAGTTTTAGGGTGAGGGTGAGGGTTAAGTTTATGTTTAGGGTTAGTGTTAGAGTTAGGGTGAGGGTTAGGGTTACCATGAGGGTAAGTGCAACTTTGAGGGTTAGTATGAGGGTGAGGGTTACGGTTAGGGTTAGGGTTAGGGTTAAGGTGAGGGGTAGGGTGAGGGTTAGGGTTAGGGTTATGGTTAGGATAGGGTGAGGGTTAGCGTGAGGTTTAAGGTTAGTATTAGGGTTAGGGTTAGGTTGAGTGTGAGGTTTAGGGTTAGGGTTAGGTTTAGGGTGAGGGTGAGGGTAAGGGTAAGGGTGAGGGCAAGGGTTAGGGTGAGGGTTAGGGTGAGGGTTAGGGTGAGGTTTATGTTTAGGATTAGGGTCAGGCTGAGAGTGAGGGTTAGGGTTAGTGTGAGGGTTGGGCTGAGGGTTAGGGTTAGGGTTCCGGAGAGTTTGAGGGTTAGGGTAAGGGTTAGGGTTAGATTGAGTGTTAGGGTTAGGGTTAGGATGAGGGTTAGGTTTAGTTTTAGGGTGAGGGTGAGGGATAGGATTAGGATTAGTGTTAGGGTTAGGGTTAGGCTTAGGGTGATGGTGAGGGGTAGGGTGAGGGTTTGGTTTAGGGTTAGGGTTAGGGTAAGTGTTAGGGTTTGGGTGAGGGTTAGTGTGAGGGTCAAGCTGACGGTGAGGGTTTTGTTTAGATAATGGTTAAGGTTAGGGTTTGGGTTAGGGTTAGGTTGAGGGTTAGGGTTAATGTGAGGGTTAGGGTTATGTTTAGCGTGAGGGTGAGGGTGATGTTTAGTGTTAGGTTTAGAGTTAGGGTGAGGGTGAGGGTTAGGTTTAGGATTAGTGTTAGGGTTAGGGTTAGGCTTAGGGTGAGGGTGAGGGGTAGTGTCAGAGTTTGTTTTAGGGTTAGGTTTAGTGTGAGGGTGAAGGTTAGGGTGAGGGTTAGGGTTAATGTTAGGTTTAGGGTTTGGGTGAATGTTATTGTGAGGGTGAGGGTTAGGGTTAGGGTTGGGTTTAGGGAAGGGTGAGGGTAAGGGTTAGGGTGAGGGCTGGTGTTAGGCTGAAGGTGAGGGTGAGGGTGATGTTTAGGGTTAGGTTTAGGTTAAGTGTGAGTATTAGGGTTAGGGTTAGGGTTATGATGAGGGTTAGGGTTAAGGTTAGGTTTACCCTGAGGGTAAGGGTAGGATTAGGGTTAGGTTGAGGCCTAGGGTGAGGGTGAGGGTGAGGGTGAGGATGAGGTTTAGGGTGTCAGTGAGGGTTAGGGTAGGGTGAGGTTTAGGGTGGCGGTGAGGGTTAGGGTTAGGGTTAGGGTCAGGTTAAGGATTAGGATTATGGTTAGCGTTAAGATTAGTGTTAGGTTGAGGGTTAGGGTTAGGGTTCGGGTGAGGATAAGAGTTAGGGTGAGGGTTAGGATGAGGGTGAGGTTTAGGGTTAGGATGAGGGTTAGGGTGATGTTTAAGGTTAAGGTTAGGGGTTGGGTTAGGGTTAGGGTCAGGGTGAGGGTTAGGCTGAAGGTAAGGGTTAGGTTGAAGGTGAGGATTAGGGTGAGGTTTAGGATTAGGGTTAGGGTTAGTTTTAGGCTGAGGACTAGGTTAAGGGTGAGGGAGAGGGTGAGGTTGAGGGTGAGGCTTAGGTTTAGGGTATGAGTGAGGGTTAGGGTTAGGGTGAGGATTACCGTGAAGGTGAGTGTTAAGATGAGGGTGAGGGTTAGGGTTAGTGTTAGGGTTAGGGTGAGGATTAGGGTTAGGGTTATGGTTAGGATGGGGATTAGGATGAGTGATAGGGTTAGGGTTAGGGTGAGGGTTAGGGTTAGTTTCAGGGTTAGGTTTAGGGTTAGAGTTAGGGTGAGGGTTAGGGTTAGGGTGAGGGTTAGGATGAGGGTGAGGGTTAGGGTTAGGGTGAGGCTTAGGGTGATGTTTAAAGTTCGGGTTAGGTTTAGGGTTAGGGTGAGGGTAAGATTTAGGGTGAGGGTGAAGGTTATTGTTAGGTTTAGTGTTACAGTGAGGGTAATGGGTAGTGTGAGGGTTAGGCTGAGGGTGAGTTTTAGGGTTAGGGTGATGTTTAAGGTTAAGTTTAGGGTTAGAGTTAGGACTAGAGTTTTGTTTAGGGTTAGGGTGAGGGTGAGGGTGAGGGTGAGGTTTACTGCTAGGTTTAGGGTTAGGGTGAGGTTGAGTGTTAGTTTTAGGATTAGTGTTGGGTTAGGATTAGGCTTAGGATTAGGGTGAGGGTGAGGGTTAGGGTTAGGGTGATGGTTATGGTTAGGGTTAGGGTGCAGGTTAGGGTTAGGGTTATTTTTAGTGTGAGGGTGAGGGTTAGGTTGAGGGTGAGGGTGCGGGTGAGGGTTAGGGTTAGGGTGTGGATGAGGGTTAGGGTTAGGGTGAGTGTTAGGCTGACAGTGAGTTTGAGGGCTAGGTTTAGGGTAAGGGTTAGGGTTGTGTTAATGTGAGGGGGAGGGTTAGGTTTAGGTTTAGGGTGAGTTTTAGGTTTAGGGTTTGGGAGAGTGTTAGGGTTAGGGTTAGGGTTAGGGTTAGGTTTACCCTGAGGGTAAGGGTAAGGGTGAGGGTTAGGGTGAGGGTTAGGGTTAGGGTTAGGGTGAGGGTGAGGGTTAGGGTGAGGATAAGGGTTAGTGTGAGGGTTAGGGTTAGGGTTAGGTTTACCCTGAGGGTAAGGGTTAGGGTGAGGGTCAGGATGAGGGTGAAGGTTAGAGTGAGGGTTAGGGTGAAGGTGAGGGTTAGGGTGAGGGTAAGTGTTAGTGTGAGGTTTAGGTTTAGGATTACAGTTAGGTTGAGGGTAAGGGTTAGGGTGAGGGTTAGGATGAGGGTGAGGGTTAGGGTTAGGGTGAGTGTTACGGTTAGGGTTTTGGTTAGGCTGAGGTCTAGGGTGAGGTTGAGGGTGAGGGTGAGTTGAGGGTTAGGGTGTCGGTGAGGGCTAGGGTAGGGTGAGGGTTAGGGTGACGGTGAGGGTTAAGGTTAGGGTTAGGGTTAGGGTCAGGGTAAGGATTACCGTTATGGTTAGGGTTAGGGTGAGGGTTAGGGTGAGGGCTGGGTTAGGGTTAGGGTGAGGATAAGGGTTAGGGTAAGGGTGAGGGTTAGGTTTAGGTTTAGGGTTAGAGTGAGGGTAATTGTTAGGGTGAGGGTTGAGATGTGGGTGAGGGTTAGGGTTAGTGTGAGGGTTAGGGTGATATTTAAGGTTAAGGTTAGGGGTTGGGTTATGGTTAGGGTCAGGGTGAGCGTTAGGGTGATGGTAAGGTTTAGGTTGAGGGTGAGGATTAGGGTGAGTTTTACGGTTAGGGTTAGGGTTAGGTTTAGGGTGAGGACGAGGGTGAGCGTGAGGGTTAGGATGAGGGTGAGGGTGAGGCTTAGGTTTAGGGTATGGATGAGGGTTAGGGTTAGGGTGAGGGTTAACGTTAAGGTGAGCATTAGGATGAGAGTGAAGGTTAGGGTTAGTGTTAGGGTTAGGATCAGGATTAGGGTTAGGGTTATAGTTAGGATGAGGGTTAGGTTGAGTGGTAGGGTTAGGGTTAGGGTGAGGTTTAGGGTTAGTGTGAGGATTAGGTTTAGGTTTAGAGCTAGGGTGAGGGTTAGGCTTAGGGTGAGGGGTAGGATAATGGTGAGGGTTAGGGTTAGGTTGAGGGTTAGGGTGATGTTTAATGTTTGGGTTAGGGTTGGGGTGAGGGTGAGGGTGAAGGTGAGGTTTAGGGTTAGGGTTAGGGTGAGGGTTAGTTTTAGGGATAGGGTGAGGGTGAGCTTTAGGTTTAGGATTAGTGTTAGTGTTAGGGTTAGGCTGAGGGCTAGGGTGAGGGTGAGGTTTAGGGTGAGAGTGAGGGTGAGGGTTAGTGTTAGGGTTAGGGTGAGGGTAAGAATTAGGTTGAGGTTTAGGGTGAGGGGGAGGGTTAGGTTTAGGTTTAGGGTAAGGGTGAGGGTTAGGGTTAGGGTTAAGTTTAGGGTTAGTTTTAGGGTGAAGGTTAGGGTTAATGTTAGGGTTAGGTTTAGGGTTAGAGTGAGGGTTATGGTTAGGTTTAGGATGAGGGTTAGGGTTAGGTTTAGGGTTAGGGTGAGTGTGAGGGTTAGGGTTAGGGTGGCGGTTAAGGTTAGGGTGAGAGTGAGGGTGAGGATTATGGTTAGGATAAGGGTTTGGGTTAGGGTTAGGCTGAGAGTGAGGGTGAGGGTTAGGGTTACCTTGAGGGTTAGGTTTAGGGTTAGTTTTAGCTTGAGGGTTAGGGTGAGGGGTAGGTTTAGGGTTAGGGTGAGGGTGAGGGTGAGGTGAGGGTGAGGTTTAGCGTGAGGGTTAGGGTTAGGGTGAGGGTTAGGGTTAGGTTTAGGTTTAGTTTGAGGGTTAGGGTGAAGGGTAGGGTTAGAGGTAGTGTGAGCCTTAGTGTTAGTGTGAGGGTTAGGGTTAGGTTTAGGGTTAGGGTGAGGGTTAGGGTGAGGGGTATAGTTAGGGTTAGGGTTAGGTTTAGAATTAGGGTGAGTTAGAGGGTGAGTTATAGGGTTAGGATTAGGGTTAGGGTTAGGCTGAGGGTCAGGGTGAGTGTTAGGGTTAGGGTTAAGGTTAGGGTGAGTGATAGTGTTAGGCTTAGGTTTAGGATGAGACTTAAGGTGAGGGGTAGGGTTAGGGTTAGGGTGAGGCTTAGGGTTAGGGTGAGGGTGAGGGTGAGGATGAGTGTGAGGGTAAGGGTTAGTGTTCAGTTTTGGGTTAGGTTGAGGGTGACGGTGAGGGTTAGTATTTGGATTAGGGTTAGGATTAGGGTTAGGCTGAGGGTGAGCGTGAGGGTGAGGGTGATGGTTATTGTTAGGGTTAGGGTGAGGGTTAGGTTTATTGTGAGGTGTAGGTTGAGGATGTGTGTAAGGGTTAGGTTGAGGGATAGGGTAAGGGGGAATGTTAGGGTTAGGGGTAGGGTTAGGGTGAGGTTTAGGGTTAGTGTTAGTTTTAGGGTAAGTGTGCGGGGTAAGCTTTCGTTTAAGGTGAGGGTTAGGTTTAGTGTGAGTCTTATGGTTAGGGATAGGGTTAGGGTGAGGGTAAGGGTTAGGATGAGGGTAGGGTGAGAGTGAGGATTAGGGTTAGCATGAGTTTTCGGGTGAGGGTTAGGGTTAAGGATTACGTTGCGGGTGAGGGTGAGTGTGAGGGTTAGGATTAGGATCTGTGTTAGGGTTAGGGTGAGGGTTGTTATTAGGGTTAGGGTGAGGGTGAGGTTGAGAGTGAGGGTTAGATTTAGGGTTAGGGAGAGGGTGAGGGTATGGGTGACGGTGAGGGTTGTGTTGTGGGAGAGGGTTAGGGTAAAGATGAGGGTTAGGTTGACAGGGAGGGTTAGAGTGAGGGCGAGGGTCAAGGTTATGGTTAGGGTGATGGTTAGGGTTCGTATTAGTGTTAGGGTGAGTGGTATAGTTAGGGTTAGGGTGAGGGCTAGGAATAGTGTGAGGGTTAGTGTTTGGGTGAGGTTTAGCTTGAAGTTCAGGGTTAGGGTTAGAGTTAGGGTTAGGTTTAGGGTTAAGTTGAGGCTTAGAGTTAATGTGAGGGTGAAGGTTAGGGTTAGGGTTAGGATGAGGGTTAGGGTTAGGGTGAGAGTTAGGGTTAGGATTAGGGTGACGGTTAGGGGTAGGGTTAGGGTTAGGGTTACAATTAGGATGAGGGTGATAGTGAGGAATAGGGTTAGGATTAGGGTTAGGGTTAGGGGTAGGCTGAGGTTGAGGGTGAGTGTTAGGGTTAGGGTTAGGGTTAGGGTGAGTGTTAGGGTTAGGCTTAGGGTTAGGATGAGGGTTAAGGTGAGGGGTAGGATTAGGGTTAGGGTGAGCGTTAGAGTAAGGTTGAGGGTAAGGGTTAGGGTGAGGGTTAGGATGAGGGTGAGGGTTAGGGTGAGGGTTACAGTTAGGGTGAGGTTTAGGGTTAGGTTTAAGGTGAGGGCTAGGGTGAGCGTGAGGTTTATGGTGTGAGTTAGTGTTAGGTTTAGGGTCACGGTTACGGTTAGGGTGAGGGTTAGGGTTAGATTTAGGGTGAGGTTGAGGCTGAAGCTGAGGTTTAAGTTGAGGGTGAGGGTGAGTGTGTGGGTGAGGGTGAGGGTTCGGTTAGCGTTATGTTGAGGGTGAGGGTAATTATTAGTGTTTGGATTAGGGTTAGGATTAGGGTAAGGCTGAGGGTGAACTAGAGGGTGAGGGTGAGGGTTAGTGTTAGGGTTAGGGTGAGGGTTAGGTTTAGGGATAGGGTGAGGGTGAGGGTTAGGTTTAGGATTAGTGTTAGGGTTAGGGTTAGGCTGAGGGTGAGGTGAGGGGTAGGGTGAGGTTTTGGGTTAGGGTTAGGTATAGGGTGAGGGTGAGGGTTAGAGTGAGGATTAGGGTTAGAGTTAGGGTTAGGGTTTGGGTGAGTGTTAGGGTGATGTTGAGGGTGATGGTTAGGGTTAGGGTTAGGGTTAGGGAAGGGTGAGGGTAAGGGTTAGGGTGAGGGTTAGTGTTAGGCTGAGGGTGAGGGTTAGGGTGAGGTTTAGGGTTAGGATTACGATTAGTGTGAGGGTTAGGGTTAGGGTTAGGGTTAGGATGAGGTTTAGGGTGAGGGGTAGGGTTAGGTTTAGGTTTTGGGTGAGGGTGAGGATGAGGTTTAGGGTTAGGATGAGGGTTAGTGTTAGGGTTAGGGAGAGGGTCAGGGTTAGGATTAGGTTTAGGATGAGGGTTAGGGTGAGGGGTAGGGTTAGGGTTAGTGTGAGGGTTAGGGTTAGTGTCAGATTTTGGGTTAGGATTAGGGTTTTGATGAGGGTTAGGTTTAGGTTTACGGTTAGGCTGAGGGCTAGGGTGAGGGTGAGTGTTGGGGTGAGGGTGAGGGTGAGGGTTAGTGTGTTGGTGAGGGTTAGGGTAGGGTGTGGATTAGGGTTACTGTTAGGGTTAGGATGAGGGTTAGGGTGAGGTGTAGGTTTAGAGTTAAGGTGAGGGTTAGGGTGAGGGCAAGGGTTAGGGTGAGGGTGAGGGTTAGGGTTAGGGATAGGCTGAAGTTAATTGTTAGGGTGAGGGTTACAATGAGGGTGAGGGTTAATGTTAGGGTAAGGGTTAGGGTAATGTTTAAGGTTAAGGTTTGGGTTAGGGTGAGGGTTAGGGTGAGGGTAAGTGTGAGGGTTGGGTTGTGGTTGAGGGTTAGGATAAAGTTGAGGGTTAGGTTGACGGGGAGGGTTAGAGTGAGGGCGAGAGTTAAGGTTAGTGTTAGGGTGATGGTTAGGGTTCGTATTAGTGTCAGGGTGAGGTTTAGGGTGAGGGGTATATTTAGGGTTAGGGTGAGGGTTAGGATTAGTGTCAGGGTTAGGGTTAGAGTTAGAGTGAGGGGGTAAGGTTTAGGGTGAGGTTTAGGGTTAGTGTTAGAGTTAGGGTTAGGTTGAGTGTTAGGGTGAGGTTTAGAGTTAGGGTGAGGGTGAGGGTTAGGGATAGGGTTATGGTGAGGGTTAGGGTTAGGGTGAGAGTTAGAGTTAGGGTTAGGGTGAGGTTGAGGGTTAGTGTTAGTGTTAGGGTTAGAATTAGGTTGAAGGTGAGGATTAGGAATAGGGTTAGGATTTGGCTTAAGGTTAGGTTTAGGCTGAGGGTGAGGGTGAGTATTAGGGTTAGGGTTAGGGTTAGGGTGAGTGTTAGGGTTAGGCTTAGGGTTAGGATGAGTTTTAAGTTAGGGTTATGGTTAGGGCTAAGGTTAAGGTGAGGTTAAGTGTTAGGGTGAGGGTTAGGATGAGGGTGAGGGTTAGGGTGAAGTTTAGAATTAGGGTGAGGGTTAGGGTTAGGGTGAGAGCCAGGGTGAGTGTGAAGTTTAGGGTTAGAGTTAGGGTTAGGTTGAGGGTTAGGCTGAGCTTTAGAGTTAGGGTGAGGGTTAGGGTTGGGGTTAGGGTGAGGTTGAGGCTGAGGCTGAGGTTTAAGTGAGGGTGAGGGTGAATGTGAGAGTGAGGATTAGGGTTTGGGTTAGGGTTAGCTTGAGGGTGAGGGTGAGGGTTAGTTTTTGGACTATTGTTAGGGTTAGGGTTAGGATGAGGGTGAGCGTGAGGGTGAGGGTGAGGGTTAGTGTTAGGCTTAAGGTGAAGTTTAGGTTTATCGTGAGGGTTAGGGTGAGGGTGAGGGTAACGGTTAGGTTGAGGGTTAGGGTGAGGAGGAGGGTTAGGGTTAGGTTTAGGGTTAGGGTGAGGGTTAGGATGAGAGTTAGTGTTAAGTTTAGGTTTAGGTTTAGGGTGAGGGTTAGGATTAATGTTAGGTTTAGGTTTAGGGTAAGGGTTAGGGTTAGGGTTAGGGTGAGGGTTAGGGTTACGTTTAGGGTTAGGATGAGGGTAAGGGTTAGGGTGAGGGTTAGTATGATTTTGAGGGATAGAGTGAGGATTAGGGTTATGGTGAGGGTTAGGGTTAGAGTTAGGTTTAGGATGAGGGCTAGGATGAGGTTGAGGTTTGAGGTGAGGGTGAGGGTGAGGTTTAGGGTGTGGATTACGGTTCGGGTTAGGTTTAGGGTTACGGTTAGTTTGAGGGTTAGGGACAGGGTTAGGGTTAGAGTGAGGTTGAGGCTGAGGCTGAGGTTTAAGGTGAGGGTGAGGGTGAGGGTGAGGGTGATGGTTAGGGTTAGGATTACGGTTAGGGTGAGGGCTAGAGTGAGGGTGAGGCTTAGGATTAGGCTTAGGGTTAGGGTTAGGGTTAGTGTTTGGGTGAGGGTGAGAGTGAGCGTTAGGGTTAGGGTTAGGTTCTGGGTTAGGGTTAGGATGAGGGTTAGGGTTAAGGTTAGGGTGAGGGTGAGGTTGAGGGTAAGGGTTAGGTTTAGGGTTAGGGTAAGGAATAGGGTGAGGTTTTGGGTGAGCGTGAACATTGGGTTGTGGGTGAGGGTTAGGGTAAAGGTGACGGTTATATTCACGGGGAGGGTTAGAGTGAGGGTGTGGGTTAAGGTTAGGGTTAGGGTGATGGTTAGGTTTCGTATTAGTGTTAGGGTGAGGGTTAGGGTGAGGGGTATAATTAGGCTTAAGGTGAAGGTTAGGGTTAGTGTGAGGGTTAGGATTAAGGTTAGGGTTAGAGTGAGGGTTAAGGTTAGGGTGAGGTTTAGGGTGAGGTTTAGGGTTAGTGTTAGAGTTAGGGTTAGGCTGAGGGTTAGGGTGAGGTTTAGAGTTAGGGTGAGGATGAGGGTTAGGGTTAGGTTTAGGGTGAGGGTTAGTGTTAGTGTGAGAGTTAGAGTTAGGGTGAGGGTGAGGGTTAGTGTTAGGGTTAGGGTGAGGTTTAGGGTGAGGATGAGGGTAAGGTTTAGGTTTAGGATTAGGGAGAGGGGGAGGATTAGTGTTAGTGTTAGTGTTAGGGTTAGGGTGACGTTTAGGGTGAGTGTTAGGGTTAGGTTGAGGGTGAGCCTGAGGGTGAGGGTGAGGGTTAGTGTTAGGGTGAGGGTGAGGTTTAAGTTTATTGTGAGGGTTAGGGTGCGAATGAGGGTAAGGATTAGGTTGAGGGTTAGGGGGAGGGGGAGGGTTATGGTTAGGGAAAGGGTTAAGGTGAGGGTTAGCGTGAGGGTTAGGTTTAAGGTTAGGGTTAGGTTTAGGGTGAGGTTTAGGGTTAGGCTGAGGGTCACGGTTAGGTTTAGGGTGAGGGTTACGGTTAGGGAGAGGGTTAGGGTTAGGTTTAGGGTTAGGGTGAGGCTGAGGATGAGGCTTATGGTTAGGATTAGGGCTTGGGTTAGGGTGAGGGTGAGGGTGAGGCTTAGGGTTGGGATTAGGGTTTGAGTTAGGGTTAGGCTGAGCGTGAGGGTGAGGGTTAGGGTTAGTGTGAGGGTTAGGATTAGGGTTAGGTTTAGGTTGAGTGTTAGGCTGAGGGCTAGGTTTAGGGTTAGGGTGAGGGTGACGGTGAGCATGAGGGTGAGGGATAGCGTGAGGGTTAGGGATAGGGTGAGGGTCAGGGTTAGGGTTAGGGTTACCGTGAGGTTAAGTGTAACGGTGAGGGTTAGGATGAGGGTTAGGGTTATGTTTAGGGTTAGGTTTAGGGCAAGGTGTAGGGTGAGGGTTAGGGTTATGCTTAAGGTATGTGTTAGGATGAGGGTTAGGGTTAATGTTAGGGTTAGGCTTTGGTTGAGTGTTAGGGTGAGGGTTTGTGTTAGGGTTAGGGTTAGGGTGAGGGTGAGGGTTAGGGTGAGGGTTAGGGTTAGTGTTAAGGTTAGGGTTTGGGTTAGGCTGAAGGCTAGGGTGAGGGAAATGGTTAGGGTGAGGGTGAGGGTGAGGATGAGGGTTAGGGTGTCGGTGAGGGTTAGGGTAGGGTGAGGTTTAGGGTGAGGGTTAGTGTTAGGCTGAAGGTGAGGGTGAGGGTGAGGTTTAGGGTTAGGTTTAGGATTAGTGAGAGTGTTAGGGTTATGGTTAGGATGAGATTTATGGTGAGGTGTAGGGTTAGGTTTAGGTTGAGGGTGAGGGTGTGGGTGAGGCTGAGGGTTAGGGTGAGGTTTAGGATTAGGGTGAGGGTGAGGGTTTGGGTTAGGTTTAGGATGAGGGGTAGGGTGAGGGGTAGGGTTAGGGTTAGTGTGAGCGTTAGGGTTAGTGAGAGGGTTAGGGTTAGGGTTAGGTTTAGCGTGAGGGTTGGGGTTAGTGTTAGGCTGAGGGCTAGGGTGAGGGTGATGGTTAGGGTGAGGGTGAGGGTGACGGTGAGGGTTAGGGTGTCTTTGAGGATTAGGGTATGTTGAGGGTTAGGGTGACGGTGAGGGTTAGAGTGAGGGTGAGGGTTAGAGTGAGGGTGAGGGTTAGGGTTAGGGTTAAGTTTAGGGTGAGGATTAGGGTGAGGGTAAGGGTTAGGTTGAGGGTGGGGATTAGGGTTAGGGTTAGGGTTCGTGTGAGGGGTAGGGTTTTGGTTAGGGTGAGGGTTTGGTTTAGTGTGAGGGTTATGGTTAGGGATAGGGTTAGGTCGAGTGTAAGGGTTTGGATGAGGGTAGGCTAAGAGGGAGGTTTAGGGTTAGCATGAGTGTTAGTTTGAGGGTTAGGGTGAGGGTTAGAGTTAGTTTTAGGGTCATGGTGAGGGTGAGGTTTAGGGTAGGCTTAGTGTCTGGGTTAGGGGTAGTGTGAGGATTAGGCTTAGGGATAGGCTGAGGGTTTGATGAGGGTGAGGTTTGGTTTGTGGGTGAGGGTTAGGGTAAAGTTGAGGGTTTGGTTGATGAGGAGGGTTAGAGTGAGGGCGAGGGTTAAGGTTAGAGTTAGGGTGATGGTTAGGGTTAATATTAGTGTTAGGGTGAGTGTTAGGGTAAGGGGTATAGTTAGGGTTAGGGTGAAGGTTAGGATTAGTGTGAGGATTAGGGTTAGGGTTAGTGTCAGGGTAACGGTTAGGGTGAGGTTTAGGGTTGGGGTTAGGTTGTCGTTGAAGCTGAGGTTGAGGTTCAAGGTGAGGGTGAGGGTGAGTGTGAGGGTGAGGGTTAGGGTGAGGGTAGGGTTAGGTTGAGGGTGAGGGTGAGGGTTAGTGTTTGGATTAGTGTTAGGGTTAGGGGTAGGCTGAGGGTGAGCAGGAGGGTGAGGGTGATGGTTAGTGTTAAGTTTAGGGTGAGGGTTAGGTTTATTGTGAGAGTTAGGGTGAGGATGAGGGTAAGACTTAGGTTGACGTTTAGGGTGAGGGTGATGGTTAGGTTTAGGTTTAGGGTTAAGGTGAATGTTATGGTGAGGGTTAGTGGTAAGTTTAGAGTTAGTTTTAGGATGAGGGTTAGGTTTAATGTTAGGGTAAGGTTTAGGGTACGGGTTAGGGTTAGGTTTAGGGTTAGAGTGAGGGTTACATTTAGGTTTAGGGAGAGGGTTAGGGTTAGGGTTAGGGTTAGGCTGAGGGCTACGGTGAGGGTGAGGGTTAGAGTTAGGGTGAGGATTAGGGTTAGGTTTAGGGTGAGGGCTAGGTTGAGGGTGAGGTTTAGGGTGTGAGTTAGGGTTAGGGTTATGGTCACGGTTACGGTTAGGGTGAGGGTTAAGGTTAGGGTTAGGGTGAGGTTGAGGCTGAAGCTGAGGTTTAAGTTGAGGGTGAGGGTGAGTGTGTGGGTGAGGGTGAGGGTTCGGGTTAGCGTTATGTTGAGGGTGAGGCTGAAGATTAGTCTTTGGATTAGGGTTAGGATTAGGGTTAGGCTGAGCGTGAACTAGAGGGTGAGGGTGAGGGTTAGTGTTAGGGTTAGGGTTAGAGTTAGGTTTAGGGTTAGGGTGTGGGTTAGGGTGATGTTTAAGTTTAGGGTTAGGGTTAGGGTGAGGGTGAGGGTTAGGGTTAGGCTTAGGGTGAGGATTAGTTTTAGGGATAGGGTGAGGGTGAGGGTTAGGTTTAGGATTAGTGTTAGGGTTAGGGTTAGGCTTAGGGTGAGGTGAGGGGTAGGGTGAGGGTTTGGGTTAGGGTTAGGTATAGGGTGAGGGTGAATGTGAGGGTTAGAATTAGGGTTAGAGTTAGGGTTAGGGAAAGGGTTAGGGTGAGGGTTAAGATGAGAGTGAGGGTTAGGGTTAGGGTGAGGGTGAGGGTTAGGTTTAGGGTGAGGGTGACCGTGAGGTTGAGTGTGTGAGTGAGGGTTAGGGTTAGGTTTAGGATGAGGGTTACGGTGAGGGTAAGGGATAGGGTGAAGGTTAGGTTGAGGGTGACTGTTAGAGTTAGGGTTAGGGTGAGGGGTAGGGTGAGGGTTAGGTTTAGGTTTGGGTTAGGGTAAGTGTTAGTTTGAGGGTTAGGCTTAGGGTGAGGATTAGGGTTAGGGTTAAGGTTAGGGTGAGGGTGAGGATCAGGGTGAAGTTTAGGGTTAGGATTAGGTTTAGGGTTAGGGATAGGCTGAGGGTGAGGGTGAGTGTGAGAGTGAGGGTTAGGGTTAGGTTTAGGGTTAGGCTGAGGGCTATGGTGAGGGTGAGGGTTAGGGTGAGAATGAGGGTGAGGGTGAGGGTTTGGGTTAGGTAAGGGTTAGGGTTATGTTTAGGGTGAGGATTAGGGTGAGTTTGAGGGTTAGACGGAGGGTTAGGGTTAGGGATAGGGTTAGGGTTAGGGTTAGAGTGAGGGTTAGGGTTAGGATGATGCTTTGGGTGAGGGTGAGGGTTACCGTGAGGTGAGGGTTCGAGTGAGGGTGAGGGTTAGGGTGAGGATGAGGGTTAGGGTTAGGGTTTGTGTGAGGATTAGGGTGAGGTTAAGGTTTAGGGTGAGGGTTAGGGTTAATGTTAGGTTAGGGTGAGGGTTAGGGTGAGGGTTAGGGTAAGCGTTATGGTTTGGGTGAGGGTTAGGTTTAGGGTTAGGTTTAGGGTGAGAGTTAGGGTTAAGTTTGTGCTTAGCATTAGAGTTAGGGTTAGGTTGAGGGTGAGGTTGAGGGTGAGGGTTACGTTTAGGGTGATGGTTAGGGTTAGGCTGATATTTTCGGTGAGGGTGAGGGTTACCGTGAGGTGAGAGTTCGGGTGAGCATGAGGGTTAGGGTTAGGGTGAAGGTGACCGTGAGGGTGATGGTGAGGGTGAGGGTATTTGTTAGTGTGTGGGTTAGGGTGAAGGTAAGTGTTAGTTTGAGGCTGAGTCTTAGGTTTATGGTGAGGGTGAGGGTGAGGGTTTCGCTTAGGTAAGGTTTAGGGTTCCTGTTACGGTGAGGGCTAGGTTAAGGGTGAGGTTTATGGTGAGAGTGAGGGTGAGGTTGAGGGTTAGGGTTAGGGTGAGGATTAGGGTTAGGGTTAGGTTTAGTGTGAGGATTAGGGTCAGGGTGAGTGTTAGGGTGAGGGGTAAGTTTAGGGTTAGTGTGAGGGTTAGGGTTAGATTTAGGGTTAGGGTGAGGGTAAGCGTTAGGGTGAGGGTTAGGATGAGGGTGAGGTTTAGGGTTAGGTTGAGGGTGAGGGTGAGGGTGAGTGTGAGGGTGAGGGTTCGGGTGATGTTTAGGGTTAGGGTTAGGTTTAGGGTTAGTGTGAGGGTTAGGGTTAGGGTTAGAGTTAGGGTTAGTGTAAGGGTTAAGGTGAGGGTAAGTGTTAGGGTGAAGTTTAGGGTGAGGGTGAGGTTTAGGGTTAGGGTTAGGGTTAGGGTGAGGTTTAGAGTTAAGTTGAGGGTGAGGGTTAGGGTTAGGTTTAGGGTGAGGGTTAGGCTTAGGGTGAGAGTTAGAGTTAGGGTTAGCATGAGGGTTGGGGGTTAGGTTTCGTGTTAGAATTAGGGTGAGGGTAAGGGTTAGGTTGAGGGTTAGGATGAGGTGAGGGTTTGGGTTAGAGTGATGTTTAAGTTTAGGATTAGGGTTAGGGTGAGTGTTAAGGTTAGTCTTAGGGTTAGGTTTAGGGTGAGGGTTAGGGTGAGGGTAAGGGTTAGGTTGAAGGTTAGGGTGAGGGTGATGGTTAGGGTTAGGATTAGGGTGAGGGGTAGGGTGAGAGTTAGGTTTAGGGTTAGTGTTAGTGTTAGGGTTAGGTTGAGGGTTAGGGTTAGGGTGAGGGTTAGGGTTAGGGTGAGGGTGAGGGTCAGGGTGAAGTTTAGGGTTAGGATTAGGTTTAGGGTTAGGGATAGTCTGAGGGTGAGTGTGTGTGAAGGTGAAGGTTAGTTTTAGGATTAGGGTAAGGCTGAGGGCTACGGAGAGGGTGAGGGTTAGGGTGAGAGTGAGGGTGAGGGTGAGAATTTGGGTTAGGTAAGGGTTAGGGTTATGTTTAGGGTGAGGTTTAGGGTGAGTTTGAGGGTTAGAGCGAGGGTTAGCGTTAGGGAGAGGGTTAGGGTTAAGGTTAGGGTGAGGGTTAGTGTTAGGGTGATGTTTTAGGTGAGGGTGAGGGTTACAGTGAGGTGAGGGTTTGAATGAGAGTGAGGGTTAGGGTGAGGATGAGCGTTAGGTTTAGAGTTTGTGTGAGAATTAGGGTGAGGTTAAGGTTAGTGTTAGGGTTAGGGTGAGGGTTAGTGTTTGGTTTGGGTGAGGGTGAGGTTTAGGGTTAGGGTTAGGTTGAGAGTTAGGGTTAAAGTTAGGGTTAGGATGAGAGTTAGGGTTAGGTTGAGGGTGAGGGTGAGGGTGAGGTTTTCGATTATGTAAGGGTTAGGTTTATGGTTAGGGTGAGAATTAGGGTGAGTTTGAGGGTTAGAGGGAGGGTTTGGGTTAGGATGAGATTTAGGGTTAGGGTTAGGGTGATGATTAGTGTTAGGGTGATGTTTTGGGTAAAGGTGAGGGTTACCCTGAGTTGAGGGTTCGGGTGAGGGTGAGGGTTAGGGTGAGGGTAAAGGTTAGGGTGAGGGTGAGGATTAGTTTTAGGGTGAGGGTGTCCGCGAGGGTGAGGGTGAGGGTGAGGGTTAGGCTTAGTGTGAGGGTTAGGGTGAGGGTAAGTGTTAGGTTGACAGTGACGGTTAGGGTTAGGCTGAGGGTGACGGTGACTGTGAGGGTTTCGGTTAGGTAAGGTTTAGTGTTAGGGTTATGGTGAGGGATAGGTTAAGGGTGAGGTTTTGGGTGAGGGTGAGGTTGAGGGTTAGGGTGTGGGTGAGGGTTAGGGTTAGGGTGAGGGTTAGAGTGATGGTGAGGGTTAGGGTGAGGCTGAGGGTTAGGTTTAGAGTTAGGTTTAGGGTGAGGATTAGGGTCAGGATGAGGGTTAGGGTGAGGGGTAGGTTTAGGGTTAGGGTTAGGGTGAGGGTGAGGGTTAGGGTTAGAGTTATTGTTAGGGTTAGGGTGAGGGTGAGGGTAAGAGTGAGGTTTAGGGTTAGCCTTAGGGTTAGGGTGAGGGTGAGAGTGAGTGTTAGGTTTAGGATTAGGATTAGGGTTAGGGTGAGGCTGAGGGTTAGGGTGAGGGGGAGGGGGAGGGTTGGGTGTTGGTGAGGGTTACATTTAGGGTGAGGGTTAGGGTTAGGGTTAGGGTAAGGTTTAGGGTTAGGTTTAGGATGAGGTTTAGAGTGAGGGGGAGGGTTAGGGTTAGGGATAGTATTTGTGTGAGGGTTAGGGTTAGGGTTAGGGCTAGCGTTAGGGTGAAGTTAAAGGTTAGGATGAGGTTTAGGGTGAGGGTGAGAGTTAGGGTTTGCCTGAGTGTTAAGGTGAGGATTAGGGTGATGATTAGGCTGAGAGGTAGGGGTAGGTTTAGGGTGAGCTTTAGGTTTCATAGCAGTGTTAAGGTTAGGGTTAAGGTTAGGGTAATGGTGAGGGTAAGGGTTAGGGTGAGGGTTAGGGTCAGGGTTAGCATTAGGGTGAGGCTTAGTGTTAGTGTGAGGATTTGGGTTAGGGTTATGTTTAGGGTTAGGGTGAGGGGTAGGGTTAGGGGTAGAGTGAGGGTTAGGGTGAAGTTTAGGGTTAGGGTTAAGGTTAGGATTAATGTGAGTGTTAGGGTCAGGGTTAGGGTTAGGGTTAGGGTTAGGTTTAGGGTGAGTGTAAGGGTTAGGGTTAGGGTGAGTGTGAGGGTTAGGGTAGGGGTTCGGTGAGGGTTAGAGTTAGGGTGAGGGTTAGGATTGGGTAAGGGTTAGAGTTAGATGGAGGGTGAGGGTGAGGGTTAGGTTTAGGATTAGTGTTAGGGTTAGTGTTAGGATTAGGGTTAGGGTTAGGGTTAGACTGATTTTGAGGGTGAGGGTGAGGGTGAGGGCTTGGCTTAGGGTGAGGGTTAGGGTTAGGGTTAGGGTTAGCATGAGGGTTAGGGTTAGAGTTAGGTTTTGGATGAGTGTTAGGGTGAGGGTTAGGGTTACGGTTAGGTTGAAGGTTAGGGTTAGTGTGAGGGTTAGGGTGATAGTTAGGGTTAGGGTTAGGGTTAGGGTGAGGATTAGGGTGAGGGTTTGGTTTAGGTTTAGGTTTAGGGTGAGTGTTAGGGTGAAGATAAGTGTAAGGGTGAGGGTTAGTTTGAGGCTGATTGTTAGGTTTAGTTTTAGGGTTAGGGTGAGGGTTAGGGTCAGGGTGAGGGTTAGGGTTAGGGTGAGGTTTAGGGCTAGGGTGAGGGTTAGGGTGAAGGTGAGGGTTAGTGTGAGGTGTAGACTGAGGGGTAGGTTTAAGGTTAGAGTGAGGGTTAGGGTTAGTGTGAGGGTTAGAGTTAGGGTGAGTTGTATGGTTTGGGTGAGGGTGAGGGTTAGGGTTAGGGTTACGTTTACGTTTAGGGTGAGGGTGAGGGAGAGCGTTAGGTTTACTATTAGGTTTAGGGTTAGTGATAGGCTTAGAGTGAGGGCAAGGGTGAGGGTTAGGGTTAGGTGTGGGTTAGGTTTAGTGTTAGGGTTAGGGTTAGGGTGTTGTTTACGGTGAGGGTGATTGTTAGGTTTAGGGTGAGGGTTTGGTTTAGAGTTAGGGTGAGGGTTAGGGTGAGGGTGATGTTTAGGGTGAGGGTGAGGTTGTGGGAGACGGTTAGGTTAGGGTGTGGGTGAGGCTTAGGTTTAGGGTGATGGTTAGGGTGATGGTGAGGGTTAGGTTGAGGGTGAGGGTTAGGGTGAGGGTTAAGGTAAGGGTTAGGGTTAGGGTTTGGGTTAGTGTGAGGGTTAGGGTTAGGGTTAGTGTTAGTGTTAGCATTAGTGTGAGGTTTAGGTTTAGGGTGAAGGTTAGTGTTAGGGTTAGAGTTAGGGTGAAGGTGAGTATTAGGGTTAGGTAGGGTTATAGTTAGTGTGAGGGTGAGGGCTAGGTTTAAGATTAGGGTTAGGTTTATGGTGAGGCTGAGAATGAAGGTGAGGATGAGGGTTAAGGTTAGGGTTAGGGTGAGGTTTAGGGTTAGGGTTTGGGTTGGTGTGAGGAATAGGGTGAGGTGTAGGGTTAGGGTTAGGGTGAGGGTTAGGGTTAGTGTGAGGGTTAGAATAGGGTTAGGGTTAGAGTTAGGTTGAGGGTAAGGGTTAGGTTGAGGGTCAGGGGGAGGGTGAGGCTTAGGGTAAGTGTTAGGTTTAGGGTGAGGATTAGGGTGAGGTGTAGGTATAGGTTTAGGGTGAGAGATAGGTTGAGGGGTAGGGTTAAGCTTAGGGTGAGGTTTAGAGTTAGTGTGAGGGTTAGGGTTAGTTTGAGGGTTATTGTTAGTGTGAGGGTTAGGGCTAGGTTTAGGATTAGGTTGAGGGTAACTCTTAGGTTGAGGTTTAGGGAGAGGGTGAGGGTTAGTGTTAGGGTTAGGGTTAGGGTTAGGGTGAGAGTTAGCGTGAGGGTGAGGGTTAGGGTTAGGTGAGGGTTAGGTTTAGTGTTACGGATAGGGTTAGGGTGATGTTTAGGGTGAGGGTTTGGTTTAGAGTTAGGGTGAGAGTTATGTTTAGGGTGAGGGTGAGGGTTCAGGTGAGGGTTATGGTAAGGATTAGGGTTAGGGTTAGGGTTATTGTGAGGGTTAGGGTTAGGTTGAGAGAAAGGTTTAGAGTGAGGGTTAGGGTGATGGTGAGGGTCAGGGTTAGCATTAGCGTGAGGCTTAGGTTTAGGGTGAGGGTTTGTCTTAGGGTTAGGTTTAGGGTGAGTGTGAGCGTTAGGGTTAGGGTTAGGGTTAGAGTTAGGTTGAGGGTGAGGGCTAGGTTTAGGATTAGGGTTAGGGTTAGGGTGAGGCTGAGAATGAAGATGAGGGTGAGGGTGAATGTTGGGTTTAGGATGAGGTTTAGAGTTAGTGTTTGGGTTGGGGAGAGGATTAGGGTGAGGTGTAGAGTTAGGGTTAGGGTTAGGGTTAGGCTGAGGGTAAGGGTTAGGTTGAGGTTTAGCATGAGGGTGAGGGTTAGGGTTAGGGTTAGGCTTAGGGAGAGGCTGAGAGTGAGGGTGAGGGTTACCATTAGGGTTAGGTTGAGGTTAAGGGTTAGGTTTAGGGTTAGGGTTAGGTTGAGGTTTAGTGTTAGGGTTAGGGTTAGGATGAAATTTAGGGTTAGGATGAGGGTTAGGGTGAGGGTGAGGATTAGGGTTAGGTTTAGGGTGAGTGTTAGGTTTAGTGTGAGGGTTTGGTTTAGGTTTAGGATGAGTTTGAGGGTCAAGTTTAGGATTAGGGTTAGGGTAAAGTTAGGGGTAGGGTGAGGGTGAGGGTTAGGTTTAGGATTATGGTTAGGGTTAGGATCAGGCTTAGGGTGAGTGTTAGGTTTAGAGTGAGAGTTAGGTTTAGGTTTAGGGTGAGGGTTAGGGTAAGGGTGATGTTTACGGTGAGGGTGAGGTTTCAGGAGAGGGTTAGGTTAGTGTGTGGGTGAGGCTTAGGTTTAGGGTGAAGGTTAGGGTGATGGTGAGGGTTAGGTTGAGGGTGAGGCTTAGGGTGAGGGTTAAGATAACGGTTATGGTTAGGGTTTGGGTTAGTGTGAGGGTTAGGGTTAGAGTTAGGGTTAGGGTTAGCGTTAGCGTGAGGGTTAGGTTTAGGGTGAAGGTTAGTGTTAGGGTTAGGGTTAGGGTGAAGGTGAGGGTAAGGGTTAGGGTTAGGGTTATAGTTAGTGTGAGGGTGAGGGCTAGGTTTAGGATTAGGGTTAGGTTTAGGATGAGGCTGAGAATGAAGGTGAGGGTGAGGGTTAAGGTTAGGGTTAGGGTGAGGTTTAGGGTTAGGGTTTGGGTTAGTGTGAGGAATAGGGTGAGGTGTAGGGTTAGGGTTAGGGTGAGGGTTAGGGTTAGTGTGAGGGTTAAGGTTAGGGTTAGCGTTATGGTTGGGTTGAGGGTAAGTGTTAGGTTGAGGGTTAGGGTTAGGGTTAGGGTTAGGGTTAGCATGAGGGTTAGGGTGAGGGTTAGGTTTAGGGTTACTGTTAGAATGAGAGGTAGGGTGAGGGTAAGGATTAGGGTCAGGGTTAGGGTGAGAGTGAGGGTTAGGATTAGGGTTAGGGTGAGGGGTAGGTTAAGGGCTTGGGTTAGTGTTAGTGTTAGGGTTAGGGTGAGGATTACGGTTAAGGTTAGTGTTAGTGTTAGGTGAGGTTTAGGGTGAGGGTTAGGGTTAGGGTGAGGGTTAGGGTTAGTGTGAGGGTTAGGGTTAGGGTGAGGGTGATGGTAAGGGTGAGTGTAAGGGTGAGGCTGAGGGTTAGGGTGAGGGTGAGGGTTAGGGTTAGCCTTAGGGTTAGTCAGAGGTTTAGGGTGAGAGTTAGGTTTAGGATTAGGGTTACAGGTAGGGTTAGGCTTAGGGTGAGGGTGAGGGTGAAAGTGAGATTTAGGGTGTGGGTTAGGGTTAGGTTTAGAGTGACGGTTAGGGTTAGTGTGAGTTTTAGGGTGAGGGTGAAATTTAGGGTGAGTGTGAGTGTTCGGGTGAGGGTGAAGGTTAAGGTGTGGGTGAGGGTTAGGGTTAGGGTGAGGGTTAGGGTTAGGGTTAGGATTAGGGTGAGGGTGAGGTTAGGGTTATGTTTAGGTTTAGGGTTAGTTTGAGAGTCAGGGTTAGGGTGAGGGTTAGAGTGAGGATGAGCGTTAGGGTTAGCGTTAGCGTGAGTGATAGGGTTAGGGTGAGGGTTAGGTTTAGGGTTAGGGTGAGGTTTAGGGTGGGGGGTAGGGTTATTGTTAGGGTGAGGGTTAGGTTAGTGTGAGGGTTAGGGTTCAGGTTAGGGTTACAGTTAGGTTGATGGTGAAGTTGAGAGCTAATGTGAGGATTAAGGTTAGGGTTAGGGTTAGGCTGAAGATGAGGGTGAGGTTGAGGGTGAGTGTTAGGTTAAGGATTAGGGTTAGGGTTCGGTTAGGCTTAGTGTGGAGGTGAGGGTGAGGGTTAGGATGATTGTTAGGTTTAGGGTTAGGGTTAGTGTGATGTTTATGGTGAGGGTGAGGGTGATGGTTAGGGTGAGAGTCAGGGTTCCGGTGAGGATGTGGGTTAGGGTGTGTGTGAGGGTTAGGGTTAGGGTGATGTTTAGGGTGAAGTTGAGGGTTACGGTTAGGATTAGGTTTAGCATTAGGGTGATGGTTAGGGTTAGGGTAATGAAGATGATTAGGGTTAGGGTTCGAGTTAGGATTAGGGTTAGGGTTAGTGTGAGGATTAGGGTTAGGGTTAGGGTGAGGGTTAGGGTTAGGTTTAGCATGAGGGTTAGGGTGAGGGTGAGGGTTAGGGTTAGTGTTAGGATTAGGGTGAGGGTGACGGTGAGGGTTAGGGTTAGGGTTAGGGTTAGGTTAGGGTTAGGGTTAGGGTCAGGGTTAGGGTTAGGGTGAGGGTGAGAGTGAGGGTGAGCGTCAGGGTTAGAGTTAGGCTGAGGGGTAGGGTGAGGTTTAGCGTTAGTGTTAGGGTGAGGGCTAGGGTGAGGGTGAGTTTTAAGGTTAGGGTTAATGATAGGGTGAGGATTAGGGTTATGGTTAAGGTGAGGGTGAGGGTTAGGCTGAGGGGTATGGTTAGGGTTTGGGTGAGGGTTAGGTTAGTGTGAGGTTTAGGGTTAGGGTTAGGGTGAGGGTCAGGGTGAGGATAAGGGTGAGGGTGAGGGTGAGGGTGAGGGTGAGTGTGAAGTTTCGAGTTAGCATTAGGTTTAGGCTTAGGGTTAGAGTGAGAGTTAGGTTTAGGATTATGGTTAAGGTTAGGGTTAGGCTGAGGGTGAGGGTGAGGGTGAGGTTGAGGTTTAGGGTGAGTGAAAGGGGTAAGGTTAGGGTGATGGTTAGCGTTAGTGTGATGTTTAGGGTGAGGGTGAGGGTTAGGGTAAGTGTGAGGGTTCGGGTGAGGATGAGGTTTAGGGTGTTTGTGAGGGTTAGGGTTAGGGTGAGTGTTAGGTTTAGGGTGAGGGTTAGGGTGACGGTGAGGGTTAGGGTTATATTTAGGTTTAGGGTTATGGTGAGAGTAAGGGTTAGATTGAGGGTTAGGGTGAGGTTGAGATTTAGGGTTAGCGTTAGCGTGAGGGTTAGTGTAAGCGTGAGGGCTAGGGTTAGGCTTAGTTTTAGGGTTAGGTTTAGTGATAGGGTGAGGATTAGAGTTAGTGTTAGGGTGATGGTGAGGGTTAGGATGAGGGTTAGGGTTAGGGTTAGGGTGAGGGACAGGTTAGTGTGAGGGTTAGGGTTAGGGTAAGGGTGAGGGTGAGGTTTAGGGTGAGGGGGAGGGTTAAGGTTAGCGTTAGGGTTAGGCTGAGTGTTAGGTTGAGGGTTAGGTTCAGGATCAGGGTTAAGGTTAGGGTTAGGCTTAGGGTGAGAGTGAGGATGACGGTGAGGGTTAGGGTGAGGGTAAGGGTTAGGGTTAGGGTGACGTTTAGGGTTATTGTAATGTTTAGGGTGAAGTTGAGGGTTAGGGTGAGTGTGAGATTTCGGGTGAGGGATGAGCGTTAGGGTGTGAGTGAGTGTTTGGTTTAGGGTGAGGGTTAGGATTAGGGTGAGGGTGAGGTTTAGGGTTATGATTAGGATTAGGGTTAGGGTGAGAGTAAGGGTTAGGGTGAGGGTTAGGGTGAGGGTAAAGGTTAGGTTTAGAGTGAGGGGTAGGTTTAGGGTGAGTTTTATGTTTAGGGTTAGGTTTAGGGTGAGGGTGAGGGTGAGGGTTAGGGTTAGGATTAGGGTTAGGTTTAGGGTTAGGCTGAGGATGAGGGTGAGGATGAGGTTGATTGTTAGGTTTAGGATTAGGTTTAGTGTTAGGGTTAGGCTTAGGGTGATGGTGAGGTTGAGGGTTAGGGTGAGGGTTAGGGTTACGTTTAGGGTGAGGGTTAGGGTTACTTTGATGTTTAGGGTGAGTGTGAGGGTTAGGGTGAGGGTGAGGGTGTGGGTTAGTGTGAGAGTGAAGTTTCGGGTGAGGGTGAGATTTAGGGTGTGTGTGAGGTTTAGGGTTAGTGTGATGGTTAGGGTGAGGTTGAGGGTTAAGTTTAGGGTTAGGTTTAGCCTTAGGGTGATGGTTAGGGTTAGGGTTAGTGTGAGGATTGTGGTTATTGTTAAGATTAGTGTGAGGGTGAGTGTGAGGGTAAGGGTGAGGGTGAGGGTTAGGGTGAGGGTGAGGGTTAGTGTTAGCATTAGGGTTAGGCTGAGGTTTAGGGTGCGGGAAAGTTTTAGGATTAGGGTTACTGTTCGGGTTAAGCTTAGGGTGAAGCTGAGGGTGAGAATGAGGGTTAGGGTGAGGTTAATGATTAGGGTTAGGGTGACGGTTAGCGTTAGTGTGATGTTTAGGGTGAGGGTGAAGATTAGGATGAGTGTGAGGGTTCGGGTGAGGGTGAGGGTTAGGGTGTGGGTGAGGTTAGGGTTATGGTTAGGTTTAGGGTTAGGTTGAGAGTAAGGGTTAGGGTGAGGGTTAGAGTGAGGGTGAGGGTTAGGGTTAGTGTTAGCGTGAGTGATAGGGTTAGGGTGAGGGTTAGGTTTCGGGTTAGGGTTATGGTGATGGTGAGGGTTAGGTTTAGGGTTAGGGTTACAGTTAGGTTGAGGGTGTAGGTGAGAGCTAAGGTGAGGAATAGGTTTAGGGTTAGGGGTAGGCTGAGGATGAGGGGGAGGGGGAGGGGGTGTGTTATGTTAAGGATTAGGTTTAAGGTTAGGGTTAGGCTTAGGGTTAGGGTGAGAGTGAGGGTTAGGGTGATTTTTAGGGTTAGGGGTAGGGTGAGGGTTAGGGTTAGTGTGATGTTTATGGTGTGGGTGAGGGTTAGGGTGAGGGTGATGTTTAGGTTGAGAGTGAGGGTTCGGGTGAGGGTGAGGGTTAGGGTGTGTGAGGGTTATGGTTAGGGTGATGGTTAGGGTGAAGCTGATTGTTAGGGTTAGGATTATTGTTAGCATTAGGGTGATGGTTATGGTTAGGGTAAGGGTGATGGTTAGGCTTCGGTTTCGGGTTAGGGTTAGTGTGAGGATTAGGGTTAGGGTTAGGGTTAGGGTTAGGGTAGGAGTGAGGGTGAGGTTGAAGGTTAGGGTTAAGATTAAGGTTAGGTTTAGGTTTAGGGTTAGGGTGAGGGTGAGGGTGAGGGTGAGGGTTAGGGTTAGGGTTAGGATTAGGTGAGGGTTAGGGATAGTGTGAGGGTAAGGGTTAGGGTTAGGGTTAGAGTGAGGTTGAGGGTGAGGGTGAGTGTCAGGTTTAGGGTTAGGGTGAGGGGTAGGGTTAGAGTTAGGGTGAGGGCTAGGGTGAGGGTGAGGGCAAGGGTGAGGGTGAGGGTTAGTGTGAGAGTGACCGTTAGGTTTAGCATTAGGGTTAGGCTGAGGGTTAGAGTGAGAGTTAGGTTTAGGATTAGGGTTACTGTTAGGGTTAAGCTTAGGGTGAGTGTGAGGGTGAGGGTCAGGTTTAGGATGAGGGGAAGGAATAAGGTTAGGGTGACAGTTAGGATTAGTGTGATGTTTTGGGTGAGGGTGAGGGTTAAGGGTAAGTGTAAGGGTTCGGGTGAGTTTGAGGTTTAGGGTGTGGGTGAGGGTTAGGGTTAGGGTGAGTGTTAGGTTTAGGTTGAGGTTTAGGGTGACGGTGAGGGTTAGGGTTATGTTTAGGTTTAGGGTTAGGGTGAGAGTAAGGGTTAGGGTGAGGTTGAGGGTTAGGGTTAGCGTTAGTGTGATGGTTAGGGTTAGAATGAGGTTTAGGTTTAGGGTTCGGATTAGGGTGATGTTGAGGGTAAAGTTTAGGTTTAAGGTGAGTTTGAGGGTGAGGGTGAAGGTTAGGGTGAGGGTTAGTGTTAGTGTGATGTTTAGGCTGAGGGTGAGGGTTAGGGTGAGGGTCAGGGTGAGGGTTAGGGTGAGAGTGAGGGTTCAGGTGAGGGTTCAGGTTAGGGTGTGTGTGAGGGTTAGGGTTAGGGTGATGGTTAGGGTAACGGTGAGGGTTAGAGTTAGGGTTAGGTTTAGCGTTATGGTGATGGTTACGGTTAGGGTTAAGGTGATAGTTATGGTCGGGTTAGGGTTAGGGTTAGGGTTAGTGTGAGGATTAGGGTTAGGGTTAGGGTTTGGGTGAGTTTGAGGGTAAGGGTGAGGGTGACGCTTAGGGTGAGCTTAGGTTAGGATTAGCGTTAGGGGTATGCTGAGGCTTAGCGTGAGGGTTAGGTTTAGGATTAGGGTTTTGGTTAGGGTTCGCCTTAGGGGGAGGGGGAGGGTGAGGGTGAGGGTTAGGATGAGGGTAAGGGTAAGGGTTTGGGTGACGTTAGGGTTAGTGTGAAGTTTAGGGTGAAGGTAAGGGTTAGGGTGAGTGTGAGGCTACGGGTGAGGGTGAGGGTTAGGATGTGGGTGAGGGTTAGGTTTAGGTTGAGTGTTAGGGTTAGGGCGAGGATTAGGGTGAGGGTTAGGGTTATGGTTAGGTTTACGGTTAGGTTGAGAGTAAGGATTAGGGTGAGTTTCAGGGTGAGTGTGACGGTTAGGGTTAGAGTTCACGTGAGGGTTAGGGTTAGGTTGAGGGCTAAGTTTAGGGTTAGGGTTAGGTTGAGGGTGAGGGTGAGGGCTGGGGTGAAGGTTAGGGTTAGGTTTACGTGTAGGGTTAGTGGAGGGTTAGGGTTAGGGTTAGTTTGAGGGTTAGTGTTAGGGTTAGGGTTAGGGTGAGTGTTAGGGTGAGGTTTATCGAGAGGGTTAGGGTTTGCATTAGGGTGAGGGTTAGGGTGAGAATGGGGGTTAGGTTTAGGGTTAGGGTTAGCATAAGGGTGAGGTTTAAGTTTAGGGTTAGGGTAGGGTGAGGGTTAGGTTGAGAGTTAGGTTTAGGTTTAGGGTTAGGGTTAGGGTTAGTGTGAGGATTAGCGTTAGGGTTAGGGTTAGGGTGAGGGTAAGTGTTAGGGTGAGGTTTAGGGTGAGGATTAGGGTTGGGGTTAGGGTTAGTGTGAGGGTTAGGGTGAGGATTTGGTTTAGTGTTAGGGTTAGGGTGAGGTTTAGGTATTGGGTTAGGGTGAGGGTGAGGGTGAGGGTGAAGGGTAGGATTAGGTTAAGGTTAGATTTAGGGTGAGCGTGAGGGTGAGAGATATGGTTAGGATTAGGGTTAGATTTAGGATTAGTCTGAGGGTGACGTTAAGGGTGATGGTGAGGTTTAGGGTTAGGGCGATGGTTAGGTTTAGGGTTAGGGTTACGATGAGGGTTAGCCTGAGGGGTAGGTTTAGGGTTAGGGTGAGAGTTAGGGTTAGTGTGAGGTTTAGGGATAGGGTTAAGGTGTGGGAACGGGTTAGGGTGAGGGTTAGGTTGAGGGTGAGGGTTAGGGTTAGGTTTAGGGTTAGGGTGACGGTGAGGGTTAGGTTTAGGGTGAGAGTTAGGGATAGGTTTAGCGTTAGGGTGAGGGGTATGGTTAGGGTTAGGTATAGGGTGAGGGTTAGGGTGAGTTTTAGGGTTAGGGTTAGGAATATTGTTAGTGTGAGGATTAGGGTTAGGTTTAGGGTTAGAGTTACGTTGAGGGTAAGGGTTATGGTGAAGTTTAGGGTGAGAGTGAGTGTTAGGTTTAGCGTTGGGGTTAGGGTGAGGTTTAGGGTGAGGGTGAGGATGAGGGTTAGGGTTAGGGTTAGTGTTCGTGTTAGGGTCAGGGTTAGGTTTAGGTTTAGGGTTAGGATTAGAATAAGGATAAGGGTGAGTGTGAGGGTGAGGTTTAGGTTTAGGGTTAGGTTTAGGGTGAGGGTGAGGGTAAGGGTTAGGGTTAGGTTTAGGTTTAGATTTAGGGTTAGGCTGAGGGTGAGCGTGAGGGTGAGGGGTAGGGTTATGGTTAGGGTTAGAGTGAGGTTAAGGTTTACGGTGAGGTTTCGGGTGAGGGTTAGGGTTGGGGTTAGGGTTAGGGTGAGGGTTAGGGTTAGGGTGAGGGTTAGGGTTAGGGTGAGGGTGAGGTTGAATGTGAATGTTAGGATTAGGGTTAGGGTTAGGTGAGGGTTAGGGTTAGGGTGAGGGTTAGCGTTAAGGTTAGGATGAGGCTGAGGGTTAGGGTGAGGTTAGGGTGAGCGTTAAGATTAAGGTTAGGGTGAGGCGTAGGGTGTGGATTAGGGTTAGTGTTAGGGTTAGGGTTAGGGGGAGGGTTAGGGTGAGGGTTAGGGTTAGGCTTAGACTTACAGAACAGGTGAGGGTTAGGGTGAGGGTGAGGGTTAGGGTTAGGGTGAGGATTAGGGTTAGGGTGAGGTTTAGGTTTAGGGTTAGTTTTAGGGTTTGGATTAGAATTAGGGTTAGGGTTATGGTGAGGGTTAGGCTGAGGGTTAGGGTTAGGGTTAAGGTGAGGGTTAGGTTATTTTGAGGGTTAGGGTTAGCGTTAGAGTGAGGGTGAGGGTAATTGTTAGGGTGAGGGTAAGGGTGAGTGTGAGGGTGAGGGTTAGGGTTAGGGTTAGGTTTAGAGTTAGGGTGAGGGTGAGCTTGAGGGTGAGGGTTAGGGTGAGGTTAGGGTTAGGGTTAGTGTTAGGGTTAGGTTGAGGTGTAGGGTGAGGTTTAGGGTCAATGTTAGGGTTAGGGTTAGGGGGAGAGTTAGGTTGAGGATTAGGCTTAGCGTTAGAGTTAGGGATAGTGTGAGGGTTAGGGTGAGGTTTAGGTTTAGGATTAAGTTTAGGGTTAGGTTTAGGCTAAGGGTAAGGGTGAAAGTGAGGGTGAGGGTTAGGGTTAGGTTTAGGGTTAGGGTGACGGTTAATGTTAGTGTGATGTTTAGGGTGAGGGTGAGGTTTAGGGTGAGTGTGAGGGTTCTGGTGAGGGTGAGGGCTACTGTGTGGGTGAGGGTTAGGATTATGGTGAGAGGGTGATGGTGAGGGTTAGGGTGAGGGTGAGGGTTAGTGTTTGGTTTATCGTTAGGGTGAGGGGTAGTGTTAGAGTTAGGGTTAGGGTGAGGATTAGGGTGAGGGGTAGGGTTAGGGTTAGGGTTAGTGTGAGGATTAGTGTTAGGGTCAGATTAAGAATTAGGTTGAAGTTAAGGGTTATGGTGAGGTTTAGGGTGAGGGTGAGGGTTAGGGTTAGCGTTAGGGTTAGGGTGAGGGTTAAGATGAGGGTTCGGGTTTGGGTTCGGGTTAAGTTGATGGTTAGGGTTAGGGTTAGGGTTAGTGTTAGGGTTAGGGTTAGGGAGAGGGTTAGGGTTAGGTTTAGGTTTAGGTTTAGGGTTAGGGTTAGGCTGTGGGTGAGGTTGAGGGTGAGGGTGAGGGTGAGGGTTAGGTTAGTGTGATGTTTAGGGGGACGGTGAGTGTTAGGGTGAGAGTAAGGGTTCTGGTGAGGGTGAGGGTTAGGGTGTGGGTGAGGGTTAGGTTTATTGTGAGGGTTAGGGTGAGGGTGAGTGTTAGGGTGATGGTGAGGGTTAGCCTCATGGTGTGGGTTAGGGTGAGGGTGAGGTTTTGGGATATGGTTAGGGTTAGGGTGAGAGTAAGGGTTAGGGTGATGTTTAGGGTTAGGGTGAGGGTGAGGTTGAGCCTGAGGTTTGGGGTTAGCGTTAGCTTGACGGTTAGGGTTAGGGATAGGGTTAGGTTGAAAGTGAGGGTTAGGGTTAGACTTTGGGTGAGGGTGAGGGTGAGGGTGAGGGCTAGGGTTAGGATTAGTGTTAGGGTTAGGTTTAGGCTGAGGGTGAGGGTTAGAGTAAGCGTCTGGGTTATGGTTAGCTTTAGGGTGAGGGTTAGGGTTAGCTTGAGGGTTAGGGTGAGGGCTAGGTTTAGGGTTAGGGTTAGTATGAGCATTAGGGTTAGGGTTAGGGTTAAGGTGAAGGTATGAGTTAGGGTGAGGTTTAGGGTGAGTGTTAGGTTAGCTTTAGGGTCAGGGTGAGGGTTAGTGTGAGGGTTAGGTTTAGTGTTAGGGTTAGGCTCAGAGTGAGGTTTAGGGTTAGGGTTAGGGTAAGGGTTAAGTTTAGTGTGAGGTTTAGGGATAAGCTTAGGTTTAGGGTGAGGGTGAGGGTGAGGGTTAGGATTAGGGTTAGCGTTAGAGTTCGGGTGAGAGTGAGGGTTAGGGTGAGGGTTAGCTTCAGGGTTACGGTTAATGTTAGGGTGAGGGTACGGGTTAGGGTTAGGATGAGGGTTACGGTGAGGGGAACATTAGGTTTATGGTGAGCGTTAGGTTTAGGGTGAGGCTTAGGGTGAGGGTTAGTGTTAGGGTTAGGGTTAAAATGAGGGCGAGATTTAGGGTTAGTGTGATATTTAGGGTGAGGTTGAGGGTTAGGGTGAGTGTGAGTGTTCAGGTGAGGGTCAGTGTTAGGGTGTGGGTGAGGGTTAGGGTTATTGTGAGGGTTAGGGTGAGGGTTAAGGTTAGGGTTAGGGCTAGGGTTCGGGTGAGGGTAAGGGTTAGGGTGAGGGCTAAGGTTACGGTTAGTGTTAGGATGAGGGTTACGGTGAGGGGAAGTTTTAGGTTTATGGTGAGCATTACGGTTAGGGTGAGGCTTAGGGTGAGGGTTAGGGTTAGGGTTAGGAAGAGGGTCAGGTTTAGGGTTAGTGTGATATATAGGGTGAGGGTAAGGGTTAGGGTGAGTGTGAGTGTTCAGGTGAGGGTGAGGTTTAGGGTGTGGGTGAGAGTTAGGGTTAGGTTGAGGGTTAGGGTGAGGGGTATTGTTAGGGTTCAGGTTAAAGTGAGGTTTAGGGTTAGGGTTAGGTTTAGTGTGAGGTTTAGGTTTTGGGTTAGTGTTAGAGTTAGGTTGAGGTTAAGGTTTATGGTGAGGTTTGGGGTGAGGGTGAGAGTAAGGGTTAAGGTGAGGGTTAGGGTTTGGGTTATGGTGACATTTATGTTTAGTGTGACGTTTAGGGAGAGGGTGAGGGTTAGGGTGAGGGTGAGGGTGAGGGTTAGGGTGAGATTGAGGGTTCAAGTGAGGGTTATGGTGTGTGTGAGGGTTAGGGTTAGGGTGATTGTTGGGGTGACGGTGAGGGTTAGGGTTAGGTTTAGCTTTAGCGTTATGGTGATGGTAACGGTTAGGGTTAAGGTGATGGTTATGTTTCCGGTTAGGGTTAGGGTTAGGGTTAGTGTGAGGATTTGGGTTAGGGTTAGGGTTAGGGTGAGTTCGAGGGTAAGAGTGAGGGTGAGGCTTAGGGTGAGCTTATGGTTAGGATTAGCGCTAGGGTTAGGCTGACGGTTAGGATGAGGGTTAGGTTTAGAATTAGGGTTACGTTTAGGGTTAGCCTTAGGGTGAGGGTGAGGGTTAGGGTTAGGATCAGGGTTTACGGTGACGTTAGGGTTAGTGTGAAGTTTAGGGTGAGGGGAAGGGTTAGGGTGAGTGTGAGGGTTCGGTACGGGTGAGGATTATGGTGTGGGTGAGGGTTAGGTTTAGGTTGAGGGTCAGGGTTAGGGTTAGGATTAGGGTGAGGGTGAGGGTTAGGGTTATGTTTAGGTTTAGGGTTAGGTTGAGAGTAAGGTTTAGGGTAAGGGTAAGTGTGAGGGTGAGGGTTAGTGTTAGCGTTAACGTGAGGGTTAAGGTTAGGGTGATGGCTAGGTTTAGGATTAGGATGAGGGTGAGGGTTAGGGTTAAGGTGTGGTTTAGGTTGAGGGTTAGGGTTGGTGTTCGTGTTAGGGTGAGGGCTAGGGTGAGGATTTGGGTTCGTGTTAGGGTTAGGGTGAGCTTTAGGTATTGGGTTAGGGTTAGGGTGAGGGTTAGGGTTAGGATGAGGGTTAGGCTGAGGGGTAGTTTTAGGGTTAGGGTGAGGGTTAGGGTTACTGTGAGGGTTAGGGTTAGGTTTAGGGTTAGCCTGAGGGTTACGGTTTGTGTGAGGGTTAGGGTTAGGGTTAGGCTTAGGTTGAGGGTGAGGGTGAATGGTAGGATTAGGGTTAGGGTTAGAGTTAGGGTGACCATGAGGGTGAGAGATAGTGTTAGAATTAGGGTTAGTTTTAGCGTTAGTTTGAGGGGGCGGGTAAGGGTGATGGTGAGGGTTAGGTTTAGGGTGAATGTTAGGGTGAGGATTAGGGTGAGGGTTAGGGTTAGGGTTAGCGTGAGTGTTAGGTTGATGGTGAGGGTTAGGGTTGGATTTAGCGTTAGGGCGAGATTTAAATTAAGGGTTATGGTAGGGTGAGGGTTAGGTTGAGGGTTAGGGTTAGGTTTTGGCTTAGGGTTAGGCTTAGTGTGAGGATTAGCGTTAGGATTAGGGTTAGGGTGAGGGTAATTTTAGGGTGATGCTTAGGGTGAGGGTTACGGTTATGGTTAGGTTTAGGGTGAGGGTTAGGGTTTGGATTTGGGTTAGTGTTAGGGTTAGGGTGAGGTTTAGGTATTGGGTTAGGGTTAGGGTGAGGGTGAGTAGTAGGTTTTCGATTAGGATTAGGGTTAGGATTAGGTTTACAGTGAGGGTGAGGGTGAGGGTGAGGGTTAGGGTGAGGGTTAGGATTAAGGTAAGGGTGAGTGTTAGAGTTAGTGAGATGTTTAGGGTGAGGGTGGTGGTTAGGGTGATAATGGGGCTGGGGGTTAGGGTGAGAGTGAGGGTGAGAGTGAGGATGAGTTTTAGAGTGTGTGTGAGGGTTAGGGTTAGGGTGATGGTTAGGGTGATGGTGAGGTTTAGTGTTAGGTTTAGGGTTAGCATTAGGGTGATGTTTAGGGTTAGGGTGATTGTTAGGGTTTGGGTTAGGGTTAGGGTTAGGGTTAGTGTGAGGATTAGGGTTAGGGTTAGAGTTAGCGTGAGGTTGAGGGTTAGGGTTAGGGTTAGTGTTAGGGTGAGGGTGAGGGAGAGGGTTAGGGTTAGGGTTAGGGTTAGGGTTAGGTGCAGGTTAGGGTTAGGGTGAGGGTTAGGGTTAAGTTTAGGTTGAGGGTGAGGGTTAGTGTGAGGGTTAGGGTGAGCGTTAGGGTTAGGGTTAAGGTGAGGGGTAGGGTGAGGATTAGGGTTAGTGTTAGGGTTAGGGTTAGGGTTAGTGTTAGGGTGATGGCTAGGGTTCCACTGAGGAATAAGGTTAGGGTTAGTGATAGGGTGAGGATTAGGGTTAGGGAGAGGGTTAGTCTGATGGGTAGGGTTAGGGTTAAGGTGAGGTTCAGATTAGTGTGAGTGTTAGGGTTAGAGTAAGGGTGAGGGTAAGGGTTAGGGTGAGGGTTAGCGTGAGGGTAAGTGTGAGGGTTAGGGTTAAGGTTAGGGTTAGAGTTAGAATGAGGGTGAGGGTGACGGTTAGATTTAGGATTAGGATTACAGTTAGCTTTAGGCTGAAGGTGAGGGTGAGGATTAGTGTGAGGGTTAGGATTATGGTGAGGGTTAGGGTTAAGGTGAGGGTTAGGGTTAGTGGAGGGTTAGGGTTAGGATTAGGGTGAGGGTAAGGATTAGGGTGAGGGTTAGAGTTAGAATGATGGTTCGGTTGAGGGAGAGGTTTATGGTTAGGGTTAGGGTTAGCGTTACGGTGAGGGTGAGGGGTAGGGTAATGGTTAGGGTTAGGGTTAGGTGTAGGGTTAGTTGAGGGTAAGGGATAGGGTTAGGTTGAGGGTTAGGGTTAGGGTTAGGTTTAGGGTGAGAGTTAGAGTGAGGGTTAGGGTGAGGGTTAGGCTTAGGATTAGGGTGAGGGTTAAGTTGACGGTTAGGGTTAGGGTTAGGGTTAGGGTTAGCGATAGGGGAGGTTTAAGTTTAGGGTTAGGGTAGGGTGAGGGTTAGGTTGACGGTTAGGTTTAGGTTTAGACATAGGGTTAGTGTTAGTGTGAGGATTAGCATTGGGTGAAGGTAAGGGTTAGGGTGAGGTTTATGGTGAGGGTTAAGGTTGGGGGTAGGTTTAGGGTGAGGGTTAGCATGAGGATTTAGGTTAGTGTTAGGGTTAGGTTTAGGTTTAGGTATTGGGTTAGGGTTAGGCTAAGGGTGAGGGTGAGGGTTAGGATTAGGTTAGGTTTAGAGTTAGGGCGAGCATGAGGGTGAGAGATATGGTTAGGATTAGGGTTAGTTTTAGGGTTAGTCTGAGGGTGAGGGTAAGGGTGATGGTGAGGGTTAGGGTTAGGGTTATGGTTAGGGTTAGGGTTAGGGTTAGGATGAGGGTTAGGCTGAGGAGTAGTTTTAGGGTTAGGGTGAGGGTTAGGGTTAGTGTGAGTGTTAGGGTTAGGTTTAGGGTGAGGGAAAGGTTTTGGGTGAGGGTTAGGTTGAGGGTGAGGGTTAGGGTTAGGTTTAGGGTTAGCGTGAGGTTTACGGTTTGTGTGAGGGTTAGAGTTAGGGCTAGGGTTAGTGTGAGGGGGACGGGGAAAGGTAGTATTAGGGTTAGGGTTAGAGTTAGGGTGACCGTGAGGGTGAGAGTTAGTGTTAGGATTAGGGTTAGTTTTAGGGTTAGTCTTAGGGTGAGGGTAAGGGTGATGGAGGGTTAGGTTTAGGGTGAGTGTTAGGATGAGGGTTAGTGTGACGGTTAGGGTGATGGTGAGCGTTAGGGTTAGGGTTAGCCTTAGGGTGAGGTTTAAGTTTAGGGTTATGGTAGGGTGAGGGCTAGGTTGAGGTTTAGGGTTAGGTTTGCTTAGGGTTGGGGTTAGTGTGAGGATTAACATTAGGGTTAGGGTTAGGGTGAGGTTAAGGGTTAGGGTGATGCTTAGGGTGAGGGTTACGGTTGGGGTTAGGGTTAGGCTGAGGGTTAGGGTTTGGATTTAAGTAGTGTTAGGGTTAGGGTGAGCTTTAGGTATTGGGTTAAGGTTAGGGTGAGTGTGAGGCTGAGGGGTAGGATTAGGGTTTGGGTTAGTGTTAGGGTGTGCTTGAGGGTGAGGGATAGGGTTAGGATTAGGGTTAGTTTTAGGGTTAATCTGAGGGTGAGGGTAAGGGTGATGTTGAGGGTTAGGGTTAGGGTTAGATTTAGGATGAGAGTTAGGCTGAGGGTTAGGTTCAGGGTTAGGGTGAGTGTTAGGGTTTGTGTGAGGGTTAGGGTTAGGGTTAGGGTGAGGAAAAGGTTGAGGGTGAGGGTTAGGGTGAGAGTGAGGGTTAGGTTTAGGATTAGGTTTAGGGTTAGCCTTAGGCTTAGGGTGAGGGTGAGAGTGAGGGTGAGGTTTAGGGTGAGGGTTAGGGATAGGGTTCGGGTGAGGTTTAGGGTTAGTGTGATGTTTAGGGTGAGTGTGAGGGTTAGGGTGACAGTGAGGGTTTGGGTGATGGTGAGGGTTACTGTTTTGGTGAGCGTTAGGGTTAGGGTGACGGTGAGGGTGATGGCGAGGGTGAGGTTTAGGGTTTGGTTTAGCATTAGGTTGAGGGGTAGGGTTAGGGTTAGGGTTAGCCTGAGGGTTAGGGTGAGGGTGAGGGTTAGGGTTAGTGTTAGTGTGAGGATTAGGGTTAGGGTCAAAGTTAGGTTGAGGGTAAGGGTTATGATGAGGTTTAGGGTGAGGATGAGGATTAGGGTTAGCGTTGGGGTTAAGGTGAGGTTTAAGGTGAGGGTGAGGGTTTGGGTTAGGGTTAGTGTTAGGGTTAGGGAGCGGGTTAGCGTTAGGGTTAGGGTTAGGTTTAGGTTTAGGGTTAAGTTGAGGGTGAGGGTGATGGTGAGTTTGAGGGTTAGGGTTAGTGTTATGTTTAGGTTGAGGGTGAGGGTTAGGGTGAGAGTGAGGTTTTTGGTGAGGGTGAGGTTTAGAGTGTGGATGAGTGTTAGGGTTATTGTGAGGGTTAGGGTGACGGTGAGTGTTAAGGTGCTGCGGGTTAGGGTGAGGGTGAGGTTTTGGGTTATGGTTAGGGTTAGGGTTAGTTTGAGAGTAAGAGTTAGGGTGATGGTTCGGGTTAGGGTGAGGGGGAGGGGGAGGTATAGGGTTAAGGTTAGGGTGTGGGTTAGCTTTAGCGTGTGGGTTAGGGTTATAGTTAGGGTTAGATTGTGAGGGTTAGGGTTAGACTTAGGGTGAGGGTGAGGGTGAGGGCTATGTTTAGGATTAGGGTTAGTGTTAGGTTTAGGCTGACGGTGAGGGTTAGCTTGAGGGTGGGGGTTAAGGTTAGCGTTGGGTGAGGGTTAGGGTTAGGCTTAGGGTTTGCTTGAGGGATAGAGTGAGGGTTAGGAATAGGGTTAGGGTTAGGTTTAGTGTGAGCATTAGGGTTAGGGTTAGGGTGAGGGTATGGGTTAGGGTGATGTTAAGGGTGAGGGTTAAGTTAGCGTAAGGGTTATGGTGAGGATTAATATGAGGGTTCGGTTTAGTGTTAGGTTTAGGGTGAGAGTGAGGGTTAGGGATAGGGTTAGGATAACGGTTAGGGCTAAGGTGAGATATAGGGATAGGCTTAGGGTTAGGGTGAGGTTGATGGTGAGGGTTAGGATTAGGGTTACAGTTAGATTTAGGGTGAGGGTGAGGGTTAGGGTTAGGATTAGGGTGAGAGTAAGGGTTAGGGTGAGGGTTAGGGTTAGGGTGATGGTTTGGGTGATTGTAAGGGTTAGGGTGAGGGTGAGGGTTAGGGTTAGTGTTAGGGTTATGGTAAGGGCTAGGGTGAGGTTGAGATTTAGGGTTAGGTTTAGGGTGAGGGATAGCGTGAGGGTGAGGGTTAGGGTGAGTGTTAGGGTGAGGGTCATGGTAACTTTGAGGTTTAGGGTGAGGGTGAGGGTTAGGGTTAGGGTTAGGGATAGGGTGAGGATTAGGTTTATGCTTAGGGTTAGGGTGAGGGTTAGGGTGAGGGGTAGGTTTAGGGTTAGGGTGAGGTTTAGGGTTAGTGTGAGGGTTAGGGTGAGGATGAGTGTTAGAGTGAGGGTGAGGTTTAGGTTTATTATTAGGGTAAGGGTTCGCGTTAGAGTTAGGGTGACGGTTAGGTTGAGGGTTAGGGTTAGGGTTAGGGTGAGGATGAGGGTTAGGGTGAGGGTTAGGGTGAGTGTGAGGATTAGAGTGAGGGTGAGAGTTAGGTTTAGGATTAGGGTTAGGGTTTAGGGTTAGGCTTAGGGTGAGGTTGAGGGTGAGGGTGAGGGTTAGGGTGAGGGTTAGGGTTAGGGTTAGGGTTAGAGTGAGAGTAATGGTTAGGGTTAGGGTTAGGGTGAGGTTGAGGGTTAGGGTTAGCGTTAGCGTCAGGGTTAGGGTTAGGGTTTGAGTTAGGGTGAGGGTTAGGGTGAGGTTTATGGTTAGAGTTAGAGTTACGGCGAGGGTTAGTCTGAGGATTAGTGTTAGTGTTAGGATTAGGGTTAGGTTGAGGGATAGGGCTAGGGTTAAAATTAGGGTTAGGGTTAGGGTTAGGCTGAGGGTTCTGGTGAGGGTGAGGGTTAGGATTAGGGTGAGAGTAAGGGTTTGGGTTAGTGTTAGAGTTAGGTTGAGGGTGAGAGTGAGGTTGAGGGTTAGGGTGCGGTTAGGGTGAACGTTAGGGTTAGGGTTAGGGTTAAGGTGAGGTGTAGGCTGAGGGTTAGGGTTAGTGTTAGGGTTAGGGTTAGGGGGAGGGTCAGGTTGAGGATTACGGTTAGGGTTAGAGTTAGGGATACGGTGAGGTTTAGGGTGAGGGTGAGGGTTATGGTTATGGTTACGGTTTGGATTAGGTTAGGGTGAGGGTGAGGTTGAGGGTGAGGGTTAGGGTTAAGTTTACAGTTAGGGTGAGGGTGAAGGTTTGTGTGAGGGTAAGTGTTGGGGTTAGATTTAGGTTGAGGAAAAGGGTGAGGATTAGAGTTAGGGTTAGGGTTAGGCTTAGGGTGAGGGTGAGGATTCGGGTGAGTGTGAGGGTTCTGGTGAGGGTGAAGGCTAATGTGTGGGTGAGCGTTAGGATTAGTGTGAGAGTTAGGGTGACGGTGAGGGTTAGGGTGAAGGGGAGTGTTAGGGTGATGAGGGTTAGGGTGATGCTGAAGGTTTAGGGTGAGGGTGAGGTTTTGGGTTATGGTTCGGGTTAGGGTTAGTTTGAGAGTATGAGTTAGGGTGATGGTTAGGGTTGGGGTGAGGGTTAGGCTGAGGGTGAGGGTTGGGGTTAGCGTTAGCGTGAGTGTTAGGGTGAGGTTGAGTGTGAGGGTTAGGGTTAGACTTAGGGTGAGGGTCAGGGTGAGGGCTAGGGTTAGGGTGAGGGTGAGGATGAGAGCGAGGGTTTCGGTTAGGTATGAGTTAGGGTTAGGGTTAGGATGAGGATTAGGGTGAGGGTGAGGGTTAGCGTGAGGGTTAGTGTTAGGGTGAGGTTTAATGTTAGTGTTAGGGTGCGGGTTAGGGATAGGGTTAGGGTGAGGTTTAGTGTTAGGGTTAAGGTTTGGGTTAGGGATAGGGTTAGCGTTAGGGTTAGGGTGTGTGTGAGGGGTAGGGTTACGGTGAGGGTTAGGGTTATGGTGAGGTTTAGGGTGACGGTTAGGGTTAGGGTTTGGGTTAGTGTTAGGGTGAAGTTTAAGGTTAGGGTTATGGTGAGGGTCAGGTTGAGGGTTAGGGTTCAGTTTCAGTTAGTGTGAGGATTAAGTTTAGGTTTAGGGTTAGGATTAAGGTATAGGTAAGGGTTAGGGTAAGGTTTAGGGTTTGAGTTAGGGTGAGGGTGAGGGTGAGGTTTAGGGTGACGGTCAGGGTTAGGGTTAGGGTGAGGGTTAGGGTTAGGATTACGGTGAGGGTTAGGGTTAGGGGATATTTAGGGTGAGTGTGATGGTTAGAGTGAGTGTGAGGATTAAGGTGTGGGTGAGGGTTAGGGTTACAGTGAGATTTAAGGTGAGGGTGAGGGTTAGGGTTAGGGTTAGGTTGATGGTTAGGGTTAGGGTGAGGGTGAGGGTGAGGGTGAGAGTGAGGGTGAGGATGAGGGTTAGGGTTAGGGTTAGGTTGAGGGCGAGGGTGATGTTTAGGGTGAGGGTGAGGCTTAGGGTGAGTGTGAGGGTTCTGGTGAGGGTGAGGGTTAGGGTGTGGGTGAGGGTTATGGTGAGGTTTGGGGTTAGGGTTAGGATTATGGTGAGGGTTAGGGCTAGGGGATATTTAGGGTGAGCGTGAGGGTTAGAGTGAGTGTGAGGATTAAGGTGTGGGTGAAGGTTAGGGTTACGGTGAGATTTAAGGTGAGGATGAGGGTTAGTGTTAGCCTTAGGGTTAGGGTGAGGTTTAGGCTGACTGTTAGGGTTAGGGTTAAGGTTAGTGTGAGGTTGAGGGTTAGGGTTCAGGTTAGGTTGAGGGTTAGGGTTAGGGTGAGGTTTAGGGATAGAGTTAGGGTTAGGGTGAAGTTCAGGGTGAGGTATAGGGTTAGGGTTAGGGTTAGGGTTAGTGTGTGGTTTAGGGTTAGCGTTAGGTTTAGGTTTAGGGTGAAGTTTAGTGTTAGGGTTAGGGTTGCGGTGAGGGTGAAGGTGAGTGTTAGATTTAGTATTAGAGTTAGGGTTAGGATTCGGCTGAGGTTTAGGTTTAGGGTTAGGTTGAGGGTTAGGGTTATGGTGAGGGTGAGGGTGAGGGTGAGAGTGAGAGTGAGGGTGAGAGTGAGGGTGAGGGTGAGGGTTAGGGTTAGGGTTAGGGTGAGGATAAGGGTCAGAGTTAGGTTTAGGATAATGGTTAGGGCTATGGTTAGGCTGAGGGTGAGGGAGAGGGTGAGGGTTAGCGTTAGGCTGAGGCTTAATGTTAGGGTGAGGTTTAGTGTTAGAGTTAGGGTGAGGGTGAGGGTTAATGTTAGGGTTATGGTTAGGGTTATGGTGAGTGTTAGGCTGTGGGGTAGGGTTAGCGTTAGGTTGAAGGTTAGGATTACTGTGAGGGTTAGTGTTAGTGTTAGGGTTAGGGTTATGGTGAGGATAAGGGTTAGGGTGAGGGTTCGGTTGAAGGTGAGGATTAGGGTTACCATTAGGGTTAGGGTTATTGTTACCCTGCAGGTTAGGGTTAGGGTTAGTGTTAGGGTGAGGCTTTTGGGTTAGGGTTAGTTTTAGGGTGAGGGTTAGAGTTAGGGTGAGGGTTAGGGTTAGGGTTAGGGTTCGGATGAGGGCGAGGGTCAGAGTTAGTGTTAGGAATACGGTTAGGGTTTCGGTTAGGCTGAGGCTGAGGGTGAGGGTTAGGGTTAGGGTTATGGTGAGGGTGAAGTTTAGGGTGAGGGTGAGTGTTAGGGTTAGATTGAAAGTTAGGGTTAGGATTAGGGTTAGGGTGAGGGCTAGGGTGAAGGTGAGGTTTAGGGTTAGGGTTAGGGTTAGTGTGAGGGTGAGGATTAGGTTTAGTGTGAGTTTTAGGGTTAGTGTTAGAGTGAGCTTAAGGGTTAGGGTGAGGGTTAGGGTGAGATTGAAGTTTAGGGTTAGCGAGGGTGTTAGTGTGAGGGTAAGGTTGAGAGTTAGGGTTAGGGTTAGAGTTAGGGTGAGGGTTAGGGTTAGGGTGAGGGTGAGAGTGAGGATTAGGTTTAGAGTTAGGTTTAATGTTAGGGTTAGAATTAGGCTGAGGATGAGGGTGAGGGTGACGGTTAGGGTTAGCGTTAGGGTTAGGGTGAGGCTTAGGGTTAGTGTGAGTGTTAGGATTAAGGTTAGGGGGAGGGTAAGGGTTAGGGTTTTTGTAAGGGTGAGGGTTAGGTTGAGGAGGAGGGTTAGGATTAGTGTTAGGGTTAGGATTAGGGTGAGGGTGAGGGTGAGGTTTAGGGTTAGAGTGAGGTTTAGGTTAAGGGTGAGGTTTAGCGTTAGGGTTAGGGTGAGGGTGCCGATGAGGGTTAGGATTAGGGTTAGGGTTATTGTAAGGGTGAGGGTGAGTGTTAGTGTTAGGATTAGGGTTAGGGTTTGGGTTAGGATGAGGGTAAGGGTGAGGATGAGGGCTAGGGTGAGTGTGAGCATTAGGGTGAGGTTGATGGTGAGGGTGAGTGTTTCGGTTAGGTAAGGATTAGGGTTAGAGTTAGGGTGAGGATTAGGGTGAGGGAGAGGGTTAGCGTGACTGTTAGGGTTAGGGTGAGATTTAGTGTTAGGGTTAGGGTGAGGGTTAGGGTTAGGGTGAGGATTAGGGTAAGGGTTAGTGTTAGGTTTAGGGTGAGGATGAGGGTTAGGGTTAGGGTGAGGGTTAGTTTTAGGTTTAGGGTTAGGGTGAGGGTGAGGCTGAGAGCGAGGGTTTCGGTTAGGTATGAGTTAGGGTTAGGGTTATGGTGAGGATTAGGGTGAGGGTGAGTGTTAGCGTGAGGTTTAGTGTTAGGGTGAGGTTTAATGTTAGGGTTTCATTGCGGGTTAGGGATAGGGTTAACGTTAGGGTTAGGGTGTGTGTGAGGGGTAGGGTTAGGGTGAGGGTTAGGGGTATGGTCAGGGTTAGGGTGACGGTTAGGGTTAGGGTTTGGGTTAGCATTAGGGTGAAGTTTAGGGTTAGGGTTGTGGTGAGGGTCAGGTTGAGGGTTAGGGTTAGGTTTCAGTAAGTGTGAGGATTAGGTTTAGGTTTAGGGTTAGGGTTGGGGTGAATGTAAGGGTTAGGGTGAGGTTTAGGGTTTGGGTGAAGGTTAGGGTTAGGGTGAGGTTTAGGGTGAGGGTTAGGGTTAGAGTGAGGATTAGGGTGAGGGTTAGGGTTAGGGTGAGTGTTTGAGTTAGGGCGAGGCTGAGCGTGAGGTTTAGGGTGAGGGTGAGGGTTAGGGTTAGGGTAAGTGTTAGGGTGAGGGTTAGGCTGAGGTGAGGGTGAGGGTGAGGGATAGGGTGAGGGTGAAGGTGAGGGTGAGAGTGAGTGTGAAGGTGAGGGTGAGGGTGAGGTTGAGGGTGAGGGTGAGCGTTAGGATTAGGATTAGGGTAAGGTTTACAGTTAGGGTGATGTTTAGGGTTTGGGGATGTTTAGGGTGAGCGTGAGGGTTAGAGTGAGTGTGAGGATTAAGGTGTGGGTGAGGGTTAGGGTTACGGTGAGATTTAAGGTGAGGGTGAGGGTTAGGGTTAACGTTAGGTTTAGGGTGAGTTTTAGGCTGAGTGTTAGGGTTAGGGTTAGAGCTAGTGTGAGGTTGAGGGTTAGGGTTAGGGTTAGGTTGAGGGTTAGGGTTAGGGTGAGGTTTAGGGATAGAGTGAGGGTTAGGGTGAAGTTGAGGGTGAGGTTTAGGGTTATGGTTAGGGTGTGGTTTAAGGTTAGGGTTAGGTTTAGGGTTAGGGTGAGGGTTAGTGTTAGGGTTAAGGTTAGAGAGAGGGTGTGGGTGAGTGTTAGATTTAGTATTAGGGTCAGGGTTAGGATTCGGCTGAGGTTGAGGATTTGGGTGAGGTTGAGGGTTAGGGTTAGGGTTAGGGTTAGGTTTAGGGTAAGGGTTAGGGTGAGGTTGAGGTTTAGGGTGAGATTGAGTTTGAAGTTTGGGCGTTTCGGTTAGGTAAGGGAGAGGGTGAAGATTAGCGTTAGGGTGATGTTTAGGGTGAAGCTGAGGGTTAAGGCGAGGGTGAGGTTGAGGGTGAGCCTGAAGGTTAGGATTAGGGTGAGGGTTAGGGTTAGGGTTAGGGTGAGGTTTACGGTTAGGATGAGGGTTTGGGTTAGGGTTAGAGTTAGGATGAAGGTTAGGCTGAGGCGTAAAGTTTAGGGTTAGGCTGAGGTTTAGGGTTAGGGTTAGGGTGAGTGATAGATTTAGGTTTAAGGTTAGGATTAGGGTGAGTTTTAGGGTTAGGTTTAGGGTTAAGGTTAGAGCTAGGTTGAAGGTGAGGGTTAAGGTTAGGGTTAGGTTTAGGGTTAGGGTGAGGTTGAGGGTAAGGGTTACAGTTAGGGTGAGGTTGAGGATAAGGGCTATGGTGAGGGTGAGGGTTAAGGGGACAGTGAGGGTGAGGGTGAGGGTTTCGTTTAGGTAAGAGTTAGGGTTACGGTTAGGGTGAGGATTATGGTGAGTGTGAGGGTTAGCATGAGGGTTAGGGTTAGGGTGAGGTTTAGTGTTAGGGTTAGGGTTTGGGTTAGGAATAGGGCTAGCGTTAGGGTTAGGGTGTGGGTGAGGGTTAGGGTTAGGGTGAGGGTTAGGGTTAGGGTTTGGGTTAGCATTAGGTTGAAGTTTAGGGTTAGGGTTAGGGTGAGGGTCAGGTTGAGGGTTAGGGTAAGGTTTCACTTAGTGTGAGGATTAGGTTTAGGTTTAGGTTTAGGGTTAGGTTGAGGGTTAGGTTTAGGGTGGGGGTGAGGGTGAGGGTGAGAGTGAGAGTGAGAGTGAGACTGAGGGCGAGGGTGAGGGTTAGTGTTAGGGTTAGGGTGAGGGTGAGTGTCAGATTTAGGTTTAGGATAATGGTTAGGGTTATGTTTAGGCTGAGGGTGAGGGTGATGGTGATTGTTAGCGTTAGGCTGAGGGTTAATGTTAGGTTGAGGGTTAGTGTTAGGGTTAGGGTGAGGGTGGGGGTTAAAGTTAGGGTTAGGGTTAGGGTTATGGTGAGGGTTAGGCTGAGGGGTAGGGTTAGGGTTAGCGTGAGGTTTAGGATTACTGTGAGGGTTGGTGTTAGTGTTAGGGTTAGGGTTACAGTAAGGGTAAGGGTTAGGGTGAGGGTTAGGTTGAAGGTGAGGGTTAGGGTTAGCATTAGGGTTACCGTTATTGTTACCCTGCAGGTTAGGGTTAGGGTTAGTGTCAGGGTGAGGGTTTTGGGTTAGGCTTAGTTTTAGGGTGAGGGTTAGCGTTAGGGTGAGGGTTAGGGTTAGGGTTAGGGTGAGGGTGAGGGTGAGGGTGAGTGTCAGGGTGAGAGTGAGGGTGAGGATGAGGGTTAGGGTGAGGGCGAGGGTCAGAGTTAGTGTTAGGAATATGGTTAAGGATTCGGTTAGGCTGAGGGTGAGGGTGAGGGTTAGGGTTAGGGTAAGAGTTAGGATTAGGATTAGGGTTAGGGTGAGGGCTAGTGTGAAGGTGAAGTTTAAGTTTAGGGTTAGGCTTAGTGTGAGGGTGAGGGCTAGGTTTAGTGTGAGGTTTACGGTTAGTGTTAGGGTGAGCTTAAGGGTTATGGTGAGGATTAGTGTGGGATTGAAGTTTAGGGTTAGCGTGAGTGTTAGTGTGAGGGTAAGGTTGAGAGTTAGGTTTAGGGTTAGGGTTAGGGTTAGGTTTAGGGTGAAGTTTAGGGTTAGAGTGAGGGTGAGGGTGAGGATTAGGTTTAGGGTTAGGTTTAGGGTTAGGGTTAGAGGTAGGCTGAGATTGAGGGTGAGGTTGAGGTTTAGGGTTTGCGTTAGGGTTAGAGTGAAGTTTAGGGTTAGTGTGAGGGTTAGGGTTAGTGTTAGGGTGAGGGTAAGTGTTAGGGTTTGGGTAAGGGTGAGGGTTAGGAGGGTTAGGTTGAGGATGAGGGTTAGGATTAGTGCTAGGGTTAGGATTAGGGTGAGGGTGAGGGTGAGGTTTAGGGTTAGAGTGAGATTAGGTTATGGGTGAGGTTTAGCGTTAGGGTTAGTGTGAGGGTGCCGATGAGGGTTAGGATTAGGGTTAGGGTTACTGTAAGGGTGAGTGTGAGTGTTAAGGTTAGGATTAAGTTTAGGGTTTGGGTTAGTATGATGGTGAGGGTGAGGGTGAGGGCTAGGGTGAGGGTGAGGGTTAGGGTGAGTTTGAGGGTGAGCGTGAGTGTTTCGGTTAGGTAAGGGTTAGGGTGAGGATTAGGGTGAGGGTGAGGGTTAGCGTGAGGGTTAGGTTTAGTGTCAGGGTTAGGGTGAGGGTTAGGGTTAGGGTTAGCATTAGGGTAGGGTTAGGGTTAGGTTGAGTTTGAGGTTTAGGGTTAGGGTTAGGATGAATGTTAGTTTTAGGTTTAGGGTTAGGGTGAGGGTGAGGATTAGGGTGAGGGTGAGGTTTAGCGGGAGGGTTAGTGTTAGGGTGAGGTTTAATGTTAGTGTTAGGGTGCTGGTTAGGGATAGGGTTATAGTTAGGGTTAGGGTGTGTGGGAGGGTTAGGGTTAGGGTGAAGGTTAGGGTTATGGTGAGTGTTAGGGTTAGGGTTTGGGTTCGGTTTAGGGTGAAGTTTAGGGTTAGGGTTATGGTGAGGGTCAGGATGAGGGTTAGGGTTAAGTTTCAGTTAGTTTGAGGATTAGGTTTAGGTTTAGGGTTAGGTTTAGGGTGAAGGTAAGAGTTAGGGTGAGGTTTAGCATGAGGGTGAAGGTTAGGATTAGGGTGAGGGTTAGGGTGAGAGATAGGGTTAGAGTTAGGTTTAGGGTAAGGGTTAGGGTTAGGGTTAGGGTTTGAGTTAGGGTGAGGGTGAGGGTGAGGTTTAGGGTGAGGGTGAGGGTTAGGGTTAGGGTGAGGGATAGGGTTATTGTTAGTGTGAGGGTTAGGCTGAGGTGAGGGTGAGGGTCAGTTATAGGGTGAGGGTGAAGGTGAGGGTGAGAGTGAGGGTGAAGGTGAGGGTGAGATGAGGTTGAGGGTGAGGGTGAGGGTTAGGACTAGGGTTAGGGTGAGGTTTAGGGTTAGGGTGATGTTTAGGGTGAGGGTGAGGCTTAGGGTGAGCGTGAGGGTTAAGGTGTGGGTGAGAGTTAGGGTGAGGTTTGGGGTTAGGGTTAGGATTACCGTGAGGGTTAGTGTAAAGGGGTATTTAGGGTGAGCGTGAGGGTTAGAGTGAGTGTGAGGATTAAGGTGTGGGTGAGGGTTAGGGTTATGGTGAGATTTAAGGTGAGGGTGAGGGTTAGGGTTAGCGTTAGGGTTAGGGTGAGGTTTAGGGTGAGTGTTAGGGTTAGGGTTAGGGCTAGTGTGAGGTTGAGGGTTAGGGTTAGTGTTAGGTTAAGGGTTAGGCTTAGGGTGAGGTTTAGGGATAGAGTTAGGGTTAGGGTGAATTTCAGGGTGAGGTTTAGGGTTAGATTTAGGGTTAGGGTTAGTGTGTGGGTTAGGGTTAGGTTTAAGTTTAGGGTTAGGGTGAGGATTAGTGTTAGGGTTAGGGTTAGGGTGAGGGTGAGGGTGAGTGTTAGATTAAGTATTAGGGTTAGGGTTAGGATTAGCTGAGGTTGAAGGTTTGGGTGAGGTTGAGGGTTAGGATTTCGGTTAGGGTTAGGGTTAGGGTGAGGTTTAGGGATAGAGTTAGGGTTAGGGTGAAGTTGAGGGTGAGGTTTAGGGTAAGGGTTAGGGTTAGGGTTAGTGTGTGGATTAGGGTTAGGTTTAGGGTTAGGGTTAGGGTGAGGGTTAGTGTTAGGGTTAGGTTTAGGTTGAGGGTTAGGGTTAGGGTGAGGTTTAGGGATAGAGTTAGGGTTAGGGTGAAGTTGAGGGTGAGGTTTAGGGTTTGGGTTAGGGTTAGGGTTAGTGTGTGGGTTAGGGTTAGTGTTAGGTTTAGGGTTAGGGTGAGGGTCAGTGTTAGGGTTAGCGTTGGGGTGAGGGTGAGGGTGAGTGTTAGATTTAGTATTAGGGTTAGGGTTAGGATTCGGCTGAGGTTGAGGATTTGTGTGAGGTTAAGGTTTAGGGTTAGGGTTAGGTTTAGGTTTTGGGTGTGGGCTAGGATGAGGTTGAGTGTTAGGCTGAGATTGAGGTTGAAGTTTGGGAGTTTCGGTTAGGTAAGGGAGAGGGTGAAGTTTAGCGTTAGGGTGATGTTTAGGGTGAAGCTGAGGGTTAAGGTGAGGGTGAGGGTGAGGGTGAGGATGAGGGTTAGGGTTAGGGTGACGGTTAGGGTTAGGGTTAGGGTGAGGGTTACGGTTAGGATGAGGGTTTGGGTTAGGGTTAGAGTTAGGATGAATGTTAGGCTGAGGGGTAAAGTTTATGGTTAGGCTGAGGTTTAGGGTTAGGGTTAGGGTGAGTGTTGGATTTAGGTTTAAGGTTAGGATTAGGGTGAGGTTTAGGGTTAGGTTTAGGGTTAAGGTTAGAGCTAGGTTGAAGGTGAGGTTTAAGGTTAGGGTTAGGTTTAGGGTTAGGTTGAGGTTGAGGGTGACGGTTATGGTTAGGGTGAGGGTGAGGATGAGGGCTATGGTGAGGGTGAGGATTAAGGGGACAGTGAGGGTGAGGGTGAGGGTTTCGGTTAGGTAAGAGTTAGGGTTAGGGTTAGGGTGAGGATTATGGTGAGTGTGAGGGTTAGCATGAGGGTTAGGGTTAGGGTGAGGTTTAGTGTTAGAGTTAGGGTTTGGGTTAGGGATAGGGCTAGCGTTAGGGTTAGGGTGTGGGTGAGCGTTAGGATTAGGGTGAGGGTTAGGGTTACGGTGAGGGTTAGGGTGAGGGTTAGGGTTAGGGTTTGGGTTAGTATTAGGTTGAAGTTTAGGGTTAGGGTTAGGGTGAGGGTCAGGTTGAAGGTTAGGGTAAGGTTTCACTTAGTGTAAGGATTAAGTTTAGGTTTAGGTTTAGGGTTAGGTTGAGGGTTAGGTTTAGGGTGGGGGTGAGGGTGAGGGTGAGAGTGAGAGTGAGAGTGAGACTGAGGGGGAGGGTGAGGGTTAGTGTTAGGGTTAGGGTGAGGGTGAGTGTCAGATTTAGGGTTAGGATAATGGTTAGGGTTATGTTTAGGCTGAGGGTGAGGGTGATGGTGATTGTTAGCGTTAGGCTGAGGGTTAATGTTAGGTTGAGGGTTAGTGTTAGGGTTAGGGTGAGGGTGGGGGTTAAAGTTAGGGTTAGGGTTAGGGTTATGGTGAGGGTTAGGCTGAGGGGTAGGGTTAGGGTTAGGGTGAGGTTGAGGGTGAGGGTTAGGGTGAGGTTGAGGGTGAGGGTGAGTGTTTCGGTTAGGTAAGGGTTAGGGTGAGGATTAGGGTGAGGGTGATTGTTAGCGTGAGGGTTAGGGTTAGGGTGAGTTTTAGTGTTAGGGTTGGGGTGAGGGTTAGGGTTAGGTTGAGGATTAGGGTGAAGGTTAGGGTTAGGGTTAGGGTGAGGGTGAGCTTTAGGGTTAGGGTTAGGGTGAGATTTAGTTTTAGGTTTAGGGTTAGGGTGAGGGTGAGTCTGAGAGCGAGGGTTTCGGTTAGGTAAGAGTTAGGATTATGGTTAGGGTGAGGATTAGGGTGAGGGTGAGTTTTAGCGTGAGGGTTAGGGTTAGGGTGAGGTTTAATGTTAGGGTTAGTGTGTGGGTTAGGGATAGGGTTAACGTTAGGGTTAGGGTGTGTGTGAGGGGTAGGGTTAGGGTGAGGGTTAGGGTTATGTTGAGGGTTAGGGGGAGGGTTCGGGGTAGGGTTTGGGTTAGAGTTAGGGTGAAGTTTAGGGTTAGGGTTATGGTGAGGGTCAGGTTGAGGGTTAGGGTTAGGTTTCAGTTAGTGTGAGGATTAGGTTTAGGTTTAGGGTTAGGGTTAGGGTGAAGGTAAGTGTTAGGGTGAGGTTTAGGGTTCGGGTTAGGGTTTGAGTTAGTGTGTGGGTGACAGTGAGGTTTAGGGTGAAGGTGAGGGTTAGGGTTAGGGTGAGGGTTAGGGTTAGTGTTAGGGTGAGGGTGAGGCTGAGGTGAGGGTGAGGGTGAGGAATAGGGTGAGGCTGAAGGTGAGGGTGAGAGTGAGGGTGAAGATGAGTGTGAGGGTGAGGTTGAGGGTGAGGGTGAGGGTTAGGAATAGGGTTAGGGTGAGGTTTATGGTTAGGGTGATGTTTAGTGTGAGGGTGAGGCTTAGGGTGAGTGTGAGGGTTCTGGTGAGGGTGAGGGTTAGAGTGTGGGTGAGGGTTAGGGTGAAGTTTGAGTTTAGGGTTAATATTACGGTGAGGGTTAGGGTTAGGGGATATTTAGGGTGAGCCTGAGGGTTAGAGTGAGTGTGAGGATTAAGGTGAGGGTGAGGGTTAGGGTTAGCGTTAGGGTTAGGGTGAGGTTTAGGGTGAGTGTTAGGGTTAGGGTTAGGGCTAGTGTGGGGTTGAGGGTTAGGCTTAGGGTTAGATTTAGGGTTAGGCTTAGGGTGAGGTTTAGGAATAGAGTTAGGGTTAGGGTGAAGTTCAGGGTGAGGTTTAGGGTTAGGGTTAGGGTTAGTGTGTGGGTTAGGGTTAGGTTTAAGTTTAGGGTTAGGGTGAGGGTTAGTGTTAGGGTTAAGGTTGGGGTGAGGGTGAGGGTGAGTGTTAGATTAAGTATTAGGGTTAGAGTTAGGATTAGCTGAGGTTGAGGATTTGGGTGAGGTTGAGGGTTAGGGTTAGGGTTAGGGTTAGGTTTAGGGTGAGGTTTAGGGATAGAGTAAGGGTTAGCGTGAAGTTGAGGGTGAGGTTTAGGGTTAGTTTTAGGGTTAGGGTTAGTGTGTGGGTTAGGATTAGGGTTAGGTTTAGGGTTAGGGTGAGGGTTAGTGTTAGGGTTAGGGTTGGGGTGAGGGTGAGGGTGAGTGTTAGATTAAGTATTAGGGTTAAAGTTAGGATTAGCTGAGGTTGAGGATTTGGGTGAGGTTGAGGGTTAGTTTTAGGTTTAGGGTGAGGTTTAGGGATAGAGTTAGGGTTAGGGTGAAGGTGATGGTGAGGTTTAGGGTTAGGGTTAGGGTTAGGGTTAGTGTGTGGGTTAGGATTAGTGTTAGGTTTAGGATTAGAGTGAGGGTGAGGGTGAGGTTTAGGGTTAGAGTGAGGTTAGTTTAAGGGTGAGGTTTAGCGTTAGGGTTAGGGTGAGGGTGCCGATGAGTGTTAGGATTAGGGTTAGGGTTACTGTAAGGGTGAGGGTGAGTGTTAGGGTTAGGATTAAGGTTAGGGTTTGGGTTAGTATGATGGTGAGGGTGAGGGTGACGGCTAGGGTGAGGGTGAGGGTTAGGATGAGGTTTAGGGTGAGGGTGAGTGTTTCGGTTAGGTAAGGGTTAGGGTGAGGATTAGGGTGAGGGTGAGGGTTAGCTTGAGGGGTAGGGTTAGGGTGAGGTTTAGTGTTAGGGTTAGGGTTTGGGTTAGGGATAGGGCTAGCGTTAGGGTTAGGGTGTGGGTGAGGGTTAGGGTTAGGATGAGGGTTAGAGTTACGGTGAGTTTTAGGGTGAGGGTTGGGGTTAGGGTTTGGGTTACCATTAGGCTGAAATTTAGGGTTAGGGTTAAGGTAAGGGTCAGGTTGAGGGTTAGGGTAAGGTTTCAGTTAGTGTGAGGATTAGGTTTAGGTTTAGGTTTAGGGTTAGGTTGAGGGTTAGGATTAGGGTGATTTTGAGGTTGAGGGTGAGGGTGAGGGTTAGGATTAGGGTTAGGGTGAGGTTTACGGTTAGGGTGAGGTTTACGGTTAGGGTGATGTTTAGGGTGAGGCTTAGGGTGAGTGTGAGGGTTCTAGTGAGAGTGAGGTTTAGGGTGTGGGTGAGGGTTAGGGTGAGGTTTGGGGTTAGGGTTAGGATTAGGGATATTTAGGGTGAGCGTGAGGGTTAGAGTGAGTGTGAGGATTAAGGTGTGGGTGAGGGTTAGGGTTACGGTGAGATTTAAGGTGAGGATGAGTGTTGGGGTTAGCGTTAGGGTTAGGATGAGGTTTAGGGTGAGTGTTAGGGTTAGGTTTAGGGCTAGTGTGAGGTTGAGCGTTAGGGTTAGGGTTAGGTTGAGGGTTAGGATTAGGGTGAGGTTTAGGGATAGAGTTAGGGTTAGGGTGAAGTTGAGGGTGAGGTTTAGGGTTAGGTTTAGTGTGTGGTTTAGGGTTAGGGTTAGGTTTAGGGTTAGGGTGAGGGTTAGTGTTAGAGTTAGTGTTGGGGTTAAGGTGAGGGTGAGTGTGAGTGTTAGATTTAGTATTAGGGTTAGGGTTAGGATTCGGCTGAGGTTGAGGATTTGGGTGAGGTTGACGGTTAGGGTTAGGGTTAGGGTTAGGGTTAGGTTTAGGGTAAGGGCTAGGGTGAGGTTGAGGGTTAGGGTGAGATTGAGGTTGAAGTTTGGGCGTTTCGGTTAGGTAAGGGAGAGGGTGAAGTTTAGCATTAGGGTGATGTTTAGGGTGAAGCTGAGGGTTAAGGTGATGGTGAGGGTGAGGTTGAGGGTGAGGCTGAGGGTTAGGGTTAGTGTGAGGGTTAGGGTTAGGGTTAGGGTGAGGGTTACGGTTAGGATGAGGGTTCGGGTTAGGGTTAGAGTTAGGATGAAGGTTAAAGTTTAGGTTTAGGCTGAGGTTTAGGGTTAGGGTTAGGGTGAGTGTTAGATTTAGGTTTAAGGTTAGGATTAGGGTGAGTTTTAGGGTTAGGTTTAGTGTTAAGGTTAGAGCTAGGTTGAAGGTGAGGGTTAAGGTTAGGGTTAGGTTTAGGGTTAGGGTGAGGTTGAGGGTGAGGGTTACGGTTAGGGTGAGGGTGAGGATGAGGGCTATGGCGACGGTGAGGGTTAAGGGGACAGTGGGGTTGAGGGTGAGGGTTTCGGTTAGTTAAGAGTTAGGGTTAGGGTTAGGGTGAGGATTAGAGTGAGGGTGAGGGTTAGCATGAGGTTTAGGGTTAGGGTGAGGTTTAGTTTTAGGGTTAGGGTTTGGGTTAGTGATAGGGTTAGCGTTAGGGTTAGGGTGTGGGTGAGGGTTAGGGTTAGGGTGAGGGTTAGGGTTATGGTGAGGGATAGGTTGAGGGTTGGGGTTAGGGTTAGGTTGAGGGTTAGGTTTAGGGTGGGGGTGAGGGTGAGGCTGAGAGTGAGAGTGAGAGTGAGACTGAGGGCGAGGGTGAGGGTTAGTGTTAGGGTTAGGGTGAGGGTGAGGGTCAGAGTTAGGGTTAGGATAATAGGGTTATGTTTAGGCTGAGGGTGAGAGTGATGGTGATAGCGTTAGGCTGAGGATTAATGTTTGGGTGAGGGTTAGGGTTAGGTTTATGGTGAGGGTGAGGGTTAAAGTTAGGGTTAGGGTTAGGGTTATGGTGAGGGTTAGGCTGAGGGGTAGGGTTAGGGTTAGGGTGAGGTTTAGGATTACTGTGAGGCTTAGTGTTAGTGTTAGGGTTAGGGTTACGGTGAAGGTAAGGGTTAAGGGTGAGGGTTAGGTTGAAGGTGAGGGTTAAGGTTAGCATGAGGGTAAGGGTTATTGTTACCCTGCAGGTTAGGGTTAGGGTTAGTGTTAGGGTGAGGGTTTTGGGTTAGGGTTAGTTTTAGGGTGAGGGTTAGCGTTAGGGTGAGGGTTAGGGTTAGGTGAGCGTGACGGTGAGGGTGAGAGTGAGAGTGAGAGTGAGGGTGAGGATGAGGGTCAGGGTTAGGTTTCAGGTGAGGGCGAGGGTCAGAGTTAGGGTTAGGAATATGGTTAAGGATTCAGTTAGGCTGAGGGTGAGGGTGAGGGTTAGGGTTAGGGTTATGGTGAAGGTGATGTTTAGGGTGAGGATGAGGGTTACGGTTAGGGTGAGAGTTAGGTTTAGGATTAGGGTTAGGGTGAGGGCTAGGGTGAAGGTGAGGTTTAGGGTTAGGGTTAGGCTTAGTGTGAGGGTGAGGGTTAGGTTTAGTGTGAGGTTTAGTGTTAGTGTTAGGGTGAGCTTAAGGGTTAGGGTGAGGGTTAGGGTGAGATTGAAGTTTAGGGTTAGCATGAGTGTTAGTGTGAGGGTAAGGTTGAGAGTTAGGGTTAGGTTTAGGGTGAGGTTTAGGGTTAGGTTTAGGGTGAGGTTTAGGGTTAGGTTGAGGGTGAGGGTGAGGATTAGGTTTAGGGTTAGGTTTAGGGTTAGGGTTAGAGTTAAGCTGAGTTTGAGGGTGAGGTTGAGGGTTAGGGTTTGGGTTAGGGTTAGATTGAAGTTTAGTGTTAGTGTGAGGGTTAGGGTTAGTGTTAGGGTGAGGGTAAGTGTTAGGGTTTGGGTAAGGGTGAGGGTTAGGTTGAGGATGAGGGTTAGGATTAGTGTTAGTGATAGGATTAGGGTGAGGGTGAGTATGAGGTTTAGGGTTAGAGTGAGGGTTAGGTTAAGGGTGAGGTTTAGCGTTAGGGTTAGGGTGAGGGTGCCGATGAGGTTTAGGATTAGGGTTAGGGTTATTGTAAGGGTGAGGGTGAGTGTTAGGGTTGGGATTAGGGTTAGGGTTTGGGTTAGGATGAGGGTGAGGGTGAGGATGAGGGCTAGGTTGAGGGTGAGGGTTAGGGTGAGTTTGAGGGTGAGCGTGAGTGTTTCGGTTAGGTAAGGGATAGGGTGAGGATTAGGGTGAGGGTGAGGCTTAGCGTGAGGCTTAGATTTAGGGTGAGGTTTAGTGTTAGGGTTAGGGTGAGGGTTAGGGTTAGGGTTAGCGTTAGGGTTACGGTGAGGGTGAGTGTTTCGGTTAGGTAAGGGTTAGGGTTAGGGTTAGGGTGAGGATTTGGGTGAGGGTGAGGGTTAGCGTGACTGTTAGGGTTAGGGTGAGGTTTAGTGTTAGGGTTAGGGTGAGGGTTAGGGTTAGGTTGAGGATTAGGGTGAGGGTTAGGGTTAGGGTTAGGGTGAGGATGAGCTTTAGGTTTAGGGTTAGGGTGAGGGTTAGTTTTAGGTTTAGGGTCATTGTGAGGGTGAGGCTGAGAGTGAGGGTTTCAGTTAGGTATGAGTTAGGGTTAGGGTGAGGATTAGGGTGAGGGTGAGGGTTAGCATGAGGGTTAGGGTTAGGGTGAGGTTTAATGTTAGGGTTAGGGTGCGGGTTAGGGATAGTGTTAACGTTAGGGTTAGGGTGTGTGTGAGGGGTAGGGTTAGGGTGAGGGTTAGGGTTATGTTGAGGTTTAGGGGGAGGGTTTGGGGTATGGTTTGGGTTAGCGTTAGGCTGAATTTTAGGGTTAGGGTTGTGGTGAGGTTCAGGTTAAGGGTTAGGGTTAGGTTTCAGTTAGTGTGAGGATTAGGTTTAGGTTTAGGTTTAGGGTTAGGGTGAATTTAAGTGTTAGGGTGAGGTTTAGGGTGAGGGTTAGGGTTAGAGTTATGTTTAGGGTAAGGGTTAGGGTTCAGGTTAGGGTTTCAGTTAGGGTGAGAGTGACGGTGAGGTTTAGGGTGAGGGTGAGGGTTAGGGTTAGGGTGAGGGTTCGGGTTAGTGTTAGGGTGAGGGTGAGGCTGAGGTGAGTGTGAGGGTGAGGAATAGGGTGAGGCTGAATGTGAGGGTGAGAGTGAGGGTGAAGATGAGTGTGAGGGTGAGGTTGATGGGAAGGGGGAGGGTTAGGAATAGGGTTAGTGTGAGGTTTACGGTTAGGGTGATGTTTAGGGTGAGGGTGAGGCTTAGGGTGAGTGTGAGGGTTCTGGTGAGGGTGAGGGTTAGGTTGTGGGTGAGTGTTAGGGTGAGGTTTGAGGTAAGGGTTAGGATTACGGTGAGGGTTAGGGTTAGGGGATATTTAGGGTGAGCGTGAGGGTTAGAGTGAGTGTGAGGATTAAGGTGTGGGTGAGGGTTAGGGTTACCGTGAGATTTAAGGTGAGGTTGAGGGTTAGGTTTAGCGTTAGGGTTAGGATGAGGTTTAGGGTGAGTGTTAGGTTTAGGGTTAGAGCTATTGTGAGGTTGAGGTTTAGGGTTTGGGTTAGGTTGAGGGTTAGGTTTATGGTGAGGTTTAGGGATAGAGTTAGAGTTAGGGTGAAGTTGAGGGTGAGGTATAAGGTTAGGGTTAGGGTTAATGTTAGTGTTTGGGTTAGGGTTAGTGTTAGGTTTAGGGTTAGCGTGAAGGTTAGTGTTAGGGTTAGGGTTGGGTTGAGGGTGAGGGTGAGTGTTAGATTTAATATTATGGTTAGGGTTAGGATTCATTCGGCTGAGGTTGAGGATTTGGGTGAGGTTGAGGGTTAGGGTGAGGTTTAGGGTGAGGGGTAGGGTGAGGTTGAGGGTTAGGGTGAGATTGAGGTTGAAGGATGGGGGTTTCGGTGAGGTAAGGGAGAGTGTGAAGATTAGCGTTAGGGTGAGGGTTTGGGTGAGGGTGAGGGTTAGCGTGACTGTTAGGGTTAGGGTGAGGTTTAGTGTTAGGGTTAGGGTGAGGGTCTGTTTGAGGGTTAGGGTAAGGTTTCAGTTAGTGTGAGGATTAGGTTTAGGTTTATGGTTAGGTTTAGCGTTAGGGTTAGGGTGAGGGTGAGGGTGAGGGTGAGTGTAAGAGTGAGGGTGAGAGTGAGGGTGAGGGTGAGGTTTAGTGTTAGGATTAGGGTGAGGGTGAGGTTCAGAGTTAGGGTTAGGATAATGGTTAGGGTTATGTTTAGGCTGAGGGTGAGGGTGAGGGTGATTGGTAGCGTTAGGCTGAGGGTTAATGTTAGGGTGAGTGTTAGGGTTAGGGTTGGGTTGAGGGTGAGGGTTAAAGTTAGGGTTAGGGTTAGGGTTATGGTGAGGGTTAGGCTGAGGGGTACGGTCTTGGTTAGGGTGAAGGTTAGGATTCCTGTGAGGGTTAGAGTTAGTGTTAGGGTTAGGGTTATGGAAAGGGTAAGGGTTAGGGTGAGGGTTTGGTTGAAGGTGAGGGTTAGGGTTAGCATTAGGGTTAGGGTTATTGTTACCCTGCAGGTTAGGGTTAGGGTTAGTGTTAGGGTGAGGGTTTTGGGTTAGGGTTAGGTTTAGGGTGAGGCTTAGCGTTAGGGTGAGGGTTAGGGTTAGGGTGAGGGTGAGAGTGAGGGTGAGAGTGAGGTTGAGATTGAGGGTGAGGATGAGGTTTAGGGTTAGGGTTCGGGTGAGGGCCAGGGTCAGAGTTAGGGTTACAAATATGGTTAGGGTTTCGGTTAGGCTGAGGGTGAGGGTGAGGGTTAGGTTTAGGGTTAGTGTTATGGTGAGTGTTAAGTTTAGGGTGAAGGTGACGGTTAGGGTTAGGTTGAGAGTTAGGGTTAGGGTGAGAGTTAGGGTTAGGATTAGGGTTAGGGTGAGGGCTAGGGTGAAAGTGAGGTTTAGGGTTAGGCTTAGGGTTAGTGTGAGGGTGAGGGTTAGGTTTAGTGTGAGGTTTAGGGTTATTGTTAGGGTGAGCTTAAGGGTTAGGGTGAGGGTTAGGGTGAGATTGAAATTTAGGGTTAGCGTGAGTGTTAGTGTGAGGGTAAGGTTGAGAGTTAGGGTTAGGGTTAGGGTGAGGGTTAGGCTTAGGGTGAGGGTGAGTGTGAGTTTGAGGATTAGGTTTAGGGTTAGGTTTAGGGTTAGGGTTAGAGTTATGCTGAGGGTGAGGGTGAGGGTTAGGGTTAGCGTTAGGGTTAGGGTGAAGCTTAGGGTTAGTGTGAGGATTAGGGTGAGGGTGAGGGTGAGGGTGAGGGTTAGGGTTTGGGTAAGGGCGAGGGTTAGGTTGAGGGTGAGGGTTAGGATTAGTGTTAGGGTTAGGATTAGGGTGAGGGTGAGGATGAGGTTTAGGGTTAGAGTGAGGGTTAGGTTAAGGGTGAGGTTTAGCGTTAGGGTTAGGGTGAGGGTGCAGATGAGGGTTAGGATTAGGGTTAGGGTTATTGTAAGGGTGAGTGTGAGTGTTAGGGCTAGGATTAGGGTTAGGGTTTGGGTTAGGATGAGTTTGAGGGTGAGGATGAGGGCTAGGGTGAGGGTGAGGGTTAGGGTGAGGTTGAGGGTGGGGGTGAGTGCTTTGGTTAGGTAAGGGTTCGGGTTAGTGTAAGGGTGAGGATTAGGGTGAGGGTGAGGGTTAGCTTGACTGTTAGGGTTAGGGTGAGGGTTAGGGTTAGGGTTAACGTTAGTGTTAGGTTGAGGTTTTGGGTGAGGGTTAGGGTTAGGGTTAGGATGAGGGTGAGGTTAAGGGTTAGGGTGAGGGTGAGGGTTGGGTTTAGGTTTAGGGTTAAGGTGAGGGTGAGGCTGAGAGCAAGGGTTTCGGTTAGGTTCGAGTTAGGGTTAGTGTTAGGGTGAGGATTAGGGTGAGGGTGAGGGTTAGCGTGAGGTTTAGGGTTAGGGTGAGGTTTAACGTTAGGGTTAGGGTGCGGGTTAGGGATAGGATTAACATTAGGGTTAGGGTGTGTGTGAGGGGTAGGGTTATGGTGAATGTTAGGGTTATGGTGAGGGTTAGGGTGAGGGTTAGGGTTAGGGTTTGGTTAGCGTTAGGGTGAAGTTTAGGGTTAGAGTTATGGTGAGGGTCAGGTTGAGGGTTAGCGTTAGGTTTCAGTTAGTGTGAAGATTAGATTTAGGTTTAGGGTTAGAGTTAGGGTGAAGGTAAGTGTTAGGGTGAGGTTTAGGGTGACGGTGAAGGTTAGGGTTAGGGTGAGGGTTAGGGTTAGAGTTAGGTTTAGGGTCAGGGTTAGGGTTAGGGTTAGGGTTTGAGTTAGGGTGAGGGTGAGGGTGAGATTTAGGGTGAGGGTGGGGGTTAGGGTTAGGGTGAGGGTTAGCGTTAGTGTTAGGGTGAGGTTTAGGCTGAGGTGAGGGTGAGGGTGAGGGATAGGGTATGGTTGAATGTGAGGGTAAGATTGAGGGTGAAGGTGAGGGTGAGGGTTAGGTTGAGGGTGAGGGTGACGGTTTGGATTAGGGTTAGGGTGAGGTTTACGTTTAGGTTGATGTTTAGGGTGAGGGTGAGGCTTAGGGTGAGTGTGAGGGTTCTGGTGAGGGTGAGGGTTAGGGTGTGGGTGACGGTTAGGGTGAGGTTTGGGGTGAGGGTTAGGATTACGTTGAGAGTTAGGGTTAGGGGATATTTAGGGTGAGCGTGAGGGTTAGAGTGAATGTGAGGATTAAGGTGTGGGTGAGGGTTAGGGTTACGGTGAGATTTAAGGTGAGGGTGAGGGTTAGGGTTAGCGTTAGGGTTAGGGTGAGGTTTAGGGTGAGTGTTAGGGTTAGGGTTAGGGCTAGTGTGAGGTTGAAGGTTAGTGTTAGGGTTAGGTTTTGGGTTAGGGTTAGTGTGAGGTTTAAGGATAGAGTTAGGGTTAGGGTGAATTTGAGGGTGAGGTTTAGTGTTAGGGTTAGTGTGTGGGTTAGGGTTAGGGTTAGGTTTAGGGTTAGGGTGAGGGTTAGTGTTAGGGTTAGGTTTGGGGTGAGGGTGAGTGTGAGTGTTAGATTTAGTATTGGGGTTAGGGTAAGGATTCGGCTGAGGTTGAGGATTTGGGTGAGGTTGAGGGTTAGGGTTAGGGTTAGGATTAGGTTTAGGGCAAGGGCTAGGGTGAGGTTGAAGGTTAGGGTGAGATTGAGGTTGAAGGTTGGGCGTTTCAGTTAGGTAAGGGAGAGGGTGAAGATTAGCGATAGGGTGATGTTTAGGGTGAAGCTGAGGGTTAAGGTGTGGGTGAGTGTGAGGGTGAGGGTGAGGGTTAGGGTGATGGTTAGGGTTAGGATTAGGGTGAGGGTTAGGGTTAGGATGAGGTTTAGGGTTAGGGTTAGGGTGAGTGTTAGATTTAGGGTTAAAGTTAGGATTAGGGCGAGTTTTAGGGTTAGGTTTAGGGTTAAGGTTAGAGCTAGTTTGAAGTTGAGGTTTAAGGTTAGGGTTAGGTTTAGGGTTAGGGTGAGGGTGAGAGTTTGTGTTAGGGTTAGGTTTATTTTTACGGTTAGGGTTAGTGTGAGGCATTGGGTTAGGGTGTGTGTGAGGGTTAGATTTAGGGTGAGGGTTAGGTCTAGGGTTAGAGTTATTGTGAAGGTTAGGGTTAGGGTTAGGGTTAGGTTTGTAGTTAGGATTAGGTTTAGGGTTATGGTTAGGGTTAGGGTGAGGGTGAAATTGTGGGTGAGGTTTAGGTTTAGGGTTATTCTGGGGATGACGTTTAGGCTTAGGGTGAGGGTTAGGGTTAGGGTGAGAGCTAGGGTGAGATGGAGGGTTAGGTTGAGGGTGAAGGATAGGGTGAGGGCGAGTGTGAGGGTGAGTGTGAGGGCGAGGGTGAGGGATAGGATGAGGGTGAGGGTGAGGGTGAGGGATAGGGTGAGGGTTAGGTTTGGGTTACGATTAGGGTGAGGGTGAGGGTGAGCGTTTTGTTTAGTATTATGGTTATGGTTAGGGTTAGGCTTAGGGTGAGGGTGAGGGTTCAGGTGAGGGTGAGGGTTAGGGTGTGGGTGAGGGCTAGGGTCAGGGTGAGGGTTAGGGTGACGGTGAGGGTTAGTGTTAGTGTTAGGGAGAGTGTTAGCGTGAGAGTTAGGTTTAGTGTAAGGGTTAGGGTTAGGGTTAGGTTTAGAGTATTGGTGAGGGTGAGGGTGAGGGTGAGGCTGAGGGTGAGGTTTAGGGTTAGGGTTAGGGTTAGGGTGAGGTTTAGGGTTAGTGTTAGGGTGAGGTTTAGGCTGCGGTTGATGGTGATGCTGACGGTTAGGTTTACGTTTACTGTTAGGGTTAGGCTGAGGGTGAGGGTTAGGGTTTGGGTAAGGGTTAGTGTTAGGGTTAGGGTTAGATTCAGGGTGAGGGTGAGGGTGAGAGTCAGGGTTAGCATTAGGGTTAGGTTTATGGTTAGTCTGAGAGTCAGGTTGAGGGTTAGGGTTAGCGTGAGGGTTATGGTGAGGGTGAGGTGTAGAGTGATTGAGAGGGTTAGGGTTAGGGTGTGATTAGGGTTAGGATTAGGGTTAGGGTGAGGGCTGAGGTGAAGATGAAGTTTTGTGTTAGGGTTAGTGTTAGAGTGTGTGTTAGGGTTAGGTTTAGGGTGAGTGTTAGTTTGAGGGGTAGGGTTAGGGTTAGTGTGAGGGTTAGGTTTAGTGTGAGGGTTAAGGTTAGAGTTAGGGTGAGGGTAAGGGTTAGGTTGAGGGTTAGGCTGAGAGTGAAGAGTAGGGTGAGCGTTAGTGTTAGGGTAGGGTAAGGGTGAGGGTTAGGTTTATGGTGAGGTTGAGGGTTAGGGTTAAGGTTAGGGTTATAGTTAGGGTTAGGGTTAGGATGAGGGTTAGGGTGAGGGTGAGAATGACGGTGAGTGTTAAGGTTAGGTTTAGGGTTAGGCTGAGTTTGAGGGTTAGGGTTAGGGTTAGGCTGTGGGTGAGGGTTAGGGTTAGGGAGAGGATAGGGTTAGGGTGAGGGCTAGGGTGTGGGTGAGGGTTAGATAAGGGTGAATTTGAGGGTGTGCGTGAGGATTAGGGTGACGGTTAGGGTTAGGGTTAGGGTGAGGGTTACGTTTAGGTTGATTTTTAGTGTGAGGGTGAGGGTTAGGGTGAGTGTGAGGGTTGGGGTGAGGGTGAGGGTTAGGGTGTGGGTGAGGGTTAGGGTGAGAGTTAGGGTTAGGGTTAGGGTTAGGGTGAGGGTTAGATTTAGGATGATATTTAGGGTGAAGTTGAGGGTTAGGGTGAGTGTGAGGGTTCAGGTGAGGGTGAGGGTAAGGGTTTGCGTGAGGGTTAGGGTGAGAGTGAAGTTTAGGGTTAGCGTTAGTTTTAGGGTGAGGTTTAGGGTGAGGGTTAGGGTTAGGGTTAGGTTTAGGTTGCGGTTGAGGTTTAGGGTTAGGGTTAGGGTGACGGTTAGGTTTAGGGATAGGGTGAGGGTTAGGGTTAGACTTAGGGTTTGGGTTATAGTTAGGGTTAGGGTTAGGGTTAGGATAAGGTTTAAGGTAAGGGTGAGGGTGAGGGTTAGGTTTAGGTTTAGTGTTAGGCTGAGGGTGAGGGTTAGGGTTAGGGTTAGGCTTAGGGGGAAAGTTAGGGTTAGGGTGAGGATAGGGTTAGGGTGAGGGCTAGGGTGAGGGTGAGGGTTAGACTGAGGGTGATGTTGAGTGTGAGGGTGAGGATTAGGGTGACGGTTAGGGTTAGGGTGAGGGTTAAGGTTAGGGTGATGTTTAGGGTGTGGGTGAGAGTTAATGTGAGGTTTAGGGTTAAGGTTAAGGTGATGGTTAGGTTTAGGACGATATTTAGGGTGAAGTTGAGGGTTAGGGTGAGTGTGAAGGTTCAGGTGAGGGTGAGGGTAAGGGTTTGTGTGAGGGTTAGGGTTAGGGTGAGTTTTAGGTTGAGAGTGTGGTTTAGTGTTAGCGTTAGGCTTAGGGTGAGGGTTAGTGTTAGGGTTAGGGTTAGTGAGAGGGTGAGGGTGAGGGTGAGGATCAGGGTGAGGGTTAGGGTTAGGGTGAGGTTTAGAGTTAGATTTAGTGTTGGGGGAGGGTTAGGTTTAGGATGAGGGTTCTGGTTAGGGTTAGGTTTAGGATAAAGGTTAGGCTGAGGGGTGTGTTTAGGGTTATGGTGAGGGTGAGGTTGAGGGTGAGGGTTTCGGTTACATAAGGGTTAGGGGTAAGCTTAGGGTGAGGGTTAGGGTTAGGGTGATGTTTAGGATGAGGGTGAGGGTTAGGGTTTTGTTTAGGCTTAGGCTGAGATTTAGGTTTAGGATGAGGGTTGGGGTTAGGGTTAGGGTTAGGATGAAGGTTAAGCTGAGGGTTATGGTTAGGGTTAGGCTGAGGGTTAGGGTTAGGGTTAGGGTGAGTGTTAGACTGAGGGTGAGGGTTAGGGTGAGTGTGAGGGTTAGGATTAGAGTGAGGGTTAGGGTTAGGTTAAGGGTTAGGTTGAGGGTGAGGGTTAGGTTTAGGATTAGGTTTAGGGTTCTTATTAGGGTTAGGGTTAGGTTGAGGGTTAGAGTTCGGGTGAGGGTGAAAGTTAGGGTTACGGTTAGGTTTAGGGTGAGGGTTAGGGTTAGGGTTAGGGTGAGGGTTAGGTTTAGGGTTATGGTTAGGGTTATAGTTAGGGTTAGGGGTAGGGTTATGGTGAGGGTTCGGGTGAGGGTGAGGCTTAGGGTTAGGTTTAGGTTTACCCTGAGGGTGAGGATTAGGGTTAGGGTGAGGGTTATGGGTAGGTTGTGGGCTAATGTGATTGTGAGGGTTAGGGTGAGGGTGAGGGTGAAGTTGAGGGTGAAGGTGAGTGTGAGGGTTAGAGTGATTGTTACCGTTAGGGTTAGGGTGAGGGTTACAGTTAGAGTGATGTTTAGGGTGAGGGTGAGGGTTAGGGTGAGTGTGAGGGCTCGGGAGATTGTGAGGGTTAGGGTGTGGGTGTGGGTTAGGTTGAAGGTTAGGGTTAGGGTTAGGGTTAGTGTGTGGGTTAGGGTTAAGGTGATATTTAAGGTGAAGTTGAGGGTTAGGGTTAGCGTTAGGATTATGGTGAGGTTTAGGGTGAGTGTTAGGCTTAGGGTTCAGGTTAGTGTGAGGGTGAGGGTTAGGGTTAGGGTTATGGTGAGGGTTAGGGTTAGGGTGAGGTTTAGGGATAGAGTTAAGGTTAGAGTGAGGATGAGTTTGAGGGTTAGTGTTAAGGTTAGGGTTAGAGTTAGTGTGAGGGTGAGGGTGACGGTTAGGGTGTGGGTGAGGGATAGGGTTACGATGAGGTTAAGGGTGTGGGTGAGAGTTAGGGTTAGTGTTAGATTTAGGGTAAGGGTTAGGGTGAGTGTTACGTTGAGGGTGAGGATTAGGGTTAGATTTAGGGTTAGGGTTATTGTTACCCTGCAAGTTAGGGTTAGGGTTAGTGTTAGGGTGAGGGTTTTGGGTTAGGGTTAGGTTTGGGGTGAGAGTTAGCGTTAGGGTGAGGGTTAGGGTTAGGGTGAGGGTGAGAGTGAGGGTGACGGTGAGAGTGAGGGTGAGGGTTAGGGTTAGGGTTAGGGTGAGTGCGAGGGTCAGAGTTAGGGTTAGGAATATGGTTAGGGTTTCGCTTAGGCTGCAGGTGAGGTTGAGGGTTAGTGTTAGGGTTATGGTGAGGGTGAAGTTTAGGGTGAGGGTGAGGGTTAGGTTTAGGGTGAGAGTTAGGTTTAGGATTAGGGTTAGGGTGAGGGCTAGGGTGAATGTGAGGTTTAGGGTTAGGGTTCGGGATAGTGTGAGGGTGAGGGTTAGGAATAATGTGAGGTTTAGTGTTAGTGGTAGGGTGACCTTAAGGGTTAGTGTGAGGGTTAGGGTGAAATTGAAGTTTAGGGTTAACATGAGTGTTAGTGTGAGGGTAAGGATGAGAGTTAGGGTTAGCGTAAGGGTTAGGGTTAGGGTGAGGGTTAGCGTTAGGGTGACTGTTAGGGTTAGTGTTACAGTGATGGTTAGTTAGGTTTAGGTTTAGGGTTAGGGAGAGGGTGAGGGTTAGTGATAGGGTTAGTGTGAGGGTTAATATTAGGTTTAGGGTTAAGGTTAGGGTGAGGGCTAGGGTGAGGGTGAGGGTTAGGGTGAGGGTGAGTGTGAGGGTTTCGTTTAGGTAAGGGTTAGGTTTAAGTTTATGGTGAGGATTAGGGTGAGGGTGAGTGTTAGGTTGAGGATTAGGGTTAGGGTGAGGGTTAGAGTGAGGGTTTGGGTTAGGGTTATGGTTAGGTTTATGGTGAGGGTTAGGGTTAGGCTTAGGGTTAGGCTTAGGGTGAGTGTGAGGTTTAGTGTTAGTGTTAGGGTGGGGGTTAAGGTTAGGGTGAGGTCTAGGGTGAGGGTGAGGGTTATGGTGAGGGTTAGTGTGAGGGGTAGTGTTAGGTTTAGGTTGAGGGTGAGGGTTAGGTTGAGGTTGAGAGTGAGGGTTAGATTGAGGTTGAGGGTGAGGGTGAGGGTTAGGGATAACGTTAGGGTTAGGGTGAGGGTTAGTGTGAGGGTTAGGTTTACATTTAGAGTTAGGATGAGGGTGAAGTTTAAGGTTCGGGTTAGGGATAGGGTTAGGGTTAGGGTGAGATTTAGGGTTAGGGTTAGGGTTAGATTGAAGTTGAGGGTGAGGGTTAGGGTTAGGTTTAGGGTTAGGGTGAGGGTTCGCTTGAGGGTTAGGTTAGGGTTAGGATGAGGGTTAGGTGTAGGATGAGGGCTAGGTTGAGGGTGAGGGTTAGGGTGAGAGTGAGGGTGAGGGTTTTGATAAGGTAAGTGTTAGGGAAAGGTTTAGGTTGAGGATTAAAGTGAGGGTGAGTTTTAGTTTGAGGGTTAGGGTTAGGGTGAGTGTTAGGGTTGGGTTTAGGGTGAGGGTTAGTGTTAGGGTGACGTTTAGTGTGAGGATGAGGGTTAGAGTGAAGGTGAGGTTTCAGGTGAGTGTGAGTGTTCGGGAGAGGTTGAAGGTTAGGGTGTGGGTGAGGATTAAGTTACGGAGTAGTGTTAGGGTGACAGTGAGTGTTAGGGTGACGGTGAGGGTTAGGGTTAGGGTAAGGTTTAGGGTGAGTGTAAGGGTTAGGGTTAGGGTTAGGGTCAGTGTTAGGGTTAGGGTTAGGGTGAGGTTGAGGGTTCAGGTGAGTGTGAGTGTTCGGGTGAGGGTGAGGGTTAGAGTGTGGGTGAGGGTTAGGTTTCCGGTGAGTGTTAGGGGAATGGTGAGGGATAGGGTTGGGGTTAACGTTAGGGTTAGGGTGAGGGTTACGTTGAGAGTTAGGGTTAGGATGAGTGTTAGGGTTAGGGTGAGGTTTGGGTTGAGGTTGAGTGTTAGGTTGTGGGGGAGAGTTAGGTTTAGGGTGAGGGTGATGGTTACGGTTAGTGTTATTGTTGGGGTGAGGGTTAGGGTTAGGGTGCGGGTTAGGGTGAGGGTTAGGGTTAGGGTGAGAGTGAGGGTGAGGGTGAGGGTTAGGGTTAGGGTTAGAGTTAGGGTAAGGGTGAGACTGAGGCTTAGAATTTGGATTAGAGTTAGGTTTAGTATTAGGGTGAGGGTGAGGTTTAGGGTTAGGATTAGAGTTAGGGTGAGAGTGAGGGTGAGGTTCAGTGTTAGGATTAGGGTTAGGGTTAGGGTTAGGGTGAGGATACGGGTGAATGTTAGGGTAAGGGTTAGGGTTAGGGTTACTGTGAGTATAAGGGTTAGGGTGAGGGTTAGGGAGAGGTTGAGGCTTAGGGTTAATGTGAGGGTTACGGTTAGGGTTAGGGTGAGGGTTAGGGTTAGGATGAGGTTTAGGGTGAGGGTTAGGGTTAGGGTTAGGGTTAGAGTGAGGGTTAGGGTGAGGGTTAGGGTTAGGTTTAGGATTAGGTTGAGGGTGAGGTTTAGTGTTAGGGTTAGGGTGAGGGTTAAGGTTAGGATGAAGGCTAGGGTGAGGGTGAGGGTGAGTGTGAGGGCGAGTGTTTCGGTTAGGTAAGGGTTAGGGTTAGGGTTATGATGAGGATTAGGGGGAGGGTGAGGTTTAGGTTGAGGTTTAGGTTGAGGTTGAGAGTTAGGGTTAGGTTTAGGGTGAGGGTTAGGGTTAGGGTGGTGTTTAGGGTGAGGGTGAGGTTTAGTGTGAGTTTTAGGGTTAGGGTTAGGGTTATTTTATGGGTTAGGGTGAGGGTGAGAGTGAGGGTAAGGGTAGGGTTAGCATTAGGGTTGGTGTGAGGGTGGGGGTGATGGGTAGGTTTAGAATTAGGGTTAGGATTAGGGTTAGGCTGAGGGCTAGGGTGAGGTTCAGGGTGAGGGTGAGGGTGAGGGTGAGGGTTTTGGTTAGGTAAGAGTTATGGTTATTGTCAGGGTGAGGATTAGGTTGAGGGTGAGGGTTAATGTGAGGGTTAGTGTTAGGGTAAGTGTTAGGGATCAGGTGAGGTTGAGCGTTAGGGTGTGGGTGAGGGTTAGGGTTAGGCTGATGGTTAGGGTGTCAGTGAGGGTTAGGGTGACTGTGAGGGTCAGGGTTAGATTTAGGGTGAGAGTTAGGTTGAGGATTAAGGTTAGGGTGAGGTTTAGGGTGAGGGGTAGGGTTAGGGTAAGGGAGAGGGCTAGGGTTAGGTTGAGGGTTAGGGTTATGGTTAGGGTTAGGTTGAGGGTAAAGGTCAGCGTAAGGTTTAGGGTGAGGGTAAGGGTTAGGGTGAGGGTTAGGGTGAAGAGAAGGGTTAGGGTTAGCGTTAGGTTTAATGTGAGGGTTATATTGAGGGTTAGGGTTTGGGTTAGATTTAGGGTTAGGGTGAGGGTTATGGTTAGGGTTAGGGTTAGGCTGAGGGTGAGGGTGAGGGTTAGGGTTAGGTTTAGGGTGTTAGGGTGAGAGTGAGGGTGAGGGTCAGGGTTTCGGTTAGGTAAGGGTTAGGGTCAGGGTGAGGATTAGGTTGAGGGTGAAGGTTAGGTTGAGAGTTAGGGTTAGAGCTAGGGTGAGGGTGAGGGTGAGGGTTAGTGTTAGTATTAGGGTGAGGGTGAGGGTGAGGGTGAATGTTAGCGTTAGGTTTAGGGTTAGCGTTAGAGTTATTGTAAGGTTAAGTTGAAGGTTAGGGTAAGGGTGAGGTTGAGGGTGAGGGGTAGGGTGAGTTTGAGGGTTAGGGTTAGGGTTAGGTTTACGGTTAGGGTGAGGGTTAGGTTTAGGCTTAGTGTGAGGCTTAGGCTTAGGGTGAGGTTTAGGGTTACTGGGAGTGTTAGGGTGAGGGTTAGGGTTATGGTTAGGGTGAGGGTTAGGGTAAGGGTGAGGGCTAGGGTGAGAGTGAGGGTTAGGGTGAGGCTGAGGGTTAGGGTTTCGATTAGGTAAGGGTTAGGGTTAGGAGTAGGGTGAAGATTAGCTTGAGAGGGAGGGTTAGGTTGAGGGTTAGGGTTAGGGTGAGGTTAGGGTAGGGGTTATTATGAGGATTAGGGTTAGGGTGATGTTTAGAGTGAGAGTGAGGGTGAGGGTGAGGGTGAGGGTGAGTGTGAGTATTAGGGTGAGGGTGTAGGTTGAGGTATGGGTGAGGTTTAGGTTTCGGCTGAGTGTTATTGTGACGGTGAGGGTTAGGGTGACGGTGAGTGTTAGAGTTATGGTTAGGGTTTGGGTTAAGTTTAGGGTTAGGGTTAATGTGAGGATAAGGTTGAGGGTTAGGTTTAGGGTGAGGGTTAGGTTTAGCGTTAGGGTTAATGTGAGGTTTAGGGTGAGGATTAGGGTTAGGTTGAGGGCTAGGTTTAGGGTTAGAATTAGGGTTAGGGTTAGGGTGAGGATTAGTGTTATGGTGAGTTTTAGGTTTAGGGTTAGGGTTAGGGTGAGGGTTAGGGTTAGGATTAGGGTTAGGGTTAGGGTTGCGGTTATTGTTAGGTTTAGAGTTAGGGTTAGGGTGAGGGTGAGGTTGAGGGTTAGTGTTAAGGTTATGGTTAGGTTTAGGGTGAGGGTGGGGGTGAGGGGTAGGTTTAGGATTAGTGTTAGGGTTAGGGTTAGGCTGAGGGGGAGGCAGAAGGGGAGGGGGAGGTTTAGGGTTAGGTTTATGGTTAGGGTTAGGGTGAGGGTGAGGGTGAGGCTGAGATTTAGGGTAAGGGTGAGGGTTTCGTTTAGGTAAGGTTTAGGGTTATTGTTATGGTGATGATTAGGTTGAGGTTGAGAGTTAGTGTGAGGGTTTAGGTTAGGGTGAGAGTTAGGGTTAGGGTTTTGGTGAGGGTTAGGGTTAGGTTGAGGTTTAGGGTTAGTGTGAGCGTTTCGGTTAGGTAAGGGTTAGGGTTAGGGTGAGGGTGATGATTTGGGTGAGGGTTATGTTGAGGGTTAGGGTTAGGATGAGGATTAGGGTTAGTGTTAGAGTGAGGATTAAGGTTAGGGTGATGTTTAGGGTGAGGCTGAGGTTTAGGGCTAGGGTTCGGGTGAGGGTGAGAGTTCGGGTGAGGGTGAGGGTTAGAGTGTGGGTTCGGGTTAGGGTTAGGGTGAGAGTTAGGGTGTCCTTGAGGGTTAGAGTGAGGGTGAGGGTTATGGTTAGGGTTAGGGTGAGGTTTAGGGTGAGGGGTAGGGTTAGGGTTAGGGTGAGGTTTAGGGTTAGTGTGAGGGTAGGGTTAGGGTTAGAGTTTGGGTTAGTGTATGGTTAAAATTTAGGGTGAGGGTTAGGGTGAGGTTGAGGGTTAGGGTTATCGTTAGGGTTAGGGTGAGGGTTAGGGTGAGGGTTAGGTTTGGGATGAGCGTTAGGGTTAGGGTTAGGTTGAAGGTTAGGATGATGGTACTGTTTAAGGTGAGGGTGAGGGTTAGGGTGAGAGTGAGGGTTAGGGTTAGGTTTAGGGTGAGGGTTAGGGTTAGGGTGAGGGCTAGGGTGAGGATGACGGTTAGGGTGAGGGTGAGGGTTTCGGTTAGGTAAGGGTTAGTGTTAAGGTTAGGGTGAGGATTAGGTTGAGGTTGAGGGTTACATTGAGGGTCAGGGTTAGGGTGAGGGTGAGGGTGAGTATTTCGGTTAAGTAAGGTTTAGGGTTAGGATTAGGGTGAGGATTAGGTTGAGGTTGAGGTTTTGGTTGAGGGTTAGGGTTAGGGTGAGGGTTAGGGTAGGGGTTAGTGTGAGGGTTAGGGTTAGGTTGATGTTTAGGGTGAGGGTTAGGGTGAGGGTGAGGGTAAGGATTATGCTGAGGGTTAGGGTGAGGGTGAGGATTAGAGTTAGGGTGATATTTAGGGTGAGGGTTAGGGTTTGGGTGAGTGTGAGGGTTAGGGTGAGTGTGAGGATTAGGGTTAGGTTTCGGGTGAGGGTTAGGGAGAGTGTAGGGTAAGGGTGAGGGGTAGGGTGAGGGGTAGGTTTAAGGTTAGGGTGAGAGTTAGTGTTAGTGTGAGAGCTAGGGTTTGGGTTAGGTTTAGGGTTAGTGTGAGGATAAGGTTTATGGTGAGGGTTAAGGTGAGGGTGAGGGTGAGGGTTAGGGTTAGTGTTAGGGTTAGGGTGAGTGTAAGGATGAGGGTTAGGGTTTGGGATAAGTTTAGGATGAGGGTTAGGGTTAGGGTTAGGGTTAGGGTAAGGTTTAGGGTTAGGGTGAGGGTTAGGGATAGGGTTAGCGTTAGGCTGAGTGTGAGGGTGAGGGTTAGGTTTAGGGATAGGTTGAGGGTGAGTGTTAGCGTTAGGGTTAGAGTTAGGATAAGGGTTAGGGTTAGGGTGAGGTTTAGGTTTAGAGTTAGGGTGAGAGTTAGGGTTAGGATGAGGATTAGGGTTAGGTTTAGGTTTAGGTTTAGGGTGTGGGTGAGGGATAGGGTGAGGGTTAGTGTTAGGGTTAGGGGGAGGGTGTGGGTAAGGATGAAGTTTAGGTTTAGGGTTAGGGTTACGGATAGTGTGAGGTTGAGAGTTAGGGTGAGGGTTAGGATGAAGGTGATGATTAGGGTTAGCGTTAGGTTTAGGGTCAGGGTTAGGGTTAAGGTTAGGGTGAGGGTGAGGGTGAGGGTGAGTGTGAGGGTTAGGTTTAGGGTGAGGGTGGGGTGAGTGTTACAGTTAGGGTGAGGTTTAGGGTTAGGGTGAGGGCTAGGGTGAGGGTGAGGATTAAGGTGAGGGTGAGGGTTCGGTTAGGTAAGAGTTAGGGTTAGGGTTATGGTGAGGATTAGGGTGGTGAGGTTTTGGGTTAGGGTTAGTTTTAGGTTGAGGGTGAAGGTGAGGGTTAGGGTTAGGGTGATGTTTAGGGTGAGGGTGAGGGTTAGGGTGAGTGTGAGGGTGAGGGTGAGGGTTAAGCTGAGGGTGAGGGTTCGGGTTAGGGTTAGGGTGAGGGTGAGGTTGAGGCTGAGGTTTAGGGTTAGGATTAGGGTGAGGATTAGGGTTAGTGTGAGGGTTAAGGTTAGGGTTAGGGTGAGGGTTAGCGAGAGGGTTAGTGTTAGGGTTAGGGTTAGGGTGATGGTGAGGGTAGGGTTAAGGTGAGGGTAAGGGTTAGGGCGAGGTTTAGGATGTGGTTGAGGGTTAATGTTTGCATTAGGGTTATGGTGAGGGTGAGGGTTAGGATTAGGTTTAGGGATAGGTTGAGGATTAGGTTAGGGTTATGTTTAGGATGAGCGTTAGTCTGAGGGTTAAGGTTAGGTTAGACATAGGGTGAGGATTAGGATTAAGGTTATGTTTAGGCTAAGGGTTAGGCTGAGGGTTAGTGTGAGGGTTAGGGTTAGGGTTAAGTTTAGCGTGTGGGTAAGGGTTAGGGTGAGGGTGAGGTTTAGGGTTAGGGTGAGGGTTTGGGTGAGGTTTAGGGTTAGGGTTAGGTTTATAGTTAAGGTGACGGATAGGGTTAGTGTTACGGTTAGGGTTAAGGTGAGGGTGAGGGTGAGAGTGAGGGTTAGGTTGAGGTTTAGGGTTATGGTGAGTGTTATGGTTAGGGCGAGGGATAGGGTGAGAGTGAGGGTTAGGGTGAGGTTGAGGTTGAGGGTGAGGGTTAGATTGAGGTTTAGGGTTATGTTGAGGGTTAGGGTTAGGTTCAGGGTGAGGGTTAAGGTTAGGGTGATGTTTAGGGTGAGGGTGAGCGTTACGGTGAGCATGAGGGTTTGGGTGAGGGTGAGGGTTAGGTTTAGGGTTAGGGTTACGGTTAGTGTGAGGGTGAGGGTTAGGGTGAGGGTTAGGGTGAAGTTGATGATTAGGGTTAGCGTTAGGGTTAGGGTGAGGGTTAGGTTTAGGGTGTGTGTGAGGGTAAGGGTTATTATTTGGGTTTGGGTTATGGTAAGGCTGAGGGTGAAGGTGAGGGTGAGGGTGAAGTTTAGGGTTAGGTTTAGGTTTAGGGTGAGGGTGCGGTTGGGGGTTAGGGTTAGGTTTAGTGTTAGGGTTAGGGTTAGGCTGAGGCTGAGGGTGAGGGTGAGGGTGAGGGTGAAGTTTAGGGTTAGGGTGAGGGTTACGGTGAGGGCTAGGTTGAGGGTGAGGGTTAGGGTTGGAGTGAAGGTGAGGGTGAGGGTTTCGGTTAATTAAGTGTTAGTGTTATTGTTAGAGTTAGGATTAAGTTGAGGGTGAGCTATAGTGTAAGGGTTAGGGTTAGGGTGGGGGTTAGGGTTAGAGTTAGCGTGAGGGTTATGGTTAGGGTGATGTTTAGGGTGAGGGTTAGGGTTAGGGTGAGGGTTAGGGTTAGAGTTACGTTGAGGGTTAGCTTTAGGGTGATGTTTAGCGTGAGGGTGAGTGTTTGCATGAGGGTGAGGGTTTGTGTGAGGTTTAGGGTTATGGTTAGCGTTAGGTTTAGGGTGAGGGTTCCGGTGAGGGTGAGTGTTAGGGTGAGTGTAAAGGTTAGGGTTAGGGTGAGGGTTTGGTTTAGGGTGATATTTAGGGTGAGGGTAAGGGTTACGGTAAGGTTTAGGGTGAGGGTGAGGGTTAGGGTTAGGGTGCGGGCTAGGGTTAGGTTTAGGGTGAGGGTTAGGGTTAGGGTGAGGGTTAGGGTTAGAGTTACGTTGAGGGTTAGCTTTAGGGTGATGTTTAGCGTGAGGGTGAGTGTTTGCGTGAGGGTGAGGGTTTGTGTGAGGTTTAGGGTTATGGTTAGCGTTAGGTTTAGGGTGAGGGTTCCGGTGAGGGTGAGTGTTAGGGTGAGTGTAAAGGTTAGGGTTAGGGTGAGGGTTTGGTTTAGGGTGATATTTAGGGTGAGGGTAAGGGTTACGGTAAGGTTTAGGGTGAGGGTGAGGGTTAGGGTTAGGGTGCGGGCTAGGGTTAGGTTTAGGGTGAGGGTGAGGGTAAGGATTACGGTGAGATTTAGGGTGAGTATGAGGGTTAGGGTTAGCAATAGGGTTAGGGTGAGGGTGAGGGTGAGGTTTAGGGTTAGGGTTAGAGTTTTCGAGAGGCTGAGGGTGAGGGTTAGAGTTAGGATTAGGGTTAGGTTTAGGCTGAGGGTTAGGGTTAGTTTTAGTGTGAAGGTTAGTGTTAGGGTTAGCGTTAGGGTTAGGGTGAGGGTAAGGGTTACGGTGAGGGTTAGTGTGAGGGTTAGTGTGAGTTTGAGGGTTAGGGTTAGGGTGAGGGTTATGATGAGGTTTATAGTTAGGGTTAGGGTTAGGATGAGGTTTAAGGTGAGGTTTAGGGTTAGCGTTAGGGTTAGGTTTCCGTTGTGGTTTAGGGTGAGGGTAATGGTTAGAGTGAGGGTTATGGTGAGGGTGAGGGTTAGGGTTAGGGTGAGGGTTAGGGTGAGGCTGAGTTTTAGCATTAGGGTTAGGTTGATGGTGAGGTTTAGGGTGATGGTTAGGGTTAGCATGATGGATAGGGTGAGGATTAGTGCTAGTGTGAGTTTGATGGTGAGGGTTAGTGATAGGATTAGGGTAAGAGTTAGGGGGAGGTTGAGTGTGAGGGTTAGAATTAGGATTAGGGTTAGAATTAGGGTTAGGGTGAGTGTGAGGGTTAGGGTTAGGGTTAGGGTTAGTGTGAGGATCAGGGTTAGGGTGAGGGTTAGGGTGAGGGTGAGGGTGAGGGTTAGGGTGAGCTTGAGGGTTAGGGTTAGGCTGAGGGTGAGGATCAGGGTTATTGCTAGGTTGAGGGTTAGGGTTATGGTTAGGGTAAGGGTTAGGTTTAAGGTGAGGGTTAGGGTTAGGTTTAGGGTTAGGGTGAGGGTGAGGGTTAGGGTGAGGGTGGAGTTTTCGATTAGGTAAGGTTTAGGTTTAGGGTGAGGATTAGGTGAGGGTGAACGTTCGGGTTAGCCTGAGGGTTAGGTTTGGGTTTAGGGTGAGTGTAAGGGTTAGGATGATTTTTAGGCTGAGGCTTAGGGTTAGGGTGAGGGTGATGGTTCGGGTGAGCTGAGAGTTCAGGTGAGGGTGAGGGTTAGGGTGTGGGTGAGTGTTAGGGTTCGGGTGAGTTTTAGGGTGATGGTAAGATTTAGGGTGAGGGTGAGGGTTAGGATTAGGGTTAGGGTTAGGATTAGGGTGAGGGTTAGCGTTAGGTTTAGAGTTATGGTGAAGGTTAGGATCAGGGTTAGGGTTAGTTTGAGGGTTAGGGTTATGGTTTGGGTAAGGGTTCTGTTTAAGGTGAGGGTAGGGTTGGGATTAGGGTTAGGGTGAGGTTGAGGGTGAGGGTGAGGGTTTCGATTAGGTAAGGGTTAGGTTATGGTGAGGATTAGGGTGAGGGTAAGGGTTAGGGATAGGGTGAGTGTTAGGTTTGGGATTAGGGTGAGGGTTAGGGTTAGGGTGATGTTTATGCGAAGGGTGAGTGTTAGGGTGAGGGTGATGTTTCGGGTGAGGTGAGCGTGAGGGTGAGGGTGAGGGTTAGGGTGTGGGTGAGGGTTAGGGTTCGGGTGAGTTTTAGGGTGATGGTGAGTGTTAGCGTGAGATTGAGGGATAGGGTTAGGGTGAGGATTAGGGTGAGGGTTAGCATTAGTTTAGGGTTAGGGTGAGGGGTAGGGTGAGGGGTAGGGTTAGAGTGAGACTTATTGTGAGGGTGAGGGTTAGGGTTAGGGTGAGGGTAAGGGTTAGGGTGAGGGTGAGGGTGAGCGTGAGGGTTAGGGTTAGCATCGGTGTTAGGTTGAGGGTGAGGGTTAGTGTGAGGGTTAGGGTTAGTGTTAGGGATAGGGTGAGGATTAGGGTTAGTGTGAGGTTTAGGGTGAGGGTTAGGTTTAGGGTTAGGGTTAGATTTAGGGTGAGGATGAGGGTGAGGGTTAGAATTAGGTTTAGCGTTAGGGTTAGAATTAGGATGAGGGTGAGAGTGAGGGTCAGGGTTAAGATTAGGATTAAGGTTAGGTTTAGGTTGAGGGTTAGGTTGAGGGTTAGGATTAGGTTTAGTGTGAGGTTCAGGGTCAGGGTGAGGGTTAGGATGAGGGTGAGGGTGAGGGTGATGGTTAGGGTGAGTTTTAGGTTTAGGGTTAGGGTGAGGGTTAGGGTGAGCTTTAGGCTTAGGGTGAGGGTTAGGGTTAGGGTGAGGGTTAGGGTGAGGGTTAGGGTTAGGGTTAAGGTGAGGGTTAGGGTTAGGGTGAGGGTTAGGTTTAGGATTTGGTGTAGGGTGAGGGCGAGGGTGAGGATGTGGGTTAGGGTTTCGGGTAGGTTAGGGTCAGGGTTAGGGTTAGGGTGAGGATTTTGTTGAGGGTGGGGTTAGGTTGAGGGTTAGGGTTAGGTTGAGAGTTAGGTTTTGGGTTAGGGTGAGCGTTAGTGTTAGGGTGATGTTTAGAGTGAGGTGTCTTTTGAGGGTGAGGGTGAGGTTGAGGGTGAGAGTTAGTGTTAGATTTAGTGTTAGGGTGAGGGTTAGGTTTAGCGTTAGGGTAAGGGTGAGGGTTAGCGTGAGGCGTAGGGTTAGGGTTAGGGTGAGAGTGAGGGTTTGTGTGAGGGTTAGGGTTAGGGTTAGGTTTAGGGTTAGTGTGAGGATACGGGTTAGGGTGAAGATTAGGTGAGGGTGAGGATTAGGGTTAGCTTTAGGGTTAATGTGAGGGTTAGGTTGATGGTTAGGTTTAGGGTGAGGGTTAGGTTTAGGATTAGGGTGAGGGTTAGTGTTAGGATGAGGGTTAGGGTTAGGATTAGGGTTAGGGTGAGTTATAGGGTTATGTTTAAGTTTAGAGTGAGGGTTAGGGTTAGGATTAGGGTTAGGGTTAGGGTTAGGATTATTGTTAGTGTTAGGTTTAGGGTGAGAGTGAGCGTTATCATTAGGGTTAAGGTTAGGGTTAGGGTGTAGGAGGGGGTGAGGGTTAGGTTTAGGATTAGGGTTAGGTTTAATGTTAGGGTTAGAGTTAGGGTGAGGGGGAGGTGGAGGGGGAGGGTTAGGGTGAGGGTTAATGTGAGGGTTAGGATTAGGGTTAGGGTGAGGGTTAGGTTTAGTGTGAATATGAGGGTTAGGGTTAGAGTTAGGGTAAGTGTGAAGTAAAGGTTAGGGTGATTGTTAGATTGACGATTAGGGTGAGGGTTAGGGTGAGGGTGAGGGTTAGGGTGAGGGTGAGTGTTAGGGTCTGGGTTAGAGTTAGGTTTAGGGTGAGGGTTAGGGTGACGGTGAGGGTTAGGTTGAGAGTGAGGGTTATGTTTATTGTTAGGGTGAGGATTACGGTTAGGGTTAGTTTCAGGGTGAGGGTTAGGGTGAGGGGTAGGATTAGTGTTAGGGAGAGGCTTAGGGTTAGTGTGAGGGTTAGGGTTAGGGTTAGAGTTAGGGTTAGTATGAGAGTAAAGTTTAGGGTAAGGGTCAAGGTGAATGTGAGTTTAAGGGTTAACGTTAGCGTTAGGGTTAGGGTGAGGGTGAGGGTTAGTGTTAGTGTTAGGGTTAGTGTTAGGGTTAGGCTGAGGGAAAGGGTGAGGGTTAGGTTAAGGGTTAGGTTTAGGGTTAGGGTTAGGGTGAGGGCTAGGTTGAGGTTGAGGGTTAGGGTGAGAGTGAGGTGGAGGAGGAGGGTTTCGGTTAGGTAAGGGTTAGGATTATTGTTAGGGTGAGGTTTAAGTTGAGGGTGAGGGTTAGTGTGAGGGTTAGGGTTTGGGTGAGGGTTAGGGTTAGAGTTAGAGTGAGGGTTAGGGTTAAAGTGATGTTTAGGGTGAGGGTGAAGATGAGGGTTAGGTTGAGAGGTAGGGTTAGGGTTAGGGGGAGGGTTAGGGTTAGTGTGAGGGTTAGAGTTAGGGTTATGGCTAGGTTTAGTGTGAGGATAAGTGTTAGGATTAGGGTTAGCGTTAGCATGAGGGTTAGGGTTAGCGATAGGGATAGGGTGAAGTTTAGGTTGAGGGTTAGGGATAGGGTTAGGGTTAGAGTTGGGGATAGGGTGAGGATTAGGGTTAGTGTGAGCGTTAGGGTTCGGGTGAGGGTTAGGGTTAGTGTGAGGGTAAGGGTTAGGGTTAGGGTTAGTTTGAGGATAAGGGTTAGGGTTAGGGTTAAGTTGAGGGTGAGGGTTAGGGTTAGCGTTAGGGTTAGGGTGAGGTTTAGGTTTAGGGTGAGTTTTAGGGTTAGGGTTAGGGTGAGGGTTAGGTTTAGGGTGAGGTTTAGGTTTAGAATTGGTGTTAGGGTGAGTTTTAGCGTTAGGTTTAGGGTTAGGGTGAGGGTTAGGGTTAGGATTAGGTCTAGGGTTAGGGTTAGGGTTATTGTTAGGGTTAGGGTTATGGTTAGGTTTGGGGTGAGGGTGAGGGTTAGCGTTAGGGTTAGGGTCAGGGTTAGGGTTAGGCTGAGGGGGAGGGGGAGGGTGTGGGTGAGGTTTAGGATTAGGGTTAGGGTTAGGGTTAGTGTGAGGGCTAGGATGAGGGTGAGGTTTTGGGTGAGTGTGAGGGTGAGGGTAAGGGTTTCGGTTAGGTAAGGGTTAGGGTTATTGTTAGGGTGAGGATTAGGTTGAGCATGAGGGTTTGTGTGAGGATTAGTGTTAGGGTGAGGGTTAGCGTTACAGTTTTGGTGAGGGTTAGGGTTAGACTGAGGTTTAGAGTATGGTTGAGTGTTAGGGTGAGTGTTAGTGTTCGGGTGATGTTGAGCGATCGGGTGTGGGTGAGGTTTAGGGTAAGGATGAGGGTTAGTGTGAGGGTTAGGGTTAGGGTTAGGGTTAGGTTGAGGGTAAGGGTTAGGGTGAGGGTTAGGGTGAGGGTAAGGTTTAGGGTTAGCTTTAGGTTTAGGGTGAGGGTTAGGTTAACCTTAGGGTTAGGGTGAGGGTTAGTGTGAGGGTTAGGGTTAGGGTTACTGAGAGGGTGAGGGTGACGATTAGGGTTAGGGTTAGGGTAAGGGTGCGGGTGAGGTTTAGGGTGAGACTGAGTGTGAGGGTGAGGGTTTCGGTTAGGTAAGGGTTAGGGTTAGTGTTAGACTGAAGATTAGGGTGAGGTTGAGTTTTGGGCTGAGGGTTAGGGTTAGGGTGAGTGTTAGGGTTAGGGTTAGAGTGAGAGTTAGGTTTAGGGTGATGTTTGGGGTGAGGGTGAGGGTTGGGGTGAGATTGAGTGTTCGGGTGAGGGTGAGGTTTCGGGTGAGGCTGACGGTTAGTTTGTGGGTTAGGGTTAGGGTTAGGGTGAGTTTTAGGGTGACAATGAGCGTTAGGGTGAGTGTGAGGGTTAGGCTTAGGTTGAGGGTGAGGGTTAGGTTTAGGGTGAGGGTGAGGGTTAGTGTTAGGGTGAGAGTGAGGTTTAGGGTTAGGGTTAGGTTTAGGCTGAGGGTTAGGGTGAGGGGTAGGGTTAGGGTTAGGTTGAGGGTTAGGGTTAGTGTGAGGGTTAGTGTTAGGGTTAGAATTAGGGTTAGTGTGAGGATGAAGGTTAGGGATGGGGTTAAGGTGAGGGTGAGGGTAAGTGTTATGGTTAGTGTTAGGGTGAGTTTTAGCGTGAGGGTTAGGGTTACGATGAGGGTTATGGTTAGGGTTAGGGTGAGGGTTACGGTGAGAGTACTGCTTAGGATGAGGTTGAGGTTTAGGGTGAGGTTGAGGTTGAGGGTGAGTGTTAAGGTGCCGGTGTGGCTGATGGTGACAGTGAGGGTTAGGTTTAGGGTTAGGGTTAGGGTGAAGTTGAGGGTTAGGGTTAGGATTAGGGTTAGGGTTAGGTTTAGGCTGAGGGTTAAGGTGAGGGTGAGGGTGAGAGTGAGGGTGAGAGTGAGGGTGAGGGTGAGGGTGGGTGTTAGGGTTAGGATTAGGTTTAGAGTGACTTTTAGGGTTAGGTTTAGGGTTAGGTTGAGGGTTAGGGTAAGGATTAAGGTTAGGGTTAGGTTTAGGGTTATTGTTAGGGTTAGGGTGAGAGTAAAGTTTAGGGTTAGGGTTAGGGTTAGGGTGAGGGTGAGGGTGAGGGTTAGGGTTAGGATTAGGGTTAGGGTGAGGGTGAGGGTGAGGGTTAGGGTTAGGATTAGGGTTAGTGTTAGGGTTAGGCTGAGGGTGACGGTGAGGGTGAGGGTGAAGTTTAGGGTTAGTATTAGGTTTAGGGTTAGAGTGAGGGTTAGGGTGAGTGTGAAGGTTAGGATTAGGGTAAGGGTAAGGTTTAGGGTTAGGCTGAGGTTTAGGTTTAGGGTTAGGGTTAGGGTGAGGATGAGGGTGAGTTTTAGGGTTAGGGTTATGGTGAGGTTTAGGTTTAGGGTGAGGGCTATGGTGAGGGTGAGGTTTAGGGTGAGTGTGAATGTGAGAGTGAGGTTTTCGGTTAGGTAAGGATTAGGGTTAGGGTTAGGGTGAGGATTGGGTTGAGGGTGAGGGTTAGTTTGAGGGTTAGGGTGATGGTTAGGGTGAGACTGAGGGTTATGGTGAGGGTTCGGGTTCGGGTGAGGATGAGGGTTTGGGTGAGGGTGAGGGTTAGGGTGTGGGTTAGGGTTAGGTTTAGGGTGATGGTTAGGGTGACGGTGAGGGTTAGGGTGAGGGTGAGGGTTAGGGTTAGGGTTAGGGTGAGGGTTAGGGTTAGGGTTAGGTTTAGGGTAAGTGTTAGGGTGAGGGCTAGGATAAGTTAAGGGAAAGGATGAGGGTTAGTGTGAGGGTTAGGGTTAGGTTTAGATTTAGAGTTAGTATGAGGATAAAGGTTAGGTGAGGTTTATGGTGAGGCTGAGGGTGAGGCTTCGGGTAAAGATGAGGGTTCGGGTTCGGGTTCAGGTTAGGGTGTGGGTTAGGGTTAATGTTAGGGTGAGGGTTAGGGTAATGGTGGGGGTTAGGTTGAGGGTGAGGGTTAGGGTTAGTGTTAGGGTGAGGATGAGGTTTAGTTTGAGGCGTAGGGTTAGGGTTAGGTTGAGGGTTAGGTTTACTGTGAGGGTTAGGTTTAGGGTTAGAGTTAGGTTTAGTGTGAGGTTAAAGGTTAGGTTGAGGGTTAGCGTGAGGTGGATTGTTAGGGTTAGGGTTAGTGTTTGGGTTTGGGTGAGTGTGAGGGTGAGGGTGAGTGTAAGGGTTAGGGTTAGGGTTAGGTTTAGGCTGAGGGTGAGGGTGAGGTTGAGGGTAAGGGTTAGGTTTAGTGTTAGGGATAGGGTGAGGGCTAGTTTGAGGCTGAGGGTTAGGGTGAGAGTGAGGGTGAGGGTGAGGTTTTCGGTTAGGTAAGGGTTAGGGTTATTGTTAGGGTGAGGATTAAGTTGAGGGTGAGGGTTAGTGTGAGGGTTAGGGTTAGGGTGACGGTAAGGGTTAGAGTTAGGGTGAGGGGTAGGGTGAGGGTGATGTTTAGGGTAAGGGTAAGGGATAGGGTGAGGGTTAGGGTTCGGTTGAGCGTGAGGGTTAGGGTGTGGGTGTGGGTTAGGGTTAGGGTGAGTTTTAAGGTGACGGTCAGGGTTAGGGTGAGTGTGCGGGTTAGGGTTAGGTTTCCGGTGAGGGTTAGGGTTAGGATTAGGGTGAGGGTGAGTTTTAGGGTGAGAGGTAGGTTTAGGGTTAGGGTGAGGGTTAGGGTTAATGTGAGGGTTAGTGTTAGGGTTATAGTTAGGGTTAGTGTGAGGATAAGTGTTAGGATGAGGGTTAGGGTGAGGGTGAGGTTTAGGGTTAGCTTTAGGGATTGGGTGAGGGTTAGGTTGAGGGTTAGGGTTAGGGTTAGGGTGAGGATTAGTGTTAGGGTTAGGGTTAGGGTGAAGTGAGGGTTAGGGTTATCATTATGGTTAGGGCGAGGGTTAGGTGAGGGTTAGGGATGGGGTGAGGGTTAGAGTTAGGGTTAGGTTAAGGGTAAGGTTTATGGTTAGGGTGAGGATTAGGGTGAGGGTGAGGGTTAGGTTGATGGTTAGGTTTAGCTTAGGTTTAGGTTTAGGGTTAGAGTGAGGGTTAGGGTTAGGGTGATGTTTAAGGTGAAGCTGAGGGTTAGGGTGAGGGTTAGGGTTCGGGTGAGTGTGAGGGTTCGGGTGAGGGTGAGGGTTCGGGTGTGGTTTAGGGTTAGGGTTAGGGTTGGGTTAGGGTAACTGTAAGGGTGAGGGTAAAGGTAAGGGGGAGGGTTAGGGTTAGGGTGAGTGTTAGGGTGAGGGTTAGGGTTAGGGTGAGTGTGAGGGTGAGGGTTAGGGTTAGGGTGAGGGTTAGGTTGAGAGGTAGGTTTAGGGTTAGGTTGAAATTTAGGGTTATTAGGGTTAGGGTTAGCGTTAGGGTGAGTGTGAGGGTGAGGTTTAGCGTTAGGGTTAGGGTCAGGGTGAGGGTGAGTGTGAGTGTTAGGGTTAGGGTCAGGGTGAGGGTTGGGGTGAGGGGTAAGGTTAGTGTTAGGGAGAGGGTTAGGGTTAATGTTAGCGTTAGAGTTAGGTTTAGTATGAGGATAAAGGTTAGGGTGAGGGTTAGGGTTAGTGTTAGGGTTAAGGTTAGGGTTAGGGTGAGCGTTAGGGTTAGTGTTAGTGTTAGGGTGAGGTTTAGGGTGAGTGTTAGGTTTAGGGGTAGGGTGAGGTTTAGGGTAAGGGTTAGATTTAGGGTGAGGGTTAGGTTTAGGTTCAGGGTTAGGTTGAGGGTGCGGGTGAGGGTTAGGTTAAGTGTTAGGTTGAGGGTGAGGGTGAGGGTGAGGTTGAGGGTTAGGGTTAGGGTGAGGGGTAGGGTGAGGGTGAGTTTTAGGTTGAGGGTTAGGTTTAGGGTGAGGGTTAGGCTTGGGGTAAGTTGAGGGTTAGGGTTAGGGTGATGTTTAGGTTGAGGGTGAGGGTTAGGGTGAGGGTTCGGGTTCGGGTTCGGTGAGGATGAGGGTTAGGGTGTGGGTGAGGGTTAGGTTTCGGTTGAGTTTTAGAGTGACCATGAGGATTAGGGTGAGGGTGAGGGTTAGGGTTAATGTTATGGTTAGGGTTAGGGTTAGGGTGAGTGTTAGGGTGAGGGGTAGGGTTAGGGTTAGGGTGAGGGTTAGGATTAGTTTGGGGGTTAGGGTTATGTATAGGGTTACTGTTAGTGTTAGGATAAGGGTTAGGGTGCAGGTGAGTGTTAGGGTTAGCATTAGGGTTAGGGTGAGGTTTACGGTGAGCGTTAGGGTTAGGGTGAGTGTTAGGGTTAGGGTTAGGGTGAGTGTTAATATTAGGATTAGGGTTAGGGTTAGGTTTATTGTTAGGGTTAGGGTTAGTGTTAGGGTGAGTGTGAGGGTGAGGTTTAGCGTTAGGGTTAGGATTAGGGTGAGGGTGAGTGTGAGTGTTAGGGTTAGGGTCAGGGTGAGGGTTGGGGTGAGGGGTAAGGTTAGTGGTAGAGAGAGGTTTAGGATTAGGTTTAGCGTTAGTCAGGATTAGTATGAGGATAAAGGTTAGGGTGAGGGTTAGGGTTAGTGGTAGGGTTAAGGATAGGGTTAGGGTGAGGGTAAGGGTTAGGGTGATGTTTAGGTTGAGGGTGAGGGTTAGGGTGAGGGGTAGATTGAGGATGAGGGTGAGGGTGAGGGTGACGGTGAAGGTTAGGTTTAGGGTGAATGTGAGGGTTAGGGTTAGGATGAGGGTTAGGTTTAGGGTTAGGCTGAAGTTGAGGGTGAGGGTGAGGGTTAGGTTTAGGGTGAGGGTTAGGGTTAGTTTGAAGGTTAGGGTGAAGGTGAGTTTGAGGGTGAGGATTAGGGTGAGGGTGATGGTGAGGGTGAGGGTTAGGTTTAGGATTAGGTTTACGGTTAGGGTTAGTGTTAGTTTGAGGGTGAGGGTGAGGGTTAGGGTTAGAGTTAGCGTTAGGGTTAGTGTTGGGGTTAGGGTTAGGGTAAGGATTAGGGTTAGGGTAAGGGTTACGGTTAGGGTTAGGTTGAGGTTTAGGTTTAGAGTTAGGTTTAGGGTGAGAGTTAGGGTTAGGGTTAGGGTGAGGGTGAGGGGTAGGGTGAGGGGTAGGTTTAGAGTTAGTGTAAGGGTTAGGGTTAGGGTGAGGGTTAGGGTTAGGTTTAGGGTTAGGTTGAGGGTGAGGGTGAGGGTTAGGGTTAGGGTTAGGTTTAGGGTGAGGGTTAGAGTGTGGGTGAGGGTTAGGGTTAGGGTGGGGGTTAGGGTGACCCTGAGGTCTAGGGTGAGGTGAGGATTAGGGTTAGGGTTAGGGTGATTGTTAGTGTTAGGGTTAGGTTTAGGCTTAGAGTGAGTGTTAGGCTGAGGTGTCGGGTTAGAGTTAGGGTGAGGGTTATTGTTGTGTGAGGGTTAGGGTTAGGGTTAGACTTAGGGTTAGTATATGGTTAAAGGTTAGGTTGAGGGTTAGGGTGAGGTTGAGTGTTAGGATTATCATTAGGGTTAGGGTGACGATTAGGGTGAGGGTTAGGTTTTGGGTGAGGTTTAGGGTGACGGTACTGTTTAGCGTGAGGGTGAAGGTTAGGGTGTGGGAGAGGGTAAGGGTTAGATTTAGGGTTATGGTTAGGGTTAGGGTGAGGGTTTGGGTTAGGTTTAGGGTCAGGGTGAGGTTGAGGGTTAGGTTTAGGGTTAGGTAAGGGTTAGGGTTAGGGTTAGGTTGAGGATTAGGTTGAGGGTGAGGGTTAGGTTGAGGGTTAGGGTTAGGGTGAGGTTTACGGTAGGGGTTAGGGTGAAATTTAGGGTTAGGGGAATGTTTAGGGTGATAGTGAGGGTTCGGGTGAGGGTGAGGGTTAGGTTGTGGGTGAGGGTTAGGTTTCCCCTGAGTGTTAGGGTTACGGTGAGGGTTAGGGTGAGGGTAAGGGTTATGATTAGGGTTATGATTAGGGTTAGGTTCAGGTTTAGGTTTAGGGTGAGGGTGAAGTTGAGGGTTAGGTTTAGGATTAGGCTTAGGTGTTTGGTAAGGCTTAGGGTGAGTGTGAGGGTGAGGGTCAGAGTTAAGTTTAGGGTGAGGGTTAGGGTTATGTTTAGGGTTACATTGAGGGTGAGGGTGAGGGTTAGGTTGAGGGTGATGGTGAGGGTGAGGGTGAGGTTGAGGGTTAGGTTTAGGGTAAGGTTTAGGGTTATGGTGAGAGTTAGAGTGAGTGTGAGGGTGAGGGGTAGGGTGAGGGTTATGGTGAGGGTAAGGGTTAGGGTGAGGGTGAGGGTTAGGATTGGATTAGGGTTAGGGTTAATGTGAGGTTTAGGGATTGGTTTAGGGTTAGGGTGAGGGTTTGTTTAGGGTTAGGTTTAGAGTTAGGGTGAGGGTGAGGGTTAGGGTTTGGATTAGGGTTAGTGTTAGGTTTATGCTGAGGGTGAGGTTGAGGGTGAGTGTGAGGGTTAGGGTTAGGGTGAGGTTTAGGTTTAGGTTTAGGGTTAAGGGTAAGGTGAGGGTTAGGGTTAGGGTTAAGTTTAATATGAGGGTTAGGCTTAGGGTTAGGTTTAGGGCTCGTGTGAGGGTAAGGGTTTGGGTGAGGGTTAGGGTGAGGGTGAGGGTTAGTGTTAGGATTAGGGTTAGAGTGAAGGTTAGGGTGAGGGTAAGGGTTAGGGTTACTGTTAAGGTTAGGGTTAGGTTGACGGTTAGGATGAGGGTAAGGGTTAGGGCAAGGTTTAGGGTGACCGTGAGGGTTAGGGTGAAGGAGAGGTTTAGGGTAAGTGTGAGGGTTAGGTTTAGGGTGAGGGCTAGTGTGAGGGAGAGGGTTAGGGTGAGGGGTAGGGGTAGGGTTAGGGTTAGGGTTAGGGTTAGGGTTAGGCTGAGGGTTAGGGTTAGTGTGAGGGTGAGGGCTAGTTTTAGCATTAGGGTTAGGGTTAGGGTTAAGGTGAGGGTGAGGGTGAGGTTGAGGTTGATGTTAGGGTTATGGTTAGGGTTAGGCTGAGGGTGGGTTGTGGGTGAGGGTGAGGATGAGGGTTAGGGTTAGTTTAGGGGGAGGACTAGGATGAGGGTGAGGGTTAGGGTGATGGTTAGGGTGAGGGTGAGGGTTTCGATTAGGAAAGGCTTAGGGTTAGGCTTAGGGTGAGGATTAGGGTGAGGGTGAGGTTTAAAGTGAGGGTCAGGGTTAGGGTGAGGATTAGGGTTAGGGTATGGTGAGGGTTAGAATTAGCGTGATGTTTAGGGTGAGGGTGAGAGTTAGGGTGAGGGCGAGTGTGAGGGTTAGGGTGTAGGTGAGGGTTAGTGTTAGGGTGAGGGTTAGGGTGAGGGGTTAGGTGACGGGTAGGGTAAGGTTTAGGGTGAAGGTTAGGGTTAATGTGAGGTTTAGGGTTATGTTTAGGTTTAGTGTGAGGATAAGGGTTAGGCTGACGGTTAGGGTGAGAGTGAGGGTTAGGGTTAGCGTTAGCGTTAGGGTGTGATTTAGGGTGAGGGATAAGGTGAGGGTTAGGGTTAGTATGAGGGTGAGGGTTAGAATTAGTTTTAGGCTGAGGATTAGGATGAGGGTGTGGTTTAGGGTAGGGTTAGTGTCAGGGTGAGGGTTCGGGTGAGGGTGAGTTTTAGGGTGTGGTTGATGGTTAGGATTAGGTTGAGGGTTAAGGTGACTGTGAGGGTTAGGATGAGGGAGAGGGTTAGGGATATGGTGAGAGTTAGGGTGAGGGTTAGGGTTACGATTAGTGTGTGAGGATTAGGGTTAGGGTTAGGGTTATGGTGAGGGTAAGGATTACTGTGAGGTTTAGGTTAGGGTGAGGGTTACGTTTAGCGTTAGGTTTAGGGTGAGGGTTAGGGTGAGGGTTAGGTTTAAGGTGAAGGTTAGGATTAGGGTTAGGGTTAGTGTGAGGGTTAGTGTGAGGGGAAGGGTTTGGGTTAGGGTGAGGGTTAGGTTTAGTGTGAGGTTTAGGGTTAGGTTTAAGGTTAGGGCTAGTGTGAGGATAAGGGTTAGGGTGAGGGTTAGGTTGAGGGTGTGGGTTTGGGTTAGCATTAGTGTTAGTGTGAGGTTTAGGGTGAGTTTTAGGGTTAGGGTGAGTGTTAGGGTTAATGTGAGGGTGAGGGTGAGGGTTAGGTGTAGTGTTAGGTTTAGGGTTAGGGATAGAGTGAGTGTGAAGGTGAGGGTGAGGGTGAGGTTCAGTGTTAAGGTGTGGTTGTGATTTAGGTTTAGGATGAGGATTAGGGTTATGGTTAGGGTTATGGTTATAGTGAGCTTTAGAGTTAGAGTGAGGTTTAGGGTGAAGGTGAGGTTTAGGGTTAGCAATAGGGTTAGGGTGAGGATTAGGGTAAGGGTTAGGTTTGGGGATAGGGTGAGGGTGAGGTTTAGGTTTAAGATGGTGACGCTTATGGTGAGGGTTAGGGTTAGGATTAGGGTTAGGGTTAGGGTTACCGTTATTGTTAGGGTTAGGGTTAGGTTTTAATTGAGTGTGAGTGTGAGGGTTATCATTAGGGTTATTGTTAGGATTAGGGTGAGGGTTAGGTTTAAGATTAGGGTTAGGGTGTGGGTTAGGCTGAGGGTGAGGGTGAGGGTTAGGGTTAGGATGAGGGTTAGGGTTAGGGTTAGGATGAGGGTTAGGGTGAGGGGTAGGGTTAGGGTTAGGGTGAGGGTTAGGGTGAGGGTTAGGGTTAGGGTTAGGATGAGGGTTAGGGTGAGGGGGAGGGTTAGGGTTAGGGTGAGGGTTAGGGTGAGGGTTAGGGTTAGGGTTAGGTTTAGGGTAAGAGTGAGGTTTAGGGTTAGGTTTAGGGTGAGGTTTAGGTTTAGGGTGAGGGCTACGGTGAGGGTGAGGTTTAGGGTGAGTGTGAGGGTGAGGGTGAGGGTAAGGTTTACGATTTGTGTTAGGGTTATGGTAAGGCTGAGGGTGACGGTGAGGGTGAGGGTGAAGGTGAGGGTTAGGGTTAGGGTGAGGGTGAGGTTGAGTGTTAGGGTTAGGGTTAGTGTTAGGCTGAGGATGGCTGTGAGGGTGAGGGTGAAGTTTAGGGTTAGGGTTAGGGTTAGATTTAAGGTGAGGGCTAGGGTGAGGGTCAGGGTTAGGGTGAGAATGAGGGTGAAGTTGAGGGTTTCGGTTAGGTAAGAATTGGGTTATTGTTAGGCTGAGGATTAGGTTGAATGTGAGGGTTAGTGTGGGGGTTAGCGTTAGGGTGAGGTTTAGGGTTAGAGTTAGGGTGAGGGTTAGGGTTAGGTTTAGGGTTAGTGTGAGGGTTATGGTGAGGGTGAGGGTTAGGTTTAGTGTTAGGGTGAGGGTGAGCATTTTGGTGAGGGGTAGGGTTTGGGTTAGGTTGAGGGTTAGGTTTACTGTGAGGGTTGGGGTTAGGGTTAGTGTTAGGGTTAGTGTGAGGTTAAAATTTAGGGTGAGGGTTAGGGTGACGGTGAGGGTTAGGGTTAGGGTTAGGGTTTGGGTTTGGGTGAGCGTGAGGGTGAGGGTGAGTGTTAGCGATAAGGTTAGGCTGAGGGCGATGTTGAGGTTGAGGGTAAGGGTTATGTTTAGGGTTAGGGTTAGGGTGAGGGCTAGGTTGAGGGTGAGGGTTAGGGTGAGAGTGAGGGTGAGGGTGAGGGTTTCGGTTCGGTAAGGTTTAGGGTTATTGTTAGGGTGAGGTTTCAGTTGAGGGTGAGCGTTAGTTTGAGGGTTAGGGTTAGGGTGAGGTTTAGGGTTAGAGTTAGGGTGAGGGCTAGGGTTAGGGTGATGTTTAGGGTAAGGGTTAGGGTGAGGGTTAGGGTTCGGTTGAGAGTGAGGTTTAGGGTGTGGGTGAGGGTTAGGGTTAGGGTGAGTTTTAGGGTGACGGTGAGCGTTAGGGTGAGTGTGCAGGTTAGGCTTAGGTTTCAGGTGAGGGTTAGGGTTAGGGTTAGGGTGAGGGTTAGGGTTAGAGTTAGGGTGAGGGTGAGGTTTAGGGTGAGGAGTAGTTTTAGGGTTACGGTGAGGGTTAGGGTTAATGAGAGGGTTAGGGTTAGGGTTATGGTTAGGTTTAGTGTGAGGATAAGCGTTAGAATGAGGGTTAGGAAGAGGGGGAAGGTTAGGGTGATCGTTAGGGGTAAGGTGAAGGTTAGGTTGAGGGTTAGGGTTAGGGTTAGGGTGAGGGTTAGTGTCAGGTTTAGGGTTAGGGTAAGGTTTAGGGATAGGTGTAGGGTTAGGGTTAGGGTTAGAGTTAGTGTGAAGTGAGAGTTAGGTTTAGCGTTAGGGTTAGGGCAACGATTAGGGTGAGGGTTAGGGTTAGAGTGAGGGTTAGAGTTAAGGTTAGGGTTAGGGTAAGGTTTAGGGTTAGGGTGAGGGTTAGGTTTAGGGAGAGGATTAGGGTGAGGGTGAGGGTTAGGTTGAGGTTTAGGGTTAGGGTTAGGTTTAGGGTTAGTGTTAGAGTGAGGGTGATGTTTAGGGTGAGGCTGAGGTTTAGGGTGAGACTTCAGGTGAGTGTGAGGGTTCGGGTTCGGGTGAGGTTTCGGGTGTGGGTTAGGGTTAAGTTTAGGGTGGGGTTAGTGTAACTGTGAGGGTTAGGGTAAGGGTGAGGGTTAGGGTGAGGGTTAGGGTGAGTGTTTGGGTGAGGGTTAGGGTTAGGGTGAGGGTTAGGTTTAGGGTTAGGGTTAGTGTGAGGTTAACGGTTAGGGTGAGGGTTAGGGTATGGGTGAGGCTTAGGGTTAGGATTTGGGTTAGGTTTGGGGTTAGGCTGACGGTGAGGGTGAGGGTGAGTTTGAGCGTGAGTTTAGGGTTAGGGTCAGGGTTAGTGTGAGGTTTAGAGTGTTAGGTTTAGGAGTAGGGTGAGGGTTAGGGTAAGGGCTAGAGTTAGGGTGAGGGTTAGGTTTAGGTTTAGGGTTAGGTTGAGGGTGCGGGTGAGGGTTAGGTTAAGTGTTAGGGTGAGGGTGAGGGTGAGGGTTTGGTTTAGGATTAGGGTTAAGGTTAGGGTTAGGCTGAGGGCAAGGGTGAGGTTGAGGGTAAGGGTTAGTTTTAGGTTAGGGTTAGGGTGAGGGCTAGGTTGAGGATGAGGTTTAGGCTGAGAGTGAGGGTGAGGGTTCAGGTGAGGGTGAGGGTTAGGGTGTGTGTTAGAGTTAGGGTCGGGTTAGGGTGACATTAAGGGTTAGGGTGAGGGTGAAGGTTAGGGTTAGGGTTAGGGTGAATGTTAGGGTGAGGGTTAGGTTGAGGGGTAGGTTTAGGGTTGGGGTGAGAGTTAGGGTTAGTGTGAGGGTTAGTGTTAGGGTCAGGGTTAGGGTTAGTGTGAGGTTAAAGTTTAGGGTGAGGGTTAGTGTGAGGGTGAGTGTTAGGGTGAGGATTAGGGTGTTGGTTAGGGTTAGATTGAGGGTTAGAATTAGGGTTAGGATGAGGGTTAGAGTGAGGGTGAGGTTTAGGGTTAGAATTAGGTTCAGGGTTAGGGTTAGGCTGAGGGTGAGTGTGAGGGTTAATGTTAGCGTTAGGGTTAGGGTTAGGGTGAATTTGGAGTTTAGGGTTAGGATTAGGGTCAGGGTTAGGATTAGGCTGAGGGTGAGGGTTTGGTTGAGGGTGAGCATGAGGGTTAGGTTGAGGTTTAGGATGAGGTTTAGGGTTAGTGTGAGGGTTAAGGTGCGGGTGAGGAAACATTTCTCTTATCTCCAGCCCTAAGCAAGCTGCGCCTGGCTAACCATAAATGTCTCTTACATAAACCACAGGAGGTACTTTTAAGATTAGCACAACGGCCAAAGGAAAAGCATGACCCATCCCTGACCCCGGGACTTCTCACCCTTGCTTCTGCAAAACTTTTTCATTCTTTCCCTTCCCACCACCCCTGCAGGTATAAAAAAACCTACCCCGAGCTCAATAAAGCAGACCTTGACGCGACTCAGACTGACTGTCTTTCTTTATGCGCTTGGTCTCGTTTCTCTCTCACCCCCCATTGGTTTTTAGGAGGTGCCTCCTCGAGCCTAACAAAATAACTGGACCTGCTGGACGGGTCAAGTGGCGCCCAACATGGGGCTCGAGGCGCGGTGACCTACCCGATGGCGCTGGAGACGGGGATCCCCAATCATTTAAGGGTAGAAACTCCCACATCGCATCACTCGTGCACCGTGGGAAGTCTTGAGGTAAGTTTGCCGTTCAAAGAACCATGGGAAAAGAGCTGTCTAAAGAGGCTTTATTTATAAAGGAAATAAAGGAAGCTATTAGGGAGAGAGGAATAAGAGTAAAAAGAAAGGATCTTGTAAATTTTTTTTATTTTGTCGGGGAAAATTGTCCTTGTCTAATTCTGAGTGGCCCGGACATTCATCCCCATACCTGGAGTAAAGTAGGGAAAAATATTAATGATTTAGCGGCCAAAGGAGAAAAAATTCCCGAGGCCTTTTTTAGTTTTTATGGGATTATCAGGGACATTTTAAAAGAGGTAGAAAAGGGAAGAGATGGTGCCCGCTTATTGATTTTAACGGAGGACACTGCTGCCTCATGAATGGAATAAGATTGTACAATTGGTCCTGAGAGGTCAATATTTAACCTGGAAGGCTGAATTTATAGATAAGGCAGAGGCTCAGGCTATCATAAACAAAAAACATGTTCAGATGGCCACTCCCATCTGAAGTTGCCTTTTCTGTTTGCAGTCCTTAGACTGCCGCGCAGCGCCTGTCTGGTTTCCTCTGTTTCTGTTTAGTGTTAATTGTCTCTGTTGTCTGTCTTGTTGTCCTTAAAGGGAAGGGGCGGCAACTAACAACCCCCTTAAGTCTGACTTTAGATCACTGGAAAAAAGTTACAGCTCGAGCCCAGATTGTCAGGTTTTAGGAACCTGCTTGTTTGTCAATTATGTAATTGCCACTGACCACCTGCGAATGGCCCCAGTTAGATCTCAGCCTTGGGCCTTGGCTCAGGGGGTCTGAGCGTGGGGGAGAACCTGTCAGTCTGAGGGGATGGCCGCTAGGGATTTTTCTTTTCCCTTGCTCCAAGATGACTGGGAATTCTCCTCCACCTTGGAAGGCCCCTCGGTCAAGTCTGCAGGAATCTAAGAGAAAAAATCCTCCGGAGGTGAGTAGGGATGTTGAGTCCCCTGGTAAGTGAATGGTAGTGAGATGTCGCCCCATTCACTGAGACCTGATTTTGTCTCTGTGGCCACTTGTTTGTCTTGTTTAGTGTGTGTTCGTTTTATGTTTTCTGAGGTAGGGAAGATTTGGGTGATTGTGACAGGCTCACTCAGCAGACTCTGGATTCAGCTTGCTGAATGAGAACAGCACAGAGATTCAAAAGATTAATTAGTGAATTGCCTTGCTAGATAAGCAAGCTTTGGGAAAATGAAGTCCAACAAAGGTACCTGATTTAAAAGAAATACTGTCTTAAATTTTTGTTTAAAAACTTTAAAAGGTATACGTACAACTGATTTTGATTTTTGCGCGCCTTAAGATCTGTGTGAGTGTTTTGTGTGTGTCTGTGAACGTGTTCAAAGATAAGAATTGTCAGCATGCTGTAACAGTTGGGTAAGTTTAAATTTAAAATTCAAAAGGTTATGAGGTTTGGACATTACCAAAAATTTTAAAAAATCTTCACATTGTTTTAAATGGCTTTTTAAAGTTTCTTTAACTTGCAAATTAGAAAATCTGGTATTTAAAAACTAATATTTTAAAATGCATAAGACTGTTTATACTGTAACCAAGTTAGCTGGCTTAACAAAAATGCATTGGCTGTTTGGGATTTAGTTCCCTTGGCTAAAATTTGGGGATAAATATTAAAAATTTAAATGTAAAGGTTAGTTTAACACTGTCAAAGATGCTACCTGTTCTGTCTGTCTAAAAACTGTGTATTTCATTCAAGAACCAAGAGAAGAGACGAGGAAAAACTTAGAAGACAACAGAAGACCTATCTTTAGGGGTGAGGGGTGAACAAGCACAAGTGCAGTTCAGCTGGTAATGCATGGTGGGACAGGTCCTGGGAGGAGTCCACGCATGTTGAAAGAGGGCCAGCTGACACAAACGCAATTCATCTAACCCTAAAGAGTCGGATTGGGTGTGTGCCCATTCCATAGAAGGGGCTGAGTGGCCCATCTTTGTTCTCTCTCTTCCCTGCAGATAGACACTGAAAACATGATGGTTAAAATGAGTGATGTGATGATCTGATTAGTATTGCTAAAACCTCCCTTTGGATGTGATAACATTAAAATTAGGAAGGCCTTAAAAGAGGACTAAAAAGTTATTTGTATAATGTGGCTTACTTTCAATTATGTTCTACAATTAGGATATTTTTAAAAGTCATAAAGACTCTAAGTCTAGCTTTTTGGTTCAGTTATGATGATTGTTATTTTCGCATTAAGGAAAAATTGTCATTTGAGTTTAAAAATCTTAATGTGTGTCTGTTTTAAAACAAGCAACCAAGAGGCAATGAGTGACACTTGGCCTCAAGATTTCAAGGGATCTTTTCAAAATGCAAATAAAAACTAAAGTATAAAATATTAAAGGTAATTAATAAGAGGTTTTAAAAAAATAGGAATGGATTTTTGGATATAAAGTTTAAATGTAAAATTGTTCTTAACATTGGCCTCAATGTGCACAAAGGAAAAATTAGGATTACCAAAATAATTGCTATTCTAGTTTGCTCTTATAGGTTTATTAAGTTTCCAGAAAGCCCAAAGCAAAGCACAGAGGATTCTTACAAGTTGTCAGATGTAACTTTGACTCTTAATAAGTTTCAGGTAAGTGCATGCTTAAAAGCTACTTCTATGTTGACCACCTTGTTGCTTTTAATTGGAGTAAAGTGGCCTTTTATAAGACTCATTGATCTGAAACTGGTTCAAAGCCAGCTCGGGCACAAAAAGGTTCCTATGAGACTGTCACCTCTATTCAGCCAGCAGAGTACTAGTCCTGGACTGAAGAGTTAGGGGACAGCATTCAAGCCCCGAGTCTGGGACTCAAAGTGGCAGAGTGCTAGCCTTAAGCTGTAGAGCTGAGGGACAGTGCTCAGGCCCCGAGTTCAAGTCCAGCAGCCAGCTAAGGAAAATGTCAATGAGGCATTTATCCAGTGTGAAGAAGACACTCCTGGGACAAAAGCAATGGAGGAGCATCCAGAGGCAGTAAGCCACTGCTTGGATAGCAGAAATGTCAGATCCTAGAGTCATTTGTGCATGGCCCTTCAAAACTGGTCAGAGCCGGGAGGTCATGGAAAGAGTTTGTAAGCATGCCTAATGTCCATGACTATCTACCTTGTAAGGGACAGGAACTTGCCAGTCCTCTGTGATAGTAATAAAAAGCTAATGTTATAAAATGTGGAGGATAGTTTAAATCTCAACCCCTTTATGTGCCAAAAAGCTCTAATTGGCAGCTCTAATTGAGCTGACACTAGTTACATGAAGTTCATCTACTCAGGAAAAAGTTTGTAAACCTGAGAGTGTGTTTCTATTGATATCATCATTGATATCTGTCTAAAGGCCTGCAAAGGTAACTTAGGCATTATTTGGGATCATTAGAGATCACATTCCTAAGCCATCTAGGAAGATGCTTTTACAAACCAGAGTGCTAAACAAGCTACACTGCTGTACCTGGAAAAAAGGTCTGTGCAGTTGTCAAAAGTTAAATATTGTTCTTAAAGACATCTAACCCTGATAGCCTCTTTGTAAAATAGGCTAAAGTTATAGGTTCCTGGCTAGGTAAGATCAACACCCCTAAAGTCAGCTTGAAGAAGTTACGGAAGATGGACCTTCGCCCTTCTACCCCCATTTTTAAGATCAAGGGTCCAGAGTCAGAAATTTTGGAAAAATGAGGCAAAATAGAGAAAAAAAAGGCATAAAAATAGTGTTAACAGTTGTCAGTGTGCAAGGTGTGGAGACTGCATCTGTACTAAGCCTTCTGAGCCTTCTGCGTTTATTTTACAAAAATATCTGGTTAGTAAAAAAAAAAAAAAGTTGTAATTTTGGTAAATTGTCTTGGGCTATTGTTTAAAGATCTTAAAAACCAGCAGGATCAAAGCCTCCCAAGCCTATGCAATGTATCCTTAACCAGTCTGTGTAGGAATTTACAGCCCAGCATGAGGTGTGACAGTCCCTTGGAGCCACTGAGAGACCCTGCTGTTGCTGCTGCTGCTGCTGCTGCATACCCTAATGGGTAAAGTCCAACGACGGCCTGACAGCCACCTGGAGGAATTCCTGCCTGATTCCATCACCTGAGTCTGCTTCCTGGTTGACTGCTACTAAATCTAAGATCTTGTGGGACATTCTTTTGGGTGATATCCAGAAACCCTCTCTTCCCACAGTGGGTACTGGGGACAAGAATATCACTGGCTTGCTTGCCTTAGACACTTCAGTGCATAGTGACTAAAAATCCACTCTAGGGTCACAGCCTGGTTTGGCTCTGGTATGGTAATAACCTAAGTGTTTTATCAATGAAGGTAATACTCTTAGCCTTAAAATCTAGCAAGCTTGTACATCACAGTGGTGCCTTAAGGCTGTTCTAAGATAAAGGTTCCGCAAGCCAAAGGAAAATTGGGCAGTTTTAAACTACAGCCACAAAGATGCTCAAAAAATCGTAAAAAAAAGAGGGTAGTAAAGAAAGCCTTGAAAAAAAAGGGGGGCTCTGTTACTGTTACTTTTGTTACAATCGGACCTTGTATACTCAACAGACTGGTGTCTTTTGTAAAAGATAAAGATCAGCATAGTCCATCTATTAGTTCTGAGATCCAAATACCAAGCATTGAGAACAACTGACACCCCACAAGATAATATAGAGACACCCGTACGACTGAGATAAGAACCCCCTAAATTTTAAGATTAAAATTAGCCCAAAGAAAAATGGGGGAATAAAAGATTAAAAAATTAGAGTTACATTTTACAATTGCTAACTGCTGGTTTTGCTTCTGTAAACTTGCTTGCACTAGCACTGACCCTTCCCCTCCCTGGAGATATATAAAAAAAGTTTCGGAGTCTAGATGTTGGCCCTGGGACAAGCTCTGTAGTCATAAATAAAGGGCTAACAAGTAAATTCCCCAAGTGGCCAAATGGGACCCAAGATAAGAAACAAAGAGTATGTCCTCCGCATTCCTGTGTAAAAATTCCCGATTTAGGGGGCTCAAGATGAGGGCCATTTGATGAGCCCAGCAGACTAGGCCAAGTGTTAATCAATCACAAGCCTGTAACACTGTAGATTCCCTAACCCTTATCTCCCAGAGTGACTACCTCAGTTTGATCATCCGCGCTAATTGTTTTATTGCAAAGAGTGTTATAAACTTCCCCGGGTAGTATGACATTGATGTTGGGATGTCCTCCTTTTCCCTGTGCAACAAGGTTATTAATGTTTCTGCCTCCCTATGCTCACAACAGAGCCAGGTTTTTGTTTGTGGCAATAATATGGCCTACACTGTACTTCCCCAAAATTGGACAGGGTTCTGTATTCCAGCTATTTTGCTCCCAGACATTGACTTGATTTCCGGAGATGAGCCAGTACCCATTCCTGCCTTTGATTATTTTGTTCCCCAACATAAAAGGGTGGCACAATTTATTCCCCTACTGATAGGACTTGGAGAGGCTGGTGCTTTAGGCACTGGGACTTCAGGATTAGCCACTGCTGTCTCCTCAGACTCCAAGCTTTCACAACAATTAGCTGATGATATTACTAAAGTTTATCAATCTGTTAAAGATCTTCAGGATCAGTTAAATTCATTAGCTGAGGTGGTTTTACAAAATCACAGAGGTTTAGATCTTTTAACTGCTGACAGAGGTGGCATTTGCTTAACTTTACAGGAAAAGTGCTGTTTTTATGCCAATAAGTCTGGCATTGTAAGAGATCGAGTTAAAAAACATCAGGAGGAGATTGAAAGATGGCGACATGAGTTTTTTGAGCACCTTATTTGGGCTGCTTGGGGGGGACTTTTACCCTATGTTCTTCCCCTCCTGGGTCCCCTTGTTGGATTACTTTTGCTTATTTCCTTTGGCCCTTGGGCTTTTCAGCGCCTTACGCGCTTTATAAAAAATCAAATAGATTCTGCCCTATCAAAAAATTCGGTCTCGGTGCATTATCAACGCTTAGAGGCTCAGGAGGACCCCACGGGGCACACCGCGGTCACCCCTAAAGAAGGACTGCAATTCCATACACTTCTTCCCTAATGATTCCCAAAAAGCTAGAAAACATCCAATGACGGGAGTATTATGGAGCTTACCCTGGATAGCACTACATACAGAGGCCGTACAGGCTGGCTCAAAAAGGCATGTAGCCAGTAGCCTAAGACAGGATGTTTTCTCATAACCTACCTTTGGAAAATTTGTTGATAAAACAGGTGAATGGCTTACCACAACCCAGGGGAAACCTTCCCCCTGAGGATGATGCCTTTTCTCTTACAGATGCAGCTAGAATTCCAGACTTGGACCTTCCTGTTTAAATTTATTAAATAACAGATTAATCTCTGGTCTTCTAAGCCCACACAGGTTCATCACCATCACCTCGATGTGACGGACTAAGGCATTGAGATCGAGGACTTACCCCAGGCATTTAATTAGTGCTTTGCCATGAGCTTGTTCCAGTGGGAAACAGCCCCCCTTTTCTTTTTCTTATTTAGGAAATCTTTCTTCTTATTCGTAACTTCTGACAATTCAACGGGCAAGACCTATTGCCATAAGGGATAGGTTCGCCCCTCCTCCTATAGGCCCCTCTGCTTGGGGGAGGATGCACCTATGGGAGGAATTAGAGAAATGCTCTAATCAAGGGTGCAGGTAAGACTGAAGGGGGATGGATCCGCGAGATCCCAAAACCCAAGACCCCTGAGTGGCAAGCTCTGGTGCATGACGGTTGGCATGCATACCCACGAGCCGTCTCCTCAAAAAACATGACAAGGCCTGCAAAACTCCCCTCCCCAAATGAGGACGGTCGCTCGGGAGTGGAGAAAAACCCTGGGCCCTTAGAGGAACAGAGCCTCTGTCACCCCCTTAAAAAGAGCAGCCAACAATTGATGGTCAATTTTCTAAATAAGAAAGGGGGATTTGTTGGGAGCCAAGAAAGTGTATGGAAAGATAAGATTCCTCCAGCCCTAAGCAAACTACATTTGGCTAACCGTAAATATTCCTCCAGCCATAAGCAGACAACATTTGACTAACCATAAACATTTCTCCTATCTCCAGCCCTAAGCAAGTGGCGCCTGGCTAACCATAAATGTCTCTTAGAGAAACCACAGGAGGTACTTTTAAGATTAGCACAACGGCCAAAGGAAAAGCATGACCCATCACTGACCCCGGGACTTCTCACCCTTGCTTCTACAAAATTTTTTCATTCTTCCCCTTCCCACCACCCCCGTGGGTATAAAAACCCTATCCCCGAGCTCAATAAAGCAGACCTTGACGCGACTCAGACTGTCTTTCTTTATGCGCTTGGTCTCGTTTCTCTCTCACCCCCCATTGGTTTTTAGGAGGGGTCTCCTCGAGCCTAACAAAATAACTGGACCTGCTGGACGAGTCAAGGGTTAGGGTGAGGGTGAGGGTAAGGGTTAGGGTTAGTTTTAGGGTGAGGGTGACGGTGAGGGTGAGGGTTAGTTTCAGGGTTAGTGTTAGGGTGAGGATGAGGGTCAGGGTTAGGTTTAGGATTAGGGTTAGGGTTAGGGTAAGGGTGAGGGTTAGGGTGAGGGTGAGGGTTCAGGTGAGGGTGAGAGGTAGGGTGTAGCTGAGGATTAGGGTTAGGGTGAGGGTGGGTGTTAGGGTGATTGTGAGGGTTAGTATTAGGGATAGTGTTACAGTGAGGATGAGGGTGAGGGTTAAGTTTAGGATTAGGGTTAGGGTTAGAGTAAGTGTGAGGGTTAGGGTTAGGGTAAGAGTGAGGCTTAGAGTTAGGGTTAGGATCAGGTTTAGGTTTAGGGTGAGGACTACGGTGAGGGTGAGGTTTAGGGTGAGTGTGAGGGTGAGGGTGAGGGTGAGGGTAAGGGTTATGATTTAGGTTAGGGTTATGGTAAGGCTGAGGGTTATGGTGAGGGTGAGGGTGAAGGTTAGGGTTAAGGTTAGGGTGAGGGTAAGGTTGAGGGTTAGGGTTAGGATTAGGGTTAGGGTTAGGGTTAGGCTGAGGGTGACAGTGAGGGTGAGGGTGAGGGTGAGGGTAAGGGTTATGATTTAGGTTAGGGTTATGGTAAGGCTGAGGGTTATGGTGAGGGTGAGGGTGAAGGTTAGGGTTAGGGTTAGGGTGAGGGTAAGGTTGAGGGTTAGGGTTAGGATTAGGGTTAAGGTTAGCGTTAGGCTGAGGGTGACAGTGAGGGTGAGGGTGAAGGTTAGGCTTAGGGTTAGGGGTAGGGTTAAGGTGAGGGATAGGGTGAGGGTGAGGGTTAGGGTGAGAATGAGGGTGAAGGTGAGGGTTTCGGTTAGGTAAGAGTTAGGGTTATTGTTAGGGTGAGGAATAAGTTGAATGTGAGGGTTAGTGTGAGGGTTAGGGTTAGGGTGTGGGTTAGGGTTAGAGTTAGGGTGAGGGTTAGGTTTAGGGTGAGGGTTAGGGTTAGGGATAGGGTTAATATTAGGTTGAGGGTTAGGATTAGGGTTAGGGTAAGGTGAGGTTGAGGGTAAGGGTTAGAGTTAGGTTTAGGGTCAGGGTTAGGGTGAGGGTGAGGGTTAGTGTTAGGATTAGTGCTAGGGTGAGGATAAAGGTCAGGGTCAGTGTTAGGATTAGGGTTAGGGTTAGGGTAAGGGTGAGGGTTAGTGTGAGGGTGAGGGTTCAGGTGAGGGTGAGAGGTAGTGTGTAGCTGAGGGTTAGGGTGAGGGTGAGGGTTAGGATGAGGGTGAGGATTAGTATTAGGGTTAGTGTTACAGTGAGGATGAGGGTGAGGGTTAGGTTTAGGATTAGGGTTAGGGTTAGGGTAAGTGTGAGGGTTAGGGTTAGGGTAAGAGTGAGGTTTCGGGTTAGGTCAGGGTGAAGTTTAGGTTTAGGGTGAGGGCTACGGTGAGAGTGAGGTTTAGGGTGAGTGTGAGTGTGAGGGTGAGGGAAAGGGTTTTGATTTGGGTTATGGTTATGGTAAAGCTGAAGGTGAAGGTGAGGGTGAGGGTGAAGTTTAGGGTTAGGGTTAGGGTTAGGGTGAGGGTAAGGTTGAGGGTTAGGGTTAGGATTAGGGTTAGGGTTAGGCTGAGGTTGACGGTGAGGGTGAGGGTGAAGGTTAGGGTAAGGGTTAGGGTTAGGGTTAAGGTGAGGGCTAGAGTGAGGTTTAGGGTTAGGGTGAGAATTAGGGTGAAGTTGAGGGTTTTGATTAGGTAAGAGATAGGGTTATTGTTAGGGACAGGATTACGTTGATTGTGAGGGTTAGTGTGAGGGTTAGGGTTAGGGTGAGTGTTAGGGTTAGAGTTAGGGTGAGGGTTAGGGTTAGTGTGAGAGTTAGGGTCAGGTTGAGGATAAGGGTTAGGTTGAGTGTTAGGGTGAGGGTGAGGGTTAGGGTTAATGTTAGGGTTAGGGTAAGGATTAGGTGAGTGTTAGGTTTAGGTTTAGGGTTAGGGTGAGGGTGAGGGTTAGGGTGAGATTTAGGGTTAGGGTTAGGGTGAGGGTGAGGGTGAGGGTGAGGTTTAGGTTTAGAGTTAGGGTGAGGTTTAGGTTTAGGGAGGGGGCTATGGTGAGGATGTGGGTTAGGGTGAGTGTGAGGGTAAGGGTGAGGGTTTCAGTTAGGTAAGGATTAGGGTTAGGGTTAGGGTGAGGATTAGGTTGAGGGTGAGGGTTAGTTTGAGGGTTAGGGTTAGGGGGAGTTTTAGGGTTAGGGTTAGATTGAGGTTTAGGGTTAAGGTTATGTTTAGGGTGAGGCTGAGGGTTACGGTTAGGGTGAGGGTTAATGTGTGTTTTAGGGTTAGGTTTATGGGGAGGGTTAGGGTGACGGTGAGGGTTAGGGTGAGGGTGAGGGTTAGGCTTAGAATTAGTGTGAGGGTTAGTGTTAGTGTTAGGATTAGGGTGAGGGTTAGGATGAGGGGTAGGATTAGGGTTAGTGAGAGGGTTAGGGTTAGTATGAAGTTAGGGTGAGGTTTAGGATGAGGGTGAGGGTAAGGTTTATTGTTAGGGTTAGGGTGAGGGTTAGGGTTAGGGTTAGGTTGAGGGTTAGGTTTAGGGTGATGTTTACGGTGAGGGTGAGGGATAGGGTGAGGGTGAGTTTGATGAAAGGGTTATGGTGAGGGTGGTGGTGAGGGTTAGGTTTAGGGTAAGCGTGAGGGTTAGTGTGAGGATTAGGGTTAGGTTTAGGGTTAGTGTGAGGGTGAGGGTGAGGTTGAGGGTTAGGGTTAGGGTTATGGTGAGGGTTAGGGTTATTTTGAGGGTTAGGGTGAAGGAGAGGTTGACGGTGAGGGTTAGGGTGAGGGTGAGAGTGAGGGTGTGGATTAGGATTAGAATTAGGGTTAGGGTGAGTGTGAGAGTTAGGGTTAAGTTTAGGGTGAGGCTGAGTTTGAGGGTTAGGGTTAGGGTTAGGGTGAGGGTAAGGGTTCGGGTTAGGGTTAGGGTAAGGGGTAGGTTAAGGCTGATGTTTAGGGTTAGGGTTAGGGTTAGGGTAAGAGTTAGGGTTAGGGTGAGGGTTAGTGTTAGGGTTAGGGTGAGGGTTAGGGTTAGGGTTAGGTTTAGAGTGAGGTTTAGGGTTAGGGTTAGGGTGAGGTTTAGGTTTAGGGTGAGGGCTACTGTGATGGTGAGTGTTAGGGTGAGTGTGAGGGTGAGGGTGAGGTTTACTGTTAGGTAAGAGTTCGGTTAAGGTTAGGGTTCGGTTAGGGTTAGGGTGAGGGTTAGCTTGAGGGTTAGGTTTAGGGTGAGGGTTAGGGTGAGGCTAAGGGTTAGGGTTAGGGTGAGGGTTCAGGTGAGGGTGAGGGTGAGGGTGAGGATGAGGGTTGGGGGGGTTAGTGTTAGGTTTAGGGCGAGGGTTAGAGTTACGATTAGGGTTAGGGTGAGGGTGAGGGTTAGGGTTAGGGTTAGGGTGAGGTTTAGGGTTAGGTTTAGTGTTAGGGCGAGTGTTAGGGTGAAGGGTAGGGTTAGGCTTAGGGAGAGGGTTAGGGTTAGTGTGAAGGTTAGGGTTAGGTTTAGAATAAGGGTTAGTCTGAAGATAAAGGTTAGGGTGAGGTTTAGTGTTAGGTTTAGGGTTAAGGTTAGGGTTAGGGTGAGGGTTAGGATTATGGTGATGTTTAGAGTGAGGGTGAATGTTAGTGTGAGGGTGAGGTTGAGGGTGAGGGTTAGGTTGAGGGTGAGGGTGAGGGTGACGGTGAGGGTTATGTTTAGGGTGAGGGTGAGTGTTAGGTTTAGGATTAGGTTTAGGTTTAGGGTAGGCTGAGAGTGAAGGTGAGGGTGGGGGTTAGGGTTAGGGTTAGGGTGAGGGTTAGAGTTAGTTTGAGGGTTAGGGGGAAGGTGAGTTTGAGGGTGAGGGTTAGGTTGAGGGTGACGGTGAGGGTGAGTGTTAGGGTTAGGATTAGGGTTAGGGTAGGGTGAGGGTTAGGGTTAGGTTTAGGGTTAGGGTGAGGGTGAGGGTGAGGGTTAGGGTTAGGGTTAGGGTTAGGGTGAGGGTTAGGGTTAGGTTTAGGGTTAGGGCGAGGGTTAGGGTTAGGGATAAGTTTACGGTAAGGGTTAGGGCTAGGGTGAGGATTAGGGTTAGGTTAGGTTGAGCATTAAGGTTAGGGTTAGGTTTAAGGTAAGGGTTAGGATTTGGTATAGGGTGCGGGTTAGGGTTAGTATTAGGGTGAGGATTAGGGTTGGGGTTAGGTTTAGGGTGAGGGTTAGGGTTTTGGTTAGGGTGAGGGTGAGGGTTAGGGTGAGGGGTAGGGTTAGGGTTAGGGTAAGAGTTAGGGTTAGGGTGAGTTTTAGGTTCAGGGTTAGGGTTAGGGTGAGGGTGAGGGTGAAGGTAAGGGTTAGTGATAGGGTTAGGCTTAGGTTAAGTGTTAGTGTGAGGGTTAAGGTTAGGGTTAGTGTATGGGTTAGGGTTAGGTTGAGGGTTAGGTTTGAGGTTAGGGTTAGGGTGAAGGTAAGGTTGAGGGTTAGGGTTAGGGTTAGGTTTAGTGTGAGGGTTAGGGTTAGAGTTAGGGTAAGGGTTAGGCTGATGGTTAGGGTTAGGGTTAGGGTGAGGGTGAGGGTTAGGGTTAGGGTTAGGGTTAGGATGAGGGTTATAGTCAGGGTTAGGGTTAGTGTAAGGGTTAGGGTTAGGGTGAGGGTTAGGGTTAGGGTGATGTTTAGGGTGACGGTCAGGATTAGGGTGAGGATGAGGTTGAGGGTGAGGGTTAGGCTGACTGTGAGCGTGAGGGTGAGGGTTAGGTTTAGGTTGAGGGTTAGGGTTAGGGTTAGTGTTAGGGTGAGTTTGTGGGTGATGTTAGGGTGAGGGTAAGGGTTAGGGTGATGGTTAGAGTTCAGGTTAAGGTGAGGTTTAGGGAGTGGGAGAGTGTTAGCGTTAGTCTGAGGTTTATGGTGTGGGGTAGGGTTAGGGTGAGGGTGAGGGTTAGGTTTAGGGTTAGTGTGAGGATGAGGGTTAGGGTGAGGGTTAGTGTTAGGTTAAGGTTTAGGGTTTAGCGTTAGGGTTACGGTGAGGGTTAGGGTTATGGTTAGCGTGAGGGTTAGGGTGAGGGTTATTGTTAGGGTTAAGGTTAGGGTCAGGGTGAAAGTGAAGGTTAGGGTTAGGGTTAGATTTAGAGTGAGGTTGAGGGTGAGGGTTAGGTTTAGGATTAGGGTTAGGGTTAGGGATAGGCTTGGGGTGAGTGTGAGGGTGAGAGTTAGGTTTAGGATTAGGGTTAGGGTTAGGGTTAGGCTTAGGGTGAGAGTGAGGGTGAGGGATAGGTTTAGGTTTCGGATTATTGTTAGGGTTAGGCTTAGGGTTAGGGTGAGGATTAGGCTTAGGTTTAGCATGAGGGTTAGGGTTAGGGTGATGTTCAGGTGAGGGTGACGATTAGGGTTAGCTTGTGTGTGAGGGTTAGGCTTAGGGTGAGGTTTAGGGCGATGGTGAGGGTGAGGGTGAGGGGAGGTTTAGGGTTAGGGTTAGCGTTAGGGTGAGGGTAAGGGTTAGGGTGAGGGTTAGGTTGAGGTTATGTTTAGAGTTAGGCTGAGGTTTAGGGTTATTGGGAGGGTTAGGGTTAGTGTTAGGGTTTGGGTTAGTGTGAGGATAAGGGTTAGGGTGAGGGTTAGGGTGAGGGTTAGCGTGAGGGAGAGGGTTTGGGTTACCGTTAGGTTTAAGGTGTGGTTTAGGGTGAGGGTTAGGGTTAGGGTAAGTGTTAGGGTTAGGGTGAGGTTTAGGGTTAGGGATAGGGTTAGGGTGAGGGTGAGATTGAGGATTACGGTTAGGTTTATGGTGAGGGTTAGGGTGAGGGTGAGAGTTAGTGTTAGGGTGAGGATGAGGGTGAGGGTTAGGTTTAGGATTAGGGTTAGGGTAAGTGTGAGTGTTAGGGTGAGGGTGAGGGTTCAGGTGAGGGTGAGGGTTAGGGTGTGGTTGAGGGTTAGGGTTAGGGTGAGTGTTAGGGTGAGATTTAGGGTGATGGTGATGGTTAGGGTGAGAATGAGGGTTAGGGTTAGGATGAGCATTAGGGTGAGGGTTGGCTTAGGGTTACGGTTTGGGTTAGTGTGAGGATGAGGGTTAGGGTTAGGGGTTGGGATATGGTGAAAGTAAGGGTTAGGGTGAGCTTTAGGGTGACGGTGAGGGTTAGGGTTACCGTTAGAGTTACGATAAGGGTTAGGGTGAGGGTTCGGTTTAGGGTGAGGGTTAGGTTTAGAGTTAGGTTTAGGGAAAAGGTTAGGGTGAGGGTTAGGGTTAGGGTTAGGGTTAGGGTAGGGTTTAGGGTAAGGGTTAGGGTTAGGGTGAGAATAAGGGTTAGGGTTAGGTTGAGTATTATGGCTAGGGTTAGGTTTAGGGTGAGGATTAGGTTTTGGTATAGGGTGAGGGTTAGGGTTAGTGTTAGGGTGAGGATTAGTGTTAGGGTTATTTTTAGGGTGAGGGTTAGGGTTTTGTTAGGGTGAGGGTGAGTGTTAGGGTGAGGGGTAGGGTTAGGGTTAGGGTAAGGGTTAGGGTTAGGGTGAGGGTTAGGTTCAGGGTTAGGGTTAGGGTGAGGGTGAGGGTGAAGGTGAGGGTTAGGGATAGGATTAGTGTTAGGGTGAGGGTTAGGGTTAGGGTTAGTGTAAGCGTTAGGGTTAGGTTGAGGGTTAGGTTTGAGGTTAGGGTTAGGGTGAAGGTGAGGTTGAGGGTTAGGGTTAGGGTTAGTGTGAGGATAAGGGTTAGGGTGAGGGTTAGTGTGAGGGTTAGGGTTAGGGTTAGGATTAGGGTTAGGGTGAGGGTGAGTGTGAGGGTTAGGGTTAGGGTTAGTGTGAGGATAAATGTTAGGGTGAGGTTTAGGGTGAGGGTGAGGGTTAGGGTTAGCATTAGGGTTATGTTGAGGGTTAGGGTGAGGGTTAGGTTTAGGGTTAGGGTTACGCTTAGGATGAGGGTTACGGTCAGGGTTAGGGTTAGTGTAAGAGTCAGGGCTAGTGTGAGGCTGAGGGTTAGGCTTAGGGTTACGGTTTGGGTTAGTGTGAGGATTAGGGTTAGGGGTTGGGATATGGTGAAGATAAGGGTTAGGGTGAGCTTTAGTGTGATGGTGAGGATTAGGGTTACCGTTAGAGTTAGGATAAGGGTTAGGGTGAGGGTTAGGTTTTGGGTTAGGGTTAGGGTGAGGGTGAGGGTTAGGGTTAGGGTTTGGGTGAGGGTTAGGGTTAGGGTGAGTGTTAGGGATAGGGTTAGCGTTAGGGTGAGGGTGAGGGTGAGGGTTAGGGTTAGGTTTAGGGTTAGGGTTTGGCTGGGGTGAGGATGAGGGTGAGGGTGACGGTGAGGGATAGGGTTAGGGTTAAGGTTATGGTCAGGGCTAGGGTGAGGGTGAGGGTGAGGGTGAGGGTCAGGGTTAGAGTTAGGGTTAAGTTTAGGGTGATGTTTAGGGGAGGGTGAGGATTAGGGTGAGGGTGAGGGTTCGCGTGAGGGTTAGTGTTAAGGTGTGGGTGAGGTTTCGGCTTAGGTTGAGTGTTAGGGTGATGGTGAGGGTTAGGTTGAGGGTTAGTGTTAGGGTTAGCGTTAGGGTGAGGGTTCGGGTTAGGGTGATGTTTAGGGTGAGGGTGAGTGTTAATTTGAGGGTTAGGGTTAGGGTTAGGGGTAGGGTTAGGGTGAGGGTAAGGTTTTGGATGAGGGTTAGGGTGAGGGTGAGGGTTAGGGTTAGTGTTAGATGAGGGTTTGGGTTAGTGTTAGGGTGAGGGTTAGGGTGAAGTTTAGGGTTAGGGTTAGGGTTTGAGTTAGGGTAAGGGTTAGGATGAGGGTGAGGGATATGTTTATGGTGAGGGTAAGGGTTAGGGTGAGGGTTAGGGTAAGGGTGAAGGTTAGGGTTAGCATTAGGGTTAGAGTGAAAGTTAGAGTTAGGGTTCAGGATCGAGTTAGGGTTAGGGATAGGATGAGGATTAGGGTTAGGGTTAGGGTTAGGGTGAGGGTTACGCTGAGGTGTAGGGTTAGGGTTAGTGTGAAGGTTAGGTTTACTTTGAGGGTTAGGATTAGGTTTAGGGTTAGTGTTAGGGTGAGGGTAAGGTTTAGGGTGAGGGTTAGGGTTAGGGTGAGGGTGAGGATGAGAGGGAGGGTTAGGGTTAGGGTTACAGTGAGGGTGAGGGCTTGGGTTAGTGACATTGTGAGGGTTTTGGTTAGGTAAGTGTTAGGGTTAGGGTGAGGATTAGGAAGAGGGTGAGGGTGAGGCTTAGGGTGAGGGTTCGGGTTAGGGTGAGGGTGAGGGTTCCTGTGAGGTTGAGGGTGAGAGTGAGGGTGAGGGTTAGGGTGTGGGTGAGCATTCGGGTTAGGGTGAAGGTTAGGGTGACCGGGAGGGTTATGGTGAGGGTGAGGTTTAGGGTTAGGTTTAGGGTGAGGGTTAGTGTTAGTGTTAGGGTTAGGGTTAGTTTGAGGGTTAGGGTTAGGGTGAGGGTTAGGGTGAGGGGTAGGGTTAGGGTTAGGGTGAGGTTTAGGGTTAGGGTGATGGCTAGGGTGAGAGTGAGGGTTAGGGTGAGGGTTAGGGTTAGGGTGAAGTTGAGGATGAGAGGGAGGGTTAGGGTTAGGTTTACGGTGAAGGTGAGGGCTAGGGTTAGGGTGATTGTGAGGGTTTTGGTTAGGTAAGTGTTAGGGTTAGGGTGAGGATAAGGAAGAGGGTGAGGGTGAGGTTGAGGGTGAGGTTTAGGGTTAGGGTGAGGGTTAGGTTTAGGGTTACAAGGGAGTGTTTGGGTTAGGGTGATGTTATTGTGAGGGTTCGGGTTAGGGTGAGGGTGAGGGTTCCGGTGAGGTTGAGGGTGAGAGTGAGGGTGAGGGTTAGGATGTGGGTGAGCATTAGGGTTAGGGTGAGGTTTAGGGGGACTGGGAGGGTTATGGTGAGGGTGAGGTTTAGGGTTAGGTTTAGGGTGAGGGTTAGTGTTAGAGTTAGGCTTAGGTTTAGTTTGAGGGTTAGGGTTAGGGTGAGGGTTAGGGTGAGGGGCAGGGTTAGGGTTAGGGTGAGGTTTAGGGTGAGGGTGAGGGATAGGATGAGGGTGAGGGTTAGGGTGAGGGTGAGGGTGAGGGTGAGGGTTTCATTTATGAAAGGGTTAGGTTTAGTGATAGGGTGAGGATTAGGGTGGGGATGAGGGTTAGGTTGTGGTTTAGGGTTAGGGTGAGGGTTAGGGTTAGGGTTAGAGTGAGGGTTAGGGTTAGGGTTATGTTTAGGTTGAGGCTGGGGGTAGGGTGGGGGTGAGGGTTCGGATGAGTTTGAGGGTTGGTGTGAAGGTGAGGGTAAGGTTGTGGTTTAGGGTTACCATTAGGGATAGGGTTAGAGTGAGGCTTAGGGTGAAGATGAGGATTAGGGTGAGTGTGAGGGTTATGGTTAGGGTTACGGTGAGTGTTAGGGTTAGGTCTAGGGTGAGGGTTAGGTTGAGGGGTAGGGTTAGGTTTAGGGTGAGGGTTAGGGTTAGTGTGAAGGTTAGGGTTAGGATTAGGGGTAGGGTAATTGTGAGGATAAAAGTTAGGGTGATGGTTAGGATGAGGGTGAGGGTCAGGGTTATCGTTAGGGTCAGGGTGAGAGTTAGGGTGAGGGTGAGGGTTACGGTGAGGGTTAGGTTTAGAATTAGGGTGAGGTTTAGGTTTAGGGTGATGTTTAGGGTGAGGGTGAGAGTGACGGTGAGTGTTAGGGTTAGGGTCAATGTGAGGGTTAGGGTTAGGATTAGGGTTAGTGTTAGGGTTAGGCTGAGAGTGAGGGTGAGGGTGAGGGTGAGGGTTAGGGTTAGAGTTAGGGTGAGGGTTAGGGTTAGTGTGAGCGTTAGGGTGAGGGTGAGGGTGAGGGTGACAGTTAGGGTGAGGGTGAAGTTGAGGGTGAGTGTTAGGATTAGGATTAGGAATATGGTGAGTTTTAGGGTTAGGGTTAGGGTTAGGGTTAGGGTGAGAGTTAGGTTTAGGATTAGGGTTAGGGTTAGGTTTAGGGTTATTTTTAGGGTTAGGTTTAGGGTTAGGGTGAAGGTGAGGCTGAGGGTGAGGATTAGGGTTAGGGTTAGGTTTTGGATTATTTTTAGGGTTATGGTTAGGGTTAGGGTGAGGGTGAGGGTTAGGGTTAGGATTAGGGTTAGGGTTAGGGTTAGGCTCAGGTTGAGGTTGAGGGTGAGGGTGAGGCTTAGTGTTAGGTTTAGGGTTTGGGTGAGTGCTAGGGTGAGGGTGAGGTTCAGGGTGAGGGTGAGGTTTTCGGTTAGGGAATGGTTATGGTTATTGTTAGGGTGTTGATTAGGTTGAGGGTGAGGGTTAGTGTGAGGTTAGGGTTAAGGTGGAGGTTAGTGTTAGAGTTAGGGTAAGGGTTAGGTTTAGGGTGATGTTTAGGGTGAGGGTGAGGGTTAGGTTAAGTGTTAGCTTTCGGGTGAGGGTGAGGGTTAGGGTGTGAGTGAGGGTTAGAGTGAGGGTTAGGGTTAGGGTTTGGTTTAAGATGAGGTTTAGGGTTAGGATTAGGGTTAGGGTGAGTGGTAGGGTGAGTGGTAATGTTAAAGTTAGTGTGAGGGTTAGGTTAGTGTGAGGGTTAGGGTTAAGATTGGGGTTAGGGTTAGGATAAGTGTTAGGGTGAGGGTTAGGGTGAGGGTGAGGGTTAGGGTGAGGGTTAGGGTTAGGGTTAGGATTAGGGTGAGGGTTAGGGTTATGGTTAGTGTTAGGGTGAGAGTTAGGGTAAGGGTGATGTTTATTTTGAGGGTGACGGTTAGGTTGAGGGTGAGTGTTCGGAAGAGTGTGATGGTTCGGGTGAGGGTGAAGGTTAGGGTGTGGTTGAGGGTTAGGTTTAGGGTGAGTGTTAGGGTGATGGTGAGGTTTAGGGTGAGGGTGAGGGTTAGGTTTAGGGGTAGGGTTAGGGTGAGTGTTAGGGTTAGGGTTAGGGTGAGAGTTAGGTTGAGATGTCGGGATAGGGTTAGGTTGTGGGTTGGGATAGGGTTAGGGTTAGTGTGAGGATAAGGTATAGGGTGTGGGTTAGTATGAGGGTGAGGGTTAGGGTTAGGGTTAGGGTGAGGGTTAGGGTTAGGTTGATTTATAGGTGAGGTTGAGGGTTAGTGTGAGGGTGAGTGTGAGGGTGATTGTTAGGTTGAGGGTGCGCGTGAGGGTGAGGTTGAGGGCGAGGTTTAGGGTTAGGTTTAGGGTGAGGGTTAGGGTTAGGTTTAAGATTAGGGTTAGGCTGAGGGTGAGGGTGAATGTGAGGGTGAGGGTTAGGGTTAGGGTGAGGGTTAGGGTTAGTGTGAGGGATCTGGGAGGGTGATAGTTAGGTTGAGGTGTATGGTTAGTGTGAGGGTTAGGGTTATGATTAGGGTGAGGGTTAGCGTTAGAGTGATGTTTAGTATGAGGGTGAGGGTTACTGTTAGGTTTAGCGTTAGGGAAAGGGTTAGGCTTAGGGTTAGGTTTAGGGTGAGGGTTAGGGTGACGGGTAGGTTTAGGGTTAGGGTGAGGGTTAAGGTTAGTGTGAGGGTAAGGGTTAGGGTTAGAGTTAGGATTAGTGTGAGGATAAGTGTTAGGGTGAGTATTCGGTTGAGGGTGAGGTTTAGGGTTAGGATTAGGGTTAGGGTTAGGGTTAGGCTGAGGGTGAGGGTGAAAGTGAGGGAGAGGGTTAGGGATAGGATGAGGGTTAGGGTTAGGGTGAGGTTTAGTGTGAAGGTGAGGGTCAGAGTGAGGGTGAGGGTTAGAATGAGGGTGAGGGTGAAGGTGATGTTTAGGGTTAGGATTAGGGTTAGGTTGAGTTTTAGAGTTAGGTTTAGGGTTAGGTTTAGGCTTATTGTTACGGTTAGGGTGAGGGTGAGGGTGAAGGTTAGCATTAGGGTTAGGGTTAGGGTGAGGGTGATGGTTAAGCTGAGGTTAGGTTTAGGGTGAAGGTTAGGGTGAGGGTTAGGGTGAGGGTTAGGGTGAGGGTTAGGGTGAGGTTAAGTGTTAGGGTGAGTGTTAGTGTGAGGGTTAGGGATAGTGTGAGGGTAAGGGTTAGGGTGAGGTTTATGGTGAGGGTGAGCATTAGGGTTAGGGTGAGGGTAAGGTTTAGTTTTAGGTTTAGGGTGAGGTTAGGGTTACTGTGAGGGTTAGGGTAAGGGTGATGGTAAGGGTTAGGGTGAGAGTTAAGGTGAGGGTGAGAATTAGGGTGAGGTTGAGTGTTAGGGTGAGGGTAAGCTTTACTGTGAGGGTTAGGGTTAGGGTTAGCGTGAGGGTTAGGGTTAGGGTTAGAGTAACGGTGAGGTTTAGGGTTAGGGTTAGGGTGAGGGTGAGTTTTAGGTTTAAGGTGAGGGTGATTATGTGGGTGAGGATTAGGGTTAGGTTTAGGGTGATCGTGAGGATGAGTTTTAGGGTTAGGATTAGGGTTAGGGTTAGGCTTAGGCTTAGGGTGAGCTTGAGGGTGCGTGTTAGGGTTAGGGTGAGGGTGAAGGTTAGGGTAAGTATGAGGGTTAGGGTTAGGTTTAGTGTTAGGGTGAGGGTGAGGGCTAAGGTGAGGGTGAGGGTTAGGGTTAGGGTTAGGGTTAGGGTTAGGGTGAGTGTTAGGGTGTGGGGTACGGTTAGGGTTAGTGTGAGGGTTAGGTTTAGTGTGAGGGATAAGGTTAGGGTTAGGGTTAGGGTTATTTGTAGGGTTAGGGTTAGGTTTAGGGTGAGGGTGAGGGTGAGGGTGAGGGTTATGTTTACTGTTAGGGTATGGGTTAGGCTGAGGGTGAGGGTGAGTGTGAGGGTTAGGGTTAGTGTTAGGGTGAGGGTTAGGTTTAGGGTGAGGGTTAGGGTTAGTGTTAGGGTGAGGGTTAGGGTGAGGGAGATGTTTAGTGTGAGGGAGAGGGTGAGGGTTACTTTTGGGGTGAGTGTGAGGGTGAGGGTTAGGTTTAGGTTTAGGGTGAGGGTTAGGTTTGTGTGAGTGTTAGGCTTAGGCTTAGGGTTAGGGTTAGGGTGAGGGTTAGGGTTAGGGTGAGGGTTAGGGTGAGGGTGAACGTGAGGCTGAGGGTGAGCCTGAGAGTGAGGGTTAGGGTTAGGGTGTAGGATACGGTTAGTGTTAGGGTTAGTGTGAGGGTGAGTGTATGAGTTAGGGTGAGAGTTAGTGTGAGCGTGAGGTTTAGTGTTAGGCTTATGGTGAAGGTGAGGTTGAGGGTGAGGTTTAGGGTGAGGGTGAGGGTTAGGGTTAGGGTGAAGATTAGGCTTAGGATTTGGGTTAGTGTGAGGGCTAGTGTGAGGGTGAGGGTGAGTGTTAGGATTAGTTTTAGGGTTAGGTTGAGGGTTAGGGTTAGGTTGAGTGTGAGTGTTAGGGTGTCGGTTAGTGTTATGGTAAGGTGAGGGTTAGGTTTAGTGTGAGGGTTAGGGTTAGGGTTATTTTTAGTGTTAGGTTTAGGGTGAGGGTGAGGGTTGGAGTTAGGGATACGTTTGGGTGAGGGTGAGAGTGAGGGTGAGGGTTAGGATTAGGTTTAGGGTTAGGGTTAAGGTGAGGGTTAGGCTGAGGTTGAGGGTTAGGTTTAGGGTTAGGGTTAGGGTTAGAGTGAAGGCTAGGGTGAGGGTGAGGTTTAGGATGAGGGTGAGGGTGAGGGTGAGTGTTTTAGTTCGGAACATGTTAGGTTTAGGGTTAGAGTGAGGATTTGGGTGAGGGTAAGGTTTAGGGTGAGGGTTAGGGTTAGCCTAGAGTTAGGGTTAGGGGTAGGGTGAGGGTTAGGATTATGGTTAAGGTTAGGGTTAGTGTGAGGGTGATGTTTAGGGTTAGTGTTAGGGTTCGGATAAGGTTTAGGTTGAGGCTAAGGGTGAGGGTGAGGGATAGGGTTAGGAGTAGGGTTAGGGTGATTGTTAGGGATAGGGTTAGGGTGAAATTGAGGGTTAGGGTGAGGTTTCGGTTTAGGGTTAAGGTTAGGATGAGGGTTAGGGTTAGGGATAGTGTGAGCGTGAGGGTTGGCGTAAGCGTTAGGGTTAAGGTTAGGGTCAGGATGAGGGTTAAGGTGAGATTAAGGGTTAGGGTGAGTGTTTGCGTGAGGGTGAGGGTTAGGTTTAGTGTGAGGCTAAGGGTTACGGTGAGGGTTAGGTTGAGGGTGAGCATTAGGGTTAGGGTGAGGGTGAGGTTTACAGTTAGGGTTAGGGTTAGAGTGAGGGCTCGGGTGAGGGTGAGGGTTAGGGTTAGGGTTAGGGTGAGGGTTAGGATGAGGGTGAGGGTTAGGGTGAGGGTGAGGGTTAGGGTTAGTGTGAGGGTAAGGGTGAGAGTGAGGTTTAGGGTTAGCGTGAGGTTTAGGGTGAGGGTGAGGTTTAGGGTGAGGCTGATGTTTAGGGTCATGGTTAGGCTGAGGATGAGGGTGAGGGTTAGAGTTAGGGTTAGTGTGAAGATTATTGTTAGTGTGAGGGTTAGGGTGAGGGTGAGGGTAATGGTTAGGTTGAGAGTTAAAGTGAGGGTGAGGGTTACGGTTAGGGTTAGGGTAACGTTGAGGTTGAAGGTTAGGGTAAGGATTAGGGTTAGGGTTAGGTTGAGGTCTAGGTTGATGATGAGGGTTAGGGTGAGAGTGAGGGTTAGGTAAGGGTTTATTTAGGTAAGTGTTAGGGTTAGGATTAGGGTTAGGGTTATGGTGAGAGTTTTGGTTAGGTTTATGTTTAGGCTTAAAGTGAGGGATAGGTTTAGTGTGATGGTTAGTGTGACGGTTGAGGTTAGGGTGAGGGTGAGGTTAAGGGTTAAGGTTAGTGTTAGGGTGAGGGTGAGGGTAAGAGTGAGGGGTAGGTTTAGGGTTAGGGTGAGCATTAGCGTTAGGGTTAGCGTGAGTTTTAGGGTGAGTGTTAGGGTGAGGATTAAGTTTAGGGTTAGGGGGAGGGCTTGGGGGAGTGTGAAGGTTAGGGTTAGGGTAAGGGTTAGGGTTAGGGTGAGGGTAAAGGTTAAGGTGAGTTTCAGTGTGAGGGTGAGTTTCAAGGTGAGGGTTAGGGCCGGGTTCAGGATTAGGGTGAGGGTGAAGATTAATTTGAGAGGTAGGGCTGGGGTGAGGGTGAGGCTGAGGGTTATGGTTAGGATTAGGTTGAGGGTTAGGTTTAGGGTTGGGGTGAGGCTGAGGGTTATGGTTAGGATTAGGTTGAGGGTTAGGTTTAGGGTGAGTGTTAGTGTTAGGGTTAGGGTTAGGGTGAGGGTGAAAGTGAGGGTTAGGTTGAGGGTGAGGTTGAGGGTGAGGGTGAGGTTGAGCGTGAGGTTGAGGGTTAGGGTTAGGTTTAGGTTTAGGGTGAGAATGAGAGTGAGGGTTAGGGTTAGGATTATGGTTAGGTTTAGTGTTAGGCTGAGGGTGAGGGTGAGGGTTAGGCTGAGGGTTATGCTTAGTGTTAGGGTGTAGGTTAGGGTTAGTGGGATGGTTTAGGTGAGGGTGAGTGTAAGGTTTAGGATGAGAGTTAGTGTGAGAGTGAGGTTTATGGTTAGGGTTAGGGTGAGGGTTAGGTGGAGGGTGAGGATTAGGGTGAGGGCTAGGGTGAGTGTGAGTTGAGGGTTAGGGTAAGGGTTAGGGTTAGGGTTAGAGTGAGGGTTACCTTTAGGGTGAGTGCGTGTGTTAGTGTTTGGGTTAGGTTTCAGTTTTGGGTGAGGGTTAGGTTTAGTGTGAGGGTTAGGGTTAGGGTTATTTTTATGGTTAGGTTGAGGTAGAGGGTGAGTGTGAGGGTTAGAGTTAGGGTTAGGTTAGGGTGAGGTTGAGGGTGAGGGTGAGGGTAAGGGTGAGTGTTTTAGTTAGGAAAGTGTTAGGGTTAGGGTAAGTGTGAGGATTAGGTTGAGGGTGAGGGTTAGGGTTTGGGTGAGGGTTAGTGTGAGAGTTAGGTTTAGGATTAGGGTTAGGGTTAGGGTGAAGGTGAGGGTTAGGGTTAGGGTTAGGGTTAGGGTTAGTGTGAGTGTGAGGGTTAGGGTTAGGGCTAGGTTTGGGGTGAGGGTGAGGGTGAGGTTTAGGGTTAGGGTGAGGATTAGGGTGAGGGTGAGAGTAAGGACTAGGGTTAGGGTTAGGGTTAGGGTTAGTGTGAGTGTGAGGGTTAGGGTTAGGGCTAGGTTTGGGGTGAGGGTGAGGGTGAGGATTAGGGTTAGGGTGAGGATTAGGGTGAGGGTGAGAGTTAAGGTGAGGGTAAGGGTTAGGGTTAGGGTTAGGCTTAGGGTGAGGATGAGGGTTAGAGTTAGGGTTAGGGTGAGAGTTAGGGTTAGTGTGAGGGTTAGTGTGAGGGTGAGGGTTAGGGTGAGGGTTAGATTAAGGGTTAGGGTTAGGGTTAGAGTTTGGGCTAGGTTGATGGTGTCGGTTAGGGTGCGGGTGAGGTTGAGGGTGAGGGTTTTGATTAGGTAAGGTTTAGGGTTAGGATTAGGGTTAGGGTTAGGATTAAGGTGAGGGTTAGGGTGAGGAGTAGATTGAGGGTTAGGGTTAGGGTTAGTATGAGGGTTAGGTTTAGTGGGAGGGTTAGGGTGAGGGTTAAGGTTAGGTTGAGGGTGTGGGTAAGGGTTACGGTGAGGGTTAGCGTGAGGGTGAGGATTAGGTTGAGGGGTAGGTTTATGGTTAGGGTGAGCGTTAGGGTTAGGGAGAGGGTTAGGGTTGGGGATAGGGTTAGTGTGAGGGTGAGGGTGAGGTTTAGGATTAGGGTGAGGGTTAAGGAAGGGTGAGGGTTAGGGTTAGGTTTAGGGTTAGGGTAATGGTTAGGGTGAGGGTTAGGTTTAGGTTTAGGATTAGCATGTGGATTAGGGTGAGGGTTAGGGTTATGGTGCTGGTTAAGCTTAGGGTGAGGGTGAGGGTTAGGGTTAGGTTGAGGGGAGGCTGAGTGTTAGGGTTAGGTTTTGGGTGAGGTTTAGAGTTAGGTGAGGGTTAGGGTTAGGTTTAGGGTTAGGGTGAGGGTGAGGGTGAGGGTTAGGGTTGGGGTTAGGGTAAGGGTGAATGTGAGGTTGAGGGTGAGATTTAGGTTTAGCATTATGGTTTGGATTAGGGTTAGGTTGAGCGTGAGGGTGAGGTTTAGGTTTAGCGTGAGGGTTAGGGTTAGGGTTAGGGTTAGGGTGAGGGTTAGGTTTAGGTTTACTTTGAGGGTTAGGCTGAGGGTGATTGTGAGGGTGAGGGCGAGGTTTAGGGTATGGTTAGGGTGAGGTTTAGGGTTAATGTGAGGGTTAGGGTGAGGGTGAGGGTAAGGGTTAGGGTGAGCTTTAGGGTGAGGGTTAGGGTTAGGGTTAAGGTTAGGGTGAGGGTTAGATTTAGATTGAGGGTTAGGGTGAGGGTTAAGGATAGTGTGAGGGTGAGGGTAAGGGTTAGGGGGAGGGTTAGAGTGAGAGAGAAGTTTAGGGTGAGGGGTGGGTTTAGTGTAAGTGTGAGCGTTAGGGTTAGTGTGAGGGTTAGAGTTAGGATTAGGGTTCGGATTAGTGTGAGGTTGATGTTTAGGGTTAGGATTAGGGTGAGGGTAAGGGTTAGGGTGAGGGTTAGGTTGAGGGTTAGGCTTAGGTTTAGGATGAAGTTTAGGGTGAGGTTGAGGGTAAGGGTTAGGGTGAGGGTGAGGGTTAGGGTTAAGGTGAGGGTTAGGGTTAAGGTTAGGGTGAGGGTTTGGGTTAGGATTAGGGTTAGGGTTAGGGTTAAGGATAGGTTTAGGGTGAGGGTTAGGTTTAGGATTAGGGTGAGGGTGAGAGTTAGGGTTGGGGTTATGGTGAGGGTAAGTCATAGGGTTAGGATTAGTGTTTGGGTAAGGTTTAGGCTGAGGTTGAGGATGAGGGTTAGGGTTAGGCTTAGGGTGAGGTTGAGGGTGAGGGTGAGGCATAGGGTTAGGGTTAGAGTTTGGGTTAGGTTTAGGCTGAGGGTGAGGGTGAAGGTTAGTGTTAATGTGAGGGTGAGTGTTAGGGTAAGGGTTAGGGTTAGCTTGAGGGTTAGAGTGAAGGTTAGGGTTAGGGTCAGGGTGAGGGTTCGGTTTAGTGTGAGGTTTAGGGTTTGGGTTAGGGTTAGGATTCGGGTGAATGTAAGGGTTAGGGTGAAGGTTAGGGTGAGAGTGAGGGATAGGCTTAGCGAGAGTTTTAGCGTGAGGGTTTGGGTAAGGGTTAGGGTTAGGGTTAGGGTGAGGGTAAGTGTTAGGGTGAGCATAGGGTGAGGGTGAGGGTTAGGGTTAGGGTTAGGGTTAGGATTTGGTTGAGGGTGAGGGTGAGGGTTAGTTTTTGGGTGAGTCTTAGTGTTAGGGTGAGGGTGAGGGTTAGGTTTCGGGTTAGGGTTAGGGTGAGGGGAAGTTAACCGTGAAGTTTAGGGTGAGGGCGAAGTTTCCTCTGAGGGTGAGGATTAGGCTGTGGGTGAGGGTTAGGTTTAGAGTGAGGCTTAGGGTGACGGTGAGGGTTAGGGTGAGTTGAGGGTTAGGGTTATGGTTAGGGTTAGGGTGAGGGTTAGGGTGAGTGTTAGGGTTAAGGTTAGTGTTAGGGTGAGGGTGAGGGTGAGGGTGAGTGTTAGATTTAGGCTTAGGGTGAGGGTTAGTTTTAGTGTGTTAGTTAGGGTGAGGGTGAGGGTAAGTGTTAGGGTGAGAGTTAAGGTGAGCGTGAGGGTTAGGGTTAGTATAATGGCATGGGTAACAGTTAGGGTTAGGATTAGGGTTAGAGTTAGGGTGAGGGCTAGGTTCAGGGTTAGGGTTAGGGTTAGGGTGAAGGTGAGGGTGAGGGTTTTGGTTAGGTAAGAGTTAGGGTTAGGATTGGTGTTAGGTTTAGGGTGAGTGTGAGGGTTAGAGTGAGGGGTCGGTTGAGGGTTAGGGTTAGGGTTCACATTAGGGTTAGGGTGAGGGTTAGGGTGAGTGTGAGGGTTAGGGTTAGGCGAGGGCAAGGTTTAGGGTGAGGGTTAGGGTTAAGAGTGAGTGTTAGGGTTAGCGTGAGTGTTAGGGTGAGGTTTAGGGTGAGGGTTAGGTTGAGGGTGAGGGTGAGTGTGAGGTTGAGTGTTAGGGTTAGGATTAGGGTTAGGGTGAGGGTGAGGGTGAGGATTAGTGTTAGTATTAGTGTTAGGGTTAGGGTTGGGCTGAGGGTGAGGGTGAGGGTTAAGGTTAGGGTTAGGGTGAGTATTAGGGTTACTGTGAGGGTTAGGGTGAAGGTGAGTTAGGGCTAGGGTGAAGGTTACTGTGAGGGTTAGGGTGAAGGTGAGTTAGGTTAGGGTGAAGGTGAGTGTTAGGGTTAGGGCTAGGGTTACAGTGAGTGTGAGGGTGAGAGTGAGGGTTAGGGTGAGTGTGAGGGTGAGGGCTAGGGTGAGGATTAGTGTTAGGATTAGGGATAGGTTGAGGGCTAAGGTGAGGGTGAGGGTTAGGGTTAGGGTTAGGGTTAGGATGAGGATTAGGGTTAGGGTGAGGGAGAGGGTTAGTGTGAGGGGTAGGGTTAGCGTTAGTGTGAGAGTTAGGTTTAGTGTGAGGGTTAGAGTTAGCATTAGGGTTAGGGTTAGGGTTAATTGTATGGTTAGGGTTAGGCTTAGGGTGAGTGTTAGGGTGAGGTTTAGATTTAGTGTTAGGGTTAGGTTTAGGTTGAGAGTGAGGGTGAGTGTGAGCGTTTGGTTTAGGTTTAGGGTTAGGGTTTGTGTTAGACTGAGGGTGAGGGTGAGGGTTAGGGTTAGTGCTAGGGTGAGGGTTAGAGTTAGGGTGAGGGTTAGGTTTAGGGTTAGGATGAGGGTTAGGGTGAGGGGTAGCATTATTGGTAGGGTGAGAGTTAGGGTTACGGTGAGGGTTAGGGTGAGGGTTAGGGTTAGGGTGAGGATGACGGTTAGGATTAGTGTTAGGGTGAGGGTAAGGGTTAGGGTGAGGGTAAGGGTTAGGGTGAGGGTTAGGGTTAGGGTGAGAATAATGATTAGAATGAGGGTTAGTGTTAGGGTGAGGGTTAGGGTTAGCATTAGGGTTAGCGTGAGGGGTAGGGTGAGTGTGAGGGTTAGGGTTAGGTGAGGCTAAGTGTTAGGGTTAAGGTTACAGCGAGGACTAGGTTTAGGGTCAGGGTTATTGTTAGGGTTAAGTATAGGGCGAGGATTAGGGTTATTGTTAGGTTGAGGGTTAGACTGAGGGGTAGGGTAAGGGTTAGGGTGAGGATTAGGTTTCGAGTGAGGGTCAGGGTTGGGTTAGGATTAGGGTTTGGGTGAGGGTAAGGGTTAGGTTGAGGGTTAGTTTGAGGGTGAAGGTTAGGGGTAGCATTAGGGTTAGGGTTAGGGTGAGGGTTAGGGTTAGGTTTAGGTTTAGGGTGAGGGTGAGGGTGAAGGTTAGGGTAAGGGTGAGTGTTAGGTTTAGTGTGAGGGTTAGGGTTAGGGTTAGAGTTAGGGTGAGGGTAAGGTTTAGGGTGAGGGTTATGGTGAGGGTGAGGGTTAGGGTTAGCATTAGGATTAGGGTCAGGCTTAGGTTGAGGGTTAGGGTTAGGGTAAGGGTGAGGGTGAGTGTGAGGGTTAGATTAAGGATGAGGGTTAGGTTTAGTGTGAGGGTTAGCGTTAGGGTTAGATTTAGGGTGAGCGTAAGGGTTAGGGTGAGCATTAGGGTGAAAGTGTGGGTTATGGTTAGCGTGAGTTTTAGGGTGAGGGTTACGCTTAAGGTTAGGTTTAAGTTTTGTGTTAGGGGGAAGGCTAGGGGGAGTGTGAAGGTTAGGGTTAGGGTTAGGGTGAGGGTAAAGGTTAAGGTGAGTTTTAGTTTGAGGGTGAGGTTCAGGGTGAGGGTTAGGTTCGGGTTCAGCATTAGAGTGAGGGTGAGGATTAAGTTGAGAGGTAGGGTTGGGGTGAGGGTGAGGCTGAGGGTTATGGTTAGGATTAGGTTGAGGGTTAGGTTTAGGGTGAGTGTTAGGGTTAGGGTTAGGGTGAGGGTGAAATTGAGGGTTAGGGTGAGGGTGAGGTTGAGGGTGAGGGTGAGGTTGAGGGTGAGGTTGAGGGTTAGGGTTAGGTTTAGGGTTAGGGTGAGAGTGAGGTTTAGGGTTAGGATTAGGGTTAGGGTTAGTGTTAGGCTGAGGGTGACGGTTAGGGTTAGGCTGAGGGTTAAGCTTAGGGTTAGGGTGTAGGTTAGGGTTAATGGGATGGTTTGGGTGAGGGTGAGTGTAAGGTTTAGGGTGAGAGTTAGTGTGAGCATGAGGTATATGGTTAGGGTTAGGGTGAGGGTTAGGTGGAGGGTGAGGATTAGGGTGAGGGTTAGGGTGAGTGTGAGTTGAGAGTTAGGGTAAGGGTTAGGGTTAGGGCTAGAGTGAGGGTTAGCTTTAGGGTGAGGGTGTGTGTTAGTGTTTGGGTTAGTTTCAGGTTTGGGTGAGGGTTAGGTTTAGTGTGAGGGTTAGGGTTAGGGTTATTTTTAGGGTTAGGTTTAGATTGAGGGTGAGTGTGAGGGTAAGAGTTAGGGTTAGGTTAGGGTGAAGTTGAGGGTGAGGGTGAGGATAAGGGTGAGTGTTTTAGTTAGGAAAATGTTAGGGTTAGGATAAGTGTGAGGATTAGGTTGAGGGTGAGGGTTAGGGTGAGGGTTAGGGTTTGGGTGAGGGTTAGGGTGAGAGTTAGGTTTAGGATTAAGGTTAGGTTTAGGGTGAGGGTGAGGGTTAGGGTTAGGGTTAACATGAGATTGACGGTTAGTGTTAGGGTTAGGGCGAGGGTTAGGCTTAGGTTTAGAGTTAGGGTTAGGGTGAGTGTGAGGGTGAGGGTGAGGGTTAGGTTTAGGTTTAGGGTTAGGGTTAGGGTGAGGGTGAGGGTTAGATTTAGGATTAGGAGTAGGGTTAAGTTTAGGGAGGGTAAGGTTTAGGGTGCGGGTGAGGGCTAGGGTTAGGGTGAGGGTTAGGGTGAGGGTTAGGTGAGAAATAGGCTTAGGGTTATGGTGAGGGTTAGGGTTAGTTTAGGGTTAGGATTAGGGTTAAGGTTAGTGTAAGGGTGAGGATAAGATTTAGGGTGAGGGTTATTGTGAGGGTGAGGATTAGGGTTAGAGTTAGGGTTAGGGTAAGGGTTAGGCTGAGGGTGAGGTTTAGGGTTAGGAGTATGGGTAGGGTGAGGGTTAGTGTTAGCGTTAGGGTGAGGATGAGGTTTAGGGTGAGGGGTAAGTTTAGGGTTAGGGTTAGGGTTCCGATGAGGGTTAGGGTTAGGGCTAGAGAGAGAGAGTGAGGGTTAGGGTTAGGGTTAGGGTTAGGGTGAGGGTTAGGGTGAAGTTAAGGTTTAGGATGAGTGTTAGGATGAGGGTGAGCGTTAGGGTTATTGTGAGGGTTAGGGTTAGGGTGAGGGCTAGGTTTAGGGTTAGGGTGAGGGTTAGGATTAGTGTGAGAGTTAGATTGAGGGTGATGGTAAGGGTTAGGTTGAGGGGTAGGATTAGTGTGAGAGTTAGATTGAGGGTGAGGGTAAGGGTTAGGGTGAGGGCTAGGGTGAGAGTGAGGGTTATGGTTAGGGTTAGGGAGATGGTAAGGGTGAAGGTGAGGGTTAGGGTTAGGCTTGGGGTGAGGGTTATGATTAGTGTGAGTGTTAGATTGAGGGTGAGGCTTAGGATTAGGTTTAGAGTTAGGGTTAGGGTGAGGGTTAGGGTTAGGGTTATTGCGAGGGTTAGGGTGAGGATGAGGTTTAGGGTTAGGGTTAAGGTGAGGGTTAGGATGACGGTGAACGTTAGGGTGAGGGTGAGATTAGGGTGAGGGTGAGGGTTAGATTTAGGATTAGGGTTAGGGTTAAGGTTAGGCTGGGGGTGAGGGTAAGTGTGATGGTGAGGGTTAGGGTTAGGATTAGGGTTAGGTTTAGGGTTAGGATTAGGCTGAGGTTGATGGTAAGTGTGAGGGTGAGGGTTAGGGTGAGGGTTAGGGTGAGGGCTACTGTCAGGGTGAGGGTTAGGATTAGGGTTAGGGAGACAGTTAGGGTTTGGGTGAGGGTTAGGGTTAGGGTTAGTGTGAGCATTAGGTTGAGGGTGAGGGTAAGGGTTAGGGTGAGAGTTAAGGTGAGGGTGAGAGTTAGGGTTAGGGTTACGGTAAAGTTGAGGTTGACCACTAGGTTTAGGATAAGGGTTACGGTTAGTGTGAGGGCTAGGTTGAGGGTCAGGTTTAGGGTGAGGGTGAGGGTTTTGTTTACGTAAGGGTTAGGATTAGGATTAGGGTTAGGTTTAGGGTTAGGGTGAGGGTTAGGGTTAGGGTGAGGGTGAGGGTTAGGTTTAGTGTGAGGGTTAGGGTGAGAGTTAAGGTTAGGGTGAGGGTGAGGGTAAAGGTTAGGGTGAGGGTTAGTGTGAAGTTGAGTGTTAGGGTGAGGGGTAGGTTTAGGGTTAGGGTGAGCGTTTGGGTTAGGGTGAGGGTTAGGGTGAGGGTGAGCCTTAGGGTTAGATTTAGTGTGAGGGTGAGGGTTAGGGTTAGGATTAGGGTGAGGGTAAGGGTTAGGGTGAGGTTTTGGGTGAGGGTTAGGGTTACGGTTAGGAAAGTGTTAGGGTGAGGGTGAGGGTTATGGTGAGGGGAACCTTTAGGTTTAGTGTGAGGGTTAGTTTGAGGGTTAGGGTTAGGGTTATGGTTAGTGTGAGGGTTAGGGTTAGGGTTAAGATTAGGGTTAGGTTGAGGTTAAGGGTTAGGGTGATGGTTAGGTTGAAGGTGAGGGTTGGGGTTAGCCTTAGGGTTAGGGTAAGTGTTAGGTGAGGGTAAGGTTGTGGGTGAGGGTTAAGGTTAGGGGTAGGGTTAGTTTGAGGGTTGGGATTAGTGTGTGGGTTAGGGTGACGGTGAGTTTAAGGGTTAGGGTGTGGGTTAGGGTGAGTTTGAGGGTTAGGGTAAGGGTTAGGGCGAAGGTTAGGTTTACGTGCGGTATAGGGTTAGGGTTAGGATGAGGTTGAGGATGAGGGTGAGTGTTAGGGTTAGGGTGAGGATGAGGTTTAGGGTGAGGATTAGTGTTAGGGTTAGGGTGAGGGTTAGGGTGAGGTTAAGGGTTAGGGTGAGGGTGAGGGTGAGGTTTAGGTTTACTGTTAGGGTAAGGGTTAGGGTGAGGGTTAGGGTGAGGGTGAGCATTAGTGTTAGGATGAGGGTGAGGTTTATGTTTAGGGTTAGGGTTAGGGTGAGCATTAGGGTTAGGGTGAGGGTGAGGGTTAAGGTTAGGGTTAGGGAGATGGTTAGGATGAGGGTGAGGTTTAGGGTTAGGGTTAGCGTGAGGGTTAGGTTGAGGGTGAGGGTTAGGGTGAGGGTGAGTGTAAGGGTTAGGGTGAGAGTTAAGGTGAGGGTGAGGGTTTGGGTGAGGATGAGGGTTAGGGTTAGGGTGAGTGTTAGGGTTTGGGTGAGGGTTAGGGTGAGGTTTAGGTTTAGGGTTAGGTTTAGGATGAGGGTTAGGGTGAGGGTTTGGGTTAGGATGAAGTTTAGGATTAGGGTGAGGTTGAGGGTTAGTGTGAGGGTGAGGGTTAGGTTTGGGGTGAGGATTAAGGTTAAGATTAGGGTTAGGGTGAGGGCTAAGGTGAGCGTGAGGTTTAGGGTTAGGGTTAGGCTGAGGGTTAGGTTTAGGGTGAGGGTAAGGTTTAGGATGAAGGGTACGGTTAGATTTAGTGTGAGGGTTAGGTTTAGTGTGAAGGTTAGGGATAGGGTTAGGGTTATGGTTATTTTTAGGGTTAGGGTTAGGTTTAGAGTGAGGTTCAGTGTGAGGGTGAGGGTTAGGTATAGTGTTAGTGTTAGGGTTAGGGTGAGGGTGAAGGTGAGGTTTAGGGTTAAGTTTAGGGTTAGTTTTACGATTAGGCTGAGGGTGACCGTGATGGTGAGGTTTTTGGTTAGGTAAGGATTAGGGTTAGGGTTAGTGTTAGGATTAGGGTGAGGGTGAGCTTTAGGGTTAGTGTGAGTTTTAGGGTGAGGGTTAGGTGAGGGTGAGGGTGAGGGATAGGGTTAGGGTTAGGGTGAGGGTTATTGTTAGGGTTCGGGTGAGGGTTAGGGTTTGGGTGAGTGTTAGGGTTAGGGTTAGGGTTAGTGTGACGGTGAGAGTGAGGTTTAGAGTGAGGGTGAGTGTGAGGGTGAGGGTGAGGTTGAGGTTTAGGGTTAGGTTAAGGCTTAGGGTGAGGGTGAGGTTTAGGGTTAGGATTAGAATTAGGGTTAGTGTTATGCTGAGGTTGAGGCTGAGGGTGAAGGTGAGTGTTAGGGTTAGAGTTAGGGTGTAGGTTTGGGTTACTGTGAGGGTTAGGGTGAGGGTGAGTGTAAGGTTTAGGATGAGAGTTAGTGTGAGCGTGAGGTTTACGGTTAGGGTTAGGGTGAGGGTTAGGGTGAGGTGAGGGTTAGGGTCAGGGTGAGTGTTAGGGTTATGGTGAGGGTTAGTTAGTTAGTCTGATTCGTGGCTGGCAACTAACAGAAGTCAAGCCAATATAAAAGAGACTCACACACTAGAATATCTAATGTCATTCTAGTGCAGCAGTCTCCCAAATGACAGGACTTAAACTCATTAGAGGTCTAAAACTCTGCCTACTCTTCTCTGTACCTCTTTTAGGTTTTCTAGCATCCCTACTTCCATTCTTATTCTGGCACAAATGGAAACGTTAGTAAGTAACAGGATTTAATAATAGTCCCATTCATTTTGTCCTCTGTCCCAGCAATTTGTCCCAACTTAATTCCAAGTTTCCAAAAGAAACAATCTCCCTGAACTTGCTCAAATGATGTGATTTGGGTTTGTCTGAATAAATAAACCTGCTAAATTTGGTACAAGACCTAATATGAGAATTTAGATGCCATATTTGGCATCTCGTAATTTTCTTTCTTATTATCTTTGCTGGGACCAAAATAGGCAAACCTTTGGCAGGGATAGCCATTATAATTCTAACTTGCATGTTTATTCTAACATGGAAATGCAATCCTATGTGATGTGATGTATAGGTGATTAAAAATCCAAAGAAATACTCTTAATGCTCATTTTATAAATAGCTAAAAGTGACTCTAGATAGATAATTTGTTTATCATTTTGGTGACAGTTAGACCTAGAATAATACGTAATCAATAATATCCATAGTCCATAGTGGGATGACAGGTAGGAATTGATCTTGTCATTATTCTTTATTTCTGCCTAGATTTTGATTGTGGGAGTCCAATCTTTTGGAAAGACTTATTGGAGTCCTTGCTTTCAACCAAATTAAGATCAGCCTATGGTACATTCAGTATTCAACGTGCTATTACAAATGAAATGAATGTATTCAGCTTGAATCTGGATGTGAGAGGCAAAATGGCTTCATGCAGGCTGCCTGAACAATTGTGGAGAATAAACTCGGTGGACTCAGAGCATTTGTAGCCTCAGGCTATTGCAGGAAGCACCAAACATTACCTCCTTTAGAAACCACAAAACAGTTTAAAATACCATTGTGGGAGTAGAGGACAAAACGTGCTTAGAAGTATTTGATTTCTAATATTTCTGAATACACAAAAGATAAAAAGGTATTGAAATGCAACATTACCCTACCTGGGGTCTGTTTTTTTTTTTCAAAATCTCTTTGGGTTTTTATAAGGGAAACAGTAGTGGAAATATCAAGGGATAAGAACATCACTTCTTCCCCCCCGCACCCCAAATTGGAAGGTTCTCAGAATTTACAGCTAAATGTATCTTCATTTAATTCAGAGACCGATAGAGGGACTAAGAGGGTCTACTGGCTTGCTTTCAAATTTAATGGCATAGTTAATAAAAATCACAACTAGTAAAACAGGCTATGAAGTCTGTTTATGTTTGTATGTCTCATTAATCTGTAAGGCTTTGTTGTGTGATTTTTTAAGAGTTTGTTTGTGGCTTTAGTTTTTTCAGCTAGTGCTAGAAACATAGGCTCTGTCACCCACAAAGCTTACATCAAATGGTTCCTGTTTAATGGACCTCTGATGGATGTCTCTGACTGACAATGGTTGAAATTAAATGTAGTGCTTCTTAGCAACAAAGATACAACACTTTAAAATTAGAGCCTCAGGTCTTTTCAGTACTCAGGGATCTTGTACATCATATCGACTCACAAGCAATGAGGACCAGGCAATGAACCATTCAAATAATCTTCAAATATCTCTTTTCTGTAAGCTAAGTTACAGTTCAACAATAACACCAACCAGAGTAATATCTAAACCCGAAACCCTGAAGTCTTTGTTTTGATATTCAAATTGTTAAGCAAACTTGAACCTACCAAGGCAGAAAAGTTAATATTTGCTTATGCTTAACTGAGTAAACTATGTTATCAAGTCCAGTGTAGAGGAAGAAAAATGTTATGAAGATGAGAGTGAGAGATGTTAAAGTCATCTGCATGCTTATTGAAGCATTATTTACCATAGGTAAGAAATGGAACCAACCCAGATGCCCCTCAGTAGATGAATGGACCAATCAAACGTGGTATATATACACAATGGAATTCTATGCCTCCATCAGAAAGAATGACATTGCCCCATTTGTTAGGAAATGGAAAGACTTGGACAAAATTATATTGAGTGAAGTAAGCCAAGCCCAAAGAAATATAGGTCTCATGGTTTCCCTTATTTGCAATAACTAGTGTATGTCTGAGACAAGCAGAAATGGTCAGATAAGTTGATGTTAGGGGAAATGAACCCCAACATAAGCACTCAAATGGTTTTTCTTTCTTACTATTGTGTCTAACATATTCATAAGATATTTCTTTGTTGATTTGTATGTGATTTCCCCATATTTGACGTTGGTATAATTTGAGGAGAGGAAGGGCAAAACAAATTGTTTAAATAGGGATACAGGTGGACCCATTGCAACAATGAGATGTATAAGATATTAAGTTGAAAAATGAACTTTACAACTTTGGCGGGGGGAGAGGGGAGAAGGGACTGGGCTGGGGAAGGGGAGTGTCGAAGCAGGGATGGTAAGGGGAAACAAAGGACAAGGCAACAATGCATGATAAAAAATGTACTCATTACCTTGATCATGTAATTGTAACCCTTCTGTACGGTATTTTCACACACAAAAAAAACATCAATTAAAAAAATATGACCAGCAACATTGATGTCTACTTCGGTCTATTTTGAATTTCTTAGAGGTAGACATGACAGGTATAGCAAATAAATCTTAACATTATCAAGTTAAGTGACCCTGTTTGACAGGAAAATTACATTTCGTTTTTACCTATGTTACCTCCTTATTTTTACTGTTATTATAAAGGTGATATACATAAGGGTTACAGTTACATAAGTCTGGTAAAGAGTATATTTCTTTTTGGACAATTTCATTTCTTCCATGTATGTATTTTTATTTTTGTTAAGTAATTGTAAAAGGGGGTTACCATTCAACAAATAATTAAGTACAATGCATCTTGATTAATAACATTTTTCATTCTTTGTGTGTTTCCATACAACCTTGACCTTCCCTAAGTAAATATAGCAGCTTAATTGGTATGTTATTTACAGACAATAGCATTTATTTATCTATCTGAAGTGGTTTTAGAAATTCTGAAATGTCACCACATTTGAAAAAATATCTAATTTTATATTCTTTCAACAACTCTAAAGTGGTAGATAACCTATGGCTGTTTATAGTACTTCTTCATTCTCATTATCTGTAAATTTCCCTTTTCTCATTAATTCATAGAAATAAGATCACACTCTACTCTTCTAAGATTGACTTCCTTCATGAAGCACAAGCTCTGAGTTGTTCTCAATGCATTATTTTTTAAATTCTGTTTACCACAAAGTCTTTAGACATGGACAAAATTTGGACAAATTTTCCCCCTTTATAAGAAGAATTGCCTTCTTTCCAGTTTCCAATATTTTATTTTTAATTTCCACCAGCGGCTCACTAGAGCTACCTTTATTTTCCACATTTCTACCACTATTTAGAACATACTACTTCACTAACCTCTCTGAAGTTTTAGACGTTCTATACAGATTTCTCCTTCTTAAACTTTACCTGCCTTATCATTCTTGATTATATTGGCATTTCCTAGCCTCCTCCAAAGTTCTTATGCTTCTTCTCATCAGCTATCTTAGACATTCTTCTAAAGGTTCAATTATTTGTTACACCACTGCTCTACTTTTACATTCCAGTTTCTGTCGTAACCATTTGTGCTATTGTAAATGAGTAGTTAGTTTAGAGAAGATAACTTATAATTAGAAAGACATAATGGCTCACAGTTATACACTGTAGGCAGCCAAATATCAAAGTATGGGCAACTGTTAAGGGCATCATCTGTTGGTGAAATACATCATGTGACAGGAGAGTAAGAGAGAGGACAAGAACTTGTGCACTTACTCCAGTAACCATAGCATTAGTCTATGCAGGAGTGTGTGATGCTTATTATTTGTTTATTTGGTTTTTATGACATAAATATACCACAATACCCTCATTTTCTAATTCCAACCTAACAGTAATGCATTTCTTTTGATATTTTGAGAAGCGATACACATTCAAATTCTTGTAACATCCCAAAATAAACAGGATTAGTAGAAAAGAAGATGTATTCATCATTAAAAGAAATTAGAAATTCTGAGAGAGAGTCTCATTGCAAGAAAGCAGGACAGAACTCATATTAACTAAATGAGATTTACAAAGACTTAACTGCTGTCTTCCATAGTATAATAAGAGAAAGAGGAGGAAAAATATCACAGTTGGCAAAGGGTTAATAGGAACTGAAATAATAGGAATTGAAGTAACTCCAACATTATAAAAATAATTTTTATATCATGACAAGAGAACAGATTCAACTATAAAACACTTCTATAAGACTGGGAAACTCTAATTATTCTCCAGGAGGGGGCCAGTATTAAATGAGATAAAGTAGATTTTACTGGTATAAGGGATATGTGTAACACCTACACAGTTGTTAGGAATTCACCTTAGCTGGGAAGATCTCAATTGTTACAGATTGAAATTATTTATTAAAAGAGTGATCTCTGAACCAGATAAAGTCTTAAGTTCTTACACCATTAGTACAGAAAAGAGTGTAAAAAAGGAGAAAATATTAATCTGACTTTTCCAGTTGGACCTTTAGCAATACAAAGGCTTTTCCTGATGAAAAGTCTGTCTTTCCTTCAAAGCTGAAAAATCAAGGCCAGGATGTGTTAGTTATGTGAGAAGATAAAATGATCTGGATTTTGTCTTTAGACCAATAGAGACTCTCAAGTTCATGTAGGATTGTGTTGTTATTGGCAACATGAAGATTAGTGCTTCTCATCTTATATCTTAACAAACTTATATTGCACTTCTCTACCATATTTAAAAATAATTCAGAATGAGTCATTAACTTAGGTCAATTTTCTGCCTTCATTCATTTAGTAGATACTAAAGAAACACAACTTGTGGGTTCTACCATGCAAAGCTGCTAAAGGCTGGGCTACAATACAGGGGCCTCTGATGCTCTTACCCCTTGCGAACACTAGAAAAGGTATCACAAAAGAGGATGTACTTATAAACCCAAGATAATTTTCCAAACAAAATATTATAGAGAAGTAAAGTCAGGAAAATAGAAAATATTATTCAGTGGTATTGTATATGTAGGACTAGAATATATTTTCCTCATGTGTAAAATAAAGGTCATGAGTGAAAATGAGATACTGACATCAGCTTACTCTGCCCAGACACAATCACACAATCACTATGGATTGTCTGGATTAACACATGAAATACATCTGGAAAGCTATCCATTCTTTCCATTCTTCAATATGATTATTTCCATGGGGTGTGTCTTACTAAAGTGTGTGTTTTATTCAAATGTGAAACTGTGCACGTACATATCTATTTATAGATATTTAATTATGAGTAGCCATAAGGCTTACAATGAGATCCACTCTCAAAATGGGAATCAGAATCTGGTGCCTTAGTTTTCTTATAAGGAAGAAATAAATTTCTGATTGGTGAGTCACAACTCATTGTTATTCTCAGATTGTTGCTATTCAAGAATGATATATTTGGTGGGGGGAGGGATTATGGGTTTGGGTGCTTATATTGCCAGCATGCATTACCCCCTTTCCAGGTCGTACATCTCCTCTCTCCCAGATATATTGTCAAAATAATGGGGTTATGGAAATGTGTAGTGGACATCCTAATGTTTAAAACCCAGAGCTGACACATCAGCTCTACATGTGTCAGAGAGAAGAAATGTGGATAGAATGATGTGGGCATGATAAAAGTCTTCCAGCTTACCCATCCAAATTCAAAAGTCTGTTCTAATGATGTGCTTAAAGTTTTAGGTCAATGAAAATATTTTGGGTTTATTCAGCTGTGGACTAAAGTCCTTAAAATTGTATTTAATGACTAACTCATCTTTACATACTAGTAAGACATGCAAGAAAAATTTCAGCAATTACTCCCCAGGTTGGGAGGTAATAAACCATCACAATGGCACTCTACTTTTGATACTTCAGACGCTTCTTCCCAAAAAACACATGTTCACATGGATCAAAACATTTTTTACAGTAAAAGTTACTTTCATATGAAATAACAGGCCATGGATTATATATAACATTTCCTTTTAAACTGTAATTATCTTTGGCTTCTCAATTAACTTCCTTAACCATTTCACCAGTGACTCTTCATTGTTTTCTCTGTTAATTGTTCTATAAAGATGGAAAATTTCTTCATGTTTTTGTGGGGGTCGGGTCGTGGGGTCTGAACTCTGGGCCTGGGCACTATCCCTCAGCTCTTCAGCTCAAGGTGAGTGCTCTACCACTTGAGCCACAGCGCCACTTCCAGCCTTTTTGGTTCTGCTTATGTGGTGCTGAGGAATCGAACCCAGGGCCTCATTCATGCAAGGAAAGTGCTCTACCACTGAGCCACCTTCCCAGCCCTCTTCATTTTTTTTAATCCTGTAACTCTCTACTAATGATTTTTTATTCCTCCTCTGCTCTCCTTTATCCTCTTCCATCACATCATTGCAGCATCTCACATCTTTATTATTTTCCAGAGTAACATAGAAACTTCAAAATCTTCTTGAGTGACCCTTTAGAGCTCCTTAAATTGATCAGTATAGGGAGATATCTACTTACTGTTGATCTGCATTTTGCCCTTATCTCATAATATTCCCTATTAAGTCTGGATTTTGTTTCTTGTCCTATAACTTTGCTTTTTCAGTTGCTTCGTTGTTAACAGGGATTGAACTCAGGATCTTACACTTGCTAGGCAGGTGCTGTACTGATCAGCAGTGCTATCAGTTCCCATCCCATCTCTGTTAGCAGAAAAGTTTCTCAGAGTCTTAGCTATGGTATGTGGTAACAGTGCAAAGCATTCTGAATGGTATGATTTCCTTCCTTTTCTTTACTATACTTTGCTTTGTTTCTCCTGTCTTTTGGTGATAGTAAATTCCCTCTTATTTTCATTAGTGCTGGATTGTAGGAAACTATCTATCAGAATGCTTCAGCTTATCTATACATTGTGAACAGTAAAGTAAGTAAGTAAGTAAAAAAACATACAATCAGGGCTCATTTCTGCCAATCCTAACCCTTCTCACTTAATCCTTCCATTCACCAGCCTTATAGTCTAGTTTCTACCTATTTGTCTCCTACTCAACCCACTGTCCTGGATCCTCCAGCCACATTCTATCTATGCAGGGTATAGTTTCTGATATTGATCAAATTTTACAAAGTAGTATTTATAATATCCTGAATGGAAAGCATAAAATCTGTAAGCCAGGCACAAAGAAACATAGGTCCCATGGTTTCCATTATTTGCAATTACTAGGATATGTCTGAGACAAGCAGAAATGGTCAGGTAAGTTGATGTTAGACGAAATGAACCCCAGATAAGGACTCAAATATTTTTCCTTTCTTGCTTTTTTTTCTAACATATTTATAAGATATTTCTTTGTTGCTTTGTATGCCCATCCCCCATGGTTTAACCCCTGTTTTCACTGTATTTGATGTTGGTATAATTTGTAGAGGGGGAGGGAAAAAAACAAATCGTTTACAGATGGACCCATTGCAACAATGAGATGTACAGGACGTTATGTCAAAAAACAAACTTTACAACTTTGGCAGGGGCAGGTTGGGGGGCGGGCTGATGGGAAGGGGAAACAAAGGAGGAGGCAACAATGCTTGATAAGAAATGTACTCATGATATGGAACCAACACAGATGCCCCTCAGTAGATGAATGGATCAAGAAAATGTGGTATATATACACAATGGAATTCTATGCCTCCATCAGAAAGAATGACATTGCCCCATTTGTTAGGAAATGGAAAAACTTGGAAAAAATTATATTAAGTGAAGTAAGCCAGGCCCAAAGAAACGTAGGTCCCGTGGTTTCCCTTATTTGTAATATCTAGTATATGTATGAGTCAAGCGGAAAAGGTCAGATAATGTGATGTCAGGAAAATGAACCCTTTGATATGTATTTTAATGTTTTTTTCTTTCATGCATGTGTTTCTAACACATTTATAAGATTATCTCTTTGTTGCTTTGTATGTCCCTCCCCCACAGTATAACCCCTGCTTTCACTATATTTGATGTCAGTATAACTTGTGGAGGAGATGGGGAAAACCCAGTTGTTTAAGGATACAGGTGGACCTGTTGCAACAATGAGAAGTACAAGTTGTCATGTCCAAAACGAGCTTTACAACGTTGGTGCGGGGGGGGGGGCCGGGGGGGGAAGGAGAAGGATTGGGATTGGGGGGGAGGGGGGAGGCTGGGAAGGGATGTGAAGGGTAAACAAAGGAGGAGGCTGCAATGCTTGGTAAGAAATGTACACATTATCCTGCCCATGTAACTGTAACTCCTCTGTACAGTATGTTCACAAATAAAATTAAATTAAATTAAAAAAAAAAAGAAATGTACGCATTATCCTGCCCATTTAACTGTAACTCCTCTGTACAGTATGTTCACGAATAAAATTAAATTAAATTAAAAAAAAGAGAAAAAAAAAAAAAAGAAATGTACTCATTACCTTGCTGATGTAATTGTAACCCCTCCGTAAGGTATCTTCACAATTTAAAAAAAATCTGTGGCAGTCTTATTCTCTTGAGTTGATGCCTTAGGGAAATTCTTAAAGGAAGTCAGCTGTGAATCTTAGTGTAGTTCACTGCATGATGTAAGCTGATTTTTTCTTATTAGTTTCAGGCATTTTGTCTGTTTTTTGGCTTTCAGTAGTTTGTTATATCTGCTAGTAAAATGTATGGATATTTATATATATTTTATGAGGTCTTTGTAGACCATCTTAGAGATTAACACTATAGTTTTCAATGGTTGTTTCTTCACATCTTTTTCATGTTCTCTCTTCTTTTTTTATTTTCTTATCTTACCCACAGGTTGCTCAAGAATAATCTACTCTCATTTTACCCTCTTTTTCAGATCAGTCTCAGCCATATTTTAAATTTGCTAATTATTTCTTCTGTCAAGAAGCCCATTGAGCCCTGGAAGTGATTTTTCATTCTAGTTCTGGTCCAATTCGACTTCTAGATTTTTCACCTGATTCCTTTTTATATAGTTGCTATTCATTTTATGACTCATGTCACCAAAATTTCATTTAAATCATCAGTGTGGTTTTCTTTTACTTTGGAAATATTGAAAACGGCTGCTTTGAAAACTTTTCTTCTAAGTTCTATCTTTTGGGCTCTCTGGGAAATATCTCAACAATAAAGAAACAAGCAATCATGTAGATTAGAGAGTGGCTTTGGAGATAAGTAAGTAATCATAACACCATCCATACTAGTGTTAAATGTAAGTGTACTGTGTTTGTGGAGAAACTTTTGTAAAACATATAAGTAATTTCTAAGATTAAAAAATCAACTCAAAACTTTTTCCTGTGACTCCCTTTACACATTTTCTATACTACTTTTCAAGTAGTCCTATAATCAAATATTATACGTTTCAGAGATGTCTTATTTTGGATCAGTCAGACCTACAAAGAGTTGGGGAGGTGGGGAGGAAAATGATGGCAAGGGAAAAATAAAGGAGGGGGTAACAATGCTCCATAGGAAATGTACTCATTACCTTACTCATGTAACTGTAACTCCTCCCTAATTGAAACAGCTTTCCAGGTATTGTGGCTTGTGCCTATAATGCAAGCTACTTAGGTGATCAAGATTTGAAGGATCATGATTTTAGATCATGAGAAAAAATGATTTTAACACCCTTCTCAACCAGTAGTTAGGAATAGTAGTGTGCCTGCCTTCTCAGTTACATCAATAAATGTGAAAAAGAATAATTACAATATAGGCACATGCTGGGCAGAAGGCTAACCCTCATCACTAAATAAGCAATGCAACATTTTTTTTTAAAAAAGCTGAATATGTGGTTTTGAGTTAGAGCATCTATTTAGCAAGTGCAAAACACAGCCTCATTGCTTCCCCAAAAAGGGGAAAAAAGCCTGAAAAGGTACAAAATGTATGATATAACAGACATCAAGCACAAGCTACCACTAACAATTTTTCTAGGCTGGACTTGAGTATTAATTTTCATATCTCTGCTTTTGAAGTAGCTGGGATTACAGAAATGAGCAAACTTGTCCAGCCAATGTAAACACATTTTGATACATCCTTTACCTCAAATTTGTGATTGTGTAATGGCTACAGAATATTGACCTAGGGCAGGAGAGAGATGGGGGAAATTTATGGACATTGTAGATTTATTTACTAACTGCTCTGAGAGCTTAATATTCCTATGTTTGTTTCTATTTAAAAATTAACATAAAAACCCTAGATTCTCTTATTTTCTTTACTTTTTTGAAGACATTTCTTCTCTCATGATGTTTATATTTTTGTGTATGTCTGTTTTAAGATATGTAAACATAAAGTGTATACATAATTATGGAAGTAGATTTAACTTTATGGAATTGTAAATTAGTTTACATACACAGAGGTAATTCTTTCTATTTTCATTATTTTACTTAACATTGTTACCCTCAAGCTTCTTTTTTACTTCCTATTTAGTCATACATACATGGAGTACTTCAGCTAAACATTCATTTTTGTTTAATATTAGTGTCTTCTCTCCAGAATTTTCAGCTTTATAAGTTCTGGTAAACAGCCTTGAATGCACAACTCAGCTTCTACCCCTGATCATTTCCAGCAATGGAGTCAGGGAAACAGTACTTGATAATGTGACCAAAATTAATTGTTGAAGGTTGAGTAAAGGCTACCAGCAGCATTTTGTAGTTCTAGCCAAAGATTATTTGAAAACGCTCTCCTGCCGGCCTTGTTTTCCTAACATGTTTGGTTTTATATAATGAAAAAAAATAAAGGCAGTAAAACAGATTGACTTACTACACACTTGAATTAACTCTGCTTTCTCAAATCCGTGTTTTACTCCCCAAAGAAAGGATGAATTCTAGAGGTAAAAACTAAGAAAACTTAGACTAGTAATATTGCTTTCACCAAAAAGGCATTTAAATTCTCTGCTATTTGTATTTAGATTAGAAAACATCCCTCTAAAATGTCAGTGAGCATGTCTTTTAATTGCATTTACTGAAGCATCCTTAGCAATATTAAACATATCTCATCATAATATTTTATATTTATTATAAATATTCTAGATGAATTAGAACATACTAAATCATGTACTTGTAATCCGATATTGGAAACTATATGGCCAGATAGCTACTGATTTATTGAGGCATGTCAGCCACAAAAATATCAAGTAATAATTTATGCAAGTAAATTCTAATCGTATTTCTTAAAAGATTCTGATGGGACATGAACAACTAATGACAAACTAATCTCTTTAACTAGAAGAGTCTCTGATGTTTTGAAACTAAGGAAATATTATATAAGACCTTCAACAAGGAAATATATAATTTAAATATTGAGGTTCCATGGTCCAAGTAAAATAAAAGAGTAGTTAAGTACATAGAGTAAAATTATTTTAATTATCATTTTATCTACTTGTTTCCATTTTAAGAATCATGGCGAGATTTTTCAAAAACACAGTTCAAAAATTTATTGATTTATAATCTAAATATATGTTTGTGATATCACTTTTATTTTGTGATAGAAAGATAAAATTAAAGAAGCAATTTCTTATTGTATATTCATTTGTTTTAATTAATTCATAAAATACATGTTAATATAAATTACTAATATGTTATTATTATATAACCTATCCAATATGTAATATACATTTTCACAGTTGAATATTGCATTAATTTTATTAGAATATATATGTAAATGAATGTAATTTTAAAACTGCAAAAAGTGATTTAGAATCCTGTACACATTAACTAAAGACAAACTGTATTACGTCTCATAATAATATCTAATTTTAAATTCTTATTTTATAATTTTTACATTTTAATGAAATGTTAATAAAATATGCTTAAGTATATAGAGCTGAGCAAATTCCAAATTAATATACTTCTTAGAAAGTGCACATTGGTTACTGGGAAAGCAAAAATGTAAGTATTACAAAATAAAATACAAATCCTTATCTTCTATTTCTTTTTTTTTCTTTGTTTTTTTTTTTTTTTTTTGTCAGTCTTGGGGCTTGAACTCTGGGCTTGGGCGCTGTCCCTGTGCTCTTCAGCTCAAGGCGAGCGCACTACCACTTGAACCACAGCGCTACTTCCAGTTTTCTAGTGATTTATTGAAGAGAAGAGTCTCACGGACATTCCTGCTTTACCGCGATCCTCAGATCTCAGCCTCCTCAGTAGCTAGGATTATAGGCGTGAGCCACAGGCGCCCAGCTACTTATATTTCTTAATTAACAAATGGCAAAATGAAGCAATAAAGGGTAGAGATATAATAACATACTCTACTTTCTTCAGCAAAAGATTTATGTAGTTTAGAACGTGAGCAAAATGAATTCACAATATTTACAAAAAACATATTAAAATGATTTCAAATAAGACTTTGTACTTTTAAATTGAGATAATACACTTCAGATAATGCTCATCTCTGTTTTATAACCATTGTTTCCTATGATATCGAGGTTCATGTAGCATTTATAGGAGAATGTGTACATTATTGTAAGGATTATAAATTTGTCATTCATAAAGCCATCAATTTCTTTTCTCACTCATACCTCACTCTTATGCCATATAATTAATTGTGCAAATAGAGAAGATTGAGTATGAATTAACCATAAGCAGAGCAGTTTTGTTACACAGACAAGAAATCAGTCTTTAGTACCAGTTTCCAAAAGAAAACAAAAGCATGGATTCATGAATTTGGCATCAAGCTTACTAAGCATAATTATAATATTTTTAGGACACTTAATTGTATTATGTTCTGTACATCTTAAAGCAATTGTTTTATACTAATATTGAGTATAAACAATATAAATATAAATAAATCGTACGATGTTAAAATGGGGTCCTCATTTTAAACTTTAAATCATTTTAAATAAAAATATTAATTAATTTTTAAATCATAGATTTCCTAGGTTCTTAAAATTCTGTGAAGTTAGATCAAAATTTATCACTTGAAAGTATGAAATAGATACATTTATTAAATTAGGTAAGATGAGGCTACTCAATTCTGTAGAAAACCTCTAACATGTAACATTAGACCCTGACATTAGGAATTTACAGGACATTTAGAAGATACTTCTTTATGAAATGTGTTGTTTTCATGACAGATGCCTGGCAATATCACATTAATTTTATATGAGGTTCAAGGGAAAATGTAACTGAGATATATGAACTTTTTAAAATAATAACGATAACCACATTTTGAATTATGAATTATTTTGGTTGACATAGGGTGGTTTCAGGTGTGAGCTCTGAGAGTAAGAATGAGGCACTTGATTTGGGCAGAATGAATGGTGATGTGCAAGAATAATGATAAAGGAAAAGACTGAAGTTCTGCACTTTTGAAACTAAAATCTAGTTTTGCACATGAAAAGGAGGGAGGGGAGTGGTTTGGAACTTAGGGATATAGAGTGTTAGGGAAAAAAACCAATATAGGTTAATAAGCACATACCTGAGCAAAATTGTATTTATTATATACACTACATATACACCTGACAGGTAGTCAGCCAATGAACTACATTCAAAAAGCGTAGATTTTAACCAAGAGCTGGTGGCTCACTTCTGTAATCCTGACTACACAGGAGGCCGGGATGTGAGGATCATTGTTCCAAACCAGACCTAACAAATCTGTGAGATTCCTATCTCCAGTTAACAAGAAAAAAGCCACAAGTGAAGGTCTGGTTCAAGTGGCAGAATGCTAACTATCCCTGAGCATAGAGGCCAAGTGAGATCATGAGATCTAGAGTTCAAGCCCCAGTAGAAGCACCAGAAAACAAGCAAGCAAGGAAATCTTGAGAAAGAAGAAAAACATGGAAGCATCAGATTTTCAAGTTTTATGAAAGATTCATATATTAAAATACATCATCAATAGTTCAAGGTGTATGAAGATGAAAAAAACAGAGAAACTTAATTGCAATGAGATCATTATGACAAGTGAAGTTTGTACTGAGAAATGCCAACTCTATGGAAGAAAAAATATTAAATTAAAATTTAGTTTTACATGTTTATGACCTAGAAAATTAGAAAAAATTAATATCAGTGAGAGAGAAAGAGAGAGAGAAAAGAGAGAGAGAGGAGACTTTGGATAAATTCAGAAATGAGACACATTGAAACAAACTTACTGAAAATTGAAAGGATCATAAGACACTAGTGTGAACAATGGTTTGCCAACAATGTGGATAACTCAGAAGAAATTAGTATATTCTTAGCACCATACAATCTACAAAAACGAAATCAGAAAATGTAGATTGCCTGAACAAACACATAAAAAAAGTTCAGAAAGAATCATAAATCAAAAACTTTGAAACAAAAAGCCCAAACCAGATTGTTTTAACTCTGCCATATATTCTAGGAGCAATCAACACCAATATTATTCCAAATTCCCTGAAACAAACCTTATTTTACATCAAATCAAGCAAATTAACTGAAGAAGAATTAAAAATTAAAATATTAGACTTCAAACTAAAAAAAAATCCCAGGAGAAAAAAAATGGAGTTAAAATATTTTGACTTTATGTTTGTTTTGCTATTATTTTATTTATATGATGTCCCCCCTACACACAAATGTAAGAAAACAGAATTTGAAGAGTGAGATTGCATCAAGTGACTAAGGCTGGAAACATTAAAGGAATGACCACAAAATAAAAAGGCAATATACAGAATAAGAAGTTATTTTTCATTTAATTTTCTACACTTTTGAGAAAAGAATAATTTTTCTAAACTTTAAATGGTCATACAAAGAAGTTACAGTCAAATATGTCTGCCAATATATCCAAGTGGTTTTATTTTTTTTTTTGTTTTTGTTTTATTTTTGTGTGCTGGAGATTGAACCAGGATGTTGCACTTGCTGAGCAAGTGCTTTGCCTCTGAGCTACATCCCAGCCTTTTCCAGTGCTTCCTCATCACTTACCTCTGCTACCATTCTCGACAATCCCACATGTAACCACTCATTTCCCATTTCCCATTTGCTTTACTGCATATGTACATTGAGTATTCTGACTGTATTTGTCCTCTGTTTCCTTTATTATTAATCCATCTCTCCCTCCACAAACCCCTCACCTAAACCCCAAATGTCTCTCTCTCTCTCTCTCTCTCTCACACACACACACACACACACACACAACCATTAGGTAAGAACATAATTATGTCTTTTGCAGGGAAAAGATATCTGGAAAATATACTGAGTGAAATAATTCAGGACCAATGATATTTTCTCTCACATGTGGATTTTTTTGGGGGGGGTCCAGTCGTGGGGCCTGAACTCTGGTCCTGGGCACTGTCCCTCAGCTCTTTAGCTCAAGGCTAGTGCTCTACCAATTGAGCCACAGCACCACTTCTGGCTTTTTTCTTTTTGCTTATGTGGTGCTGAGGAATTGAACCCAGGGGCTCATGCATGCAAGGCAAGCACTCTACCGCTGAGCTATGTTCCCAGTCCATCACATGTGGATTTTTGTGTGTTTGTGAATGCATAATACAAACTCCCATATCAACACATACATGGGGGTATATGTATATGTACAGAATCAAGCTGACTGAAGAATTGTATATGCAGGAGTGTAATTGGTGGAGTAAATTCTTCAAAAGGAGTCATATTTAAGCCAAACTTTTTGTATCAGAATAACGGCCCTATTTCTGATTTAAGATATATATTACAAGCTACTATAACCAAGCCAATATAATTTCATAAAAGGACATACAAATCTATTACGATAGACCAGAAATAAATCCATGTAACATAAATGAATCTCAAAGCAGTTGTTTAGGAAAAGAAGCTGGATCACATAAAACATACCTTAAAATTTCCATTATGTTATGATCAAATTAGGAAAATCCAAAGTACGTCTAATGATTGTATAAATTCTGTGGCTTGGGACAACAGCTTGCTGGTGCAACCCCAGCTACCTTAGAGGTGTCAGTAGGAGGCTAATCATCAGATGTCTGCTCAGGTAAAAAGCACATGACACTCTAAAAAAATGACAAAATTATGACAAAAGGAAACAAAGTATGGTTCAAGTGGCAGAGAACCTATCCATCAAGTGTGTGGTGCTGACTTCCAATTCCAGTATTGCCCCCAAATAAAGAAGTAACAATGCTTGATAGGAAATGTACTAATTACCTTGCTCATGTAACTGGAACCCCTCTGTACATTTTTTTACAATAAAGAATGTATTAAAAGGCCAAAGATTTATATGATCTGAAGAGAAACTGTATGTCCCTCCCTTATGATATAAACCCCTGTTTTCACTGTATTTGATGTTGGTATACTTTGTGGAGGGGAAGGAAAAAAAACAAATTGTTTAAATAGGCATACAGGTAGACCCATTGCAACAAAGAGATGTAAAAGATGTTATGTCGAAAAACAAACTTTACAACTTTGGCCAGGGAGGGGAAGGGGGTAGAAGGGAACAGGGGTGGGATGGGGGAGGGGAGATGGGAAGGGATGGGAAGGGGAAACAAAGGAAAAAGCAACAATGCTTGATAAGAAATGTACTCATTACCTTGCCCATGTAATTGTAACCCCTCTGTATGGTATTTTCACAATAAAAAAATGTATTTAAAAAAGAAGTCTTATTTCAAAGATAAAACAATAAAGAAATGCATTGAAATTCTCTGATAACAATCATAACTGTTATGACTCCTTGGGAGGAAAGAAGTTGGAGTATCTTCATAGATGTTGATGGAAGGAAGAAGAACGCACCACCTTCCCCCAAATATGCTGCTTTGGTGGGTTTTAGGATTGTTGTCAGAAAAGCTACATGCAATAGCAGATAACAGTGATCCCCTTACCCAACACCCTTCTTCCAAAGCCAGGAGATTAAAAACTCCCATGAAAAAATGGAATTCTATGCCTCCATCAGAAAGAATGACATTGCCCCATTTGTTAGGAAATGGAAAAACTTGGAAAAAATTATATTAAATGAAGTAAGCCAGGCCCAAAGAAACATAGCTCCCATGGTTTCCCTTATTTGCAATATCTAGTGTATGTATGAGTCAAGCGGAAAAGGTCAGATAATGTGATGTCAGGAAAATGAACCCTTTGATATGTATTTTAATGTTTTTTTTCTTTCATGCATGTGTTTCTAACGCATTTATAAGATTATTTCTTTGCTGCTTTGTATGTTCCTCCCCCACAGTATAACCCCTGCTTTCACTATATTTGATGTCAGTATAACTTGTGGAGGAGATGGGGAAAAACCAGTTGTTTAAGGATACAGGTGGACCTGTTGCAACAATGAGAAGTACAAGTTGTCATGTCCAAAACGAGCTTTACAACGTCAGTGCGGGGGGGGGGAAGGGGGGGAAGGAGAAGGATTGGGATTGGGGGGGGAGGGGGGAGGCTAGGAAGGGATGTGAAGGGTAAACCAAAGGAGGAGGCTGCAATGCTTGGTAAGAAATGTACGCATTATCCTGTCCATGTAATTGTAACCCCTCTGTACAGTATGTTCACAAATAAAATGAAATTAAATTTAAAAAAAAGACAAAAATAATTGCAATCCCAGAATAGAAAAATAAAATAAAATAACCAAAAGCAAACTCTTAGACCTGGAGTGACGGAAATGAGAATTCTGGGGTGGGGGGAATTTGTTAAAACTACTTTGGGGGATGAGAAGGTGGCTTAGTGGTAGAGGCTTGTCTAGCATGTATGAAGCTCTGGGTTCGATTTCTCAGTACCACATCAACAGAAAAAGCCAGAGGTGGTGCTTTGGCTTAAGTGCTAGCCTTAAGCAAAAGGAGCTCCAGTGACAGTGCTCAGGCCCTGACTTCAACCCCAGGACTGGCAAAAACAACAACAACAACAACAACCAAACTACTATCTTCTCTTTACTGACCATATCATTCATATATTTTCATTTTATATAACTTCTTCTCTTCACTTCATATGAAAGCATGTGTGCTCTTTTACTTCATTTTTTTATCCAGGTCACATAGCATTTAAATTTGTTTGCATTTGTCCTACTAATCTATCAATTTTGTCAGTTTAATTAAGCCCTACGGGGCATCGTAAGAGAGCACAGGTCCAGTGTTACCATTCCTACACTGTCATCATTCTTCTTTGTTTGGCTGGGGATGGTGGAGATGTTGCAATATCCTTATTTGCTTGGAAATATGGACAGTACTTGCATTACTTTCTTTGTGTGTCTGTCCACATTTTTCTGTGACTTTAATTCTTTCTAATTCTGTTTTTCAATAAAATCTAGTCTAATCAAATTTGGAAATTGAGACAAATGGCTAAGGATAAAAAAAATGTGAACATCACATTACTACTCACTTTTGTGGATCCAATCAGGAAACTGATAGAGTGACTTAGAGAACATTTTAAGTTGCAGTAAATTTACAGAATTGCTTACAACCTTCTACCTTTGTGCTGCATGTTACATTTTTTCCCACTCCTGGGGCTTGAACATACCGCTTGGATGCTGTCCTTGAGCTTCTAGCATTCTACATGAGCCGCAGCTTTATTTATGGCTTTTGTGGTAGTTTATAGGAGACACTCCCCTGATTTTTCCTGACCAGGCTGGCTACCAACTGCAACCTAAGATCTCAGCTTCTTGAGCAGCTAGGTTTTCAGAAATGAGCCACCAGATCCTTTGGCTTGCATGTTGTAATTTTTTATGCTATTCTGGCTTTTTATCCTAGCAAGCTGTAACCCCAGTGGTTACACAAATTGCTATTAAATTCTATATTAATACCATGTGGCTCCTGATAGCTTGAAGAGATTTTGACTGATTAGGTCTTTATCAATCTTTGTTTTATCTATTTATATTTATCATATGCATTGCTCTCTAAAAATGTATAGAATAGTGAGAATGTTTACCTCCAAAACATAGGGTGAAACCAAAACCTCTTTGTGAAAGTAAAAGGAGGCTGAATTTGGGGAAAAGTGATTAAATTATGAGGATTCCAGCTTCATGAATGGAGTTTGTTCTTTAAATAAAGGAAGGAGGTGGTGCACCTCTTTTTACATGGGAAGGAAGATACAGCATTGACCCATTTCCCACATGAGGATGAATGAAGAGGCATCGTCTAAGAAAGAAACAAGGAGCCTGCCCCCAGAGGCCAGATCAGCATTTGATAGCAACTGAGCTATTAGAAACTCTATAATCATAAAAAATACACCTATATTGCTCATAAATAGCCCACATATCTTTTAATTATGGTAACATACAGGAGCTAAGATGAAGAGGTTTAGTTATGATAGTGAAATGTTGAAATATTTGTAGTATGTTATCTATTTAGAAACCTTGAAAAATTACTGACTAACGTAAAGAAAATATGTTTCATGTTTCCATGATCCTCACGTACAGGCCGTTTTTTTTTGCTAATATCTTAATGTTCTTAAGTATATATGAAAGCATATGTGCATATATTTTTATTGATTTTTAGACTGAATCTGAAATTCATTATACTATTGCATTTGTACTTGTACTATCTTCTCTACTTAATCCAAAGATGAGAGCCCTGAATTGGTGGATCTCATCTATAATCCTCACTACTCAGGAGGCTGAGATTTGAAGAATGGTAGTTCAAAACCAGCCACACAGGAAAGTCTATGAGACTTCATTTAGAAAAAATTAAAAAGAGAATAAATTGGTAGAACATCATCCATAAGCAAGGAAGGCCATGTGTGAGCACAGGCCCTGAGTTTAAGCCCAGATACAGATACAGGCAAGGGAAGAAAGAAGAAAAAAAGGAGAGAAAGGAAAGAAGGAAGGAAGGAAGGAAGGAAGGAAGGAAGGAAGGAAGGAGGGAGGGAGGGAGGGAGGGGAGGGAGGGAGGGAGGGAGGGAGAGATACAGAGAAAAAAGATACAGAGAGAGAGAGAGAGAGAGAGAGAGAGAGAGAGAGAGAGAGAGAGAACACTGAAGCTATTCCTATAGCCAAAGAAGCAAGAAGCCCTGAGAAAAGAATGGCACTTGTAACAGGAATCACAGAATTCTTACAGTGTCAGGACCTAGATGTTCTTTCTACGGCATTTGTGTGATGCAATAGCCATCATTATCTTCCTGTTATTTGAAAAGGATCCATTTGAAATTGAGGCACAAATCAGAAACTTGGGGATAGAAGATCGCCAATGAGTAGTTGCTTTGTCAGTAAGCCAGTGCAGAAAACAGAGCTGGAGAGGCCTAGTGTACTGATCTCTAGTGAAATCATCACGGAGACCAGGATCGGAAACACTGTCATGGGTGTGTTTTGCCCCATGAACCAGCAGAAGAAGCACTAGAAATCTCTAAATCTTTGAATTGTACAGTGGACTTAAAGAAAATAATAAAAAAAGAGAAATAACCATGATGACATCTAAAATAATGACATCTGTGTTTGATTTCAGAGTAAAAGTATGTGATTTAAACTAAATAATAGAAGACTTGGAAAGAAAATTAACCATTTCAATAATTAAAAAAGTAGAAACAAACTCAACACCAGGTTAATGAAAAGGAGAAAAATCTAACATTAAGCAATATATTTACTTTGTTTACTAGAGTTTTTTTTTAATATCCCAAGGATAAATTAGGATATATGTGAAATATATAATATATATTTATACCTCAATTGTATCATTTTAGTGTGCTATGAATTTTCATTGTAGAACTTATAGATAATATGTGAATTCATTCATGTATACATATACACAAACCAACATACATTTCAAAGATTCTTCTACATCGGATAAATAGCTCAGAAAAAGAACTCTTCATTGTATTGTTTTAGATGTTTGAATCACTGGTGAATACTGATACAACTCAGAATACATACCTGGTGTAGTCTCAAAGTTTTAGATGTAACTAAAAGGTCAACACTTTAGCTCCCAAAAATGGAAGTGTATTTCTTAGTCCTTTCCAAAGTATACGATTAGAAGAAATGCTGAGAGGCTTAGATTACTGAGAAACTCATTCATTTAAGCTTCGCATGAAATTGTTGCTGCCATATTCATTCTGTACACTTAAAATTGAAATATCATAGAAAATCATCTCAAAAGCAAGCTATATTATATAGAAGAACAAAACTGCAAGACATTAATACATATTAACACATTATTTTTCAGACTCATTTTGCTTATGTCATTATGATGTTGGTTCTGATTAATAAACTATAAAATGGTCTGGATTATTTCTAAATGAGAGCAGAGTTCAGGGAAGCCCTTAGCCACCAAGAAAGAAAGAACGAAGTAAAACTAAACTATCACTGACATTAGTTTTGCCTAGAACTGATTCTATGTAATCAATGCCTTAGGTGTATCATTACCTCAGCATGTATTCATAGACTCATAGATTGGGTATAATAACCTCATAATATTCCAAGATATCTAGATTTGCTGGCAGCCACAGTGATCTGCTTATTTACTTATGAAATCACAAATTATACTGGTTTCAGTGTAGTTTTAGAGAGGTATTGAGTGGGATTGTAGACACATACATACCATCTCTCAGTATTAATATCTTGGTGTGTTCATGTCTTGATTAGGCAAAATAAAGAGTCAAGTAAAATTAAATTTAAAAACCAATGGAATGTACAACACTGAGAGTGAATTCTAATTTAAACTATAGATTTTGATTAACAATGATATGTCAATGCAGATTCAACAAGTTCATTGAATACACCACCCAAATGCACAATAGAAAATATTCTTATGAAAAAATTTTCATGAAGAGTATGCTCTGTACCTCTTGTAAACATATTTTTCTTGTGTGATTATGTAATTTGAAGACATTCTCTTTAGAGGTCTATGATAATTTGTGTGCTTTTAAGTTAGATATTTTAAAATATAATTTAATTGCCATTATTAATCAGGTAATGAGTACATTACTTTTTTGGAAATGTCACCCCTTCCTTCTATTTTCTAAGTTTCTCCCTCCTATCCCTGCAGAGAATTTACATAATGCATTTTCCACATAGTGTATACTGAAGAGTGGTTGCATTTGTTCACGTTTCTTTTCCCGATTTCTGCACCCTCCCATTGCCCCCAATAAAAAGAAAAAAAATCACAACCAACAACAACAAAAACAATAACCCATGTTTCCACTTCTTGTTTGTATGTGAATACCTAGAGTCTTGCAATTTACTTGATAATAAAGTTTACCAGTATATAAATACATAATATACACACAGTTATATATAATATAAATGAATATATTATTAACATACATATTTTTGTGTATTTTATCTATTGTGTATTGATAGAAACACATTTGAACTATATGTTTATAAATAATACTGATACACATTGTATACAATTAAATATACATGTTTCCTGTCTTATGATGGTGCACATTGTATTGCTGAAGTTTACAAAAGTTTGAAAGGGGCACACCTTGAGGAGTAATTTTACTTCAGTTGTTGAATTTTGATATGTTTCTGACTAGACACATATGGTAGATGACTCTGTTACAAACTGGGCAGCTGTGCTGATCCTCAAACACATGCAGCCCTGTAATCCCAACATAAACAGCTGACTTCTGGATGATGTGTTGCAGGTATGTTTTTTATATATGTGTGCAATAAGTGACAGGAGGTATTCAATAATTTATTATAAGATTGTCTTTGTGTTGGATGATTTCACCTACTAAAACACTAATTTATGTATTGTGTGAGCACTTGGGGTTATTCAAGCTAAGTTTTTCATTGAATAATTTAATTTGTGTGTGTGAAAATTACAAAAATCTATACTAATTCCTTATTAGGAAGAAAGCAAGATAAAAAAGAGAAAATATCTGTCATTATTTAAAAGTTGTATTTCTATTATCTGATATCTGTAGTGCAACTGTATTGGATGAACTATCCGATTCTGATGCCATTTTCCTTCATGAAGTCATCTGAATTATATTTTGAGTTGCTTTCATTACTTCAATTCCTATATTTCTCTTAACTTTCTCACTTGAGGAAACCACAAAAACAACAGAAGCCTCTAGTATATACTTATGGGATGACTGGAGCTTCTCTTTCTTTTGAAATGTATTTATCATGGGTTTTACAAAGACTTGTGATGTGCCTTTTATTAAACTAAGATTATTTTCTTTATCTTTTGGTACTGGTGCCTGGAGAAACAACTTTAAAATAGTACTAAAAATACTAAAAGATTCTTTCAAAGTTTCAGTATTTTTAAATATCCCCAAATCTCATAAGGCTACAGATTGTAATGTGAAAAAAAAATCTCTCTCTTCTCCTCAAATTATCCTGAACTATTGGAATATAGAATGCAAATTAATAATTCTGTTTTGTCAAATCGTTTCAATAGGGATACAGGTGGACCCATTGCAACAATGAGATTTGTCGAAAGCGAACTTTACAACTCTGGTGGGAGGGGGCGGGGGGAGCAGGGAGGTTTGGGGGGCAGGGGGAGGATGGGACGGGATGGGAAGGGGAAACAAAGGAAGAGGCTACAATGCTTGATAAATAATGTACTCATTGTCTTGCCCAGGTAATTGTAACCCCTCTGTACAGTATTTTCACAATAAAAAAAAGAAAAAAGTTATGTTTTGTTACAGAATAGGTTCATTAATTTGGGTGGTGTATGCCATATTTTTGTGTCGTTATAGAGTAGCAGCCAGTGCTTGATGTAGTTAGGAGAGGGTGTGGTTAAGAATAAATTTTATTTTATTGAAAAATTGTGTACTTGATCACCATTGGTTAATATGAAGAACAAGCTATGCTCAAATGATGAAATAATAGCAATATTTTGCCTTGCTCTGCTGTAACTTTTACCTATAATTGATGCATTTAAAATTTGGCCAGTTGATCAACTGGAAAATTAGTGATCAAATATTTTATCAACAATCATTTAAAATATGTGTAACCATGACTTAATTTCTTTAAGATGTAGTTATATACAATTCAGATGCAAAAGTACTCACAATGAGAACTATGTTATGTAAACATGTTCTATGAGCTCTGTTGTTCCCTATCCTTATGGTTTGCCCTCCATCTCTATGTAAAAAATCGCTATTTCTTCTATAGTGCTTGCAATGGAGAATAGATGGACTATTTCTCTTAGAAATGACAATGCTGGTTTAAGTGATGTCACAGAGATGATTGCCTCTTTTTTCATACCTTTCTCAGTGTAGAAAATCTACATTATGATTGATCTGAAGTAAGAGAATGTAAGAACTTAGCTTTTCATTTGGTTGTTATTATTTTTTTCCAATTCTACCAAATTTTCCCTGAAAGGTGTGATTGTGTAGAAGAAAAAGAGTCCTCAACTTTCATCTACAATTGTCTGGAATTTAGTCTCTGTAGCTGAACCTTTCCCCAATTTCTTGACAATGGAGAGAGAGAAAATGACTGGAAGCCTGACTCTATTAAAGAAGGAAAAATAATTCACAAAACCTGTTAATAATAATGTTAGATAGTTGCGAGCTGCTGCAATATTATTTTGCACCCTAGGACATAGATATCTTGTTTATGTAGAAATGAGTTTTTTGTCTTTTTTTCATGCTGGTCTTTGGGCTTGAACTCAGAGACTAGGTCCTCTCCGAAAGCATTTCCTTTTTGAGTTTGGGACTTGAACTCAGGGCTTGGACACAATCTCTTAGCTTCTTTTTCTCAAGGCTAGCCTTCTACCACTTGAGTCAGAGCATCACCTCCAGCCTTTTCTGTTTATGTTGTACTGAGGAATCGAAACCAGGTCTTCATGCATGGTAGGCGAGCATTCTACCACTAAGCCACATTCTCAGCGCCTACCAAAACATTTTTGCTCAAGGCCAATGCTCTAGCACTTGAACCGCAGCACCAGTTCCAGGTTTATTTGTTTTGTTTTGCTTTGTTTTGTGTGTATTTGATTTATTTCCTGCCTAGGCTTTCTTCTAACTATGATCCACAGACTTCAGGCTAGTGAGTATCTGGTATTCAGTTCATGTAGAGTTTTTAACAGAAGTTAAATGATAAGAAAACTAAAGCATTTGTTAAGGAGAAAACTGTAACACGAAGTGATCTCCAGTTTTGCCATCTACCCACTGGAGCAAATGTAGGGTGTTTCAAATACATTTCTAGACTCTTCCCTCTGTTTGGGAATGTGTGGGGAATTTGCTGATGGCAGATTTCCTTCAGTCATTCCTCTAGGTAAGGCAGTATTCTGGGCTGCATTCTGTTGCCCTGGGCTAAATTTGATCCTCAAATTCTTAAAAAGAAATAATAGTTCGTATACAATGCAGCCTGGCCAGTTCACAAACTGCCAAATTGAAAACAAAAGATCATTGAAGATTTGTTGTTGGGGGATTAAATTTTTTGAGTTCCATTTACATTTTAGATATGAAACCCTTGTCCGTTGTATGGCTAGTAAAGATCTTCTCCCATTCCGTGGGCTTTCTATTGATCTTGCTAGCTATGTCCTTTGCTGTGCAAAAGCTCTGCAACTTCATGCAATCCCATTTGTCCAACATCCCATTTGTTGTGTTTCTGGGTCTCTATTAAGAAAATTTCAGCCTGTGCCAAGGAGACCTAGGGTTTCTCCTAATGAATCCTGTAATGTTTTCAGAGTGTCTGCTTTGACTCCGAGGTCTTTGGTCCATTTGGAGTTGATTCTGGTGCAGGGTGATATATAAGGATCTAGTTTTAGTTTTCTGCAAGTAGTTAACCAATTTTGCCAGTACCATTTACGGAAGAGGCTGTCTTTCTTCCATTCTATGTTTTTAGCTCCCTTATCGAAGATTAGATGGCTATAGGTCTGTAGGTTCTTTTCTGGGTTTTCAATTCTATTCCATTGGTCCTGAGGTCTGTTCTATGGCTTTGTAGTAGAGTTTGAAATTTGGTATTAATATTCCTCCAGCAGTGTTCTTTCTGTTGAGGATCATTTTTGCTATTCGGGGTCTTTTATTGTTCCGTATGAATTTTTGAATTGCCTCTTTTATTTCCTTGAAGAATGAGATTGGAATTTTGATAGGTATCGCATTGAATTTGTAGATAGCCTTGGGAAGTATTGCCATTTTCATGATGTTGGTCTTTCCAATCCAGGAGCATGGGAGTTTTTGCCACTTTCTAAGTTCAGATTGATTTCATTTTTCAAGTTTTTAAAGTTTTTATCATAGAGGTGATTCATTTCTTTGGATAAGTTTATTCCTAGGTTTTTTTGTGGGGCTATTATGAATGGAGTTGCTTTCCTAATTTCAGCCACACTTTTCTCATTGTTGCCATACAGAAAAGCCAACAAATAAGTGGGCTAAGACTTAAAGAGAAACTTCTCTGAAGAGGAAAGAAGGATGGCCAATACACACATGAAGAAATGCTCAACCTCCCTAGCCATAAAAGAAATGCAAATCAAAACGACATTGAGATACCACCTCACTCCAGTTAGAATGGCTAAAATCAAGAACTCTAAAAACAACAGAAGCTGGAGAGGATGTGGACAGAAGGGAATCTTACTGCATTGTTGGTGGGAGTGTAAACTTGTCCAACCACTTTGGAAAGTAGTATGGAGGTTCCTCAAAAGACTTCACATAGACCTGCCCTATGACCCAGCAATCCCACTTTTGGGCATTTACCCAAATGTTCACAAACAAGACCACACTAAAGCTACCAGCACGACTATGTTTACTGCAGCACTATTTACTATAGCTAAGATCTAGAACCAACCCAGATGCCCCTCAGTAGATGAATGGATCAAGAAAATGTGGTATATATACACAATGGAATTCTATGCCTCCATCAGAAAGAATGATATTGCCTCATTTGTTAGGAAATGGAAAGACTTGGAAAAAATTATATTAAGTGAAGTAAGCCAGGCCCAAAGAAACATAGGTCCCATGGTTTCCATTATTTCCAATATCTAGTGTATGTCTGAGTCAAGCAGAAAAGTTCAGATAAGGTGATGTTAGGGAAATGAGCCCTAAGATATGTATTCAAATGTTTTTTTTTCTTTCATGAGATTGTTTCTAACACATTTACAAGATTATTTCTTTGTAGCTTTGTATGTCCCTCCCCCACAGTATAACCCCTGCTTTCACTGTATTTGATTTCGGTATGATTTGTGAACGGCAAGGGGAAAAACAAATCATTTAAATAGGGATAGAGGTGTACTCAATGCAACAATGAGATGTACAGGTCGTTATATCGAAAAATGAACTTTACAACTTTGATGCGATGAGGGGGTAGTGGGAAGGATTGGATGGGGGGTCGGGGGGGAGGACGGGAAGGGATGGGAAAGGGAAACAAAGGAGGAGGCTACAATGATTGATAAGAAATATACTCATTATCTTGACCATGTAATTGTAACCCCTCTGTACACTATTTTCACAATAAAAAGATAAAATAAAATAAAATAAATAAAAAATAAAAACAAAAGTTCAGGCTTCAAATTGGCACTCTTAACCGTAAAACCATATTGCAACTGGACCTGATTTGCTGTACCCTTCTAAGTGTCCTGAGTCTCTTTGTGTCTGGGTCTGTATATCTCTCTCAAAATTGTGACCTTAGGAGGATGACAAATATAGGTGGCTTTCATCATGTTGTTTTTAGGTCTTGCGATATTTGGACTGAAAATAAACATAAGGATTAATCTCGTTAACCTTACCTCAAAGCTTTACATGTTTAATCCCAATTCTTTTTCTTTTTATAGCAAATCATTTCTACACACATACAATTTAATATTATTAAACTGAATTAAATATAATCCGGTAATGAATTAGCACCAATCCAGTTATTACTATCAATAAGTCCATCATGCAAACTGTTACTCAGCAAGTCTATAGAATGCTAATTTTCAGAACCGCATCTATCATTAGAAGATGTGTATATGCAATGGAAGATTTATTAAGTACAGACATCACTTCTATGACATTTGGCATGCTGTTGTGTGTTAAAAATAAGAACATTGTCCTTAGAGTCTCTTGTGAAACACTGAATTTGAGTATTTGTAAATGTGACATCTTTCTAAGTTATTTACATGTCAAACTTCTGTTCACCATCATCCATGTCTCCTTTTCAAATTAAGTAGATAAACTTTATTATCATTAGAACACCTTTGTTTTTCCAAGAGGAAGGATTAGGTGAAGTCTCCTTGTAAGTGTAATTATGATTCCACCATGGTCATTATCCTTAATAATCTTTTACACATGCATGCATGTTTGTTTTCTCATTCTGACAAACTGATATCCCCGGAGGATTAATTTATGAAAGGTTAGAGCATGTTTAGTCAATACATTTCTCTCAGGGACAATTTGTTCTTAGTTAAGAGAAGAATAATAAAGCTAAAAATCTATTTTTGGTTTATTTTTTGGAATGTTTGTAAAAAATGTCTCTATAGTTGACTGATGTTTGTTGTAGCTCTATTTTTTTCTGTCAGATTGGAAAATCTAATTAGTCATTTGAATTTTACATAATTGTCTTCTGGCAACTCAGTACATGTCTGTCCTTGTCTTCAACGTTGATATCAGCATATTATGTTCTGATATCCTTAATTAGTCTACCTATATAGATTTAAATGTTTAGCTTACTATCAACAAAAGCTCTATTCATACAATATTTTTGAAATAGTAGAAAATTTTTCTATTTTAATGATAATTGTCTTAAATATTTACTGACTGTAGTTCCAAAGGGCTATGCTTCAAACTGATTAATTAGATATTTTTTCATGTAATGCTTCACAGCTCAGCTTGCTTTTTTAAATAATTTCTCTTTGTAGTAGTTACTCAAATAAACTAATTCGTAGTGTCTCATATATGGGAAGCACTTTTAATGTATGCTTTAAAAAACATGGCTACTATATAAACTGAAATATTTGAAGAAATAGGACTGTCACAACATGAAAATAAGGACATTGACATTGCAAGTATAAGAAAGAAAAGAAAATAGAATTCCATTATGTATATATACAACATTTTCTTGATCCATTCATCTACTGAAGGGCATCTCGGTTGGTTCCATATCTTAGCTATGGTAAATAAAGCTGCAATAAACATAGTTATGCTGGTAACTTTAGTGTGGTCTTGTTTATGGTTATTTGGGTAAATGCCCAAAAGTGGGATTGCTGGCTTATAGGGGAGCTCTATGTGGAGTCTATTGAGGACTCCCCATACTGCTTTCCGAAGTGGTTGAACAAGTTTACACTCCCACCAACAATGCAGTAAGGTTCCCTTCTGTCCACATCTCCTCCAGCATCTGTTGTTATTAGAGTTCTTGATTATAGCCATCCTACATGAGATGAGGTGGTATCTCAATGTTGTTTTGATTTCCATTTCTTTTATGGCTAGAGAGGTTGAACATTTCTTCATGTGTCTATTGGCCACCTGTCTTTCCTCTTCAGAGAAGTTTCTTTTTAACTCTTTAGCCCACTTTTTTATTGGGAAGTTGTTTCTTTGAAGATTTGTTTTGGGGGGATTTAATTTTTTAAGTTCCAGGTATATTTTAGATCTGAGACCCTTGTCTGTTGTATGGCTAGTGAAGATGTTCTCCCAATTTCTTAGGAAATGGAAAGACTTGGAAAAAATTATATTAAGTGAAGTAAGCCAGGCCCAAAGAAACATAGGTCCCATGGTTTCCCTTATTTGCAATAACTAGTATATGTCTGAGTCTAGCAGAAAAGGTCAGATAAGTTGATGTTATGGAAATGAACCCCAAGATAAGATTCAAATGAATTTTGTTTTTTTTTTCTTTCATGCAATTGTTTCTAACATATTTATAAGATGATTTCTATGTTACTTTGTATATCCCTCCTCCCGTTATAATCCATGCTTTCACTGTATTTGATGTTGGTATAATTTGTGGAGGGGAAGGGAAAAAACAAATCGCTTAACTAGGGATGTAGGTAGACCCATTGCAACAATGAGATATACACGTCGTTATGTGTAAAAACAAACTTTACAACTTTGATGGAGGATGAGGGGAGGATCAGGTGGAGGTGGAAGGGGAGTATGGGAAGGGATGTGAAGGGGAAACAAAGAGGAGGCAACAATGCTTGATGTGAAATGTACTCATTATCTTGCCCATGTAATTGTAACTCCTCTGTACGGTATTCTCACAATAAAAAAGAAAAGAAAACAGAATTACAGCTTGTAAGAGAAAGCTTTTGATTTATTGGAAAGTCAATACTTAAAGAAGTAAGGACAGTGTCATGTTTGAAAAATTCCTAGACATGATTACATGGCTCACTCACTAAGAAAAATAGCATAGAATACACTTAGCTTTGATATAGAATGATACAGCAATTAATATTCTATAAGCAACTAGTATTCTGTAAGCAATTGAATCTGGTCTGAAGGAAGATGCTATTACTTAAAATAATATGCTTAGTTGGGTCAACAACACAAAACGTGGACTAAGTCTTTAGAGTAGAGTTTAAAATTTGGTATTGATATTCCACCAGCAGTGTTCTTTCCGTTGAGGATCGTTTTTGCTATTCAGGGTCTTTTATTGTTCCATATGAATTTTGGATTGCCTCTTCCATTTCCTTGAAGAATGAGGTTGGAATTTGCTTGGTACTTGCATAAGAACAGACCTCAGGACCAATGGAATAAAATTGAAAACCCAGAAATGAAATTACAGACCTAATGTCAACTAATCTTCGATAAGGGAGCTAAAATAGTAGAATGGAAGAAAGACAGCCTCTTCAGTAAATGGTGCTGGCAAAATTGGTTAACTACTTGTAGAAAACTAAAGCTAGATCCTTATATATCACCCTGCACCAGAATCAACTCCAAATGGATCAAAGACCTCAGAGTCAAAGCAGACACTCTGAAAACATTACAGGATGGCATAGGAGAAACCCTAGGTCTCCTTGGCTCAGGCCGAAATTTTCTGAATAGAGACACGGAAACACAACAAATCAAAGAAAGGTTGGACAAATGGGATTGCATGAAGTTGCAGAGCTTCTGCATGGCAAAGAACATAGCTAGCAAGATCAATAGAAAGCCCACAGATTGGGAGAAGATCTTCACTAGCCATAAAACGGACAAGGGTCTCATATTTAAAATATACTTGGAACTCAAAAAGTTAAATCCCCCAACAACAAATCCTCAAAAAACAACTGCCAAATAAATAAGTGGGCTAAAGACTTGAAGAGAAACTTCTCTGAAGAGGAATGAAGGATGGCCAATAGACACATGAAGAAATGCTCAACCTCCCTAGCCATAAAAGAAATGCAAATCAAAACAACATTGAGATACCACCTCACCACAATTAGAATGGCTGTAATCAAGAATTCTAACAACAACAGATGCTGGAGGGGATGTGGACAGAAGGGAACCTTACTTCATTGTTGGTGGGAGTGTAAACTTGTTCAACCACTTTGGAAAGCAGTATGGAGGTTCCTGAAAAGACTTCACATAGACCTGCCCTTATGACCCAGCAATCCCACTTTTGGGCATTTACCCAAATGTTTACAAACAAGACCACACTAAAGCTATCAGCACAACTATGTTTATTGCAGCATTATTTACCATAACTAAGATGGATCCAACCCAGATGCCCCTCAGTAGATGAATAGACCAAGAAAGTGTGGTATATATATACACAATGGAATTCTATGCCTCCATCAGAAAGAATGACATTGCCCCATTTGTTAGGAAATGGAAAAACTTGGAAAAAATTATATTAAGTGAAGTAAGCCAAGCCTAAAGAAACATAGGTCCCATGGTTTCCCTTATTTGCAATATTTAGTATATGTATGAGTCAAGCAGAAAAGGTCAGATAATGTGATGTTAAGAAAATGAACCCTTAGATATGTATTTAAATGTTTTTTTCTTTCATGCATTTGTTTCTAACTCATTTATAAGATTATTTCTTTGTTGCTTTGTATGTCCCTCCCCCACAGTATAACCCCTGCTTTCACTATATTTGATGTCGGTATAATTTGTGGAGGAGATGGGGAAAAACAATTCGTCAAGGATACAGGTGGACCTGTTGCAACAATTCGAAGTACAAGTTGTCATATCGAAAACGAACTTTACAACTTTGGTGGGGATGGGAGGGGGGGATTGGGTAGGGGAGGGGGGAAGCCTGGGAAGAGATGTGAAAGGTAAATAAAGGAGGAGGCTGCAATGCTTGATAAGAAATGTACTCAATATCTTGCCTATGTAGTTGTAACCCTTCTGTACAGTATGTTCACAAAAACGAAAAATTAAAATTAAAAAAAAACTTGGACTAACTGAATCAGTGGAAAATAAGTCATCACGTAAGAACTATAGGAGAGATGCAGCATACAGAAGCAGTTCATTTAGAATAACCAGAAGAGGGACACACACAGAGAGAGCTGATCTAAGACGGAGTCTCTGAAGAGATCCTTACGATGAACATTTTGTTTTCATAGTGAGATAGTGGTTTTAGATCCCAAATTCTACATGTCAGTCTTTTCTACAAATAGTACATAGAGGAAGTTAGAATGAATATAGCAATACTTTGATTCAGGAGAGAGGTATTACCCACTGAGCAAAACCATGTGAAGCATGATTGTATCCTGCAGAGACCAGGGGTGGATAAACGGAAGTTAAGAAATTCACATCACATTTCCTTGCCCAATTTAGGCTACAAATCTCAGTTAATGGATGGATATTATATTTATCTTTGTTTCTTCAAGTATGTATCAGTTAGGGTTCTCTAGCTAACAACAGCTAGTAGGAGATTATCTATACATAGATGGTCCTTGATATCCAGGGGATATTGGTTCCAGGAAACCCTCTGGATATTAAAATCAATTGCATTATACAACACAGTGATGTATTCCCATATTACTTGTGAACACAGCCCTGCATACTGTAAATAATCTCCATGTTATTTATAATATCTAATAAAGTGCAAATTGTATTCATTGTTATTCTCTATTACTTAGAGATTATTGATAATAATCATGCTTAGTAAAAAAATAATTTATTTTATAATTATATTCTATCTGCTCTCAGTTGAATCCATAGATGTAGAACCTATAGAAACGAGGACTAATTCTATGACTAGTGTGTGAGTGTGTATCTAATTTTTTTTAGTTCTTAAAGTCATATATATGAATGTACATAATCAGCTGATATAAATTGTGCAGTTTGGCCAGTCTTCAATCTGTAGTGCAAGCTGTTTCAAGGCAGAAATTACTGGCCAGGCACTGATGTTTCATTCTTGACCATAATTCCCTAGGGAAATTTCAGTTTTATAATTAAGACCTATCAACTAAATGGATAAGGTCAGGTTTAAGGACGGTAATCTACTTTACTTAAAGTCAATTGATTGTATGTGTTATACACATCTTTAAAAAAATGCCTTCACATCAGCACCAAGATTAGTAGTGCTTAATTGGACAGTAAGGTAATATTGCTTATGCAAATGGACACATAAAACTCATGCCACTGTTCTTTTCTTACCAAATTGACACCTGTACATATATCACCCATACATATCAATGTGATCTGTTTTAGCTTCCTGTCTGCTTGTTTTGGACATAAGCAAATTAATTCAGGTAGATTTATTTTTCTCATGTTTTCACAAGCTTCAGTTCATCATTGAAGGAAGAATGAGGAAGAACAGAGCAGCTTTCATGATATAGGCCTGGAAGCACAGAAAAAGTACATAATATGGAGCCAGGGCAAGATGTACATAGCCCTGAGAACATGCAGTAGTGAGCCACTTCTAATGGTCCAACATCCAACTCAGCACGGCTTCCCAACAGTTTCATCAGGCTACAAACCCATCAAAGCAGTCCTTAGGTGAGAGCCTTTGTCATGTAATTGTCTTTGAATGTGTCTACCCCAAACCACCCAGAATTATTTATCAATCTCCTAGGTGTTCCTCAATCCAATAAATTTGAAAATTAAGACTTCCCACCATACTATCCAAATATAGGTAATAGGAAAGTCCTACTTATGCCTGTCATACCTATAACTGAAAACTTCTTAACTCTTTTCTTCATGTCTTTTATGAAAGTCATATTTCTTGATAGTTCCATAACTGAAATCACATGGAACAAAATAATCTATTCTAATACCATTTTTGGTTATAAAGTGTTAAGAATGGAAATAAAATAAAATATCAGAATTTCTCTCTCATAAATATGTACATAATCTAAATATATTAAGAAAAATCACTATAACAATTCCAGATATGTATTCATCAAAACTCACAACTAGCCACCTGGCTTTAATTACTATTTAGAATTACTTCTTTATTCTTCTAATCATTTCATATTCACCTTGTCCTCACAAGAACCTCTGATGGTGTACTAGATTTTTTTCTAGTAATGTAATAAAATTCCTAACTAATATGATTAAATTAAGATGAAAAGGTTTTTTAGCACAGAGTTTTGGCTACCTTGTAACATTTCTTGTACATTGTGAAAGCAGTACATGACAGAGCAAGCACACGTCTCTGAATATTAAGAAGCAAAAGAGAGCAAGGAATGGACAAGACAAAATCCCAATGACTGAGAACTTCCCAGTAGGTCCCATTTCTCTAAGATCCCTACAACTGGCAATAGCATCAAAACCTGGAGACCATGTTTTAATACATCAGCCTTCTATTCACTTTTAAAATCCAAAATGTGAAAGCTAGTCATGCTTTCTTTGTTTTGGGGATGATCTTCAATACTGACACATCCGGGTTTATAGTAGTGCCCATAATTATCTTGTCATGTCTTTGATTAAGTAGTCATAATTTTTCCACTGCCTCTAATTACAAGACACTGTGGTATTAAGCAATACCATACTCGATATTCATTGTCACTTTTATGTAGCAATGGTCCAATTTTCTTTTAGTATCAAGGATAACCAAAACCAGTATCATAACTTTGTTCTTCACCAGCTGTAGAGGTAGGAGGTGTTCACATTACACAGAGAAAGGTTTGATTTCTGGTTGAATAGTATTTGTGTCTATTTGGAAATAGAATAAGAGCAGAGCTTAAGGAGGCAACACAGGAAATAAAAATATTATTACTGGAATTAGCTATGATTAACCATGAACAATGCTACTTCCTTTGATCATTGGACCATGGAATCTTGGCTATGAGATAAAGGGCCATACATATGGAATCATTGCAACTTTGAATGGTTTAACATGAGGAAGTCCAAGCTCTCAACTGGGCAGTGCCATGTAGTTGGTTAAGAGGAATCTTAAGTCACCAACTCAATCTAGGACATTCTGAAGGACAATATTGATACAATCTAGATCATACAAGTAAGACACTTGGATAAAATCGAGTAATTCTCTAAAACTGCATTCTGAAACCAGTTATCTGCTGTGATTACTTCAGTAATTTTCTAAATTTAGTCATTTATATTTTTCTTAGTTTTTACTGAATGTAATCACAGAATCTTTGTATCAGGGTTGTTACTAAGATTGTCCATTGATAGATGGAACATAATTTAGAACAATGCCAGGGAAATAGAAAGTACTCTTAAGTATCACCATCATGGATGTTAGATCATAAGTTAAGCTCTTTAAATGGCAGAGATGGAAAAATGTTTGTGGTATGGTAGAATCAGAATGCTCTAAAGAGTGAGATGTTTCTTCCTGCCTCTGTTTGTGTGTGTGTGTGTGTGTGTGTGCATATATATGTATATATGTGCCAGTTCTGGGCTTAAATTGAGGGTCTAGGCACTATCCCAGAGCATTTCGCCTAAGACTTGAAAAAAAAGACATTTTTGCTCAAGACGTTAACTCTATGAGCTTCAGCTCAACTTTTGGCTTTCTAGTGCTTGCTTAGAGGTAAGAATCTCGTGGGTTTTGCTACTTGTAATGGCTTAGTCCTTAATCCGCATATTTGAATTTCACAAGTAGTTAGGATTATAGATATCAACAACCAGAGCACCACCCATTTTTTCTTCTTTTGTATAGACCTTAATACTTCTCTTTAAGGATCTTAGACAAATAATCACATAAAAGCAAAAAAAAAAAAACATTTAAATACATATCTTAGGGTTCATTTCCCTAACATCAACTTATCTGACCTTTTCTGCTTGACTCAGACATATACTAGATATTGCAAATAAGGGAAACCATAGGACGTATGTTTCTTTGGGCCTGGCTTACTTCACTTAATATAATTTTTTCCAAGCCTTTCCATTTACTAACAAATGGGGCAATGTCACCTCCCCCACAATATAATCCCTGCTTTCACTCTATTTGATGTCGGTATAATTTGTGGAAGGGAAGGGAGAAACAAATCATTTAAATAGGGATACAGGTGGACCCATTGCTACAATGAGATGTACAAGTCGTTATGTCGAAAATGAACTTTACAACGTTGATGGGGGGGAGGATTGTGTGGGAGGGTGGGGAGGGAGGATGGGAAGGGATGGGTAGCGGAAAAAAAGGAGGAGGCTACAATGCTTGATAAGAAATGCACTCATTATCTTGCCCATGTAAATGTAACCCCTCTGTAATGTATTTTCACAATAAAAAATAGAAAAAGAAAAAAAAAGGAATCTTAGACAAGTGTTTAAAGTCTTCCAAAGTTATTTTTATCATCTGCAAAACAATGTTAGAAATACTCATATACATTATAAACATAGATATACATGTATACACATACATTTATAAATGCAAGAACCAGTGTATCTGAATCTTAAAATTTGTCATAATAGCATTCAAGTATAAAATTATTACACAAAGCCTATTTACTCCATTAACTACCAACAGCATCTATAGCCTGTTGCATTATTCTTTAGAAAAGTAATTACTTTAAGTATACATTGCAACCATGAGTAGTGTAACTTAATTGTCCGATAGTTTCATTAATTCAAAATTTAGCTCATTCATGAATAAAATATTCTCAGGGAAAATGTCAATATACACATGTATATGAAAGTAATACAATGAACTCTAGAATTGCCATTCTACTATAATAAGCCAACCTTGTTAAACTGATATGCTTCTTCTCATGAATAAGAACTAGATATTTTCACTTAGGCTGGAGGGTCATATTCAACTTGACAAATTGCTTTGAGAAAATTCCCCTATCAAAGTTATCATGTAAAAATCTTCTTTTTGGAAAGTGGATTAACATGGTATAAATGGCTTTCTTCTCAAGTGTGTGTGATGAGGCTATCAATTTACATTCAGTTTTGAAAGAGAGATTGTAGAGGATCTATTTTCTATGTAGTGAATGGTATAGAAATATACATATTAATTTATGATGCCATCTAGAATACTATATGAATGTGCCTAAAATAGTAATGAGATTTTTGTTACCTCTGTCTATTCTAATGGTATGAAGAATATTGTTACTAGATATTCAGAAATACCACTACACATTGTATTCTAATTTCAGCTACTCAATGAATATTTAAAATTGTATCATTTATCTTGTTGTTGAAAGCATAGTGGACTAAGGCCGTGATTTTTGGATCATTGGTCTGGCTTTAAAAAATCATGTTCTGGAGAGAAATTGAGATAACTATCCATTTATGTACGTGGGTTATTTCCTGTTATTGACTTATTGTTATGGTAACAATAGAGTATAGAAACAGTTGATTCTATCAAACAGTTGTCAAGTCAGTAATTTTCATATGTCACTACTCCTAAGAAAACTATACTTTTTTCTCCTCTATGTCTCTCTGTATCTATTTAAGTCTCTGTCTCTCTCTTGGGTCTCAATACTGGGGGTTGGACTCAGGAAGTGACATTGTCCTTGAGCTATTTTTGGTAGTAAACTGCAGAAAAGAGTCTCATAAATTTTCTTGCCTCGGCTGTTTTCAAACAGTGATCCTAAATCTTAGATTCCTGAATAGCTACAATTGCATATGCGGGTCACCAGCACTCAGCTTCTTCAGTATAATAATAATTATTATAATACAGTTATAATAATTGTAACACATATATACTATGATATAATATACCATATGATGTATAATAATAGAATTATAATATAGTATAACTATATTATAATATATAATATAATGTATATTATATATTGCACATTATATAACATTACATATTGTGTATGATATATAACACATTATATATAACTATACATCATATAATATAATGTATAACAAATGATATCTATTATATATCATACATTATATACAATAGCTAATATTAACATGTACTGTTATAGTATATATTATAATATATGCAATATACAATATTATATACAAACATAATATCTTACATACATCATATTATCATTACATAATATATACATTATATAATGTATATAATATACATCATATAAAATGATAATATAATATTTTTTATACATCATTATTATTATGCATGAATTCTTACTAAAAATTATTAGTGCTGCTACTTGGGCTTGACGTCAGGGCCTTGTACTTTTGCTGGGCTTTTTAGCTTAATATTGGTACTTCATAATTATCATTTGATCCACTGGGGCTGGCTGCAAACTGAGAACTCCGGGATTCTCAGATCTCAGCCTCCTAGTATCTAAACCTACAGTGATTTGTCAGTAGCATCTAGTTTTTTTATTTTTTTTCCTTTCTCATTGCATATTCAGACAATAAAAAGGTTTTCTATAAACTTCTATGTCTTTCGTCTCTTGGACCTTTAGTCATGCCTTCAATGTATTCCTTGTGCAACATTTAACTCTGCAGTAATGATTCCATTTTCTTTTATTGTATCATAGAAAATTATGAAGTAGTCCTATAAATGCTCCCAGTCACACATATGTACGTGTTTTATGAAATTAAATCATACCAATTACTCATCATTGTAAATTATTTTAGGAAAATGTTTGCCGAAACTAACCACATAATGTTATCATTAGCCAACAAAAATGTCCCCTCCTAATTCAAATAGAAAGGAAAAAAAACCTGGTCATATTAATTTTCTGATTAAATCCACTATTTTTTCTATATATCCTTTTGGAAGAGTTATACATTTGATATTTACCTAGATACCTTGTACAGTCCTAAGGACAGAAAAATAATGGGTTATGTTAAATGTTTCTCATAGTAATTACCACTCATGAAGAGATTATGGGTAAACAGAAGGATAGGGGATACCATTTGTTGCTAAACTACAGCAACATAACACTTTTGAGATTTGGGTTAGAGAAAATAAAAAATGAAGCCACTGGAACTTATAGAAATTGTTAGGATTATGGCAGCCACTAGCAAAAACTGAAAATCAGAGGAAACATTGATAGTATTTATGACGAGCAGTTTCTTGCAATAATTTAGAAGGTCTAGGCTTGCATATAAATTCTTGGGTGCTTCTTAAAGTATGATGAGCCACGTAGCATATTGTTTCTCTTTTATCCAAGAGTTAGATTTAAAGTCATAGAGTGCTGCTACCAGTGAGGGATTTCAATGTACACTTCCACTCAAACAATAAGTATATAGAATAATCACTGTGCATTGGATGATACATATATATATATATATATATATATATCAGTTTTTCCCAAAGGGAAGACAAAATAGAATGAATACAAATTTATATATTGGAATGTAGGACATATTATATTTTTTATGAATTTTTTTATATGGATACAACTAGGACCTAACCAGTTTTATGAAAGTCATATCTTTTATAAGTTATTTAATTATTTTCAAATATTATTTGTTTATAGAATACATCAACCATATCGATGAGTGAGGAAAAATATATTTGTTATAAAAGTATGTTACCTTATTTGTTATAACATTATTCATAATATTTTTGTGATAAAACATATTATGGAAAAACTATATTAAACAAATATAAATAGATTTATAATATTGATATTGAATCCTAGAAACTATAGAAAGATGAATTAATAATGGGCATGTATACGTAAACTATGATGATAGACAATTGCTCATTTCATAGGCTTTATTATATTCTAAAAGTCTTAATTTTTTAGTAAATGAAGACATATACTTTTAACACATCCATTTGAAATAACTTCAAAACCACTAAGAGCAGGATGTTTTTTTTGTCAACTCTATGAGATTAGTTATAGATGCTTCAGATGCTTTATTAAATAAGTTATGGTAATTATTTTATTGCATGGTTTTTGTAGTATTGCAGTTTTTCTACTAAAACTATGTATTATGATGAATTACATATAAAAATACCAGTTAATTTTAATAGATATGTGCAGTAAGCTGTGACTTCTCATAATCAAGGATGGAGAACACTTACAAACTTGTTCGGTGCCCTTTTAAATCCCATAGAAATTAGTACCTCTTTCAAAAGACCCCTAGGAAACAATTCATTAAATAATAGTAAACACAAGTTTTGACTTATAATCTGTGCTATATTGTATCCATAGTTTTTCAAGACAGAGTTATGACTCTGTTCCTCTTCACTGAATCACAACGATTCTAGCAGATGGTTTTGAATTTCTGTTTGTGTGTGTGTGTGTGTGTGTGTGTGTGTGTGTGTGTGTGTGTGTGTGTGAGTATGTATGCATGTGTGTTTGTACATGTGTGGAATGTGTGTGTTAGTGCTGGGTATGTACTTAGGTCCTCATTCTCTCCTTTCAATATTTTTGCTGGAAGATGGACCTCTACCACTTGAGCCACAGCTACATTTAGAGAATTTTCCTTATTAATTGGAGATAAGGCTTTCCTGGTATTTGTCTGACTAGACTGGCTTCAAATCTCAGGCCCTTGAGTAACTAGGATAAGAGGAGTGAGCCACTGCTGCCTGGCTAGGAGGTTGTGTTTGTTTGGGTTATTTGTTGGATTCTAGGATTTTTTGAATTTCCCTCTTTATTTAATATTGAACAAATCATCTTTTATCAGATTGTGTTTAGTTCTTTTATGTCGTCTCCTTGCAATTCTCTCAGCTGACAGAATAAGGAGGTATATTGCTGCATCCTAAGGAGTATCTATGAACTTATATATCCATTCTGTATTTGCATTAAGCTAAGCAGGAGATTATAACATCTCTGATACCAATCCTCTAGTCTTATATTTCTAGCCATCGCACCTTGTCTGAAAGTTTATATCCAAAAAATGAGAAACAGTTCCCTCTATTCCATTGTTCATTTCTACTTATTCCACATACTGCTATCAGAATGGCTGACCAGAAACTTACTGTATTGATCACCATCCGCTTTATAGTGTCTCTTCAGTTTCCATGTTAATTAACTCTGTGCCTATTTTTTTTTTGTTTTCTTTCTTTGTTTGTTTGTTTGTTTGGTCTGTCATGGAGGCTGAACTCTGGGCTTGGGCGTTGTCCCTCAGTTCTTCAGCTCAAGTATAGTGCCCTACTACTTGAGCTACAGCGCCACTTCCAGCTTTTTTCTGCTTATGCGGTGCTGAGGAATCGAACCCTGGGCCTCATGCATGAGAGGCAAGCACTCTACCACTTAGCCAACTTCCCAGTACCCCTATTTTCAATGTTTTTATAAATATGCTAATTCCATACACTTACCACGTAAATGTTTTACAAGTACTTACTCCCAGTATTTGCCTTAGCTTTTCAAATTCTTTTAATTTTATTTTATTGTAAAGATGCTGTACAGAGGGATTACAGTTACATGAGTAAGTCAATGAGTATATTTCTTGTCGAGCCTTGTTACCCCTTCCCTTGTTGTTCTCCCACTATCCATTCCCTCCCCAACCCCTCTCACTCCTCCTCCCACTGCAGTTGTAAAGTTCATTTCCAATATACTGTCTTGTGGGTATCATTGTTGCAATGGGTCATCCTGTTTCCTTGTTTGGGAAGCAATTTTTACACTTATTATTTTCAGCTTCAAATATTATATTATGATCTTTTTTGTTATATGTATTATTTTGACTAAAATGTAAAAATAAATATGTAAGAATATTTTCTTAGATATTTTAGTATATATTATTTTCTTATTTTTTTCTATACCTTTCATGGGAATTATTTCAATAAAGTGAAAACTATAAGGTTTTTTGGTGGCAGAAATATAAGAAAATTTATAAAGAACAAAAGCATCTGAGACCATTCATCTCTTTTGTAAATCAGAAGGTAAGACTACATCTTGAATTTTTATATTCTTACTATAGGCACATTCAAAGTATATACTAATATTAATTTTAAAATGCTTAAAATGTAAGTGTGTATTAATTTTTCTAATTGAGTCAATAAAGTAAACTACTAACTTTAACTGGTATTCAACTAGTTTGAAATACTAATTTTTAACTAGTTTTATATGTTAATACTAATTCACTTTATTGAATCAATTGCATTTGTCAGTGACAATTTCATTTAGAGCTACTTATGATGTCAATTGAGTAATCATACTATTAATTTTGGCATGAATGGTCTCAGAAAATAAATAAATACTTTAAAATTACACACCAAAAGATTTCTTTAACACTGAATAACTGTGTTGCACCTTAACATGTTCATTCTGTCGTTTTTATTCCAGAGTTGTAATCATTTATGTAGAAAACCTCATTATCTTAGTACCTTTAAAATCAGTTCCTAGAACAATCTGCAAGGATTACTGTACCTCACTTTGACTATGTCAGACACCTCTGCGTGTTCCTTCTGCTAGCACAGTGACACACCTTTTATTCTAGAACTGTTCATGTTATAATTTTCCACTTTGTGTATGATTAAGTTTCATGAGCAAGAGAGGAGAGAAACTTCGAGTAAGTCGAGACTTCGACTCGAGACTTCAAGTACAGTGCTTGACAAGCCTGGAAGAGCTCTGAAGTGTAACAGTCCTGTAACCTTGAGCAGTAGTTCTGACATCACAAATGCTCCCCAGGAGGCCTTAAGACAGGGGGTGAGTGGCTATCCCATCCACGAATTGCAGGAAGCAATTGAAGGCTATCCTGAATCTAACACTGGAGAGGTAACTGGCTTCCAGAGTGATTTTTCGTTATGCTTCAATGTTATACATTTCAATTATTCTTGCTCCCTAATACCAACTTCTTCACCCTGTTAAACACACATTTAATAACTGTCCTTTCCTTCTTAACAAGCAATAGAGAGAAAAGAGGTAAAATATTTTCTCAGACGCCACAGAAGCTAAGAGGAATGCAAGAGGACTTAGAAAGTATATTTAGGGAAGTAATTTAAATCAATCGCAAGCTCATAGTCATATTCAATAGGTAACATTGCTTATGTGAAAATTAGAAGGTGATTTTATCTGGTGGGAATTGACAAATATATATCCAATATTAATCATCCTTTACAAACATTCTTAGAGAAATCCACAATGACGGGCTAAAATATACTTTTAAGTCTTTACTAAAATTATCATTTATTTCCAGGTTTCTTGCCTTTATTATTTTAATTGTAAGGTAATATCTAATGTATGGGACCTGTGCAATGTTGTTGTTCATATCATATCCAAAAAGTGTTCTCTAACAATTATTTCTTAACAGTGTTTATGCAATCACATGAATTCACTTGGGGAGTTTTAAGTAAGGCTAGCTGATTCCTAAACTTCACATTGCCTAAATCAGTAATGGGGACTAATGTTATTGGAGTAGGGCTCATTATTATTGTAAATTAATATATTATCATTAAAATTATTACACTACTGTTAGAAGTTAATGTAAAATACTACTTGAAAACTAGTCCCCTAAAAATTGTGCATTGACAGCCTATTGCTGTTTTACCTGGTTAGAAAATAGCAATGTTACATATTGGATAATTCATCTTGTTTATTTCAAAAAATAAACTCTGACTTAAAAGTAAAATGATTTCTTTAGTTAATATTTCTTAGTGTGAGAGATACTCTGTATGTGCTGAATTTACAACTTTGATATTTGTTCATAAGCTTTCTTATAATACTTTAATTTATATCAGCATAGTGAAACAAAATTGATATTTACATATAACATTTCTAGCCATGAAAGGTAATTAAGCATAACTTGTACCAGTATTGCCTGTTTCTGCAATGTTTTTATGTTATAATATCCAATTTAAACTCTTAATCCCAAAAGAATAAACTATTTATTGGTAGTTAAAAAAAACACTTTAATTTATGCTAATTACAATGTCTAGAATCCGAGAGGTAGCAGCAGGAAAGTAACTCATATTTGTAGGAAAGTATCCATTCTAGAATGAAGAATGATAGTACAACTGAACAAATTGGCCCAAGAGGATCAAGTTAAGCCATAATTGGTAATGCTAAAAGTAAAATTACAGAGCTGTAAATAAAACATCATAAACTGTACTAAGTTAATACCCCAAAACGACAGATACAAAAATGACAAGAGAAGAAGAAAACAATTAATCAATATTTTTAAGTCCTTAATAATACCTAAATTTAAGAATAATCATGTTGGAAAAAGAATTATATTCCAGTAGATTTCAATTTTTTTTAAATTATATCTAGGGTCAGAAGGATAAACAGATATAGCTATTAATAAGGCCTAAAAGATGGGGTCCTGACTATGTGTATCACTTCTCTCATTTCATGACCTACTCAGGTCCTAACCCTCTCTGCTCCACCAAACGTGGCCTCCCTACTACACATGCTTTTGACATATTACACATGAATTTACCTAGTTTGTGGCAAGCTTTTGTTTGTTCTTGCTTCTCAGATTTCTAGCTTCCAAAACAGGTATTTGATTTACTTCTTTCACTTTTTAGTTTTTTTTTTAAGTAAACACTCACTTGCTGATGTTATTGATTGATTGCTTGATGGATGGATGGATAGATGAATGGGTAGATGGATGTATGCCTGTACATAGGCTTGAACTCAGGACCTCACTCTCTCCCTTGTACCCCTTCCCTACACACACACATTCAAGACTGGTTCCCTACCACTTGAGTCCTGGATCCACTTCTGACTTCTTGGTGGTTAATTGGAAATGTGGCTTCAAACCTTGATCCTCAGAGTTCAGTCTCCTGAGTAGCTAGGATTATAAGCATGAACCACCACCACCCAGGTCATATTGACATTATTTGTGTGTTTGTTTTCCCCAAGCACACAAAAGGAATAAAGTAAAATATTACACAACCGTTTAATTTGTTACTCACTAGGGCAAAATTAGAACTCTTTCCTCCAAAAGACTTATAACAAACTGCTACATATTTATATCTAGGATTGGAAGAACTTAGCATTTTCTTGTCCTGGTGAGATTTCACTGAAAACTGCATTACTATTTTCTCATTCACATAATTACTGCGGCCATCTTGGTAAGCTTGCTGAATGTGCACATGTGCACATGAATGTGGATTCTTATCATTTGTTTGAACTATATTCTATACATTTACCATGCACTCCAAATTGCTTAATACTAATGATTACTTCCCAGAACAGAACTTGAGTTTGTGAATGTACTTATCAATTAGATTAATTAATTAATCAATTATTAATTCCCAATTAATTAATAATTCTCAATAGTTCAACCTGACAGTTTCTTTAGTCTGTTTTCACAAACGCAAGATCAAGGGTCAGAAGTGTTAGGAAACCTGCCGATGGCCATACATCTAACATGATTTGGGATTACAATGCAGTTTTTCTGGACAAGTAAGGTAGCATGGAATAGAGCTTGAACCTCCATTTGAGGCCCAGGAAAAATGTTATTTAAAACTTCTCATTAATGTAATTTAATTAATCATAATGCAAGAACATAAATTCATTAATTATAAGACATTCACAGCATTTATATAATATACAAATGGAAGAACTAGGTGAAGAGAGTGGAACTATTTGTGTTAGCTTTCCAAGCTTTCTACAAATATGAAGAATGTTCTATAAGGGAGAAATATAGAAAAGGTGACATTGATTCAGATCCATTGTATTCATAAGCTGGCTTGTGGAATTAAATTCCTTTGTAAAATTCATTAACAAAAAAAACCACTTTAAAAATGCTCTAGTAAAAGAAGTATATTAAAACTGTATATAAATTGGTCACTGGTGGCCCAAGGCTATAATCCGGATACTCTGGTACCTGAGATCTAAGGATATCTGTAGCCAGTCTAGGCTTATATATGGGAGAGAATCTTACCTTCAACTAGACAGCCAAATGCCAGGAATGGAGTTGTGGCTCAAGTGGTAGAATGACAGCCTTGAACAGATGAACTAAGCATGAGTATGAGATCATATTTTCAAGCTTCAGTAAGCAGTGCTTAAAATGAACAAGCAAACAACAATATTATGATTTGGTTGGCTTCAAACCATGATAATTTGGTATCTACCTCCTGTGCATGTTGACTACCATGTGTGAGTAACTGAGTCTTGGCTCATATTTGCTATGTCTTCTAGCCGTCTTAATTCAATTTGCCAGAAGTAAATATATTTTGATAAATTTACAAATAAGAAAAAAGGTAAAAATGAGAGATTAAAGAATTATATGGGACTGCTGAGTTTTGTATTTTACAATGAGGAAGAAAGTTTCAAAATAATAGAGAATAAAGGCTCCAAAATTTTAACAGTTTTCAAATTGTAAATATTCATAGATGAACTAGTTCAACTATGCTTGTTTTTTGTTTTTTGTTTTGGTTAGGGAGCAAAAGGAGAAAAGTTGTTGCTCTTTAGTTTGCTTTTGTTTTTTAAGATAGGGAGTGGCACTATTCTCTAGCTGTCCACAAACCATGCTACCTCAGCTTTCCAAGTAGCTGGAATTGCAAAATGAGTTTATATTTGTGTACCCCTATGAATGATTTACATTTTGCATTCCTACCAGTCATTGGTAGCTCATACCTGTAATCATACCTACTCAGGAGACTGAGAATCATGGTTCAAAGTCTGTCCAGGCAGTAAAGTGCATGAGACTCATCTTCAATTAACTACCAGAAAACCAGAAATAGCACGGTGGCTCAAAGCAGTAAGGTCTAGCCTTGAGTAAAAAAAGCAAATTAAATTCATAATGCAAAGAAAAAGTATTGGTTTAGGGTATTTTACTTTCAGATAAAATACTTTTGCTTGAATGTGTCTTGATGCACACATATAACTATGGACATATATAAAAAGAAAGTCTGTGGAGAAAGTGGTATGGTTTAAATAGGGATACAGGTGGACCAATTGCAACAATGAGATGTACACATCGTTATGTCGAAAAATGAACTTTACAACTTTGGTGCGGGGGGTTAGCGGGGAGGATTGGGTGGGGGGCGGGGGGCGAATGGGAATGGATGGGAAGGAGAAACAAAGGAGGAGACTACAATGCTTGATAAAAAATGTACTCATTATCTTGCCCATGTAATTGTAACCCCTCTGTACAGTATTTTCACAATAAAAAAATAAAATAAAATAAAGAAATCAAAAGAAAATAATATGTGTAGCAAAAAAAGGTGTGATCCACTCTATAAAATCTGTTGCTCATCTTTTTTGAGCATTGAGAATTTGCCAAAAGGGAAACACAGTCATTTCTGGAAATCTCAACAAAGTGTCACTTTGTGGAAATGGAAGTGTGTTGAAAAGGAAATAGGAGGTGAGAAAGTAGAAAGTAAATATAGCCAACTCTTTCTGAAATTAGAATTGAAAAGTGAGCTTTGAATATTCCAAAAAGTAGGATTTGACATGAGGGTGATTTTTTCTAAGTAGTTAAAAAATAGTATTGAATGTTTGATGGTAGAACAGTCCCCAGGAGAAAAGTTGCAAGAGAGAAGTGAAAAGCCGCAAGAAAGCATGAAAAATAATTATATGACAAAAAAATGAGGATGAATGAATGAAAGGACAAATAATTTGTGATTACAGTCAATTTATTGAAGGATGTATGGATTTTGTGATGTATTTATTACCAAAAGCCTTGGAATAAGTATTTGTGAACAACTGGGAAAATATATAACAATACATTTGTTTATTACACTTCTAGGTATAATAACAAAATTAGTGTAATATTAAACTCTTGAATTGTTCTAAGGTTTCCATTTTGACCTAGTAATGGTGATTGAATTTAAACTCTGACATACAACAAATTATGTCATATGTGCCACTAGCATGAAAGTAGACGTTCCTTGCATTCTTTCCAAAATCCTGAGTGGAATCTTAATGAAAAAAGATTATTCTATGAAGTTAGTCAAATACAATCAATCTAAATGGTTTTGGAGATAACAAATTTGAAAGGTGAATAACAGCATGCTTATATGTTGTGAATAGAGAAGAACATAGATTTTGAAAGATAAAGTTCCTTTTCATATCAAATAGGCAAAAAGGTAGAAAATGTTATGAGTCTTACAGGGAACAATGTTGAATTTTATTCTATTTTGTTATGTTTATTTTTTGTGAACATACTGTACAGAGGGGTTAGAATTACATGGGCAAGATAATGAGTACATTATTTATCAAGCATTGAAGCCTCCTCCCTTGTTTACCCTTCACATCCTTTCCCAGCCGCCCCCGCCTCCCCACCCAATCCTCGCACCCCCCGCCCCCCCCCCCTGCACCAAAGTAATAAAGTTCGTTTTTGACAGGACACCTTGTACTTATTGTTGCAACGGGTCCACCTGTATCCTTAAACGACTGGTTTTTCCCCATCTCCTCCACAAATTAAACCGACATCAAATATATTGAAAGCAGGGGTTATACTGTGGGGGAGGGACATACAAAGCAACAAAGAAGTAATGTTATAAAAGCTTTAGAAAGAAATTCATGAAAGAAAAAAACACTTAAATACATATCTAAGGGTTCATTTTCCTAACATCACATTATCGGACTTTTTCTGTTTGACTCATACATATACTAGATATTGCAAATAAGGGAAACCATGGGACCTATATTTATTTCAGCTTGGCTTACTTCATATAATATAATTTTTTCCAAGTCTTTCCATTTCCTAACAAATGGGGCAATGTCATTCTTTCTGATGGAGGCATAGAATTCCATTGTGTATATATACCACATTTTCTTGATCCATTCATCTACTGAGGGGCATCTGGGTTGGTTACATATCTTAGCTATAGTAAATAATGCTGCAATAAACATAGTTGTGCTGGTAGCTTTAGTGTGGTATTGTTTGTAAACATTTGGGTAAATGCCCAAAAGTGGGATTGCTGGGTCATAGGGGAGCTCTATGTGGAGTCTTCTGAGGAACCTCCATACTGCTTTCCAAAGTGGTAAAACAAGTATACACTCCCACCATCAATGAAGTAAGGTTCCCTTCTGTCCACATCCCCTCCAGCATCTGTTGTTATTACAGTTCTTGATTTTTGCCATTCTAACTGGGGTGAGGTGGTATCTCAATGTTATTTTGATTTGCATTTCTTTTATGGCTAGGGATGTTGAGCATTTCTTCATGTGTCTATTGGCCATCCTTCTTTCTTCTTCAGAGAAGTTTCTCTTCAAGTCTTTAGCCCACTTATTTATTGGGCAGTTGTTTCTTTGAGGATTTGTTGTTGGGGGATTTAATTTTTTGAATTCCAAGTATATTTTAGATATGAGACCCTTGTCCGTTGTATGGCTAGTGAAGGTATTCTCCCAATCCCTGGGCTTTCTATTGATCTTGCTAGCTATGTCCTTTCCCATGCAGAAGCTCTGCAACTTCATGCAATCCCATTTGTCCAACCATTCTTTGATTTGTTGTGTTTTCAGGTCTCTATTTAAAAAATTTCGGCCTGAGCCAAGGAGACCTAGGGTTTCTCCTACTTCATCTTGTAATATTTTCAGAGTGTCTGCTTTGACTCCGAGGTCTTTGATCCATTTGGAGTTTACTCTGGTGCAGGGTGAAATATAAGGATCTAGCTTTAGTTTTCTACAACTAGTTAACCAATTTTGCCAGCACTATTTACTGAAGACGCTGTCTTTCTTCCATTCTATGTTTTTAGCTCCCTTATCGAAGATTACATGGCTATAGGTCACTAGGTTCATTTCTGGGTTTTCAATACTATTCCATTGGTCCTGAGGTCTGTTCTTATGCCAGTACCAAGTTGTTTTGATTACTATGGCTTTATAGGAGAGTTTGAAATTTGGTATTGATATTCATCCAGCAGTGTTCTTTCCGTTGAGGAGCGTTTTTGCTATTCGGGGTATTTTATTGTTCCATATGAATTTTTGGATTGCCTCCTCTATTTCCTTGAAGAATGAGGTTGGAATTTTGATAGGTATTGCATTGAATTTGTAGATAGCCTTGGGAAGTATTGCCATTTTCAGGATGTTAATCTTTCCAATCCAGGAGCTTGGGAGTTTTTGCCTTTCTTTAAGTTCTGTTTTTAATTCCTATTTCAAGATTTTAAAGTTTTCATCATAGAAGTCCTTCACGTCTTTGGTGAAGTTAATTCCTAGGTATTTTATTTTTTGTGTGGCTATTACAAATGGAGTTGCTTTCCTAATTTCAGCCACACTTTTCTCATTGTTGGAAGACAGAAAATCCATTGATTTTGGGGGGTTAATTTTATACCCTGCTACTTTGCCAAAGTTTTGAAACAGCTTGAGTAATTTGGGAGTGGAGTCTACGAGATTCTTCAAGTACAAGATCATGTCATCTTCAAAGAGGGAGAGTTTTATTTCTTCTTTCCCTAATTGTATCCCCTTTATGTCTGGATCTTGTCTTATTGCTGTAGCTAGGCATTCTAATAATAGACTTAAGAGAAGTGGAGAGAGTGGACATCCTTGTCTTGTTCCTGAGTTAAGAGGAAATGGTTTTAGTTTTTCCCCATTAAGTGTAACGCTGGCTGTAGGGTTGCCATATACAGCCTTTATTTTATTGAAGAATGTTCCATGGATTCCTAATTTTTCCAAATCCTTCATCATAAAGGGGTGTTAGATCTTGTCGAATGCTTTTTCTTTATCTATTGAGATAACCATGTAGTTCTTATCCTTGCTCCTGTTGATGTGTGAATAATATTGATTGATTTGCGTAAGTTGAACCAGCTTTGTATCCCTGAGATGTATCCTGTTTGATTGTGATGTGTGACTTTTTGGCTGAATTGTTGAAGTGGATTGGCCAAAATTTTGTTGAGAACTTTTGCATCAGTGCTCATCAAAGAAATGGGTCTATAGTTCTCTTTCTTTGATGAGTCCCTGCCTGGTTTTGGGATGAGGGTTATGATGGCTTAATAGAATATGTTCTGTAGTGAACTTTCTCTTTCAATTTCATTGAAGAGTTGGAGGAGTATTGGTGTGAGCTCTGCTTTGAAGGCCTTGTAGAATTCGTCTGTAAAACCATCTGGTCCTGGACTTTTCTTAGCTGGGATGTCTCTTATTGCTGTTTCTATTTCAATGCTTGAGATGGGCCTGTTAAGATGATTTAACTCATCTTGGTTTAGTTTTGGTATGTCAATATTTGCTAGGAAAAGGTCCATTTCTGTCAAGTTCTCAAACTTATTAGCATAAAGTTTTGAGACGTATTCCCTTATAATGTTCTGAATCTTGGTTGTTTCCGTAGTGATGTTTCCATTCTCATCTCTGAGTTTATTTATTTGGTTGTGTTCTCTTCTTTTTCTGATAAGATTTGCTAAGGGTCTGTCAATTTTGTTAATTTTTTCGAAGAACCAACTCTTTGTTTTATTGATTCTTTCTGTAGTGTTTTTTGGATTCTAATTCATTTAATTCTGATTTAATTTTAATTATTTCTTCCTGTCTACTGGATTGGGGTTTATCTTGCTGCTCTTTTTCAAGGAGGTTTAGATGTGTCATTATATTGTTGGTTTCATATCTCTCCAATTTGTTGATGTAGGAGATCAGAGCTATAGACTTGCCTCTGAGTACTGCCTTTGCTGTGTCTCAAAGGAGCTGGTAATTTGTGTGCTCATTTTTGTTGAATAGCATGAACATTTGAATTTCCTTTCTAATCTCTTCCATGACCCACTCATGATTCAGCAGTGTGTTGGTCAACATTCATGTGTTACTGGACTTTGTTTGGTGGCTTTTGGTGTTGAGTTCTAATTTTATTCCCTTGTGGTCAGAGAGAATGCAAGGTCTAACTTCAATGTTTCTGAATTTGGACAAGTTTGCTTTTTGGCCTAAAATGTGGTCTATTTTTGAAAATATTCCATGTGATGCTGAGAAAAACGTGTATTCTGATGCTGCTGGGTGAAATATTCAGTAGATGTCTGTTAAATATAGTTGTTCTATGCAGCTGTTTAGATCTGTGGTTTCTCTGTTGAGTTTTTGCCGAGTTGATCTATCTAGTGGGGAGAGTGGTGTGTTAAAATCCCAAACAATTAATGTCTTTGCATCTATGTGGGATTTGAGGGAAAGTAGTGTTTCTTGGATAAATGTGGGTGCTCCATTGTTTGGTGAATGGATATTTAGAACTGTAATATCTTCCTGAAGGAGAGATCCCTTAATTAGTATGTAGGGACCTTCTTTTCTCTTCTCACGAATTTTAATTTGAAGTCTATTTTATCTGATATTGGGATTGCAAATCCCGCCTGTTTATGGAGGCCGTTTGCTTGGTAGATTTTGTTCCAGCATTTTACATTGAAAATGTGTTTGTTATTACGAGTAAGATGTGACTCCTGAAGACAGCAGATAGAAGAATCTTGTTTTTTAATACAACTAGATAGTCTATGTCACTTAATTGGAGATTTAAGTCCGTTAATGTTAAGAGATAGGACTGAGAGCTATTTGGGAGTTCCTGCCATCTTATCCACCTTCTTGGGGGCTGCAAAAACTGGGTTCTTTCTATGGTTCTTGGATTCTCAGTTTGATTGCAGTTTCTTGGCTTTTATTGTGGTCTTGTTGGTTTTCTATGTGTAGGACATCTTTAAGAAACTTTTGTAGGGCTGGTTTGGTAGAGATGTATTGTTTCAATTTTTCTTTGCCATGGAAGGTTTTTATTTGGCCTTCAGTTATGAAGGAGAGTTTAGCTGGTTACAGTATTCTTGGTTAATAGTTGTTTGTTTCTAGCGCTTGGCATACATCTTTCCAGGCTGTTCTTGCTTTGATTGTCTCTGCTGAGAAATCTGAGGCGATTCTAATTGGTTTCCCTTTATATGTGATTAATCTTTTCTCCTTCACAGCTTTAAGGATCTTTTCTTTGGTCTGAGTTAGTCCTGTGTGGATTATAATGTGATGGTGGAATGTCCTATTCTGGTCTGGTCTATTTGGAGTTCTAAAAGCTTCTTGTATCTCAATAGGCCTATCTTTTTGCATTTTGGGGAAGTTCTCTACTAGGATCCTGTTAAACAAATTTGCTAGACCATTAACTTCTGTTTCTAGGTGCTCCTCTGCACCCATTATCCTTAGATTAGGCCTTCTGATGGTGTCTTCCAAGTGTTGGATATACCTATCAAATTTCTTGGACTTGTCTTGGATGGTTGTATGTTCTTTCTCTATAATAATAATAATAATTGGTCAGCTTTGATGGTTTCAAATGCTTTGTTGAAGCTTTGATTTAGGTCTTGTACTTCTTTACTTCCTTAATTTGGTGTTCAGTGTTTATTCTCTACTCACTTGGTTGATTGGTTATGGTTTCCTTGGACTCCCATTCCTTCAGTTGGGTTCCATTCAGCATTCCCTTTGTGGTCTCACTGACTTCCTTCAGCTCTTTATTAATGGATCCCATGAATGCCTTTAGTGATCTTTGTGTATTCTCATCCTGCTCTCTCAATTCCTGTATTAATCTTTGATTATTTTCCTCCCGCTCCCTTTCATGCCATTCCTGTAGTTCTCTTTGAGTGTTCTCAGCCTGTTCACACCATTCCTGACTTTCTCTTTGAGTATTCTCAAGCTGCTCATGCAATTCCTGTATCAGTTTTTGAGTAGCTTCCTCACGCTCATGATACTCTGGTTTAAACCTTTGGATTGTCTCCTCTCTCTCCCTATCATGCTCATACACGGTCCTTTGTATGTTTTCAATCTTTTCATTCATCATGTTTGCCAACAGTGTTTGTAGATCTATTTGTGAACTCTCCTCTGGATTATTCATTATCTGTTCTGTCCCCTGATTATCATGAGTGGGAGTTGAGATACCCGTACTTGGCATTTTTCTTGTGTTTTTCCGGCTTACTCTGCCCATTTGGGATGAAAATAACACCAGTTTTGTGCTAGAACACTCTCTTAAGGCAAGCATCAACCAAAGTCTGAATTTGCACAGTCAATATTCTGCAGATACAATCTAGTTCGACAGATACATCTATTCAACATCAAGCACCTATATATTAATGGGCTACGAAACACAAAGAAGAATTTGGAAAACCACAAATTATTAGGGCTTGGGTGAGATGTGGATAAAAAAAAGGAATAGAGTGATGTGGGAAGATACAGGGAGAGTTAACTTAACTAAGTCCTAATCTCAAAGCAGGAAGTAGGTTGGGTAGGATGATAGTAGAGAAAGAAAAAAAGAAGAAAGGGAAAGGGAAAAGAAAAGAGACCAGAAAAAATAGAAAAGTAAAAATTAATAATATTCTGCAGAAATGAGAACAAACTATTCAGAGAAGAACGTGAATATAATGAGAGAAGGGAAGGGACATAAAGGAGATGTGAAAAAGTTAAAAACAAAAATACTTAAAATATTATATAGGTATAAAGAGGTAGTACTGCTATTGAGGAATTTAAGTCTCAGAGGTTTGGAGTTGAGTAATAAATTTGTGGATTTAGTGTGTGTACACAATGTGGGATAAGGTCTAATATTCAACTAGGCTTTTATCTGAGGATGTGCAGGACAACAATTAAGTCACATAAAGAAGAATGAAAGAGGAGAAAAGGTGAAAAGGATAAGAAAGGAAGAAAAAAGTTCAGAAGTTCAGTAGATCTAAACAAAAAACAAAAAAATTTAAAAAAAGAAAGAGAAATGCACACACATGCTTCCCTAAAATAAAATTATAAGAGGAAAAAAAGTTACTAGAAAACAATTTTTTTCAAAAAAGTTAAAAATGAAAAAATTAAAAAAAGTTTTAGAAAAGAGAAAAAAAATTTTATAAAAGGTACCAAAAGAAGAAGAAGAAGAAGAAGAAGAAGAAGAAGAAGAAGAAGAAGAAGAAGAAGAAGAAGAAGAAAGAAGAAGAAGAAGAAGAAGAAGAAGAAGAAGAAGAAGAAGAAGAAGAAGAAGAAGAAGAAGAAGAAGAAGAAGAAGAAGAAGAAGAAGAAGAAGAAGAAGAAGAAGAAGAAGAAGAAGAAGAAGAAGAAGAAGAAGAAGAAGAAGAAGAAGAAGAAGAAGAAAGGTCTTTGATTTTTTTGGGAGGGGTGGGAAAAATCCTGTTTTTTCCCTTGTGTCAGTAACCAGCCTCTTGTTGGAGTCTCTCGTCTGCTTGTGGTCCTGTGGCTTGGTTGGTTTCTTAAGTCAGTTTGTTCGAACAGGCAGAAAAATGCTCTGTTTTACCCAGGATTTTGCGATCCTCCTCCCAGCTTAGTTCAATGCGAGGGAGATCTGCTTTGAGTATCACAAAAGAGGGAGATGGCTTTTTCTTCAAGTTTGGAGATGCTGTGATGAGGCTAGGTTCTGGTTAGAGTTGAGCTCTTTCAGCAAACAGTAGCTTTTCCGGGCTAGTTTGTGAGAAACTCACAGAGCCCAGCCTGAAGCCATTCTCAGGATTTCTGTTTACTGAATTTCAATTGATTGACAAGGCTGCTAAAGGGAGGGGCAGCCTCTGGATCTGATTATCCAGTTAAGAAAGCCACTCCTGGGGCTGGCGCCTGAGCTGGGTGACTTTTCCCTGGGTGTAGCTGAGTCTGGCAGGTCAGGTTAGGCTCCTGTGACCTGCTAAATGACTCTAGTTTTATTCCAAGGCCGTAGTTGGAGCTAGCAGCTCTGCCTAGCTTAGTCAGCATTCAAGATTGAGATCTCTGGTACTGGGGGGAGGAGGGGTGGCCTTCCCTCCTCTGATCCCTGAGAAGGAGTGAGGACGTCAGGATTCTACTCACGCCGAGTTTTGGTTCCTGGGCTGTCTCTGGTCTGCGAACTGCAGGATGAAGATGTCCGCTCCTTGTCAATTCTTGCTGTTGTTGAGTAGAATCTGCTCGTCTGCTGCGTCTGGCTCCTTTGTCCTGGACTCTCTGTGATTCAGGTATGGCTGCGACCATCGCCGCCACTGCTGCCGATGCGGCGGTGGTGACTGCTGGCAAGAGCTCAGATCTGTCTCCTTGCCTGGATTTTCCCTCTCTGGCCTAACTCTCTGTCCTGTGATGGCACACTGGTGTGATTCTCTGGCTTAGGACTGTTCACTGGAACCCTAAAACTGCTTTCTATGCGAGAGCTTGTTTAGCCTCTAGTTTCTCTTCCACCATCTTCTGGAACTCTTATTCTATTTTTCATGTACATCTACCATTATTGGGGATTCAATTCAGGATAATACCATTTTGCTTGGCTTTTTCATCAAATCTCCTGTCCTACCACTTGAGGCATACTCTACTTCTAATTTTATGCCATTTATTTTGAAATAAGAATCTCTCAGCTTTGTCTGCACATGAGGCTCCAAACACCAATTTTAGGTCTCAGCCTATTGAATAGCTAGGATTATAGGCATGAGCTATTGAGATCAGACTTAATTTTATTCATTTATTTGATTCACATCAATAAGGAAAAAACCTGAATGACAGACCTTAAAAGAACTTTTATATAAACTCAGTCATCAACACAAAAAATTTTGAATATTTGAGTTTATTATCTTTTTAAGATTTTTAGAACATTGATTAAGCTTAAAGTACCACTGTAGAACAGAAAAGTAGGGAGAAAATGTGATCTTTAATATATTTTTCTGATTATGTAAATTAGTTTATTTGTAAAGAAGAAAAGCAAATTCAATATGTAATCTATGCATTCCAGTCGAATATATGTATCCCATACATTTCCACTAAATAAAGATTTCACCTTTAAGGACTTTTTTGTTTTCTTTTTCTTTTTTAAACATCAACTTTATTTTGGGAAATTGTATTTGCATTATTCTTATGAACTGATTTGGATAATAATATTTTAGGTATGCAGTTTTGCACTTATTATAATAATAATTTTGTCAGTCGTGGGGCTTGAACTCTGGGCTAGGTGCTGTCCCTGAGCTCTTCAGCTCAAGGCTAGCATTCCAACACTTGAGCCACAGTGCCACTTCCATCTTACTCTACTTATGTGGTGCTGAGGAATTGAACCTAGTGCCTCAATGCAAGCATTCTACCACTGAGCCACCTTCTCAGCCCAGAGGGTTTTTTTTTTAATGTATATTTCTGACTTTTTGCTAACAATCCTAGTAGAAGGATTTCAGATCTTCTAGGAGCACTTTCTTTAGTTTAGTTCAGTTTTGTAACGTTCATATCTCCAATAAACAAAAGAGGAGGTAACAATGTTTGATAGGAAATGTACTCATTAACTTACTCATGTAACTGTAACCTCTCTATACAGTAACTTTAAAATAAACAAATGTATTTTTAAAAACATTATAAAAAGAAATTTTTAATGGAGAGTCTTCTTACTAGTTATAAAAAAAACAAATATTCCAGTGTAAAAACTACACAAAATCTTACCTATAGCTAAGTGTCATAAGATAGTGTTTTACACTCATGGACTTTGTGGGTCAAGAATTTGACTTAGTTATGACTTGTCTGTGCTCTACGATCTGTAGGACCTTAAGCAAAGGCTTTGGGTAAAGTTGTCTAAAACCCCCCTCACCTTTATAGAGAATAAACCTTGGCTGTTGATTAGAACTACTCTAGTGGTTGAAAGAGAGGAAACAGAGTCAGAGAGACAGAGTCTACATAATCTTTTACTACCTACACTGAGAAGTCCTGTAGTAATTTTTTACATTGAATTTATAATAGTCAGTAACAAAATGCCACAAGGTTCTTTTGTTGTTGTTGCTGTTTGGTCCAGGACCAGGAATTGAACTCAGTACCTCATGGTTTCACTATTACCTAGTGTTCTACCAACTGAGCCACTCCACTAACCCCACCACATGGTTCTAGGAAAGGTTTTATTACCCATCTCCTATCAGACCTTGTTTTAAATAATAACTGAATTCACACAGAAACGTTAGAGAGTATTTTTCCTTTCTATTTTGTAAGTAGGAAAACTGAGAAACATAAGAGGAAAGTGAATTGCCAACTCTTACACATCTAATATTTGGCACAATCAGGATTTCAATGCTGGGAGAGGAGCTCTAGAAAACATGATCAAAGACACAACACTTAACTATCTTTCCTTTCAGATTTGATGGGAAAAAGTTCTATGACTTTGTAAAAGACTGAATATCAACTTTTCTCAAGAGAAAAGAGAATAATGTTCAAGGGCATCATTGAACTATGTTCATCATGGCTGAACATAATAGAAATAATCTTGTGATGATTCAGAAACAGTTTATGAGAAGAATACGTTCAAATGCCCTCAGCCTCTGAAGCTGTCATTGTTCCACAACACAGATGGGCAAAGTAGTTCAATACTTAATGTGTCATTGGTTTTATCTTAGAAGAGCCTGCATGAGATTCAAGTAGAAAGAACTATATATAAGGTAGAATTCTCCAACAGAATGACCAAGCCTGTCCCACACTGCCCTTTACAGACTTAATCAATAAATAAGGTAGTCTTCAAAGCAACTATTTTCTCTAACAAGAAACATGTCAAAGGCAAATTGAAATCTGGGAGATGTGTATACCTAGGCCTAATTCTTACCCCTTGAGGTCTCTGGGACTTCAAGAAGGCAAACATCTCTCCAGCTAAAGGGAGCTCCCTGAATTGAGCAGCCAAACAAGGAATGAAATTAGCCTTCAGACCATCTAGACATGACTATAACCAGACATTTTTAAAAAAGTAAAATAAATTATAATAAAAGAGGAAATATTAAGAAATATATTTGGTATGAGAAGTTTGCAAACAGACGTTTGTAGTTTGATGGTGTTGAATGCCAATATGAGTCAGATGTTTCTGAAATTAAAGAGACTAGTGAATCATGTTTTACGATGTTCTTAGCTGAAATGTAGTTTTTTGAGAGCAGAGTGTGGGCTTACCTAAACTTCAGAGTTTTGTCATTTCTGTATGATTAATTAATGAGTGTCAAAAGTACTAATAGTGTTTGTGAAAGGTTTCATCATGGAATATAATATTTATAAGCAAGAAAGAGAAAGATGAAGGCAATAATGAATAATGAAAAATGTATAGTTTGGTATTATTAGTTTGCCATAAATCTCTTTGGGTACCTTTTCCTTCCTAAAACTTCACAAAACTTTTCTAAGTGACTATTTATGATTGTTTTCTGTGAATAGTTCTGACTTATAAGGGCTTTTAAAGCATTTATCTTTGGTTACCATTACATTCTAGTGACTTTGCTATGATGTTAATTCATGTGTTGTTAATGGCTCATCTTCATGATGATCTCCCTTGAAAAAGCATTCTAAAATTTAGAGTTAAATCTTGGTGTCTTCTTCTCTCAGTATGTTCATTCTTCCTGGAGACTTTATTTTCCTAAGAAAATACGTTTCCATTTTAGCTGAATTAGCTGATGGATTAAACAATACTATTAAAATATTTAATATTAAAATATTTAAAAGTATGACACAAGGTAATCTGAAGATTATAAAATGAGACGCATATTAAATACAACATTTGAATAATTACATATTGGTGAGGGTCAGGAGAACTCATTCTGTTTATAATCTTTATGCCCACCTAAGAAAACGACTTCTTTTGCAGGTACTATGTGGAGGAGGTAAGAGACATATTTGTGATGATAGCATTCAAATTTTCAAATTAGTTGCATGGGTGAAATTAGAAATGCAGTTTCTAGCTTAGCAACTCAGTTCACGCTCTTGTGGATGTTGAGGCAGTGCCTGCCTTTATGTCCTCCATTTGATGTCAGCCATAGTACTAAATTTAAAATAAAGCCAGAGAGATGTGTGTCTGACAAGGTAAGAAGAATAAGAACCAGTTTCACCTCTGGAATCATCCTAGTGAAGTGCTTATTCTGGGCTTTGAGCAGAGCTGTTCACCTCTGCTTCGATCAGTTCCTTGCCGGATGACCTTCCTGCCAGAATTTCAGGGGTGTTGAGAGCATCAGTCTGCTACTATAATCATTAAATTCTTCCTCAGGATTGCACTTCATATGAAGGATATTCAAGTGTAGGACAGACTTTCTATTCCTAATGACTTTGAAATTGCAGCTTTATGTTCTCAGATAAGATAAAAACAGAGTAGAAATAAACAATAGTTTATTATGCAGAAAAGGCCTAAGTTTGTTCAACACCATTTTCTACTGTAAGAGATAGAACTAATGACCACAAATCTATAGTATATAATAAGAAGATAGGACTATTAAAAAATATGCATCCCCTCTTATCATTTGACTGGGCAGGAACTAAAAGATTCCATGGGTTAAAAGTAAGGTGGAATGAATGCTAACTGACCACTTGCCTTTTATATATACATAGGAAGTATTATCTATTGTAAAAGGCAATCAAGACTATTGGTTACGTGGAATGTATAGCACAATCCCCTAATAATCTCCATAAAGTACAACTAAATCTTATTTTAAGCCTTTTCTCTAACCTTCACTTCTTTTCCCTGCTTTCTTCTTTCCTCCCTCTCATTCCTTCTTCTCTATTTCTGTTTTTTCTCATTATCCCTCTTTCCTTCCATTTCTCCCTTCCTTTTCTCCTTCCTTTCTCTCTTATTCTTCTCTCTTTATAAGACAGTGTATCCTAGGGTGGTCTGCTCCTCATAATACTTGACTCTTTGGATGCTGAAATTACAGGGGTGCAGTACATTCTGGGTATTCATCTGTTTCTTAATAGACTCTGCAATAGCCAAACTGATTAGAGATATTACCAGATATTACCACCCTGAACACCTTGTTCCTTTGTGTTCTGTTTGCTTTGTGTTAGGGGGAATTTTTACTCTACTCATTTTATCTCTTTAAATCCTTAAAAGAGAAAATGTAAGGTTTTATTCAAAGACTAAAATAACAATTGAACCAAACAATCCTTAATCCTTGCTATGATATATTTATTATATTTGTAATATACAAAATAACCTTGCATGTTAGGTGTTATTAATACCCTACTAAAATAAAAACTTTGAAAAGATACTGGAAGGGCTTAAATTTGGGGGTGGAAAATCTATTTTATCTCTAAGTTATCTGGCCAAAGCACAGAAACACCAAGTTGCAATTGGGTGTGCTTCACCAGAACTATATCCTGAGTGAGCAGTTACTGGAAAACCCTCTAACATTCTATTTGAAGATTTGCTTCTAAGAATTATATTATTATTTCTGCTTCACAAATCAAGGAATCAGAATAGTAAGGAGTTTTTACACATGATGAAATCAAGATTTGTATGCAGAGCATTCTGATTTCAAAATCAAAGAGTATGTATTGTATCTCAGAGTACAAACTGTAGGGATAAAATACTCTGTAGCATTCAATCACTTCAAGTGGTTTATATCGTATCTCAGCCGGATATTTCATTTGCTAAAGAGAAATTGGGGGAACCCATAGTGCAAGGGTAACTTACATGGACTACAAAATAATTCTTTGGAACTCTTTCCATGATTTAATGATCAAATCTGATCAACCCAAAGGGTTGTTCACACTGATAATGATATTAGGGTTGTTATGACAGAGAAATGATATTAAATAGGAAAATTAATTTGGCAGCAGCTCCGATGTAATCTGCGGCTTTTCCAATCATATGTAAAGCACATTTTCCTTACATTTAGGGAGATTTCTCTGACAATGATCTGTGTTCTCATGTGGTCTGAGTGAAAGCCATTTCCTTCTGTGCTATGATGAAAATTTCCTTAGTGACCAATTGGTGGTTGTTCCCTGATGCTCAGGCAGGATATGGCAGTAATGTGCAGGGTCTCATTCCAGAGTTGAGGTAACAAAACTGTATATTGTGGGGAAAACAGCGAAGTCATGATTTGTGGAAGAGAAATGTCTTTCAGATATGCTATCCTCATTCTTCCTATTAACTAGTTTTTCTTTTACATGACATTAAAATCTTTGAATAATACCAGATGTTAGTGGCCAAATGTATTCCTTTTTAATTGGCATAATTTCTGAAAACTGCCAATGTAAAAGTTCATTAACTTTAATGACCTGATTTTGTACAAACTACTGGCTCTGTATTTTCAAATATATTTCTGAGAAACTACATATTACCTGATATCCTGTCAGCCAGAAAGCTTAGCTAATTGGCAAGAATGCAATTGTAGTTCATTGTATATTACTTCAAAGCATCACAAAATAGTTTAAAATAAATAAAGTGCAAGGCACGGGATAAAGTTGGAATGCATTCGTCAAAGTGGATTTAAAAGTAAAAATGTGTTTTATACAGATGAAGCATTAAATTCTTACCTTGTATTATTTTCTGAATGTGGAAGCTAATTTTGTTTTCTTACGGAATTACCCTTTCTCAAACATCACAAATAACTACAGAGTTTGGAGTTGATGGAATTCTAGATCTCTTTATGTTTGAAGTATTGGGCACTAAACTTAACGCTTTCTCATGTTGGACAAGTGCTGCACCATGCAAACTCTGTCCCAAACCCTGTATTCATTCCTTTAAATCTCTAGAAGAGGGCTAGGAAGGTGGCTCAGTGGTAGAGCGCTTGCCTTGCATAACTGAGGAGCTGGGTTTGATACCTCAGCACCACATAAGATAAAAGAAAAAAGCAGGAAGTGGCGCTGTGGCTGAAATGGTAGAGTGCTAGCTTTGAGCTGAAGAGCTGAGGGACAGTGCCCAGCCCCAGGGTTCATGCCCCACAACTGGACCCCCCCAAAAGAAAATCTCTAGGAGAACCAAGCAAAACCCACATAAACCTTACTTATAAACAACAAATATTACTAACCTCTGTCCTTTATTTAAGCAGCTTGCTAAGTTGAGTTACAGACTTAGATTATGCTCCTTTCTTTTATTTTATTTTTCAGAAGCATCTCCTTTGGTTCTATGAAACACAGAGGGGTGAGACTAAATGGTAATTCAGTGGCCTATTGCAAATTTCAGAATAACAGAATTTTGTTGATTTAGGATAGTTCAGTTCACAGAACACTTGGGTTATGAAACTCAGAACTTTACTTGTCCTGAACTAGACATTTAAAGACACTTCTATTTTGATTCACAATTACTTATATTCTTAGACTTGACCAAATATCTTGATCATACATTAAATGATCTATTGCAAATCTGGCTTCAGACCATCTGCTAGTGGCTCATGCATCTAATTCTGGCTAGTCAGGAGGCTGAGGCAGAGGATCATGGCTGTAGGGAGGACAGATGGTTTCAGTAAAAGGCAAAAGAGACAATAGTGACACATCATCATAGAGGCAGTTTCTCATTATTTTACAGCCCAGGCAACAAAGTCCACTAAACTTTATTTCTAAAATGCTCAGCAAGAAAAGCAAGACTGGAGACATGGTCCAAGTGAAAGAACACCAGATGAACAGGTACAAGATACTGAGTTGAAATAGAGATGGGGGAAGAAAAAAATAAAGAAAAATAGACTCTTTAAATACTTTCATATTTGACAAATATGAGTAATCTCAGTAACTTCATAATTTTTATTTCTTTAAAAAATTCTGCATATGGATAATACCATGTAAATTCTTAATTCTTCCTCAGGTACAAAGCTTAAAATAAGTATCTCTGTATTGTCTATATATTTCTTCAAATTAACTGTCTGATTATTTGTCACTCTTTTCTGTTTTGCCTGCTTCTATAGTCACACTATATTCCCTAAAAATGGCTTCTTCAATCACGTGAAAGTTTCTTCAATACACTCTTGTATTTCTCTACATAGAGAACTTGTTTTCAGGCTGAGAAGGTGGCTCAGTTGTAGAGCACTTGCCTTGCATGACTGAGGCCCTGGGTTCGATTCCTCAGCACCACATAAGCAAAAAGAAAAAAAGCTGGAAGTGGTACTTTGGCTCAAGTGGTAGAGCGCTAGCCTTGAGCTGAAGAGCTGAGGGACAGCGCCCAGGCACAGAGTTCAGGCCCCACAACGGGAACCCTTCCCCCCGCAAAAAAAGAAAACTTATTTTCAACATAACCATTTACTATTTCCCATTCTACTCTGGAAAAGCTCTTTCTTGGAGTGAGTTGTTACTCTATTTATTAGTGCATGACCTTTAATAATCACATAACATTTCTGATTAGTTCCACTTCCCTTAATCAGGTATTGTGATGTTACTTAATAAACACACAGAAGTTAAATGTAACCATATGTTAAACTACAAAGCTTCATTCTTTGGTATATTGTAGGCAACCAATAAATACATCTAGTTGTATCATCTTGGATTGTATTTGTCAGTGTGATAGAAATTTAGCACTAAGTTTCAGAAACTGTGCTGAGTATGATATTAAAAAGAAATAATATTTTTATTAGTTAGCGTGTTTTTGGTTTTTGTTGGTCGTGGGGCCTGAACTCTGGGCCTGGGCAGTGTCCCTCAGCTCTTCAGCTCAAGGCTACCATTCTACCACTTGAGCCACAGTACCACTTCCAGCTTTTTCTGCTTATATGGTGCTGAGGAATCAAACACAGGGCCTCATTTATGCAAGGCTAGCACTCTACCACTGAGCCAACTTAACAGCCCTTAATTAGGGTGGTTTAAGTGAGATGAATCATTGCATAATCATTAATTATTCATTAATGTATTAACTTATATACTTCATTCTAATCATAAAAACCTATTTCATACAAACTGGATGAATTCAATGACAAAAAGTTATTTCTTCCTTTTGAAGCATATCTGTGGTTAATTGCAGAGGTAGGAAAGAAGACACTGGACCAAAATGTGATACATTATTTGAGGAAAGGATTACAGTTTATATCAATATTTGATCTAGACCTAAAAAATGTTGAGCAGGTAACACTAGAAGCTTCAGAAAGACATCATTAATAAGACTATGAAAGATAATCTTCAGATATGGGATGTAGGGTGAGAACGCAAGTAAACCACTTAGGATTTCAGTCAAAATAATTTACAGTAGGCATTGAAAAATTTGAAATTGATCCGAATCCTACCTGTATGCTGACAATTCATCACAATTTGCTCACAAACCCCTTTCTGTGGTTTGCTTTTTGTTCCTGCTGATTGTTTTTTCTTAAAAAAGAACCAGGGTCCATGTTCCTTTGTTATCTGTGTCTCAGACAAATATCAGTTTTAGTGAACTCAAAAAAATTTCATAAACTCATAAACTTTATAAATCAACAATGCACACATTATACTTCACATTAAAGGATATAAACTGACACATCCCTTATGAAAAATGGTTATTTCTGAAATCTATGTTGAAATAACTAAGTGCTGAATGTTACCTGAACTTGTTTTCCTATAGACACAAATTAATGAGTAAATAATTCATGAAAAGTCAACATACTTGAATGATTCATTATATTTTAGGTAAATTTCCACTTAAAATATATAAAATAAGACCTAATGGCATAAGCATTCTATTTAATGATTTAAACCTGTTCACTTGTCAAATCAGAAATTAAGTGATGAAAAAGAAATAAGATCCTCAAAAGCAATTCTGAATATTTGCTTACAATTGCTGATTTTTTCACTTTGAAATATGTATGTTAAGATCACAGAGACCATTAACACCATGACATTGTTTCTCAAAATGTTTCCCTTCTCTCTTTATGATAAGCTTTATTTTCTTACACTCTGTGGTGATGACTGCTTACTTGCATTATTTTTGTGAGGAACTAAGTTAGCATCTTGGCATTCCTATCTTACAATCTATATCCTGGCCTCTGAAATATTTTTATTTAACATGAAGTATTTAGGATTTATCATAATGCTTATTTATTTTAATAAGTAAGTTGACACACCTATATTTATCTGTTCAATAATGGCACAAAACATTGCATAGCTTTATAAGATAAATTAGAGAGCATGGCAAGTAGTTCACAGTAGATAATTTAGAAATGTTTTTAGAAAAAGTATCGAATCAAGGGTGCCAGCTCATATGTGTCTTCCCAACTACTCAGGAGGCTCAGATCAGAGGATGATCGTTTGAAGCTAAGCTGAACAGAAAAGTCTATGAGACTCTCATTTCTAATTAACCATCAAAATGCCATAAGTGAAGATGTGACTTAAGTTGTAGTGCACCAGCTTTGACAGGATATACCTAAGTAAGAGGGAGAGACTCCAAATTCACACTAAAAGCCTGTACACACACACACACACACACACACACACACACACACACACACACACACACACACACACACAAATAAAAAACAATGCAAACACAAACCACAAAGACAGAATGTTACAAAATCATGCAAATATAGAGACACCTTTTTCTTATTTTTCTCCTTTAGGGTTAGTACATGTACTACTATATAGGCTTTATTTTTCAGTTACTTATTCATTTGTACTTGTTAAGCTCTAGTCTTTTGTGGTAGGAACTCTTTTCTCAGGAAGGTTTACTAAGAAAATAATGGAATTCTACATTCCTACTGACAGTGTATAAATATCAATATATTTTTTCTTTCTTATTTTAATGTTCCTTTTAAAAGAAGCTACTTAAACCTTATCCAGGACACATAGGATTTTGAACAGGTTGCACTGCCCTGTGATAATATTTAAATAATACGAACCATCTTGAACTTACTACAGAGCTATCAGGCTTGCAACTATTTACAGGAAAGGTACAAGGATAGACTGTCCCAGAAGGGCTGCTTAATGAAACTTATTGTCTTCTTGAGGGGCAGGGATAGCTAAGCAATTTAGTGAAACCAGGTATACAGTTCACAACTGTACTTACATATTATGTGTTAAAATATGTGGCTGCAAATGCATACATGTATAGATAAACATGCTATTGCAATAGCAAAATAAAGATTGAACCATCACTTACTGCATAGATAATGAGTAGGTATATAACTTTGCCATTGATGTGAAGCTGAGGTCAAAGTTTAATTAAATTGCCATGGTATGTTTTCCTGATTCAGGATTTGTAAGGCCCTTGGAGAGAACTGATAACAACTTTTCAGAAACACTGATTACAAAGTAAGACAGACTGAATATTAATCACAGACTTTTACCCAAGAGGCTCTGAAAAACAACTAGCATTATTACATAAACAAAGCAGAGGGAAGTCAAGAATACTTTGGGGGTGGGGGAGTCAAGTAACTGTCTTTGAATATAATAATTAAGATGCACTTGGGTACAAGAATGCTAAGTTATGAGCATTACAAGGCATAACAATTTACAGTGTCTCTAAGTAGAAAAGCGTATTGTTAAAGACGAGGGGAGATTTTAATCAATGCAAATGATAATTATTGAACTGTAAGTTAAAGACTCTGTTTAAAAAATACACTTTTCAAAAGAAGTATTTATGTTACATAGGACTCGTGAAATAAGAAGTACACTTTTGGAATATGCCTAAATAGACATATGTATACAATAGAAAGTATCAATATGGTTATATTAAATAATAAAATAGCAAAGGTGTGAAAGATGATGTTTATATTTTTCATCTGAAGAAACATATCTGTATTGATAAAAGTACATAGTCATAAAAAATGGACTACTACTTTATTCATTTGTTTTCATGATTGTTTTACATAGAATACAATTGTTCTGAGTAGGGAACCAGTGCTTCATAGCTGTAATCTTACATGCTCAGAAGGTTGAGATCTGAAGTTCATGGTTCAATGCCAGCTTGGACAGACAATTCAAGAGACTCATTATTTTCAGTTAACTAAGGAAAAGTCAGAAGTGAAGGTGTGGCTCAAGATGTTGAGCATCAAACTTGAAGGTAAAAAATTAAGCAAAATTGAATTCAAATTCCAGGATAGGATAAAAAACATAAATTAAATTAAATTAAATTAAAAAGAACATAATGATGCACCCAGAATTAAAATGCCTTCCAACAGCAAAATTATACATATAATTTCAAGTTTTATGTATTTAAAAATTATTTTCTTGAATATCATTAACTATCATTACATTTAACAAAATATTTTCAATGTACTTTGGAGGGGTTTTTGAAATGTAAGAATTACCTTTCATGTCCATAATCCTCGCTACACATGAGCCTGAGATCTGAGAATTACGGTTCAAAGTTAGTCCAGACCAGAAAGTCTATGAAATTCTTACCTCCAATTAACCTCCAGAACATGGGAAGTGTTGCCTTAGCTTAAAGTGGTAATGTGCTAGCCTTGAGTGCAAGCAGCGTTAAGTGCAAGAGCTGAGCAACAGCATCCAGGCTCTTTGATCAAGCTCCATGACTGAATATAAAGGAATTATATTTCAGAATGTTTAATAAAACTTAAAAAGAAACTTTTAATTTCATACATTTTACTTACAACACAGAATTTATTTAATACTTACCACTAAATACTATGCATAAGACAATTCAATATAAAATGACTAAATTACATAGCTCTTTTGCACTGGATCTTAATGTTTTAATAGGAAATGGGCAAATAAATTTTATAGTACAATAGGACAACCCAGCCATAGAAACATATAATGAATTAAGGGTATCAGAAAATCAGCTAAGTCTAGTAGAAAAAATTGTTAAGGATACCCTTTATTTGAAAAATTGAACAGGTCAGGAAAAAGCACAAGGGATCTATGCAAAAGTGGAGAGTAGGACCAGAGCCAGACATTAACAGGAGTAATAGAAGAATTGTGAGTTACATTCTATCCCTGTTAAACACAGCTTACACCTTAGATACATAATGCCAAATATTGGGAATTAACTTGAAACAAAATTAATAGATAACACTTTCACCCACTTAAAATTAAATTTTAATGCATAAATTAAAGAAAGCATTTCACAATGGAATTATATGTAATTCAATAGGTACATTTCAAAATGCATTCATATAAAAAGAAGGAAATATTTCATATTCACGTGACAATCTGTAGACACATTATTATTAGTTGTGTGTATGTGTGTGTGTGTGTGTGTGTGTGTGTGTGTGTGTGTGTGTGTGTGTGAACAGAGGCTTGTACTCAGGGTCTGGGTGCTTGGATGCTGTCCATTAGTGTTTCTACTCAAGGCTGGTTCTATACTACATAAGCCACTCTTCCGTTTCTGGTTTTGGTATGGTTAAAAGAAGGTAGGAGCTCAGGATGCCTTAAACAACAATCCTCATCTCAGTACCATAAACAGCTAGGATTATAGGCTTGAACCATCAATATGAAGAAAATAAAGGTAGCTTTTTGTTCTTAATCGATGTTATGACTAGAAAGAAAAGTTTACTAGCAGATCTATAAGTGATGCTCTTTTTACTATCACAGGAGTTCTGTTACAGGAGTTTTCCTTTCTCAGCAAGAGATATATATTCCAAGACCTTCAGTGCATATTTGAAAGTGGATACCTCAGTCTACAGCTAATACTGAATGCTCTGTGTGTTATATTTTTTCCTCTACATATTCAAGCTTAATGCCTTTTAAAAAATTCTCGACAAAGAATTCATCACACACTGTATTTATATTATTTGTAGTTTGAGGCTTGACAGTAAAACTAACACAGATTTCACTTTACAATTTCATAAATTCAATTTTTCCCAGAATTCGGCAATCTCAGTACAGAATTTGGACTTTCCTAGGAATGTCCTAATAGTTCATATATATAGGAAGGGAGAAAATAAACCTATGCATTGTATTGGCCCTAAGAATTTGACAAAAAAGAATATGTACTTGTACTTCAAATTACAGAGATAAGCTATGAGTCACATCTGCTTTGTTCTCTTTCCAATAAGTGCATATATTTATATGCTTAGTTATTATTGCTGAGATTTTAAATTCCTATTAAGAACTTTTCACATACAGTTTTTTAGTGTATTCAAAGTGGGAACTTCAAATGTGTTTTGAGCAAATTACCACATAGACAATCATTATTGACAACTGTACCTGACATATTATTCCAATATTATTATAACAATTGAATAATTCCACTAAAACAATAGAAGTGTATTTTATATCTGAGAGATATTGACTAGTGGAAAGGTAGCTTATACGGTATTGTTAAACTATGTACAAAAATAGTTCCTTTTCTTGGCAAGATGGGGCAGGGTGGTGTAAATTATTGTACAATTAAAACCCTAAGGACTTTTGTTTTTAAAGTTTCTTATTTAGTAGTCTTACAGCATGCCAGACTACATATTCTAAAATCTGAAAAAAATAAAAATATTGGTTCCAAGAATTTCAGATAAGTAATATTGAGATACTTGGTAGATAGATAACAGAGATAGAAGATAACAGCTAGATATACAGTGGGTGATAGATATAGAGTAGATATGTAGATAGTCTATGTGGCAAGAGTTGAGAGAGTTGTGTTTGTGTATATATGCATATGTATATATATATATATATTTCAATGTTTGATTTCTTAAATGGACAAAAATCATTCATGTATTTCTCTTCTTAATTTTCTGTCTTGAACCACTTAGACAATATGTTGCCTTTTATTTTATTTTATAGTAACCATTTGATATGAGTTAAAAATAAGTGAAGTTATAAACAAGCATAATCAGAGTGAAAGAAAATGAAATTAGTAGTGTGAACGCAGTGCCATTTCCATATCACATTTTTTGCACTATAAGTAAATAAAGATGAAAGTAAAGATAACATTGAAAATAGCTTTTAATGAGTATACTATAATAAATAAAACAGAAGTAACATATTATTAGAGAATATAATTTTTCATGAGTTTAAGGAAACACTAATGGTGTAAATATAATAAGTGTGCCTTGTTATTAAAAAGCAACTTATATGAACGTATGCATTAATTGGAAAGTGAACAAACAGTTAAATACAAATGTGATTCAGATCTAATCTCCATAATTTGAACTACAAGTATCCAAAAAGTATAGGGATTCTAGTTCTATCGTTTTGTTTTGTTTTGACTTACTTCTAAAGCTTTATTTTCCAGATCCAATAAAAGACAGTTGAATTAGTTATATCTCTCAGAGATTTTTTTTCTTTTTAGCACTTTTAACATAACCTATTCTTTTGATCAAATTCTCAGGCCCAGTACACTAATTTATTTGCTCCCTTTCTGCAGAAGTGGAAAATGCTTAATTAGAATAACATTTCTCATATTGAAGGTTGGTTGCTTTAAAGATTAATTACTTTCTTCCAATCTTATTTGGGATTGATTATAAGTTGTAGGGGATTTTTTAAAAGAATGTACAACATGAAAATATAAAACTAAAATAATATTTTGGTTATTATTGCTGACATTTTAGCATTCCAAATAAAATAGCTATTTTCCTCACTCAAAGCATCATTGTAATTATCTTAAAGAAGAAAATGCTAATAATCCAACTAAAGCTCTATTCAGTAACATTTTCTGTGTAATGTGTAAAACAATATGTAGTTCTTAAAAATTCAATTAAACACACACATACATATGTACTAGACCAACTTGTAAGTATTTGAATGTGAGATAACATCAGTAAGATACTTGGGAAAGTTCTTAAAGTATTATAATGGGACATAATCCCTGTGTGTATGCAGCCGCTCAAAAACTATGTCTAATCAAATGGGCCCCAACTATACTTTTGACCTGAGATCTACCTCAGCATTAGCATATAAATTTTAATCCTTTAGGGACTGGGAAGGTGGCTCAGTGGTAGTGTGTTTGCCTTGCATGAACAAGGCCCTGGGTTCAATTCCTCAGCACTACATAAGGAGAAAAAGCCAGAAGTGGTGCCGTGATTTAAGTGGTAGAGCGCTAGCCATGACCTGAAGAGCTGAGGGACAGAGTCCAGGCCTAGAGTTCAGGCCCCACGACTGACAGAAAAAATAATCTTTTAAAACCAAAACTTTGTTAAATGAAATTTACTGGTTTATTTGAATAAAGAATGATTTGTGAATTGGGAAGCACACACTAAACAGAATTCATAATCAATAGAATTTGGGAAAGTTCCACTTAGCAATGTCATTAGTGAATTTTGGAGGATCAAACAGAAGAAAAACTTTAAAAAATCTTATTGATTATAGTAAGCATTTGCTTAGTTGCAGAATATCCAGTTGGCTGCCAATGATTGGCTAATTCTCAATTATGTTTATTTTTTTCTTTTTCATTTATTTTTTATTGTAAAAATACTGTACAGAGGGGTTACCATGACATAGGCAAGATAATGAGTACATTTCTTATCAAGCATTGTAGCCTCCTCCTTTGTTTACTCTTCCCATCCCTTCCCAGCGTCCCCCAGCATCCCCACCCAATCTTCCCCTCCCCACACCAAAGTTGTAAAGTTCGTTTTCAACATGACTACTTGTACTTCTCATTGTTGCAACAGGTCCACCTTTATCCTTATTTAAACGACTTGTTTTTCCCCTTCCCCTCCACAAATTATACGGACATCAAATACAGTGAAAGCAGGGGTTATACTGTGGGGGAGGGACATACAAAGCAACAAAGAAATAATCTTATAAATGCGTTAGAAACAAATGCATGAAAGAAAAAAGAGCATTTAAATACATATCTTAGGGTTCATTTTCCTAACATCACCTTATCTGACCTTTTCTGCTTGACTCATACATATACTAATTATTGCAAATAAGGGAAACCATGGACCTATATTTCTTTGGGCTTGGCTTACTTCACTTAATATATTTTTTTTCCAAGTCTTTCCATTTCCTAACAAATGGGGCAATGTCATTCTTTCTGATGGAGGCATAGAATTCCATTGTGTATATATACCACATTTTCTTGATCCATTCATCTACTGAGGGGCATCTGGGTTGGTTACATATCTTAGCTATAGTAAATAGTGTTGCAATAAACATAGTTGTGCTGGTAGCTTTAGTGTGGTCTTGTCTCAATTATGTTCAATTAGTTGAAACTTGCCTGTTAACTAGAAAAATATACTCCAAATTAGTTTTCAGTGTGTTTATGCAATAAGCTACTGTTAGTTATGTATAATCTCAGTGTACTTATGGGTTACTTATGTGATTCATCAGCTTCCAACACAAACAGGTCCTGAACCAATGAGAAAGATGATTTCATATGCTACATCTTTCAGAAACCAACACTTAATATCTGAGCTTCCATTTAGATTTTATTAGTTTGTGGTATAATCTATTATTCACATGAGTGTGCTCTGATAAGTCAAAATTTTATTTCACTACAATTGATAACTAGCCATCTGCAAGGAGCATAGAAACAACACATGTTATTCACAATTACAAAAATAAAAATATATTTTAAATATTATTACATAAAATATATGGAACTCAAACCAGATTTCCCTGACAAATATAAAAGACCTGAGAGGAAAGTAGATAAAGAGGTCATAAGAATGAGAAAATTTAACATTGTAAAGATGCTTTCTCATGGTAAGTTACTTAGAGATTAATTCAATTTTAAAGAAACTACATGCTGCATATTATTGTTAGATATACTTCTAGATGTTGATGTGTCACCTAGGAATAAGGACTCTAACCCAAAAAGAAGTTGTCAAGACAAAGTAAATATGTTGGGAGTTATGCAAGTGGTTATAAATGAATTAACTGATGTATAATAGACTCATTGGAAAGTTCAAGTAGCATAATTTTCAGAAAGACTACATCAAAGCCCAACAAACTAAGCACTAGGAAAGAGGTATATTAATGAGAGGGGATGAGGCCAAGAAGAGAAAGGGAGACAAATGGAAAGGGGAAGAGGAAGAGAATACAGTCAAGAAGTAATTGTACATAATACAAAATTAGGAAAAGGAAAGGGGTGGGTCAAAGGGTGGTGTTAATGTTCACATGGTTAACACTGATCAAGATTTACTGTATTCATACATATCTTTGTTAAATGGCACTTCCTTTGTATAACTATTTAAACATGGTAAAAAATAAAGAAAAAAACAAATGTTTACCTCTACAGAATTGTGTACCATCAGCCAAAATCTAGCAAACAAGCACAGAAAACAGTTAGGCTGCTCCTCTTTTATCCATAATGCAGAGGGCCTTGTCCCCAGTTTGGATTGGCTAAGCTCAGCTTTAAAATCAGCAACAGGATGTGACATAATTAACAGGAACAGGATACATCCGTTAACAGGAAAAGGATGTCTTATTAGCAGGAACTGGGCATCTTAATTAAAAAGTGTACCAGAAATAGAATGCAACTAAACCACAATCAACTAGGGCCAAGCCATCTGGCCAAAGCAGGAATTTTTCAGGACAATTCTCTCAAGATGAACAGAAAGGAAGCCACACTTGCTGATAGAAAAGATGCCCTTTCTCACAATCCCCCTCTTTGTACTTTCTGATGTTTTCTTCAAATTCTTTTAACATTATCTGCCTCTCTACCTCAGCTGTACTTAACTAATAGTATAATACTGAAATTTGTCTAAGGAAGTATTGATGATTCTATAAATTAGTCGCATAACTCCCAATTAATGCCATTGTCCCCATGAGGGACATGTAAAGGACATAAGAATTAAGATCATAGCCAGCACCTGTGGCTCACACCTGTAATCCTAGCTACTCAGGAGGCCGAGATCTGAGGATTACAGTTAAAAGCCACCCCAGCAGGAAAGTCCGTGAGACTCTTATCTCCAATAAGCCACTAGAAAACCAGAAGTGGTGCTGTAGATCAAGAGGTAGAGTGATTGCCTTTAGCTTGAAGAGGTGAGGGACAGCACCCAAGCCCAGATTTCAAGCTCCACGACAGACCCCAAAAATAAAAAAGAATTAAGTCCATAATGCCCTTCCAAATGATTGTGTTAGCCAGTTATGAAGGAGGCTATCTATCTCTGACTTTTTAGTTGATGGTCCCATCTAGGGTTCTAGGTTCAGAAAACATGGTACAACATTGACGTTCCACCCCCAAAAAAAATCAGGGTATATAGACCCACCAAATTTTCTAGCAGAATTGTATTAAGAACCATATACTGCTTCCCGTGCCATCTTGCTAGTGGGTCATAATTGTACTACAATTCCATTTACTATAAAAGTGACAAAACCTCTCTTGGTTATAATAGATATAATTGACCTAGCTCACATTAATATTAATAGTGGCATCAAAATAGTCGTGGCTCATATCCAGCTGCTATTTGATTCCTAGGCTTGGAGACAGCTTTGGTTTTTAAAATGCCAGGGTGAAGGAGATAGCCAAAATTGAACCAAAGGACAGCCTCTGCTCCATTTGACAGAAGAGCTTCAAGCATTTAACTCCTCTACAATATTACCAAACATGAGCTCTAGCAATAGTGAGAGCAGATGCATTCCCATCTCCTCAAAAGACGGGATTTCACTGTATCCAAATATCTTTCTTAGGAACTCTTGATCCTCTTCACTGCCTAGAGAGGCATGAGATGAAGCTACATTTATGGGAAACTGACTTAACCAACCTAGTTGGCTTTAATTCATCTGAGTCCTTAATCATAGGAAATAGTAATGACAACACGTTATTGAACTTGTTCCTCCAAGTTATCTTGTCTTGGAAGAGGGCTATCATGCATGCCAAGCCAGCAGGATCCATTATTCATCTCAAAAGGAAGGGGAAAATCTGAGATCTTGGTCTACCTGCCACACATGCATAATAACTGCCAACAGAATATTTTATCCATTCAATCAAGCAGGCATTTGTTTCGCCATACCCAGTTTTTGGTTGTTTCTTTTTGGTTGGTCATGGGGCTTGAACTCTGGGCCTGGGCGCTGTCCCTGTGCTCTTCTGCTCAAGGCAAGCGCTCTACTGCTTGAGCCACAGCACCACTTCTGGTTTTCTAGTGGTATATTGGAGATAAGAGTCTCATGGAGATTCCTGCCCAGGGTGGCTTTAAACCATGATCCTCAGATCTCAGCCTCCTGAGTAGCTAGGATTACAGGCGTGAGCCAATGGCCATACACAGTTTTAACAGCCATGGCTGGTCATAAATCTTTCACCCTCGTTATAGTTACCTCATAATAATTGCCTTAAGGCCTAGGAGGGAGTGTTGAAGGAGGAAGACATCAGAAGGCTCCATATAGTGGGCTCCATTAATTATAAATAGATTTTCCTAACTGGTAAAAATTCCTAGTCTGAAACAGCTAAACAGAAGGATCCCTAAAAAGATCCTTACAGTGACCATAGGATTATACTGATTATTCCATCATTGATGGTCAGAGGAGAAAGTCCTGCTATGCCTGATTTTATTCAACATGAATCTATGTTTACTCCTGGTATAGTAAGATCACTGATTGTTGTTAGTTGAGTAGTTCACATAACTCTAACCCTAGTGGGCTGGATACTCATCTTTCGGGATGTAAAACTCAGGATACAGACACATATATTTTTATTCAGAGCTTACAATTTCTTAGATTACCCAACCAGCCCTAGAAATTTCTAAGTACATTCTCAGTTCTTGATAAGCACCCAGCTGAAATTTCTTCTATCCTCTCAGTGGGCAGTCAGCCATTTCCCTTGCTGATTTAATGCCCCAACTACCCTACTTCATCAACAAATTGTATCTCTGATTTTGAGACTCATAATTCTTGCTGCTCACTGCCTCAAATTATTTGAACAGTCCAGACACGAAAAAAAAAATAGCAAGTAGAACTTCAATTTGCAAACAAACAGATTACTAAGAACAGATTACTAAGAAATAAAATCGATGTGCAACTCAACATTAGCATGCTGAATTTAACATTTTTAATTTATTTATGCTATTGTAAAGGTGATATTCAGAGAGTACATTTCTTTTTAAAATATTTTATTGTAAAGGTACTGTACAGAGTGATTTGCAATAACTAGTATATGTCTAAGATAATTTTACCAGACAATCAGAAAAGCTCAAAAGCTATGTACATATGACCATAAAAGATGTTAAGTGAAATGACTCTCAAGATTCATTGGGTCATAATAAGGTGCTAACTGTAAAGATACTTAACAAATCAAAGCTTACTTCTACAGAAGGGTGGACCATCAGCTGAAATCTAGCAGGCAAGCACCTAAAGGAGTTAGGTGCTACTTTTTTTTATTCCTAAGGCAAGGGGTTCTGTCCGTTGCCTCTGCTCAGAGTGGTCCACAATTTGCAACAGGATGTGGCTTAATTAACAAAAACAGTTGTCATAATTAACAAGAACAGAGTGTACCTAAAATTTCATGAGCTTTAAACAGGATTTCTTAATGAAAGTTTAACAAGAATAGGAAGCAACCTAAATACAATTAACCAGTGTCAAACCACCTAGCCCAAATAGTAAGTTTTCAGAAACACACACACACACACACACACACAATTTTTACAAGATTGACAAAAAGGAAATGGCACACTTCAATAAAAAATGAGGTTTCTCTCATATTAATTTTAACATGGAATAAAACTAGTGAGTACAAAAGGACAGAACAATAGGGAAATATAGCAAAGACCTGTGCTAAAAATAATACCATTTTCTTCCAAATGGGTTCAATCTGACAATGCCACGGTCATCCCAGCTGCATCTAGCTGATATTTTCTATGCAATGGCCAGAAATAGATGCAGGCCCAGGAATTAGAGATGATAGTGTAGAAAACATTAAAAAAGGGTGCTTTCAATTGCAGATCTAAGTGCAACCATGAAGAATACATTTAGGGTTAAAATAAAACTACAATGTTACCAAAGATAATCTTACAATCCTTTTTACACTAATAATTTTTTTCTTTTAATAAGGTTATTTTAAATTGTGAAAATACCATACAGAGGGGTTACAATTACATGAGCAAGGTAATGAATACATTTCTTATCAAGCATTGTTGCCTCCTTCTTTGTTTCCCCTTACCATCCCTGCCCTCCCTTCTTCCTCCTCTTCCTCCTGCCAAAGTTATAAAGTACGTTTTTCAACATAACATCTTATACCTCTCATTGTTGCAATGGGTCCACCTGTATCCCTATTTAATTTGTTTTTTCCCTTCTCCTCCACAAATTATACCAACATCAAATACAGTGAAAACAGGGGTTATTATTATTATTATTAGGCTAGGACTCATCAAATTATTGACAGTGTGCCTTAGATCCTCTGAGAGATAGCGTTATAGTAAAAAAAATGTATATCTCTCAATGCAGACAGTCTCTATTTTAAACGTCTTAGAGATCTGCAATTTGGGTTATTTGGTCTTATTTTCTTTACTTTAACAAGTGAATATACCAACATTTTTTTATGTATCAAGAAGTATTGTATACATTCTCTGTCAAAATTAAATAATGCGTTGGGAAATAGAGGTTATTTTTTTTAAAAATTGAATTCACTGCCAGGTACCATTGGCTCACACCTGAAATCCTAGCTAGGATCCTCGGGAGGCTTAGATTTGAGGGTCCAGGTTCAAAGCTAAATAAGCCAAAAACTCTGTGATTCTCTGATTAGCCAACAAAATGTCATAAGCAGATCTGTGACTCAGTAGAAAGAGTTGAATGACCACGCCCAGACCTTAAATTTAAGCCCTGGGTACCAACATGCACACAAAAAGTATTTCTTTCCTTTTTTTTTGTTGGTGTGGGGCTTGAACTCTGGGCCTGAGCGCTGTCCCTCAGCTCTTCAGTACAAAAAGTATTTCTTGCACTAATGTATTCCTAATACTTTAGAGGCTGTAACCTAATTGTAGATAAATAAATTTATAGTGTGATAAATCCATGCTTGGCTATGTAGTAAAATACATTTAGTTACTTAATTTGTTTGATAAATATTATACAAAATTTCAATTCATCCTGAAACTATATTTAAATATAACCATTGTCACTATGTTGCAAAACAAAATACTTAAGATAAATAATCAGATATTCAAGAATACTCCAGTTTCAAACCAGGTGATCAACTGAGGATTGAAACCTTTGATTTTATAACACCTATAAATATGTGAACAAAACAGTGGAAAGTTAACAGATAAATGTTCAAAACATGTATTTATATATGTGGTAATGTACAAAGAGGAGAAATCCTAAAGTAGAAGAAGAGAAAGGTAAAATGTGTAAAAGACACTGGAAATGCTGAAATAAAATACAATAAAATGAATAAAGCTATTTATCAAAATGATAAAACAATTTATCAAAAATGATAACTTTATTAAATACTGTATTTTGAAATAAGCAAGGTTACAAATCTTTGAATAAGGAAGGGCTGATAAATTGAACTGAAAGAAGTACATATCAATGGATGATTCTAAATTATTTTGTTATTATTAAGGTATTGTACAGAGGGGTTACCATTGCATAAGACAGATAATGAGTACATTCCCTGTTTTGAACACTGTCACCCCTTTACTTCATCAATGGATTTTGACTGGTATGAGGAAACCTATAAGGCCATTTCCAGTGAAATCTTGAAATAGTATAATTCTTCAGGCCTAGGAGTTATGGATTTTCTGAGTGTCCTTGAGCCTACACTTTTCCAAAATTAACTCATTGTTGTCTACTTTCTAAGAACTAGATTCTAATTGTTATATGCTGTGATTTAAATCATGAATCACTGGATGGTAAGCACCTTTCTATGTACCAAGTAATGAACTAGCTTAGCAAGATTGCATTATAATTGGTTTTTGAAGCTTAAGTATTTGATGCTATGCCTTAAGTTTCTAGCTATTAATGGTATTTAGTCTTGTTTATATTTGAATTTTTATGTACAAGAGAAGTTTAGTACATGCTATATCCTATATTATTTCTGAAATGAATCAGTGGATGAATAAATAAATAAATGCCCTAAAATCTAGCCCTTTTGTCTAAAGTATTATGGTTGATCTCGTATCTACTTTTAAAAGACAAAAGTTGTATACAGTCGTAATCTCTATCTAATATTTACAGGTCGTTTGCCTAAACTGAAATTCATGTAACAGGCGCCACAAATTTCTTGGCCTGCTTAGCTCATGTCATGTTTGTCTCTGCATCCTAGTAAATCCTAGGAATTGCCTACATTCTTGTAATAGTAATGTCTTCTGTCTCTATCTCTGCCCCTACTGTCTTTCTGTCAGTCTGTTTTTGTCTCTCCTCTCCTCTTCTGTCCCCTCCCTTTCCCTCCCCTCCGTCCTCTTCTCTCTCTCCTACCTGCCTGCCTGCCTGCCTGCCTGCCTGCCTGTCTGTCTATCTCTGTCTCTGTCTTTCTCTGACCTTTGCTCTGCATGTGTGTGTATATATTCTACTAGGAAGAACTTCAAATAATACAAATAATGTCATTCCCCTCCTAATCTTTGACTGATATTGAACATACAACATGCCTTAAGGCTGAATATATTATAAAGGCAATGAAACACTTGTAGAAACCACTGATTACATGATTTTTCACAAGCAAATATCAAAGATTAGAAATGCAGAACATTGAATAAATAACTCAAGATATACTTTGATATAAAATATATAATTTCACCTGGAAAAGCAGGCAAAATTAGAGTGGTTGCCTAGCATCGGTAAAATTTTAAATTTCATCCCAACAAATATATAAATATATAGGTGCCAGTCCTGGAAACTGAGTTGTGGATCTGGGTATTGTCCCTGTGCTTTTCTCTTTCAAGGGTACCCATAGCTCTACTTTTTTCTTTTTGTGTATTGGTGGCTCACTCTTGTAATTCTAGCTACGCAAGAGGCTGAGATATGAGAATGGCAGTTAGATAACAGCCCAGGTAGGAAAGTCCTTGAGATTCTTATCTCCAATTAACCAGTAGAAAACCAGAAGTTGCTCTGTGGTTCAAAATAGTAGAGTATTAACATTTAGGAAGAAATCTCAGAGACAAAGCCCAGGCCCTAAGTTCAAGCCCCATGATTGACCAAAACAAAAATAAAAACAAAAACAAAAAGAGCCTCACGGCCTTTCCTCCCTGGCCAGCCTTTAAACACCGTTCCTCAACTCTCATCCTCCTGAGTGAATAGGGCTATAAGTGGGAGTTGCAGACATCTGGCTCAAATATTTATTTTTTTGGAGACCAAAGGCATAGTTCAGGAGGTAAAGAACAGGTTGACAACAGGAAGCTCAGAATTCAAATCCCAGTATGATTCAAAAATATTGTAGTAGTATGTAGAAAGAAATATCTATCAAATTCTTAATCTAATTCTAACACTATCACAAATGCTGTGTTTGTTACTGTCTAGTGTGTGTTCTTTCCATAGTACAATTGCTTTATAATAAACATAATTCATATTAGGGTTAATGTCTTAATAAGAAGGCTGGTAAGTAGTGAGGGACTGATGACTCACTTCCATAATCTTTGTATCTCAGGAGGCTGAGTTCTAAGGATCATGGTTCAAAGCCATCCAGGAAGGAAATCTATAGGACATATCTCCAATCCACCACCCAAAATCAGAAGTGGAGCTGAGACTTTAGTGGTACCAACCCTGAATAGCAAAATCTGAAGGACAGAGATCAGACCCTGATTTCAAGCTTCAATACCAGCAAACACATGCACAAAAAAAATGTGGCTGGTAGGTAAGTAATTTTAGTCATAGCATCATATGCACACTCTACAAAGTATTTCTGTATTTTATTTAGTATTGACTTAAATGAATTCAAGTTAAAAATTATTTTAAAATGTATTCTTCTTTGCAACATGACATCTATTACTTGACAGCTTAAATCGACAAAATGTAAATTAGTAAACAGAACATAAGTAGGCCCTTTTAATGCTAGCCGTATCCACCTGGCATTTTACTTGTAACCACAGGAGACTTAGCAAAACATGGGCAATGTTTTAAGTCCATATTCACAGATTAGACAGCTTGACATTCACTTTACTGAAAATGGCATGTAAAGAAAATGCCAGATATACTTCAAGAGAATCTTTTACTTCGGGTACTGCAAATAATCTGGTCAAAATGATAGAAATTGACATCTCAAATCAATCAAATATGATACCATTGATCTTACACTAAATTAACTAATAAGAGTGAAAGAATTGCTGGATGTTAGATACAAAAGAGATTTTGAGGTTATTTAGCTCTAAGCAAATACACAATTAGCTGAAACAAAATGGGTCAAATCAGAGTACACATCATTAAATTTACTGTCTAGTAAGAAATAAATTTCAGCATCATTCCATATGCTAATTACCCACTAGTATTTCTCCATGCATATGTGACAGCTTATATGTTTCATCTGGGACATGATTGATTCATGACTTATTTAAAACAAGAGGTTTTTCATATAGCTCTAATAGTCTTGTCCAGAAATCTCCTTAATAATCATCCTGGGCTTTATTTTTATTTTCTGGTTGGTCAACTGCATTCTAGACTTTCCATCTTCCCTTTTTGGAGTACTCCATTGTCCGGAGGGTGCATAAACTCTCAAGGATTAATCAGAAAGGAAGGATGGTAACAATGTGGTAGCAATTTGGAGAATGTGGATGTATGAAAATGTCGTTATTTTCATACATTTCACTTAAATTTGACTCTAGAAGGATAATTTCTATGTAAGGAATAAAAATTCCATTTTCCTTAATAACTTAATAATCTAGAAAACAGATGCTAAGTTAACTAATACATGGAAACTATGGCTAATTGGGGTTGTTCAACCAAGAGTTTCTGCAGCAAAGTGATACAATTAGAGAAAGGAGAAGTATGTGAGGAGTTTCTGGAAAAGAATGTTTGTCCTCTTTCTTCATCTGTTGTTGGAAGCTAGTCTTCTTTTGTCTCTCTGCATGATGACCTGTGCAGAATGAAAGTCTCTGTCCATTTTCCCTGTAGGGAGTTGATATCTTTGATACCAGAGTTAATAGATAAGAAAATACTGGTTTGTGGATGAGAAATTGAATAAGCACAGCCCTCAAAGCTGTCAACTGAGTCATGAGAAAACAAATACTATTTACATGAAACCCAATATAAACTTGTTGCCTGTAATTTACCCAGAAAGAATTCTAAGAATGAATCACATTGTATAGGACATACATATTAATCACTATGTGTTTTGTTTTGTTTTTTATCATTCTAAGAACTACAACCTTAGCAATCCAAATGATCAAAGGGCAAGTAATTTTTCTTTTGAGTGTCTTACAGACTTCCTTTTATACTTGATGGAAGAGTCTGAGCATCGACAATAGCTTTAGTGATTGCCTTTCAAACTGCTACAGTAGCAATAACAGCAATCAAGAAAATGTACACACAATCCATGTAAAATGAAGACAACAATTAAATATCAAGTTAGTGTGTGTTTATGTTATTGTGATGAATGTGATATGCATGTAAATTTAGAAGAGATGTATAAAGAATTTCCAACTGGTAAGAAAAGTTCAATTTGATGAATTTCAATGGTCATTTTATGATATATTCTTTTTTTATTATTTGTTGTTTATGGAATAAATATTCTCTTATGCCATGTATAAATGAAAACTCAATATTTTTTAATATTTTTAGAAAAACTTCTCAAATATTTACCTAATTATGTTCCTAAGAGTTTTCAGAGAATCATGAAAATTAGAAAAAGCATTTTAAGGTAGTTTAAAGATTCCTAGTTTATTACTCATTTTGGATTCATAAAGTCATTTGATTTAGCCAACTGTCAGATGATTTTAAAAATCAGAGAAAATTCTGTTTTTATGAGTTCACTTCTAATATTATCTTCCTTTAGAATTATAGGAAATGGAAAGACTTGGAAAAAATTATATTAAGTGAAGTAAGCCAGGTGCAACGAAACATAGGTCCCATGGATTTCCTTATTTGCAATAACTAGTATATGTGTGAGACAAGCAGAAAAGGTCAGATAACATGATGTTAAGTGAAATGAACCCCAAGATAAGGACAAAAGTGTTTTTTTTCTTTCTTGCTATTGTTTCAAACATATTTATAAGGTACCATGTGATTTTTTTGTTGCTTTGTATGTCCCTTCCCTATAGTATAACCTCTGTTTTCACTTATTTGATGTTGGGAAAAGGAAGGGAAAAAACAAATTGTTTAAATAGGGATACAGGTTGACCCATTGCAACAATGAGATGTACATGATGCTATGTCGAAAAACGAACTTTACAATTTAGGCAAGAGGGGAGGAGGAAATGTAGTTGTGGAGATGGGAGAGAAGGGATGGTAAGGGGAAACAAAGGAGGAGGCAACAATACTGGATAAGAAATATATTCATGGGCTGGGAAGGTGGCTCAGTATTAGAGCGCTTGCATTGAGTGTCTGAGGCTCTGGGTTCGATTCCTTAGCACCACATAAGCAAAAAGAAAAACTCTGGAAGTGGCGCCTTGGCTCAAGTGGTAGAGCGCTAGACTTGAGCTGAAGAGCTGAGGGACAGCGCCCAGGCCCAGAGTTCAGGCCCCACGACTGGACGCTAAAAAAGAAAGAAAGAAATGTATTCATTACTTGCTCATTTGATTGTAACCCCTTTGTACATTATTTTCACAATTAAAAACTTATTGTTTTAAAAAAGCAATATAAAAATTATTATACGTCAGTGCTTACATTCATGTTATGTAAGTTTCACTAAAATTTAGGCATCTAATATTATGGCAGAATTAATTCAAAACTATTGAAAATTTCCCAAGTTACACAAATACAAAACAAAAAAAATTCTCAGAAATTGATGTCTCGGCCAACTACCATTAATTACACCTAGATACTGCAAACTTAACTTCAAATGTTACCTGTGGAATGAAAGACATCATGAATAATCGTAGAATGTGTTACCCTAGCCTAGTACTTAGCCACTATTATTTGATTAAAAAAAAAAAGGAACACAGGATGGCACTTGCGCAAATTGTCCTTTATCTGACAAAATGCCCAGTTTCTAATAGCACCTAATATATATAGATGAACTAGTATGGAAGGAATTGAAATATATTTTCATACTCTGAAGACAATGTGATTACAAAAAAACTGTGGATAACTCAAAGCAAAGTTTCAAAGTTAGATATTTAAAAGAGAAATTGCAATACCATCTTAGTTTGGTTAATAATTTGTAGGTCAGAAATTGTTATCTGTTAAGGTAAGTGCTTATATAGTAAGCTTAAAGCTAGCTGCTTGTGGTTCATTTCTGTACTGCTAACTATTCACCAGGCTGAGCTCTAAAACTTGAGGTGCAAAACCAGTTCAGGCAGATAAATCCAAGACACTTTTATTTCCAACTAAATAGCAGAACCACAGAAGCAGAGGTGATTCAAGAGATACATTGCCAGACTGAGCAAAGAAAGGCAAACAAGAACACAAGGTTCTGAGCTTAAGTCACTGTACACACACACACACACACACACACACACACACACATACGCATTAACCCACACCTACAAACAAAAGTAAAAGAAAAATGTAAACTTAAAAAATCTGGTGGCTCTACAAAATATTGTATTAATTAGAATACTGCATTATGCCTTATATTCTATATCCATTCCTTTTTGTTGTATGGGTTGATTGCATATGTTAACTACTGTAAAAGAACAAGAATGTGCACCTGGTTAAAAAATGGTGTGTTGTGTTTATTGCTGCAAATTTTAGAGACATGTCCCTATTGTAAAAGAACAAGAATGTGCACCTGGTTAAAATATGGTGTGTTGGGTTTATTGCTGCATATTTTAGAGACATGCCTACACATGTCCGTAAAATCTCAATATTTTTGATAATATTGGAATTCTATGCCTCCATCAGAAAGAATGGCATTGCTCCATTTTTAAGGAAATGGAAAGTCTTGGAAAAAATTATATTAAGTGAAGTAAGCCAAGCCCAAAGAAACATAGGTCCCATGGTTTCCCTTATTTGCAACATCTATTATATGTATGAGTCAAGCAGAAAAGGTCAGATAAAGTGATGTTAGGAAAATGAACCCTAAGATATGTATTCAAATGTTTTTTTTCTTTCATGCATTTGTTTCTAACGCATTTATAAGATTATTTCTTTGTTGCTTTGTATGTCCCCCCCCCCCCCCACAGTATAACCCTGCTTTCACTGTATTTAATGGCGGTATAATTTGTGGAGGGGAAGGGGAAAAACAAGTCGTTTAAATAAGGATACAGGTGGACCTGTTGCAACAATGAGAAGTACAAGTTGTCACGTTGAAAATGAACTTTACAACTTTGGTGGGCGGGGGGAGGATTGGGTGAGGGGGTGGGACGGCTGGGAAGGGATGGGAAGGAGAAACAAAGAGGGAGGCTACAATGCTTGATAAGAAATGTACTCATTATCTTGCCCATGTTATTGTAACCCCTCTGTACAGTATTTTCACAATAAAAATAAATAAAAATTAAAAAAAGAAAAAGTTTTCAAATATCAGTTCTCAGTAAGAATGGTAAGAACACATAAACATAAAGATAAAAGGTTAAAGAACAATCTTTATTGAACTGAGAAGATTTATTCTTACTGTTAAAAAATAACATTTGGAAATAGTATATCTGAGAATATTCCTAGATAGATAGATAGATAGATAGATTAATTGATTGATTGCCAGATAGATTATGTATGTTTTAAAATATATAGCCTATAGAGTATGTGGGTGTATATATGTTATAGAATGTGTATCCTATAGAATGAACACACACACACACACATATACAGGACAAAAGTCTGCAGGAAAATCTCCTTCATATTACCATAAGATTACCATTGCCCTTACTATGCACTTCATTTCTTATTGTGTTGATTTCACATAATTTCAAATCAAATAGGATCCACATATTCAAAACATTTTATTAAAATATTAACTTTTAAACTGATGAATACCAATGCCATTGCTATTCTTACTATTGCTAATGAAAGTAATATTGATAAAGATGACTATAGCAATAATATTATCTTGTTATAGTGTTAATGTGTAATAAGAATTCTGCTAAGATATTCATGCACTTAATCACTTAATTGTGAAATTGTAATTCATGTTGCTATTTAAAATTAAACAAGTATTTTCTTGGCTTGTTTAAAAACTCAGAATCCAATTGAATAGATTAATATGTATAGATTTTCATCATTATTATAAATAGTCCCCTTCAATTAGGTCATCAAGTGACAGATTTTCAAACTGTACTTTAATGAGTCTTTTCTCTCCAATATCTCTTAATCTGAGTAATAAAATAAGTACTTATAATAAATATAGAATCAAGTATATAAGTTATGCTTTTCCAAAAACCTAAAACTATTATAAAAGCTATTTGAGATACCTCACAGTTGAAATAAATAGAATATCCTTTTTTCCTAAAAAGTATACATATGTTTTTTATACCAGATTCTTTATGCTCTTTTCATCTTCTTTTTAAACTTAATAGTGTAATAGACAGGTGCTTATGTTTTAATAAAAATAATGTTATATGTTAATAATATTAAGCCTTGGTTGTTCCAATAATGTTTCACCATGTTGTGCAAACCATTTAATTTTTCATAAGACCTCTGAAAAATGGATGCACTCCTCAACTTTACCGAAAATGCTCACGAAGCATGTGAAGAAAAACACCTGTGTCGGTAGGCACTGCAGACTAGCCCGGTGGGTCATGTGGATAGCTGTAGGCCAGGTGGATAGCTGTAGGCCAGGACATATTCTGAAAGCATAGAATGGTAAAGATGGTGGAATGCATCTGAGCCCAACATATGAAAATACCTTGTGATAGTCATAGTCAGTTACACCTCACTACCCAAGTAACTGAGCAGAATACTGGCATGCTTTCCAAAAACTTGACATCTGTACGAGGTCATACAAGCAGTCAATGAATGAGATGTTCAACAATGATTAATTACAAATTTAACATCAATAACCTAATAAAGTTAGTGCTCAGTTCCTTCACTACTTCCTACTATTTAGGGTCTAATATAATGTACAGAATGAGAAAAATAATGCAGGTAATAAAAGAAATAGCTTTCACCTTTCAATTTACAAAGAATTTATTAATTTCAGGATAGTAAGTCAGGTAGGCTCTAGAAGGTATGTAATCACATTGTCTCTATCTAAAGGTGAGTTACATGTTACGGAAACAGATGTGAAATAAGAGTGTCAGAGCAGAGTGAAAAAATGGTGATCTGTGATCATTGAATGAACGTATCACTACAAATCTTAAACTAGAAATACTAGTGCATCCGCTGAATTTTACTTTAAATGAAAATGTTGCTAGGCACTGGTGGCTCACTACTCGGGAGGCTGACATCTGGGGATGGAGGTTTGAAACCAGTAAGTAAGACAAAACCAAGGGATGTTTATTCAACTAACCAGCATAAAACCATAAGTGAAGGTAAGGTTCAAGTGGTAGGGTGTTAACTGTTACAAAAAATACAGCCCTGAGTTCAAACCCTAGTACTAGGAAAAAAATAATAACTAAAACATAAATATTATAGCAACAGTTAAAATATTTTGACACATTTTCTTTCTGTAAATTAATCTGAGGAACTGGGTACTGTCCCTTTGCTCAAGGCTGGCACTCAACCACTTAAACTACAGTGCCACTTCTGCATTTTGGAGCTGTCACTCTGATTTGTCTGCTCAGGCTGGATTTGACCATGATCCTCAGCTCTCAGCCTGCTGAATAGTTTGGATTACATGTAAAAGGCACTGTCATCTAGCACACATTTTTTATTTTGACAGATGTTCAATTAAGAAATTCTTATTTCAGTTCTCTTGACATATTGTTGGGGTTGTCTTTACTTTTTTGTATTTTTAGTTAACATTAATATTCTTTTCTGGGAGAAAATATCTTCATCAGTTTCAGTGAACTGTAGGCATCAGTCCATTTTTTTTAAAGTCTCCAGACTATATGCTTTATTTCAACCTCTATGACTCTCCCCAAAAGTTTTTAGCCTTCTTTGAAGTTAGAAGAACTAGCAGAACAGATTTGTAAATCATCTCTCTCCAACTGTCTTCCTTGTTTGGGCCCCTCGATGATTTCTCTATGTGAAATTGTCTTTCATCTTTTATTTTTTTCAGGTAAAAAGTTTACATGGAGGTTTTCTACAAATGAATCCAGCTAAAAATCTAAGCTCAGAAAGAAAGCCTGGCATCTTTTTGAACGAGGCTGGTGGGGGATAGCTAATCAGCTGCACAACCCACCACTTGAACAAGGGGCAGGTGCCAATTAAAAAGAAGCCATGCAGGTAGTAAGCAGTTAGGCAAGAAGGCATCTGTTCTGTTCTGTGCCAAAGGGTATAGCCTGTCAACGAGGCATGTGAGATACAACTCTGGTCTCTCTTTTCACGGATTACCAAGGGGATCTGGGGCAAGAACTAAACACATGTGGTCAAATTTGCTGGGTGCCCTGGATTTTTATTTCATGAATGAAACCGAACTGAACTGGTCTGAATCCACTCCCTTAGGACTGTTGGCAGCTTATCTAGCTAGTCATTATTTTCCCTTCCTTTTTCATTAGAGTACCACTTCAGTGGGAAAAATGATAGATTATTTCTTTCGGTTTAGAATATAATGGATAAAAATGGCTTCGACTTTTTCATAGTGATTTGACATTTTCTAAAGCCTCAAATAAAGCATAGGCAGTGTTGGAGTCTTGCAATAAGGCAACGAAGATGAGAATATCTTGAAGTAGTATAAATATGTGAATTATTTCCTTATCTAAGCATTATTTGTTTTTTCCTTACATAAATAATATGCGTGATTCTAAGTATGCATAACTGTTATTGTCAGCCATGTTGGAATTTTGGATACTAGATATTTCCTTTCAGTAAAATCAATTCTTAATACACTGATGACATGATAAGGAATTTTGTGTGCAGAAGTTACCATTCTTCCTGCTTTTCAGTGTTAACTTTCCCTGGATTTTGACCCTCAAGCAGTAGGATTTATTAAATGTTTTCAATGACTTTTCTATTGACAACACCAAAATTACTAAATAAAATATTTGTAAACAGAGAACTGATCTACAAAGGAAAGAAACAAGCCAGCAAGTTTAAACACGGGTGGGTAAGAAGCAAGCATGTTTTAAAGGTATATTAATTATATACGGTCAGGTAGTCCATAGGCCTCATAGTATTCCATAAGGTGCACTCATAGCAGGATTTAATAAAATTAGGATATGTTAAAGGAAGAAGAAGTTGAGGCAAACATTAGAAATGCTCAACACTCACAAACACAGCTACTACAGAGGTTGCAAAGCTCATAATTTAACTTTAGATTATTAAGCACTACACAGAATATCCACATCTCAGGAAGCTCTTTGACTTCTCAGAAGAATCTTTACACTTGTCTGTTAATGTATCCAAAGTGACTCTGCATTATTCTACTCAATATAAATATCCAGAGAGCTAAAGAGCAATCAAATGGAAACTAAACCTGTCAGTTTTCTATATGTTGTGCTTATTAACTAATGCAAAACTGCCTTCTGGTTTGTCTCAAATCCTAGTCCATGAAATGAGTCACTAGTTAGTAAAATATATAAAGTTAGGGTCAAAAGTCCCTCCAGTTCTCAGACAACTCTAGAAATATCCACAGGGTCGAAACAGAAAAGTTGACATTTTAATTTAATACATACAGAAAATATACATTTTTTGAGGGCATACTGGAATTGAATCTTTAAGGAGAAAGTGAATATTGTAGAACTGAGGAGAAAACATCTTCATGGCTATGCTAATATATTCCTAATAGAATAAATGAATACAAAACTTCCTTTATGAAATTGTAGGCAGATTAAGACAAAGGTTTTGTAACAAATTAGGGAGAAAATATTGACTGTAAGGGTTAGGAAAGACAGCAGATTGGGTAGTTTGCCTTTGCTGTAACCAAAACACCTGACAAGATCTGCCAAAATTAGAAAAGATTACACTTCAAAGGTATGTCTGTCAGTTACGGATTTCCTCTGGCTAGGTCTCCCTTGAAAACATCACCACTTAGAAAAGTCTCCACCACCTCTGAAATTCTAAATCACCTCCAAAATTCTCTAATACAGCAATATGACCCCCAACTGTAATATCCCATTAACTTATGAAACTATCAATGAAAAAAAAATCCAGAGATGGAGTCAGAGTCATCACAATCATACCGCCGCCTACGTTTTCATCTTCAAACACTACTTCATTGAAAGAAATACCTGCTGCATCTGAGAGTTGGGGAGATATTTCAGATCCCAGCCCTAATATTCAATGCGTCATAACCATAGTGGAAGCCAAAATAACCCTAGAAAAAAATTAATAGACCAAGAATAAAACACCTAATTAGGACTTGTCTAACAACAAAACTATCTTTGACGAAAGATGTCAAATGTTGAGATTTAGATGGAAACTCTGCATAAGACAAAGGACAAGGAAGGAACTAATACAAGGCAAAACTCCAAGACAATATTTTGGAAATGATTAGTACAATGTGGGGGGAGTGAGTAGAGGGGCAGAAAAGTGGGAGAATAATGAGGGAGGGGGTAACAAGTTCAATAAGAAATGTACTCACTATCTTACTTATGTAACTCTAACCCCTTTATACATGACCCTGACAGTACGTTTTTTAAATAGAAATACTAAAGAAAACAGAGAAAAGTGAGTCTTAGAAAGGTTGAAATATAAGAATGATTATTGAATATAACAATGTATATGTGTTCATTCAAATATTTTTATCATATTTAGTATTAAATAACTGAGGTGAAATACAGAGTAATAATGTATTTTTAAGTGGAGGAAACTTGAAATTAGTTTCAGGGATTTCACAGAGTCCTTTGTCTTGTTAATGAGCTCTGGATGGAGATAAACAAATGTATGCTCTTTGATCAAAAGATTTCACAATAAACTTGTAGAAGAAAGCTATAATCCTAGCTACTCTGGAGATTGAGATTTGGAGATGACGGTTTGAAGAGAGAATGGGCACAATTAACCCACAAATGTCAGAAGTGGAGGTGAAGTTCAAATGGTAGTGAGCCAGCCATGTGCATAGATGTCAAGTGAGAGTTTGAGGCCTTGAGTTCAAGCCACAGGATTGGTGTGGTGTGTGTGCATGCACACATACACACACACACACACACACACACACACACACACACATACACACTCCAAAACAAAACACACAAAAAACATGTAGAAACATAGAGAGAATATATATTGTGATGTGGCAGTCAATCAGAAATGTAATAGCGTTCTTGGGTTTTTGCTGAACATTATTTCTTTTCTCTATTACAATGTAAAAATTTTTCTTATTGCCTGCGTTGTTGGCTCACGCCTGCAACCTAGCTACTCAGGAGTCTGAAATCTGAGGATCGCAGTTCAAAACCAGCCTGAGTAGGAAACTCTGTGAGACTCTTATCTCCCATAAACCACTCAGAAAACTGGAAGTGGTGCTGTGGCTCAAGTGGTAGAGCACTCACCTTGAGTGAAGAATTGAGGGATAGCACCCAGGCCCAGAGTTCAAGCCTCTTGACGGACAAAAAAACAAAAACAAAAATAATCATTGCTTATTATACTTAATCAAATACAACCAAAAGCTTATAGAGTTAATGTTTACAGAAATAAAATGGTAATTCTGCTCCAATAGACATTTCATTCCTCTCTTATATAGGCAAAGAATTTTACACTTACAAGTCTACGAGGAGGCAATATATTTCTTTACATTTCACTTCAGTGGCAATGATTTGCCATTTATGTATTTTTTCAGACTTAGGTGTTACTTGGAAAGGAAAAGTAAGCTCTCCTAAATGACTTCAAAGAAGTTAGATACCAAAATGGCATCTAAGGGGATGAATGGAGGCATGTGTGGACAGGTGTGTGGAGGAGGTGGATGAGATTAGGGAGGAAAGAAGAGGAAATAGAAACCATTTTGCCTGAGAGACAAGTTCTTTTCAAATGTTGGCCTGCAGATGACTAGACTTTAAAACTGAACCTCAAAGAAATGTATGCTAGATGTTTACGAAGAAATCTTGTTCTGATATCCAAGTGGAATCTTTGTATTTGCCCAGAAGTACAGGCAGTCTATTAATGCTCTTATGCAAAATTAAATAATATTTCCCACCTTTTTATTTTTCTTAGCAGGTAATGTCATATGCCACATGAGTTGCAGGAGCATAGATGATTACTTTTGCATATTGCAAACTGTTAAAAACATCCTTGGTGTGCCATATCTACAATAACTCTGATAGTGCTGCCACCACCTATTATTAATTTACCTTTCAAAAAAGACAAAGACACTACAGATACTAAATACAAAGCTGAAGTGACAGAGTTCTTTTCACAACCTAAATAAATATATCACTGTCATTTAGTAATCTTCTGCGTTCACATGGAATTTTTCCAGCACTGTTAAAGAAGGATGAAAATGGAGAGACAGCTCATTGATTTCCCATGCATATATCCATACCACTTTAATATTGCACATAAAAGGTCAAGCATAAAATTATTTGCCTGGAGTCGCTGTCCTTGGAGATTTAAATTAACATAGAAGGAGAGTACCACGAGGGGGAAAAGTTAATTTTATCTTAATTGGATTAAGCCAGGTAACATCTACAATGAGGTAATGAGGTTACAGAAGACTATAAACTGCTGGGTTAACAGAAAAGGATTAATTCATGAGCCAGCGTCAGGTTATTGACTAATAACGTATTGATCAGATCTATAAAATATGCAGAATGTCTGTCAGAAGGAGAGACATTTTTGAATTGAAGATTGCTAGCCTCTGCATGATCAAAGTTAGATTAATATTATTAAGAAGCTTTGAGCGAGCTACATATTACCTTAGCAACCACCGAAATTCTCTGCAAATTGCTTGGATTGACTGTCCTAAGCAACTGCAGTACTTGTTGGTGAGAGGGAAAAGACTGATTTGTGTAGCTGCTGCTCCCCCCCTCCTTCCCCCTTCCTCTTTTAATGGGTTCCAACAGACATATTGAACCAGTGGAGTTTAATCCCAGTGGAGCCTGCATGTGGTATTGTCCTTGCATGGAGGAGTTATTAAATTCTTAAGGTCACCATAAAAAGGTTCTATTAAATTTAGTTAATAAAAACATTGAACAAAGGTTTGCAAAGAGCAAAGATGTCAAAGTGTGGGGAGCTGGAATGTTTCTCATGATCATAGACAAGAAGAATAATTTATATCCATCAAAGTGTAAAGAAGATAAAAAATTTGTAATCTTCAATAAAATATGAGCTTTTCCCTCCTAGCTAATACACATGTGTATATACAAACAGTCAGATAGGACATTCACTTCTTTGGAATTTTTCAGTTGAAATGGACTTAGATTGGTTAAAACACAAGGTCCCTGGGAAATACCATTCTGACAATAAAAACATAGAAGCTATAGAATATTAGTCAATTTTTGCATGTGTGAAAGCTGATTCTTTTCCTTTTTACTTTTTTTCTGAATTATCTCAAGTAATTGTACAATGGGGTTTTAGCTCAACAAAAGAAATGTTGGTGCTTGATTTAGAATCACTGTGGCATTTTATTTGGAATTCTCTGCTCTCCCAATAATCCCTCCACTCACACTGGAACTAGTTTTACTTTCCTGTCATTCTCTCTTTTCTTTCTCTTTCTTTCTCTAGTGCATATTAAGTCCACTAAGGGATTTCACTATGGTAATTTAGATGTGCATATATTATATTTTGCCCAGAATATCTCTCTCCATTTCATTTTCTTTCCACACTCTCTCAATCCCCTTTTAATCAACAGGTTTCCCTGAGATTCCTTAGACTGCCTTCACACATGTACTGACATCTGTTTTTCTAAAGAAATAGTCTATTGAACATCATTTTATATTTTAAAGAATTTTTGGACAGGTAAAAACAGTACTGAATTTGAAACCATTTCTCAGAGATGTACAACATCTAATCAAAATATTTATCTGCTTATAGTAGATATAGTTCCTATATAAAAGTGAGAATAGGAAAATTGAAGTTTGTTTTTCTTTTAAAATAAAGAAAATAAAAATGTAAATATGTTATCTATTTTATCAATCTCTGTGTGTATATCTATCTACCTACCTACCTATCTTTCTATCTGTTTATCTGATAAATCACCTCCTTCTTGTAGAATGGTGACATAAACTCCGATAAGAGGGGTGGCATTTAAAAATGGAACTTCACAGGTTCGAATATATAATCTTATTTGAACAGTATGCCTGGCAAGTACAATCTCAAAAATTTGCTAAACCTCTAGTAACAAGGATGTTACCATTTTTTGTTTTTTTTTTTTTTTAAAGCACTTTATATTCTCATCTTTCCTTTGCCTGTATAATTTTCAGCATGATTTAGTATCATTGACTGAGTGAATTGTACATAATCTAAGTAGACACTTATAACTAGAGGTTGCCTCCTTGTGTAATAATGCTTGTTACACTAAAGTGTACTGTAGTTGGCACGACAGGGATGATGTGGAACCTTATTGTTATCATTAGAAGTTAGATTTATAGTCCTGTCAGACATAACTTCATATGAGAATGTCACCACTAGAAGGAAGCAGTGAAGCCAACACCTCGTGGTTCACACCTATAAGTTCTAGGGAATTCCTTGTGTCAATTAATAGTGGGCAGCATTGGTATCAGCTGTGGTGGGAAAGTTAGAAGTTTGTGGTCTCTGTCAGTCAGGGCATAAAGACAGACCCTAACTCAAGAATAATTAGAGCAAACTAGGATGAGGGGTTGTTGTTCAGTGGCAGAACATCAGCTTAAAAGCATGAGACTCTGAATTCAAACCCCACTACTGACACAACAAAAATATATTTTAATAAACAAAAAAGGGAAACAAAACAGCAACAAACCTATAAATGAATCATTAGCAATGTACAGTAATTTATTTTGAGGAGTATAAGAGAGAGATTCACTTACAGTACTCCTTTCATAAAAGAAACCAAGATAAAAGTTTTCCAAAGCCAATTTTCAGATTCCCAAAGGCAGATGAGAAGTCCAGAGGATTGCAGATGCCAAGAAATCACCAACCCAATGGTAAAGCGAATTTGTAGTCAAAAACTAGGATAGATTTAAGGTTTGAAATTTGAAGTAGGAAGAAGGAAGAAGTAATAATTTAATTATCTGCTATTTCAGCAGAAGGAAAGAGCAAATATCAGTTGGTAGAGCTCTATTCAGAGTGAAAGCATCAGCTACTTAGAGTCCCAGTCTTGGACTAGAGAGTAGGGTAGAAAGAGGACAGAGAGAGAGAGATGGGGGCAGAGGGGGAGAGGGAAAGTGGAAGAGAATGAGAGAGCAAGAGAAGAGAGAGAAAGGAAGGAAAGAAAAGGAGAGGAAGGAAGAGAAAAGGTGAGGAAGGAAAAGAAAAAGAAATGAAAGGAAGGAAAAGAAAAAGAAACGAAAAGGAAAAGAACAGAAAAATATTTAGTTAAGTCCCTTCCTTCATTGTTGGACATTGAAGCCACTTTGTGAGGAAATCTGTTTTCATTTATATCAGTGAAGATAATTCCAACCTAAATTTTTAATTGGGAATAAATGCATTTGGAGATGTATATTATATTTCTTCTTCTTTTTCTTATAAGCAACTTAATCTTAAACTGTATGAAAAAAATACAGGGAGAATGAACCAGAATAATTTAAACAAACATTCTTTAAATAGAAACAGTGCAGCATCTTACCCTGAATAGCAGTAACAAAGTATCTTAGACTAGGGGATTCAGAAACAAAAGAAATATATCCTCACGGAATTTCCTGCCTGAGCTGGCTTTGAACCACGATCCTCCCTTCTCAGCCTCCTGAGTTGTTAGGATTACAGGTGTGAGCCACCATCGCCCAGCTCATATAACTTCTTGAAACATAACTCATCAGGCTAAAGATGTGAAAAATTAGAATAAATAATATTTTATCATTTTAAGATATTCTCTTTAAAGATTTGTTTTTAAATGATATGTGATGATTATTATAAAACCTAAATAATTGATTTCTGAGTTACAAAAATGATAAATTATAATCAAGTAATGATCAAGAAATTGAACTAAAAGCTATCATACAACTGGCTTTCTCAAAGGTTACAAAGAATTTAAATTTTCTCAAATCTTTGAGTATTTTCAAAATACCATTGTGAGTTTAAGTTTATTGGATTATTGATTTTTTTGGTAAAACAAAACGGAGAAATCAATTTGTAGGTCTTTCTTATTTGCAGGAGGAAGATAGCTCATGGGGCTTGAACTAGGAACTTGGTGCTCACTCTGAGCTTTGTTGATTAAGGCTAGTGTTCTAGCACTTTGAGCCCAACTCCACTTCCAGTTTTTTTTTCTGATTGTTAATTAGAGATAATAGTCTTACATGAAGAAATGTTCAACATCCCTAGCCATAAAAGAAATGCAAATCAAAACAACATTGAGATATCACCTCACCCCAGTTAGAACGGCAAAAATCAAGAACTCTAACAACAACAGATGCTGGAGGGGATGTGGACAGAAAGGAACCTTACTTCATTGTTGGTGGGAATGTAAATTTGTTCAACCACTTTGGAAAGTAGTATGGAGGTTCCTCAAAAGACTTCACATAGAGCTCCCCTATGACCCAGCAATCCCACTTTTGGGCATTTACCCAAATGTTTACAAACAAGGCTACACTAAAGCTACCAGCACAACTATGTTTATTGCAGCATTATTTACCATAGCTAAGATATGGAACCAACCCCGATGCCCCTCAGTAGATGAATGGATCAAGAAAATGTGGTATATATACACAATGGAATTCTATGCCTCCATCAGAAAGAATGACGTTGCCCCATTTGTTAGGAAATGGAAAAACTTGGAAAAAATTATATTAAGTGAAGTAAGCCAGGCCCAAAGAAACATAGGTCCCATGGTTTCCCTTATTTGCAATATCTAGTATATGTATGAGTCAAGCGGAAAAGGTCAGATAATGTGATGTCAGGAAAATGAACCCTTAGATGTGTATTTTAATGTTTTTTTCTTTCATGTGTGTGTTTCTAACACATTTATAAGATTATCTCTTTGTTGCTTTCTATGTCCCTCCCCCACAGTATAACCCCTGCTTTCACTATATTTGATGTCAGTATAACTTGTGGAGGAGATGGGGAAAAACCAGTTGTTTAAGGATACAGGTGGACCTGTTGCAACAATGAGATGTACAAGTTGTCATGTCCAAAACGAGCTTTACAACGTTGGTGCGGGGGGGGGGGGGGGAAGGAGAAGGATTGGTATTGGGGGGGAGGGGGGAGGCTGGGACGGGATGTGAAGGGTAAACAAAGGAGGAGGCTGCAATGCTTGGTAAGAAATGTACGCATTATCCTGCCCATGTAACCATAACTCCTCTGTACAATATGTTCACAAATAAAATTAAATTAAATTAAAAAAAAAAGAGATAATAGTCTTATGTACTTAACTGCCCAGGCTGGCTTTGAACTGCAATCCACAGATTTTAGCATCCTGAGTAGCAAAGATTACAGGAACGAACCACCAGCACCTGACAGCTGCAGATTTAACATACAATGAAAACAAAGGAAAATCTAGAAATGGACCAAAAAGAATAAAGCATCATCTTATCAACTGAATGATAACTGTTTTGTTAAACTACCTAAGAATAATAAAACATAATTTAAGATAATACATAAACAACAACAAAAAAACATTCAAAAGCACTTTGAAGGCAATCTTGGGGTCACTGAATACATTTGCTTTCCTAATATGATCACATTCAAGTAAACTTCAATCTGACATTGGGAAAAAATCAATAAATTAATGCAATATTGAACAAGATTATGACTCCTAATTTATTTTAATTGTGTAGTAGTAATCAGTCATGCATTGTGTAACTTTGCTTTAAAAAACAGATGCACACTTTGGCTCCCTGAGCCTTGATTTTTGCCTTTAGGAGGAACAAATTCCCTATGTATGCTTGTGGCTGGTCTAGAAACACCTTATCATAAGAAAGACCATAAAATAATTTACTAAGAGCAGTAAGAAAATAAAACATGACCTAACTATGAGCTTCCAGAAGTTTCTAGGCCATAATGACAAAAATAAGAGTGTAGAGCTTTCTTTGGTAATTAGGAATCATCTTCTCCGTCTATTAGAGAGGGAGTATCCAAATAGTAGAAAGATATTTGGACTTCTTAAATGAGCTTTCATGAAGGTAAATACTGTATTAGAAGACAGGATTTCTTCTCTTAAGGTTTATTACTGGAAAGGTTCTCATTGTATAACATTTTCAAGAGCAAATTCTGTTTTATTAATGCTTGGAGGTGGTAGAAGTACAGAGGGTGCTGGCATAAGATAGGATTCCAATTATTTTAAATGTTATCATGCATTACTGCTCTTTTTAATCTTCACTTCTTTCAGTGTGACAGCAGAGGGCACTTCTACATCCAGAGAATTCAGAGTATTATAGGAAACTAAACCTTGAGCAAAGGAAATCCCCAGATACAAGGATCACTAATACGGAAAATTAAACATGATCCTAGGTTACCAAATGAATCCCTATCCATTTACTGTTATTGTGTATTAACACCCAGAGACTAGGTAGTGAAAAAGCAAGTTGTTGGGAAAATAGTGTCCTCTCTCCATTTCACAGGAATAAAATTTTGAAGGAAAGTGAACAAGATTTCTTTTTTTCTTGTCCTTTAGGTGCTGGTATGGAACCTGAATTCAGGGGCTATGTCTCTTGCTCTACTATATTTTTACTCAAGGTTGGCACTCTGCCATTTGTACCACAATTCTGCTTCTGGACTTTTAATAATTAGTTGGGAGACTCTCTGACTCTTCTGCCTGAGCTGGCTTTGAACTAATACCTTTCATACCTCTACTTCCTCGGTATCTAGAATTACAGGCATGAGCCACCAGAAACGTTTCATTATGTTTTCATTTTATGCTTTTAAAATGTTACTAGAACTCTCCTACAATGCAGTTCCTGTGATTTCCTTTACCCAGGGGTAGCCTGTAGTTAGCTAATTGATGTCTCTGTTAGCAGAGCAGTCTTGAAAAAAAATAAAAAAGAAATCCTTTAAGCTGCTGTATCAGTTCGTATATTACAAGATATTTTAGAGAGATATTATTTAATCTTTGCTTTGATACTGCAGGATGTGCTTTCGTTACACATAAGGATAATTAACCTTTATGATGGGCTTGAGATATGGGAAGACACAGTATGAAATAGCTTGAATGTTATTTGTGCAATCACAAACTAAAGAGGTAAAATCTTACTAAATGTTCTTGTCCCTTCAATACGATTCTGTTTATTCACTTATATTGCTTTCCATATGACTTTCTTTGACTGGAATCTTTTTTTTTTTGGTGGGTGGTTATGTTTAAGTGAAATGAGAAACATTCTAAGGCAGTTTTCAAGATGACGCAATCTAACCTTGGATATATTGCATAACACCGCAACTTAATAAGTACTTATGCTGCAGAGAGAAAAAAAGCCTTGTAATTACTAAAGACAATATATGGCAGGTGCATTGAAACTCTGGGGTGACAAGAAAAACATATGACTTCAGCTCATTATAAGTATTTTCAAAGATACTACTAATTGCAACAGTAATTAAAATTAAAATATTTGTGAAATTGCCAGGTGACACCTATATATGGAATCAGTGTATGCTTTGCATTATTAAGTTTGCACAAAATGCATATTCAATTATAAAATTGTTTTTCCTCTCTGCATATATACGTATGTATGTGTGTATATGTGTATGTACATGTGTGTGCATACATAAATACATATACAGATATGTGTATATGTGGAATGTGTGTATAGAATCTTATGATTTGCACATCTCATTTTTATTTATAATATACAGTAGCTTTGTGTATCCATGTATTCTGATTACTAATATATGTACCATAGCATTTGTAATCTGCTGGAAATAGGTAACAATTACCATTAAGAAAATGTATTGATTCCATTCAACAAGACCTCTCAGTTTCCAGATCACATAGTACTGCTGGCAACACCACTGTGATTATAAGAAATGTTTGTTGATTGAAATACAAATGCAACTCTAATAATATGCATCAACATCTTAATTCTAAGAACTCACACAACAAGAGAAAATCCTTTCTAAGGAAATTAGATTTTTCTCCCTCCATAAACCTTATAGGTTACATATTAGAGGTTACTGACTACCCTTGAGAAAAGTTATTTTAAAAAAATATAATTTTAAATTCATGAATACATGACCACTTGATATTGCCTTTCAAGTAAGGGTTTACTTTTATTTGTTTAATCAATCCAAGCTTTATGAAACACTTAGAGGGCTATAAATAGCTAGAAACTTTCTTAGGAAAGGAAATAATATTTAATAGGCTAACTAACAATGACTTTCATAAAGTCAGCGAACTCTCAAATATAGTTCTCTTATGAATTATGAATCAAAGTGTATATAGTTTAAAAATATAAAATGTTTAGGAATGTAATGTAACATATGTAACATGTAACTTTTTTCCTAGGTAAAAAATATTGTTGTTGTTATTCTAAAGGTGAGGAACAGAAGGTTTACAATTTCATAAGCCAGGTATTGAGTACATTTCTTTTTGTATCATCACCTCTTTCTTTGCTCTCCCCCACTCCTCCCGCCAGTCTCCACCCACAAATGGTATAGTTTCTTTTCAAACTAGCATCTAGAAAGTACCACTTGAAATGTAGGATTTTCTTTGTTTTTGTTTTTATTTTTTTATTTATTTTTATTTATATATTTTTTATTGTGAAAATACTGTACAGAGGGGTTACAATTACATGAGCAAGATAATGAGTACATTTCTTATCAAGCATTGTAGCCTCCTCCTTTATTTCCCCTTCCTATCCCTTTCCAGCCTTCCCCTTTCCCCCCACCAAATCCCTCCCCCCCCCACCAAAGTTGTAAAGTTCATTTTCGACATAACAACTTGTACTTCTCATTGTTGCAACGGGTCCACCTGTATCCTTATTTAAACGACTTGTTTTTCCCCTTCCCCTCCATAAATTATACCGACATCAAATACAGTGAAAGCAGGGGTTATACTGTGGGGGAGGGACATACAAAAGCAACAAAGAAATAATCTTATAAATGCGTTAGAAACAAATGCATGAAAGAAAAAAACATTTAAATACATATCTTAGGGTTCATTTTCCTAACATCACCTTATCTGACCTTTTCTGCTTGACCCATACATATACTAGATATTGCAATAATGGAAACCATGGGACCTCTGTTTCTTTGGGCTTGGCTTATTTCACTTAATATAGAAATGTAGGATTTTAACATAAGCTTAATTTTATATTTTGAAGCATGCAGGTTGTATCGATTCTGGACAGAGTATTCTTTTGTTTATTTTGATTATGTTTCAACAGAATGGGGAAGGGCTTCTAAAATCATAGATGGTACTAGAAATTCTGAGTTTGAAAATGCAGCTCCTGGAGAACACAAGCATATGTGAAGACCCAGATCCAGCAGTCTTTGCCACTCACAACTCAGCATCTCACAGAGCCCACCAGGCTCTGTAGAACCATCTCACCTGATTCATAAGAACACCCACAACTAGATACTTGATGCTTGAGTCCAGGAGAAACACCTTTAATCCACCTTACTCAGAAGTACTTCTGAGTAATTGGAAGCACAAAATACAATATTACTCTTTAGAATAGCAAGAATTCCATAAATGAAATGTTTTCTTCTTATTATTGTTTTGAGAAGCCCACATGAACAGTGACCACCTCTCCTAGGTGAGCTGCTTAAGAGCTAGAAGCAACTGCTATTACCATTAAGGAGAGATGGAGTAATTAGGAACTATCAAAAGGATTTACTGTTGCCTTTTGGGAGCAGGAACCATGGTAGGCATGTCTGGGTGGAGCTGGAGTTATGGAGAAAGTATAAGGATAGAAGGGAAGAATTATGGCCCTTCCTTCTCCATCACCAAAGCATCCTATTGTCACTAATACTGATGTAAAACACAAGAAAGTGCATGGCATCCTTTTACAGATGATAATTCTCACCATAAAATCAGATGACAAAGGAATCATAGAATAGTTTCAGCTTTCTATCCAGGTGCTTAGAGGAATGTTCACTGGCCTAATAGAATAGATTCTAAAATAATAGTTCAATGTACTCAATGAATTCCACTTCTGCTGCTACTCAGTAAGTATCCATCAGCTTACAGATTCTGTTTGTTCAGCTAACACCAGTAAATATGTTTTCAGAAATTAAAAGAAAAAAAAACTATCACCTTTTTCCAAAATGGAAATATAGCCAGGTGCTTTTAGCCTATTCCTTTAATCCAATCTACTTAGCAGGCAAAGATGTGAGGATCGCAGTTCAATGCCAGTCACAGGCAAGTGTCCAATAAACATGTAAAATGTAGAAAGTAGCATTGTCGTTCAAGTAGTAGAGACCAGTTGAGGGGAAAATACAAGCAAGAGTGGAATCCTTGAGTTCAAACCCCAGAAGTCACAAACACACACACACACACACACACACACACAGAACAGATCATTTTGTTTCTGATAGAAGATCATTTCTCTTTCAGTTTAGGTGCAATGACTCTAGTAATTGGCAACTTCAAGCTGAAGTGGAAAGCTACCATTAACATCAATCTTATTTAAAATGCTAAACAGTTGCCAAAATACCAAAAGGATAATCATCACAGAATATTGTCCATATTTAAATCTTCCTATTACTATTTCCAAATTTTCTATGCCTTCAAACAATATTTACACTCCCATAGAAAGTGAACTGGCATCTATACAATGTTCATCTTTTTATCTGAATAATGAAAACATGCAATTCTAAACCAGCATAGTCTCCTATTTTCTCCCTTCCTCATTCTTTCTTTAATTAAAAACCACCTTAAAGCCAAGGCACGTTTTTAGAGGTTCATTGTTGTAAGTTGCTTGGCAGTTCTGCTTTCCCTGCTGTTCCAATATCATTATCTCCGCCTGCCTTTCCAGCTGTCTATCATGAGCCTTTAGAGCACCAGGATTTTCAGATCATCTCTTTCCTCCAAACTTGTGTTTCCAAATGTATTACTTGAAGATCTATCCAGTAGAAAGGTGATCCTTCTTTTAAATTGAATTGCAATGGTGCAAACATGCATTCTATGGATGCCAACACAAGGAACAGGGTTAGGTTCAACTGTTTTATCTTTGCTCAACTGGTGCTATGAACCTAACTGTAGTTCTGAGTAAGGGAGTTGGTAATGTTCTTGGAACAAGTCTACTGTCTGAGTGATTATTCAAATGAGATTTGTCTTTGCCTCCTGGAGAGTATCATCTGAGGACCACTACTTTCACACAATAATAATATTCCAAATACTTACCTTAATTTCTGTTGTTATTGTTGTTGTTGTTTGGGGAAGTATAGATTGGTCCTGAGGCTCAAACTCTGGGCCTGGGTGCAGTTTTGGACTCTATTTTTCAAGGCTAGCATTTGAGCCATTTTGCCACTTCTGGCTTTTCTGTGATTTAATTGCATAAGAGTCTCACAGACTTTTCTGCCAAGGATGGCTTTGAACCATGATGCTCAAATCTCAGCTTCCTGAGTAGCTAAGATTACAGGTGTGAACCACCAGTGCCTGGCTACTTAATGTCTTATTTGGCTCTATTATAAATTAAAATCAAATCAAATTAAATTAAATTAAAAGCATACATAGCAGTAGTGCTCATTAGACTCTATGTGGAAATTGAACTATATAACCTGTGGGTAGGAACAGGAGGGAAAACCAGGGAGTGAGAGAAAGGGTGACATTATTCAAAAAGAAATGTACTCTGACATATAATTGTGAGCCCTCTGTAATCACCTTCATAATAAAAAAAAGTGCATAAAATACATACTGCTATGGTCTCCTTTATTTGATCTACTACTCCATATGGTAAAATTATGTTTACAAAGGATAGCAAATAGTAGAGTTGTTTCAGGTTGTCTGTAAATAGACCATTTTCATTATGTTGTGCAATTAAGTATAAGTGTCTCCAACAGCAAAGCTTTCAATCACTGCAAGTCATTAGGTCATTAGTCCTACAATTACTATTTAGTATCTCTCTTAGAATTATTCTGCATTTTCTTACTCCCATAATTCAACTGATATATGTATCATAGGTCAAAACAATTGTGTGTGTGTGTGTGTGTGTGTGTGTGTGTGTGTATGCTTGCTAATCCTGAGCTAGTCAGGGCTGAGTGCTGAGCCTGAGATTCCTTTATGCTCAAGGTGAGAACTGTACAACTTGAGGTGCAGCTCTATTCCCAGGTTTTTTGTTGATGAATGGGAGATCGGAGCCTCACAGCCTTTCCTGCCCAAGCTAATTTTGAACAATGATCCTCAAATATCAGCCATCTGGTTAGCTAGGATCACAATTGCCATCAAATGGTGTCTAATTAAATATTATTTTTATGAAATGATTTTCATTAGGTGTTACATTTGAAGATCTTTCTGAACATTGAGATGGACACAGGACTGTGGAAGTCTCTTGGAACTCAAAGCACATACTCAAATACCCCAACAATAGCTCTGGAAACAGGATTTCTAAATGAATGTGAACTTAGAGATTTATTGACATTTATCTGATCTCTTCCATTATACTTAACACAAAGGTAAAGTCACCTTAACACTTTTAAAAACATTAAGGATGAGTTTATGTTCCATGTTTGTGGTTTATTTGGATTTATTTTCCATTTTCTAGTTTACTAAAGACTAGAAGAATTCGATCTACAATCACTAGAACTACATGCCATAGAAAAGAGAATTGTGGCAAGAGACACCCTGGGGTTTATAGAATGACCCCTTTCTCTCCCTTTTCCTTCGCATAAGAATAATATAGAATTTTGAATTTACAGCAGTGCTAACAGTTTGACTGAGTAATTATTTAAGGAAGCTCTTCTACCCATGGGACCATGTCCCACAATGCCGCTGGTCTCTATATGATTCAAAACTTTATCAAAATTTATCAAAGATATTTCTACGTGTTTCCAAATGTTCCTTAGGGTTAATATTAATTACTTAAAAGCCCAAGGCATGTGACAACCTCATGTTCTATTGCCTCCATATTTGTGATATTCACAATAGTATCTCCATTATCTTTAATGCTTTCTGTGTGACTTAACTTAAGATCTTTTCCAAAGAATCATACTATTCAGTTTAAAAATAACAAACCCAAATTTGATTTCACCAAACCTGTTTTGAAAGAGTGAGTGTAATGAGTCTTCATTTTTTGTGTAACAACATTGTGATATTTCTGGTACAGACTACCTTTTGTACTTTATCTTTTCTTTTTTCTCCATAGTGCTTATGATTATGTCGTAGGTATCTTTTATACCCGTAAGTGCCAATGTCCTTTGCCTCACTGGTGTGGACTGCTTTGTCTAATGGAGTATGTGAGTAGAGTTAAAATGTATCTATTTCCATCAAGGTCTGAAAATGCATTACTAACTTTTACCAGTGTTTTGTATTTTCAGCTCTGACATGTTATCAACATATCTTAAGAAACCATTATTCTATGAATCTAGCTTCTGTACAACAGGCACAAAAACCCAATTGAAATGAAGAGTTCTCTCTAGCTCTCATAAGGCCAGAGAAGCTCAGCCAGGCAGATCAAAATGCACCCAACTTGCGGATGAATATAAAATCAATGACTGGTGTAAAAAGCCACTGAGGTCCTGTTATTTTGTACTTGACTATTGTCTAGAAGGATAATTGAAAACAGCATTGCTATTTAGTAGCTCTCTTCCTTTAAGAAAGACAAGGTTACATGTATTGTAACTGCCTTCATTTATGAGTCAATTGGACAGATGATTTAACTTTCCTCTAGCATAAACATTCTAGTTTTCTAGGATTATACACCACTATAAACATATAGACTAACTTTTCACATCAATAAAAAATGTCATCTGTGAGCTAGGGACAAGAGCCTTCTGGGTTTCAGGGCATGCATCACTAGAAAAAGAATGATCTTGCAACAGATAGAAAAGCTCAGAGAAATGAGGGATTCATGAGACTCCACTGACTTTCTAAAGTGGGCACGAAAAATGGCAAATGTATTTCAGGCTTCAGATTTTCCTATGACGAGTCACAGAAGGAAAGGAGGAAGACAAAGGAATCCTATAAATCTAGATATGGAAAGAGGAAGAATTCAAAACTAACATTTTGGAGTTGGGAAAGTGGCTCAGTGGTAGAGTTCTTGCCTAGCATGCATGAAGCCCTTGGTTTGATTCCTCAGTACTACATAAACAGAAATAAAACAGAAGTGGCACTATGTGTCAAGTGGTAGAGTGCTGGCCTTGAGAAAATAGAAACTCAGAGACTTTACCCAGGTCTTGAGTCAAGACCTAGGGCTTGCAAAAAATAAACAAGTTAATAAAATAAAAAATGAATTAAATTAAACATTTACAGAACATAAACTGTGAAGAAGAGCATATAAAAGATCAAATGGATTAGCCTTAGATTGTGGAACTGTCATGTGAGCCCTCAGGAACAGAGGTTGTTTGGTAATTTAACTACAGAAAGTAATGCACATGTTAAGAAAAAGTGAGAAAGGATAATGTAGTCTAAGATTGTTTTCAAGGAATAAATTCTCTTCACACAGGTAACAAAGGTTGAAGAAGTAATATGACATATTTAAATGTAATATGGTGAAATCCTTTTGAGGAAAAATAAATCACAGATTTTATAGGGGTTCCTCAATGTTGTGACAATCCAGATTACAATATCATACTTTGATTTTACTCAAATACTTTATTCAAACTCTTCATTCTCAACTGGACATCCTTCAGGATGTTTGAGCTGATATTTACATCAGCTCAAAAAATGATTATAGTCACCAAATTCATTTATGAGTAAAGTTCCTTCTAGGTAATGAATAAAATGCTGGTGTTCAACTACATGAGTTACAGCTCCACTTCTGTATTTTTGCTATTTAATTGGACATGAGTCTCAAGGAATTTCCTGTTAGTATTCCTTAATACTCAGGATGCAAAGATCTGAGGATCACATTTCTAACCCAGCCCACAAAGATCTTAGTTTCTGAGTATCTAGGATTGCTTGCATTAACTTCATGTTTTATTTATTATTATTATTAGTAGTAGTAGTAGTTTTAGTTATTTGATCATCATCCTGTCCTGGTTCCTCCGTATGATAAGCTGAGTTAGCCTTGTCTTATGACTCTGATATGTTACAATATGCTACAATCAATGCAGCTTTTCTCTTTAATATACAACTTGCCTGAGAATTATTATGATCATTTTTTAAGAAACCATTACTAAGTTATAATTCACATAATAATAAAATTCACCCAAGTTTAACAATTTGTTTAATGAAATAAAGTATTTCATATTTTCATTTTAATAAAATATATGTTAAAATTGAAATTTTTATGAAGTATGACTATACTTCATACACCTAGTGGCTGCTTTTTTTCCAATCAGAGATATCTAGTTAGACCTTTTCCAGGTTTAGTTCATTTTATTTCTGTGAATGCCTTCTATATTTTGACCATTATTCTTTTATGAGATATGGTTGGCAACTATATCCCATACTCTATAAATTGATTTTCTATTCTATTGATGAATTTCTTTGCTGCACATAAGATTTTTAGTTTGATGTAAGTGTGTTTGATTGTTTTTTGTTGTTTATGTTTTTGAGATCATATCCCAACAATCTTTCCCCAAAACTATTGTTATGCATCATTTTAATTGTGTTTTCACTGTTTTTCTTCCTCTATTTTTATATTTTTAGGTACTCTGTGAAGAATTTCAACCCATGTTGAACTAATGTTTGTTTATGCTATATTATGTATTAAATTTTGTAGATCTGGACATATGCTTTTCCCAACACCATTTATTAAAGAGACTCTTTTTCTGTGTGTTCTCTTTGTACAAAAACAAGAAAAGCTGTTGATATTCACCAAACTTTTAACTTTTGTCTATTTGTCCTGTCACTTTGGTCTTTGTGTCAGTCTTTCTGCCCAAAAACAGTAAGTTTGGATGCTATAGATTTAAAAAAATATTTTGAAGCCAGATGATGTGATCTCTAGTTTGTTTTATTTTCGAGTCCTTTATGACAGCCTACAAAAATTTCAATTTTATTTCTATTTCTGTAAAAAATAACAATGGATTTTTAGTAAGGATTTTACTGAATCTGTTGATTACTTTGAGGAGGAAGGGCATTTTATGGAAAGACGGGCTTTTTAATAATATTTATTTTAAGACATTGATATATTTACTTCTATTCATTTATTACTTCTTCAATTATTTCATTAATGTCTTCCAGTTTTCTGAATCTAGACTTTGTATCTTCAATGGATTTTTTTCTGTGTTGCAGTAAGTCATATCTTAGGTTTATTTTTCTTAATTTAATTTTCTGCGTTGACATTTACTATATGAGTAAATTCTTCTGATTTTTATAGGTTAGCTTGTTGTCTTGCAATGTTACTGAATTTATTCTATTATACATTATAGAATGTTTACTTTTTTCTTATATAATACCATTTCATCTTCATGCATTTTTATATTTTCTTAAAAGGAAAGAGAAAAAGGGAAAAGTCCTGGAAGGAAGGAAGTGGTGTGATAGCAGAAGGGGAAAGACGTTGAAGGAGAGGAAGTTGAGCGGGGGCAGGAGGTGAAGGATGGCAACTGACGACCCAGGCAAAGCAAGTCAGACCTGTGGAGAGTGGAGAGGCCTGAAGAGAATAAGGAAGGGGTAGAAGGGAAAAATGGAAAGACATGGAAGGATGTATAGTTCTGTAGCCAAGGAGAGACAAAGGGAAGGGGGAAAATGTCTTGCCCTTTGATGTTTGGAGCTTTGGATATCATAATTTGGGGGGTGGTGGTTTGGAGAACATTTATTATATTAAATGTATCTCCATGGATTCTCTTGAACTACAGAGTTCCTAATTTTCGGAAACCCCATCAAGATAATCAATTTGGATAGCTGTTGGGTCTTCGTCCGTCCCACGAAAGACGGTCGGGGTCCGAGGAAAGGTAAGTGAGGCACTTTCCCGTTCCCCAGCTTCCCTCAGTCCGGGAGACAATCAGACACAGCGGGGAGCCAAATCCAGCAGGTAGAAAACTCATTTATTAACAGAGAGCAGCCCTTTTTAAAGCCAAAAAGGGCAGGTGGCATGGCAAGGGAGGAAGAGGAACCACTCACTGTCAAGGTCACACCCTATCATGCACCTGAGCCTTCACGGGCTGGTTAGGCACTGATTGGAAGATCAGTTGGGCTCTGCCCACTCTACTCTCTCCCAGCGCCATCTTTGCTGCCCATGTGCTCTACAGTAGATTAGGCTCTGCCCACTCAACCCCCTCTCAGCACCATCTTTGCTGCCCATGTGCACCACAGATTCCCCCCCCCCTTTTTTTTTTGTTTTAATGGCAGACCCACCTCTCAGTTAGTTATCCTTTTCCTTCCTCTGTAAAAGTTGTTTTAACAGGATTACATTGGTAAGGATAGCATTAGCTACACAGGGGGTTCCAGGCAAGTCTGGGGGTCGAGATTCACTAGACAAGGATAGGGAGGGCCCTCACATCCGCACCTACCACAGTAATAAATGTCAGTCCCACCACAGTTAGAAATGTCCGAAGCAGTTCAAATAAATCCTGGGCACCCTGTTTCTTTTAAGTAAGCCAGTTCCTTGTACATGCCTTTAAGCTAGCACAGGGGTCAAGATGACCTTTGAGCTTTACTGTCAGCTCTCAATGGCTCCCAACATCATCTTCCCGTCTTAGTTTAAAGAAGCGAACCCGCCTGTCTTAGGTTGGGTGGATCGCCTTGTCTGCCTTACCAGTCATCGGGAACTTCTTCAGAGCAAAGCTGAAGGCCCTGTCTTAGGTTGGTCAGACAGACACCCCCTCTTACCCATCTCTGGCTGCGATTCCTCTGGGGGGGGGGGAAATTCATTCATTTGGAGCTTGATAACTGCTTGGCTAAGCTCTTAAGAGTTTTGCAGTGCACGTAACATGCAAGGAAGACATAGAAAAAACCATCAGCAAAAGCATTACCAGGCCAGGAAATGTCACTAGTCCTTTAACCTTAGTGAAGGATTGGATATCAGTCTTTGCCACTTCAGAGTCCAGAGGTGGAGATTGTTCTAATCCAGCTATTTGCCTGTGGGGTTGGACAAGATCTAAACTGGAAGCATAACAAAAGGTGGTTGTTTAACAATAAGTATAGATTCAATGTTGCTATACAAGCAATTAGTAAAAGAACAATTAAAGCAGGTAACATTAAAAGAATTGACTCATACAAAAATATTAAACAGTCCATAGGGACAGCTTCTCTTGTGGTGCTATTGACTATTTCTGCATTGTCAGCATTGATCACTGCCCAGGTCACCTGTTGAGGTTGATGCAGTTTCCATAGGGCCATTCACAGGATTGGGAGTCAGGACAGCCAACAGCTGGAGTATGGCCATCTGCAATTGTTAGAGAACACAAGAGCTTCTCAAGGTCTGGTTGCCCTTGGGGATGGTTAGTAGTTGTCTTTCTGCCTTTTGTCTTTAAAACACAAGCCTTGGTCATGGCTGTTTTTCTTTCCTTGTTGGTTAGCTTATTCTTGGGCATCTTCTTGTATAGAGGAGATGGGTAAAAACTTAAGGTTCCTGGCAGTGATCCAAATGGGAGCAGACTCCCCTATGGGGAAAACACATCCAAATCCCCTGCCCATAGTAACTAGGGGGTCAGGTCCTCTCCATTGTTGTGTCAGGGGGTCCCTCTGCCTGACTTTCACTTGGGGCTTAGGGTTTAGTTGTCCGCAGTGCTTCTGAAATCTGGATTCATTTGCCCCTTTTGAAAAATTTTAAAATGTTAATGGTAAACAAAGCTATCTGTAACTGTATATGGGGGCTAACTCCCCCTTTTTTGTTTTATTGGCTATCAGAATACATATTAAAAGGTTTTTGAATGTCCTGAAGGGCCATAATTACAGCCAGCATTTCCTTATATTGTAATTGTAATAATTTCCTGTGGCGTCCTGTCTTTTAGCAGGGCAAATAAGGGAACAAGACTATCGTTAGGGACAGAAACCCATGGCAATAGCCAATTGATTTCCCCTAAAAGACTCTGAAGTTGGGTTAAGGTCACAGAGGCTGGAATATCCAGCAAAGGCTTAAGGGGGCTGGCCTGAGTCAAGGTAAGGTGGTTCCCGAGCACCTTAAAAGGAGCTACCTTTTGAATTTTATTAAGGGCTATGGTATAACCCCCCTTTTTTAATATGGCGAGAACCTGGGCCAGAAGGCCCTCCAGGCAGCTTGGGTCTCGGTGCTTTAGAATTATATCATCCATGTAGGCATAGGCAAGGGAGGTATCTGAACCCAGCACAGGCCCTAAAAGTGTGGCCAAGTATTGTTGGCAAAAGGCCAGGCTATTGGCCATTCTCTGTGGCAGCATCGTCCATTCAAAACTCCGATCAGGCTGGGAAAAATTAAGAGACGGTATAGAGAAAGCAAACTTCTCGCAGTCATCTGGATGCAGAGGGATAGAAGAAAAACAATCTTTAATATCAATCACAACCAAGGTATATTCTGAAGGTATAGCAGGAGTACAGGGCATGCCTCTTAGGGGTGTTCCTACTAGCTCCATCCTTTCATTTGCCTTATGGCCTTGGAGCATAAGCCAAGCCCCGGAGGCTTTTTGAATAACAAATACGGGTGTGTTCCAAGAACTTAATATGCCCTAGGTTTATCTGTTCCTCCACCAGAAGGTACAGGGCTTCAAGTTTAGGTTTGGTCAATGGCCACTGCTCCACCCAGATTGGGCTTCCTGGCTTCCACCCAATGGGAGGTACTCGGGGGGCAGTGGCCTTTAGGATTGGGGGTGCACCCAAGCGGGTCCCCTATGTTCTTCTCTGTAATTATGAAAGTTAAAAAAAATCCCTTTCCTTTACTCCCTCTAGATCCTGTTTAAGCCTTTGTGCTTCTTCCCCATCCAGGATATCATCATATGATGCTCGATGATCTGTAGTGACCACGGCATCCATTTATCTTAGCATGTCTTGCCCTAGTAAATTGGCAGTGAGGTTCTTTCCCTATTCTCCATCTGGGCTGGTCCATGTCATAAGGGCAACTGTCTCTTTGTACTTGGAGTTGCCCCCTACCCCCAATATCGGGGGTCCAGGTGCAAGCTTCCAGTCCAAGGGCACTTCCTCCTCCCTGAGTGTGGTTCGGTCTACCCCAGTGTCGATTAAGTAGTGAAACCTCTTTCCACCTATGAGAATACTCATTTTAGGGCGGAGTCCGTCCACCAGGGGGACAGTCCAATAGACCTGAGCTGCCCTGCCATGAGGCTGCCTGGGCCTCACAGCAGAGGAGTTTCCTCCTTGAGTTAACAGAGCTAGAGGATGCCCCTCCCCTAGTAAAAAGGCTTCTCATCTAAATCAAACTTAGATCGACAATCCTTTTTCCAATGGTATTCTTTCCTGCACCTGGGGAAGGGCGTAGGGGGCAGTCTGGCTCCCCCGGGCCGGTTGGCGGGGGATAGTTGTGTACAGTCCCGCCTAAAGTGCCCCTCCTGCCTGCATTTAAAACAAGTCTCTCTCCCCGATGGTCTTGGGGTTTCTTTGCTCTGGGCTGCCAGTGCCTGAGTAATAGCCTCAGTCATTGTAGATGCCTGAGCCTATAAAACTAAAGCTAGTGATTGGGACTGGTGCTGTTGCATTCCCACATCCTGTGAGGCCACCACCCATCTGCTCAGGGAACTCTCTCTCAATCCCGCGCAGGCCATGCAGTGGTCTGCATTCATCCCTTCCCAGAGCAGCAGCTTTACAAACTGATCTCGGAGGTTCCCTGCCTGCAGCTTGCAGTGAACACTCTGTTGGACTCAGTCTATGATATGAGGTAGAGGCTCACCCGGTTTTTGTCTCACTCCTGCCATGGGGGACTCAGTGGGCCCATCATCTAGTTTGTAACACGCGTCAAGTCCTGCCTGCCTCACCTGGTCACGGTACGGGCCTGTTGGACGCTGGTGGAGTACCCTTCCCCCGTCCCTGCTAGCATGGCATAAGTAATAGGTATCGCTGGTTGAGCCTGCCGGTTACTCTCCGCTCACACTCTGCATTCCTCCTTAAAGAAAGCACACAATTTAATAAACTGAGAACTAGTAAGAATGGCTTTGGCCACATCCTTCCAGTCCTTAGGGACACACGGGTGATAGGTAATGTCTTGTAATAGGGTCTGGGCCCAGGGAGAGTTTGGGCCATCCTCTGCCACTGTCTTGCAGAGCTCTTTAAGATCCTTAGCTTCCCATGGATAGAATTCCAAGGGCCTGTTAGCTCCTGGTGCCAGATTGACCGGATATGCTTGGGGAAGTGAATCCTGTGGCCTAGAGTCTGGGCTCTTGAGTGGCCCTTCCTTTCCAGAGGAGGTCTCCGATTAGGTTATTCCCCAGCCCTTGCCCTCTCCATGGAATGTTGGTAGGGGTCTGGGTCTTGCAAGACCCTCTCACAGGTCTCGTAGGGCACTGTACCTCCAATCCAATTGGGGGAATAGGGAGGGGGCCTAGGACCGTCAGTATCAGCTGGGTAAGAGGGGGCAAATTTTACCCTCTTTTTGACTTCCACTGTGCATGTTTCAGTGCGTTCTCGATCAGATTTGACCCTTTCCTTTTCCTTCTCACTTCCCAACTCCTCCTGTACTCCTTCTAGGCCTAATGTTGCTTCTTCCTCCTTCTTCTGTGATATAGCATTACCCATATTTAGGGTTTCACTTACCCCGAGAGACCGTTTAGCCTCGGCAGGTTCTTTTCCTTTCGAGCCCCACATTGGGGGCCAGATGTTGGGTCTTCGTCCATCCCACGAGAGACGGTTGGGGTCTGAGGAAAGGTAAGTGCGGCGCTCGCCCATTCCCTAGCCTCCCAAATCCAGCAGATAGAAAACTCATTTATTAACAGAGAGCAGCCCTTTTTAAAGCCAAAAAGGGCACGTGGCATGGCAAGGGAGGAAGAGGAACCAATCACTGTCAAGGTCACACCCTATCATGCACCTGAGCCTTCACGGGCTGGTTACGCACTGATCAGAAGATCAATTGGGCTATGCCCAATTGCTGCCCATGTGCTCTATAGTAAATTAGGCTCTGCCCACTCAACCCCCTCTCAGCTCCATCTTTGCTGCCCATGTGCTCCACAGATAGCATCAGGCCTTGGCCCCAGGGAAAAATCCCCATAGGTGAAAGTGTCAACCCTCAGGGTTAAGAGTCTACTTCGAGAGTTTGTCTCTGGAGGACCAACATTGACAAAACTCGTTTAGGTTCCTCTAAGGGTGTGTCTGGGAAAGCTTGCCAGCCTGTTTTGGGGACCCACTCTGGAGGTCATTTGTGGCTTCTGGGAATTCCTTGAGAGGTCATGTAGTGCTTCCTTGGGAAGCCATCTGGAAGCTCACCAAGCGTACATCTGTGACTTCCTTGAGAAGCCATCTGAGACCTACGCTGGAGGTCATCTAGAGTCTTCTCCAGGGGCCATCTTGGACTTTATCCAGAGGTCATCTGGGCCTTCCTCAGGAGGCAACCTGGGACCTCTTCGAAAGTAGTCTTTGGGGCTTCCTTAAGAAGCAATCTAGCACCACCTCTTGAGGTCATCTGGAACTTCTTTGGGAGGTCAGCTTGGGTTACCTTGATGAGAAATATATGACCATCTTCAGACATCATCTGGGACTTCCTTGAGAAGCCATATAGAACCTTCTCTGGAGATCATCTGTGACTTTCTCAAGAGGGTTATCTGGACCCTCCTCTGGGGTTCATATATGGCCTCTTTGAGTGGCCATCTGGGAGCTATTCGAGAGGTAATCTCAGCTTCATTGAGAGGACATCTGGGACCTCCTTTGGAGGTCATCTGACACTTCCTTGGGGAGACATTTGGAACCTCCATGAGAGATTATCTAGGGCCTCCTAAGGAGAACATATGTGACATTCTCCAGAGGTCATCTGTGGCCTCCTCAAGAGGCAATCTGGGACATTATCTCTGTCATCTGAGACCTCCTGTAGAGGTCAACATTGAGAGGTATGGGACATGAAAGTTAAGTGTCTATGGCTATTGGTCTGTTTTTGTATGCTGATAGTTCTATCTGTGTCCTGTATGCACCTTTGTTTACTCTTTTTCTCAGGATGGGAGAACAAGGACTAAAGTTCCTATATCCAAAAAATATTCTCCCCAAGGCTTATAGAGTCCCTCAGAGGAAGATGTATTGATGTATTCTCTCTCCTATTCTTTGCCATCAGCACCTGTAATGTTAAGTCCTCCCATACTAAAAGTGTACCAACCTGAGGTGGTACAATGTGGTATGTTACCATTATTACCATTGAGACAGGAACATGAAAGAGATGGGGGAATGCCCCCTTTTTAATATATGTTCCCTTTACAACTAGTGACTTGTATAACTGGAAACAGCAAACTCTATCATTTTCAGAAAAAAAAAACAGGGGCTCATTATTTCATTAGAGACAGTAATTTTCACACATAAGCACATCCGGAATGAGTGTCAGCAAATTTACAGGTGCTTTTCACCTGGTAGAAAAGGGAGTGAATCCTGCTCGGTGACTTGAAAGTAGTCCTTGGACCAGACAGTAACCCCACTATTAACCAGACCATTTGGAGCAAGTCTTTCCACAGACTTACCCAAGCTGAGACTAACAGTGATCGAGGTATGGAAGTGCTTACCTATTATTGCTAGGTTTGATTAGCAGGGATACCTCAGTGGCTAGAAAGCCAAGTCATCAATCTAAGGTGAGTGAGATGGTACAGTTGCCCAGTGAGTACACTAATGCTTTTCTGGAACTTCTCCCAGAAGCCTAAAGGACATATAGACCTATAGATCTTGAAGCTCTGGAGAATCAAAGAGCCCTAAATATGGTCTTTGTACCCAGTCAGCCCCAGATATTAGAAAAAAGCTTCAAAAGTTAGAAGGTTTTGAGGGAAAGGTGTATTCTAAGTTGGAAGTAGTTGCCCAGTAGGTGTTTGAAAACAGAGATACCCTGGATAAAAAAGACTCTAAGAAAGGGGGTTTAGTTTCGATAGGAGCACCACAATAGAGATCAAGAGACCCTTGGCAAAGACAGTACAATTCATTTGCAAATGGCAGCAGGGAACCTCTAGGACTAGATCAGTGTGCTTATTGAAAGCAAAATGGACATTGGGAAAAGGAATGTCCAAGGAGGAGAAAGATAGGAAATAGCAGGTTATGTAATCACATTAAGGACCTCGAAAATGTGTTCATATTTCTGGAGTAACATGCAAAGGAGCTTGGGGCTCTGAATTCCAACTATGTTCAATTTAAAAAGCAGCCCTCTGCACTTACGAAGAAATGTGGCAAAGAAAAATTCACACACTTTTACCTCAAAACCCAGGCTTATAAAAGACTAAATCTCCATTATGTGCCAGTCAAAACCAACCAAGAGGTTAAAAGCACATAGAAGAGCACATTGGAGAAAATAGAGACAATTATTTGACATGAAGAAAAGATTTGAAGATATAAACTTGTGAGAGTCTAAAAAGAGAAGAATAGCTTCCTCACGCTCATGATATTCCTGTATAAACCTTTGGATTGCCTCCTCTCTCTCCCTCTCACGCTCATACAGAGTCCTTTGTAGGTTTTCAATCTTTTCCTGCATTGACCTATTGTTTGCCTCCTCTCTCTCCCTATCACGCTCATACAGAGTTCTTTGTATGTTTTCAATCTTTTCATTTATCATGTTTGCCAGCAGTGTTTGTAGAGCTATTTGGGAACTCTCCTCTGGATTATCCATTATCTATTCTGTCCCCTGATTATCATTAGTGGGAGTGGAGATACCCGGACTTACCATTTTTCTTGTGGTTTTATGGCTTACTCTGCCCATTTGGGATGAAAGTAACACCAGTTTTGTGCTAGAACACTAAATTAAGGCAAGCATCAACCAAAGTCTGAATTTGCACAGTCCACACTCTGCAGATACAATCTAGTTCAACAGATACCTCTATTTAACATCAAACAACTATATATTAATGGACTATGAAATGCAAAGAAGAATTTGGAAAACCAGAAATTATTAGGGTTAGGGAGATATGTGGATAAAAAGTAGGAATAGAGTGATGTAGGTAGGTACAGGGAGAGTTAACTTAACTAAGTCCTAGTCTCAAAGCAGGAAATAGGTTGTATAGGATGAAAGTAGAGAGAGAGAAAACAAGAAGAAAGAGAAAGGAAAAAAGAGACCAGAACAAATATAAAAATAAAAATTAATAATATGCAGATGCTATAAGAAACTATTCAAAGAATGTGAATATAATGAGAGAAGGGGAGGGATATAAAGGAGATGTGAAAAATTTTAAAATAAAAATACTTAAAATTTTATATAGGTATATAGAGGCAGTATTGCTATTAAGGAATTTGAGTCTCAGAGGTTTTGAATTGAGTAATAAATTTGTGGATTAAGTGTGTACACAATGGGGGATAGGGTCTAATAGTCAACTACGGGTTTATCTGAGGATGTGCAGAACAACAATTAAGTCCCATAAAGAAGAACAAAAGAGAGGAAAAGGTGAGAAGGACAAGGAAGAAAGACAAAAAAGATCAGAAGTTCAGTTGAGCTAAGCAAAAAACCAAAAGAAAATTTTTTTAAAAAAAGAAAGAAAAATGCACACACACATGTACCCTAAAATAAAGATTATAAGAGGGGAAAAAAAGTTACTAGAAAACAATTTTTTTGAAAAAAGGTAAAAATTAAAAAAAGTTTTAGAAAAGAAAAAAAAAATTTTGTAAAAGGTATAAAAAAAAGAAGAAGAGGGGAAAAAAAGTTCTTTGATTGTTTTGGGGAGGGTTGGGAAAAATCCTGTATCTCCCTTGTGTCTGTCATCAGCCTCTGGTTGGAGTCTCAGGTCTGCTTGTGGTCCTGTGGCTTGGTTGGTTTCTTAAGTCAGTTTGTTTAGACAGGCAGAAAATGCTCTGCTTTACCCAGGATTTTGCAATCCTCCTCCCAAGTTAGTTCAATGGGAGGGGGGTGTGCTTTGAGTATCACAAAAGAGGGAGATGGCTTTTTCCTCAAGTTTGGACATGCTGTGATGAGGCTAGGTTCTGGGTAGAGTTGAGGCCTTTCAGCAAACAGTAGCTTTTCCTGGGGTCTAGTTTGTGAGAAACTCACAGAACCCAGACTGGAGCCACCCTCAGGGTTTCTGTTTACTGATGTTGAGGCTGCTAAAGAGAGGGGCAGCTTCTGGCTCTGATTGAACGGTGAAAAAAGCCACTCCTAGGGCTGGTGCCCGAACTGGGTGACTTTTCCCTGGGTGGAGCTGAGTCTGGGAGGTCAGGCCGTTAAGTTCTTGTGACCTGCTAAATGACTCTAGTTTTATTCCAAGGCCTGAATTGGAGCTAGCAGTTCCGCCAAGCTTTGTCGGTGAGAATACTCAAAGAGAAAGGCAAGAGAAAAGGTGAACAGCATGAGCAGCTGGAGAATGCTCAAAGAGAAAGGCAGGAATGGCGTGAACAGGCTGAGAACACTCAAAGAGATCTACAAGAATGGCATGAACACGAGGAAGCTAAGCAACGAGTAAGACAGGAATTGAGAGAGCAGGATGAGAATACACAAAGATCACTAAATGCATTCATGGGATCCATTAACAAAGGGCTGAAGGAAGTTAGAGAGACCACAAAGGGAATGCTTAATGGAACACAACAGAAGGAATGGGAGTCCAAGGAAACCATAACCAATCAACTAAGTGATTTGAGAATAAAAACTGAACACCAAATTAAGGAAGTAAAGAAGTCCATACAAGATCTAAAACAAAGCTTCAACAAAGAATTTGAAGCCATCAAAGCTGACCAATTAGAAGGAAAAGAAATAAAAAACGAAGTAGAAAGTCTTGACAGCAGGTTAGACCATGCAGAAGATCGAATCTCGGGGATTGAAGATAGCCTAGATATTATAGAGAAAGAACATACAACCATCCAAGAGAAGTCCAAGAAAAATAGTAGATCTATCCAACACTTGGAAGACACCATCAGAAGGCCTAATCTAAGGATAATGGGTGTAGAGGAGCACCTAGAAACAGAAGTTAATGGTCTAGCAAATTTGTTTAACAGGATCCTAGAAGAGAACTTCCCAAACATGCAAAAACATAGGCCTATTCAGATACAAGAAGCTTTTAGAACTCCAAATAGACCAGATCAGAATAGGATATCCCAAAATCTCATTATAATCCACACAGGATTAAGTCTGACCAAAGAAAAGATCCTTAAAGCTGTGAAGGAGAAAAGATTAATCACGTATAAAGGGAAACCAATTAGAATCGCCTCAGATTTCTCAGCAGAGACAATCAAAGCAAGAACAGCCTGGAATGATGTATGCCAAGCTCTAAAAACAAACAACTATCAACCAAGAATACCGTACCCAGCTAAACTCTCCTTCAAAACTGAAGGCCAAATAAAAACCTTCCATAGCAAAGAAAAATTGAAACAATACATCTCCATCAAACCAACCCTACAAAATATCCTTAAAGATATCCGACACATAGAAAACCAACAAGACCACAATAAAGGCCAAGAAACTGCACACAAACTGAGAATCCAAGAATCATAGGAAGAACCCAGTGTTCGCAACCGCTAAGAAGGTGGATAACATGGCAGGAACTCCCAAATAGCTCTCAGTCCTATCTCTTAACATTAACGGACTTAACTCTCCAATTAAGTGACATAGACTGTCTAGTTGGATTAAAAAACAAGATCCTTCTATCTGCTGCCTTCAGGAGTCACATCTTGCCCATAAAAACAAACACATTTTCAATGTTAAAGGCTGGAGCAAAATCTACCAAACAAACGGCCCCTATAAAGAGGCGGGAGTTGCAATCCTAATATGAGATAAAATAGACTTCAAATTAAAATTCATGAGAAGAGATAAAGAAGGTCGCTACATACTAATTAAGGGATCTCTCCTTCAGGAGGATATTATAATTCTAAGTATCTATTCGCCAAAAAATGGAGCACCCACATTTATCCAAGAAACACTATTTTCCCTCAAATCCCACATAGATCCAAAAACATTAATTGTTGGGGATTTTAACACACCACTCTCCCCACTAGATAGATCAACTTTGCAAAAACTCAACAGAGAAACCACAGATCTAAACAGCTGCATAGATCAACTAGATTTAACAGACATCTACCGAATATTTCACCCAGCAGCATCAGAATACACGTTTTTCTCAGCAGCATATGGAACATTTTCTAAAATAGACCACATTTTAGGCCACAAAGCAAACTTGTCCAAATTCAGAAACATTGAAGTTATACCTTACATTTTCTCTGACCACAAGGGAATAATATTAGAACTCAACACCAAAAGCCACCAAAGAAAGTCCGGTAACACATGGAGGCTGAACAACACACTGCTGAATCACTAGTGGGTCATGAAAGAGATTAGAATGGAAACTCAAATGTTCATGCTATTCAACAATAATGAGCACACAAATTACCAGCTCCTCTGGGACACAGCAAAGGCAGTACTCAGAGGTAAGATTATACCTCTGAGATCCTACATCAATTAATTGGAGAGATCTGAAACCAATATTTTAATGAGATATCTGAACCTCCTTGAAAAATAGCAGCAAGATAAACCCCAATCCAGTAGACATAAAGAAATAATTATAACTAAATCAGAATTAAATGAATTAGAATCCAACAAAACTATAAAACGAATCAACAAAACAAAGAGTTGGTTCTTCAAAAAAATTGGCAGAACCTTATCAAATCTTATCAGAAAAAGAAGAGAACACACCCAAATAAATAAACTCAGAGTTGAGAATGGAAACATCACGACGGAAACAACCAAGATTCAGAACATTATAAGGGAATACTTCTCAAAACGTTATGCTAATAAGTGTGAGAACTTGACAGAAATGGACCTTTTCCGAGCAAATATTGACATGCCAAAACTAAACCAAGATGAGTTAAACCAGCTTAACAGGCCCATATCAATCATTGAAATACAACCAACAATAAGAGACTTCCCAGCTAAAAAAGTCCAGGACCAGATGGTTTTACAGCGGAATTCTACAAGGCATTCAAAGCAGAGCTCACACCAATACTCCAACTCTTCAATGAAATGTGTTCATTACCGAACACATTCTATGAAGCCATCATAACCCTCATCCCAAAACAAGTCAGGGACTCATCAATGAAAGAGAACTAAAGACACATTTCTTTGATTAACATTGATGCAAAACTTCTCAACAAAATTTTGGCCAATCGACTTCAACAATTCATCCAAAAAATCATACACCATTATCAATCAGGTTTCATTTCAGGGATGCAAAGCTGGTTCAACATACGCAAATCAATTACTATTATTCATCACATCAACAGGAGCAAGAATAAGAACCACATGGTTATCTCAATAGATGTAGAAAAAGCATTCAACAAGATCCAACACTGCTTTATGATGAAGGTTTGGAAAAATTAGGAATCCATGGAACATTCCTCAATACAATAAAGGCTGTATACGACAAACATACAGCCAACATTATACTTAATGGTGAAAAACTAAAGCCATTTCCTCTTAACTCAGGAACAAGACAATGATGTCCACTCTCTCTAATGCCTAGCTACAGCAATAAGACAAGATGCAAACATAAAGGGGATCCAAATAAGGAAAGAAGAAATAAAACTCTCCCTCTTTGCAGATGACATGATCTTGTATTTAAAGAATCCCATAGACTCCACTCCCAAATTACTCAAGCTGATTCAAAACTTTGGCAAAGTAGCAGGGTATAAAATTAACCCCCTAAAATCAATGGCTTTTTTGTATGTCAACAATGAGAAAAGTTTGGCTGAAATTAGGAAAGTAACTCCATTTGTAATAGCCCCTCAAAAAATAAAATACGTAGGAATTAACAACCAAAGAAGTGAATGACCTCTATGATGAAAACTTTAAAATCTTGAAAAAGGAAATCAAAACAGAACTTAGAAAATGGCAAAACCTCCCATGCTCCTGGATTAGAAAGATTAACATCCTGAAAATGGCAATACTTCCCAAGGTTACCTACAAATTCAATGCGATTCAAAATTCCAACCTCATTCTTCAAGGAAATAGAAGAGGAAATCCAAAAATTCATATGGAACAATAAAAGACCCCAATAGCAAAAACGCTCCTCAACGGAAAGAACACTGCTGGTGGAATATCAATACCAAATTTCAAACTCTACTGTAAAGACATAGTATTCAAAACAGCTTGGTACTTGCACAAGAACAGACCTCAGGACTAATGGAATAGAATTGAAAACCCAGAAATGAACCTACAGACCTATCGCCAACTAATCTTCGATAAGGGAGCTAAAATAATAGAATGGAAGAAAGACAGCCTCTTCAGTAAGTGGTGCTGGCAAAATTGGTTAACTACTTGTAGAAAACTAAAACTAGATCCTTCTATATCACCCTGCACCAGAATCAACTCCAAATTGATCAAAGACCTCAGAGTCAAAGCAGACAATCTGAAAACATTACAGGATGGAATTGGAGAAACCCTAGGCCTCCTTGGCTCAGGCCGAAATTTTTTTAATAGAGACTCGAAAACACAACAAATCAAAGAAAGGTTGGACAAATGGGATTGCATGAAGTTGCAGAGCTTCTGCATGGCAAAGGACATAGCTAGCAAGATCAATAGAAAGCCCACAGATTGGGAGAAGAACTTCACTAGCCATACAACGGAAAAGGGTCTCATATCTAAAATATACTTGGAACTCAAAAAATTATTCCCGCAACAACAAATCTTCAAAGAAACAACTGCCCAATAAATAAGTGGGCTAAAGACTTGAAGAGAAACTTCTCTGAAGAAGAAAGAAGGATGGCCAATAGACACATGAAGAAATGCTCAACCTCCCTAGCCATAAAAGAAATGCAAATCAAAACAACATTGAGATACCACCTCACCCCAGTTAGAATGGCTATAATCAAGAACTCTATTAACAACAGATACTGGAGGGGATGTGGACAGAAGGGAACCTTACTGCATTGTTGATGGGAGTGTAAAACTTGTTCAACCGCTTTGGAAAGCAGTATGGAGGTTCCTGAAAAGACTTCACATAGACCTGCCTTATGACCCAGCAATCCCACTTTTGGGCATTTACCCAAATGTTTACAAACAAGACCACACTAAAGCTACCAGCACAACTATGTTTATTGTAGCATTATTTACCATAGCTAAGATATGGAACCAACCCAGATGCCCCTCAGTAGATGAATGGATCAAGAAAATATGGAATATATACAGAATGGAATTCTATGCCTCCATCAGGAAGGATGATATTTCCCCATTTGTTAGGAAATGGAAAGGCTTGGAAAAAATTATATTAATTGAAGTAAGCCAGGCCCAAAGAAACATAGGTCCCATGGTTTCCCTTATTTGCAATATCTAGTATATGTATGAGTCAAGCAGGAAAGGTCAGATAATATGATGTTAAGAAAATGAACCCTTAGATATGTATTTAAATTTTTTTTCTTTCATGCATATTTGTTTCTAACTCATTTATAAGAGTATTTCTTTGTAGCTTTGTATGTCCCTCCCCCACAGTATAACCCCTGCTTTCACTATATTTGATGTTGGTATAATTTGTGGAGGAGATGGGGAAAAACAAGTTGATTAAGGATACAGGTGGACCTGATGCAACTATGAGAAGTACAAGTTGTTATGTTAAAAACGATCTTTAGAACTTTAGTGCGGGGAGGGGGGGGGCGGGTGGAGGCTGGGCAGGGATGTGAAGGCTAAACAAAGAGGAGGCTGCAGTGCTTGATTAGAAATGTACTCATTATCATGCCAATGTGGTTGTAACCCCCTGTACAGTATGTTCACAAAAAATAAATATATAAATAAATATGAGAAGAAAAAAAAAAGATAAGAAAATCCTCAAAAGGAACCTAGAAAACACTCAGAATCAAATGAAATTCAAGTACATTAGCCTGGATGATTATGAGGCAAATTAGGGGAACATAGACTGACAGAACCACAAGACAGAAATACTGCCATCGTTGCTAACCACAAATGAGGCCAAGCAGAGATCCTGATGCTGCATTAAGAAATGTGAACATAAAAAATGAGCTGGACCTGATATAAGAATGTATTAGGCTGAAGTACATGTCGATTATAAGCTTTGAAAATTGTCTCCAGAAATTCAAAGCAACAGAGAGAGAAGGAAATAGTAGTTAGCAGAGAAGATGTGGAAGTGCTGTCATAGATGAGGCCAAGAAAAGTGAACAGGAAACTATCAGGCTCAAGAAAGAGATTATTACTCTTCAGAAAGAGTTAAAGGGCCACATGCTCTGATTGAGAATGCTGGGGAAAGGGAAAGAACATTAGGAAAAAAAATAGAAGGACTAAAAAAAAATTTGAAGTATCTGTCATAAAATACACTGAAGTGGAAAACTAGAAAGAGAAACTACTAGAGTAAAAGCCCCGAAAGTCTGCTGAGATCTTCACCATAAATGTAATGCAGAATCATCATGTCTCAATGGAACTGGTGGAGGTGGGAAAAAATACCTTGCAATAGCACCTTTGTGAACTTAAGGGAGGAGCTGAAGAGCAAGCAAAGGTGTTGTGAGAAGGAGAAGCACTTGGCCAGTCAAAGGAACTCTCCTGTGACCCTGCCAAAACAGTTACAGTTTAAGGAGCACATTGAGAAGGAGAGTGGGATTTTGAAAGCAAGTTTGAGAGAAAAGGAGGAGAATAAAGGGGAAGAAGTCTCCAAAGTTCAGAGTACTGTACAGTTAAAGAAACTAGAGACCTTAAGATACAGGGAAACATCTGAGCTGATCAGGTGGCTTGGGAGATCACTCTAAAACCAGTGGGATCTCTAGAGCTACTAGTCATTAAAATTAAAGGAAGAAGCAAAAACAGTTGTAATAAGTGTGCAAATGTTGACACTGACCTTATGAAAAAACATACAGGCTCAAGCTTTCTGTCAGCTTACGTGTAGATATTTGCACCCTGGTAAATTGCCCGAGGCCACTACCTAAAACTGTTCTGAAAACCAGTGGGGCCTTAGCGTGACAATACATTGTAAGGTGTGTAGGTAATTTCCAACAGGTAAATGCTGAAAAGCTGGAACCAATGGAAAGAATTCATATGTGAGGAACCTCATATGGTGAATTTGGGAAAGTGGACTTCACAGAGGTAAAGCCTGGAAAGTATGGGTATTGGTATCTATTAGTAATAGTGGACACTTTTTCAGGCTGAGCTGAGGTATGTAAGAATTCCTTGATTTGGCTTACCTTTAGCTGTGGGGTCCAAAGATGGCCCTGCATTCATGGTCCAAGTTCTCAATTATTAACTAACACTCTAGGAATAAATTGGAAGTTACAATCCATTTATACAACTCAGAGTTCAAGCCATTAGAAAGAATGACTATGCCCTCAAAGGAAACTAAATTAAATACAGAGACTGTCCATGCCTAGGTGAGCCTCCTCCACTTTGCTTATCTTCGAGCAAGATGTAGCCCTTATGTTAAAGGATTTAATCCCTTTGAAATATTTTAGGGTAGACCACCTACTTTGGTTCCTAAATTTCGGAAGTCTGTGTTAACAGAAATGTCTAACTACAATCTGCAGGCTTTACAACATATTCTTTTATCGACCTATCCTTTGGTAACCAAGGCCCACCAGCCGCATAAGAAAAACTCCACCTGTAGGGGAGGAGCCAAGACGGCAATGGAACAGCAGGCAAACACCACAGATCTCCCCAACGAAATACAGAGTTTGGATTTCAATGCTCTGTTTCTGCAAGTGACCCACAAAAAAAGGCGATTACTCAGAGAGATACAGAAAGTGAAAAAAGAAAATAGAAAAACCTACAAAGACAGTAAAGTGGGAAGAACCTTCCCCCTCCCTTTGTTGGTGATGGGGCTCCCCACTGAGCAGTTTAAGTGGTGGAACTTTGTGCAGGTTGCTTAAGTGGCCTGGCTCTGGACCCTCGGAGGACCACACACGCACAAGCATCCCAAGGCTCACAGAAGACTCCCAAGGTCCAGTGCCAACCCAGAGAATACAAACTGAAATCTCAGAAGACAGAATCGGCATGAAGATTCCCCTCAACCTCCCTGGCATGGCACCTCTGCCTGGCTGGTGCAAGAAGCCCAACCCAGTTAGGATCAGCAGCAGCTGTCAGCAGTGGTGAACGACCCTAAACACGCAGTGTGGCACCTCTGTCCTGCTGGTGTAAACAGCTTAGCCTAACCTGGAACAGCAGCAGCAGCTGGCAGTATTGGCAAACCACCCAGACTCTGTGCACAATGCCTCTTGGCACTAGCCCACAGGAACAGCCCAGACCAGCCCAGGGTGGCAGTGATAACTGTGGCAGGGACAGCTGCAGTGAACAACTCCAGACCCATGCCGGTTTGTGCCTCTCCATACTGACCCGCATAAGCAGCCTAGCCCAGCCTGAGGTAGCAGCACTGGTTAACCCCCTGACTCGTGGTAGGGTGGAGCGCCTCTCCATACCGGCTTGCATAAGCATCCTAGCCGAGCCCATTGTGGCAAAGGTGGAGAACAATCCCAGACATGACGCAGGGTGTGGTGCTGAACACCCCCAGAAAAGCCCCATGAACTTTCCTGCCTGGTCTGGCTTTAAACCTGAATACACAGATCTGAGCCTCCTGAGTAGTTACAATTACAGTCATTCACACCAGCTGGGTCTAACTCTTGCCAACCCCTTCACTTTTTCTACAATAGATCATTTCTTAGTTCATACAAGGAATTTAAGTAAATACAAGAGGATCGACATAATACCTGTATTCTATCTGATCATAGTGGAATCAAACTAGTTCTCAATAACAAGACATAAAGTAGAAAAAACTCAAACACATGGAAATTAAACTGCACTAAGTTGAACAATACTTGGGTCACAAAAGAAGTTAAAGAAGAAATAAAAAAGTTCTCACAATTCAGTGAAAATGAAGAAACATCACAAAGAAACCTATGAGACCCAGCAAAAGCAGTCCTGAGGGACAAATGTATTGCTTTCAGTGCGCATATCAAGAAAACAGAGACCAAGTAAACAATCTTATGATACAACTAAAACTGCTACAGAAACAAGAAAAAAATTGAACCTCAAGTTGCTAGACAGAAAGAGATAGCCAAAATAAGAGCTGAAATTAATGAGAGAGAGATTGAGAAAATTATGAATAAAATTAATAAAACCAAAAACTGTTTCTAAGAAAAAATCAATAAAACTGACAGACCACTGGCAAGAGTAACTAACAAAATAAGAGAGGAGACCCAAATCGATATTATCAGAGATATCACAGGAAAAATTACAACAAATATCCAAGACAAGCATAAGGAAATAATTTCAGACTCTACTCACAAAGGAAGGAAAACCTAGCAGAGGTGGATGAATTTCTACAGAAATACAAATTGCTATCCCCCCTTTCCTTTTTGGCCCTGCTTCTCCACCATGTATGGTGGGGGCAGCAGTTCGGTAAATAAACTTCTTTTCCTGCCTTCATAGTGTGTGGTATTCTCTTCATAGGCTACTGAATGAAACCTAACTATTTAATATTACATTTGATGCTGTGACTCATGGTGTTTTTGAGTTGGAAATGTTAGAATTTCCTAACCACTCCATTTCTGTGAACTAAACTGCCTTGAGACACCACGCAAGACTTTTCATCAATACCATTGCTGGACTTCACATCCACGTCCACAACACTTCTCTTCTCTGGTGAGTGAAACTACTCACTACGGCATTCTGTTGCTCAATCTCTGTTCAGATGTGGCGACATGCCAGAGAGCTCCTATGGCCTTTAGCGGAAAGGCTGGTCACCTCTGAATCCGAGGATGTTTGGTTATGGGGCTTGGTCATTTCTCTCTAGAGCTCTAAGGGAAGCAGGGACATCGCTTCTGCCTGGTCAGCTCTCCTTCACTCACCAGACTGACTCTCCTACACATTTAACGGGGTGCTATGAGTCATACCCAAGCCATGAAACCCCTCTAAAATGCCTCCTGCGCTCCCTGGATAGCCAGAGCACCTAATTTTTTTATGCTTTTCTCAGATTTAGACAATTTTTGCCTCTGCAATGGTAAATGGTCAACAGTCTGTTCACTTTCAGGATCTCTTTGCTCTCTGTTAATCATGTCCAACTTTCTATATCTCTCCCTTTCTTTTCTACAACTATTTGTATTGTGCCATGAAGCATGGGACATGGGCTGGGTCCAGGGGACCCATTTTAGGTTCCCTCTAAAAGGCTAGCCAAACTAGGCTTGATTTTTTTTGTTCAAGTTTTCTTTGCATTTTTTTAGAAATTTGTCATCTTGAGTTTGCCATCTTGGCCAAATGGTGGGTGAATGATTTGGCCCACTCCAATCCTTACCCTTCCACCAAGCTTTCTTCTCCTCCATCCATCTATTCAAATGTGCCTTGCTAACAAGTTGCTCTTTTCACAGACTCTGGTAACTGAGGCCCAACCATCTGATGTGCTTTGTTAGCAAAGATGTCTAAACATTGTTGTCTAAAATTGTAGGATTTGAGTTTTGTCTTTTTTGTTTTGTGTTGTTTAGGCTAGTACTGACTACGTGACTCTAAAATATTGGGCACATCTGTGTTAAGATTCTACCATCTAACAAGTTTTGTCATTGCAGAATATTTGGTCAATTCTTGATAAGGACCAGGTAAGCTCTACTTATTCTATTTGATCTCCTTGTTTCTTTAATTGGTAATAACAAAAGGTTTTCGTGACAAAAGTTGCAATTCAAATCCAGCCCGGGCTGAAAAATCCCTAAGACTCCATCTCGCAACTAACCTGCAAAGAGCCAGGCTGGAAGCTTGGCTCGCACCTCTTATCTCCAACCAGAAAACACTGCAAGAGTTTCTATAACTCAAAGTGGTAGAGTGCTAGACTTGAGCAGAAGTGCTCAGGGACAGTGCCCAGGAATTGAGTTCAAACCTCCTTGAATACCACCTGGGACAAACCATCCCACCAACGACACTTAGGATTTGGTAAGAAGGAATCAAGGATTTGATTGGACATGAACATCAGTGGGGGATACATAAAGCAGCATGGTCCTAATAATGAGCAGGGCCCACTAATCAATGTTGCCCCATGACCTGGCCCACTGGAGTGCATGGGGCATGCCACACAATTGAGCAGGGTATGCTGCAGGAGGGGGTAGGATGTCATCCTCACATGATGAGCTGTGAAGAATTGATTGGGGAACAGGCAGTTTGTGAAGTGATGGTTGAAAACTGTTAGGTAAGAGACCCACTGGAATGATGGAGGGGTTTAACCTATATATAGGCTGCATGGTCAGAGCAATGGAATTGGAGAAAATCAGGGGAAGACCTGCAACGAAGGAAATGGTGAGACAGCAGGAGGGGAAAGACCTGGGAGAAGAGGAATTTGAGGGCGAGCAGGAGGGGAAGGAAGCCAATTGGCCACAAGGCCAGAGAAGTGTAGTGGAGAGGCCTAAAGAGAAGAAGGAAGTGATGGAAGGGAAAAAGGGAAATGAAGGAAAGGTCTATAAAGAAGGAAGGAATAAGGGAAAAGGGAAAAGCCTTACCTATTGAAGTTTGGAGCGTGGAGATGGTAATTTGGGGGGTTGGTGTTTTGCAAACCAATTAACTATGCCTATTGGATGTCTGAGGTTTGGTGGTTGGGGCTGGGCTGTCACTGAGTGTACAGCACAGGACAAGGTAAATGCAGACCCAGTTCTAGTGTAAATAAAATTATCTTCAATGTGCCTCATTGGATTGCCTTGTGTTTCATGCATTATAAGTGTACAAGTTCACATGTTAATTGTCTCAAAGGCCACGATTTTTGTAAAATGTTATGAGGTCAAAATAGGTTTGAAAAACCCAATGGAACAATGATATCACAATGGCAATATGATGTCACAATATTGAGTGATAATAATATTTTGATGTTATACTTAGTTGGTGATGCCATAATGGTGATGAAGTCACAATAGGTTTATGATGTTATAATAAGTCACAATAGTTTTTTTTTTTATTGTGAAAATACTGTACAGAGGGGTTACAATTACATGGGCAAGATAATGTGTACATTTCTTATCAAGCATTATAGCCTCCTCCTTTGTTTCCTCTTCCCATCCCTTCCCATACTTACCTGGCAGGGGAAATACCACGATCACATAATAGGTTTATGATGTCAGTTATGATGTCCGTTCCACCCAGGAGAAAGTCATCCCACCCAGGGAGAAAAAACTCTGCCCACAGAGAAGTGACTTTCTTCACCAGGTAAACACAGCCAGAGACTATCCCTCCCAACAACAGCCTAGACAAACAATTGAAATTCAGTAAACATAAACCCCGAGAAAAGCTCCAAGCTGGGCTCTGTGAGTGTCTCAGGATTTAACCCCTCAGGGAAAAGCTACTGTTTACTGAAAGACCTCACCCCTAAACAGAACCTAGCCTCATCACAACATCTCCAAACTAGAGGAAACAGCCATCTTTCTCTTTTGTGATACTCCAAGCAGATCTCCCTCCCGCTGAACTAGCCTGGGAGGAGGATCAAAAAACATGCCTAACACAGAGCAGTTTCTGCCTGCCCAAACTGACTTAAGAAACCAATCAAGCCATAAGAAAACCAAACACCACAAGCAGACCCAAGACTCCATCAAGAGACTTGTTATGGACACAGAGGAGATACAGGGTCTTCCCATTCAGCCCCCACCCCCCCCAAAAAAAAAATTAAGGAACTCTTTTTTGAAACTTTTCTTAAATTTTTATTTTTTAAGAATGTTTTCTGTTAAACTTTTTTCTCATAATTTTTATTTTTGGTGTGTGTGTGTGTGTGTGTGTGTGTGTGTGTGTGTGTGTGTGTGTGTGTGTGTGTGTGTATGTGGGTGTGTGTGATCTCTTTTGACCTTTTGGGACTTTTTTGTTGTTTTCATTTTTTCTCTCTTTTTTTTTTTACATGACTTAATTGCTGTTCTCCTCATCCCGATATATACCTGTAGTCAATTATTAGACTTTATCCCCCATTGTGTATATACTTAATCCAGAAATTTATTACTCAATTCACAACCTCTTAGGCTTAACTTCTTTAAGAGCAGTATCATCTCTTTATGCCTACATAATTATCAAGAAACTAATTTTAATTTTCCTTATTTTTTTTGCTTTAATGTTTCCTTTCTATCCCTCCCTTCCACTCATTCTATCCTTTTCTTCTGTCAATATCATTTCTTTAAAAGTACGTAATTTTAAGTGTTTCACTTGTTAAATTTAATTTTTGTTTTTCCAATTTTCTTTTTTTTATTTCTCTCCTATCATTCTGTCCAATCCATTTCCCTCTCTGAGATTAGGATTTGGTTAAATTTACTCTCCTTTTACCCCTCCATATCCCTCTAGTCCTATTTGTCCCCATATTTTTCCCTTAATCTAATAATTTCTGCATTGCCAAATCCTTTTTTTCTGTTTGTAGCCCATTAATAAATAGTTGTTTTATGTTGAATAGATTGTATCTTTTGAATTAGATTGTATCTGCAGCCATTTTGATTGTGCAACCACAGGACTCTGGTTGATGCTTGTCTTAAAATAGTGTTCTAGCACAAAATTGGTGTTATTTTCATACCAAATGGGCAGAACAAGCCGAAAAGCACAATAAAAATGGCAAGTCCAGGTATCTCAACTCCCACTCATGTTAAGAAGGTTACAGAATTGTTAGTGAATAAACCAGAGGAGTTCCATAAAAACCTGTACAAACGCTACTGGTAAACATAGTGAATGGAATGATTGAAAAATTGCAAAGGACTCAGTGTGAGCATGATGGGGAGAGAGAGGAGGCAAACCAAAATTCATACAGGAATCTTTTAAGCATTAGGAAGCTACTTAAAGATTAATGCAGGAATTGCATAAGCAGGTTGAGAATAGTCAAAGAGAAATACAGGAGATGCATGAGCAGGCTGAGCACAGCCATAGAGAATTACTAGAATTGCGTGAACTTGACTAAACTAATCAAAGAATAATACAGGAATCATGAGAGCAGGATGAGAATAGACAAAGATCAATAGAGGCATTCATGGAATCCATAAACAGACAGCTGAAAGAAGTCAGGGAGATCACAAATGGAATACTGAAAGGAGCAAGACAAGGAAACCATAACCAATCAACTAAGTGATTTGAGAAACTGAACACCAAATTAAGGAAGTAAAGAAGTTCATACAAGATCTAAAACAAAGCTCCAACAAAGAATTTGAAGCCATCAAAGCCGACCAATTACAAGGAAAAGAAATAAAAAACAAAGTAGAAAGTCTTGACAGTAGGTTAGACCATGCAGAAGATTGAATCTCGGGGATTGAAGACAACCTAGATATTATAGAGAAAGAACATACAACCTTCCAAATCAAGTCCAAAAAATATGATAGATCTATTCAACATTTGGAAGACACCATCAGAAGGCCTAATCTGAGGATAATGGGTGTAGAGGAGCACCTAGAGACAGAAGTTAATGTTCTAGAAAATTTATTTAACAGAATTCTAGCAGAGAACTTCCCAAAAATGCAAAAATATAGACCTATTCAGATACAAGAAGCTTATGGAACCCCAAATAGACCAGATCAAAACAGGACATCCCACTGTCACATTATAATCTGCACAGGATCAATTCAGACCAAGGAATGGAGCCGTAAAGATCTCAAGGAGAAAAGAACAATCACCTATAAACAGAAACCAATTAGAATCATCCCAGATTTCTCAGCAGAGCCGATTAAAGCCAGAAGAGCCTGAAATGGTATATGCCATGCGAAAAGACAAACAACTATCAACCAAGAATACTGTACCCAGCTAAACTCTCCTTCATAACTGGAGGTGAAAGAAAAACCTCCCATAGCAAAGATAAATTGAAACAATACATCTCCACCAAACCAGCCCTACAAAAGACAAAAGTGTCCTACACATAGGAAACCAACAAGACCACAGTAGAAGCCAAGAAACAGCATCCAAGGGAATAAAATTAGAACTCAACACTAAAAGCCAACAAAGAAAGTACTGTACAACATGGAGGCTGAACAACACACTGTTGAATCACCAATGAGTCATGGAAGAAATTAGAAAGGAAATGCAAATGTTCATGATATTAAAAAATAAATGAACACACCAATTACCAGCTCCTTTGGGACACAGCAAAGACAGTACTCACAGGCAAGTTTATAGCTTAGTGGTTATACAACAACAAATTGGAGAGATCTGAAACCAACAATTTAATAAGACATCTGAACCTCCTTGAAAAAGAGCAGCAAGATAAACCCCAATCCATTAGATGGAAAGAAATAATTAAAATTAAATAAGAATTAAATGAATTAGAAACCAAACATCATAGAAAGAATCAACAAAACAAAAAGTGGTTACTTCAAAAAAATTCACAAAATTGACAGACCTTTAAGCAAATCTTATCAGAAAAAGAAAAGAACTCACCCAAATTTAAAAATAAAGTCAACTCAGAGATGCGAATGGAAACATCATCACAAAAACAACCAAGATTCAAAAAATTATAAGGGAATACTTTTCAAACCATTATGCGAATAACTTTGAGAACCTGACAGAAATGTAGCATTTCCTAGCAAATCTTAACATGCCGAAACAAACAAGATGAGTTAAATCAACTTAACATGCCCATATCAAGCATAGAAATAGATACAGCAATGAGTCCTCCCATCTAAGAAAATCCCAGGACCAGATGGATTCACAGCGGAAATATATAAGGCCTTCAAAGTAGAGCTCACACCAATACTCCTCCCACTCTTCAATAAAATTGAAAGAGAAAGTTCATTACAGAATTCATTCTATGATTCCATCAGAACCCTTATCCCAAAACCAGGCAGGGACTCATCAAAGAAAGAAAACTGTAGACCCATTTCTTTGATGAACATTGATGCAAAACACCTCAACAAAATTTGGGCCAATGGATGTCAACAATTCATCCAAAAAATCATACACAATGATCAAACAGCATTCATTTCAGGGATGCAAAGCTGGTTCAATATATGCAAATCAGTTAATAAAATTCATCACATCAACAAGAGCAAGGATAAGAACCACATGGTTATCTCAATAGATGCAGAAAAAGCACTGACAAAATCCTACATCCTTTTGTGATGAAAGCTCTGTAAAAACTATGAATCCAGTCAACATTCCTCAATACAATAAAGGCTGTATATGACAAACCTACATCCAGCATTATAGTTAATGGTGAAAAACTAAAGCAATTTTCTCTGAACTCAGGAATGAGACAAGGATGTCCACTCTCTCCACTTCTCTTCAATTTAGTAATAGAATGCCTAGCTACAGCAAAAGACAAGATGCAAACATAAAAGGGATCCAAATAGGGAAAGATAATGTAAAACTCTCCCTATATGCAGATGACATGATGTTGTATTTAAGTAATCCCACCGACTCCACTCCGAAATTATTCATGCTGATTCAAAACGTTGGCAAAGTAGCAGGGGAAAAATTAACTATCAAAAATCAATGGCTTTTCTGTGTGCCAACAATGAGAAAAGCATGGCTGAAATCAGGAAAACAACTCAATTCATAATAACCAATAAAAAATAAAATACCTAGGTATTTTATGAGAGGATCTTTATGATGCAAACTTTAAAAACCTGAAAAAGGAAATAAAAATGGAACTTAGAAAGTGGAAAAACCTCCGATGCTCCTGGATTGGCAGAATCAACATCGTGAAAATGGCAATACTTCCCTAGGCTATCTACAAATTCAATGTGATGCTTATCAATATTCCAAACTCATTCCTTAAGAAAATAGAAGAGGCAATCCAAAAAATTATTGAACAATAAAAGACTCTGAATAGCGTAAAAGATCATTAACAGAAAGAAAAGTGGTGGAGGAATATCAATACCAAATTTCAAACTCTACTACAAAGCCATAGTAATCAAAACAGCTTGGTACTGGCACAAGAACAGACCTCAGGACCAGTGGAATAGAATTGAAAACCCAGAAATGAAGCCACAGACCTATAGCCACCTAGTCTTCGATAAGGGAGCTAAAAAATAGAATGGAAGAAAGAGCCTCGTCTGTAAATGGTGCTGACAAAATTGGTTAATCACTTGTAGAAAACTATAGCTAGATCCATATATATCACCCTGCACAAGAATCAATTCCAAATGAATGAAAGACCTCAGAGTCAAAGCAGAAACCCTGAAAACATTGCAGGTCTAACTAGGAGATAATTTATGTGTCATTGGCCCAGGCAGAAATTTTCTTAATAGAGACCAAGAAGCAGAACAGATCAAAGGAAGGTTGGACAAATGGAATTGCATGAAATTGCAGAGCTTCTGCATGGCAACGGACAGAGCTAGCAAGATCAATAGAAAGCCCACGGATTGGGAGAAGATCTTCACTAGCCATACAATGGACAAGGGTCTCATATCTAAAATATACCTGGAACTCAAAAAATTAAATCCTCCAACAACAAATCCTCAAAGAAACAACTCCCAAATAAATAAGTGGGCTGAAGACTAAAGAGAAACTTCTCTGAAGAGGAAAGAAGGATAGCCAATAAATACATGAAGAAATGCTCGACCTCCCTAGCAATAAAAGAAATGCAAATCTAAACTATACTGAGATACCACCTTACCCCAGTTAGAATGGCTATAATGAAGAACTGTAAGAACAACAGAAGCTGGAAAAGATGTCGGTGGGACTGTAATCTTGTTCAACCATCTGGAAACTAATATGGAGGTTCCTCAAAAGACTACATATAGAGCTCCCCTATGACACAGCAATTCCACTTTTGGGCATTTACCAAATAATCACAAACAAGCCCATACTAAAGCTACCAGCACTGCTATGTTTATTGCAGTATTATTTACCATACCCAAGATATGGAACCAACCCAGATGCCCCTCAGTAGATGAATGGATTGATTAAAATGTGGCAACAATGCTTGATAAGAAATGTACTTGTTATCTTGCCCATGTAATTGTAACTCCTCTGTACGGAATTTTACAGTAAAACAATGTGGTATAGATAGATAGATAGATAGATAGATAGATAGATAGATAGATAGATAGATAGATAGATAGATAGATAGATAGATAGATAGATAGATAGATAGATAGATAGATAGATACATATACGCACACACACACACACACACACACACACACACACACACACACACACACATATATATATACAATGGAATACTATACAATGGAATCCTATGCCTCCATCAGAAAAAATGGCATTGCCCCATTTGTTAGGAAATGAAAAGCCTTGGAAAATATTATGTTAAGTGAATTAATCCAGGCACAAAGAAACATAGCTTCCATGGTTTCCCTTATTTGCAATAACTAGTATATGTCAGTGATAAACACAATCTCTCAGACAAGTTGATGGTAGGTGAAATGAACACCAGTATAAGGACTCAAATGGTTTTTCTTTCTTGCTGTTGTTTCTAGCATATTTACAAAATGATTTCTTTGTTGCTTTTTATGTCCCTCCCCCACTATATAACCTCTATTTTCACTGTATTTGATGTTGGTAAAATTTGGGGAGGGGAAGGAAAAAACTAATTGGGATACATGTGAACCCATTGCAACAATGACATGTACAAGACATTATGTCGAAAATCGAACTTTACAACTTTGGCTCATGGGGCGGGGGGGGGGGGGGGGGGGGGCAGAAAGGGAGATGGGAAGGGATGGGAAGGGGAAACAAGTGAGGACGCAACAATGCTTGATAAGAAATATACTCATTAGTTTGTTCATGTAATTGTAAACCCTCTGTATATATTTTCACATTAAAAATCATGAAATAATAAAGTAAAAATCCATGCCATTTTTTTTTGCCTGTCATGGGGCTTGAACACTGGGCCTGGGCACTGTCCCTGAGCCCTTCAGCTCAAGGATAACACTGTACCATTTGAGCAACAGTGCCGTTTCTAGTTTTCAAGAGATGTATTGGCGATAAGAGTCTCACAGACTTTTCTGCCCATGCTGGCTTTGAACCACTATCCTCAGATCTCAGACTTTTGGGTAGCTAGGATTTCAGGCATGAGCCACCAAAGCCCAGATTCAAGACAAGTTTAAAAAAACAAGCGTATTGAAACCTCTGGATTTTTCTAATAAACAATGTTATTTTTTCAGCATTAATTTATAACTATGAGTAATTTTTAGATGTAACTAGGAATTTTTTAGTAGAATCAAATATGTTTTACTATTACTCAGTATCTCACAAAAACCCACTGTAATTGACTTTCCCCAAAGGGAATTATTACATACTATATTACTCATTATTATTATTACACTCTATATTACATATAGTGTGAAGTGAAAATAGTTTGGACCATTTCGTATAAATTTGTAGATGCTACTTTAGCACTATAAATTCATAACTGTTATTTTAAATGAAGGAAAGAAGATTTTTGAGTTAAAATGAAATATAAATGTACAATGTGTCCCAATTGAATAAAAAATTCTGAGTTCATACAGACAAAAATATTTTCTTTCCACAAAAGACTTTGAAGTAATACCATTGGAAATAGTGAGGCAAGAGGAGGAAGAATTAAAATCATGTCAAACAATGTCTGTTATTCTGCTATCCCCTCCACTATGAAGACCTGCCCATTCCCAGTTGTCACAAAATTTCAAGTGTCTCTCTTAGAATCTATTTGGAATAATTCTAAATCACTGACTATTTTTGTAATTTCTGTTATATGAAATAAAATATTGACACAAAACAATTGAAATAAAATGCACGCATATATTGAAGTCACCACAACTGGAAAAACAATCAACAAAGTAGAAGTCCCCCAGGAACAAAAACATGTTGTGCCCAGTTTTTTTAAGCACAAAAACCTCAAATACATGTTAACTTGGAGTAGAGCCATAAAGATAACTGTGTCTCAGAAATATGGTTGTATTAATTTGTAATTAAATTCATCTAGATGAACCTAATGTAGCAAATCCCTTGAATGGATCAAATTGTTTAAAATGAATGTGACTGTTTGTGGAGTGAGATCTACACATATTTAAAAGAATAAAATAACAAAATCATGACATACTTAACAAATTCAGAAAAGCAATGAAAAAGTCCAATATTATCCATATTGAGAACGAATTCCTACTGATTTAACAAGAAAAAATATGCAAATAATAGAATCTGAGCAGTGTACATGAGTGTATATAACTTTAAACTACTCCAAATTACACTTTGTAGAAGACTGAATGTGGGTAATCTAAAGGAGAATATCAACACATGATATAAATGAAATTAAAAGTCTCATGAAAAGAGAGAAGTATTTTCTGGAAAATAATAGCTTAACAAATGGTGGTCAAAATCTTTCTAGTACTGACAAAATTGCATACTTATTTATTTAGACCCCAAAAAAAGACCCCAGTTACTCAAGCTGATTTGAAACTTTGGCAAAGTACCAGGATACATCTGTAACATTATTATGGATGTTGACTCTGGCATGGAATTCATTTCATCTTTGATCTGACAAATGAATAAATGAAAAAACATAACTTCTCCAACTAAATATCAAGACCTAATTAAACATATCACCAGAAAAGTCATTATGTAAGCCGTATTGCAACTGGGGTAAAAGAAAAATCAGTCATAGTGATTCTGTATTTATTGTAAATGTTCATGTTTTTTCATAAATTATTTCCTTTAGTTTGCATTTTTAAAACATTATGTTACATGATGTATATCTTGGTAACTAATTTTGGATGACTCCTTAAATTTTGTTCTGAGTATAATGTCTCTCTTCTGTTCCTAACCCATGAAACGATGTTGAATCCAAAAGCATTCTAATAACCACTGTTTATAATACACAAAATCTCATAAGCATGACACCAGTAAGCATTGATTAACATTTTGATACCAGGGTCTCATGACTTATGAGGACTATCTTCATGAGTTTCATTGTACCTAGATTCCACAGCCTAAATTTAGCCACTGTTAAAAAATGTTTATATCTTTATTTGTCACCCATCAGAGATTAAATCTGAGTATAAAGCCAAAGGAAAATGATAAAGTAAGAGTTTAGATTTTCTGGATATAAAGTAAACAAAATGCAGCATAGAGTAACTCACTATTTCACCAAAACAGTCTAAGCATTACCTTACAATGTGTATTATTCTCATGAAGGGAATGGGGAATATGAGAAGAGGACTAACCAAGCACTGTCTTCAAATATATATAATTTGGATTTATCTCTATATTTTGCTATAAACATTTCTGATAAAAAACTGTTTGAATAATTGATTTATAATATATCCTAGTTTCATATACCAAATTACATTCAGAAAATGGGATATAAAAATTAACTAAAGAAAGTCCTGGCAGAAAAAAATGCACCTCTTACTATGTGACACCCAATTCTGAGGTGTTTCATTATGCCTCCATTTAATGAATGTGATTGTTTAAATGTTTCATAAAGTACTAATTAAAACTGATCAGTGTATTATAATCTAATTGTTTCCAATTTTATCCGAGAATCATTTGTGAACTTCCCATTCAATCATGACATACATCACATTCCATTGGTATTTATATGGATAGGAATGAGTTTCTTAGGATCTCCTGCCATTTGGAGGTGGCAGGACCAGGATTCAAACTGTTGGCTCCAGCCCCCAGCACTTCAACCCGAACATAGGGAACTCACTGGGCCGTTCAAGAACATCAGCAAGACCAATGATTAGGCAGGCAACAGTGGCTCTCAGAAGTCCTCCTTGATACTTACAAGGTTGTGATAGGAGGATCATGGTCAAAGTCACCCAAGGCAGAAAAGTCCTTGAGAGCCCTGTCCAACTTCAGTGAAACAAAGCCAGAAGTATAGCCATATGATACCAGTGTTAGAGGGCTAGCCTTAAGTAAAGCAGCTCAAGGACTGTGCCCAGATCTTGAGTTCAAGGTCCAGGAGTGTTAACAAACATATACACAACAATCTGTGCAGCCATCTGCCTGAAGCAGGTCACCCTCAGCAGCTTTTATTTACATTTTATTATGAGGCCAATGCAGGAACAGTCACAAACCAGGCAGGGGAAGAGAAGATCAGGTTTCTTAGAAGTAACCAGTATTCAGAAAACTAAAATTGGAGACATAAAATGGTAGCATACTTATGTAAAAACTACCATTAAGAAAAGGACGAGGGGGCTGGGAATGTGGATTAGTGAGAGAGTGCTTGTCTAGTACGCAAGAAGCCCTAGGTTTGATTCCTCAGTAGCACATTCAAGAAAAAGCCAGAATTGGTCTTGGATGTCAGGAGGAAAAAAGGGAACACTCCCCAGTCATGAGGCCTTCTGCAGTGTGCCAGGACACCAACATGGTCTTCACACAACCACAGAGCAGGAAGACTGTCTCCCACTTCTCAGGCAGCCGAGGTCCCCAGAGTCAAGAGGGCAGAGCCAGGTTATAACTCAGGTATTTGGAGTCAGAAAAGAAAGGGCCCTGCCTCTCCTTGGACTGGGGATTTACATTAATGATTTGGAGAATGAAGGAAGGTGAATGGACTGGCAGAGGTAGAAGAAGGGCCTTCAAATCTGACAGATGGAGAGTCAAAAACCCACTCCCTAAGACCAAAGAGCAAGGCTCTCTATTGTTAACCTGAAGATAGCCTGAGGTTCCCTTCACCTGAGGAAGGAAGGTTAATTGGTCATTGTTTGAAGAGGCTGAGAAAATCCTGACCCTGGTGTAACTCTGACAAAAGTTTCAGGTTTCCCCTCATTGCTGGCCGTGTCTGGAATGAAGTGGTTTTGCAGCTCACTTCCCTGTTGAGTGTGTACATTCTGCCTCCTAATCCTGTGGGCCTAGGTCTCTTTACCTAGTTTGGCTTTTGAAACTGTTTTCTTCCTTCAAATATTGTTACACTGGAGTTCTTCCTGCTAATAGGACTAGGGCTTGGAAGCTGAGAACTTCATTTGAACCCAGGATTGGTCACTGATGTTTATTTCCTGCTTTTATAACTCAAGAACTCTAAGAAAATTTAGAGTGCAAGCAACTTCTCATTACCAAGGGAGACACAGGAAGCTCTTGAACATCTGACCTTTCAGCAGTAGAAGTCAGAGTGTCATAGACTTTCCAGCCCTGGCTAGCTTCATCCTGTGATCCTCAGACATCAGCCTCCTGAGCTAGGGTGATGGGCATGAGCTACTGGTGCTCTCCTAGGTTCAGAACTGTAATAACTTTGGCATTACAAGTCAACTGCTTATCACAAAGGGCTTGGGCAGCATATTAGGCCTTTCAACATTGGACCTTTCAGAACCGTAGGACACAAGGTTATAATGCTAGAGTCTGAGAGGCTGTGCATATGGATGGACTACACTTGAACCTTGAGCTCTAACTCCAATTCTGGTGTACGTGAACAATCATTTTTCCAGAGTATATTCTAATTAGCAAAAAGGAAAAGGACTTTGCTTAACCCTCACTTTTTTCCAGTTTTGTGTCTCAAACTCAAGCATGAGCACTGTACTTGAGCTCTTCAGCTCAAGCTGAACACTCTACCACTTGACCCACAGGACCACATGTGGTCTTTTTGTGGTTCATTGGAGATAAGAGTCTAACAGGTTTTCCTTGCCTAAGCTGTCTTTGAACTGTGGTCTTCAGATCTCAGCCTCTTGAGAAGCTAAGGTTCCTATTGTGAGCCACAGGCATCTGGCCTCTTGTTTTTGCCAGACCTGGGACTTGAACTAAGGACCTGGGTACTGTCTCTGAGCTCCTTTTTCTCAAGCCTAGTGCTGTACCACTTGAGCCACTCCACAGCTTCTGGCTTTTTCTGAGTATGTGGCACTGAGGATCCAAACCTTACCATTCATGCATGCTGAGCCAGCTCTCTACCACTAAGCCATATTTCTAGCCCCACCCTTACAAATTTATTCTTCAACTTGACTATCCCGAAGAAAAGGCTTGTGAGTATAAATCATCTAAAAAATTCCTATAGGAAGGTTCTAAAGATAAAGAAGACAAAGTTCATAGTTGGAAGAGACTCTAAACATGTGAAGACTGTGACAAATGCTTCCATTTAATTATGTATCATGTTTCAACACTTAATAAAATATTAATGAAAAACCAGTCAAGGTCTTAAACTATTGTGTATGAATTTATAATAGATATACAACATGTACTAAATATTATGTGTATAATAATACTAAATACAATAAACAATAAGTAAATGAAAAGTAAAAAATAAAATACAAAATCAATAATAAAAATTATAATATATGTAATAAACATACATATGTAAATATATATCATATATTACACATATATAAAAATAGCTTTTCCATTGCAGGGCCTTCATTCAGACGCTGGGAACTCTAGCCTGAATTTCTTTCCTCAAGGACAGGGAGCTTTGCCTTCACCCATGGTGCAAAAGAGTTACCTGGATGGTGAGATCAATACCAGCAATGATGGAAATACTGGCCCCAGTTCCAAGACAGTGACTTAATTTTTTTAATGGAAGCAGTTATGTTTATTCAGTTACATAATGAACATTTTAAAAAAAACACACTGTAGAATTTTGTACATCGATTCAGACACCTTTCTTTTACCCCCAAAATGCTTGTCTGAGCACTACTTTTTTCATTTTTTTATTGTAAAAATGTTGTACAGAGGGGTTACATTTAAATGAGCATGGTAATGAGTACATTTCCTATTGAGCATTGTTGCATCCTCCTTTGTTTTCCCCCTACCATTCCTTCCCTCCCAACTCCACAACTACTCCCCCTGCTGAGCTCAGTGACTTAATTTTTATTTTTGGATTTGCATGAGGTTTGAACTCAAGTAGTGGCAAATCTTCACTTTCCCTCACATTGCTACATATTTACCAAGACCCTAAGTTCAAATCCCAGGTTAATGAAGAAAACTGGTAGAAATTCAAAACAAGGGCTATTTCTTTTTTAATTTAGTTAAATAATTAATTAATTTTTTTATTTATTCTTTATTTTGCCAACACAGGGCTTGAACTCAGGTCATGGCAAATCTGCCTCAGCTTCAATCGCCCTAGGGTGGGGCACCCTTGGACCCATAGTCAATCCAGGGATCCTAGGCCCAGAGGGCTTGCAGGAAAAAAAAAACGTAGCATAGCACAAAAAGTGGCAAGCTGCAGAGAGCTGAGGGTTTTACATTTGTTTCTTTGCACAGTGACCATCCTGGGTCTGAATAACATGGCTGCAAAGTGGACCTGAACTGCCATACCTGAATGCTGGCTTGCTATCAGGGAATCCATAGGCCAACCTGTGAACATAGGCCCCGGGTTCAAATCCCAGTACTGACACCTACCAGTGGCAAGAGATCACAAAAGACTAGTTCCTATGCATAGGAATACCAATTGAAAGAGTAGTTCATGCTTCGGTCTAGTCTAAAATTGGATGCAATAATCCTAAGATGCTGATTGAACTTAATTAATAGGTTATTATGCATGAAAAGAATAATATTCCTTCAATGGCGATATAATAAATGCTTAAGAGTTGGTAGGAATGTAGTAGGTGCCATTCAATCATAGATAGACTGCTCTGATGCTCCTTACTAATATATATTTATTTGTATACCACACTCTGCTTATACATGCATCATTGTTTTGGCCAAACCTGGGGCTGGATCTCAGCACATGGAACCACTTCACAGCTTCATTGCCTAAAGGCTGCCATGCTGACACTCATCCATTCGTGAATTGGGCTTGCTAAACCCTGAGTTCACATCCCAGCACTGCCAAAAATTTAATGTTTCCTTTTCTGTGAGAGTCCTGGGAGTCAGGCATGATAGAGAACATATTTACAAATCTGGATGCTGTGATAGGATGTAAACAATATAATAAATGTTAGAGGGGGTCTTCAGAGTCAATGAAATAAATGGTAAATCAATGAATAAAACAATAAATAAAATGAATAACCACACCCAACAAAATATGGACTATGTGTATGGAAGTATAAATCCTATCTTTAAAATGGATATAAAGAGTATGTTTCCCAGCTCTTAGGCTTGAATTCAGGCCTTGGGAACAGGCCTGACTTTCTTGTCTTCAAGCATGTTCAGATTCCCTTCCGTCACGGTGCTGCAAATATACCCAGACCTTGAGTTCAAATCCCAGGCCTGGCAGAAAAAATGTCATGAATTGCAAACCAAGGAACTAAATATACTTTTTAAATTGAGGGCTATTGGAGAAGCCATTGTGCCGCACGGCAACATAAGCCTACATTTCCAATATAGTTATGCCATTTCCACATGGTGGGAGATCCTCAGAAATTCGTTCCCATCCACAGGAATAATGATGGAATGTTATCGATATCACAGTTGAATGACATGCTCATGAATGATACTTGTACACAATTAGACTTTATGATTTCAGTCAGCTGATTGATTTTATTTAATATCTTATGAAACATTAAAAGGATACTATTTCTCACAGGGACTCAATAATTTCAGGACACTGATTTATTTAATAATTTATTGAAGATAAAAATAATAACATTAATTACATGGAGGCATAATAAATACCCAAGAATTGGTAGGAATGTAGTCTATATAATTGAAAAATTGATAGACATCTCTGGCACTATTTATTAGTGTACTACGATCTGCGTGTCAATCTGTTCATATTTTGTTAACACCTGGTGCTTGATCTCAGATCCTAGGAACTGTTTACCAGCTCAATTTGTTCCAGGATGGCACGCTAACTCACACACATTCATGAATTTGGCCCTGTGGTCCTTGAGTTCAGATGCCATCATGCCCAAACAATGAATCATGAAGTAAGAAACTGATGGTGACACATGTTTTCCTTTTCTGTGAAAGTCCTGGGTGTCAGGTATAAGTGGAATACATATGCAGATCTATATCCTATTTAATCAATGTAACCAATGTTCTATGTGCCATATTAGTCAATAAAATAAACAGTCAATACATGTTGGGTCTTTGTTTGCCCCCTAAAGATGGATGGGGCCCGGGAATGGTAAGTGTGCCACTCATCCGTTCCCCAGCCTCCCTTAGCCTGGGGGACATTCAGACACAATGGGGAGTCAAGTCAAGCAAGAACTCCTTTATTACCACACAGCAAGCACCTGTTAAAGGGATAAATTGCGAGGCATGGAAGGGGAGGGAAAGGAACCAACCAATCACTGTAAAGGTCACACCCTATCATGCACCTAAGCTTTATCCAATCAGATTTTAAGGTAAACAATTGGGCTGTGCCCACTCAACTTCCTCTCAGCACCATCTTTGCTGCCGATGTGCCCCACAAACACCTGAATAAAACAAAAAATAAAATGAATAACTACACTGAATGCAATATGGTGTCAACCTATGTATGTAAATATAAATCATATATTTAAAATGTACACAAATAGGATGTATTCTTGTGCTGGGGATCGATTTCAGACCTAAGGAACAGAAACGAATTTCTTGACTTCAAGAAGGCTAGCTTTCCATTTCCACACAGTGCAACAGAGTTACCCAGACTATGAGTTCCAGTCCCAGTCCTAGTAGAAAAAAATGGCACCTTTATACTATGTGAAGCACAATTCTTAGGTATTTCATTATGCCTCCATTTAATGAACATGATTGTTTAAATGCTTCATGAAATATTGATTAAAATCGACCAGTGTCCTATAATATAATTGTGTATAATTTTATCCTAGAATTATTTAAGAGCTGCCCATTCAATCATAACATACATCACATTCCCTTGGTATTCATATAGCTAGGAATGACTTTCTAAAGATCTCCTTCCATTTGGAGTTGGCAGGACCAGGATTCCAACTGTGGGCTCCAGCTCCCACCATTTTAACTCAAGGATAGGGAACTCACTGGTCTGTCCAAGAACAGCAAGACCAATGATTAGGCAGGCACAAGTGACTCTCAGCAGTCCTCATTGATGCTTACAAGGCTGTAATAGGAGGATAATGGTCAAATTCACACTAGGCAGGAAAGTCCTTGAGATCCCTGTCCAACTTCAGTGCCAACAAAGCCAGAAGTAGAGCCGTGTAGCTCCAGTGCTAAACGGCTATCCTTGATCAAAAGCAGCTCACAACACACACACACACACACACACACACACACACACACACACACACTGCAGTCTAATCATCTATCTGTTTATATATTGGCCAGTCCTATGGGTTGATCTCAGGTCCTGAAATTTGCCCGCCAACTTCTCTTGCATCAGACTGGCATGCTAACAGTTACCCACTCATGAAGTGGGCTGCTAGCCCCTGAGTTCAAGTCACAGAACTGCCAAAAACTTAATCCTGAGGAAAGCCAATTGCCTCATTTGGTTTCATTATCGGTGAAATTTCTGGGACTCAGGAATGATGTAGAATACATAGGCAAATCTATGTCTTATGTAATAGGATGCAAAAAATATTATATGTGTAGTCATATTCACTAAAATATATAAGAAACAAATAAAACACAAAATAAAATGAATATACTAACTGCAACATGCAGTTAGTATGCAGTAAAAATGTGTAGGTCAATAAAAACCATGTACTTAAAATATATAAATATATTATTTTTTTGAGTGCCAAGACTTTAATTCAGGCCCTAGAAACAGGCATGACTTTCTTGTCTTCCAGAATGGTGATCTTTCCCATCCCCCACAGTACTGCAGATTTACCCAGACCCTGAGTTCAAATCCCAGGCCTGGCAGAAAAAATGGCATGAATTCTAAGCCAAGGAGTCTCATAATTTTTTTTTTTTATGGGAACAAATCATTCAGAAGATCTCATTTATTTGCCTGTAGTTGGTATACCGATTATAGAGCACTATGTCTTCTTTTTTTTTTTTTTAATTTAATTTAATTTTATTTGTGAACATACTGTACAGAGGAGTTACAGTTACATGGGCAGGATAATGTGTACATTTCTTACCAAGCATTGCAGCCTCCTCCTTTGTTTACCCTTCACATCCCTTCCCAGCCTCCCCCCTCCCACACTAATCCCAATCCTTCTCCTTCCCCCCCCCCCCAGCCCCCCCCCCCCCCGCACCAACGTTGTAAAGTTCGTTTTGGACATGACATTTTGTACTTCTCATTGTTGCAACAGGTCCACCTGTATCCTTAAACAACTGGTTTTTCCCCATCTCCTCCACAAGTTATACTGACATCAAATATAGTGAAAGCAAGGGTTATACTGTGGGGGAGGGACATACAAAGCAACAAAGAGATAATCTTATAAATGTGTTAGAAACACATGCATGAAAGAAAAAAACATTAAAATACACATCTAAGGGTTCATTTTCCTGACATCACATTATCTGACCTTTTCCGCTTGACTCATACATATACTAGATATTAAAAATAAGGGAAACCATGGGACCTACGTTTCTTTGGGCCTGGCTTACTTCACTTAATATAATTTTTTCCAAGTTTTTCCATTTCCTAACAAATGGGGCAATGTCATTCTTTCTGATGGAGGCATAGAATTCCATTGTGTATATATACCACATTTTCTTGATCCATTCATCTACTGAGGGGCATCTGGGTTGGTTCCATATCTTAGCTATGGTAAATAATGCTGCAATAAACATAGTTGTGCTGGTAGCTTTAGTGTGGTCTTGTTTGTAAACATTAGGGTAAATGCGCAAAAGTGGGATTGCTGGGTCATAGGGGAGCTCTATGTGGAGTCTTTTGAGGAACCTCCATACTGCTTTCCAAAGTGGTTGAACAAGTTTACATTCCCACCAACAATGAAGTAAGGTTCCTTTCTGTCCACATCCCCTCCAGCATCTGTTGTTGTTAGAGTTCTTGATTTTTGCCGCTCTAACTGGAGTGAGGTGATATCTCAATGTTGTTTTGATTTGCATTTCTTTTATGGCTAGGGATGTTGAACATTTCTTCATGTGTCTATTGGCCATCCTTCTTTCTTCTTCAGAGAAGTTTCTCTTCAAGTCTTTAGCCCACTTATTTATTGGGCAGTTGTTTCTTTGAGGATTTGTTGTTGGGGGGTTTAATTTTTTGAGTTCCAAGTATATTTTAGATATGAGACCCTTGTCCGTTGTATGGCTAGTAAAGATCTTCTCCCAATCAGTGGGCTTTCTATTGATCTTGCTAGCTATGTCATTTGCCCTGCAGAAGCTCTGCAACTTTATGCAATCCCATTTGTCCAACCTTTCTTTGATTTGTTGTGTTTCCGGGTCTCTATTCAGAAAATTTCGGCCTAAGCCAAGGAGACCCAGGGTTTCTCCTATTCCATCCTGTAATGTTTTCAGAGTGTCTGCTTTGAGTTCAAGGTCTTTGATCCATTTGGAGTTGATTCTGGTGCAGGGTGATATATAAGGATCTAGCTTAAGTTTTCTACATGTAGTTAACCAATTTTGCCAGCACCATTTACTGAAGAGGTTGTCTTTCTTCCATTCTATTGTTTTAGCTCCCTTATCGAAGATTAGATGGCTATAGGTCTGTGGGTTCATTTCTGGGTTTTCAATTCTATTCCATTGGTCCTGAGGTCTGTTCTTATGCCAATACCAAGCTGTTTTGATTACTATGGCTTTAGAGTAGAGTTTGAAGTTTGGTATTGATATTCCTCCAGCAGTGTTCTTTCCATTCAGGAGCGTTTTTGCTATTCGGGGTCTTTTATTGTTCCATATGAATTTTTGGATTGCCTCTTCTATTTCCTTGAAGAATGAGGTTGGAATTTTGATAGGTATTGCATTGAATTTGTAGATAGCCTTGGGAAGTATTGCCATTTTCACGATGTTAATCTTTCCAATCCAGGAGCATGGGAGGTTTTGCCATTTTTTAAGTTCTGTGTTGATTTCCTTTTTCAAGATTTTAAAGTTTTCATCATAGAGGTCCTTCACTTCTTTAGTTAAGTTAATTCCTAGGTATTTTATTTTTTGTGGGGCTATTACAAATGGAGTTGCTTTCCTAATTTCAGCCACACTTTTCTCATTGTTGGCATACAGAAAAGCCATTGATTTTTGGGGGTTAATTTTATAACCTGCTACTTTGCCAAAGTTTTGAATCAGCTTGAGTAATTTGGGAGTGGAGTCTATGGGATTCTTTAAATACAAGATCATGTCATCTGCAAAGAGGGAGAGTTTTATTTCTTCTTTCCCTATGTGGATCCCCTTTATGTCTGCATCTTGTCTTATTGCTGTAGCTAGGCATTCTAATACTAGATTGAAGAGAAGTGGAGAGAGTGGGCATCCTTGTCTTGTTCCTGAGTTAAGAGGAAATGGCTTTAGTTTTTCACCATTGAGTATAATGCTGGCTGTAGGTTTGTCATATACAGCCTTTATCGTATTGAGGAATGTTCCATGGATTCCTAATTTTTCCAAAACCTTCATCATAAAGGGGTGTTGGATCTTGTCGAATGCTTTTTCTGCATCTATTGAGATAACCATGTGGTTCTTATTCTTGCTCCTGTTGATGTGATGAATAATATTAATTGATTTGCGTATATTGAACCAGCTTTGCATCCCTGAAATGAATCCTGTTTGATCGTGGTGTATGATTTTTTGGATGAATTGTTGAAGTCGATTGGCCAAAATTTTGTTGAGAAGTTTTGCATCAATGTTCATCAAAGAAATGGGTCTATAGTTCTCTTTCTTTGATGAGTCCCTGCCTGGTTTTGGGATGAGGGTTATGATGGCTTCATAGAATGTGTTCGGTAGTGAGCTTTCTCTTTCAATTTCATTGAAGAGTTGGAGGAGTATTGGTGTAAGCTCTGCTTTGAAGGCCTTGTAAAATTCCGCTGTAAAACCATCTGGTCCTGGACTTTTCTTAGCTGGGAGGTCTCTTATTGCTGTTTCTATTTCAATGCTTGATATGGGCCTGTTAAGCTGGTTTAACTCATCTTGGTTTAGTTTTGGCATGTCAATATTTGCTAGGAAAAGGTCCATTTCTGTCAAGTTCTCAAACTTATTAGCATAATGTTTTGAGAAGTATTCCCTTATAATGTTCTGAATCTTGGTTGTTTCCGTGGTGATGTTTCCATTCTCATCTCTGAGTTTATTAATTTGGGTGTGTTCTCTTCTTTTTCTGATAAGATTTGCTAAGGGTCTGTCAATTTTGTTAAGTTTTTCGAAGAACCAACTCTTTGTTTTGTTGATTCTTTCTATAGTTTTTTTGGATTCTAATTCATTTAATTCTGATTTAATTTTGATTATTTCTTTCAGTCTACTGGATTGGGGTTTATCTTGCTGCTCTTTTTCAAGGAGGTTTAGATGTGTCATTAAATTGCTAGTTTCAGATTTCTCCAATTTGTTGATGTAGGAGCTCAGAGCTATAAACTTGCCTCTGAGTACTGCCTTTGCTGTGTCCCAGAGGAGCTGGTAATTTGTGTGTTCATTTTTGTTTCATAGCATGAACATTTGAATTTCCTTTCTAATCTCTTCCATGACCCACTCTTGATTCAGCAGTGTGTTGTTCAGCCTCCATGTGATACTGGACTTTCTTTGGTGGCTTTTGGTTTTGAGTTCTAATTTTATTCCCTTGTGGTCAGAGAGAATGCAAGGTATAACTTCAATGTTTCTGAATTTAGACAAGTTTGCTTTGTGGCCTAAAATGTGGTCTATTTTAGAAAACGTTCCATGTGCTGCTGAGAAAAACGTGTATTCTGATGCTGCTGGGTGAAATGTTCGGTAGATGTCTGTTAAGTCTAGTTGATCTATGCAGCTGTTTAGATCTGCGGTTTCTCTGTTGAGTTTTTGCCGAGTTGATCTATCTAGTGGGGAGAGTGGTGTGTTAAAATCCCCAACAATTAATGTCTTTGGATCTATATGGGATTTGAGGGAAAGTAGTGTTTCTTTGATAAATTTGGGTGCTCCATTGTTTGCCGAATAGATATTTAGAATTGTAATATCCTCCTGAAGGAGAGATCCTTTAATTAGTATGTAGCGACCTTCTTTATCTCTTCTCACAAATTTTAATTTGAAGTCTATTTTATCTGATATTAAGATTGCAACTCCTGCCTGTTTATGGGGGCCGTTTGCTTGGTAGATTTTGTTCCAGCCTTTAACATTGAAAATGTGTTTGTTTTTACGGGCAAGATGTGACTCCTGCAGGCAGCAGATAGAAGGGTCTTGTTTTTTAATCCAACTAGACAGTCTATGTCGCTTAATTGGAGAGTTCAGTCCGTTAACATTAAGAGATAGGACTGAGAGGTATTTGGGAGTTCCTGCCATGTTATCCACCTTCTTGGGGGCTGCGAAAACTAGGTTCTTCCTATGGTTCTTGGATTCTCAGTTTGGGTGCAGTTTCTTGGCCTTTGTTGTGGTCTTGTTGGTTTTCTATGTGTAGGACATCTTTAAGAATCTTTTGTAGGGCTGGTTTGGGGGAGATGTATTGTTTCAATTTTTCTTTGCTATGGAAGGTTTTTATTTGGCCTTCAGTTATGAAGGAGAGTTTAGCTGGGTACAGTATTCTTGGTTGATAGTTGTTTGTTTTTAGGGCATGGCATACATCATTCCAGGCTCTTCTTGCTTTGATTGTCTCTGCTGAGAAATCTGAGGTGATTCTAATTGGTTTCCCTTTATAGGTGATTAACCTTTTCTCCTTGACAGCTTTAAGGATCTTTTCCTTGGTCTGAGTTGAAGGAGTCTCATAATTTTTTAAAATATTTTTAATGTATGTACGTATGTATGTATGTATTCATGTATGCATGTATGTATGTATGTATGTATGTATTTTTCTTTTGTCAAGCACAGAACTTGAACTCAGGTCATGGCAATTCTGCCTCAGCTTTGATCACTCTATCCTCGGGTGCAGTCACTGGACCCATAGCCGAACCTGGGTCCTGGGACTCAAAGGCTGACAAGAAAATAAATAATTAATGCGACACAGATAAAAAAAAAAAACTTGCAACTTGCAGATGGCTACCGGTTTTACATTTGTCTTCTTTGCAAGGTGACCATCCTGCGTCTGAATGACACAGTTGAAGAATGTTGGTAACTTGGCAATGCTGAAGGCTGGTGGACTACCAGGGAAGCCATAGGCCAACATGGAAATATAGGTCCTGTGTTTGAAGCCGGGTCCTGACCCCTACCAATAGAGGGAGATCCTAAGAGTCTCCTTCCTATTCATAGTAACACCGATGGAAGATTATGAATGGCAAGGTTGAATTAGTTATTTCTGAATATTACTATATAAATAGAGTGATTTTAGGAGGCCAATGGATTTTAATGAATATTTTTGACACATTCAACGAATACTATTAATTACATGGACACAATAGTTTCAGGACAGTGGTTGATTTAACTAATAATTAACAATGAAAACAATAATTTTAATTACATGGAGGTATACTAAATACCCAAGAATTGATAAGAATGTAGCCTATGTAACGGAATAATGTATAGACATCTCTCGCACTCTATAAAAATCAATAATTATTTGTGTACTACCATCTGCATGTCTATCTGTTCTAGTTTTGTCAACCTCTGGAGCTGGATCTCAAGTTCTGGAAATGCTTGTCAGCTCAATATGCCTCAGGCTGGCATACTGACACTCATCCATTCATGAATTGGGCCTTGTAGGCTGTGACTTTAGATGCCAGCACTCACAAAAATTGAATCATGGAGTAAGAAGCCCATGGCGACACATGTTTTCCTTTTCTGTGAATGTCCTGGGTATCAGGTGTGAAATTTCATATATAGGCAAATCTATATCGGATACTAGGTAATAAATGTAATAAATATTTCATGTGTAATAAAAGTCAATAAAATAAATGGTAAGTAAATGAATAAAACAAAAATAAAATGAATAAGTATACTAAGCGCAATATGGGATCAACATACGGGGTTCGATTTCAGGGCCTGGGAAGTGCCTGGCAGCTGAATTGGTTAGAGGCTGCTGTTCTGACAGTCAGCCATTCATGAATTGAGCCTTCTAGGGCCTGAGTTAGATACCACCACTGCCAAAAAAATGTAATCTTGGAGTGGGAAGCCGAGCATGACACATGTTTACTTTTTTTTTTGAAAGTGCTCGTTGACAGGTAGGATGTATAAATTCAGATGCAAATCTATATGTAATATATGCAAATCTATATGTAATAGGATGTCATAAATGTAAAAAATGTCGTAGGTGGAAGAATTGTCACTACATTCAATGAAAAACAGATCGAATTAGTAGTGAATCATTCTAGGATAAAATTAGACACAAAAACTATAGGATGTAGATTAAGTTTTATTAAGTATTACCAGAATAAAAATTGCATGGAAACATAAATACCTAATAATTGGTAGTAACACATGATGCATAATTTAATAATATATAGATATCTGTCTCATTCTATAAAATATGAAATTATGCGTATGGCTGTATGTGCATATGTGAAAACAATAACAAAATATTGAGTAATTTAGTTAATGCTTTATTAATTGTTAACTGGGACACATTATTAAATGGAGACATAATTTAATAAGTAATAATTGGTAGTAATATCTATAAATTAATAATATACAGACATCTTTCTGTGTATATAATGCTTATATACATCAATCTCTATTTATACCTCGTTCACTCCTGGGGCTTGGTGGTTGACTGCTCACCTAGTGAGCATGAAGCCCTGGGTTCCATTTCTCAGTGCCACATAAACATAAAACCCAGAAGTTCTGCTGTCTTTCAATCAATTGAGTTCTACCCTTGAGCACAAATGCTTAGGGACAGTGTCAAAACCCTTACTCAAACCCCAGGACTGCCGCCAAAAAGATGTATAATGTTCTAACTGCAACTATAGAAGGATAGGACTTCAAATACCACATGACAGAGCAAGCTAGGAGTCTGGTGCTGACAGCTGCCACCTAACCTGAATTAGCCAGATAAAAACTGCTGCAACCCAGCTCCACGGGTTACCCCCATCATCCTGGCTTACCCTGGCTTAACCCCGGATATACTGGCCACTCTGGGGCCTTAAAACCTGGTAGTAAGTCTGCTAGACTCAATTGAAATATGGCTCAAAGTGGTAGAGTTCTAGCCTTGTGCAAATGTTATTAGAACAATAATATCCCCAAGCTTTAAGCTCAAGCTCCATGACTAATCTCCCCCACCCCAAAAAAAAAATCCCACTAAACTGTTAGGTGTGAACTTGTGTGGTTTGTGAAATGTTCCTCAAAGAATGGTGATATTGATTAGAGCGCCCTAAGTCTAATGACAGCTTGTGGGACAGAGCTATGTACTGAGTCCTCCATAGGGTACTCTGTACTGAGTCCTGCACATGGTACTATGTGCTGTATCCTTCACAAGGTGCAGTGTGCTGAGTCCTGCACTGGGTGCTGGGTTCTGAGTCTTTCACAGGATGCCATGTGCTGAGTCATGCAGAGTGCCATGTGCTGTGTCCTTCACCAGGTGCATTCTTTAATTGGGTCCTTGTAAGATCTCCCCACTGAGATGATTATGCAGACAAGAATATTGAAGCTCAGATATGTCTCCATGGCAGGGACAAAATTATGTATTACTGAAGACTAGTGAGTTGTCTACTTCAGACAATTGTTCTGTTCTGTTTTTTTCTGTCATGAACCTTGAAATAGGGGCCTACGCTCTGACCCTTACCTCTTGGGCTCATGGTTAGCACTCCACCGCATGGAGCCATGGACCCCCTTGAAGCACATGCCACAGCCTAGGGGTCTATAGCTGAGGTCTCTCATCCTGCCTACTCAGGCAGTTGAGATCTGAGGATCTGGGTTCCAAATTATCCCAGACACAAAAGGTCCCATGAGCCTATTATCTCCAATTCACCACTAAGAAACCTGAAGTGGAAGCTAGGTGCTTGTCTCTCATGCTGTCATCCTAGCTACTCTGGAGGATGAGATCTGAGGATCATTGTTCAAAGCCACCCTGGGCAGGAAAGTCCTTGAGACACTTAGCTTGGGCCACCAGAAAAGCTGAAATGGTGTTTGGCTCAAGTGGTAGAGCGCAAGACTTGAGCTGAAGAGCTCAAGGACAGCACCCAGGCCCAAACATCAACTCCTACAATAATAAGAAAAGAGAGAAACAAACTAACAAATCTGAAGTTTAGGGCTGGGAATGTGCCTTAAGGGGGAAATGCTTTGCAAATATGAAACCCTGGGTTTGATTTCCCAGGACCACAACAGTAAAAAAGGCCTGAAGTAGCTCTGTGGTTCAAGTGGGAGAAGGCTATGATTGTACAAGAGAAACTAGATACAGTGCTCAGGTCCTGAGTTCAACCTCCAAGAATGGTGTATGTGCCCGTGCCCCTGTGTGCCCATGTGTGTACACACGCACGCACACACACACACACACACACACACACACACATGCACAGATAGAGAGAGAGAGATAGACTAAAAGTGATGCTGCTACCCAAAATGGTAAAATACTGGGCTTCTGCACTGAGCTCATGGTCAGCACCCTGGCCCTGTGTTCAACCCCAAAACCTAGCCACCCAGGGCCCAACTAGGAGAGGTCAAATGTTTCAAAACCTGATGATATTCACCAGCCCAAGATGACAGGAAGCTTTGTGATATCAGATATGTGCTTGGATTTCCCAAGCTTCCAGAAACCTAGGAGAGGCATCATAGGCCCATCATCACAGGCAATGAAACATTTAATTAAGTTCAGTGCCCTAGTTGTCTGCCAGCAGGACTCTTGAGCAATGTATCTGAACACCGGAATATAGTCTCACAAAGGAAGGAAAAGTGCACAGGACTTGGCCTGCCACAGGAGGTGGCACAAATGAAGGCTTCCTATCAAACCAGAGCACTGGGGAGAGAGATAGTTTGGGGTACAAAGAGACATTTTTCTGCTGACCTTCAGAGCCCGCCCAAAATCATGCTCACTATCTGATCCAGATGAAGTTGTTATACAGCTGTACAGGAGTGAGGCCTTTTGTCTGCCTGTCCAGACAATGAGAGAGACTTCTTCCAGCAGGCCTGGGATGCAGAGAAACCCTCAGGCTACACTGGGAACAGTGAGGGGAACCCTGGATTATGCATTGTCATGAAAGCAGTCTCTGTTACTAAATCATTTTATTGAATACAAATTTCCTAGCTTGGTGCCGTTCATCATAACTACTCTTCAGCTTCACCTATAGGAATACATTCATACATACCCAAAAACATGGAGATACAGGCTTTCTTTTTGAGGAGGCAGTTCCTGGAGTTGAACTATGAGCCTAGGCATTGTCCCTGAGCTCCTTTTGCTCAAGGGTAGTGCATTAACTTTGAATCACAGCCCCATATCTGGGTTTTTCTGTGATCTCTTAGAAATAACAGTGTCATGGATTTTGCTATGCTGGCTGGATTCAAACTCAGATTCTCTACACCTCAGCCTCCTTAGGAGCTGGGATTACAGTGAGAAGCCACTGGCACCTTCTTTCTTTTCTTCTTCATTTTTTAATCTGGACAATCTGACTTCTTAACAGGTCATTCCAAAGGTTTGAATTTATAAATTAACTACCCAATGTTCTTTATAGCTGTTTTCTCTGAGAAGGATTTTCTCTCCTCATCTTCTCCTCTCAGTCACAGGTTTGTAGCCAAAAGTTAGAAATGAGTGTCACAGGATTTGGGAGCAAATGTCCACAGGACATGCCAGTTCTGTCACTTAGCATTGAGCTGCAGTGAATTTGTTGTCTTAAGATAAGAGGCCCAAAAGCTGGAGCGATCCTCAAACTGTCTTCATTGCTCCTATAAAATGATCTAATAATTATGAGTGTTGTGTGTCTCCAAACTTAAGTATCTAGAACAAACTAGACGCGTCTTCATGTATCTCTTTTTCTCTAGTGCCTCTTGAGATTTAGACTAAGGGTTTGTGTTGAGGAGCTCCTTGGTGTATTTCTGAAGAAAGCCGCTTGATTCCTGTTCACGAGATTGCCGTTCAAATTCAGCCGGAGCAGGAATTCTGTGAGACTCTTATCTCCAATAAACCACCAAAAAACCAGAAGTGGAACAGTGGTCCAGAGAGTAGATCTCCAGCTTTAAGAGAGAAAGACGAGCAGGATTCACAGGCCTGACCAGGAAGGAAAGCCTGGGAGGTGCTTATGTCCAATTAATGACCAGATGGCTGGAAGTGGAGCTGTGGCAGTGGTAAATCCTCAGCCTTGGGAAAAACAGCTGAGGAATGCATCGGGCCCTGAGTTTAAACACTAGAATGCCACAAAAAATTTTCAGTGCCCTACTTACTTATTCTGTATACTACCTCCCTGAAGGCAAACAGACCTTATGCAATGCTTCTCCTTATATTTACTCATTTATTTTTCAGATATGCTCCTTGTGTATACTGCCTCATTCTCTTCATTTCAGGCCCATGGCTTTTCTCTTCCAGGTTTCCAGGCCTGGGTACTTATATGATACACTGACGCTCTCAGCAGCCTTTATTTAGATTTTATTATGAGGCCAATGGAGAAACAGTAAGAAACCAGGCAGGAGAAGAGAAGATCAGGTTTCGTAGAAGTAACCACTATTCAGAAAATTAAACTTGGGGATGTAAAATGGCAGCATACTGATGTAAAAAACTACCATTAAGAAAAAGATGATGGGGCTGGGAATGTGGATTATTGAGAGAGTGCTTGTGTATCATGCAAGAAGCCCTAGGTACGATTTCTCAGTAGCACATACACAGAATAAGCCAGACTGTGGCTCAAGTAGTAGAGTGCTACAGACAGTGCCCAAGCCTTGAGTTCAACCCAAGAACTGGCAAAGATATACCTAGGTGTTGGGACTTCATCTGTCCCACCAAAGATAGACGGGGTATGAGGAAAGGTCAGTGCAGTGCTCACCAGTTCCCTAGCCTCCCTTATCCGGGGAGACAATCAGACACAGCGGGGAGCCAAATCAAGCAGGAAGAAAAACTCGTTTATTAACAGAGAGCAGCCCTTTGTAAAGCCAAAAAGTGCGGTTGGGCCACTTGTGACTGCTGCTCACCACAGTGACTCAGGGCCCAGTGGCAGGATGCCTGCACTGTGCCCTGACAAGTCCCACCTGGGACAGCGTCTGTCCTGCCTCCAGGCCAGTTCAGGCCTGCTATTGTACACAACAACCCTTGTTTCCTCCTCTAAGAAGCAGCTCAATATCCAACCACCGTGGGAACCCAGTCCGAGAAGCACAGGCACAATGGAGGGGAAGCTGCCAAAGCAAGCATTTGGAAAGGAGCAGAGATCACAGCAGGCAAATCAGCCATGAGGATGTGTCTGCAAGGAGTCCTTAGCTGAGTTCAGGAAAGAGAGGCCAGCGCAGGTGGGCGGGACACTTCCATAACCAATTTGAACATCTAATAAAGCTGCCTTGTTGGATAGATGGCTTCTGATTTGACATCGGCAACAGAATAAGGGGCTGCAAATACAATGAATAGTCTCTAGCCAGAGAAACAAGGTCAAATGCTTAAGTTTCTGCACTTCCAGTGGTCCCTGGTATCTCCAGCTGAGTGGCCATCTTTATGTGGCCAGTAGGTGCCTTGCAACCTTCTGCAGAGGCTGTGTGAGAGATCGTGTTAGACAAAGAGCTTCAAGGAAGCATGCCTGCAGGAAGGGGGGTTGGTTTCTTTGTTGCTTTGTATGTCCCTCCACCCCTCCCCCCTGCACTATAACCCCTGCTTTCACTGTATTTGATTTTGGTATAACTTGTGGAGGGGAAGGGAAAAAAGCAAATCGTTTAAATAGGGATACGAGTGGACCCATTGCAACAATGAGATGTACAAGTCCTTATGTCGAAAAACGAACTTTACCACTTTGGGGAGAGGGGAAGGAGGATTCGGTGGGAGGAGGTGGGGTGAGATAGGAAGGGCTATGAAGGGGAAACAAAGGAGAAGGCTACAATGCTTGATAAGAAATGTACTCATTATCTTGCCCATGTAATTTTAACCCCTCTGCATAGTATTTTCACAATAATAAAAAAATTAACAATGCACATAAAAAAAGAAAAAAGAAGGGAAGGCTATGTTGCTTCATGGTTCAGAGTTTTAGTTGATCTTGGTTGAGAGACAATAGCCAAGAGTAACACATGATGGTGATTTCGGAGCAGAGAGAGAACTCCTGAACAAGTGTGTTTCTCATTTTACCTCCTTTGATTCTAAGTTCTCAGACTTCAGGATAGTGCACAATCAGCATGTGATTTTCCACTTTAGCTAAATTTCTCTGGGAACTCAGTCGCCCATACACCTAGTTGTGTATGTTATTGCTCTCCTACATATTTTTCAATCCAATCAAAGTGACAATATGACTTAACCATTTCATTTGAACACAGCACCCAAACACACCTCCTTATACAAAAACGCTCCACTTTTGTCTCCAAAAGACCTACATTCATGTTCAGACACTAGCATAAATGAAGAGCTAACAGAATGCATTGCCTCTCTCCAAAATTCTTTGTTGCTTTGACTTCCAACATCATTCAAAATTCCAGCTTCAAAATGTCCACAGAGACACAAAGAAAATTCTTAGCTGAGAGTTGCCATGAAAATAAAACAAAATAGGGCTGGAAAGGTGGCTCAGTGGTAGAGTACTTGACTTGCATGCATGAGGCCCTGAGTTCAATTCCTCAGCACCACATAAGTAGAAAAAGCTAGAAGTGGGCACTGTGGCTCAAGTGGTAGAGTGATAGCATGAGCTGAAATGCTGAGGGACCGCGCCCAGGCTGAGTTCAGGCCCCATGACCAACAAAAAAAAGTAAATATATTTTTTTTTAAAAAAGCAAAACCAATTATATGCCAAGTATAAAGGCACATGCCTTTAATTAAAGCTACTCAGAGTGACGACAGTAGGATCAAAATTCTAGGGAAGCCTGAGTAAAAGCACTAGACCCGATGTGAAAAACAAACTAGGATGGTCCAGTTTTAAGTGGTAGAGTGCTTACTAGGACAGTATGAAGCTGAGATCTGAAGATCATTGTTCAAAGCCAGCCTGGGCAGGAAAAGCTGTGAAACTCTTATCTGCAATTAACCAAAAAACCGGAAATGGCACTGTGGCTCAAGTGGTAGATTGCTCCCTTTGAGCTGAAGAGATGAAGGACAGTGCCCAGGCCCAGAGTTCAAGCCCCCTGACAGGAAAAAAAAAAGAATAGCGGCCAGGTCATGGTGTCTTTCATCTATAATCGTGACTATTAACCGGATGAGAACCAAGGATGAGGGTACAAACCAGCTCCAGCAGACAAATCCTCAAGTCCTCAGAATTCTTATCCTCAATAACTAGCAAATAACTGGATGTGGAAGTTTGGGTGAGTGGTAAGGCACCAGCCTTGAGTGGAAAAAGCCAAGCAATAGTACAAGGCTTTTATTTCAAACCTTAGTACTAGCACGAATATAGACATAAATAAGAACCTAGTAGATAGTGGAAGTCACCGGAAGTCTGCTAAACCATTGACTATAAAGTATTTCAATTAAAGATAAGCCCTTAGAGTATTCTAAAAGGAAAGAACTTAGAATACTGCAGAAACTATATGCTTAGTAAAATAAAAATTAAAAAAAAACCTATAACACTCTTTTTTATAAAACAAATAAATCAGGGGAGCTAAATACATTTTCTTAAGTAATAGATTGGTACCTACTGGAATAAAACATTATGCTAAGAATACTGTTAGTTTAAGACTGCTTTGTTGTCACTTAAACTATTTTAAGTAGTTTCATGAAAAAAACAAACATGTAATTTGTTGCATTACTATCTTCTGTAATACCACTGGAATTAGTTAAGTTGTTTTATATATATTTATGTGGAAGTCCTAAACTGCCAATGCCCATGATTGAGATTTTATTTTATTTTTTATTATTAATAAGTTTTTTATTGTGAAAATATCTTACAGAGGCATTATAATTACATGAGCAAGGTAATGAGTATATTTCTTATCAAGCATTTTTGCCTCCTCCTTTGTTTCCTGGGAAAAATGACATTGACAATTCAGTTAAGAGGAAGTCATTCCTAAGTATGGAAGACCCCTAATCCAGTGGGACTAATGTCTTAATATAAATAATATTTGGACAAAAGTATACACTCAAAGAGAAAGGCAGATGTCATGGTGTTGTCTTTACAAGGCAAAGAATGCAATAGATTGTCAGAATACCACCAGAAATGAGTTGAGCAGGTTCAATTGGATCTTCTCAAATAGTGTCCAGAAGAAACTAACACTGCTGATAGGTTTGATTTTGAATGTTCAGGGTTTATATGAGGATATGAATTTGTGTTATAGTTCATTAAGTCTGTGATAGTTTGTATGAGTAAGTGAAGATGATTAATAATTATCCACACAAGTCTATTGTACTCCCAACAGAAAAAGGTATATATATGTGTGTGTGCATATATATATGTGTATGTGTGTGTGTGTGTATATATATATATATATATATATATATATATATATAATACAATTACTAGTATATCATATAATGTCAAAATGTGTAGCATATACTTAGGAAGAGAGAATTTGTTCATAACTATAATACAGTTGTTATTTAATTAAGACTGAAAGATGAGCATTGACATCATCACATGGAGAGAAAGAAAAATCCAGATAGTGGAAACAAAATAATAGAATTTCAAAAGTATATGAGCGTGAGAATTGAACGAAGTGATGATTCTGGGCAGACTTTGTGAAGAGAAAGAGATATCCTCAGAATAAACAATTGTCTATGATAAATGATAAATTCCATCGGTGTACCAAAAGTGAACAACTGTAACCAGTTGAAGAATCATCATCGGATGAAATAATATGTTGTCTTTTAAACTTTGTAGCATTTGATAAAATTAATAAAGTCAGGTAAATAATTAAAATGCTGGGAAACACAAAGGAAGTGTTCCTTTCAGGCTAGAACTGATTTACCATACATGGCCAGAAAGTGGATGCAGAAACATTGTGTTAAACAAATTTTGCTAATATCTATGGTATCACATTTTTTTGGTTATCAAGTGTGAAAAAATGTAAGAAGTCTCTAGGACTCTCAGTTGTAATACACCAAATCTTGGAAGATACATAAAATTGTGCCTTTGATATAGACAGAATGTCCAGTATCCGTAAGCAGGAATTCTGGGTCTATCTCTGGAGGAGTCTTATCTGCTGCGTCTATAGAAATGAACAAGAGATGTGTCCCCAAATCTCCTAAACCCAGTGCTTTAATAAATGGAGAGAAAAATGAAATAAGCAGATTGACTTCATTGCAAATGTCATAAGATATATAAAGCAGAATAGAATGGTATTAAAGTGACTTGGGGCATACAGTAAGTTGAGAAGCACTCAACTAAAAGTAAGCAATTATCTGAGGCAAAGTCATTTATGTGAAAATCTCAGGGTAAAGAGTTCAGTCTGAGTGTAGGAAAACTAGAACAAACGTACAAATTAAACAATATTTTAGAGAAGAGTAAGAAGGATTGGGAAGCCAGATAAATGGATAAAGAAAATAGAGAAAAACATACATAAATGAAATACCAAGAAATAAAACAGAAAAGCTTACTACGTGGATATTTTAGTACATATTTTCCAAGTGAATATTTTAGTAAACTAGTTCTAGCTACATGAAAGTATTCATGAAAATATGGCTGTGAGTTGTCATAGGTTCTTACAAAATTCTACTTTCTCAAGATCAAAAACTGGATCCACTAATGTGAAGTACTATGCCTTTTCTGTGTGCTTAAGTAATGTTTGATGCTACAAATGACACAGGGAAGATATTTATAAGATCTTTTAAAGAATACATACTAGCAAGATGTTTTTTTCATTTTTTATTGTGAAAATACTGTACAGAGGAGTTACAATTACATGAGCAAGGTAATGAGTACATTTCTTATCAACCATTTTTGCCTCTTCCTTTGTTTCACCTTCCTATCCATTCCCATCTCTGCCCCCCTTCCCTGTTCCCTCCCCTTCCCTCTTCTCCCCTCCCTTTCCCCCAGCCAAAGTTGTAAAGTTCGTTTTTTGACATGAAATTCACATGCAATATATTATCTCCTTTCATTGTATACATTTTAGTGCTTTGGAAGTGAATTGTACAATCATAGGTTTTCCAAGCCTAATTTTCACAAACTTGCATTTCTTCAAATAGAAATCCTATAAATTTTAGAACAGATATTAAAATACATATAAAATTGAGTTACAGGAATTTGTCCTGCATATATCTTCTATAGGGTATCTTTTCAAAATTTGTTTTGGGGAATTATTTCGAGGTTCTCACTCATACTGTCCAAGTGCACTGTCAATGAACTACATTCCCGATCCATACAAGTTTTTTACTTCTCTTTAATACATATATAGAAGTGTAATGGCTAGGGGCTGGGAAGGTGGCTCAGTGGTAGAGCACTTGCCTTGCATGCCAGAGGCCCTGGGTTCGATTCCTCAGCACCACATAAGCAAAAAGAAAAAAGCCGGAAGTGGTGCTGTGGCTCAAGTGGTAGAGGGCTAGCCTTGAGCTGAGGAGCTGAGGGACAGCGTCCAGGCCCAGAGTTCAGGCCCCACGACCGCACCCAAAAAAAAAAAAAGTATAATGGCTAGAACATATACAATTCTCTTTGACCTTTTGAAGACTTGAAAACTTGCTTGGTAAAATGATTGCAGTATTACACAAATCATTCTGCTATGCGGAGTATATGAATTTCTCCACAAATGCATTACTATATTTTGTGTCATCTTTTTATATTATGGTCATATTAGTGAGTTTTCTTTTTCTTTTTTCTTAGATACTAAAGAGGAGCTTAATTCATATGCTCCTCCTATTGACTATTAATTTAAATATGTTCTTTATAGAAATATCCTGTTCAGGAAAATTTTATACAGAATTAGAAGATATAAAATACTTAAGATTCAGGATCATTGTAGCATTAACATTGTAGCATTAAGAAATATGTGCCCTCTATCTTTTGGATATGTTTTCACTACTTTCATGGAATTAAGAAAGGTTATCAGTTGATATTAGTTTATTCTTGCTTTTCTTTAGCCACTAATGCTTTCCATGTCAAATTTTTGGAAACCTTTACGATCCATTGGCATGAATTTTTACATTTACGTTTTGTAGGTTTTTACAACTCACATTTAGTTTGATAATCATTTTTTTAGTTTAAATTTTTGTATAAGGTTTGAGGTAGTAGTGTAAGATCATTCTTTAAAACTAGAGAGGCAATAGTGACAATACACACATTTAAGATTCTATTTTTATTTCATTAAGTCATGGCATCCTTTTCAAAATCTATTGACAATAAAACTAAGAATTTATTTTTGATAAATCTGTTACATTCTTCTATGTGTCAGTTCTTTCACTAATAAACATGGTAATAAGATTCAAATCTAGTATGAGTGCTCAAGCTACACCATTTTACAAGATTGTTCTGACTGACCTGTATTCCTTGAGTTTACATACAAGTTTATTGCTCAGGTGGACCAATACACTACAGATATCTAGATGTTTGATAGTCATTCATATTTTGCACCTTGTGAAAACACAAGACCTCAGATATTATATAGGGAAAAATGTCTTTAGAGAATGCTTAAAACAACTAAAATTAATTTAGGAATGAGTTAAGATTTAGATAACACATAGCATAATAAAGTTGAATGATAACGACTTGAGCTGTACTACAGAGGAGAGTGAGAGGGGATAGAATGATGGACCACCCAGGAGCTGTATGTCATTGTTATTGTGTTTCAAAAACAGAAAGACTTCAGAGAAGAGAAGCACGAAAATCATCAAAGTGTCCTTAATCAATTTTTTTTTTAATCCACCTAATAGTGTGGACTGAGAGTCAGAGAAGATGGGAAAAATAAAATAGAAAATAAAGCATTGTATAGACCTCTTATAATGTAAATAAATTGAAATAGGAATATGATAATTAATTTCCAAGAAATAACGGAAACAATAGGTAAACTCAAAAGGCAAAAAGAATGAAGAGAGACAAGAAGCAAAGTAAAACCTTTATCAATAACAAACACAAGAATTTGGAAGTGAAAAAGCAGTGGAAATCTTCTAAATAACAATAAAATAACAATAAAAATTGCTAACGTGGATAGAAAATGCATCACATTGTATCATATATAATTTTGAAAAAACATATTAGGAATGAAAATTTAAAAGTCATAATTTAAAACACTATTTACATTATAACTACACAGTATAGTTCAGTGGTAAAACCTTGACATAGCATATGTGAAATAATGGTGTGATCTCCCAAGAATTACAAAGTACACACAAAGCACACACACACACACACACACACACACACACACTACATACACACATTTGGAATATTGATATAATATTAAATAGAGGAAATTATCACAAATAATAAAATAGGTTAATATATGAAACCATAATATTCCTCGTACTATTTATTAGTAATCAAATAGTCACAATATACTTGGATTCTTATAGATTAAGTCAAGTGAAAATTAAGAAATAGAAGACATGAGGACCTTTGCAAATAAGTTTTAAATAATAAACATTTTGAAACATGTATCCTTTTATTTTGACAAAAGATTAATGTTACTGGTGTTTTAACCTCAAGATTTAGAATATGATAACCAGGTGCTCTATATCTTGCTACGGATGGCTATATCTCTTAACCTTTCACTCTGGATACTTTTAGGATAAGGTCTCATAGTTTCTCAGGCTCTCCTGAATGACAAACCCTATTTTTAGTTCCTACCATAGGTAGAAAATGGAAGCCACAAATCACCATGAGAAGCTCAAACTTTTTTTTAATTCAAGTACAAATATTTACAAAAAAATGACCAAGAAATGAAGCCTTTCTTAATATAGTATGTGGTTCTTGAAAATACAGTAACTATTCGTTACCTGGAAAAATATGTTTAGAACTATAAGAAAATCAATTTATTTAAATTCACCAACCGTATAAAAATTAAGAAAATAATTTTAAATATTCACATGTTAAATATTTTAAAAGCAACATATATGTGTCTGAATAATTTACATGTGTAAAAATCATGCAAAATTAAATTAATCCTACAACGCTGAAAAAAGAATTATCCTAAAGAAACAAGAAAGTAAGTAATCAAGATCAAAATTTGAAATATAGAAAATAAAATGAAGTGTACTCTTTAGTTGACTTAAGTAACTGTAAACACTTTTTATATCAGTTTTATAATAAAAATGCATGAACAAAGAAAGCAAAAGTACATTTGATCAATAGCAACAGCAAAAGCATCAGTAATTGTTTGAGTATACAAAAAAATCAATGGAGGGGATAACAATGTTCCTTCCAAAAGAAATGTACTCATTACCTTATTTATGTAACTGTAACCCCTCTGTACACTACCTTTACAATAAAATTATATTGAAATTAAAAATAAAACAAATAATATAGCAATTAAGAATTCTTAGAAGTCATTACTTAAAAACTTTATAAAAAACTGCCCCAAGTACCCAAGGAATATACTTTGATGATACTATTTAAATACTTAAACTTCAGCAGAAAAGCAAAATGTTTAACAACTGTTACAAATAAAGTAATAAATCAGAATATATTACTATACTAATCATTGAATGGAATTTTATTGGCAGTCAAATATGAAAGAAATGAGGTAATATGCCATTCGTTTGCACTTAAAAAGTGAGAAAGAATTTTCTAGGTCTTTTAAAATATATCATAAGTTTAATGAAGAAACTATTTTGTCACGTCATATGATAATCAGATAAAGATGATATTAGAGCAAAGAACAGATTGTACTATGTTTTGGAATGTTAATGTATGTACTTATTTTGGTTTTGGAAAAATGTGAGGATTTCAAATTAGGGTATTGTTCTTGCTAGGCTGGCATTATATCAGTGGTTAATTTTAAGATAAGGGTTCCCTTTCCACAAGAACAGGCACCTGATCTGTCCTTTTATCTTTCCCATCATCAATGGCATCAGAGTTGTACACCAACTTGTCTAGCTTCCTGGATCCTGCAGTCCTTCCAATCTTAGTCTCTAGATAGTGCAGGATGGTGGAAATGATCCAATGCACCCAGCTATAGATTGAAAAGGAACTCCCTTAAAATTTGGCCTGGTTTCTGTTCTCAAGCCTCCTAAGTAGTTTAGAGTACAGATTGGAGCCCCTGGTGCCAAACAGTAACAGTATTTTTAAAGCAATGAGACATTTATATGACAGGCTTGTGATTACCTCAGGAAAAGAATAAAAGAGCAGTGAAGCATAGAGGACAGACAGAATTTTAGCTAGCTACTCAGAGGGTGAATCAGCTTAGGTAGCTACTCGGGAGGCCGAGATCTGAGGGTCTGTCAATTTTGTTAATTTTTTCGAAGAACCTTCTCACTTTGTTGATTCTTCATATGTTTTTTTTTATTCTAATTCATTTAATTCTGGTTGAATTTTAATAATTTCTTTCCATCAACTGGATTGGGGTTTATCTTGATGTTCTTTTTCAAGGAGTGTCAGATCTCAGTAAATTGTTGGATTCAGGTCTCTCCAATTTGTTAATATAGGAACTCAGAGCTATAAACTTGCTTCTGAATCGTGCCTTTGCTGTGTCCCAGAGGAGCAGATAATCTCTGTGCAATTTTTTGTTGAATAACAGGAACATGTGAACTTCGTTTCTAAGCTCTTCCATGACTCACTGGTGTTTGAACAGTGTGTTTTTCAGCCTCCATGTGTTACTGGACTTTCTTTGGTGGCTTTTTGTGTTGAGTTCTAATTTTATTCCCTTTTGGTCTGAGAGAATGCAAGATATGAATTCAATGTTTCTGAATTTTGACAAGTTTGATTTGTGACTTAAAATGTGGTGTATTTTGGAAAATGTTCCATGTGCTGCTGAGTAAAAAGTATACTCTGATGTTGCTGGATGAATATTCGCTAGATGTCTGCTAAATCAGTTGATGTATGCACTTGTTTAGATCTGTGGTTTCTCTATTGAGTTTTTGCCGAGTTGATCAATCTAGTGGGGATAGTGGTGTGTTAAAGTCCCCAACATTAATGTCTTTGAATCTATGTGAGATTTAAAGTAGTATTTCTTGTATAAATTTGGGTGCACTATTGTTTGGCAAATATTTAGAATTTTAATATCCTCCTGAAAGAGAGATCCCTTAATTAGTATGTAGTAACCTTCTTTATCTCTTCTCAATAATGTTAATTTGAAGTCTATTTTATCTGAGATTAGGATTGCAACCCCTGCCTGTTTATGGGAGCCATTTGCTTGGTAGATTTTGTTCTAGCCTTTCACTTTCAAAATGAGTTTGATTTTTTTTTAATTTTATTTATTTATTTTTTTGTGAACATACTGTACAGAGGGTTTACAATTACACGGGCAGGATAATGCATACATTTCTTATCAAGCATTTCGGCCTCCTCCTTTGTTTACCCTTCACATCACTTCCCTACCTCTCCCCTCCCCCCCCAGTCTTCCCCCCCTCCCCCCACCACCCAATCCTCCCCCCCCCCCCCCCGCACCAACGTTGTAAAGCTCGTTTTCGACATGACCTTCTACTTCTCATTGTTGGAACAGGTCCACCTGTATCCTTAAACGACTTGTTTTTCCCCATCTCCTCCACAAGTTATACTGACATCAAATATAGTGAAAGCAGGGGTTATACTGTGGGGGAGGGACATACAAAGCAACAAAGAGATAATCTTATAAATGCATTATAAACAAATGCATGAAATAAAAAAGCATTAAAATACATATCTAAGGGTTCATTTTCCTAACATCACATTATCTGACCTTTTCTGCTTGCATACATATACTAGATATTGCAAATAAGGGAAACCATGGGACCTATGTTTCTTTGGGCCTGGCTTACTTCACTTAATATAATTTTTTCCAAGACTTTCCATTTCCTAACACTTGGGGCAAGGTCATTCTTTCTGATGGAGGCATAGAATTCCATTGTGTATATATACCACATTTTCTTGATCCATTCATCTACTGAGGGGCATCTGGGTTGGTTCCATATCTTAGCTATGGTAAATAATGCTGCAATAAACATAGTTGTGCTGGTAGCTTTAGTGTGCTCTTGTTTGTAATCATTTGGGTAAATGCCCAAAAGTGGGATTGCTGGGTCATAGGGGAGCTCTATGTGAAGTCTTTTCAGGAACCTCCATACTGCTTTCCAAAGTGGTTAAACAAGTTTACACTCCCACCAACAATGAAGTAAGGTTTCCTTCTGTCCACATCCCCTCCAGCATCTGTTGTTAGAGTTTTTGATTTTTGCCATTCTAACTGGAGTGATGTGATATCTCAATGTTGTTTTGATTTGCATTTATTAGTTAACTCTCCCAATGTGTTTGACTTTTATGGGCAAGTTGTGATTCCTGAAGGTAGAAGATAGAAGAATCTTGCATTTTAAACCAACTAGACAGTCTATGTCACTTAATTGGAGAATTGCATCCCCTAATATTAAGAGATAGGACTGAGAGGTATTTGGGTGTCCCTGCCATTTTATCCACCTTCTTGGGTGCTACACCTACTGGATTCTTCCTATGGTTCTTGGATTCTGTTTGTATGTGGTTTCTTGGCCTTTATTGTGGTCTTGTTGGTTTTCTATGTTTAGGACATCTTTAAGTATCTTTTGTAGAGCTGATTTGGTGGAGATATATTGTTTGTTTTTCTTTGCTATGGAAGATTTTTTATTAGATCTTCAATTATGAAGGAGAGTTTAGCTGGGTACACTATTCTTGGTTGATAGTTATTTGTCTTTATAGCAGGGCATACATCATTCCAGGCTTTTCAGCTTTAATTGTCTCTGTTGAGAAATCTGAGGTGATTCTAATTGGTTTTCCTTTATAGGTGACTGATCTTTTCTCCTTGACAGCTTTAAGGATCTTTTCCTTGGTCTGAATTGATCCTGTGTGGCTTATAATTGGACGATGGGATGTCCTGTTCTTGTCTGGTCTATTTGGAGTTCTAAAAGCTTCTTGTATCTGAATATGCCTATCTTTTTGCGTGTTGGGAAGTTCTCTGCTGGGATCCTGTTGAACAAATTTTCTAGACCATTACCTTCTGTCTCTATGTGCTCCTCTACACCCGTTTCCCTTTGATAAGGCCTTCTAATTGTGTCTTCCAAGTGTTGAATAGATCTATTCATATTTCTTGAATTTGTCTTGGATAGTTGTATGTTCTTTCTCTATAATACCTAGGCTGTCCTCAATGCCGGAGATTCAATCTTCTGCATTGTCTAACCAACTGTCAAGCCTTTCTACTTTATTTTTCATTTCTTTTCCTTTTAATTGGTTGACTGTTATGGCTTCAAATTCTTTGTTGGAGCTTTGTTTTAGATCTTATAAGAAATTCTTTACTTCCTTAATTTGGTTTTCATTGTTTATTCTCAAATCACTTTGCTGATTGGTTATGGTTTCCTTGGACTCCCATTCCTTCTGTTGGGCTCCATTCAGCATTCCCTTTGTGGTCTACCTGACTCCCTTCAGGTGTCTGTTTATGGATTCCATGAATGGCTCTATTGATCTTTGTCTATGCTCATCACGCTCTTGCAATTCTTGTGTTATTCTTTGATTAGATTTCTCACGTTCATGCAACTTCTGTAGTTCTTTTTGACTGATCTCAGCCTGCTCACACAATTCCTTTATTTCTCTTTGAGTATTCTCAACCTGCTCACGCAATTCCAGTATCAATCTTTGAGTAGCTTTCTCAAGCCCATGAGCTTCCTGTTTTGATCTTTGGTTTGCCTCTTATCTCTCCCTATCACGCTCACACTGAGTCTTTTGCAGGGTTACAATCTTCATTCAACGTGTTTACCAGTAGTGTTTGTAGAGGTTTTTGGGAACTCTCGTCTGGATTATTCATTATCTGGTCTGTCACCTGATTATCTTGAGTGGGAATTGAGATACCTGGACTTGCCATTTTCCTTGTGTTTTTCTTGCTTGTTCTGCCCATTTGGAATGAAAGTAATGCCAGTTTTGTGCTAGAACACCATTTTAAGGCAAGCATCAACCAAAGTCCTGTAATTGCATAGTCAAATGTCTGAAGATACAATCTAGTTCAACAGATACAGTCTGTTCAACATTAAATAACTATGTATTAATGGGCTAAGAATACCAAAGAAGAATTTGACAAACCATAAATTATTATGTTTAGGGAGAAAGGTGGGGAAAATAGGGTTAGAGAGATTTGGAAAGGTAAAAGGAGAGTGAAATTAACCAAGTCCTAATCTCACAGAGGGAAATGGATTGGAAAGGATGATAGGAAAGAGAGAAGAAAAAAATTTAAAAAAAGAGACAAGAAAAAAATGGAAAGACAAATATTTAAATTTCAAAAGTGAAACTCTTAAAAGTAATGAAAATTTAAAGAAGTAAAATTGAGAGATGAATGGGGATAGGATGAGAGGAAGGGAGGGATAGAAAGGAGACCTGAAAAACAAAAAAATAAAAATACTTCAAATAATTTATAGGTATAAATAGATAATACTGCTATTAAGGAATTTAATCCTAAGAGGTTTTGAATTGAGTAATACATTTTTGGATTAAGAATGTACACAATGGGGGATAAGGTCTTATAATCAATGACAGGTATATAGGAGGTGAACAGAACAACAAATAATTCATGCAAAAAGAACTAAAGATGAAAAAGTAAAACGAATGAGAAAGAAAGAACAAAAAAGACCAACAGGTCAGTAGACATTTTTTTTTAAAAAAAGCACACACACACATATACACCTAAAATAAAAGTTATCAGAGGAACAAAAATTAATAAAAACAATTTTTATAATTAAAAAGTAAAAATTTAAAAAAGATACAAAAAAAGACTTCTTTGATTTTGTTTTTGGGGGGTTGATGGGATGATCCTGTATCTCCCTTGTGTCAGTAACCAGTCTCTCGGTGGAGTCTCTGGTTTGTTTGTGGTGTTTGGTTTTCTGTGGCTTGATTGGTTTCTTAATTCGATTTGTTTGGGCAGGCAGAAAAAATTCTGTTGGTTTACCCAGAAGTTTGTGATCCCCTCCCAGGCTAGTTCAGTGGGAGGGAGATGTGCTTTGAGTATCACAAAAGAGGGAGGTGGCTGTTTTCTCTAGTTTGGAGTTGCTGTGACAAGGCTGGGTTCTGAGTAAAGTTGAGGCCTTTCAGCAAACAGTAGCTTTTCCCTGTGGGGCTAGCTTCTGGGACATTCACAGAGCCCAGCCTGGAGCAATGCTCAGGGTTTATGTTTACTGAGTTTCAATTGATTGTCAGTGCTGCTGTAGGGAGGGTCAGCCGCTGGCTCTGTTTACTCAGTGAAGAAAGCTACTCTTTCGTGGGTGTAGCTTTCTCTGCCTCTTTGTGGTGACTTTCCCATGGGTGGAGTTGAGAATGGCAGATCAGGGTAGGTACTTGTGACTCGCTAAAAGACTCTTTTGTTTTCATCAAAGAACTGAGTTGGATCTAGCTGCTTAGCCAGGCCTTTGTCTACATCAAAGATGGATATCTCCGGTGTTGGAAGGTGGGGTGGCCTTCCCTCCTCTGCTCCCTTTGAGAAGGAGTGAAGATGTCAGTTTTGTACTCACGCTGGAGTGTTGATTCCTGGGTAGCCTCTGGTCTGCTATCTGCAGGATGATGATATCTGCTACTTGTCAGTTCTTGCTGGTGTTGAGTAAAATCTGCTCGCCCGCTGCATCTGACACATTTGTCCCAGACTCTCTGGGTTGTAGTTATGGCAGCTATGGATGCCACCACAGCCGGCACAGCAACCTCAGCCATGGCTGCTGGAAAATGTTCAGATCTGTCTCCTTACCTGGATTTTCCCTCTCTGCCCAAACTCTCTGTACTGTGATGGCACACTTGGTGTGCCTAGGACTGTTCACTGGAACACTAGAACTGCTTTCTATGTGAGAGCTTGTTTAGCCACCAGATTCTCCTCCGCCATCTTCTCGAAATTTCTGAAGGTGTTTAAATATTACTGGAATTGTTTTCGAATAAATAATGTTCACCTTTACTATCTTGAGAAAGAAATATTGGTTTCTCAGCACTATAGGTAAGAACTTGAGTGAAAGAAACAAAAGGAAAAATGAGGAACAACTCAACACATACATTCAAAAGAACCAAAACAACCCAAGAAAACACAAATTAACTCAGTACTCAAGAACCTGCAGGAAATGCAAAGATTTTTTTAAAAATAGCTATGATAAGCTTATGAAAATCCTGACTACATGGGAGTCTACTATTGTGAGGATAGTGGTTAAAGCTCAGACTGGACAGAAAATCTGTACATAATGCAGGCACTTGTTATTCTAAATTCCAGGAAGAATAACATGAAGTAGACTGAGCCCACAATCATACACAAGTAGGAAGCAAGATTCTATCTGAAAGTTAATCAGGACAATTTAGGGCTGGAGGCATGCCAAAGTGGTAAGAACATCCATTTAGGAGACACAAGACACTCAATTCAAATTCCAATATTATGGGTATTAAAGAAAAAAAGCTATGACTTTATATAATGGGAATAATTGCAAGATTTGAATATTTGAGTGGAGAAAAATCCATGAGAGAGATAGAGTTTACCCATATTGCAATACTTTCTACATAAGTGATAATATTATGAGGTACTCCAGACATAACAGAGTTACCTTGCAAATGAGCATGGATGTGCATTTGGGTGAAGGGAATACTCTATTTACACAGGTGTAAATTAAATACTTTTTGGGGGTAGATTTTAGTTCTTGTACTAAGAGCCTGGGTGATATCTCTGAGTCTTTTCTCTCAAGGCTATCACTCTACTACTTTGAGCCACAGTTCCAATTCTGATTTTCTGTTGGTTGTTTGGAGATAAGAGGCTCATGGACTTTCCTGACCAGGATGGTTTCAAACCATGATTGTCAGATCTCAGCCTCCTGAGTAACCAGGATTCCAGGCCTGAGTCGTCCATGTTTTTAGTAATTTAGTAAATTGTACAGTTACAGAAGTTATAATTTATCATTATAACCTTTATAATATATATGTATATATTTATATCAATGCATACATATAGAAATATTTTAACATATTTTTGTATCTATAGTAGATTTATGAAATCATCCTTCATAATAAAATAACATGGAAACAAGTTTAATGAGGAGCAAAGCAAAGGGAATTGTCATGTTTCTTGTTGTTGAATGAAATATGAATTGTGAGAATCGGTTTGAGAAAACCATTTAACAAAATGGATAATGACTATTAATTCCAATCCCTTTAGTTGCCCATATTGTGCATCCTCACACATGAGTGTCAAAGTCAAACCACACTTTTTTGTCTTCGTATTTAAATCACATGTTATAATTTAGGGGATAGGTGAAGTAATCAAATAAAGATTAAAATAATACTTAAGTGTGGCTATGGGTTAGAGCTGAAAATTATTTTAAATATGATAATAGCTAATTAAATTCCATATCTCTTAGTTTTACTCTATTGTCATATACCTCATTCCCACATTAGGAAAGTACATAGAAGGTTCTCACTAAATTATGTGTAAAATTATGAAAAAAATGTATTAAAAGAATATGGGCACATCGGAGCTGCGAAAGTGGCTTAGTGGTAGAGCTCTTGCCTCACATGCATGAGGCCCTGGGTTTGATACCTCAGCACCACATAAGCAAAAAGAAGAAAGCCATAAATGACGCTGTGGTAGATTGCTAGCCTTGAGCAGAAAAGCTGAGGGACAGCGCCAGAGGGGCCCAGAGTTCAGGCCCCTCGACCGGACAGAGAAAAACAACAACAACAAAAGAATATGGGCACAGTGTGGTTTTAGCTGATTGAGACCTGCAGGGGGTAGTGTGTTTTTGAGGACCTGAAAAACATTGTGATGGAGATGAAGGAAGGGATGTGCTAATTCTGGCAAATTGGCTAGAAGATTGCTCCCAGAAAAATAGTGATGAATTCTTCTAAAAGGTTAGAGTAAAATCACTCTCACAATCATGTTCACTACTGTACTATTCACCGTAGAGAATTTATGGAAACAGCCCAGACGCACTTTAGCCGAGGGATGGTTAGAGAAAGTGTTGCACATATACACAAATGGATTGCACCCATCCATTGTAAAGACTGTTACAACATTTGCAAAGAAATGGATAGATCTAAAATTATGTTAAGTAAACGAAGTCACAGCCAGACACAAAAAGGTCGCATATTTAGAAGTCAGAATTTTATGCAAGTTAAACAACAGTATTAATCAAAGCATGCTATTTGTAGAGGAGTACTTAACAGGTGTAATTTCTTATAAAATTGAACTTTTAATCCAACAAAATGAATACCAGGAGACTACCACTTGGAAAATGTGAGGGGAAGTCAAAGGGAAGAAATAAAGAGACTTATGGAAGTAGAGAGTGAAGCCATAATATTCAATGCAGATAGTATGAAACTAGAAAAAACGAAAGTGGGTTGAGGTTTGGAAGGATGTGAGAAAGTTGTGTAAAGATCCATTGTACTTATAAACTGATTCGTTGAATGGAAATCCCTTTGTACAACTATTTAATAAAAATGTAATTTAAAACAATGGAGACATCTGATCATAAACCATGAGTCAATATGATAATTTTCTTCTCAGAAATTTTCTTTGCAGGTATTTTCCTCATAATTTCAGAAAATTGAACAACGCAATGTATATCAATACATCACTTTGCATATCCTAAATAGACAATATAAAAATCACAGTAAAAATATTAGAATATATCACATGATAAAATAACAGGCAGAAAGTATCAAACTCTGATTATTTTTCCAAGTACTTTACCTTTGGTACCTAATTTAATCCTCGCAATAATCCCATAAAGTGGAACTACTTTTATTTTTAATTCTAAGATGATGATATTTAAGTCTTCAGAGTTGGAATTACTAGTACAACATTGTACACATGGTAAGTGTTAGCCTGCGTTCCATTCCCACCATATGAACTAACCTCATTCTATTTTATAACTAAATACCAGCACTCAGTCTACTAATTCTAGGAAAATTCCCAAAATTATTGTGCACACTGTAATGATATTTCACTTTATCTTTGTTAGAAAATAAGTAACTAAGTTGTACACCGGTGGCTCACACCTATAATGCTAGCTACTCAGGAGGCTGAGATCTGAGGATTGTGGTTCAAAGCCAGCTCGGGCAGGACAGACTGTGAGTCTCTTATCTCTAATAAACCACTAATAAACTGGAAGTGGCACTGTGGTCCAAGTGGTAGAGCGCTCGCCTTGAGTGGAAGAGCACAGGGACAGCACCCAAGCCCAGAGTTCAAGCCTCATGACCAGCAACAACAAAAAAAGAAAATAAGAAGTAACTGTAATACGAAAACTCCAAGTTCATAATCAATTTATACCTCCCTGGTGAAAGGAACTGCTAAACTATAACATTCTTGATTTCTAGCTCAAAATAGTAGAAATCATATTTTATCCCTTCACTCAACATTGCACTGCCTGGGGACCCCATCTCTGGTTAACACAGTCTTACTGAAAGAATGACCTGCCCAATTTCTGATGGAAATAGATTGCAGGTCTTTTGGAGCAATTGTTTCCACATTGTAGCTCACCTAAATTGTTTACCATTAGAAGTATTTTGATTGCTTTTTATACCCAACATTTTGAGAGAAATATACTACTTTAAAATGTTATTAAAGAAAGACTGATATAAAAATCACATTTGACCCCAGATACATATTTTACCTTTCATATACCCAAAAATGCAGTCTTACCTATCATTAATGTTAGGAACGAGAGGTTAAAAATCATATACACCAAGACCTAATTTTGAATCAAAGACTCTCCAACTTGTGAATAAAATTGGTTTAAAAAGAAATCAATACTACTGCATTTTTAAGTCCCTATGAAAAGGATAATGATTCCCTATGATAATGATAATGATAAACTATTAACACTTAAAAATAACTCATTTTCTTGGAAGTAGGACAAAAAACACAAGGTTAACCCTAATCATTTTAAAAAACCTTTATTTATACTAAAAGTTCTCTCGTAACTATAAAGATTCTAAAACTAACTGAAGTAGAGAAGAAATAATTTAACTGCATCATCTACATTCAATGGACTATTAATTCAAAACAAAATTATACTAATAATTAGCTTACCCAATTCACTTACATTCTTTTATTCTATTCCATTTAATTTCATAAAAACTGGGTTTCCATAAAATGAAGCATAAAAAAGCATATGAATCCACTTACATTTTCAGATCTTAACAATATTTATTTCAGAAATTTTAGCTCTACAGTCAATGACATGAAAAAATACTAAAATATTCAAAGGATTTTCAGAAATTGCAAGACTTGCTCTGGGATGTTATGTATATTGGAACAGATATTCAAAAAGCCTTATTTGTTAAAGTTGCCATAGTTACTCCCACAAAAGAGCCATTAGTAAAGATACCTGTGCATGTACAAAACACCTTCAAATGCATCCACAATCTGGACATGACACTTGCTTTTTGTTTGTTCGTTTTTGAAAGGAATATCTAACAAGCATATCCACAATACTTATTTTCAATGAATAAGATGGGATAGTCAAACATAATATGGGTTGGATTATCTCTTAGTGAGAATAAATATAATCTTGCAAAGAAAGTGATTTTCAACAGAAATCCGGAAAGAGTTTATCCAACTTGTGTTTCACAGGAATCACCAGAGAATAATACCTGTTTGGCCAGTCGGTCCAAATCACTCCATGAGTGTATCTTAAAAGTATAACCAATTTAAGAGGTCAAATACGTATTTTGTACTGACAATCATCTTATAGCAATAACTTACTAACTAATTATGTCTGTATCTTCTTATCTAACATACAATAAAATCTGAAAGCAGTCTCTTTTTCTAACTTAATATTGTAAATGCTTTGATTATGATGTTATTATTAGACAAATAATATGTACAAAGGGTGGTTCCACTGAAATGACATGACAGAACACTGATAAATAAAAACATTGCAACACACTTAGCTTTTTTCAGCCTCACCCTGTCCACATTGGCAAGCAACATTGCAACAGCACACGCACACATATACACATACATACATGTTCGCACATGTACACACACATATACATGCATTCTAAATTCAGGGTTTTTTGTACAAAAAATTCCAAATAAAATATTAGTGATTAGCACAAATGATAATATGCCTTATTACAAAATAATACATAAACCATTACCACGCATGTTACATTTTACCTGCCTCTCCACATGTGACCACTTAATTTATTTTTAATTAATTAATTACCTTATTAATTAATTTATTTGTTTGGTGCTAATACTAGGGCTTGAACTCAGGGCCTGGCTTTGTCCCAGAATTTATTTTTTTGTTTCAGTTATCTCAAGGCTAGCATTTTACTGCTTGTACAACAGCTCCATTTCTAGCTTTTGCTGGTTACTTTCAAATCAAAATCTAATGGACTTTTTTTTCTTGGTCTGCTTTCAAACCACAATGCTCAGATTTCATCTTTCTGATTAACTACTACTAAAGACCTAAGCCATCAGTGTGGCTTCTACTTTTTCCTCTATAGTTATCTAATGTACATACTTAGATGGTAATTTTAAAATGAGAGTATAGAAGCAAGATGTACAGTGATGATACTGTCTTGTCAGAAATTCATGTTAGTAATGTAAATTTATTCTTAAAACCATACACAAAAAATACCATGATATAGTGTAAGAGAACTCACTATTGAACATTTGAGTCTTAAGAGCTTTCTAATAGATCCATTATTTATTGGTACCCAACATTAGAAAAATGTATGAGGCATTGGTAAAATAGAAGTGTTTTGCATGACTACATACATTCCTTCTTTTTATAAGACACTTGCTTTCATCTAAAAAGTAGGACTGTCTATTGTCTTCATGTGATTTTGATGATTGAAAGTGCTTAGTGAGAAGGTCAAAATGTATTAGTAGTCCTTCACTATCAATTCTCATTTTCTTCTTGGAGAATATAATGATCAAATCAATAGTTCAGAATCAGCAAGCAATACTTCAGAATCATGCTTCCAGTGCAAGTGGATCACCAGTAAGAAATCCTCAATACCAATTTCCACAAAGTTTTGTCACAGATACAATCTCCCTGACTTCTCTACCTGCTTTACTTTCTTATTCCTTCATTGTACAAGAAAAGTATGATTCAACTGATTTCAGTCAGATCTGTTACTAGAATTATCCATGATTTATTTTATTGTCTGTAATTTGGTAAAGTTATGTCTCTTTACATAGGCTACTAAAAATGTATTTACTAATTTCAAGTAAATACATAAATTCTATTTCCATCTCTTTTAAAAATAAAATTTTGTCTGTTCTACAAATTGATCAGAGGCATGGATTTTGTGGCTAGCTAGGTCATTACACATCTGTCTCTTTCTTTCTCTCTACCTTTCATGGTTCTCATAATATGACTGCTCCATAATTATCCTCATTTATTTTGCTTTTATATTTTTGGTTGCATCATTTCACTTTTTGCTCTGCCATTTCCCAAATCATTTATATAGAAGGCATTATTTCCTATTTTCTCATGCCTAGAATAAGCTCCACATGAAGACATCACTGGTCCTCATTTTCAGTGTGTATGTTTGAATACGGAGGAACATCTTTCCTCTGCTCTCCATCAATTCCCTACTCTCCAGTTAGAATAATTTCGAATAGTAAAATTGGAAAAAGAGAAAATAAATCATGTGAATAAAAAGTTGCAGAAAATTCACCAGATATTTCTTCCCAGTTCAACCAATGTGAACTATTAGGAAAATACATGGACACCTCATTCCCACTGGCACTCAAAGCCTCTGGTTAGGCAATTCTTAGGAATATGGGGAACAAGATGAAAAAGTAAGGAATGGTATCAATTGCAGGAAAAAAAAAATGGAGAAGGATCCAAGCAATTTTCTTCATTGGGCTGCCGAAAATATTCAGCTTATTACAGTGCGGAGACTTCTTTCCCAAAAGGCCACTCATGTGAATAGTAGGGATGATGATGAGTATACCCCTCTTCGAGAAGCCTACAGTGGACACTTAGACATTGTCAGTGAGTTGGTGTCTCAAGCGGCACATGCAATAACTGTAGATGACTGCACACCCCTGCACAGTGCATATACGTGGAATAATACCAGAGTGGCTTCTTTCTTACTTCATCATGATACAGATACCAATGCCCAAACTAATGGACTCTTTTTTAAAAATTTTTTTTTGGTCTGGTCGTGGGGCCTGAACCCTGGGCCTGGACGCTGTCCCTCAGCATTTCAGCTCAAGGCTAGCGCTCTACCACTTGAGCCACAGCATCACTTCTGGCTTTTTTTCTGCTTATGCGGTGCTGAGGAATCGAACCTAGGTCCTCATGCATGCAAGGCAAGCGTCTACCACTGAGCCACCTTCCCAGCCCAAATATTTTTGTTTGTTTGATTTTTGTTGTGGTGGTGTTATTTTTTTGGTCGTACATGGGGTTTGAGCTTTGGGCTTGGGTGCTGTTTCTGTGCTCTTCAGCTCAAGGGGAGCACTCTACCACTTGAGCCACAGTTCCACTTCCCCAGACTAAAGGACTTTTGACAGCCTTACATCTTGCTTTCGAGAATTGAGATAGTAAAGATATGCTGGATAGCCTTCTGTTGAACCATTATATAAAACCAGGCCTGAAGAACAATATAGAAGAAACTGTATTTGATATTGCCAAAAGGATAATTATGTATCACTACCTCTATGAAGTTGTGAAAGGCTGTACACATTGTTCACCGAAGTCCTAATGGTCGGGTTAAGGTTCTTAAATTTCAAAAATGCAAGTCCATCTTTTGTGTCCCTACAAAACATTTTCACAATCCAAATAAGAGCAATATCTTTTTTTTTGGTCAATCATGGGGCTTGAGCTCTGTGCCTGGGAGCTATTCCTGTGCTCTTCAGCTCAAGGTGAGCGCTGTACCACTCGAGACACAGCTCCACTTCCAGTTTTCTAGTGGTTTATTTGAGATAAGAGTACCACAGACTTTCCTTCCCAGGCTGGCTTTGAACCATGATCCTCAGATCTCAGTCACCTGTGTAGCTAGGATTATAGGCATGAGCCACCAGTGCCCGGCAGCACCAATATTTTACTGTAAAAATTCATGGATTCCGTGGAATTCTTCCAAGTGAATTTCCTGCCTTGGATGTAAAAATGTATTCAATAGTTTTTGTATACATGTATAATAATTTCTTCAGAGTTTGTGATGTTTTAATCAGAAATAATTTTAATTTACCTGTTGAAATGAGTAGTACAGAAACTAAAATATTTCTGATGATTGTCTGAAAAAGTATATTTTAAAATATTCTATATTCTATGTTTGCATAGTGTTCATAATTTATTTTCTCCTAGATATACTTTGAATTCTACATTATTTTATAATATATAGGTTCATTAATGTGTCCTTTCTGATTGCATTCCATATAGAACAGTTTGATTCCTTTTTTTCTAGGTCTTAATATTATTTTTCTTTGGGATAAAATGTCAGTGTTGTCTAATTTGAAAAGTTTTGTAAAGTTTATGCTATGTAAACGCCTTTCTGAGGTGAAGATTTAATACACTGATGTCAAACTAAATTTAATAATATGAATTACGTGTATTGTTACACTTGTAATTTTGTAATCAACTTTTTAATAACTGTTTTTCATTTCTTGCATCTGAAGAATGAAAAATATGGAATACTTCTCAAATTTTCATATTATCCTTGTGCAAGTGCCATGTTAATCGCTGTATTGTAATTTGAGTATACGTGCTGCTGAAGCACGTAATATCCTCTAAATTTAAGTAGTTAATGATGCAATCTTTATACAGGCTTATATTTATGGGTGCCTACTTGTAAGAAGGAAACCTTATTGTTCCTAACAATGCTATCGATCTTATTTCCCTTAAATTCTGTGACTAGTGGAAAAAAATTATATTGATCAGTCGATTGCTCACATTTGCAAATTTTTTTTGTCAATGACTATATTAAGTCTTTTTATTTGGTATTTGATCGTACTCTTAATTATTTATAGATAGGTCCAAAGGTGATGGCTTTTTCAAGTACTTATTTATCCAACTGAATTAGCTTTGTGGACCTAATGGATTCAAAGTAAGCATTGCTTAAGAGCTACTTCTAAACTTCTTCAGCTGACAATTTCCCAAATGAGGTGTTACTGGAACAAATGTGTACCTGAGCCTTTACCCTTCTTCCATGTGGGAACAGACCAACTAGAATATCTTACCCTGACAGCAAAGATTTTCTTACTAGAACAAAACTAATCTTGGTTACAAGGGATCATAGAGAGATGAACAGTTCAAATAGAACTGTTCAAACTAGAAGGTATTTTATCAAAATATAATTGTTTATTATACCTTCCATTTCAAAAGTAGCTAATGCCAAGAAGGTGGAAAAATTGTTCGTATGCATGATTACTTTTTGTTCTGGCCTGTCTACGATCCAACCAGGCAGGAAATTACACTACTGCCTTTTTATAACCAAATATTTTCAGAGTTGCAGGAGAAGTGCATATGTTTCTCCTCGTTATTAGGTATTAAATTGATAATGTTTTAATCACAGAGTTTCCTCTTTCCTCCATGCTGTAAATCTACAAATGGTAAAACTTTAGGTCTAACTCTATCAAACACTGAGGTAGAGGAGTTAGAGATAATGGAATAGTACTTTAAAACAGAGTTGCCTTTGATACAGTAACTACAACAGAAAAATACAAAATGTGTGCCTTTTACTTATATATAGTCGTACACTTTATATTTATATGTGCTGATTTTATATTTCACACAATGAAACTTACTAGAATTAGTTGATAATTTGACAAATAAATTGATATTTATTTTTTTCCAATAAATAGAATTGGAATATAAATAATTAGGTTTAAAATATATATTAGACTATAAAAAGTATCAATGCAATGTTTTTAGTATAAACTTGTGATACATTATAACTGTTCTTTGCCTTCTGAATCCACATGGTAATAAAACAATGTTTTCCTCTAATCTGTAATGGATTTTACTCTGCTGCTCTGTTTATTGTTTTAACTCGCCTGTCCCAAATTGTTTTTCTCCATATTTCTGAAGCATTCCTACTGATTATTCCCAAATTTTGCTAAGATGTCTAAAAAATATTATTTTTCTGCAATACCCATGGGTCCTAGGATCCCAGGTCCCATTTACCTGCATCATCAGATAACAGGGGCAAGACTTTTCACCAAGGCCCATGCAACATATCAACACAAAGTAATTGAAGACCCATCTCAATTTCGCATTTCCTATATTTCAGGGCCCCAATTCCTTGAGATGCAGGAATTAGCAGTAAACAATTGTGAAATGCAAGGCAACTTAAAATGAAGGATGAGATCACAAAATTTGAGAGAAAGTACTGTAATTCAAACATTCAACTTACAGATGACCAGCCCATATGAGTGAACAAGTTCACAAAGTGTCATATGTTTATTTTTAATACCCCTCACCTATGATTAACGAAAGATTTTATTCCAACATAAGTGGGCCAAAAATAGTTCCTGGAAGGACAGATCCATAATTGGTCTACCAAAGCCCGAAAACTTGACTTAGAGGTCAAATGTAATTCAGAAAAACATTTGAAGCACTAAGGAGTGCTTCAAAACACTGGGACTTCAGTACAACATGGTTCTGTGGTATAAAAATGTCACTCTCAAACCAATGATAATCTACATTTAATCTGAAAGTATATTCATTTTCAAATAAACTTTTTAAAATCAATTTCGCCAAAATAACATTTGACAAGTTGATGATACTTAGTGACATTACAAGTTTTTCAAGTGTAGGGAGCAAGTTAAATAGAGTTGAATTATTTACACAGCACTAATGCCAAACATGTTCAACCATTCATTAAAGTGTAGAAATACTACCACCCACAATTTGTGTTTTTCAGTAAGAGCCTTTCAGAAATGTGTTAAATAGATCAACCTCCTAAATTTCAAACCCAAACATTAGCTAATAAATTTCATCATTTAATAAGGTACATTTTAAAAAATCACAAATAGTTGCCTTATTATATGTTATTTTATGTTTCCCTCTGTCTAACATAGTAAGAAATATGACTTTAAGTCTTGAATATGGGTACTTATCAGAGATATGACAAACATAATATCTGTCTTCTACTTCTATCATATTCCTCTCTAGGAATAAATTTTAATTTTCTTCTTTTTCCAAAACTTATAGGTAGTAGAAAATATTATTCCATGTAAAATAAAAGAATCACACCATTGTACAAAGCCATTTATAAAAATTCATATTTAGGAATACATTCTAAGCCATTTTTTAACTTTCTTTTTGACTAAAGATTAATCTTACAAACAGTTGAGAATAAAATCATGTTTAGGTGCTTCCCATCTCCAGTCTTGCAAATTGTTGCTGCAGATGAATGAATTATGGAAATATAAACTGGCATCAGTTAAAGAATATGCAGGATTGAAACTCCATGGAATGTATATAAACTTTTCAAAGTATTAATAGACAGTTTAACAGAATGACAATCAGGAAGTTGAAACCAGAGAGGAATTATAGTAAAGACATAGAATGAATGAAAAATGAACAAGGGGCAAGTACAGTTAGAATACTGAATGTACACATATGATGAAGGAAGTGGTAAATTGGAAATAAATCTTGGAGAAAGGGTTGGTTGAGAATGATGGAAGGAGTGACTCTGATATAGGAGCATTGGACAATTAGATGGATATATTTAATTGTAACACAATTGCACAACCCTTTAAAATTCAGTTAAAAAACACAAGAAACAAAAACACACAAAAATCACAACCAAACAGCAACTCTAGAGAGTATGAATATGACCACTCAAAATTTTAATCAGTTAATGAAGGGCAGTCTTGGGAAAAGCAAACAAAGCTGTTCAAAGAGGGAAGTTTGGGATAGGGAGAATTTTGAACAGAATTAGATTGTCTAAGGTTATAAATCACCTATATCTGCTGCAAACAGTATCTTTCTTCTACGAGTTTTCTGTCTGAACTGGATAATCCAGTCCTGAGACACACTTGGTAGCTTGTGAGGTAGAATGGAAGAAACAAGATCAAGAACCCATTACTCCACTGGAGAGAAAACAATCCTCTATATTTTCTCTAATCTCTCTTCACTACTCTTTCTTGATACTTTTAAGTCAAATTGCTTTTGAATTATATTTTTTCTTCTTTCTTCTGGCAAAGTAATTGGTCAAAGTAATTTCATTAAATATTATTTGCCATTTTCTTCTTTCATGCTGTTTAATTGGCCAAGTGAGTCCATAAAACTTCCCTCTTGCATTTGGTTGCCATGAAACAACATCTATGTTAATGAGGAGAAATCTAAAGTAAATCTTTGTCTCCAGAAAACAGTCTAAGAGGCTGTGATCACAAATATTTGGCTATATATTTTTTCTTTTACCTTGAAAGACTTCTTGTATCTAAAGTGCCCACAAAAATAAGTACTCCATGACTTGTTGGTTCAATCAGAATTGTCTAACCTCAAATATATATTTGCTAACAAGATGCTTAGAGGAAACCAAAAAATACTGCACTTTTTATCTTCTCTCTTAAGATTCTCCTTAGATACCATATCAGGAACAGTGAAGTTATTCTATGCAAAATTATTTCAATAGATTATTTTTCTCTTGGTCTTGCATTTTTTCACCAAGTTGTATGGAGGAGAATAGAGTTAAATCACCCATACCTTGGAAGAAAGTGTCTGTTACAAAAGGACAATGCTTCTATGTCCTACTTCTATGTCCTCTTATCTTTTGCCGGAGTTCCAATTAATCACAGGTTCTTGGCTTCAAGTCTAGTGAAGCTGAAGGACCATACGGGCTCCACCACTGCTACATCTTCATTATTTCTCTTTTAAAACTTTTTAAGTTGCCTCATTTGGATGTGGAATATATTTTCATGTCTTCATTCAATCAGTTCTGAATTGCAGTGAGCCAAATGCGCTCTGTAAAATCACTTTAGGGAGTAAAAATACTAACACAATTTATATCAAAAAGTTTTGGCCTCCCTTCACTGCTGAAGTCATTATGCTTAGCTAAGGCTTCTAAGAAAATTTTTTTATTATTTTTTCCATTTGCTCAATTCTTTTCTAAACTTTTTGGCATATGTAATAAAAGAAGTCTTCACTATCTCATATTAATAAGAATATTATTTTTTGTGAGCCACTTAGAAATGTCAAATCATTGGTTTGAGGTATCCAATCAGATTTTTTTTCTGTGTTTCACTGCTTCACGTCCAAAGACATTGTGGAAAATGTTACAAACAGAAATGTGTAATACCAACACCTTCTTTTATTGTGGAGGGCACTTTCTCCCTAAATATTTTTTTTTAATTTAATTTTATTTTATTTGAGAACATACTGTACAGAGGGGTTACAATTACATGGGCAGGATAATGCATACATTTCTTACCAAGCATTGCAGCCTCCTCCTTTGTTTACCCTTCACCTCCCTTCCCAGCCTCCCCCCTCCCCCACACCCAATCATACCCCCACGCCCCCCACCAGCGACATTGTAAAGCTGGTTTTGACATGACATTTTGTACTTATCATTGTTGCAACAGGTTCACCTGAATCCTTAAACGACTTGTTTGTCCCCGTCTCCTCCACATGTTATACTGACATCAAATATAGTGAAAGCGGGGGTTACACTGTGGGGGAGGGACATACAAAGCAACAAAGAAATAATCTTACAAATGCGTTAGAAACACATGCATGAAAGAAAAAAAAACATTAAAATACATATTTGAGGGTTCGTTTTCCTAACATCACATTCTCCGACTTTTTCCGCTTGACTCATACCTATACTAGATATTGCAAATAAGGGAAAACATGGGACCTATGTTTCTTTGGGCCTGGCTTACTTCAATTAATATAATTTTTTCCAAGCCTTTCCATTTCCTAACAAATGGGGAAATGTCATTCTTTCTGATGGAGGCATAGAATTCCATTGTGTATATATACCACATCTTCTTGATCCATTCATCTACTGAGGGGCATCTGGGTTGGTTCCATATCTTAGCTATGGTAAATAAGAGAAAGTTCACTACCGAACACATTCTATGAAGCCATCATAACCGTCATCCCAAAACCAGGCAGGGACTCATCAAAGAAAGAGAACTATAGACCCATTTCTTTGATGAACATTGATGCAAAACTTCTCAACAAAATTTTGGCCAACCGCCTTCAACAATTCATCCAAAAAATCATACACCACGATCAAACAGGATTCATTTCAGGGATGCAAAGCTGGTTCAATATACGCAAATCAATTAATATTATTCATCACATCAACAGGAGCAAGAATAAGAACCACATGGTTATCTCAATAGACGCAGAAAAAGCATTCGACAAGATCCAACACCCCTTCCTGATGAAGGTTTTGGAAAAATTAGGAATCCGTGGAACATTCCTCAATACAATAAAGGCTGTATATGACAAACCTACAGCCAGCATTATACTCAATGGTGAAAAACGAAAGCCATTTCCTCTTAACTCAGGAACAAGACAAGGATGCCCACTCTCTCCACTTCTCTTCAATCTAGTATTAGAATGCCTAGCTACAGCAATAAGACAAGATGCAGACATAAAGGGGATCCAAATAGGGAAAGAAGAAATAAAACTCTCCCTCTTTGCAGATGACATGATCTTGTATTTAAAGAATCCCATAGACTCCACTCCCAAATTACTCAAGCTGATTCAAAACTTTGGCAAAGTAGCAGGTTATAAAATTAACCCCCAAAAATCAATGGCTTTTCTGTATGCCAACAATGAGAAAAGTGTGGCTGAAATTAGGAAAGCAACTCCATTTGTAATAGCCCCACAAAAAATAAAATACCTAGGAATTAACTTAACTAAAGAAGTGAAGGACCTCTATGATGAAAACTTTAAAATCTTGAAAAAGGAAGTCAACACAGAACTTAAAAAATGGCAAAACCTCCCATGCTCCTGGATTGGAAAGATTAACATCGTGAAAATGGCAATACTTCCCAAGGCTATCTACAAATTCAATGCAATACCTATCAAAATTCCACCCTCATTCTTCAAGGAAATAGAAGAGGCAATCCAAAAGTTCATATGGAACAATAAAAGACCCCGAATAGCAAAAACGCTCCTGAATGGAAAGAACACTGCTGGAGGAATATCAATACCAAATTTCAAACTCTACTCTAAAGCCATAGTAATCAAAACAGCTTGGTATTGGCATAAGAACAGACCTCAGGACCAATGGAATAGAATTGAAAACCCAGAAATGAACCCACAGACCTATAGCCAGCTAATCTTCGATAAGGGAGCTAAAACAATAGAATGGAAGACAGACAGCGTCTTCAGTAAATGGTGCTGGCAAAACTGGTTAACTACATGTAGAAAACTAAAGCTAGATCCTTATATATCACCCTGCACCAGAATCAACTCCAAATGGATCAAAGACCTTGAACTCAAAGCAGACACTCTGAAAACATTACAGGATGGAATAGGAGAAACCCTGGGTCTCCTTGGCTCAGGCCGAAATTTTCTGAATAGAGACCCGGAAACACAACAAATCAAAGAAATGTTGGACAAATGGGATTGTATAAGGTTGCAGAGCTTCTGCAGGGCAAATGACATAGCTAGCAAGATCAATAGAAAGCCCACGGACTGGGAGAAGATCTTTACTAGCCATACAACGGACAAGGGTCTCATATCTAAAATATACTTGGAACTCAAAAAATTAAACCACCCAACAACAAATCCTCAAAGAAACAACTGCCCAATAAGTAAGTGGGCGAAAGACTTAAAGAGAAGCTTCTCTGAAGAAGAAAGAAGGATGGCCAATAGACACATGAAGAAATGTTCAACATCCCTAGCCATAAAAGAAATGCAAATCAAAACAACATTGAGATACCACCTCACTCCAGTTAGAACAGCAAAAATCAAGAACTCTAACAACAGCAGATGCTGGAGGGGATGTGGACAGAAAGGAACCTTACTTCATTGTTGGTGGGAATGTAAACTTGTTCAACCACTTTGGAAAGCAGTATGGAGGTTCCTCAAAAGACTCCACATAGAGCTCCCCAATGACCCAGCAATCCCACTTTTGGGCATTTACCCAAATGATCACAAACAAGGCCACACTAAAGCTACCAGCACAACTATGTTTATTGCAGCATTATTCTCCCTAAATATTTTGACTCAAATTATCTTTTTCAGAGAATTACTGTTTGGTAATTAACGGTAAATTTACAAATTTTGATGCCTTCTTTTTTTAAGAACTTTTAATTTAAATTCCAATACAATCTGGTTTCAAACAGTGAGAATATAGTTCCTGGGTAAGGACAATTCCAAGGGAACCTAGAGGACTTACAGCAAGGTTTCTGAGGTTTGTTTGTTTAGTGTGAAAAAGAGCCATCTTCATCCACATTGCTCCCTCTCTACTAAGACTCCTTGGATTTCTTTGCATGAAAGCCTATTCTTCCAGGCAATTTTAAATTTTCTTAATAGGCTAAGTTGTTAAAAATTTTGAACAATTAAATTTTACTTGTCATAACTTTAAAACCCTTGAAAATCCTTTATCAGAACCGCAAATTCACCAATCCTAATTCCACCTTTACCATAAAAATGTTAACATGCTGTTTTCATGATATAGTATCCATGCAGCTATTATTTTCTAGTGGCTTTGTTATGCATATATATTACCATATTAGATGATGCTAAGCAAAATGAATTCCAAGATATGGAACCAGATTTTTTTTTCATTTGTGGTTGTTGTTTTTGATGAACTATGTGATTTCTGTTTTCTTTGGGGTGTTCCCCTATGGTTTATCCCTGCTGTATGGTGAGACAATGGTGAGCATAATGGTGAGACAAAGGACAAAAGGCAAACCAATGCAGTAGCAATACTCACAAGAAAATATTTTGGAAATGTACTTCATAACTTGTGAGCGGTGAAGGGGTGAAGGAAAACTGTGAGAAAAATGAGGGAGTGTTACCAAGTTTGAAAAGTTATGATTTAATACCTTACAATTATTGTAACCCCACTGTACATCTTTTTTATAATAAAATTGAAAAAAATAAGCTGCATAAAATATAATTTCACTGTATTGGCACAGTAAATAATATTCTTTATGTAGTAACATTTTAAAAATCAATACTATTTGGCATCTAATTTGAATTAATTACCCCTTCTTTATCAGAGGGTAATCAACTTGCATGTTATCCAATATTTTCACAATATACTTGCCAAATTTTTCGAAAAAGAATAAATTTAGTATTTTCTCATTCTAAAAATGAAAACAGTTTAATGCTATGGAAACCCATAACTTTTAAAAGTAAGTAAGTTTTTAAGAGGACAGAATATATGTGTTCTTCAAAATTCCTATGACTAATAACTACTCATTTTTAAATTCTCAACATACCTAAGAGATTCAAAACAGTACCTGTTTGCATGTTATGTAATTCTGCAATAGATGCAGTTTCCAATGGGGTGTTACAGATTGAGAAGTAAATAGAAAAATAGCCACATTCTGATAGAGGAAAAAACTGTGAAGCATGTGTAATAATTAATTATTCAAGAGTAAGCAATTTTTTATAAGAGTAAGCTATTATGTCTATGACCATCAATCCCAAGATTTATGCCATAAAGTCATACTAGCCCAACAGTTTCCAACTTGTAAGGGACACCTTAAAATTCCTTAATTCACATCATGAATACCTTATCTCTATTTTGAAAAAATACTACACCTCTGCTAATGTGACACCCTCCTTGTTCTGAAAAGAACACCACCATAAACTGAGCTGCATCATTTTTCCTCCACTGGTATTCTTGACATGAGAACACTTGCAAATATTATTTATATTTATACTTTTAAGTTATCATAGATATTCACTATGCTAAGAGAGGAAAATTATGATTCAAAGCTCACCCAGGCAGGAAGGTTTCTTAGAATCTTATCTCCAAAAACTTCTCCACAAAAGCCAGACTCAAGTGGCACTGAGGTTGAAGTGGTAGGGCATGAGCCTTGAGCATAAACAGGCTCAGAGACCCTATCCAGGCCAAGAGTTCAAGCTCTAGGACGAATCAATAAAACAAAAACAAAATTGAAAACAAACCCCAAACATAGCATTTTTCTCCATGTATACAGAGGAACGTAAATAAGGAAATGGCTTCCTGTGGTACATATAGGGAGAAGAAAGCAGATGTCACACAATTATTCTCTTCATACCATATTAAACCAAACCCTTAAAAAATTGGTTTTTCTAAATGTATAAATTAATGTCATCCATTTCTTGGCAACTCTGTCTAGATCATTCATATTAACATGGTATACATGAACTGTGCGAATTATCTATTAACTATGTTCTAATTATAACTCTCTTGAAATAATATCTAGGCAAATAGAATGCCAGAATCTTTTGTGAATTTTTCAAATAATCCGTCTACTTAAAAAGAATTTTGTAGTATCCTATAGAATATGAAATTACAAACAAAACCAAAAAATATATTTTGAATCTAAATTCTAATTTAACAAGGTCTACAGAGTCCTACATTAGACGAACTTTGCTATTTCTCCAGACTTAAGCGTTTGTAATCCTTCAACATTTATTTGGAATCCAACAGAATGAGGCTTACTTACTTCTGCAAGTTTTTGGATGGGAATCATGAGCTATTTTGCATCTAGGAATGTTCTGTAATGATGAGAGCATTTAAAAAACAAGTGAGGATATGTATGAGTTGCATTCAATAGGAACTTGACTTCTCAAAACATAATGACAAAATTAGGCCAAACTTCCAACTGTGCATTCGTTTTTTGTTGATGGTTTTTTTTACTGAGACAAAATTATTCTACCTGGTCCAGGGAAGATATCGTTAGGTAATTCTACTCTCTAATCTCCTGCATGAGTGCTAGAATTCCAGGCTTGTATCACATTGCCCTGACATAGTTTGTTTTATTTTATCTAGAAACAGATTAGCAAATCTGAACTTCTCCTATAATCTTATCCACTAGACTGACTGCTGAGACTGTCTATGTACTATTTTCAAAGATGGTTTAACATTTGACACGGGATATGAACATTTTCAGATGCACCTGCAGGCTTCCCTGTTTCATTCCACCATGTATCATATCCGGTTAATAATGGTTGCTTGACTTTCTTACTATCTCTGGTCCCTACCTGTGTAATATTCTCAACTTCTGGGGGAAAGTTCACTTGAAGGCTTTCTAATATTAAAAATTATCACTTGATTCTAGTCTTACTCAGGACCTATTTTCTATTGTTTTCTAACTTTCCTACATATTCTGAGAGTTGTTTCATTTGTATATTTTTGTATGCACCTATAAATGCCTCTGTGTGTATGTGTATGTTTGTATGTATGTATGCAAAAACCTAAAGCTGTAATTCAGCAATCTTGCTCGTGACTGGTATCCCAGCTTTTGGCTGGTTAATTATAGGTAGTGTCTCAAAGCCTATATTGTCCAAGCTGGATGCAAATTGAACTTCCCAGACTCCTTTACATTCTTAGGTTTTATTTTTCCAGGAGTATCAACTTTTAAACTTCAAACACTTTTGTGAGTGTAAAGTCTATCATGTAGCCCAGATTTTTAACTCAAGAATTCATATAAAGATAGATGGACATATACATTACATATCCTGAGTGTACACTTTTAGAAATGTGATCATAAACCAAGTTGTTGTGAGATCTGAGGATTGGGGTTTAAAGCCAGCACGGGTAGGAAAGTCCTGGAGACTCTTTTCTCCAATAATTACCAGAAAACTGGAAGTGGCACTGTGGCTCAAGTGGAAGAGCACTAGCCTTGAGCTGCGTTTCAGAGGGACAGCGCCCTGTCCCATATTTCAAGTGACACGAAAAACAACAACAATAAAAAGGAATATAAGAAAAGGAAAGAAAAAGAAATGTGATCTTAGCCACCAGGTTCATTGCTAGTATAATTCCTGTTCCCTCAGGATAGACTCTTTTTTTCCAATTAAGTCTATTCTCCCATATGTGACTTGCATTGGAAACAGAATCATTCTTCCATTCTCCTTTTTGCACATTTACATGATTAGCAAGCGTGATTTAGAAAGGGAGTGGCCTCATGCTTCTTGTTCCACTTAGGAGTAATGCTTTCTCTATATCACTCCTATAAATCTACATACTGGACTTGGCTTTATTGTTTCAATGTTTTCTTATTTGTAGAGTCTTCTATATTGTATTGAACACTTATACATAAACACAGAACTTCTTTTTCTCCTATAATTGCTATAGTTTCTCCTACTGTTAACTCATGTACACTTGGGAAATTAATGCACAGCATATAGACTCACAAAAAATGATCTGAGAACCTTCTTCCCATTTAAAATTCACCTTAATTTACAGAGCACATAAGAAGTTTGAACAAAATATTCTCATGGATAATGTATTTATAAGCAATTTAAATTGCATTTCTCTTTACTAAGTTGTCTCTGAAACACGTGTTACCTCATGTGCAAAAGTGTCTTTGTGCTATTTCAATGAAGCCAGAAAACATTCATTTTTTTCTGGAGCAGCACCATAGATTGTTAATGGAAGTAAGTGGAAGTAACTGTTACTGGATGTGGAAACTGATCCCAGGAGAGGAATTGAACATTGAGAAATGATAAAGTTCAAGTTAACTATTACTTTCCTTTTTACTGTACAAGAAAAGAATCCAAGGCTGGAAGGAAAATCTGTCCCTGATTTTTGGGTGTGTCCTTTACTCATATAAAACTTGTCTGTAAACTTCTGGTTGAGAGTATTGCAAAAGGAAACAATATGCATTTGAAGGCCAGCATAGAACAAAAGGAAGTAACTTTGTTTTAAAAGTGTTCTACTGCAAAGAAGCAAAGATATGGAGGTTTTAAGGCGTCTTATGGATGGATGTTTCACTCCTGAGATGATTCTCTTGTTGCAGGAATCAGTTATCAATTCCTTTAGTCTGGTCTTGAGTTTTCCATAGCAATAAGGATTCCAAAATATCAGGATCCAGTGAGTATGATCAGCAAAAGCAGCCTCTTCTCAGACCGCTACTATTTTAAGGAGAGTCCCAAAAAAATACTCAGGGTTTGTTTTGTTTGCTTGTTTGTTTAGTTTGTGCTGGTTCTGGGACTTGAACTTAGAGACTGGCCCCTGTCCCTGAACAGTTGTCTTTCTTTCACACCTGGCCCAAACCTATTACTCCACTGCTTGAGCCAAAACTCCACTTCTGGATTTTTTGGTGTTTAATTACAGATAAGTGTTTGACAGACTCTCTTGCCTGGGTTGGCTTTGAACTAAGACAGTAAGAAAGCTAAGTGACATCAACTGTATGGACTTCTCTTTTCAACCAAGAAATATTAGATGAAGTTTATTATAAAGCTAATATGTGACAATTTTTAAAAAAGAGAATATGTTTAGCAAAGAAGCCATAACAAATAACTCAGCAAAAGTAGGTGCACTACTAAATCATTTGGCAAGATTACTATTGACTTCATCATTACTTTGGGGGAAACTTAAACCTATATTTGCACTTTTTTGTTGGTTGTGGGGATTGAACATTGATCCTGGCCACTGTCTCTCAGCTCTTCAGCACAGCTTGAGCACTCTACTAATTTAGCTACAGCACCACTTCCGGGTTTTGGGGGTTAATTGAAGATAAGTGTTTCATGGACTTTCCTGACCAGGCTGGCTTTGAACCACAACCTCTGGACTCAACCTCCTGAGTAACTAGGATTACAGGCATGAGCCACCAGCACCCGGGTCATATTTGCATTTATGTGCACTTAATGTCACTATGTAGACAAAGAATGGAAATATGAACCAAATGATGTGACATTGCTGCTTTTCAGAATAATTAAGGTAGCAATATTTACAATACTTTGTTACATTAATGACTCATGAGCTATGGGACTCTTACATTAGCATCCTCTTTCATCTTTGTAGGTGTATATAGTATCAGGAAATGTTCATAGATAAATACAGAAAGACAGATTTTTAGAAAGCAAAGATCAGGTATGAAAGATCAGCATAGAAGGAGATACATTCATCACACTGAGATTAAGAACTAGCCTAGGAGATTTTGAATGCTAAAGGCAATGAGGAATAAGCCTAGTTGATAACTAGTTCTTTAATAACCAAAAATGGTTCCCTAGAACGGTTTCTGCTATACCTTAGTTACTATCATTTATTCTTTCCATCTGGAGTTATTCCTTCTCTTCTGTCACAACTGTTAATTATCCTCTGCCTTTTTGGTGTGATGACTGGCCAAAATAGTTTCCAAATCTCACTTACACTATCCTTCTCATTGTGATTAGCAGTGACCCCACTCAAAAGCCTGGAATATTTGAATTTCCAGAATTAATCTTCACCTGACATCTAAGCACATTCCTAGCATTAATTGCCATGACCTAATGAACAAAACATTTTTTCAACACAGTATCAATACTTAAAGTACATGTGTTAGGAACTATTTTCAAGTATCAGTATGGAAGGAGCAATTATATATTCCAAGTATGGGTTCTGTATTTTGCATTTACTAACTAGTCATTGTTGTTGTTGTTGTTGTTTTATCAGTCCTGGGGCTGAAACTCGGTGCTTGGGAATTATTCTTCAGGTTTTTTTTCCCTCAAGGCTAACCCTCCACCACTTGAGGCACAGGACCACTTCCAGTGTTTCCTTTTCAATTTATGTGGTACTGAGGAATTGAACCCAGGGTTTCATGCATGCTAGGCAATCACCATACCATGAAGCCACATTCCCAGAACCCTAAATGATTTTCTTAAGATGGCATTACATTTTCATTCTGTAACCCTGTATCATAATTTTAGCCAGAAATTTTTGCTAGAAAAGAGCATTGAACACAATACTGAGTCCAGTAAGACTAGATGGACAATGGATAACTGTCACAGTGTAGCCAGGGCACAGAGGGACTTACCTCATGGACCTGGTACAACAGACTGAGCGAGACAGCTCCTGACCCACAGGTTACCTCCAGAATGAGAGGACCACCTTGGTTCCATCCACATGGGGATGCTGGGCCACCTCCTCCAGCACCCATTGAATCAGTTCCTGAGAGAGAAAGTGAAAGAAAGAAGGTCAGAATTACACTTAAACCATATGCCGGTGGCTCAGGCCTATAATCCTAAGTACAATGGAGGCTGAGATATGAAGATCATGGTTTATAGCCAGCCCGGACAGGAATACCTGTGAGACTCTTATCTCCAAAGAACCACCAAAAAACTGGAAGTGGTGCTGTGACTCAAGTGGTAGAGTGCTAGCATTGAGCTGAGGAGCTCAGGGAGCTGTCCAGGCCCAGAGTTCAAGCCCCATGACTGAAAAGAAGTGGACTTCCCACCACAAGAAGTGGGATGAATAGCACCCATTGTCTTAGGGAGCATGGCAGAGAAGTCAGGCCGAGCTTCCTGTCAGCTGGGAGTCATTAGTAGGTCACCCGGCTTCTCTGTGCCTCAGTTTCCCCAGCTTCAAAACTGAACAAAGTGAAGGATCCCGTTACTCATGGGGATAGAGTAATAAAGAAAGAGAGCCATGTTTTGTTTCATAATCCCATACCTGTTGCACCGTTAATACACACCATCTGAGATCTTTCCGGGTATCTTCCTATCATATGCTCACAGAATTGCCAAGAACAGTATCAGATGGCCCCTCCATCTGTGCCTGTCCCTGCTCCAGAGATCTCTCTGTATCAATCCTTTGTTTCCTCACAACTGTCCCATGAGGAGATTGAAGTCCAATGGGTGAGGCCCAACCCAGAGATTCACCTCTGGTCAAGAATCGGCTGCCGTGGACTGAGTTTGGGACAATCCATCTAAACCAATGACTGAGCATGGCACTACATATCTACCATCCCAACTACAGAAGAACGGGCCTGGTGGCTCAGGCCTGTCACAGATAGGAGGACCATGATCCAGCCCAGCCTGAGCATATATTAATTCGCCATCTCAGAAATGCCCAAGACAGAAAAGCTTGACTCACATGGTAGAAGACCTGACTGGCAAGCCTAAGGCCTTGAGGTCAAACCCTAATATACTAATATACCCAAAAGAACCAGAGTCCCAATGCCAGAGGCTCATGCCTATAATCCTAGGTACTCAGGAGGCTGAGATCTGAAGATCATAGCTCAACATTTAAAATAGGGCTGGCCTCGCCCATCAGACATCATGATGAGAAGACCCAGAGTCTGACCTATGCTGTTGCGCTCCATACTAGCATAACTCATATCCTTACTAAGTGTTGGCCTTGCTCTCTGTCCCCCTAGGACGCTATCCCCTGCAGGCCGCACTCCCAGGTCCTCCCAAGCTCGCACTGCCACCAACCAGGCCCAAGGGAGTACACAGCTCCATTGCACACAGATCCCTTGTTCTTGTAATTTAAGTGTGCTGTGTCCCCTTCACGCCTCTCACCATTCCAGGCCCCCAGACCTCAGCTGTGAAGCCCATACATGCCCCAAAGATAGCAGGTAGAAGTTACCAAAACATTCAGCCTCCTTTTGACAACCCACTTCTACACACACACACATACACACACCCGCACACACACACACACACACACACACACACACACACACACACATCCAGACCGGTGACAGAAGTCTCATTCATGCAGCACCTGCAATTTGCCAACTGATCACTCACCTGAGCACAGTCAGGCTGTACAAGGAAAAAGATGATCTCTGTCTCTGTCTTTGTCTCTGTCTCTCTGTCTCTCTGTCTCTCTGTCTCTGTCTCTGTCTCTGTCTCTCTCTCTCTTTCTCTCTCTCTCTGTCTGTCTGTCTGTCTCTCTCTGTCTGTCTGTTTGACTGAGCACAGAAGACAAGGGCTCACACAGCAAGGTTGTCTATCTTCTGCATCCAACACCTCCCATCCCCAGAAAAAAAAGGAAAAAAACCCAGAAGGCAGGTGTAGACATGCTGCTCCCCACCTCTGACTAAAGCCACTGGGTTCCCACCAGAGAGTGGAAGGGCGCAGATGTGCTGCTGTGTGGCTCCCACTGCTCCAGGCCAGGGGATCTTTGGCACCCACTCCTCACCCAACCCTGCATCTCCCTGTATCCTGGGACATTAGCCGCTGGGGATGGGGGTGGCATCCTCGGGTCAACACCCACCCCCACCCCTGGGGCACATTTGTGGCAGGGCGTGGGCCAGAGTGTGGGGCACAGGGGAGGCGCGGGTCCGGGTCGGAGGGGAGGGGATATGGGGTCGCAGGGTGCAGGGCTGTGTGGCAGCCACTCACGTGTTGCTGGCAGAAGCTGTAGGCAGCTGCTCCAAGTGGGGCAAGCAGCAATGGCAGAGGCATGACAGACACTCAGGCCCTGAACAGAGGACAGGGGAGCCAGGACAAGGTCAGGGCCGCAAGCTGGCTCATGGCACAACATTGCACCATTGCCTGAGGAAACCATAGGCCTGAGCCTGCAGCATTAGATTTGAAATGCTGCTACATGGGGAAGGGGGGAGGGGGCCGGGGCTCAGGTAGGCACATGGTGGGATGAGGAAGGCCTCTCTTCCTAGGCCTCGAGTCTCTTGCTCACCACTCAGCCACCACTACCTTCCTCAACTGCTGGTAGTGGTGTCAACAAACAGAGCGAATCATGGTGCTACTGGGCAGCATGGAATGTGGGCGTGGCCACCATTCTTGTATCCCATTGGTCAGAAAGAACCATGAAACAATGGAGGTGTGGCTGGAATCTTGTGATGCAGGCAGAATGGGCGGAGTCAAAATGATGGCAGCTCCGTTCCCAGGGAACTCTGTCCAATCCAGTTGAGGACAAGAGAGTGACCTGCTTTAGCTGGATGGCTGCACAGATTGTTGTGTATGTCTGTTTGTTCCCAGACCTTGAACTCAGGATCTAGGCACAATCTCTGAGTTGCTTTTGATCAAGGCTAGCTCTCTACCACTGGAGCCACACGGCTTTACTTCTGGCTTTGTTGGAACAAGTTGGACAGGAGTTTCAAGGACTTTCCTGCCTAGGGTCACTTTGACCATGATCCTCCTATCACAGCCTTGTAAGTTTTAAGGAGGACTGCTGAGAGCCAATGATGCCTGGTTTTGCTGATGTTCTTGGACAGACCTGTGAGTTCCCTATCCTCAGGTTTAAGTGGTAGGAGCTGGAGCCCACAGCTTGAATCCTGTTCCTGCCACCAACGAACGGCAGGAGATCCTATGAAACTCATTCCTATTCATATGATTACCAAAGGAATGTGATGTATGTCATGATTAAATGGGCAGTACTTGAATGATTCGAGGATAAAATTATACACAATTACATTATAGGACACTAGTCGATATTAATTAATACTTTATGAAGCATTTAAACAATCACCTTCATTAAATGGAGGCCAAATGAAATACCTATGAATTGAGCATCACATAGCATGGAGATGCCATTTTTTTTCTGCCCGGACTGGGATTGGAACTCATGGTCTAGGTAACCCTGCTGTTGCACAGTGTGGGAATGGGAAGCTTGCCTCTTTGAATTCAAGAAATTCAAGTCTGTTCCTTTCGCCTGAAATCGATGCCCACCACTAGAAAACATCCTATTTGTTTACATTTTAAATGTATGATTTATATTTATATACATATGTTGATTCCATATTGCATTCAGTGTAGTTACTTCTTTTACGTTTTGTTTTATTCATGTACTGACTACTCATCTTATTGACTATTATGACGCATAGAACAGTGATTACATTGATTACATAGGATATAGTTTTGCATATGTATTGCATGTCCTTCCTGACACCCAGGACTTTCACAGAGAAGGAAAACATGTGTCACCATCAGCTTCTTACTACACGATTCATTTTTTGGGAGTGCTGGCATCTGAACTCACAGACTTCAAAGCCCAATTCATGAATGGGTGAGTGTCAGCCTGCCATCCTGTGGCAAGTTGAGCTGACAGGCAGTCCCGAGTACCTGAGATCGAGCCCCAGCGGTTGACAAAATAAGAACAGATTGACATGCATTTGGTAGTACACTAATAAATGTATATCTTTATAGAGTGCCAGAGATGTCTATACATTATTCACTTATATAGACTACATTCCTACCAATTCTTGGGTATTTATAATGCCTCCATGTAATTAATCTTATTGTTTTCATTCTTAACAAACTATTAAGTAAATCAAACAATATCCTGAAATTATTGCATTCTGTATGTAATAGTATTCTTTTAATATTAATAATAATAAATATTAAATAAATAATAATAAATAAATACATAAATAATAAATATTAAATAAAGTCAGTCTCCTGAAATGATGCTGTCTAATTTCACAGGAGCGTCATTCACCATCAACTCATTCAACTGTGACATTGATAATATTACCTTGTTATTCCCATGGATGGGAACGAGTCTCTTAGTATCTTTTGCCATTGATTGGTGTCATGACTGGGATTCAAAATCAGGGCCTACATTGCCTTGTGGACCTATGACTTCCTCAATAGTCTGACAACCTTCAGCAATGAAAGGTGAAGTACCCTTTCCAACAGTGTCACTCAGACCCAGGAGGGTCACCGTGCAAAAGAAGAAAACATAAAAAGGCCATCTTGCTGCATTTTTTCTGTACATTTTTGCCACACAAGGCCTGGGGGGTCTAGGATCCTAGGATCTACTGTGGGTCCAGTGGCTGCACCTCAGCATAGGGTGTCAAAGCTGAGGCAGAATTACCACAACCTGAGTTCAAGCCCCCTGCTGAGCAAAAAATAATTAAAAGAGATTAGCTCCTTGGCTTGCAATTCACCCCGTTTTTTCTGGCAGGCTTTGGATTTGAACGCAGAGTCTAGGTGAATCTGCAGCACTGTGGAAGAAGCGGAAGCTCACCGTACTTGAAGATAAAAAAGTCAGGCCTGTAATCTAAGCCAAAATTCAAGCCCCAGCCTTGGAAAACATACTATTTATATACATTGTAAATACAGAATTTGTACTTACCTATGGATGTTCAGTCCATACACGTTTGGTGTGGTTGTTCCTTGTATTTTTTGTTTTATTCATTTATTTACCGTTGATTTTACTATGATGACACCCATTCCCTTTATTACATTGATGACATCCTATCACATGGAATCTAAATTTGTAGACGTGTTTTCCATCATGCCAGACACCCAGGACTCTCAGAGAAAAGGAAAAAATTTCACACTTGGCTTCTTACTGCATGATCCAATTATTGGTAGTTCTGGGATCTGAACTCAGGGCCTAGCAGGACCAATTGGTGAATAGTTTAAGGTGACCACACCAGCCTGTGAGCGAAAAAGGGGTTAGGCCATTCCCAGCAACTGACATGGATGCCCAGGGTGGGCCATGATAGTCATAAATTAATAATTTAAACATAGGATCAATATTTACATATATGTGTGGACAGCATCTTGCCTTTGGAGTACTTTTTCTCCTTATTTTCTGTCTTATGTAAGTATTGTGTATTTTACTGAGTAACGTAACAGATATAACAGTGCTTACATGGAAGACAACCTATTGCCCTGGCTATACGGTTTCCTATGCATTCTCCATCCAAGCTGAGACCCAGGACTCTCACAGAACAGGAAAACAGGTGAATCGATGGGCTTCTCACATCAGGATTCATTTTTCGGCAGTGTTGGGATTTGAACTCACACTCTATCAGGCCCAATTGGGGAAATGGTCAAGGTGAGGACACCAGCCTGTCAGCAACGAAGGAGATAGGCCATTCCTAGGAACTGACATCGAGTCCCAGGGAGGTCCAGATAGTCATAAATTCGTAATTCAAATACAGGATCTATATTTATCTACATGAGTGGACAGCATCTTGCATCCGGTGCACTTCTCCTAAATTTGTGTCTAATTCATGGAGTTATTGTGTATTTTACTGAGAATGGTGACAGGTGTAACTGTGCTGACATGGATGACAACCTGTTCCCATAATTATATGGTTGCCTATGCATTCTACATCCTAGTGAAAGCACGGTACTTTCACAGGAGAGGAAAACATGTTCAACGACTGGCTTCTGACAACAGAATGAATCTTTTGTCAGTGCTGGGATTTGATCTGAGATCTGGGTAGCTCTGTTGCCCTTTGGGGGAAGGGAAATCTCACCATCCTTGAAGACTAGAATGTCAGGCCTGGTCCAGGACCTGATTTGAAGCCCCAGTACTGGACAAAATAACAAACCCGCCTTTTTTAAACATTGGATCTCTCTTTACCTACAAGTTTTGTATGCATCTTACATTCAGTGTGGTTATTCTTTTTATTTTGTGTCTTATTCATGGATGTATTGTGTATTTTATTGAGTATGGTGATAGATATAACTATGCTGACATGGATAACAACCTATTTGAATGGCTATAGAGTTGTCTATATAGAATTCTCCATCCCTGCTGAGACCCAGGATTTTCACAGGACAGGAAAACAGGTGGATCGATTGGCTTCTCAAATCAAGGTGAATCTTTTGGCAGTGCTGGGATTTGAACTCTAGCCCTAGCAGGCCCAATTGGCGAATGGGTCATGGTGAACACACCAGCCTGTGAGCAACTAAGAAGGTAGGTCGTTCCCAGGACCTGAGTTGAAGGCCTGGTGGGGGCCAATATGGTCATAAATTCATCATTTAAACAGAGGATCTTCCATATATGGATGGGCAGCATCTTGCAATCGGTGTAGTCATTCTCTTTATTTTGTGTCTTATTCATTGATGTATTGTGTATTTTCTTAACTATAGGATGACAGATATAACTGTGGCGACCTGGATGACAACCTATTCTCATGAGTATAGAGTTGCCTGTGCATTCTCCATCCTAGCTGAGACCCAGGACTTGCACAGCACAGGAAAACTGGTGCAATGACTGGCTTCTCACAACAGGGTAAATTTTGGCAGTGCTGGTATTTGAACTTTGGGCCTAAGAGGCCCAACTGCCCAATGGGCCCATGTGATCACACCAGTCTGTGAGCCACTAAGGAGTTGGTCAGGTCCCAGGAATAGAGATCGAGCACCAGAGAGGCCACAATTTTCCTGAATGCATCATTTAAACATGGGATGTATATTCAAATCTGTGTGTGGACTGCATTGTGCATTTAGTGTAGTTATTCTATTTTGTATGATATTCATGGATGTATTGTGTATTTTCTTTAGTATATGTTGAAATGTATAACTGGGCTCACATGATAACAACCTATTCCCATGGCCACAGGGTGCCCCATGTATTCTTCACCCTAGCTGATACCCAGAACTTGCACAGGAAAGGAACACAGGTGCAACAATTGGCTTCTGACATCAGGATGAATCTTTTGGCACTGCTGGGATCTGAACTTGGGGACCAGCAGACCCAATTGACGAATGGGTCCATGTGAGCACACCAGCCTGTGAGCCACTAAGGAGTAAAGCTGTTCCCAGGACCTGAGATGGACCCCCAGGTGGGGGTGGGGAGGAGGGTACACAGTAGTGATCCATTCATAAGTTGAAGGTAGCAAATGAGTACACATTTGTATAGAGTAGGAGAGACGATAACCTGTGATGGAATCCAATCTACCATGTGTCTACTGATTCTTGAATCTTTCCAGATGCCTTCATTTCATGACTGTGATGATTATTGTCATGCTTAATCAACACTGCTTTACAAATAAGTGATACCCCATGAGTCTTGCCTATCATTTCCTAGTCACATCATGCTTGAACTACTCATTCGATGAGATCGATCACATTCCATGACTTTACCTGGTCCAGAAACCATTATCTCAGGATTTCCCGCCATTGTTTTCTCATGGGGGTGGGCTGAATTCAAGCCTCAGGCATGGAAAACATGCTCCTTATATACATATTAAAGATAGGATTTATACTTCCATACAGATGTTCAGTAAATACCGTGTTTGGTGTGGTAAGATTTATACTTCCATACAGATGTTCAGTCCATATCACGTTTAGTGTTGTTATTCATTTTATATCGTTTTTATTCATTTAGTTACAATTTATTTTATTGTCTTTGATGACACCTATACCATTTATTACATTGTTTACGTCATATCACATACCATCTAGATTTGTAGATGTGTTCTCTATCATGTCTGACACCCTGGACTCTCCCAGAAAAGGAAAACATGTGTCACACTCGGCTTCTTACTCAAAGATTAAATTTTTGGCAGTGCTAGGATCTGAAATCAGGGCCTAGCAGGCCCAATTAATGATTGGGTGAGTGTGAGCACAGAAGCCTCTAGCCAATGAAGCTGTCACACCTGACAGCTTCCTAGGCACTGAGATCAAGCCCCAAGTTTGGCCAAAACAGCAATACACGGATAGGCAGAGGTGGTATACAAATAAATATATTTTGTTAAAGATTTCCAGAGCTGTCTATCTATGACTGAATGACATCTACTACGTTCCTACCAACTCTTAGGTATTTATTATATCTCTAATGAAAAAATATTATTCTTTTCATGCTTAATAAACTATTAATTAAGATCAATCAGCATCCTAGAATTACTGCATCCAAATTTAGAGTAGAAAAATGCATGAACTACTCTTTCAATGTGTATTCTTATGCATAGGAACGAGTCTCTTGTGATCTCCTGCCATTGGTAAATGTAAGGATTAGGATTTGAACCAAGGGACTATGTTGACATGTTGGCTTATGGCTTCCCTGATAGCCTGCCAGCCATCAGCAATGGTAGGCCAGGTCCACTTTGAAACCATGTCATTCAGACCCAGGATGGTCATCATGCAAAGAAAAAAATTGAAAAACCCTGAGCCCTCTACAGCTCCCCACTTTTTGTGCTGTTTTGCTTTTTTTCCTTCATGCAAGCCCTCTTAGCCTAGGGTCCCAGGATCAGCTTTGGGTCCCGAGGCTGCACCCCAGCCTAGGGAGAGTGAAGTTGAGTCAGAGTTACCATGACCTGAGTTCAAGCTCCGTGATTGGCAAAATTAATTAACTAATTAATTCATTAATTAATTAACTAACTAAATTGAAATAATAAAGCTCCTTGGTTTGGAATTTCTGCCAGTTTTCTTTCATAGCCTGGGATTTGAACTCAGTCTTGATGAATCCGTAGCAATGAGACAGAAGACGCAGAGTTGCCAATACTTGATTTCAAACCCCATGCCAAGCCAAAAATAAATAATTAAGTCCTGACCTCAGCAGGGATGTTAGTTGTGAAGATGGGAGGGAAGGGATGGTAGGGGAAAATCAAACGAGGATGCTACAATGCTCAATAGGAAATGTACTCATTACTTTGCTCATGTAACTGTGACACATCTGTACAACATTTTTAAAATAAAAAATGTACAAAAAATTATGTAGTGCTCAAGAAGCATTTTGGGTTTAAGGGATGGATGTCTGAATAGCTGTACAAAATTTTACACTGATTTTTTTCAGTGTTCAGTATGGAACTGAATAAACGTAACTGTTTCTGTTACAAATATTAAGTCATTGTCTTGGAACTTGGGCCACTATTTCTGCCATTGCTGGGATATGAGCTCACTGTCCAAGTAACTCTTTTGTACCTTGGGTGAAGGCTAAGCTCCCTATCCTTGAGGAAAAGATTTTCAAGCTAGAGTTCCTAGGGCCTGAATTAAGACCCTGCAATAGAAAAAATATTTGTGTACATGTGTAATATAAGATATATAGGTAAATATGTATGTTTATTTCATATTATGATTATTATTATTAATTTTGTATTTAATTTTTTATTCCTTTTATTGTTTATTGTATTAGTATTATTATACACATAATATTTATTATGTTGTGTACATATATTATAAAATTATACACAATAATTCAGTACATTGACTAATTTTCATTAATACTTTATTAAGTTTTGAAATATGATACTTAATTAAATGGAGGCATTTGTCAAGTCATCACATGGTCAGAGTCTGTCCCAGTATGAGTTTTGTCTTATTTATCTTTGGACAACTTCCTATACGGATTTGTTTAGATGATTTATACTCAGAAGGCTTGTCTTGTGGATAGGCAAGTTGAGGGATAACATCGTAAGGTTGGGGCTGGGAATGTGGCTTAGTGGTATATAGCTTGCTCAGCATGCATGAAGGCCAGGGTTTGAATCCTCACTGCTACATACTCAGAAAAAGCCAGAAGCTGTGGTGTGGCTCAAGTGATAGAGTGCTAGCCTTGAGAAAAAGAAACTCAAAGACAGTACCCAGGCCCTAATTTCAAGCCCTAGGTCTGGCAAAAACAATATGCCAGATTTCAGTGGCTCTGGAAACCTACTTTCTCAGGATGCTGAGATCTGAAGATCACAGTTTGAAGATAGCCTAGGGAAGGAAAGCCTGTTAGACTCTTACCTCCAATGAACCATCAAAAAACCCCATGTGGCACTGTGGGTCAAGTGGTAGAGTGTTTGCCTTGAGCTGAAGGGCTCAGGGACAGCGCCCAGGCTTCAGTTTGAGACACACAACTGGAAAAAGAGTGAGGGATAATCAAAGTAATTTTCCTATTTGCTACTTATGAAAATATTTTTAGGAAAATGAATGCTGATGTACACCAGAATTGGAGTCAGACCTCAAGTTTCAAGTGTAGCACATCCATAAGCCCAGCCTCTCAGACTCTAACATTAAAAACTTGTGTCCTACAGGGTTCTGAAAGGCACATTGTTTAAAGGCTTAATATGCTCCCCAAGCCCTTTGTGATAGAAGTTGACTTGTATTGTCAATGTCATTACAGTTCTGACCCTAGCAGAGAACCAATAGCTCACGCCCATCACCCTAGCTCAGGAGGCTGAGGTCTCTCACAGGGTGAAACCAGTCAAGGCAGGGAAATCTAGGACATTCTGACTTCCTGTTCTGAAAGGTCAGATGCTTAAGAAATTCCTGTGTTTCCCTTGGTGATGAGAAGTTACTTGCACTCTAAATGTTCTTGGAGTTCTTGAGCTACAGAAGAAGGAAAGAAATATTATTGACCCAATCAGGGTTCAAATGAAGTTCTCAGGTCTGTTAGCAGGAAGAACTCCAGTGTAACACTGTATTTGAAGGACAGAAAACAGTTTCAAAAGCCAGGCTAGGTGCAGAGAACTAGGCCTGCGGGATTAGGAGGCAGAATGTACACATTCAACAGGGAAGTGAGCTGCAAAACCACTTCATTCATTCCAGGCACAGCCAGCAATGGGGGAAAACTGAAACATTTGTTAGAGTTACAGCAGGGTCATTCTTTTCTCAGTCTCTTCAAACAATGACTAATTTACCTTCCTCCCTCAGGTGAAGGGAGCCTCAGGCTATCTTTAAGTTACCAATAGAGAGCCAGTTTAGTGCTGGAGAGGGGAGGAACAGAGTAGAAAAACCCTGCTCTCTGGTCTTTGGGAGTGGGTTTTTGACTCTCAATTTGTCAGGTTTGAAGGCCCTTCTATCTCTGCCAGTCCATTCTCCTTACTTCATTCTCCACATCATTAAAGCAAATCCCCAGTCCAAGGAGGGGCAGGGTCATTTCTCTTCTGTCTCCAAGCACCTGAGTTAGAACCTGGCTCTGCCCTCTTGATTCTGGGGCTCTTGGATGCCTGAGAAGTGGGACAGAGACAGTCATCCTGCTCTGCATTTGTGTGAAGGTGATGCTGGTGTCCTGGCACACTGCAGAAAGATTGATGACTGGGAATGTTCCCTTCTTTCCTTCTGATATCAAAAACAGATTCATCTGTCAACTTTCTTTCTTTCTTTCCTTCCTTCCTTCCTTCCTTCCTTCCTTCCTTCCTTCTTTCTTTCCTTCCTTCCTTTCTCTTTCTTTCCTTCTTTCTTTCTTTCTTTCTTTCTTTCTTTCTTTCTTTCTTTCTTTCTTTCTTTCTTTCTTTCTTTCTTTCTTTCTTCCTTCTCTCTCTCTCTCTCTCTCTCTCTCTCTCTCTCTCTCTCTCTCTCTCTTTCTATTTCTTTCTTTCTATCATCCTACCTCGGATGCAGCTTGGGCCTACACTCCAACACAGCATCACATAGGAGGAGAGCCTCAAGGTAAAGATTTGCAGGGTTTATAAAGGCACACAACCAACCAGGTGTTTGGATTACCACCACGTGTTGCTCTGCTAGAAACAAGCAACAAGTGATCACTGCCTCAAAACTTTAACCCTTCATTCCCCCCTTGACTTATGGTCTTGTCGCTCCAGCCTCAAACTAAACTCCAACAGCTCTAGATCTTGAATGGGTATGGTCCCTAACTGACCTTAGCCATACTATTAAACAACAATATCAATAATAATCAGCTCATTTTTCTTTTCTTGAGGTGTATGCAGAGTGGTTGGGTAGGATGCTTGGAGCCTTCCCATGTTTCCCCACGGTTGTCCAGGGCAAAGGGTTCAGCTGGTCTGGCGTGGAAGCAGTGGATCCAAGCAGCAATGCCATCCACCTTAAGGGCAGTAGGTGTAGCCAGTAGCACCATGTAAGGTCCCTTCCACCGTGGTTCCAGAGATCTCAAGTTGTGTCTTCGAACAAACACCCAGTCCTCTGGTTTAAACAAATGTGGGGGAGTAAGAATAGAAGCAGAATCATATAATGCTCTAAGCTGGGTCCACATCCTCTTATGCACCAGCTGTAAATAGTCAAGCTTACAAAGAAATTCAATATCATCCAAATCAGCAAGTAATTCAGTCTGAAGGCTAGGTATAATGGGTGGAGGGTGTCCATACATTATTTCAAAAGGAGTAAAGCCAAGCTGACAGAGTGAATTTCTTACTCTAAACAGGGCAAAAGGAAGCAGCGATACCCAGTCTGTGCCAGTCTCCAAGGCCAATTTAGTTAAGGTCTCTTTTAGAGTCCGATTCGTTCTTTCTACCTGCCCTGAACTCTGGAGTCTATAGGCACAGTGCAATTTCCAATCCATCCCTAGTGCCTCGGCTATTCCCTGACTTACTTTTGAGTCGAAGGCTGGTCCATTGTCCTAGGCAGTGGTGGATGGGAAGCCATCGCTGGGTAGGATTTCTTCCAGGATCTTCTTAGATATGACATTAACAGTCTCATGCTTTGTTGCGTAGACTTTAACCCATCCTGAAAAGGTGTCTATAAGCTAGCAAATATTTATATCCAAATTTTACAGTTTTAATTTCTGTGAAGTCTACTTCCCAATACACACCTGGCCTATCTTCATGGAGGAGAGTTCCTTTTGTAACCAGTTGATTAGGGGCCTTGGTGAGCTGACAGGCTTTAAAATTTTTAACAATGTCCTCAATGAGTTGATTTCTTTGCCTGATTTTTACTTCTGAGAGTAGGAGCAAGTTCTCCATTCTTTGGGCTCCCATGTGAGAGACCCGATAGATTCTTGTAAGAATCCTCTTGCCCAATCTTTGTGGCAAGATAAGTTTCCCCTCACCAGTTTTCCACCAGTCTTTATTTCTTTCTCTGTTTGGGGGTTTATAGGCCATGGAAATTTTCTTTATCCACTCCAAGTCTTCTTGGGAGTACTGAGGCTCAGGAGGCAAAGCTTGTTGCCCTGGGTCTATTTCCGCTCTAGGCTGGAGGCCCACCTCTTTAGCTGTCTGATCCGCCAAGTTATTTCCATTGGTTATTGAATCAGTTACCTTTGATGGCTAGGACAGTGCATAATGGCAATATTTGCTGGTTCCCATAAGGCCTGGATGAGGTTTAAATTTTCTTGTTCATTTTTAATTGCCTTTCCCTCAGCTGTCAACAGCCCCCTCTCTTGGTAAATGGCTCCATGGACATGCACAGTGGCAAAAGCATACTGACTGTCTGTGTAATTATTTAGTCTCTGACCTTTTCCCATCTGTAGGGCTTTTGTTAGTGCCACTAGTTCTTCTCTTTGTGCAGACGTTCCCTGGAGGAGTGCCTCTGCCCACACTATCTCAGTGTCCTTGGTGACTGCTGCACCGGCATACTTTTTTCCTTCTCCAATGAAACTGCTGCCATCTGTGAACCAGGTATGCTTGGCATGCAATAGTGGTGAGTCCAACCAGTCTGGCCTCTTTTCTTTGGCCTGGTTGCTCTTTTCACACTCAATTTCACGTTCTCTGTCCTTCCTTTCCTGTCTTTGCTACTGTCTATCTCTTATTGTAAATCTTTTCCACTGCAGCTACTAGATCCCTAATAGACTTTTCATCAAGTCTGTCTAGATCCTGCAACTTTTGCTTAATGTCTGGTACAGCTTGATTTATATAGGCAAACATAATCATCTGAGCCGACTCCTGGGTCTCAAGATCATACAGGTATATTGACTAATAGCTTCCATGAGCCACTCAAGATATGCTGCCAGACTTTCACTTCCCCCCTGTCTAACATTATAAACTTTGGCCATATTAGTAGGTTGGCAAGCCGCCACCTTGAGACCTTCCAACAAAGCCTGGTGATAGACGTCGCTCCCTACTTTCAACTGTATTGTTGTCCCAATTGTTGGTAAGATCTCAGGAAAATAGGCAGTGATCAGGGCAGGATCTGTGATGGGTGCTCCTGTGGGGCCAGGGATGTTTCTGGGCTGCTTCTTGGATAAAGTCTCTCTCTTCGGTGGTAAAAAGACCTGTAAAAGCTGACTACAATCATCCCAAGTGGGCTGATGAGTAAAGAGAATAATTTCAAGCAAACGAATTAAATCCTGGGGTTTCTCAGAAAAGGGGGCATTTTGGGTGTGCCAATTGTATAGATCACGGGGAGAAAATGTCCAATATTGGAGTTGCTGTTGACCATCTGCATCCACAGGACCTATGGCACGTATGGGAAAACAGGTGCATTAGAAGGGGGGTTGATCCCACGGCATCGTCGAGAGACTGGACCCTCAGAAACTTTAAGGGCAGGTGCTGAGTGTTTTATAGCTCCCTCCTCCTCTTGATCATTCTCAGGTTCTGCAAAAGGAACCTGGAAAGGAGAGGATGGGGGAGGAAACATTTCTTCTTCCAAGTTATCTCCCTGAAAAAACGGGGGGTACCTTTTCTTTCCCTCTGTGTCAGTTTCTTTTTGTAAGTCTAGGGGGCTAGATGGAGTGGTGCCTGTGGTTTCCATTCCTGTCAGACCTACAGTCCAAAAAACAAAACACAGTACAAACAAAAAACACGCAGGCCTGACAATTACCAAAAAGAGCTTACAAAGTGGAGATCTCACAATTTGGTCCACTGACTACAGTCACGGTGGGGTTCCACGCCCATGTCACACAGTAGGAGGAGCAGAGCCACAATGGGCGAGTTGGACCTCTATTAGGAGGCCCTCTTGGTCAATTCCGGCCCAACACTGAACCGACCCCCACCCCACAATTCACAAGCAAAAAGCGGTCACTGCCTCAAAACTTTAACCCTTCACATGAAAATGCTACTATTGTGTTCTAGACATTTAACGTTGGAGACACAAAACACTCATAATTATTAGATCATTTTATAGGCAAAAGGAGCAATGCAGACTCTGTGAGGATCGCTCCAGCTTTTGGTCCTCATATCCTGAGACAGTAAATTCACAGCAGCTCAATGCTAAGTGACAGAACTGGCATGTACTGTGGATATTTGCTCCCAAATCCTGTGACACATTTCTCACTTTTGGCCTCAAACCTGTGACCAGAGGGGAAGATGAGGAGAGAAAATCCTTTTCAGGGAAAGCAGCTATAAAGAACACTGGGTAGTTTAGTTATAAATTAAAACCTTGGGAATGACCCTGTTAAGAAGTCAGATTGTCCAGATTAAAAAATGAAGAAGAGTAGAAATAAGGTGCCAGTGGTTGCTGTCTGTAATCCCAGGTCCTCAGGAGGCTGAGATGTAGAGAAACTTAGTTTGAATCCAGCTAGTGTAGGAAAGCCCATGACACAGTTATTTCAAAGAAATCACAGAAATACCCAGAAATGGTGCTGTGACTCAAGCTTAATGCAGTACCCTTGAGCAAAAGGAGTCCAGGGACCATGCATAGGCTCATATTTCCACCCCAGCACCTGCCCCCTCAAAAAGAGCCTATACTTCCATGTCTTTGTCTATGTATTTTATTCTTATAGGTGAAATTCCCGAGTAGCTATAATGAATGGCATCAACCTAGGAAATTTGTATTCAGTACAATGAGTTCATAACAGAGACTTCTTTCAAGTTGTGCATGTTCCAGGGCTCTCCTCACTGTTCACAGTGTAACCTGAGGGTTTCTCTGCATCACAGGTCTGCTGTAGGAAGTCTCTCTCATTGTCTGGACAGGCACACAAAAGTCCTCACTCCTGTACAGCTGGGTAACAAACACCTCCATCTGGGCCAGTTAGTGAGGATGAGTGTGGGTGGGCTCTGAAGGTCAGGACAAAAAGACTTCTTTGTACCCTTAGCTATCTCTCTCCCCAATGCTCTGTTTTAACAGAAGACCTTCATTTGTGCCACCTCCCACGGCTGGCCAACTTCTGTGCACTTATCCTGCCTTTGTGAGACTATATTCTGTTGTTCAGTTACAGTGCTGCATATAATTCAGAAGTCCTTCAGACAGACAACTAGGGCACTAAACATAATGAAATGATTCATTGCAGGCAATGTTGGGCCTATGATGCCTCTCTTATGTTTCCGGAAGCTTGGGAAATCCAAGCACATGTTGGATATCACAAAGCTTCCTGTCATCTAGGACTGTTGAAGCTCATCAGGTTTTGAAAGCTTTCACTTCTCCTAGTTGGGCTCTGGGTGGCTAGGTTTTGGGGTTGAACACAGGGCCTGGGTGCTGACCATGAACTCAGTTGCAGAAGCCCAGTGCTTTCCCATTTTGTGTAACAACATCACTTCTGATCTGTGAGTGTATGTGTGGATGTGGATGTGTGCACACCACGGTGTGTGTGTGTGGGTGGGTGCGTGCACACATATACATGAGTCCTGAAGCTTGAACTCAGGACCTGAGCACTGTACCTAGTTTCTCTTGTACAATGATATCCCTCTCCCACTTGAGCCACAGAGCCACTTCAGGCTATGTCCTAGTGATGTGGTCCTGAGAAGTGAAGCCCACGATTTCATATATGCAAAATATTCTACCAATAAGGCACATTCCCAGCCCTCTACTTCAGCTTTGTTAGTTTATTTCTGTCTTTTTTTATTGTTGTTGTCGATTGAAGGAGTTGAAGTCTTGGCGTGCTTGTTGTCCCTGACCACTTCAGCTCAAGTCTTGTGCTCTACCACTTGAGCCACAGAGCTACTTCCAGTTTTCTGGTGGTTCATTGGAGCTAAGTTTCTCATGGACTTTCCTGCCCAGGCTAGCTTTGACCCATGATCCTCAGATCTCATCCTGCTGAGTAGGTAGGATAACAGACATGAGCTCAAGCACCCAGCTTCCCCTTCAGGTTCTTAGTAGTGAATTGGAGATAATTGTCTCATGGTACCTTTTGTGTCTGAGATAGTTTGGAGATAATTGTCTCATGGTACCTTTTGTGTCTGAGATAGTTTGGAACCAAGATCTTTAGAACTCAGCTTCCTGAGAAGGCAGGATGACAGACTTCAGTTACTGACCCCTTGGCCATGGCCTCTGCTGCAAGAGAGTCCATGGCTCCACGGTGTGGAGTGCTAGCCATGAGCCCAAGAGGTAAGGGTCAGTGCCTCAGCCCCGACTTCAAGGTTCATGACCAAGAAAAAAACAAACCAAACCATTGTCTGCTCTAGACAACTCATGAGTCTTCAGTAATACATAATTTTGTCCCTGACATGGGGACTATCTGAGCCTCAATATTCTTGTCTGTATAATCATCTAAGTTGTGGAGCTCTTACATAGACAAGATGTAAGAATGCACCTGGTTAAGGACATAGCACATGGCACTCTTTGCACCCCTCAGCACACAACATCCTGTGAAAGATTCAGCACACAGCACCCAGTGCAGGACTCAGCACACTGCATCCTGAAAACTCTCAGCACATAGCACACTGTGCAGGACTCAGAATGGAGCACCCAATGGAGGACTCAGCACATAGCTCCATTCTACAAGCTGTCATTAGAATTAGGGTGCTTTCATCAGTATCTCCATTCCTTGAGGAAAATTTACAAACCATACAAGTTCACATCTAATGGTTTAGTGGGGTGTTTTTCTGAGGAGAGGGTGTTAGCCATGGGGCTTGAACTCAAAGCTCTACCACTTGGAGCCACATTTTGAGGTGTCTCTCACACTTCCTGCCAGGACTGGGTTTTAAAGCCCCTGAGCAGCTAGGATGACAGGCATAAGCCAGGATGACATGGGTAACCTGTGGAGCTGGGTTGCAGCGGTTTACATGTGGCTAAGTCAGGTTAGGTGTCAGCTTTCAGCACCAGACTCCTAGCTTGCTCTGTAATGAGGTATTTGAAGTTCTGTCCTTCTATAACTGCAGTTAGAATATCCTACCTTTTTTTTGGCATCATACCTGGGGCTTGAGTAAGAGCTTAGACACTGTCCCTAATCGTTTGTGCTCAAGGCTAGCATTCAATTGATTGAAAGACAACAGAACTTCTGAGTTTTCTATTTTGTGGCACTGAGGAATCAAACCCAGGGCTTCGTGCTTACTATGAGAGCACTCAACCACCGAGCCTCAGGAGTGAACGAGGTATAAATAGAGACTGCTCTATATAAATATTATATACACAAAAAGAGATTTCTGCAAATTATTAAATTATAGATAATATTGCTACCAATTCTTAGGTATTAAATTATGTCTCCATTTAATGATGTGTCCCAATTAACAATTAATAATGCATTAATTAATAATTACTCAATATCCTATAACTGTTTATCATATATGTACATATATCCATACATATAATTCGATATTTCATAGAATGAGACCAATGTCTATATATTATTAAATTATGCATCATGTGTTACTCCCAATTATTAGTTATTTAATTATGTCTCCTTGTAATTTTTATTCTGTTAATGCTTAATAAAATATTAATTAAACTTAGTGCACATCCTACACTTATTGCATCTAATTTTATACTAGAATAATTCACTACTAATTCAATCTGTTTATCATTTACTGTAGTGGTAATTCTTCTACCTATGATGTTTTTTTTAACTTTATTGCATCCTATTACATAGCATATAGATTTGCATCCAAATTATACATCCTACCTGACACCGAGCACTTTCACAGAAAAAGAAAACATGTGTCATGCTCAGCTTCTCACTCCAAGATTACATTTTTGGGAGTGCTGGGATCTAAAATCAGGGCAAAGAAGGCTCAGTTCATGAATGGATGACTGCCAGCACAGCAGCCATTAGCCAATTCAGCTGCCTGGCACTGCCCAGGCCCTGAGATTGAGCCCTGTATGCTGACTCCAAATTGTGCTTACTGTAGTTATTCATTTTATTTTTTATTCATTTACCATTTATTTTATTGACTGCTATAACACATGGAATATTAACTACATTTATTACATAGGATATAGAATTGCCTATGTATGAAACTTCACACCTGACACCCAGGACTTTCACAGAAAAAGAAAACATGTGTCACCCTGTGTCCTACTGCATGAGTCAATTTTTGTTAGTGCTGGCATCTGAACTCACAGCCTACAAGGCCCAATTCATGAATGGGTGAGTGTCAGCACGTCAGCCTGGGGCATATGGAGCCGACAAGCAGTTCCCAGCACCTGAGATTTAGCCCTAGAGGTTGACAAAACAAGAACAGATGGACATGCATATGGTAGTACACAAACAAATATAGAACTTTATAGAGTACCAGAGATGTCTATACATTATTTAGTTATATAGGCTACATTCCTACCAATTTTTGGGTATTTATTATGCCTCCATGTAATTAATATTACTGTTTTCATCCTTAATGAATTATTAATTATATCAACCACTGTCCCGAAACTATTGTGTCCATGTAATTAATAGTATTATTTTAATATGTCAAAAATATTCATTAAAATCCATCGGCCTCTTAAAATCACTCTCTAAAATTTTATGCTAATATCATTCAGGAACAAGTAATTCAACCTTGACATTCATAACTTTCCATCGGTATTCCTATGAATAGGAACGAGACTCTTAGGATCTCCCTCCATTGGTAGAGGTCAGGACCCGGCTTCGAACACAGGGCCTATGTTGTCGTGTTGGCCCATGGCTTCTCTGGAAGAATGACAGCCTTCAGCAATGCCAGGTTACTAACACTTTTCAGTCCTGTCATTTAGACCCAGGATGGTCACCTTGAAAAGAAAATAAATGTAAAACCGGCAGCCATCTGCAAGTTACTGGGTTTTTTTTTTCTGTGTCGTTTTATTTATTTATTTTTCCTGTCAGCCTTTGAGATCCAGGAACCTAGGTTCAGCTGTGGGTCCAGTGGCTGCAACCCAGCCTAGAGTGATCAAAGCTGAGGCAGAGTTGCCATGCCCTGAGTTCAAGCACTGTGCTTGGCAAAATAAAAATACGTAATACATCATGCATACGTACATATATATATATATATAAAATATTTAAACAATTATTACGCTACTTGGAGTTGTATTCACGCCATTTTTTTGCTGGGCCTGGGATTTGAAATCAGGGTCTGGGTAAATCTGCAGTACTGTGGGGGAAGTGAAAGCTCACAGTGCTGGAAGATAAGAAAGACAGGCCTGTTCCTAGCACTTGCAAAAATAATATTTGTATACATTTTAAATACATGATGTATACTTACATACACATGTTTACTGCATATTGCAGTTAGTGTAGTTATTTATTTTATTTTGGTTTTTATTCATTCATTATATATTTTAGAGAGTATGATTACATGTATAATATTTTTTGCATCCTATTACACAGAACATAGATTTGCCTATGTATTATACATCATTCCTGAGACCCAGGACATTCACTGATAAGGAAAACAAGTGGGACAATTGCCTTCTTCCACCAGGATTAAGTTTTTGGCAGTTCTGTGATTTGAACTCTGGGCCTAGAAGGCCCACTTCATGAATGAGTCAATGTTAACCCACCAGTCTGATGCAAGTGAAGTTGTCGGGCAAATTTGAGGATCTGAGATGAAGCCCTAGGAATGGCCAATATATAAACAGATAGATGTGTAGATTGCAGCGTGTATGTGTATTTACATAGGTATAATAATCTATAAGTAAAGTTATATAGAGAGACAGACATTTATGTAGATTCTAGTGTATAACTCTATATAAAGAATGATGACCTATATATTACTTTTATATACTCTATTACTATGAATTATTTGGTCTAAAATTATGTCTCCATTAATTGATCACGGTAGGAGACTTAATAAAGTATTAATTAAATTAATCAATGACCTATATTTATTGTGTACAAACTTATACTATAATGACTAGCTAATTAGTAGTTCAATTGGTACATTACAAAGATTCTGTTATTGTTCCTATAGAAAGGAACGAGTAGGTGAAAGTCCCAGGATCAAACTGAGGGCCTAGGTGTCTTGGTTGGGCTCAGGCTTCACTGTCAGCCCACCAGCCTTCGGCCATGCAAGGACATGTACAATATTCAAGCCAAGGCATTGAGAGCCAGGATGGTCACAGTGCAAAGGAAACAAAGGTAAAACTGTTGTCTAAAACTTCCTGGGTTTAACTCCTCCATCTTGCTTGGTTTATTTTTTTTTTTTTGCCAGAGCTGGGAGTTGAACTCAGGTCGTAGGATTCCTGGATCATCTGTGGGTGTAAAAGCTGCACCTCAGCCTAGGGTAATCAAGACTGAGGCAGAGTTGTGGCGACCTGAGTTCAACCCCTCCCAAAAAAGTTAAGGTCCTGCCTAGGAGTTTGGGCCATTTTATTTGCCTTACCTGGAATTTGAACTCAGGGCCTGGGTAACACTATTGTGCTCTGGGTAAAGTGAAAGCTAACCTCTTAGAAGAAAAAAAAAATCCGGAGCATTTTTCATTGTGTGAATTAGAGCCCTAAAAATGGCAAAAAATAATATTTATATACATGTATAATATATATCATATATATGTATTTGCATAGATATTACATATTGTATATAGGTCACAATATTTCCACAGAAAGGAAATCAGGTCAACATTGGCTTCTTACTCCACCTATTGTCTTCGACACTCCTGGGATTTGAACTAAGGGCCTGGAATGTCTAATTCATCAAGGGGTCAATATAAGCACAGCAGCCTCAAACAAATTCAATGCCAGGCAGTTCTCAGGACCTGAGTTCTAGCCCCAGGAGTGGTCAATATATAAATAGATAGATGTCCAAATTGCTGCGAATATGTGTATATAAGTATATATAGTGAGAGAAAGAGAGAGATGTATATGTATATTCCACTGTACATTTAAATATAAATATATTTATAGAATGTGAGATGTCTATATATTATTAAATTACATGTAATATATTATTAGGAATTAAATTATGCCTCCATTTAATGAAGTATCATGGATTAAGGCACAATAAAGTGCTTCCTTGTGTAAATGGAGCTCAGGGACAATTTCAAGTCTCATAGTTCAAGCCTCAGGATCTGCACTAAAAAAAAAGAGCCAGTAACTACATGTGTCTGTGAATATATGCATGTATTTCTATCAGTGAACATCCATAGTCGTTATGAAGAATCGCACCCAACTAACAAATTTGCTTTGAATAGAATGATGTCATAGCACAGAGAGTGCTTTCAAGACAGTGCATGTTCCTAGTCAAAGAAATTTAAGACCGTGGCTTGGAATTTGCACCATTTTTCTGACAGGCCTGGGATGTCAACTCAGGGTCTGATTAACTCTCTGGCACTGTTGGGGAGGGGAAACTCACCATCGTTGAAGACAAGAATTTCAGACCAGTTTCCAGGGCCTGAATTAAAACACCAGCACTGGAAAAAATAATATTCATACATGAGATCTATTTACATGCATGTTTACTCCCTATGACATTTATTACCCTTATTTATTTTATATTTATTTTAATTAGTATTATTACATATATAACATTTATTTCATTTATTACATCTTATGACATGGATTTATTTGCATATAGAGTATACATCATACAGAAACCCAGGACTATCACAGAGAAGGAAAAAAATGGGTCAAAATTGACTTTTGACTCCACATATAAACTTTTGGCCATGCTGGGATTTGAACTCACAGCCCACAATGCACAAATCATGAATTGGTCAATTGTAAAACAAAAGCCTTTGGAAAACTGAACTGCCAGCCACTTCTGAGGATCTGTGATCAAGCAATAGTAGTGGCGGATAGATAGATAGATAGATAGATAGATAGATAGATAGATAGATAGATAGATAGATAGATAGATAGATAGATAGATAGATAGATAGATAGATAGATAGATAGATAGATAGATAGATAGATAGATAGATAGATAGATAGTGTAGTTTGCTATGTATATGAGAAAGAATGTGAGGATATTAAATTATATATATTAAGAATTATTAGTTATTAAATTATGCCTCTTTTTAATGAAATGAAGTATCATGGTTGAATACTTATTAAAGCATTCATGTAAAAGTAGTCAGTATTCCTTAATTGGGAGAATCATACCATGGTGCTAGAATGGAAGACATTATCCAATACTTTTTGTGTGGCATTCTATAAGATAATAATGAATTAACTGCAAATTTAATTGTTACTTTTATACCATTCCATTAGGCATTCCCATGGATAGGAATGATTTTCTCAAGATCTCCTTCCATTTGTAGCTGGCAGTCCAGGCACTTCAACTCCAGGCCTGGGTATTTTACTTCAAAATACAAACCATTGGAATGACACTGTGAAGATTTCAGATTGTCAGGATGAAAGAAAAGAATGAGAAGAAAAGAAAGCCAAGTGTCAGTGAATCCTACCTGTAATTCTAGCTCTTCAGGAGGCTGAGAGGTAGAGAATGCCAGTTTGAATTCAGCCAGGACAGGAAATTCCACCACACTCTTATTTCTGGGGGATTACAGGAATAAAAATTCCCATGAAGGGCGCTATGACTCAAGGGCACAGCGCTACCCTTGAGCAAAAGGAGCTCAGGAACATTACCTAGGCTCATAGTAAAACCCCCGTACCTGCCAATTAAAAAAAAGCCAGTAACAACATGTCACCCCATGTATGTATATATGTATTTCTATTGGTGAAGGTCTAGAGTTCCTATGATGAAAGGTATCCAGCTAGGAAATTTGCTTTGAATAGAATGATTTCATAGAACAGAGAGTTTTCAAGACAGTGCATCTTCCGGGGCTCCTCTCACTGTTCCCATTGTAGCCTGAGGTTTTCTCCACATCGGGGACTGCTGCAAAAAGTCTTCCTTATTGTTGGAAGAGGCCTCACTCCTGTACAGCTGGGTGATAAAATACTCCTTCTAGGCCCATTAGTGAGGAGTGTGGGTGGGCTCTGAAGGGCAGGATAAAAAGGCCTCTATGTACCTCAAGCTATCTCTCTGCTGAGAGCTCTGTTATGACATGAAGACTTCATTTGTGCACCTCCTGTGTCCAAGTTCCCTGCACTTATCCTGTCTTTGTTAGAATATGTTCCAGTGCTGAAATAACCTGCTACAATTAATTCAAGGGTCCTTCTGGCAGACAACTAGGGAGCTGAACCTAATGAAATTATTCATTATTGGCAATGATACCTCCCTGGGTTTCCAGAAGCTTGCTAAATCAAAGCACATGTGTAATAATACTAGGCTTCCTGTCATCTAGAGCTGGTGAAACTCATCAGATTTTGAAACTTTGACCTTTCCTAGTTGGGCCCTGGGTGGCTGTGTTTCAGGGTTCAACACAGGACCTGGGTACTGACCATGAGCTCAGAGCAGAAGCTCAGTTCTTTATCATTTGGTGTCACAGCTTTACTTCTTGTATCTGTGTGTATATGTGTGTGTGCATGTATGTGTGTTCATATACTGGTCCTGGAGCTTCAACTCAGGACCCCAACCCCTGCAAAGCTGTTGCTGCTACCCAATTTCCTGCCACTGCAACTCAGCAATTACAGTCACAATTACCCTTTCCCTGGTATTTCCTTTCTCTGCTACTCATTTGGCTACCCATAATTCTTATCATCATGGTTCCAGCCACCTGATTCCTGACACCCTTGTCTCTGCTACCACATTCCCAAACAAAGCAAGGCAAGAGTAGGTACAGACAGTCGACTTGGGTACTCCTCTTGCAGGCACAATGGGACTTTATTCTTCAGGTATTTATCCTGAGGGACTAACTAGTGGTGGAAAGAGAAGAGGTTACTCAGAGGGGACTAAAATCCCAGGATATAAATTTATAACTTGTTGCTAGGAAAAGCAGTCCCTAAGGTGAAAGTTAATGAGAAAAGAAAATTTGACAAAAACATTGGGGATGATATAAAAGGTTCAGCTTAGTCTCTTGTGTCAGTGATATAAATTATTTTATGACATAGATATGTAACTATTTTGCATTTTAAAATGTATATGAAGATTCACATTTATGTGGTACTTATATTAATTTATGTAATAGTTGCATATGATCATGTTAATGATATTCAATAGTTTATGCTTTATGATATGCTTATTACTCTGCAATATGAATTGAGCTCTCTAAAAATAAATGGAATTGCATTGTCAAATACTACAAGGAGATTACTGAAGCTAATACCAAAACGAAAGCTGGTTAAAAAAAAACAAAAACGAACAAAGCTACAAGTTTGAAGGGAAGGGGTCAGTGGTAAGGGCTATGATAAAAGAGAAATTCTTCACCATGGAATCTTGGAAGAATAGAATGTGTCTTGTTGAATTACTAGCTTTTTAAACATTCTTAGAAAGCAGAACATGATTTTTGATTCTTGCTTTTTGGAACCTCTTTAATGAGTAGTTAAACAAAAAATGATCGAAATGACTGAAAATCCACTGACATGAATTATTAGATTAACATACTCAAAGTTGCCTTGAGATGCAGGCAGGCTGGATTCCTTTCCTATTAAATTAATGGAATAAGCTTCCTTTTGAATGGTTGGACAGTCCATGACACTTGTTCCAAAACAAGAAAAGATACTGGAGAGAAAAAAAGATGAAGGAGACTATAAAGGCTGCTGAAATTAGCATATTTCCCATTTGGACATTAATGGGTTGTTACTACAAAGAATTAGAATTTCATCTTAAGATAATTTCAAAATGGATGTGCTAAAGGATAGCTTCGAAATGTAATATTTAATGTTGTTGGATTACTTGAAGATAAAGGTTTACAGAAAACTTTAAATTCCAGTAAACTGTAATGTACCAATAAATACCTAGAAGAAATACAATTTAAAAATTCACCTGTTCAAAGCAAACCCTGGCAGGAAAGTCTCTGAGTCACTTATCTCCAAATAGGAAGTGACATTGTGGCTCAATTGGGAGAAAGCTCCCCTTGTGCTCAAGAATTCAGGGATATGTTAATACCCAGGCCCTGAGTTCGATCCCCATGACTGACAAGAAGAAATTTTAAAGAATTAAACCATTAGGGACAGAAGGAGACTCAGTGGAAGAATGTTTGTCTTGCATGCATGAGGTCCTAGGTTAAATTCCTCAGCACCACATAAGCAGAAAAAAACTGGAAGTGGCACTGTGTCTAAAGTGATAGTGCGCTAGCCTTGAGCTGAACAGCTCAGGGACAGCACCCAGACACAGAGGTTAGGCCCCCCTACCACCACCACCAACAAAAATTAAAGCCTCAAACAGCCTGAAGATGTTTTCCAGAATAATGAATGCAGCATTATCCGTTTACATGACTTAGTGAATTGAAACCTAGTTTACCAGGGGAGATGGTGGGAATTTCGTGTGTTTGCCAAAGCCTACAAAATTATTTTGTACTTTCCCAGGGAGGGAGAAAGGAGGAAATGGGGGGGGGGGGGTGAGGTGTTTGGTGGACTTGCCCTTTGATTCACTGATTGTTTTCTGGAGTTAAATTCAGAGAAATTCTGCTTGCAATCCTAGTTGCAAGGGGAATGAAGAAGCCATGTCCTGGAAGTGGTTTTGTCCTCTCCTTGGCCTGGTTCTAACCACCATTGGATAATCCAAGTCACACTTCAGGACCAAGATGCCTTGAAGACTACTGATCCATTGAGCAGATGGGCCTAACCGCAGCCAGAATAGGCAGAAAATGCAATTCAGAGGGCAGCACTGGAAATCTACAGCAGGCAGAGATTTTTTTTATATATTTTTATTGTAAAAATACTGTACAGAGGGCTCAGAGTTACAGGACCAGGTAATGAGTACATTTCTTATACAGCATTGTTACCTCCTCCTTTGTTTTTCCCCTGCTATCTTTTCCCTCCCCACATCTCCAACTCCTCCCTCCTCGACCCCTGCCTGACATTGCAAATTCATTTTCGACACAGTGTCCTCAACATCTCATTGTCACAATGGGTCAAACTGCATCCCCATTTAAGCATTCTGCCATATCCCTTCCACTCCCCAAATTACAAATATATATGATATATATGATATATGATATATATATACATATAATATATATACATATATATATATATGTATATATATATGTATATATATGATGCAGAACACTTGAATCAAATACAGTGGAAACAGGGCTATACCGTGGGGGGATGAACCTACAAAAGAATCACAGAGTGCATTATGAGCATATTAAAAACAAAAGAAAGAAAGGAAAAACCACTTGTGTCTCTGACTTGAGGTACATTTCGCTTAACATCATCTTGTATGGTTATATGTTCTTAGTCTTTGATCTTCTTCGCTTGTCCTAGGCATGTTCTAATCCTTGCAAACAAAGGTAAAACAAGGTAAACCATGGGTCCTATGTTTCTTTGGGTCTGCTTACTTCACTTAATATAATTTTTTACCAAGTCTTTCCATTTCCTAACATATGGAGCAATGTCATTCTTTCTGATGGAAGCATAGAATTCCAGTGTGTGTGTGTGTGTGTGTGTGTGTGTGTGTGTGTGTGTGTGTGTGTGTGTACCACATTTTCTTGACCCATTCATCTGCTGAGGTGCATCGGGTTTGGTTCCATATCATAGCTATGGTGAATAATACTGCAATAAACATGGTTTTGTTGGTAGCTTTGTGATCATTTGGGTAAGTGCCCAAAAGTGGGGTTGCTGGGTCATTGGGGAGCTCTAATGGAGTCTTTTGAAGAAATTCCATACTGCTTTCCAAAGTGGTTAAACAAGTTTACACTCCTACCAATAATGCAGTAGGGTTTCCTTTTAGCCACATCCCCAACAGCATCTGTCATTATTACATTTCTTGATTATAGCCATTCTAACTGGAGTAAGGTGCAATCTCAATCTGATTTGCATTTCTTTTATGACTAGAAAAGTTAAGCATTTCTTCATGTGTCCAATAGACATTTTTTATTTCATCTTCAAAGAAATCTCTCCTTACGACTTCAGCCCACTTAGTTTTTGGGCAGTTGTTCCTTTGAGGATTTTTTGTTGTGGGAATTTATGATTTTGAGTCCTAAGTATATTTTAGATATAAAACTTTGTCTGTTTTATGACTCATAAAGTACTTCTCCCAGTAAGTGGGCTTTCGATTATTTGCTATCTATGAGCTGTACCTTGCAGAAGCACTACTGTTTCATGCAATCCCATTTCTCCAAACTTCTTTGATTTGTTTTGTTTCTCGTTCTCTATTAAGAACATTTTGGCCTGTGCTAAAGAGCCTTGGAGTTTCTCTTATCCTTCATGTAATGTTTTCACGGTGTCAGCTTTTCTTTTGAGGTCTTTGATCCATTTGGCCTTGATTCTCATGCAGGCTGATATATATATATATATATATATATGGATCTTGCTTTACTTTTCTACAGGTGTTTAACAATTTTTTTCCAACACCATTTACTGAAAAGGCTGTCTTTCTTCCATTCTATTTTTTTTAGCTCCATTGTCAAAGATCAGGTGGCTATAGGGCACTTGGTTCATTTATGAGTCTTCAGTCCTATTCCATTGGTCCTCAGGTCTGTTCTTGTGCCAGTACCAAGATGTTCTTATTACTATGGCTTTTCACTATAGTTTGAAATTGGAGCTGATATTGTTCCAGTGCTGTTCTTTTGGCTAAGGACTGACGAACCTACAGCCAGCAGTATACTTAATGGTAAAAAGTTAAAGTCATTTCTTATAAACTCAGGAAAGAGATAAGTATGTCTGCTCTCTCCACTCCTCTTCAACTTAGTATAAGAATGCTAGCTGGGACAATAATACAAGATGCAAAATTAAAGGGAATCCAAATAGGGGAAGATGACGTAAAACATACAAGATGACCAATGGAATAGAATTGAAAACCCAGAAATCAATCTACAGACCCATAGGCATCTAATTTCGATAAAGGAACTAAAAAAAATAGAATGGAAGAAAGGCAGCCTGTTCAGTAAATGGTGCTGGCAAAATTGGTTAACTGCTTGTAGAAAAATAAAGCTAGACCCTTATTTATCACCCTGCACCACAATCAATTCCAAATGGATCAAAGACATCAGAGTCAAAGCAGACACACTGAAAATACTACAGGATGAAATAGCAGAAACCCTAGGTCTCCTTGGCACAGGCCGAAATTTTCTTAATAGAGATCCAGAAACACAAAAAATCAAAGACAAATGGGAAAGATGAGATTGCATGAATTTCAGAGCTTCTGCATGGCAAAGGACAAAGCTAGCAAGATCAATAGAAAGACTATGGATTGGGAGAAGATCTTCACTAGCCATACAACGGACAAGGGTCTCATATCTAAAATATATCTGGGCTCAAAAAATTAAATCCACCACCAACAAATCCTCAAAGAAACAAATGCCCAATTAATAAGTGGGCTAAAGACTTAAAGGGAAACTTCTCTGAAGAGGAAAGAAGGATGGCCAATAAATACATGAAGAAATGCTTAACCTCTCTAGCCATAAAAGAATTGCCAATAAAAACAACATTGAGGTACCACCTCACCCCAGTTAGAATGGCTATAATCAAGAACTCTAATAACAACAGATGCTGGAGGGGGTCTGGACAGACGGGAACCATACTACATCATTGGTGGGAGTGAAAACTTGTTCAACCACTGTGGAAAGCAATATGGAGGTTCCTCAAAAGACTCCTCATAGAGCTCCCCTATGACCCAGCAATCCCACTTTTGGGCATTTACCCACATGATCACAAAGAAGACCATACTAAAACTACCAGCACACCTATGTTTATTGCAGAATTATTTACAATAGCTGTGATATGGAACCAAACCAGAGACCCCTCAGTAGATGAATGGATCAAGAAATTGTGGTATATATACACTATGGAATTCTATGCCTCCATCAGAAAGAATGACATTGCCCCATTTGTTAGGAAATGGAAAGACTTTGAAAAAATTATATTAAGTCAGTTTGTTGGATCCAGGCCCAAAGAAACATAGGTCCCATGGTTTCCCTTATTTGCAATATCTAGTATAGGTATGAGTCAAGCGGAAAAAGTCAGAGAATGTGATGTTAGGAAAACGAACCCTCAAATATGTATTTTAATGTTTTTGTTTCTTTCATGCATGTGTTTCTAACGCATTTATAAGATTATTTCTTTGTTGCTTTGTATGTCCCTCCCCCACAGTGTAACCCCCGCTTTCACTATATTTGATGTCAGTATAACATGTGGAGGAGACGGGGACAAACAAGTCGTTTAAGGATTCAGGTGGACCTGTTGCAACAATGAGAAGTACAAAATGTCATGTCAAAACCAGTTTTACAATGTCGGTGGGGGGGGGGGGGAATGATTGGGTGGGGGGGAGGGCGGAGGCTGGGAAGGGAGGTGAAGGGTAAACAAAGGAGGAGGTTGCAATGCTTGGTAAGTAATGTATGCATTATCCTGCCCATGTAATTGTAACCCCTCTGTACAGTATGTTCTCAAATAAAATAAAATAAAATTTAAAAAAATTATATTAAGTAAAGTAAGCCAGACCCAAATAAACAAAGTTCCCATGGTCTCTCTTATTTGCAGTAAATAGAATATGTCTCTGTCAAGCAGAATAGGACAGATAATTTGATGTTAGGGAAATGAACAATAAGATATGTATTCAAATATTTTTTTTTCTTTCATGAGATTGTTTCTAACACATTTATAAGATCATTTCTTTGTCACTTTGTATGTGCCTCCCCCATGGTATAACCCCTGCTTTAACTGTATTTGATGTCGGTATAATTTCTGGAGGGGAATGGCAAATACAAATCATTTAACTAGGGATACAGGTGGACCTATTGCAACAATGAGATGTACAAGTCATTATGTCAAAATCGAACTTTACAACTTTGGTGGTGGGGAGGAGGATTGGGTGGCGGCGCAAGGGGAGGATGGGAAGAGATGGATCCGTGAATCAAAGTAGGAGGCTACAACGCTTCAGAAGAAATGTACTCATTATCTTGCCCAGGTAATTTTAACCCCTCTGTACAGTATTTTCACAAAAAAATAATAAATTTTTTTACAAAAGAAGAAAACAAAACCTGAAGATGACATGATCTTGTATTTAGTGGACTCCATGGACTCCACACCCAATTTACTTGAGCTGATCAAAAACTTTGGCCAATTAGCAGAATATAATTTTGTTTCAATAAAAACAACCAAGAAAGGAATAAAAAATACACAACAAAGGAATACACAGTTGGAAATTTGGGCTAATTTTGTCATTATGTTTTGAGAAGTCAAGTTCACTATAAAAATGCAACTCATATATAATGCTCAGTTGTGTTTAAATTGTTGTCTTAATTACAGAACATTTCTACATGCAAAATAGCTTATGATTCCCAACCAAAAATTTGAAAAATTAAGCATCATTCTGTTAGATTCCAAAGAAATGATGAAGGATTACAAAAGTTTAAGCCTGGAGAAATAGGAAAGTTCATTTAATGTAGGACTTTGTAGACCTGGCTAAATTAGAATTTAGATTTAAAATAGATGTTTTTTTGTTTGTAATTTAATATTCTATGGGATACTACAAAATTCTTTTCAAGTAAAAGATTTAATTTACAAATTCACAAATGATTCTGGCATTAATTGACTAGAGCAGTTTTTCAAGTGAGGTATAATAAGAACTTAGATAATAGATAATCCCAACAGTTCATGTGTAAAATGATAATGTGAATAATCTAGAAATATTGCCAACAAATTGATGATATTAATTTATAAATATAGAAAAAGAGCAATCTTTTGAGACTTTAGTGTAACATGGTATGAAGAGCGTAATTGTGTGACATCCTTTTTTTTCTACCTATACATAACACAGGAAGAAATTTCCTTAATTATGTACCTCTGTATACAATGAGAAAAATGCTAGGTTTGAGGTTTGTTTTCTTTTTTTTTGTTTTTGTTGTTTGGTTTGTCCTAGGGCTTAACCTCTGGGTTTGGGCATTATCCCTGAACCTGTTTTTGGGCAAGGCTACTGTTCTACCACTTGAACCTCAGTGCCACTTGGGTCTGGCTTTTCCTTATGAGTTTATTGGAGATAAGAATCTAAGGAACTTTCCTGCCTGGGTGGGCTTTCAACCATGATCTTCAAATCTTAATATTAAGATATACAGATCTCCTGAATATCTGTGATATATAATATATATATGTAATAAAAACATAAAATAAAAATAAAAATAAATAATGTTTGCTAGTGTTCTGATCTCAAGAATACCACTGCGGGGAAAATGATGTAGCAAAGTTTAGTGTAGTATTCTTTCCACAATAGGAAGGGCATCACATTAGCAGAAATGTAGTATTTTTTCACAATAGTGATAAACTAGTCATGATGTGAATTTAGGGAATTTAAGGTGCACCTTACAAGTTGGAAACTGTTGGGCTAGGATGACTTTACGGCATAAAACCTTGGGATTGACTGTCATAGAAATAATCGCTTACTCTGATGAACAAATGTTTACTCTTATGGAATCATTTATTGGAAGTGGCGCTGTGGCTCAAGTGGTAGAGCACTCACCTTGAGTTGCAGAGTGCAGGGACAGCACCCAAGAACAGAGTTCAAGCCCCACGACAGACAAAAAAAGGAATTAATTATTATAGATACTTCATAGTTTTATCTTCTACAATAACGTGTCTATTTTTTCTGTTGACTTTTAAATATGTAGTGCCTCATTGAAAACTGAATCTATTGCAGAATTAAATAAAATGCAAAGAGGTACTATTTTGAATGTCTCTAGTATGGCATGTTCAGAATTTGAAAATGAGTAGTTAGTAGTCATAGGAATGTTGAGGAACAGATATATTCTGTCCACTTAACAATTAGGCAGTTTTCAAAGTTAGGGGTTTCCATAGAATTGAACTGTTTTCTGCTTTAGTATAAGACAATACTAAAATGATGTTTTTTTCAAAATAATGGCAAGTATATTCTGAAAATATTATGTAGTTTGATAACATTCCAGTTGATGTCACTCTGATAAAGAAAGAGCTAATTCAAATTAGCAGCCAAAATGTTCATTTTTAAAAGATAATACACATAGAATAATACTTACTATAAAAATACAGTGAAATTATATTTTATGTAGCTCATTTTTAACTTAATTTTATTGTGAAGGTGATGTATAGAAGGGGTTGCAGTAATTGTAAGGTATTGAATATATAACATGTCAAAATTTTTACCCCCTCCCACTTTTTCTCACACTTTCCCTTCACCCCAATACCCCTCACAAATTGTAATGTAAATTTCCAACATGTTGTCCTGTGAGTGTGTCTATTGTATTGGTTTGCCTTTTGTCCTTTGTCTCGCCATTTTATTGTTCTGCTTCCCTTGCCAAATGAAGATAAATGTACATACAACACACAAGATACTAAAATCAAATTCAACAGTGGACAAACCATAGGGGAAAACAAGAAAGAAAAATTAATCACATAGTACATTAAAAATAATCACATAGTACATTAAAAATAACAACCACAAAGAAAAACCTCTCTTTCCATACCTAGGAGTTTATTTTGCTCAGCATCATTTTATATGGTCATTTATACATAGCTATTGAGCCATCCTGCTCATCTTCTAGGACTATCTAAGATAATTCCTAGTTATTACAAATGAGGGAAACCATAGAATCTGTTTCTTTGTGTCTTGCTTATTTTTCTTAGTAGGATTTTTCCAAGTCTTTCCATTTCCTTATGAATTGGAAGCATAGACTTACTCTGTACATATATAAACCACATTTTGTCAATTCATTCATCTACTGAGTGGCATATTGGTTTAAAACATGATTGCATGTAAGTATCACTTAAGACCATTCAAAAATGACAGATGGCACCTCACCAGATATACTAATATCATGATTTCTAAGTAAGATAGTATTTTATGATGGTACAAGTGTTGAGATATAGGATGAGTTTAAGGTCTATATTGCACTGAATTAGGCAGGAAGATATCCAATACATGTAGGATAAAAATGGTAGTGACAAAATATTTCCCTTGAGAAAGATATAGGAGGCTGCCAGAAGTATGAAGTAGTTCAGATAATTTTGAAGAATTTAGAAATGCAAGCTAAATTATGTCTCCTTAAATAATTGTTATGTAAGTGGAAGGGCAAAAGAAGGGCAAGAGAAGAAAATAACTGACAGCAGATCATTGTCCCAAGTTAGAGTATAAAAAGACATAATCTATAACTTCTAAGTTAAAATGAGACCAATATAATCCGTCCCACTTAGTTTAGGTACATGCAAAATATTTTCTTGGCTTTTACCTACTTAAATGCTCCAAAATAAATGAACACTTATGAGAAAAGTTATGTGATTGCCATTGCTTCAACTTGAACACTAACTGTGATCAGCCCTCTTTTTCTCACTTTGCACTTGGAAAATAGTCCCTAAGTTGATGATGTTGTGGCTGATTAGAGTCAGACTAAGGGGCCTCTACTTGTACAATTATCCCAGAATAGTTTAAAGAAGTTTTCTGCCCAAGATATCCAACTACGTTGTCTGAACCTGTACTTTGAACACACCCTCACACCTGAGCACATTATTTGAAATTATATTTAAGCTTTTCTTGGCACATTCTACTTTGTGACTTTGTCTTCTTTGCACATTCCTTTTGAGTTCAGAGTTGCTCTATTTCCATTTCATCTGTACAAACTGCTAAGAACATTGTTCAACTACCACTTCTTGTTTGTACATGCCCAGTCTATGAATGAAGGTACTTTGTCCATGTTAAGCAATACGGTAATACTCAGCCTCTGAGGAGAAAAGTTCCACAATATAACTCTATGCCCACAATAAAGGATGTAGAATTTAAAGCATTTTCAGACAAACAGTAATATTAGAATTGAAAGGCTTCTTAGGGACATTATCCTGGAGTTCATTAGTTTACCCAGGAGAAATAGAAATACCCACAAAATCTGGAGCTATTTAGTAAGTAACCTAATTAACATTAGATCCTAGATGTTGTGTTAATACAAGTTGGGATTGTATTATTGTTAAATCAGAATCCTTCACTTCTTGACAATGTGTATGAGAAAATGAAAGAAAGGCATTAAAGCAAAATGTCTTATCTTTTTAAGAATTTAATCCTAGTGGTGAGAGTAATATCAGAACTTTTCCATTCAATAAAAGCTTGAAGTTTATAAGATCATTTTCCTACATATAAGAATTTGTGTCAGGCTGGTTGACAGGGTTATTTCAGCATGGAGATAAACCTAACAAGAATTTGATTTCAATAGTGTATATGACAGTTATGATGTGTCAATGGCTATTGAGGCATTTTCTAGTCTAAAGAGGAATCAATTCCAGGAGCCTTCAGTCACATCTGTAAAGCTGTATGTTCAACCTAATACTTGGTGTTACTTTTACTACATTTATAATGAGTAGGCTGATAAGATATCCAAACATATCTAAATATATTTCAATAAAATCCCAAACTGATATGGATAGGTGGGTCACTAATTGGAACTGTAGGAAAAATTAGGCTTGTCTGTCCTGTAGTTCAATCTATAATCTCCTGGCTAAATAAAGTTTTCAAAAATATTCACAGAATACCACTAAGAAAAGTTCATGACAGTTATATGTATATAATATTTCTAAGTTCAGGATTAAAGCATTTGTTCCCAACATTTAGAATCAACAGGACATGTTGAATTTATGGATCCAGAATTGTATGTCTTCACATTCATATCTCTACATTTTATCAATATGACTTTCACCAAAATACTGTTCTTATTGAACTTGTCTATATCCTTTTACTTTTCAAATCCAAATAGTAGATTTCCTTCAATATCTTCCTGAAAATTCTTTCCTTCCTTTTCTTCTGTAAATCTGTGTTTATTACTTTTTTGTTTCCTTATTTATCTCTTTCCTTCAATCTTCTCCACACTGGTACTCACATTGTTCACACTTTCGTCAAAACTTTCCTTTTCCTCTTCCCTTTAATAATGTGCCTGATTTTATTATTATTTTTCATATTCATGGTCGTGAATATTTTGATGATGTCCAAACAGACCTATCTTTGAATCTGTTTAAAATAAACCTTAGAACTATCAGATGGGTTTTTTCCTCTAAATCCATCTTTTCCACCTATAATCCTTATCACCAAGAATGTAACTAACACAGTTAGGAGACAGAGATGTGGAAAAACTTTAGATTTCCTCTTACCCCACCACTATCCATTAGATAAGATGAATGATCAAGATTTTCTGTTTCTGTCACTAATGTAATTTCTATGTACTCCTTTATATGCCCCTGACACCAGCCTATTGCAAATACTCAACACCAGTCACTCAGTCCTAAAACAACTGTTTACAAAGTATGCATTTCTCCCCATAGTCTTTTCATATTGATCCTCTCCATCACCCAGTGACACTTCTTGTAAGCACACAGAGTGAAGAACTCAGACAAAAATTCTAGTATCATTATTTACTCACAACATTGATTGTTGGTCTTACATTTCTCATCTGAAAATGGATGTAATCTACCAGAAATATTGAAGAATATATTTGTTGAATTCTAGAGCAAGGAAAAGGAAAAATGAAGAGTCCTTACATTTTCTACCTTAGCTTTCAAATAAGGAAAGAGTCGAATTCAGTTTGTTGGTATAAAGTCAGAAATAGTTTCATGCAGAAGTAAAAATAAATTTTAACTTCTGGCTCTACAGCCTGTGTTCTTTTATGGTAACTTCAGATATGTAAGTAGTATTATGTAAATTGTGTCATGTCTTTACAGCTGTACTGAAGAACATACTCTTAATATATCATTGGAAAACATTGGTTATTGAATGGTATCTAGAGGAGAATGTTATTTGATCTAATCACACTAAGTTGGAACCTACATCTTAGTCCATCAAAATGTGGAAATAGATGATTTTAAAGAAAATAATACCAACAACAACAGTGAGTATACATTAGAAAGACTCCTGGAATAACATTAGGGTTTTTACTGTCTCTACCTGTTTATGAGATTTTATTCCTTGATATTCAAACTCTTCTTTTGTTATTCTGTTTTTTTTTTTTTTGGTTCGTCATGGGGCCTGAGCCACAGTGCCACTTCCTCTTATTTCTGCTAATGTGGTACTGAGGAATCAAACCCAGAGCCTCATGTAGGCAAGGCCAGCACTCTGCCACTGAGCCCCACCTTCCCAGCCCTTCTCCTGTTATTCTTATTGGTATGTAATCTAACGCTGTTTATACCTATGCATTCAATGTGGGAAATCCAGCTTCAAAGATGTCTAAGTTTTTTATTTCCTTTTCAATTACAACATCGTCATTATCAGGCTACACTGTGGTCATCATCTTCTCCATCAAAATTATTATTAGCATTATAAGTGCTTATTATTGAACGTCAGATATATGTCTATGATTTTATTATTATTTATCTTTTGATTAATAAGTTTAATGTTACCACTGTGCATGCATCCATATTGAAATTTTGAACAAATGAGCAAAAAAATTAAACCATATCAGGTAGCTTGACTATGTGCTTATAACAAATTATGGAATAGAATTTTTGAAACATTGCAAATTCCTAATCAGTATGATTTAACTTCCTCTCTCCCCCTAACTACAATCAAATATTTAAGAGTTTGGGCAGAACCCTATCAAGTAATATACTGTAAATGTTACTAAAATATCATGTGTATATCTAAAACTCCCTTGAAAGTAATAAAATCTACTTTCTATAGAAATATTAATTATTTTAATCTAGGAAACTTTTAGAAAAATATACTGTATATCTTTGAAATGAAAAAGGTCAAAAAGAGTAGCATAAATATTTTAGAGGGAGTTTGTCTCCGATATATATATATATCTATATATCTATATATCTGTCTTCTATATATATGTAAATGTTATGTGTAGAATAGTACATTTTAGAGATTATTTGTCCTCAGAAATATATACATATATCTAAATTTATGTGTAGAATGATATACATTATAGTGAAACAAGCATCTTAAAATATAATTTTAACAAAAACTTCATGAAACCAAGTGCCGGTAACTCACCCTTATAATAAGAGCAATTCTGGGTTCTGAGATCTTAGAATTGTTTGTGAAACTAGCCCAGACAGAAAAGTACTTGTTAGATTCTTATCTCCAATTAACCACTAAAAACAACACCCACAACAACAAAATATATCACATTAATTATACAAAAGCATCTTTTAACTGCTGTGAACATTTCTTAGAAACATGAATACATACCCCTGGAAAATGTTAAGTAAAAAGTATAGAATATTTACATCTATGTTAAAGACTTGACTATTTAGATTGTTTAAGATTTAGGTAATGATTAGAAGTTAAGAATAATGATAGGTAAGTCATATATTGGGACTGGTTTTTTTTATTCTATTTTACAATAGTAATAAAATGTTATTTATAATGATTATATAAAATTACTCTGGCTTGGTATTTTAATTATCATAAGTGATAAATATTTTTAAATGAGTATCAAAGGAGTATCAATTTTTTTGTAATTTCAAAACAAGTAAGAAAATGATTTCAAGGCTGGTTCACTCTAAGTCTATATTTGTTTTCTTTTTCTAGTTTTCATGTTAATAGAAATTAAAATTCCAAAATTTAATGGTTATTGGCATTCAGGAACATCTTCACATACACTAATATTGGAGTCCCTTAAGTGGAATTGTTTTATTTCATTTGTTACTTTCACAAATAAATCAAGATGATTGGGTATTTTGTTCTTTTCACTGCTTTTGGCTCTTATCTTGAGAGCAAAGTAGAGATAAGCAATTGGATTGAGTAATTAGCATATGACTTTCAAAAAGTGCAGATGGATAGATTTGTGTCTTCTGTCATTTCCTAAAAGTTTCTTCTAGAAAAGTTTCTCAATTACTTAAAAGTTTTTCCCCTTCCCCTCCTCAAATTATACTGACATCAAATACAGTGAAAGCAGGGGTTATACTGTGGGGGAGGGACATACAAAGCAACAAATAAATAACCTTATAAATGTGTTAGAAACAATCTCATGAAAGAAAGAAAACATTTGAATTCATATCTTAGGGTTCATTTCCCTAACATCACCTTATCTGATCTTTTCTGCTTGACTCAGACATATAGTAGATATTGTAAATAAGGGAAAGCATGGAGGAAAAAATAGGGATACGGGTGGACCCATTGCAACAATGAGATGTACAAGTCGTTATGTCAAAAAGAACTTTACAACTTTGGTGGGGGAGGTAGAGGGGAGGATTGGGTGGGAAGGCGGGGGAGGTTGGGAAGGGATAGGAAGGGGAAACAAAGGAGGAGGCTACAAAGCTTGATAAGAAATATACTCATTATCTTGTCCATATAATTGTAACACCTCTGTACAGTATTTTCACAATAAAAAAATAAAAATAATAAAAAAAATAACTTAGAAGTGATGCATAATTCCTAGGTATTCCAGTTATCACATATACTTTTGGATTGAGTTATCACTGTATAAACTCAAACGGACAAAATACCCTCAAAATAAACAGAAAACACCTTTGTTTTAAATGCAGTAGTTTACAAAGGGTTTTTCACCAACACCAAAAACATCTTTTTAGCTATTCTGCATTTTGTGTGAAAGAAGTTTTAACAATAGTTTTTTTTTCCTGACATACAATTCATTTACAATATATTATCTCCTTTTATTGTATACATTTTAGTGCTTTGGAAGTGAATTGTACCTTCATAGGTTTTCAAAGCCTAATTTTCACAGACTTGCATTTCTTCAAATAGAAATGCTGTAAATTTTAGAACAGACATTAAGATAGATATAAAATACAGATACAGGAATTTGTCCAGCATACATCCTCTATAGTGAGTCTTTTCAAAATATGTTTTTGGGTATCATTTCCAGGGTCTCACACATACTATTCAAGTTCACTGTCAATTAACTACATTCTCTGTCCAAAAAGTTTTTTACTTCTGTTTAATTCATTCATAGAAGTGTAATGCCTGGATCCTTTCACCTTTTGAAGACTTGAAACCTTGTTTGCTAAAATGATTGCAGTATTATACAAATCTATCACTATGAGAAGTATATCAATTTCTCCACAAATGCATTACTATATTTTGCATCCTCTTTTTATATTATGGTCATATTAGTGAGTTTTCTATTTATTATTTCTTAGACACTAAAGAGGAGATTATTTCATATGCTCCTCCTATTGACTATTAATTTACATATGTTATTTAAAGAAATGTCCTATTCAGGAAAAAATTTTATATAGAATTAGAAGATATAAAAATACTTAAGTTTCAGCCAGGCGCTGGTGGCTCATGCCTGTAATCCTAGCTACTCAGGAGGCTGAGATCTGAGGAACGTGGTTCAAAGCCAGCCTGGGCATGAGAGACCGTGAGACTCCTATCTCCAATAAAACCACCAGAATGCCGGAAGTGGCACTGTAGCTCAAGTGGTAGAGCACTCGCCTTGAGCTGAAGAGCTGAGGGACAGCACCCAGGCCCAGAGTTCAAGCCCCACAGCAGACCAAAAAAAAAAAAAATACTAAAGTTTCAGAATCATTGTAGCATTAACATTGTAGCATTAACAAATATGTGTGCTCTATCTTTTGGATATGGTTTCACTTCTGTTATAGTGGCCTTTGAATTATGAAAAGTTATGACTTGATATAATCCCGTTCTTTCTTTTCTTTAGCCACTAATGTTTTCCATGTCAAAGTTTTAGAAACCTTTACTGATCCAATGTCATGAATTTTTACATTTAGGTTTTATAGGTTTTTACATCTCACATTTAGTTTGATAATCATTCTTTATAAGGTTTGAGGTAGGCCAGGTGCCGGTGTCTCATGCCTGTAATCCAAGCTACTCAGGAGGCTGAGATCTGAGGATCATGGTTTAAAGCCAGCCCAGGTAGGAAAGTCCATGAGATTCTTATATCGGATAAAGCACTAGAAAATCGGAAGTTTTGCTGTTGCTCAAGCGGTAGAGTGCTCATCTTGAGCTGAATAGCACATGGACAGTGCCCATGCCCAGAGTTCAAACCCCATGACCAACATACAAAGAAACAAAGGATTGAGGTAGTAGTCTAAGATCATTCTTTAAATCTAGAGAGGCAATAGTGCCAATACAACCATTTAAGATTCTGTTTTTATTTCATAAAGTCATAGCATCCTTTTCAAAATCTGTGGACCATAAAATTAAGAAATTATTTTTGAAAAATCTGTTACCTTCTTCTATGTGTTTGTTCTTATAGTACAACTATGTTATCTTCACTAAACATGGTAATATGATTCAAAGCTACTATGAAGGCTCAAGCTACACCATTTTACGAGATTGTTCTGATTGACCTGTATTCCTTGAATTTACATATGAGATTATCGAGCAGGTGGATCAATATTCTCCAGAGATATCTAGACGTTTGAAAGTCACTCATATTTCGCACCTTGTGAAAACACAAACCCTGATATTATATATAGAAAAATGTCTTTAGAGATTGCTCAAAGCAACTAAAATTAATTTAGGAATGAGTTAAGATTTAGATAACATTATAGCATAACAAAGTTGAATGATAACGACTTGAACTGTACTGCAGAAGTGAGAGAGAGGGGGAAGAATGGTGGAGCACATAGGAGCTGTATTTCATTGGTATTGTTTCAAAAAACAGAAAAACTTTAGAGAAGAGAAGGAGAAAAATAAAGTGTCCTGATTCTAGTTTCTTTTTAATCCACCTGATAGTTTGGACTGAAAGTCAGATATCATGGAAAAAATAAAATAGAAAATAATGCATTGAATAGAGCTGTTACAATGTAAAAAAGTTGTAATAGGAATATAATTAATTTCCAAAGAAATAAGAGAAAGAATAACAATAACAATTGCTAACGTGGATAGAAGATGGATCACATTTTATCATATATAATTTTGAAAAAGCATACTAGGAATGACAATTTAAAAATCATAACGTAAAACACAATTTGTATTATTACTAGACAGTATAGTTCAGTGGTAAAACATTGGCCTAACATATGTGAAGCAATTGTGTGATCTCCCAAGCTTTACAAAGTACACACAACACACACACACAAAAAATCCACATAAACGCACACACACACACCAAATACACACATTTGGAATATTGTTATTATCATATTAAACAGAGGAAATTATCACAAATAATAAAATTATTTTAATATATGAAATCATAACATTGTTCATACAATTTAAAAGTTTAGTAGAAATAAAATAGTCACAAGATACTTGGATCCTTATAGATTAAGTAAATTGAAAATTAAGAAATAAAAGACGTGAAATTTGCAAACAAGTTTTAAATAATAACCATTTTGAAACATGTATCCTTTTATTTTAACCAAAGATTGATGTTACTGGTTTTTTAACTCAAGATTTAGAATATGATAACCAGGTGCTCTATATCTTGCTAGGGATGGCTATATCTCTAATCATTTCACTCTGGAAATGTTATGATAAGGTCTCATAGTTTCCCAGTCTCTCCCGAATTACAAACCCTATTTATACATCCCACCATAGTTAAAAAATGGAAACCACAAATCACTATGCACGGATCAAACATTTTTTTAAATTCAAGTATAAATATTTCCAAAAACTCACCATTTAATGAAGCCTTTTTTAATAAAGTATGTGATTCTTGAAAATACAGTATTTATTACCTGGAAAAATATGTTTAGAACTATAAGAAAATAAATTTATTTAAATTCACCAACCATATAAAATTTAAGAAAATAATCTTTAAATATTCACATGTTAACTATTTTGAAAGCAAAATATATGTCTGAATAATTTACATGTGTTAAAATTATGCAAAACTAAATTAACTAATTCTACAACTCTGAAAAAAGAATTACCCTAAAGAAACAAAAGAAAATAATTAAGTTCAAAATATGAAATTTAGAAAATAAAATGAAGTATACTCTTTAGTTGACTTAAGTAACTGTAAGCCCTCTGTATATCAACTTTATAATAAAAAAATGCATGAACAAAGAAAAAAAAGTACCCAATGAGCAATAGCGACAGGAAAAGCATCAGTAGTTTTTTTTTGAGTGTGTAAAAAAATCAATGGAAGAGATAACAATGTTCCTTCCATAATAAATGTACTCATTACCTTATTTATATCACTGTATCCCCTCTGTACATTACCTTTACAATGAAATTAAATTGAAATTAAAAATTAACTAAATAATATACCTATTAAGAATTCGTAGAGAGCTAGGAAGTTGTCTCAGTGGTAGAGCTCTTGCTTTGCATGCTTGAGTCCCTGTGTTCGTTTCCTCAGCATCACATAAACAGAAAAAAAAAAAAAAGCCAGAAGTAGCGCTGTGGTCGAGTGCTAGCTTTGAACTAGCCTTGAGGAACAGCGCCCAGGCCCAGAGTTCAGGTCCCACGACCGGACCCCCCCACCTAAAAAAAAAACAACAGAATTACTAGAAACCATTTGTTAAAAACTTTTTAAAAAACGGCCCTAAGTACCCAAGTAATATAATTTGATGATACTATTTAAATACTTCAACTTCAGCAGAGAAGCCAAAAGTTTAAAAACTGTTACAAAGTAAAGTAATAAATCAGAATATATTACTACTAATAATAATCATAAGATGAATTTATAGTGGTAGTCAATATGTAAGAAATGAGGCAATTTGCCATTCGTTTGCACTTAATAAGTGAGAAAGAATTTTCTAGGTCTTTTATTCTTTTCTTTTTTTTTTTTGTCGGTCGTTTGGCTTGAACTCTGGGCCTGGGCGCTGTCCCTCAGCTCTTCAGCTCAAGGAGAGCGCTCTACCACTTGAGCTACAGCGCCACTTCCGGTTTTCTGGTGGTTTATTGGAGATAGGAGTCTCACGGTCTCTCCTGCCCAGGCTGGCTTTGAACCGCAATCCTCAGATCTCAGCCTCCTGAGTAGCTAGGATTACAGGCGTAAGCCACCAGCGCCTGGCTCTAGGTCTTTTTAAATATATAATAAGTTTAATGAAGAAACTATTCACCATATGATAATTAGATGAAGCTGATATTAGAGCAAAGAGCAGATTGTAGTAAGTTTTTGCATGTTAAAGTATATACTTATTTTGGTTGTGGGAAATTGTGTTCAAATTGGGGTATTGTTTTTGGTAGACTGGTGTCATATCAGTGGTTAATTTTAGGATAAGGGTTCCCTTTCCACAAGAACATGCACCTGATCTGTCTTTTTAGCCTGCCCATTATCAAAGGCATAGGAGTTGCACACCAACTTGTCTAGATTCCTACCTTGGCTGGTCTGGATTCTGCAGTCCTTCCAATCTTAACCTGTAGATAGTGCAGGGTGGTGGAAATGATCCAATGCACCCAGCTATAGATTGAGAAGGAAGTCCACTAAACTTTTGGCCTGTGTTCTGTTCTCAAGCCTCCTCAGTAGGTAAGAGTTCGGATTGGAGCCCCTGGTGCCAAGCAGTAAGACTATTTCTTAAAGCAACTAGACATATATATGACTTAGGCATGTGAACACCTCAGGACAAGAATAAAAGAGCAGTGAAACGTAGAGGATAGCCCCAATTTTAACTAGCTACTTGGAGGCTGAATAAGCTTAGCTAGCTACTCTGGAGGCTTAGATATGAAGACCACTATTCAAAGCCAGTCCAATCATGAAAATACATGCGATTATCTCCAAAAAACCTGAAAGAGAACAATGGCTCAAGTGGTAAACCCCTATCCTTGGTCACAGAAACTTAAGGATGATGAATGAATGAACGAGCACTTGCACATGTGTGTGTGTGTATACACATGCATGTACACACACACACACACACTCACACACACACACACACACTCGTGAATGTTTCAATGCGAAGTTCTTTTTTTTATCTTGCTGTACTCTATTTCCCTGTATTAGTTTACAAACTAACAAAATCAACTAAGCATCTATTTACATACAACTCATCATGTTTCTCTAAGTCAACTCTCTTTTTGGAAGCATGCTTTTATTTGACCCAAATATAAACTATTCAGGAGTTTGATTATTCTCCCTCAATTCTGTAGAATTAGGTGATTGTTTAGCTTCCTCCAAGCTACATAATTTTGTGAAATCCTGCATCAAGCAACGTATTTCTTTCACTAGAAGGGAAGCCTCTGTCAAACAATTAATAATAGGTTTTTCTTCTCTTTGCTTGCATCTGTAGTTTCATTTTCTTCATATATTTCATGATCTGTCTGTGTATGACAAAGACTGCTGTGAAAATAAAAAGACCCTTCGCAGCATTTATAATTTATATACCATCCATAGATATGAAGGTGTTTAAATATTACTGAAATTGCTTTGGAACAAATCATGTTCACCTTGACTATCATGAAAAAGAAGAATTGATTTCTCAGCACTTTAGGTAAGAACTTGATTGAAAGAAACAAAAGGAAAAGTGAGGAACAACTCAACACATACATTCAAATGGAACAAAACAACCCAAGAAAACAAATTAATTCAGTATTCAAGAACTGCAAAGACTTAAAAAAAAACATCAGCTATGACAAGCTTATGAAAATCCTGACTACATGGGAGTCTACTGTTGTGAGAATAGAGGTTAAAGCCCAGACTGGACAGAAATATCTGTAAACAATGCCATGCACCTATTATTCTAAATTCCAGGAAAAATAGCATAACGTGATCTGAGCCCAAGGTCATACACAATTATATGAAAAATAATCAGGAGAAATTAGGGCTACAGACCATAAAGGTAGTGATGAATTCTTCCAAATGTTTACATTAAAATGCACTATTTAGGGCTGGGAAGGTGGCTCGGTGGTAGAGCGTTTGCCTATGTATGCCTGAGGCCCTGGGTTCGATTCCTCAGCACCACATAAGCAAAAAGAAAAAAGTCGGAAGTGGTGCTGCGGCTCAAGTGGTAGAGCGCTAGCCTTGAGCTGAAGAGCTGAGGGACAGTGCCCAGGCCCAGAGTTCAGGCCGCACAACCGGACCCCCCAAAATAAAGAAGAAGAAAATTATTGGAGGGGGGGTATGATTGGGTGGGAGGGAGGGGGGAGGCTGGGAAGGGAGGTGAAGGGTAAACAAAGGAGGAGGATGCAATGCTTGGTAAGAAATGTATGCATTATCCTGCCCATGTAATTGTAACCCCTCTGTACAGTATGTTCTCAAATAAAATAAAATAAAATTTAAAAAAAAAAAAAAAAAAAAAAATAAAATGCACTATTCACCGTAGCCAAGTTACGGAAACAGCCCAGATGCCCTTTGGCGGAGTGATGGTTGGAGAAAAGTGTGGCACATACACAGAATTGGATTACACCCATCCATTTTGAAGACTTACATTATTTGCAATGAAATGGATAGATCTAAAAATATATTAAGTGAACTAAGTCAGAGCCAGACACACAAAGTATCCATGTTCTATCTCATATTTGGAAGCTAGAAATTTATACAAGTTTACACAAAAATATTAATCAAAGCATGCTATTTGCAGAGGAGTATTTTAAAGGTGTAATTTCTTATAAAATTGAATTTTACTCCAAGAAAATGAATACCAGGAAACTATCACTTGGAAGATGTGAATGGAAGTCAAAAGGAAGGAATAAAGAGAGTTATGGAGGAAGAGAGTGAAGGTATAATATTCAATGCAGATATATGAAACTAGAAAAAATTAAAGTGGGGTGAGGTTTGGAAGGGTGTGGAAAAGTTATATAAAATCCATTATATTAAAAAAACTGATTTTATATTTCACACAGTGAATCTTACTGGAATTAATTGGTAATTTGACAAATTAATTGATATTTATTACAATAAATAGATTGGAATATAAATAATCAGGATTAGAATATATATTAGAATATAAAAAGTATCAATGCAATGTTTTTGGTATAAACTTGTGATACCTTCTAAGTGTTCTTGGTCTTCTGAATTCACATGGTAAAAAAAACAATGTTGTTTTCCTCTAATTTATAAGGGATTTTACTCTGCTGCTCTGTTTATTGTTTTAACTTGCTAGTCCCAAACTGTTTTTCTCCATATTTCTGAAGCATTCCTACTGATTATACTCAAATTTTGCTGATATGGTGTCTAAAAGGCATTATTCTTCTACAGGTTCCACGGGTCCTAGGATCCCAGTTATCTGCATGATCAGATAACTAGGGCAAGAGATCTCACCTAGGCCCATGCAACATGCCAACAGAAAGTAATTGAAAACCCATTTCAATTTCTCATTTCCTTTATTTCAGGGCCCCAATTCCTTGAAATGCAGGAATTAACAGTAAGTAATTGGGAAATGCAAGGCAACTTAAAATGCAAGATGAAATCACAAAATGTGAAAGTACAGTAATTCAAACTTTCAATTTTCAGATGACCACTCCATATGAGTGAACAAGACCACAAATGTCACAAGATTATTTGTAATATCCCTCTCCTAATGATAAATGAATGATTTCAGTCCAGCATCAACAGGCCAAAAAATAGTTCCTGGAATGATAGATCCATAATTGGTCTACCAATGCTAGGAATACTTGACATAGAGGTCAAATATAATTCAGAAAAATACATTAATTGAGAAGATCCTTAGTGCTTCAAAACACTGGTACTTCAGGAAACCTTGGTTCTGTAGTGTAAAAATGTTGTCATTCTCAAACAAATGATAACCTACATTTAATCTCCTGAAAGTATATTCCTTTTCAAATAAACTTTTTAAAATCACATTTACCAAAATAACACTTTACAAGTAGATGATATTTAGTGACGTTACTAGTTTTTCAAGTGTAGGGACAAGTTACAATAGAGTTGATTTATTTACCCAGCAATAATGCCAAACAGGTCCAACCATTCATTAAAGTGTAGAAATAGGACCCCCCCACACCATTTGTGTTTTTCAGTAGGTGCCTTCGAAAATTCATTAAATAGATCAGCCTCCCATATTTCAAACCAAAACATTAGCTAATAAAGTAAATTTCATCACATAATAAGTACATTTATAAAAGTCATGAATAGTTGCCTTATCATATGGTTTTTATGTTTTCCCTATCTGTCTAACATAGTAAGAAATATGACTTTAAGTCTTGAATATGGATACTCATCACAGATTTGACAAACATAAAATCTGTCTTCTATTTCTATCATATTCCTCTTCAGTAGTAAATTTCAGTTTTCTTCTTTTTCCAAAACTTATAGGTAGTAGAAAATTTTATCCCATGTAAAATAAAATAATCACAAACCACTGTACAAAGCCATTTATAAAACTGATAGGAATACATTCTAAGCCATTTTAAACTTTCTTGTTTACTACAGATTAATCTTCCAAATAGAAGAGAATAAAATCATGTCTAGGTGCTTCATGTCTCCAGTCTTGCAAATTGTTACTTCAGATGAATGAATTATGGAAATATAAGCTGACATCAGTTTAAGTATATGCAGAATTGAAACTCCATGCAATGTATATAAACCTTTCAAAGGACTAACAGACACTTTAAAAGAATGACTATCAGGAAGTTGAAACCAGAGAGGAATAATAGTCAAGTCACAGAATGAATGAAAAATGGAACAAGGGGCAAGTACAGTTAGAATACTCATTGTACACATGTGAGAAAGGAAGTGGTAAATCAGAAATAAATCTTGTAGAACAGGTTGGTTGAAAATGATAGAAGGAGTGACTCTGATCCAGGAACATTGAACAATTAGATAGACATATTTAATTGTAACACACTAGAACAACTTTTGGAAATTCAGTGAAAAAAACACAACAAAAAACAAAAACTCAATAAAAGCACAACGAAACAGCAATCTCTATAGAGTATTATTATGACCTCTCAAAATTTTAAATAGTTAATGAAGGACAATCTTGAGAAAAGCATACAAAGTTGTTTAAAGTGGGCAGTTTGGGGTAGAGGAGAAATTTTAACAGATTTAAATAGATTGTCTAAATCACCTACATTTGCTGCAAATATTTTCCTCTGCGAGTTCTCTTGGTCTGAACTGGATTCTCCAGTCCTGAGCCACACTTGATAGCGTGTGAAGATAGAATGGAAGAAACAAGATCAAGAACCCATTACTCCACTGGAGACGAAACAGTTCTCTATGTTTTCTCTCATTTCTATTGACTACTTTTATTCATAAGTTTAAGTCAAGTGATGTGAATTATATTTTTCCTCCTTTGTTCTGGCAAAGTAATTGCTCAAAATAATTCACTAAATATTATTTGACATTTTTTTTCTTATGCTGTTTACTTATCCAAGCGAGTCGATTAAACTTTCCCCTTGCATTTGGTTGCCACGGAATCCCAGCATCAATATTAATGAGGACAATCTCTAATGTAAAACTTTGTCTCCAAAATACCAGTCCAAAAAGCTGTGATCACAAATATTTAGCTATATTTTTTTTTTCATTTTTCTTTTACCTTGAAAGTCTTCTTTTGTCTAAAGTGCCCTCAAAAATAAGTATTCCACCAATTTTTGGTTCAATCACTTATAACCTCAAAGATACATTTTGCTAACAAGATGCTTAGAGGAAACCGAAGAATACTGCACTTTTATCTTCTCTCTTAAGACTCTCCTTAGATACAATATCAGGAATAGTGAAGTTATTTTTCCAAAATTATTTCAATAGATTATTTTTCTCTTGTCTTGCATTTGCTCAACAAGATGTATGGAGAATAATAGAGTTAAATTGCCCATAACTTGGATGACAGTGTCTGTTACAAAAGTACAATGCTCCTATGTCCTATTTCTCTGTCCTCCTCTTAAGTCTTGCCTGATTTCCAACTTATCACAGATTCTTGGCTTCAAGTCTAGTGAAGGTGAAGGACTATAAGGCCTCCCCCATTGCTACATTGTAGGGCTAGATCTCCGGCAGGAGGTAAGCATGAACGATGCACACAAGGAACACATGTTGGGAGAACAAGCTTAAGCATGTCTGTTTATTTCTGTACAAGGGTTGGGATTTTATAGCCCCAGCTTTCCCAACCTCCTGAGTCCTTCCCAGCCAATTACTTAGTGGGGAGTTGATGATGGGCACTGCTTGGGGACAGGCACTGTTTGGTCCTCGGGGGGCATGTAGGGAGCGTAGACAGCTCATGGATGGCAAGCGAGGCAGACATGCCTGTGGGTCACGTCACTATGAGCAGGAAGTGTGCTTCAACTGCTACTCTAGCTGACTCAACCAGATCTGACCGGTTCTACCCACAAATTTCCCCTTTTATTTTAAAAGGACCATCATTATGGTGATCCGTCGTTGGAGGCATTTTTGCCAGGAGTGCAAGCATTTAATAATTCCTAGGAGAGTAAGCCCTACAAGTGCAAGGCCTCCCCAGATGACCAGAGAGGATGGCAAAAACCATTGTTGTAACTTTTTAAGCACATCTTCTAAAAAGGAGGGACCGGGAATAAGCTGTATGGTGGTCTGGTTTAGGCAGGTAACATCATGCAGCAGGTTTTGGGTGAAGTTTAAGTACTTAAGGGACCAAGGGCCTTTGATGTAGTTACTAAGTTCAGTGACATTGGGTGCGGGAGTGGAAAGCTGACAGAAGTAGTCATAGCATTATATAGTCTTCCTTGTTGTAATCAAAGAAACGTAATCTGTTCTTGGAGCGAGTCTATTTGTTGTTGGAGCACAAGGAGGCCTCCCCTAAGATGATTGGCAAATTGCAAATGTTGTAATTCAATGGATGACAGTTGAGGGATGAGCTGGTTTATCTGTTGCACGATGGGCACGCTTTGGGACAGCAATATAGCGACAGTGGTAGCTGAAGTAACTGTAGCGATGATTGCAGACCTGATTGCAATGATCAATCCTACTGCTCTTTTAGTGCGCAGACGAATCAATTGAACCTGGGAAAACTGAGAGTCATTAGTAGCCAGAGCAATAAATGGGGGAACACATACCAAACCTGCAATAGGATATGAGTCATTGGGTTGCCAGTGATTGCTGAGAGTGCAAGTAGTGGAGGAGTTGTCTCCTAGACAAAAAAAAGAACGGTGCTCTAACCACTACCATTCCTGACACCTGGTCATATCCAGATTGGTTACAGCAACAAGTATTGGCCAATAGGAAAGGGATCAAATCTAGACAGGAATGTGATGAGCAAACAATTGGCATGGTGGGGGGGGACGTCCTAGGTCTCCCAATCGTCCTCTTGAAGAGTCATAAAACTCATTTAGATTTTGGGGTTTGGCTTCTTTTTCAGATTGGTTGTATATATCTGGGTAGAGAGACAATGTGGGGTCCCCAAATACTTTGCCTTGCCAGGAATTGGCACAAAGGCTAATCACTAATTCCTCAAGAGGAGTGGAAATAGTGCCAAAGCTATTAAACTCCCTGCGTGGGCACAACTGCATATGAAAAGGTATGTCAGTAGCCTGATTTCAATTTTTTCCAGTGGGACAAATGGGGTAGGGTCATGTGTAGTTCCACCATCCCATCCCATGCGTTACTGTTGCAAGGGGGATGATACAGCCATTAAATTGCTTTATCATCTCGTTTGAAAAACAAAAAGAGATGGCTCCCTTCTATCTAAAAGTAAGGTTTGTTTTTTGATGCCATAAGGCATCTGCTGATAAAGGAAGGCCAACCGTGCCATTGGAAAACAGCATTGGAGGGAAGATGGTGGTAACTTCACCTACCATCATTAAGATTTGGGGGCTGGGCACTAAGGTTATCTTACACTGCCCTGCAGCTGATTGAGAATTGGCTGTAAAAATGGCACACAATAGGGAGAATAGAGTACCATGCCCCGGGTCAGTGTCTGGGGCCATAGTCTGGGCTTGTTCTACCAATCCTTTAGGTCTCCCCAAGTGATGGCATGGGCTCGAGGTTTATGTCTCCTCCTCCTCACGCTGTTCAAGCATAGCTGACACATCTTATTTGTATGTGGAGACGGTTGGTCACACAACTCCAGGTGGGATCCAAACAGGTATATCACTCGTGTCTGGAAAGATACAAGCAAATCCTCTCCCTTGTGCCATTAAGGGAGCAGGGCCCTCCCATTTTCTTGTGATGGGGTCCCTCCATCTAACCAAAGGGAACAGAGTAGGTGTTTTCATGAGTCCCCAATGCAGGGACACTGGCGTCCCACATGTGGTGGGTGTTACCGTTAAAAAAGTTTTTTACTATAAGGCAATAATTTAATTGTGTTTGGGGATCTTTAAGCTGTAGTCCCTCCAGTTCCCCCTTTTCTTTTAAAAGAAGTGTCTTGATTTCTTTATGACTGCGTTCAACAATGTCTTGGCCTTGTGGGTTACATGGAATATCTGTCTGGTGGGTAATGTTCCAAAATGTACAAAATTCACGAAAATGTTTGGAGGTGTAAGCAGGGCCATTGTCTGTTTTAAAGGTCCAAGGAACGCCCATAATTGTAGTGGCATCTAGAAGTGACTTAATAGTGTGCCTTGTTGTTTCACCTGTTTAGGCTTAGACTTTTATAAAGCCTGAGAATGTATCTATGCATACATGGATGTATTTTTGTTTACCGAATTGGGGGATATGGGTTATGTCCATTTGCCATGAGCTATTGGGTCTAAGGACTCGTGGAATTGTTCCCATGGGTTGAAGTGGTCCTAAGGGTAAAAGAGTTGCACAGGAGGAGCAGGATTGAATCATGTGCTTGCATTGCTGGTGTGTTAAATCAGGAAATAACTGCTTGATAGTAGCTGCCGATAAATAACAATGACCATGTAATGTTAGGGGCTGGTCCATGCACATATTGGTGAGTAGTATATTTGGTGTGACAGCGCAATCAATGGCTTCATTACCAGCAGCTAGGGGTTCAGGGAGGTTAGTCTGAGATCTAATGTGTTGAATGTACCAGGGTTGGACACGATTGTCTAATACATTTTGTAGTTTACACATTATTTGTGTTACATCATGAGCATCATCTTTTAATAAAGCTTCAGGAAGAATGGCAACAGTTTGTACAGTATATAAACTATCAGAAAAAATATTAAGAGGTTCTTTGGGAAAAGATGTAAGGGCGAGCAAAATTGCCAGTATTTCAGCAGCTTGACCAGACAGGGAAGGTTGTTGAAGCATATATTTTTTAGTATTGGCATTGTAAAATCCATAAACAGTTTGTTAGCATCGGTAAAAAGTACAATGGCTTGATGGATAGGTTGCCTATTGGAACAAGTACAACATTTCCATGAAAGTGGGAGTTCTTGGGTAACTTTTAAAAGGTTGGGGCATATGATTATCAATGTTAAAAGAGTAGTGGGTGACTTGTAAGGCTAATGCCTCTTCGGGTGTTAGGAAATCAAAGATTGTTTTTGTAATGGGCCATATAAGAAGGTCGGGGAATCCGCCATAAGTTTGAGGGCATCCTTCCGTGCCTTTGATGGCCAGGTTGCATAGCATGGTAATGGGTGTGCTAATTTTTGGAAATTGGGAAGTGGCAAGGTGTACCCATTGTAACACACCATGGGTTTGCGTCAGTGCTGCCATTAGGCCATTATTATTTAATATAATTAGGATGATTCTTTGGGTGGTACCTAAAAACACCAAGGGTATTGACCATAATTGATCAGCGACTTGTGAAACTTGTTGAGCATCAGGTGAAAGTATACGAAGGGAAGTTGGGTCAGAGGGTCCCTGAAGCAATTGAAATAACAGCTGGATTTGTTGGGTGAGGTGACGCATAAAATCACATGCCCAGTTGATATGTCCACATAATTGTTGTAATTCAGTTAAAGTATATTCGGATTTAATGACGATATGAGGCCCATTTGGGGTAATTGTTTGATTTAGATGGTATCCAAGATAGGCATAAGGAGCTTTGAGTTGAATTTTTCGGGGTCAATATGAAGGCCCAGCACTGTATGGCTCTACTTGAGTTGTGTTAAACAGGTTTGCATGGTTGTAGCATCTTTATGTGCAATTAAAATGTCATCCATGTATTGGACACAAAGCATTTGGAAAGCAAAGGCCTAATAGCATGGGCAACATACATCTGACATATAGTAGGGCTATTTTTCATACTTTTAGGGAGAACTTTCCATAGATATTTATGAGTGCTTATTTGACAATTAAGTTCCCATACTGAGAATGGAAAATATTCTTTATTTTTGGGATGTAGGGGGGTGGAAAAAAGCAGTTCTTGATGTCAATAATGGCAATGTGCCAATCTTTGGGTATTGAAGAAGGGTGTGGAAGTCCAGGTTGAAGCATTCCTATCTTTTGTATATGACAATGGAATGTAGATCATGGAGAAATCTCCACTTTCCTTGAGCCCATTTTTGGATAATAAAAATGGGGAATTGTGGGGACTGATGCTAGGTTCTATGTGCCCCTTTTTTAGTTGCTCCTCCACTAGAGCCTGGAGATGAGGGAGCTTTTCAGAGGAAATAGGCCACTATTCGACCCAAATGGGTTTGGTAGTGTCCCATTGGAGTGGAACTGGCTCTGGTCACGCAACAGTGGTCATTAGAATTGGGGGTACTGTGGGTGATTAATGGCTCGATCAGTTATGATGTCTTCATAAAAAGCCTTATCATCTGTTGTCAGAGTACCCATATTAGTGAGGATATCTCTTCCCCAAATATTGCATGGAAGGCGAGGGGCAACAAGAGGTTTAAAAGCCACGGTGGTCCCACCACAGTCTTCCCATCTTACAGGCCATTGGACATGGAGGGAATCTGTTTTTTCACCGACACCTTGTATGCAGGGGCCAGGAATTAGGTTCCATCCCAACCCTTCTATTTCATCTTTTCTAAGTACTGTGCAGTCAGCTCCCGTATCAATGATGCCCTTAAATTCTGTTCCATTGATTTTAAGTTTCATTCTAGCTTTTCCATTTTGGATAGGAATAGTCCATCACACTTGAGGTGGTGGCTGTTGCTTTGTCCTATTGGGGTCAGGGCTGAGGACTGCCCCTTATTTAGTTGAAAGGCTGAGTTGTAGAGCAGCATTCAGAGACCCAATGAAAACCCTTTTTGCATTTAGGACATACAGAAGGAGGTTGTTTTCTTTTGGGTGAGCGCCAGAGTGATGGGCAATCCTTTTTAAAATGACCAGTTCCACCACATCCCCAACAAGGTCGATTTCCAATTGTGCCATTAGGGGGCACAATTCACCACAAATCTTTGGTGGCTAGGATGCAATCAGTGATCACCCCATTTCGTTCATGGGCAATGGCTTTTCTGCATTCCTGTGTTGCCCCTTCCCATATTAGGGTCTTGGTTAGCGCATCTCGGGCTCCAGCGTGGGATACTTTCCCAGCCACTGCTTCTTGAACACTGGCAACGAAGTCAGTGAAAGGATCGTTGGGACATTGTATGAGTGATTTTAGTTGTTTGTCCCCTTCTTTACAAGGGGCTGAGGAGACAGCTCGAAATGCACAGAGGCTTACTTGGTCAAAGTACTGCGGAGGTTCCACTGCTTGTGCGGCAGGAGACACATAAGCTCCCTCCCCTTTTAAGCAATCAGGGTCCCCCATGGTGGCATCCTGCTCTCAGGCAGCAATATTTCATGCACTTTGTTGTTCACATTCTTCTTAAAAAGCAGCCTTCCATCAAAGGAAGACCCTGAAGATAATGCTGTGCTCCTTAAGCTCTTCCAATCATAGGGGCAGTTAAGATCAATGCTAAGGGTTTCAAGCATCTGTTGAGCATTCGGGGAGTGTAACCCATCTTCCCTGACAGCGGCCCGGTATTTGTCAAGAACTTTTGGGTCATGGGGGTACCATTGGTTAGGTCGTGCAGAGATTCAGTGGATGATTACCGGGAACATGAACTGGGGTTCATTTATAGGCTTGGCTGTCGTTGCCACGGTAGTTGTGGGGCCCATGAACAACTTTTGTATTACATGGGAAACAAGGGGTTTTTGTTCTTGGGCAAAGTTGGATATCTCTGACCAAGGATACAAAGTTTTCTGAGGGGAGTTCCCAGGCTGGCCTAAAGAGCCAAAAGAAGTGATTGGGCAGGCTTCCTGTGACTGATAGTGTGGGGGAGGCGGTTGTACAAGTGTAGCTGGCTGCCCCCCTGCGTCACCTGATAGTGGAAGTTTTTGGTTATCTGTGTTCTTGCTGGAATTGTTTGCTGTGTCATAAGAAGATAGGAGTGCTTGAGCAGCTTTGCAATTTTCCTTTTGTTCTGTTTCTTCTTGCAGCGAGGTGTTAAATGCCTGCAGAGTTTCCCCTTCTTCTTTCCCTGAAAGACAGGCTTGAATAGCTACTATGATGGGGTAAAAGTTTAGGGGCAGCTCAGTGCCTTCACAGACTTCCTTTTTATGAGCTGCCTGAAGGACGTGGGTCCACCTGTCTCGTTTCCAATTCCAGAATCAATCCAGAGACACAATTCACTCACTATTTCCCATATTAAACTAGTTTCCTTTTGTGATACTTTTATCTGCCTACTCCGGAGCAGGGCAACAAGTGCTAGTGATTGAGGCTCTCGTGGTGTGGGGGGAAGATTGCCCTTGGAGACACTAACCTTGCACTAGATCCTAAAACGCCCATTTGCCAAAAGCGATCGAGCCCCACCTTGGGTGCCACTTGTAGGGTTAGATCTCCAGCAGGAGGTAAGCATGAATGACACACACAAGGAACACACATTGGGAGAACAGGCTTAATCAGGTCTTGTTTATTTCTGCACAAGGTGGGGATTTTATAGCCCCAGCTTTCCCAACCTCCTGAGTCCTTCCCAGCCAATTACTTAGTGGGGAGTTGATGATGGGCACTTGTGATGGGCACTGCTTGGTGACAGGCACTGATTGGTCCCCCGGGGGCATGTAGGGAGCATGGACAGCTCATGGCTGGCAAATTAGGCAGTGATGCCTGTGGGTCACGTCTCTATGAGCAGGAAATGTGCTTCAACTGCTACTCTAGCTGACTCAACCAGATCTGACCGGCTCTACCCACACTACATCTTCATGGTTTTCCTTTTAAAACTCTTTCATTTGGATGTGGAATTTATTTTCATGCCTTCATTCAATCTGTTCTGCATTGCAGTGAGCTAAATAGGCTCTGTAAAATCACTTTAGGTAGCAAAAATATTAAGACAATATGTCAAAAAGTTTGGCCTCCCTCCAATGCTGAAGCCAATATGCTTAGCTAGGGCTTCTAAGAACGTGTTTGTTGTCTTTTCATTTTGCTCAATTCTTTTCTGATCCCAAACCTTTTTGGCTTATGTAATAAGAGAATTCTTCACTATCTCATGATAATGAGGATATTATATTTTGTGAGCTACTAAGAAATGTGAAATCATTTGTTTCAAGTATCCAATCAGATTTTTTTTTGTGGTTCAGTGTGTCATGTACAAAGACATTGTGGAAAGTATTACAAACAGAAAAATGTAAACCCAGTACCTTCTTTCATTGTTGAGGGCACTTTCTCCCTAAATATTTGGACCCAAATTATATTTTTCAGAGAATTACTGTTTGGTAATTAAAGTCAATTCACAAATTTTGATGTCTTTTTTCTAAGAACTTTGAATTTAAATTCCACTACAACCTTGTTTCACACAGTAAGAGTAGATTTCCTGGGTAAAGACAATTCTCAAGGGAACCTACAGGATATATAGCAAGGTTTCTGAGGTTTGTTTGTTTAGTGTGAAAATGAGCCATCTTCACCCACATTGCTCCCTCTCAGCTAAGTCTCCATGGATTACTTTGCATGAACACCTATTTTCCCAGACAATTTAAAATTTTCATAATAGGCTAAGTTGTGAAAAATTTTGAACAAATTAAAATTTACCTGTTATAATTTTAAAACACTTTTGAATTTTCTTTATTAGAACCGCGAATTCACCAATCCTAACTCCACCTTTACCATCAAAAACAGTTAACATGTTGTTTTCATGATATAGTGCCCATGAAACTATTATTTTCAAGTGGCTTTGTTATGCGTATATATAACCATATAAGCTGATTCTGAGCAAAATGAACTCCAAGATATGAAACCGAGAGTATTATTTGAGGCTGTTGTTTTTAATGTACTATGTGATTTCTATTTTCTTTTGGGTTATTCCTCTATGCTTTATTCCCTGCTGTATTTGATTTTGGTAGCCTGTGTATTGTGCATATATTTAACTTAATTAGAGAAGGGAAGAGGAACAACAAAATGGTGAGACAAAGGACAAAGGCAAACCAATGCAATAGTAATACTCACAAGACAATATGTTGGAAATGTACATTACAACTTGTGAGGGGTATTGGGGTGAAGGAAAACTGAAAAAAATGAGGGAGGCGGTAACAAGTTTGAAAAGTTATGTATTCACTACCTTAAAATTGCTGTAACACCACTGTACATCACTTTGACAATAAAATTAAATTTAAAAAATAAGCTGCATGAAATAAAATTTCACTGTATTGGTAGAGTAAATATTATTCTTTATGTAGTACCTTTTTAAAAATCAATACTGTTTGGCGTGTAATTTGAATTAATTACCCCATTTTAATCAGAGGACCATTAACTTGAATGCTATCTGACTGGACAATATTTTCACAATATACTTACCAATATTTTGAAAAAAAAGAATAAATATAGTACTAAAAGCGAAAACAGTTTAATTCTATGGAAATCTATAACTTTTAAAATTAAATAAGTTGTTAAGAAAACAGAATATATGTGTTCTTCAACATTCCAATGACTAGTAACTACTCATTTTCAAATTCGGAAGATTCCATACCTGAGAGATTCAAAACAGTACCGGCTTGCATGTTCTGTAATTCTGCAATAGATGTATTTTCCAACATGGTGTTACAGATTGAGAGTCAACAGAAAAATAACCACATTCTGGTAGAGGATATAACTATGTAGCATCGGTAATAATTCTTCAAGAGTAAGCAATTGTTTATCACAGTAAGCTATTATTTTTATAGCCACCAATCCTAATATTTATTATATAGAGTCATCCTAGCCCAACAGTTTAGAACTTTTAGGGTACACCTCAAACTTCCCTTAATTCACATCATGGAAAGCTTATCTCTATTGTGAAAAAAATACAACTCTGCTAGTGTGATGCCATTCATGTTCTGGAAAGAACACCACAATAAACTGGGTTGCATCATTTTTACCCCACTGGTATTCTTGAGATCGGAACACTTGCAAATATTATTTATATTTATAGTTTTTTAACGATCATATAAATTCTGGATGCTAAGAAAAATGAGGCTCAAATTGAAGATAAATTTTAGAATAATCCTTTTAAGAATTAGAATGAATGTTTTATTTATTTATTTATTTATTTTTGGGTCTGGTCCTGGGGCCTGGACTGTGGGCGTGGGCACTGTCCCTCAGCTCTTCAGCTCAAGGCTAGTGCTCCACCACTTGAGCCACAGTGCCACTTCCGGCTTTTTTCTATTTTGATTATGCGGTGCTGAGGAATCAAACCCGGGGCCTCAGGCATGCAAGGCAAGCGCTCTACCACTGAGCCACCTTCTCAGCTAGAATGGATGTTAACTAGAGTAGTGCTATTAATATTAGAATCACCTTGCAATTAGGCTTCTGTTTATTCTCAATGTTCCAGTTAAGATTAAGTTTATGGTTAGAAAATAACTAAGATTTTGGAAAAGAATTGAAACCTATGCTTGGAAGGCGTATTTGAATCAAGTTAGGATGAGTGAAAATTAGTGTACTTGTGTGAATGTTAGTATTGATATATATTTTGGATTAAGATCAGGGTCAGTATTTTGTTCTAATTATAATTAGTGTTATAAATAAGAAAGTTTTTTTTATAAAATTAAGATTTCACTAAGAAATGAAGCAAAAATGTCAGATTGAATAGTCACTATAGCATTATCATTATATTTTTTTCTCAGTGATCATTCTTGTAATTATTAATGAGAGTTTTCCAGCCAGGTATTTGTTGAGAGTTAGCTTTAAGTAATGGACTAAATGGTAAGTAAATCTGAAACTGTTTTAGGATATAGTGATTTAGGAAACGGTAGGATCAATGGAAACTACAGTATTTTTCCTGATAAGAGAATTTGAGGACAATTAATATTACGGTACATATTAGGGAACAAGATCACTTCAGAGGTAGAGTTAGGAAATTTGTTGGAATTAGGGCAAATTGAAACTCATTTCCAGAGTGCAAATTGGAATATTCATTAGAATGACAAAAATTAGAGTATTTTTTAAAATTAATTTTGGACTCTCATTAGGTGGAAAGTTAGGTTTTAGTTCCAGCTGTGCTTAGTTTTAGCATTAGGAAAATGGAAAATTTAGGGTCAAACTGGAAGTATATCTTCGAATAACAAGTCAAGTTAGAATTAGGATGACTATGAAATAGGAAACTGCTAATAATATTAGGATTAGGGTATGATTAGTGTGAGGGTTAGCCTAAAACTTCCAGTTAGAGTTCAGGTTATGGCATGATATGGAGTAAAATGTCACGATATGGAGTAAATCCACAAACTGTTTTAAGAAAGATGAGTTGAAACAAAGATAGGATGAATAAAATCTAATGTATTTGTGTGGCATTTTGAATCCAAAAGCAATTGCTTCTAAGGTTAGGGTTACTTTTCTAATTTCTGAACTACTGAATTAAAGGCACAATTATTTCATTCTTACAAACCAAAACAGTCAGGATTTTGGGAACAAACAGTTTTCTACATGAAAATGTGTCTTGCAACCAGGATTAAATAATAATGAACAGGGTGTCATTTATTAAAATTAGGTAAGTTGATGCTACAGCTTTCAAAAATATCCAAAGATATAGGATAGTTACTCAGAAATGTTACCGGGAAAACAGATATTCGACTTGCTCTAACTGGGAAATGTGTGTGTGTGTGTGTGTGTGTGTGTGTGTGTGTGTGTGTGTGTGTGTGTGTGTGTGAAGTCACCACAGGTCTTCAACTCAGGCCTGGGTTATGTCATCAGCTTATTCTGTGCAAGGATGACACTAAACCACATAGCCACAGGTTTTCTTCTGTCTTTTTAGTACTTAATTTGAGATACATATCTCATGGATTTTCCTGTCTGGACTTAATCTTCTGATCCCCAGCAATCCTTGGATTAGTGTTACTGTGGCTGCTACTGAAAGCATAATCAAAACCTACTAGCTACAATGTAAGAAGTAGTACATATTTATTTGTATAGCTATATTTATTTGTATTACTGTGCATGAAGAAATTCTGGAGATTTCTGGTTAATTCATAGGGCCACATGCAAAAATATAGGACAAGAGGGAAGTAACTCTTTTTAAATTATAATAGGTTATCATTGATGAAAAATTTTAGTAGATGTCTTTCCTTTTTATTTCTTTTTTGCCAGTTATTCAGTGCTGCAGCAAGCCTGTGCCCTGGAGCAATTTTCAAATCACAGCGTGAACCTCCATTTCTGTAGTCCCTGTAGGTATGGTTGCCTCCTCAGGTCACCCGTTGCGAAGTGGGGCCCCTTCCCTTCTGGTGCACGTGCAGTGAGTGGAAGTGTTTGCATGCTCTCCAGCATTGCCGGATGAGCCCCTCCCACCCTGCCCACGTAACTTCCTGGTCTCTGTTGCTCAATTTCACCCAGGAGCTGGCAGCCATGGGGCTGCAGTTGAGACCACTGCTGCCCTATCCTCCTCCAGCTGTGCTGGTACTAGTCTGCGGTGGTCCTGAGCATGTGGGCCATCCCAGGACACTAAGTTCTGGGGTCACTCCCTGCCCCCATAAGTGTAGAGTGGGGGGACACCATGCTTGTACAGTGCATGATCCATGGGAGAAGGAAGGCTGCACATGCAGTCTGCACCTTTGGGGCCAGGCAGCCCAGCCTTGGTTCACCTCATCAGTCTGTAAGGCGGTCTGGGAACTGGAGCAATGTGCTGGCCACTCTGCCAGCCAGCTTGAGACAGCTGCAGCAGCTCAGCAAACTGGAGCCCCTTCAGCATCTCTGTGGACCTCCATTTTATGGTCCCTGTGGACTCAGAGTATAGGGCCATCGCTGCATATGCCCATCAGTGCCAGATGAGCCTGTACTTGCAGTGCACCAGCTACAGCACCTGGGGCCTGAAGCCCCCTTGGCTTTGTTGTGTAGCTTCCTCCATTGTCTTTCTGGTCCACATGGGCCCAGCTCTCAGTGCCATTCCGGGGATGCTCCGTTTGGAGGCAATGAGCTCACCCCCTAACCTCATTGGGCTCCAAAGCAGGGCAGCAATGGGTCTGGCCTCGTCAGTGTAGGCTGCACAGATGGAAGGCAGGAGTTAAGGTCTGCCTTGCCTTCCCTCCTGGCTTTGGCATCTGAATCTGGGTTGCTTGGTTTGGTCACTCATGGAGCTTCGTTGGCTACAGCCCACAGCAACAAGTGCTGTCCATGCAGCAACAACAAAGAGGTATCCTGAATCTCCTCAAAGTCACCACACAGACCTCTGATGGGTCTACATAGGCTGGTGTGATTTTCATCCCAGGACTCCCATTAGGAAGTGCCACTCCCCTTCGTAGTACTGCAAGAAAGAGGTGCCACATATAATTTCTACTTTCTAACATTTTCTTTCACTGAGATAAAAAGAAGTGGGAGATATAAATAAGTTTTAAAAGCATAGAACCCATGGTTTCCCTTGTTTGCAAGGACTAGCACATGTCTAGGACAAGCAAAGAAGATCAAAGGCTATTGTAATATGACCATATAAGAAGATGTTAAGCGAAATGTACCCCAAGTCAGAGACACAAGTGTTTTATTTTTTCTTGCTTTTGTTTTTAATATACTTATAATGCACTATGTGATTCTTTTGTAGGTTTATCCCCCCATGGTATAATCCCTGTTTTCACTGTATTTGATTCCACTGTTCTGCACCTTATATACATATGTTGTAATTTGGGGAGTGGAAGGGATATAGCAGAATGCTGAAATTGGGATGCAGGTTGACTCATTGTGACGATGAGATGTACTGGACAATGAGCCGAAAATGAATTTACAATGTTGGGCAGGGGTCAAGGAGGGAGGAGTTGAAGAGTTGGGGAGGGAAAGGGTAGTAGGGGAAAAACAAAGGAGGAGGTAACAATGCTCTATAGGAAATGTACTCATTACCCTACTCATGTAACTGTAAAACATTTGTATAGTATTTTTACAATAAAAATATTTTTAAAAAATCTCTCCCTGGGGTAGATTTCCAGTGTTGCCCTCAGCATTGAATTTTTTGCCTTTTCTGGCTGTGGTTAGTTCCACCTTCCCAGTGGATCAGTAGTCTTCAAGGCATCTTGGTCCTGAAGTGGGACATGGATTATCCAGTGGTGGTTGGAACCAGGCCAAGGACAGGACAAAACCACTTCCAGGCCATGGCTTCTTCATTCCCCATGCAACCAGGATTGCAAGCAGAATTTCTCTGAATTTGACTCCAGAAAACAACCACTGAACCAAAAGGCAAGTTCACCAAACATCTCCCCTCCTCCCCCATTCCCTCCTTTCTTCCTCCTTGGGAAAGTACAAAATAATTTTGCAGGTTTTGGCAAACACACAAATTGCCCACCACCTCCCCTGGTAAACTAAGTTTAAAGTCACTAAGTCATGTAAATGGATGATACCTCACTCATTATTCTGGACAACATCTTCAGATTGTTTGATGCTTTAATTTGTTGCTGTTGGTGGTGGTGGTAGGAGGGCCTGAGTTCTGGGACTGGGCAATGACCCTTATGAGCCCTTCAGCTCAAGGCTAGAGCTCTACCACCTGAGCCACAGAGCCATTTCCAGTTTTTTTCTGCTTATGTGGTGCTGAGGAATTGAACTCAGGACCTCATGCATGCAAGAGAAGCACTCTACTACTGAATCTCCTTCCCAGCTCTAATGCTTTAATTCTTTAAATTTTATTGTCTTTGTGTCAGTCATGAGGTTTAATCTCAGGACCTGGGTGTAAATATATCCTTGAGTTTTTAGCTCAAGAGGAGCCCTCTACCACTTGAGCCACAGTGTCACTTCCTGTTTCCAGATAAGCGTCTTTCAGACTTTCCTGTCAGGGTTTGCCTTGAGCCGTGAAATTTTAAATTATATTTCTTTAACGTGTTTATTGGAATATTACAGTATATCTGAAATTTAAATTTTTCTGTAAACCATTGTCTTCAAGTAATCCAATAGCATTAACTATTACATTTAGAATCTATTCTTTAGCACATCCATTTATTTATTTTATTGTGAAAATACCATAGAGGGGTAACAATAACATGGGCAAGATAATGAGTACATTTCTCATCAAGCATTGTTGTATCCTCCTTTTTTTCCCCTTCCCATCTGTTCTCATCTCCCCCGGCTCTCCAGATACCCCCTGCCCGCCCCACACTCTCACCAGCCAAAGTTGAAAGTTCCTTTTCTACATAATGACTTGTACATCTCATCGCTGCAATACATACACCAGTATCCCTGTTTAAATGATTTGTTTTTTCCCATCCCCTCCACAAATTATACCAACATCAAATACAGTGAAAGCAGGGGTTATACCGTGGGGGAGGGACATTCAAAGCAACAAAGAAATCATCTTATAAATATGTTAGGAACAATTGCAATAAAGAAAAAAATCATTTGAATCCTTGCCTTGGGGTTCATTTCACCTAACATCAACTTGTCTGACCTTTTTTGCTTGTCTCAGACACACAGTGATTATTGCAAATAAGGGAAACCATGGGACCTATGTTTATTTGGGACTGGATTACATCCCTTAATATAATGTTTTTCCATTTCCTAACAAATGGGGCAATGTCATTTTTTCTGATGGAGGCATTGAATTCTATTGTGTATATACACCACATTTACTTGATCCATTCATCTACTGAGGGGAATCTGGGTTGGTTCTATATCTTAGCTATGGTAAATAATGCTGCAATAAACAGAGTTGTGCTGGTAGATTTAGTATGGTATTGTTTGTGACCATTTGGGTAAACGTCCAAAAGTGGAATTGCTGGGTTATAGGGGAACTTTATGTGGAGTCTTCTGAGGAACCTCCATACTTCTTTCCAAAGTGGTTGAATAACTTTACATGCCCACCAACAATGCAGTAAAGTTCCCTTCTGTCCACATCCCCTCCATCATCTGTTGTTATTAGAGTTCTTGAAAAGCAAATCACAACAGAAGACTAAACCAACACTTGCAAATCAACCAAGAACATAGAGATTTACCTATTAAGATCATAGATCCCCCCAAAAGAAAGCCTCCAAATGGACAGAACAAATCAGAAAAATACAAGAAAAGTGATGTCAAAGTAGTATAATTCACACAGTAAATAACTAGGCATTAGAACAGATAATCAAGGATCTAGAAGATAGTTACCAAAATACATTACATATATGGCTGAAAAATGTGATTAATGGAACGATAGAAAACCTCTACAAGAAAATTTGTGAACAAGATGAGACCAACCAATCATTAGAAAAATAATTCACGGAGACTACAAACAGAAAGATAAATAAATTCTGAAAATACAAAGGAGTCCAAGAATAAAATGGATGCCTAGTTAAAAGATATGAGAGAAGACAGAGCTAAGAAAACAACCCTTGCAACTCCCCCACCCAAAGATAAAAATGTACAGAAAGTCAATGCAAGACCTAAAACAAAGCATTAATAGGATAGAACCCCTAAAAATGACCAATTAGAAGACAGGGAAATCAAAAACAAAGTAGAATATCTCCACAGTAAATAGATGACATAGAAGATAATCTCAGGGTCAAAGACAGAATAGGCCTAATAGGAAAGAGGAGATAATCATTTAGAAAAACTCCAAGAAATAAGAAATGATCTTTCCAGAACTTCAAAACTCTGTTAGAAGATCAAATTTCAGGGAAATAGGTATCAAGAAGGAGAAGAGCAAGAAAATAAATGGATGGGAAGCATATTACAAAATTGTAGCAGAGAACATGCCAAACATCCAGCAAGATAGGCTCATTCAGAGAAGAGAAGGCTATAGAAACCAAAGAGAATTCTAGAACTGAACAATCCACCACCACATCATAATCCATTAGAGGATCATTAATGATCAAGGAAAGGATTCTTAAAGCTGCCATAGAAAAAAGATTCATTATTTATATAGGATATACAGTCAGAATAAATACAGATTTCTTAGCTGATATGGTAAAAAGAGAGCCTGGCATTATATATGACAAACATTAAAGGTAAACAACTACCAACCGTGAGTATGGTCCCAAGCCAAACTCTCCTTTACATTTAAAGGATATATAAACATATTTCATGAAAAAGAAAACTTGAAACAACGTTTGTCCACCAAATTATCAGGATAGAACTTAATCAAATATATCCTACATAGAGAATGTCAAGAAGAAGAGGAACTGGCTATATAAAATGCTCCCTACTAGAGAACAAGGTAAATATATTAAGAGTAGATGAGGCACAGCTCCTAACAACAGATGTATAACATAGCAGGATTTATCAGATATTTCTCAGTCTTAACTCTCAATATCAATGGACTTAAATTTCCAAATAGAAGACATAGATTAGATAGTAGTATCAAAAAACAAGACGCATCCATATAGTATCTAAAAGAGACACATTTTATTGACAGAAACAAACACATACTCAAACTAAAAAGCTGGAAGGAAAATTTTCAATCAAATGGAGACCATAAACAGGCCACAGCAGAATTACTAACATAAGATGAAATAGAATTAAAATTAAAATTAGTAGGAAAAGACATTTATATATTGATAAAAGCAACTCTCCATTAGGAGGATATAACAAGTCTAAATTAATGCCCTGAATACTGCAGCATCCCACTTCATCAACCAAATACTATTTAACCTAAAAAGACATCTCAACACATCATTCCCTTCCATGGATTGGTTATGCAGGAAAATCTCAACCAAGAAACTGCAGACCTAAATAACTACATTGACCATCTATCCCTTACAGACATCTACATGATATACATTCAATGTCAGACTATACATTCTTTGCAGCAGCTTATGGAAGATTCTTCAAAATAGAAAATATCCTATGTCACATAGAAATTCTGTCCAAATTGAAAGAAAAATTAAATGAATTCCCATTTCTTGTCAGACCATAACAGAACAAACTTAGTATTAAACAGCTAAAGCCAAAAACAAAAAACCTCAAACCCATGAAGACTGAACAAAAAGTTACTGAATGACCAGTGCAACACAAGGGATTAGAATGGAAATCTGAAAGTTTCTAGAATTTAACAAAAAGGAACACACAAAATACCAGCTACTCTGATATTTGCAGTACTTACACGAAAATTTATAGCTCTGTGTGCCTACAGCAAGTAATTGGGGAAATCTCAAATGAATATTTTAATTATGTAGCTCAAGCTCCTTGAAAACAGGAAGAAGCCCTAACCCAAGGCAATAGACAGAAACAAATAAAAAGTTTAAATCAGAAATAACTAAATAAAGACAAAATAAAACATAGAAAGAATCACTAAATCAGAGTTGGTTTTTTAAATAAATTAACAGACTTGACAGATCCTTACTAAATCTGACTAAGATGAGAACTTACGTAGATAAATAGATAAAAAGCACACAGATTGGGAGATCTTTAGTTGCTCTGCAACGCGCAATGGCCTCATATCTCAAATATATTTAGAGCCCAAAAAGTTAATGTCACCCAAAAAACATATCCTCCAAGAAATACCAACCCTCTTAATAAGTGGGCTACAGATGTAAAGAGAGACCTCTCTGAAGAAGAAATATGCATCGCCTAAAAACACATAAAGAAATACTCAACATTTCTGGCCATAAAAGCAATGCAAATCAAAGCAACATTTAGATTCCACCCTCACCCCAGCTAAAATGACCATTATGAAGAAAACTAATAATAAGAGATGCTGGGCTGGTGGGGATGTGGCCAAAAAGGAACATTACTACACTACTGGTAGAAATGTAAACTTGTTCAAATACTCTGTAATGAAGTATAGAGGTTCCTCAATAGAGCTCCTATATGACCCAGCAATGATGGATCAAGAAAATGTCGAATATATTCACAAAACTCTATGCTTCCGTCAGAATGAATGACATTGCCCCATTAGTAAGGAAATGGAATCACTTGGAAAACATAATAAGTCAAACAAGCGAGACCCAAAGAATCAGAGTCTACAGGTTTTCACTCATTTGGAAAAAATAGAATATGTCTAGGATATTCACAATAGCTCAATAGCAATATGCATATCACCATATAAAATGATGCTTATTGAAATGTGCTCCAAGACATGGATACAAGATGATTGTATAGTGAACAATTTTTAGTTATTTCTATTTAGTTTTTACCCTTTGGTTTATTCCCTGTAGTCACTGTTTTTTTTTATTTCTGTACCCTTTATCTTATAGACAAATTAATCTGATTTGGGGAAGGGAAGGGAAATCACAGAAATGGTGGGACAAAGATTAACCAAAGCAGCAGTGATATACAGACGATATGTTAGAAATGAACTTCACAACTTTGGGGGAGTAGGATGTCAGGGTTGGGGGAAGGAGAACAAAATGAGGAAGGGGTAATACTGTTAAAAAATGTACTCATGGGGGTGGGAAGGTAGCTCACTGGTAGAGCACTTGCCTTGCATGCCTGTGGCCCTGGGTTCGATTCCTCAGCACCACATTGGCAAAAAGAAAAAAACCAGAAGTGGCGCTGTGGCTCAAGTGGTAGAGCACTAGCCTTGAGCTGAAGAGCTGAGGGACAGCACCCAGGCCCAGAGTTCAGGCCCCACGACCGGACCCCCACCCCACACAAAAAATTTACTCATTACTTATGTAACTGTAACCCACCCTTCAGTATATCACCTTCATGATATAAAATCCCCCCCGCCAAAAAATAAGAGAACTCACCTAAATAGAGAAAATTACAGACAAAAATGAGACATCACAACATAAATAAGAAAAAATTAAGAAGTTTACAAGAGAGTACTTTGAAAACCGTATGCCAATCACCTGGAGAATCCTGGAGAAATTCATGCTTTCCTATACTTGATCTGAACCAAGAGGTAACACATAAGAAGTAATGAAAATGAAATGTTAATAAACCACTTTCCATTCCAGAAAAATCTAGGACTCAATGAATTTACCATGAAATTAAGGCCTGCAAAGAACTTACAGTAGTTAGAACTAACTCTTCAATGGAATAGAAAGAGAAATGGAATTATCAAAACATTCTATGAGGCTAGAATTAGACTCTTTCCCAAATCACATAGGGACTCACCAAAGAAAGAGAACTATGAACCCAGTTCTTTGATCAGCATTGATACAGAACTTCTTAAAAAATTCTCACCAACCAATTTCTGCCACTAACAAAAAAATCACATCGTATGATCAAATAGGATTGAGCATAGGATACAATTGGATTCAATATTCTTGTCAGTAAACACAATACAAACCATCAGCGGAAGCCAGTACAAGAAACACATCATTGTCTATTTGGATATAGAAATAGCTTTTTAACAACCTGCAATACCCCTTTATGATTAAAAAGTTATGAGAAGCTAGGAATGCATGGAACGTTCCTCAATATACTACTGAATATGTATATAATAATGATAACTAGCAATTACGTAACAGTGGAAGTATGGAGACATTAAAATCAGGAATGAGACAAGGATGTCCACTCTCTCTACTACTCTTCAATATGGTAGTGGACTATCTAGCAAAAGCAATAGGGAAGAGATAAACATAAAGAGGATCCAAATAGGGAAGAAGTAAACCTATCCCTTTTTACAGATGAAATGACCCTATAGCTTCCTGCCTTAAGATAGTAAAAGTGATGTTAAACTTCTGCAATGTAGCAAGGTATATAGCCCACAAAAATCAGTAGTTTTTCTGTTACCAACAGTGGGATGAACCAGGCTGAAACCCAAAAAAAACCTCATATGTATTAGCCTCAAAATCAAAACAAATCTAAACAAAAGACCAACAACAAAACTGAGAATTAATTAATTTAACTAAAAATGTGAAGGACCTCTACTGTGAAAACTTTAAAAATATAAAAAGGGAAACTGAAGGAGATTCAAGGAAATGGAAAGTCTTTCAATGCTCCTGGTTGTAAGAATTAATATTGTGAAAACTGCAATACTGCCCCCAAACTACTAACAATGCAATACTTATCAAAATCCCAACAATATTCTTCAATGCATTCGAGAAAGCAATTCAAATTTAATATGGAATTACAAAATTACAGATGAAACAGAAGGCTTAGAAATGAACTCATGGGCTTATAGTCATCTTACACACACACACACACATACACAATAGAATTCTATTCACCCATTAGAAAGGATAACTTTTCACCAGTCTTAAGAAAAATGAAAGGCTTGGGAAAATTCTACTAAGAGAAAAGAGAAAGGAATGCAGACAAAATAATATAGGTTCCATGGATTCATTCAGTTTTGGTATCTACAAGTAAACAAGACAGATTCTACCTCTTCCCAGTTAGAACGTTCATTATGAAGAAAGCTAACAATAGCAAATGCTGGCATGGATGCAGCCAATTGGGTACTCTATCACACTGTTGGTTGGGAATTAAATTGTTCAAACACTGTGGAATGCAGTACGGAGTTTCCTGAAAAGAGTAAATATACATCTCCTTTAAGACCCAGTAATTCCCCACATGGGCAGTAATCCAAAAATTAACAAACAAGCTCACATGAAAGCTACAAGTATAACCATGTTCAGTGCCCAGGTCCAGAGTTCAAGGACTGGAAAAAAAGTTACCACTGCTGGCATTTGTTTCCACAAAAATGAACCCTTTGACATAAGATACCAAATCATTCTATTTGCAATAGCTAGCATAGGACTTAAAGGTAGTGGGTGACAAAATGGCTTCTTTGTTGAATATTAGGAAAAGATGTAGGCAGTCCAAGAAAAGGGAGATTTTGTTGTTGTTGTTCGAGGGGCTTGAAGTCTTGGCATGGGCACTGCTCCTGAGCTCTTCAACTCAAGGTGGGGTACTTTATCTCTTGAGCCACAGTGTCACTTCTGGTTTTTTGGTGGTTAAATGGAGATAAGAGTCTCAAGGACTTTCTTGCCCAGGCTGTCTTTGAACCGCAGTCCTCAGATCTCAGCTTCATGATTAGCTAGGATTACAGCTGTGAGTCACTGGCACCAGGCTAAAAATGGAGGATTTTTAGAAAAGAAAATCCACCTCTTCACTTGTGTCTACACCTCATATATCACTATTAGAACACTTCACCTTCAACTCATTTCATCAGACATTTGTAAATTTTCTCTTTTCCTTCATGCAGGAATACTGCAGCCAGTATCAACTCAGCCGTGGGACTGAACAGTTGTATGGCAATTGCTAGCACCTAAATCAAGAACTGTTACATCAAAACAAATGAGACCCACTTTTGGAATAATTGTTTTCTCTTTTTATAACAAATCTTTGCTTGATTACTTCCTAATGTGACTAATGACATTTTCATTCTCTTCAGCCTTCTCCCACATGTGGTCAAATATTTAAGAATTCAAAGATTTCCATTGATAATTCATTAAGCTGACCTTTAAGAAAATGTGCATTTCTGGAATTTGGTTTTCTGCCTTGTTCTTACATGCATAGGCTTTCTATGATTTATTTGTTCTACAAGGAATTTTACTTTCAAATCTTTGTGTGATCAATTTTAGTCTCTCTGTTCAGTCTTTCTGACTCTCTGGAGTCTCATTTGAGTCAGCCTCATAAAAAATATATTATTGATCAGCTAAATGACTTTCAGCTTCTGTTTTTTGCCTGATTTCATGTAGTCTGTGATAGCAGACCTGACTGGCTGTGCTTACTGGAGTTTTTGTTTGTTGGTTGGTTTTGTGTGGTTTTTTGTTTGTTTGTTTGTTTTAGAGGTCTAGGATTACTATTCAAGGTAGTAGCTTCTCTGGGTCCCAATGATCCCCTGACCTAGAGTCAATGAGTTTTTCTCCTAAAGATACAAAGAAACAGCTAACTAAATTCCTGTTAATTGTCTCAAAATGAGTCAATCTGGCATCCTTGCAAAGCCATCAATAATCCTCTGTAACCACTTATAGAAATGGTCTATCAAGATGGCTTTTCAAGGTTGACTGTGAAAAATGTTCATTTCCAATTCAGCACCATGAAACAGATCACATCCCATGGAGCAGACTTTTGGAAGAAAGGTCCCCTTCCTTCCTTCTCTTATGATTCATCAAACCATAATATTCTGCAGTTGTGGCCAGCCTGGAGCACATTTTCCCAAGAATATTCTGTAGTGTAAAAGAGGACCAACTATGAAAATAAATGTGAAAATACTTGTCTACTACAGAGTGATTTATCTTGCTTTTATCTGTTGTTATTTTCATTACATCAAACACATGGATAAATTATATTGGGATTAGACAAGTGGCAAAAGATTAATGGAATAAACATTCAGTTTACTTTCATATATCCAATATAATGCACTTAACTCCTTATGGAAATTTAAATCCGACTGTAGAAACAATGTCAGAAATATAAAATAAGCCTCAATATGAATAATCTGGCACACATACACCATCATCTACTCAGAAATTCAGTCTCTCTTTAAATATTTATTTAGTACAAAATAATTAAATTCATTTAATTAATGAATGTGACTTTTAAGTATCATCTGAAATACTCCTCGTGTATATGATTGTATATGTTTTAGATGTCACCTAGACAGGAATTAAACATGCATGTAAAATTCAAATTTCCACAATTTAAGCTAGATTAGAGGAGTCATACCCTCCTGTATTGTGTGGTGTGAATTTTACTACAATGCTGAACCCTTCCACCCAATACCAAGAGTGAGGTGCAGTAATTTATTTTTTCATGTTAAGATGAGTGCTAAGTGTAGGATACACTTTGAATTATTACATTAATTTATTAAAATTAGTTTCATTTTTTTCTTTTCTATATCTGCAGAAAGTAAAATTATATATTAAACATTCAATATGAAGTAATCAATAATAAGTAAACTATTACTAAAATGATATACTATTAAACTGTGATTTGAATTATAGTTCTAACAAATTGTGATGTAAACAACATTTAATAGAATTATGGGTAATGTTTATTAAACTTACCATCTTGTTATTGTTTTCTAATTGTGTCATTTGTTATTCTTGATCCAAGTCATCTCTTCACCTCAATTGTTTATTTTTCTATTTTATCTGTATTGGTTTACTGATTATGCATTTTGTTTTCCCTTTTTAGTGACTGACATGAGGCTGAAAATCTGTACGCTAGTTTATTACTTCCTACATTAAAGTCAAGTTGCTGCTCTCCACAGCTGTTATACTTTTCTTTGTATAGTACAGCATTTCCCCTAGTCCCACTGACTGTATTGCTGCTCTCATATATATATATTTTTAATTTTATTGTCAAGGTAATGTACAGAGGGGTTATAGTTACATAATTAAGGTCATGAATTAATTTATTTTCTATCTTGTTACCCCTTCACCCATTTTTCTCCCTCTTCCCTACCAACGCACCTCCCAAGATCGTTTCCGAGCTATTGTTTTGTGAGTAACACTGTTGCATAGTTTCCCCCTTTGTCCTTTGTCTCACTATTTTTTTTCCTTCCCATTCCCCAGTTCGGATCAACATATTTACAATACGCATGGTACCAAAATCAAATACAGTGACTACAGGGGATAAATCATAGGTGGGAAAACATAAAAAAGGAAAAAAATAAATCATGTAGTACATTAAGAACAACAACAACAAAGAACATGTCTTGGAGTTCATTTCACTTAGAATCACCTTATACGGTCATATGTACATAGCTTTTGAGCTATTCTGCTCATCTACTAATATTATCCTTGATGTACACAATAATGCTCCCTATTACCCAGTAATCCTACTTCTGGGCATTTAACCAGATGGCCACAAACAAGGCCACACTAAAGCTACCAGCACAATTATGGTTATCACAGTAATATTTACCATAGCTAAGATATGGAATCAACCCTGATGCCCCTCAGTAGATGAATGGATCAAGAAAATGAGACACACAGTCACATACACACATACACACACATACTATGCTTCCATCAGAAAGAAAGATACTACCTCATTTGTAAGGAAATGAAGGTCTTGGGAAAAATCATATTAAGTGAAATAAGCCAGACTTAAAAAAACATAGTTCCCATGGTTTCCCTTATTTGTAATAATTAGTTTACATCAAGGATAATCTCATGTATTTTAATTTGACAGTTTGTTCTATGTTCAGCGTGCAACATTATTGCTATATTGTTTGTTATCATTTCTGCAAACAGGCAGGTATATTGAAAAAATTACGTTCATCTTATCCATTACTGAAAGAAGAACAACTAAAAGAGCAACCTTACTAGGAAGAACAACTCCTACTTATTTAGCTTCATTCCTATGTAAGGCCAATGTTGTCCCCTGTATTCTCATGTACATTTCAACTCTATACCTCATACTGTATATCTGTATCTTCTACATTGTGAACTAAATGCCCCAGATGTTCCACTTTGCTTTACTTAAAAAAAATTCTGTCTTAATATTTGAGGTTGGTGTGTGTGTGTGTGTGTGTGTGTGTGTGTGTGTGTGTGTGTGTGTATATGTGAGAGTGTGTGTGTGTTTACAAAGATCAGAACACAACATTTTTCTTCATTTCCAATACATTTTTCAGGTCATTGTAAGTTGTGGCTAATGGGAGCAGTCTCTTGTTATTTTAAGGATGAAACAGAAAAAGATATTTGTGCTTGTACCACAGTTGCTTTAATAGTCTGCAGTTGAACACTGAACATTGACTTATATCTTGGCTGCTCTTGTGAATAATGTGAATAACAATGAACTACAGATTTATTTTCGAGTTACCTAGAGAGAAATAATCACATGATTGGTGGGTCACATGATATCTCAACTTTGGATTTCTTTAGAAACTTGCATACTACTTTCTACAACAAGAATACTAACCTGTTTTTTGACCAATAGTGTAGATAATTTCCTTTTCTCCACACTCTCACCAACACTATTACCTTTTCTTCAAAGGTAATAAAGGGCAGGTTTTTACTATCTGCATTGCCCTAAACTGGCCTTAGACTTAAATCCAACCTCCTAAATGCTTGGAATTACAAGCCTTTACCACCATAACTGGTTCCATTAATTTTTTGATAAGTTATAATAGTTATGAAGTTGTATCATAGTAATTTTGAATTATATTTCTCTAATGACTTCTGCTCAAAAAGCATTAAGGCAGCATAGAAGTTGTATTAAACACAACTTTGTAAACCCACAGGCAATTTTCAGGACTTTATTGAGAACATGTCTATTCAAACCTTTTGTCCATTTTTGATCCAGTTTCTGTTAATCTCATTTTTTATCTTGCTAAATTAGATCAATTATTAATTCAAGGTAGTATAAAAGAAAAAAAATGTAGCAACTCCTAACATTTTTCAGTTTTTAATAACATGGTATTGCTTAAATCATTTTGTGTTAACAATTGACAGTATATAACTCAATTTAGTTAAACCTGTTACAAGGCTGTAGTTTATTTATTTTACATTGATTGTTCTTTCCAAAGCCTGTTTGTCTAATTTCCCTTGGTTTCTTTCAGTCTCAAGTAGCTCAGATTTCAAACTGAAGAATAAATGGAAGTAAGCAAACAAAAAAAAAATACAGTTCCTCTCATCCGATGATGCCTGTATAAGAATGAGGAAAGAGTTAATCCTTTTAAGGACCTATGATGGGACAACAAAAAAATGAATTTATTCTTCTATGTCTTCTTTATCTTTGCGATGTAACTTAAATGTTGAAAAACACAATATACTGCTCAGATAATTTTATGTTTTATACGTTTTGCACATTTTCATATGGATTTCATCTCAGTCTACAACATTCTTTCATCATTCTGTCCCTGATATTTTTACACTATCAAGACATAAGATAACCAGTTTGATTTACAGCAAGAGAAGTTATCCACCTGGCTTCCTTGGAAGCAGAGCATGATCAATAGATATTACTTCTGGTTGCTAACTACATATAATGGTTTCTGTACTACTTATCACATTCTATTTAGTATTTTAAAAAGAATGCTGGCTAAACTCAAAGCTCATTCCTAGAAGTTTATGTTAAGTATTTCACAAGTTTTATTCCCTTAATTGTTAAGATAACATTTGCTATAATGCTAATGTTATTACCATTTTAGTGTTGGGAAGAATTGTAATTAAAGGCAGTAAGTGCATGACCTAAACACACACACAGTGAGGAAGGAAATGAGTCAAAGTTTCCAAAAATCTTTCAGCAATACACAAAAGTTAGATAAAATCTCTCCATTCTATGACACTCTCAATTCAATATTCATATTGCCCATGGTGATTGTTTTCTGTCACATTTGTCTTCAACACAGATTGTGTTGGTGACATTGGGTTATCATGCTCAGAGCTGAGCTTATACATTGAGGTCCAAAGAGAGGCAAATTTCTTCTGTCCCACAATTCCAGTATCCTTTTTAAAAAGTACTAAAATTTTAAATATCATCATCTACTTTCTTATAAGTAACCAAAAATTTAAAAAATCATAAATAATCACTCCAAAATGCTTTAAAATTGGAGATGCTAAAACATGCCCCTCTGAAGTAAATTTTCTTCTACTTTTAACGTTATTCTGAAAGTCTTTGCTGGTTTGTCAGACCTGTAATCCTAACTACTTGGGATACCTACTCAGGAGCCTGAGATCTGTGGATAACAGTTGAAACCCAATCAGGGCAAGTGAAATTCATGAGATTATTTTTCAAAAATTTTAATGAACTAGCAAAGGGCCAAGAATGGAGATGTAGCTCATTTAGTAGCACACCAATCTAGAGAGAAAAGGCCTTGCAAGACTTGAAGCCCTGATTTCAAACTCTGAGCACGCCAACACACATGGAAGTGCTTAAGCACATGCGTGTGTTCACAAACATATTTATTCAAATTACCTTCATATCGGAGTTTTGCATGAATTTCTTTGCTAACGAAATTATATGAGTAAAATAAAGGAAATAAACTCTTCCATCTCAGAACATTTTTATACATTTTTATTGTAAAAATATTGCACAGAGGGGTAACAATTACATGAGCAAGGTAATGAGTACATTTCCTAACAAGCATTGTTACCTCCTCCTTTATTCTTCCCCTACCATCCCTTCCCTCCCACCTCCACAAGTCCATTAACCCCCTCCATTTCCCGGCCTCAATTGTAAAGTTCACTTTACAACATAGTGTATTGTGCATCTCATTGTTACATGGGTCAACCTGTATCCCTAGGTAAGCATTTTGGTTTTTTTTGTCCTTCCTCTCAAAAAATTAGAGGAGAGTATAAACAAGATGTAGGCACACCAACTTCAAATACAGTGAAAACAGGTGTTATAGCATGGGGGAGGAACATATAAAGAAACAAAAAAAAAACACATAAACGTCATAAATATGTAAGAAAAAATAGCAAGAAAAAAAAAACCACTTGTGTCCCTAACTTGGGGTTCATTTCCCTTAACACAATCTTATCTGGTCATATACACATAACTTTTGACCTTTTCTGCTTATCCCAGACATATATTAGTTATTGAAAATTAGAGAAACCATGGGACCTACGTTTCTTTGGACTTGGCTTACTTCACTTAATAATTTTTTTCCAAGTCTTTCCATTTCCTAACAAATTGGGCGATGGAATGCTTCAGAAATTTGCCTGTCATCCTTGCACAGGGGCCAGCTAATCTTCTCTGTATCATTCCAATGTTAGTGTATGTGATGCTGAATTGAGCAAAGAACATTTTTTATATATAAATTGTAATTGATTTTCTTAAACTAGACAATACAACAAAACGTAAGTTTAAAAGAATTGTCATGAAATTTTAGAACCATGTACTTCTTACATAAGTACACATTTAAGAAAAAATCAAGATTGACATGCCAAAAACAAAATAATTCCAGATATTTGTTGTTCAAGAGATGTGTAGGAGGAGGAATTCAATTATTCTATACAAGGGACCTGTCATAATGAACACTGCAGCAAGTGTTAAGGTTTGTTAAAATATTTAATGTTTTAAATATATTTAATTTTGGGAATTTGCTTATATATGCCAAAACTGGGACTGTTTGGCAGGTCATAATACTTTTCTATAAAGTATTTAAGATTTATGGTAGCACATAACTACTACTAAGTATGTACATTTCAGAGTTTATTGAAACCTTACTAATGAGAAGTTGCAAAGTCTTTGTGTAAAGGAGCAGAATAAAGAGTTGACTATGTTAACTACACAGTTTCTGTTAAAACTGTAGGCCTTCCTTACTTTATATCTTAGTGAGGAACAAATGATAATATAAGCCATATACAAATTATGAGATGAACTATAAATGGTAATCTTAGTGGGTGATTTAAACACTACTCATAGCCTATAAAATTCTTGTTGAACGTCATAATCTTAGCCAGTGTTAAATGTAAAGAAATATGACAATAATAAAATCTAATTTGTAGTACACTTCAAAAACTGAAAAAATGATTATTGTTTTGTTTTTTATTTTATTAATCATTATTATTTAATTATTGGTTTTCTTTATTTGTAGCATTGTTTTTCTTGTAATATAATACAACTTTTTGTAAGTTGTCATTAGGAGGTACTTTGAGAAGGGTATTGGGATGGCCACACCATTTTTATAGGTGCATGTGAATTTGTAAAGAGGGAAATTAAGAACAAAATATGTATTTAAAAAATGATCAAGTAGAGTCTGATTCAGGAGTGTTGATACATGTCCACACCTAAAATATTAGCCCTAGGCTGAAGCAGAGTTATTACAAAGTTGAAGCCAGGAAAGTGAGAGACTTTGTTTTGTTTTGTTTTGTTTTTATTTTTATTTTGTTGGACATGGGGCTTGAACTCTGGGGCCTGGGTGCTGTCCCTCAGCTCAAGGCTAGTGATACCACTTGAGCCACAGCAGCACTTCCAACTTTTTCTGCTTATGTGATGCTGCGAAAAAAAACCCAAGGCCTCATGCATGCAAGGCAGGCACTCTACCATTGAGCCACCTTCCCAGTACCTGAGAGACTGGATTTTAAAAATCATCTAAACAACATTTGCTTTCTGCTTTGGGTTATATAATGAAATATATGAGTATCTTGTTATGTTTTTGTGCATTGTCATACTTCTAAATTTATACTAACTTCACCCACTTTATCCTTGTCAAAGTCATGAAATATCTCTGAGAGTTTGCTTCTGTGAAGATTGTTTTGTATTTATAATTTCTTCTGAGTCATTTTTATTTTTTATCAAAATCACTTTATATTTCATGTTGATGAGTATTTACCCAGAGACAGGCATATAGAGGATTTAGTTTAACAAGTGAACATTAAAATTAGAGCTCAAAAATAAAAATGAGCCTTAACACATATTTTCATAGCTTTCCCCACATTCTCCCTAAAAGAAGACAATATTAAGAATGTCTGAGGGAGGCTTTTTAGCTCCAATTTTCTTGAGCTTCCTAGGTTTAGAATTCTTAAATCACAGAGACATGCTGTAATGGAAGTAAGATTTTTTGGTACACTTTTCCCTTCAGACTGTGTTTCTCGTTCTTCCCTTTTCTCAACTCCATTATTAGAGATTTTTCTCAGAGATGACACCATCTCCAACTTTTCACTCTTCCTAGCTGGACAAATGAATTTGCAGATCAAGTCTCTTAGACAGAAAGAATTTTTAAGAGCCTGAATCTAAGACACTTCTCTCATACATCATCCCTACAAAGACACAAGTACCAAAGCAGGATACATAGTTTCATTTTTTCTAGCAAGGCCAATGCATGAAGTTGCTTGCTTCTGAGTGTGTCTGTTTGTAACTCTTCCTGATGTTGCAGATTAACTTTATACCTAGTTCCATTATCAGCTACCAGGAATGGCATGTTTAGACCATCCAGGAGGTTGGCTCAACAGGGCGGCTGGATGTGTAGGATGCCTCATGAATGGCACAGAAGATCTGTGTTGGAAATACCGGGGGCAATTAAGGTATCCTACAAACACTATCTCAGCAAGGCAAAGTTTACTCCTGCAGAAGGCATCCTGTTGCATGTCCAAGTTGAATAAGCACACTGGCTAGGCAGCCCACCACTGGCTCCCATGAATTTGAGTTTTGGGATCATCTTTCATGATGGATCAAAATTTTGACCCCTTTCAAACTAGTCAAAAGCTTTAATAATCAACCAAATCAGAACACCTGGCCATATGAAAAACAACCAACTTTTACTCAGCTGGTGTTCTACTGCTAGTGCCATGTCTCTAGCCCCTAGCACTTCTCTAAAATAGCATTAGTAAGGTTTTGACTACCTTTACAAAGGCAGTGCTTATATCAGTCAAGCACTTCAAGATTTAACTTCTACAATTCTCCCATCTGATTTTGCTTTCTTTTCTTCCGAACAATAATCATTGACTTTCCTATTCAGCAGTATCCAATAAGATATTTTGATTTAAAAAAGGGTTTGATTAAGGCAGTTTTTCAGTCAGTCACTGAACAAAACCTGTTATAGAAGAGATAAAGCACCTGTGCACACATTACTAAGGAAACAATTACTAAAGAGGTAAATATTGCCACCATGACTCATTGTTAAAATGCTCATTCTGTCATCAAACTAGTAAAGGGATCTGCCACCACACACAGACACACAACCTTTTTTATAAGTGACTGGGGGATTGGTCTTGGGTTTGATCTCATGCTCTGGGCATTGTGCCAGAGCAGTTTTACTCAAGGCTACCACTTTAGCCACAACTCCAGTAGTATCTTTTTTTGCACCTTCATTGGAAATAAAAGTCTCATCTTTCCTGTCTGGGTTGGCTTCAAACAAAGATCCTCAGAATTCAGCCACCTGAGCATTTAGGATTATACTCAGCATCATCTCAGTTTTTAGGTAATTTTTTTTCCAGTATTCAATCCTTGTAAGTCTTTCTGTATCATTGGCCTCCAACCACCACACAGATTACCTTTGAAGTATATTTATTCTTTTATTTTTATATATTTATTGTAAAAATACTGTACAGAGGGGTTAGTTACATGAGCAAGGTAAAGCATACATTTCCTATCAAGCATTGTTACCTCCTCCTTTATATGTCCCCTACCATCCCTAACCTCCTAGCTCCAAAACTACTCCATACACTCTCCCCGACCCCCGCCTAAATTGTAAAGTTTGTTTTTCAACAGTGTCTTGTGCATCTCATTGTTACAGTGGGTCAACCTGTATTCCCCTTTAAGTTTTTTCCCCTTTTCCTCCTCAATCTAGTGAACTCTATATACAAGATGGAGGGCACCAACATCAAAAACATTGGAAACAGTGGTTATGCGGTTTTGGGTGGGTGGGGGGACAGAATACAAAGAAACAAAAATCACATGGAACATTATAACTATGTTAGAAACAATAGCAAGAAATGAAAAAAGCACTTGTGCCCCTATGTTGGGGTTCATTTCACTTATCACCATCTTATCTGATCAAGTATTATATTTAGACCAAACTTTTCCCATTCAATCCTACCAGGGACTTCTAGTTACTTTTACATGGTGGCATTTCCAATAAACAAATCCTGCTGATAAATAAAAGCACATATTGGAATAATTCGATTATGAAGATCATAGGTTATGGAGATCAACAGAATAAAATTAATTTAAGCTGCTGTTTCTGGTTTCTAGCTTTAAGCTCTTTGGGAACTTTTCAGGGGCTCCTAAGTAAATATGAAATTTGTAAATATGTAGTTTGTTTTTGCAAATATGAAGTTTGAATGACCCTCTAACTAAGAAGTCTTTCCTTACTTAATTTAAGGTGTTTGAGAATGGTCAGGTGTGGATTGGCCAATGGAACCAAAGCACAGATTCCACTCCAGTTGGCCCGTAACATCTCCAATAGTAGTCTCCTGGAATACCACCAGACATTTCCTCTGGCTATGATTTGTACTTACTGCTCATCTCAAAGGGTTGGCCTTCACTACATCCAGGTAAGTTTCCAAGAAATGTCCAATTTTCCCCAGGTAGTTGACCTGGAAAGAATAGAGCTGATCAGTTTCAGGGATTTTTGAAATAGACTCTTGCTTCTGAGAAGAGTAACAAGGTGTTCCAAGTTGTCTCAGATAACATTTTGCTGACCTATCATGAATTTCATGCACATGGGGTCTGAGCTCCATGACAGCACAAATAGGACCTCTTGTGTGTCTTCCCTGCCACACAGTCATAGCAGTAGTCCTTTTGTGGACACAATCACCACAGTATTTACCTCACTTATTCAGTTTCAATTTGAATCTGGGTAGACTCAAAATTGGAATACATACACAGAGTGTCTGCTCCAAGAATGAATTTGCATCATATCCCTCTTGGTAGGAAACCCTTTAGGTGTAGCTTGCCTTTTTTTTTTTTTTTTTGGTCGGTCTTGCAACTGAACACTTTTCCTGGGTGCTGTCCCTCAGCTCTTCAACTCAAAGCTAGTCCTCTACCACTTGAGCCACAACACCACTTCCAGTTTTCTGAGTGGTTTCTTGGTGATAAGAGTATCACAGAATTTACCTGCCTTGCCTAGCTTTGAATGACCGTCTTCTGATCTTAGGCTTCAGAGTAGCTAGGATTACAGGCGTGAGCCACCAGTGCCCATATTTTTTTTTCTTTTTTTCTTTTCTTTGTTCTTGGATTTGTTGGTTGTGAGGCCTGAAATCTGGGCCTGGACACTGTCCCTCAGCTCTTCAGCTCGTGGATAGCTTTCTACCACTTGAGCCACAGTGCTTTTTCTGCTTACATGGTGCTGAGGTGTCGAAGCCAGGGGTTCATGCATGCAAGGCAAGCTCTCCACCGCTAAACCACCTTCCCAGCTCTTCGTGTGAGTTTTTAGTTAACTCACTTGCCAATGTTCAAACCTTCTAAGATCTTTGTGCAGTGGCTGGGAAGGTGGTTCAGTGGTAGAGTGTGTGCCTTGCATGACTGAGGCCCTGGGTTTGATTCCTCAGCACCACATAAGCTAAAAAGAAAAAAAGCCGGAAGTGGCTTGTGGCTCAAGTGGTATAGCGCTAGCCTTGAGCTGAAGGGTTGAGGGACAGTGCCCAAGCCCAGAGTTTAGGCCCCACGACCGGAACCCCCCTCCCCGAAAAAAAAGTTCTTTGTGCAACTTTTGTCTCCAATCACCACAGATGCTCTTACCTTGTCAGATAATGTTTCTACAGCTAATTTTCCCATGCCATCCTACTATAGCATTTAGTTTATGGATTAAAAAAAATTTTAGTATAAATAACAAACCTCTTTTGATTTTATTCTACTCTATATTTTATTTTTGCCAGTCCTGGAGCTCCCTGAGCTTCTTCTGCTCAAGGCTAGCACTCTACCAGTTGAACTACAGTGCCATTTCCAGCCTTTTCTGTTTATGTGGTTCCAAGGAATAAAACCCAGGGCTTCATGCCCACAAAGCCATATTCCCAACCCCCAAAATATTTTATTTATACTAATCATAAGAATAAAACTGATTCATAAGTTGCTTTCTGGTTTCAAGCTTTGAACTTTTTGGAAACTTTGTCAGCGGGGATCCTGAAAAGCACCTAAATAATTAGGAAACACGAATGACCCTCTAGGGAAGGGGTCTCTCCTAACTAGTATAAAATGTTTGAGAATGGACAAGTGCATGAAATGCTAGGGTGAAAGGGATGGCCAATTGAACCAAAGTACGGGTTCTACTCTAGTTGGCCAGGAAGGTCTACAACACTGGTCCTCCACAATACCATTAGATATCTCCCCTGACTATATTTAGTGATTACTGCTCATCTCTTCAAGGTTTTGATTCCACTTCATCTTGATAAGTTTCCCAGAAATGCCAATTACCCCTCCCCGTACCTAGAGAAGCAAGGGATATAGTTGGCTTGGGAAGATAGGATTTTTGTCTTAGATCCATACTCTTGTGAACAGCATCAGCAGGGTCTTACAAGTTTCCCCAGGCCGTGTTTGAATGACATATCATGCACTCCATGCCCTTGAGGATCTGAGATTCATCATAGTAGGAAGTGGACCACTTGTTTTTCTGGTTTCTGTGCCACAGAATCTTAAGAGTAATGGTGGGCAGAATATTTAACCCATTTCACCAAAGCATTATTTTCTTTGTCATAGGACTTGAGCTGAAGGGCTCAGGGATAGCACCCAGGCCCAGAGTTCAAGGCAAAAGCCCTACGACTTGAGCCACAGCACCACTTCTAACTGTTGGTGGTTAATTGGAGGTAAGAGTCTCAAGAACTCTCCTGCCTGGGCTGGCTTTGAACTCTAATTCTCATATCCTGAGTAGTGCAAGCCACTGGCACCTGGTTTTTGACTTGAATTTTAAGTCTACCCAGAGAGTCTGCTTTTGAAACTAAGGTTCAATTCCATACATCCTTGGATCAGCTGGAGGATCAATCCAGGCTTCAGAGTCAAAGTGGGCAGCTGAGGGAGTTTAGTGAGTAGGACTTTTTTGAGATCCTCTTTCAAGATTTAAGATTTAAAACACACAAATGCAAGCACATATTCATAACAAGTTTTTGTTTGGACACGTGCACATTATGGAGCTCCATAATGAAAATCATCCATTATATAATAGTGTTCTCAGACCTTTGTCAACATTCTCCCTATGGATTATCAGAAGCAGGTCCTTAGATCATTTTTCTTAGGTTCCTTAGGCCTAGAATTCTTATTTCCCCATTTTAGCAGGTCTGTTGTGATTTCAGTTTTTGATGCATGTAAAACTCCCTATTGTAAGTTTCTTGTGCATCCTTTTCATATTTAACTCTCCCGTTACTGAAGATTTCTCCAGCTCCCACATTTTTATTCTTGGGCCAGGGAATGAAAACACACATGGAGACTCAAGTTCTCTTTGTGCCTAAGACACACTCAGCCCCTAAATATCCCCAACCAACCAGGTAGTATGCTCTACTCCAATTTTTCCTCTCATGGCTGATGTATGAGATTACTTTTTATTGAGGTGCTTCCTTGGCCCTTTCCTGAAATTGCTGATACACTTTGCATCCTTTACCACAACGGATGGTGTTTAACCCAACCTTGAGCTATCTCAACAAGTCAGGATGTGTCTCCTCCTGAGGGTCTCCCTACATCCCCCTTGCATAACATGGATCCTGGACTAGTCCCCCATTGTTGGGAATACTCCCCTACTGTAACCCAATATCCCAAGAAAGACCACCAGGTCGAAAGGAACTTAGCATGGCAAAGTTTATTTCTGTTAAAGGGGATGTTATTGACAGGAAGCAACCACTCTGAGTGGGAAGTCTGCCCAGGTTATACCCCTAATGAGTTACTACTTCTGTTATTGATCACAAGTTGTGTTCACAGTCTTGCTCTATTGGCTCTTTTGCAGCTCAGCTGGTTATTTTGAAAGGGGTTAACAATTTCAGAGCAATCCACTAAACCAGGACAACCAGGCCAGAAATTGTTAGAAAATTCTTACTCAGCTTGTGCTTTATGAGTTAAACTATTCTTCAAGTCCCTAGAATGATTTTAGTAACAGGATATACTTTCGTTATATAGCTTTTTGGAAGATGATTAGGCTTAGTCAATGCTTTCCCTCAATCCATCATTTTCAGAGAAAAATATTATTCTAACTCCTACACAGTCCATTCCCAGACAGAATTTATTATAAGCAGCTCCCTTTTTGGAATGGAGGCTTATGAGCTTCCAGGTGAAAACACCTTATTCGCGTATTGCCTTGGTTCCCTTTGGCAACTCGTCTCTGCAAGTGGTTATGAAACTAAAAGTTATGTGTCGCTGCTTCATTATACTTGTGCTCCTACCGCTAAAGAAAGAGGAAAGACTGCTCTCTGAAAGCATGTAACTATGGACTTAAGCATGCTTACTGAACCCTGAGCACAGAGCACAGATTGAGCTGCAGCATTTTCAGAGCCATAGATGAATCAGTCAGATACCAGCTGCTTGGCTGACCACAGGGCACACTTCTGATGCCACATTTCTGAGGCGAAGCAGTTCTAAGCTGTGAAGACACTATGGCAAGAAGAAGCCTGAGGGGGAATTCTTGGTGGGAAGGAGAAGGTGAAAGTTTGGAAGTAAGTTTTAGAAACTGCGAGCCACTTTCTGAATTGCTTGAGGCAGCGAGCAGATCATCATATTTTCTAGCCCTCTAGATGCAGAGTATGAGAACACTTCCCACATCTCACACTCAATCCCACCTGCCTAGCAGTCTTCAATTCCCTCTTATAGGAGTTAGGCAAATTTTAAGAAAGCAAAATTCAGCGAACCTGATCTAGCTTGTGAAGAAAACATATCCTCTGGCTTTAGAATAGATCAATTTCTATCTCAGAATAAGAGGAAGAAAAGAAACCACATTCTACAGACTTTAACACCTTAAACATGCTAGTTTGCTGCATTAATTTTCATTTATTAGATTCATGCAAGAAAAAAGGAAGAAATCTGAGAATTTCTGGAGCCTTTGCTTGCCTAATATCAGGTTCTTGTTGTTTTTTTATTTGTTTGTTTCCTTTTTTTCCTAATACTTTAGAGATTCTAGTTGAAAAATTGAGAAAATGCAGACATTAGCCTGGTTCAGATTAATCTGAAACCACAGCACCTAACTTATCAAATTCTAATCTAAATCTAGTCTCAAAGCTGAAGGTCAATGCTTCCCTGCCCTCAACATCTTCAGAATAACAGTATTGTCTATGTCTCGGGTTTGTTTTCTTTAAAGAATTGGAGAGCAGAACAGGTTTTAAAGCAGTTTTTCTTCAAAATGAAAAAAGAGCAGTGCAACAGTCTCTACCTCAAAGCAAAAACAGAGCAGTGAAACAGACTCCCCAGCGTAAAGAGGGACATATTGTCTCATAATTGGTTTCCTAGTCTCAGAACATAAGTATGGAATTTTTCCTTATTGGATGCCCCATCTCAGAGCACAAGCACAGAAAACTCTTTTGATTGGATGGGAAGTATAGGGGCACTCCCCAGACCATATTCAGAAAAAGTGTGTTAGCACTTAAAGCTTCATGGGAAAAGGGTGTGTATTTTTTGCTGCACCATTCATCCCCACCACGTTGGAGCCAGTTCCAACCATTACCTTTTATCCATAACTACCCATATGAAGTGGTTTAACTCCCTCTGAGTGGCACATAAGCACTTGTTACTCACAGGGCACTGTACATTGTGATGTCCCATCAACAATATGTGGACAGATAAATTGGATATCTAAATTGCTGTTTTGAAGAAGCAAAGCCCTCTGACTTAAACTTGCACACTTAACTTAAAATTTATTTTCTTTTTTCAATTCTATTAGCATTACCTACTTAAATAAGTGGATTTTTTCATTTTGATATATCCACATAGGCATACAATGTACCATGATTATGCTCAACCCCTTCATAATTCTCTCCCAGGTTTTATTAATCATTTTAAGAATATAACATAGTAGTAATAAGTGCATTTACAATATTGTACAATCTCAATGTCCACACTCTTTACATCCTCTAAGATTCAAATTCTTTATTTATTAAAACAATTTTCCACTCTCCTCTGCTTCAAGGTATACATCAAGTATGATTTTGTTTCCTTTCTCTATCAATTAGACTGTTCTATGTAACTACTAATGTAAGTATAATCATGTAATATTTGATCTTTTTATGACTGGCTTATTTCACTTAACAGTGTTCCAAAGAGTCATCCATAATATAGTATATGTCACATAATTCTTTTTTTGTGGTGGGGGGGGTCCAGTCGTGGGGCCTGAATTCTGGGCCTGGGCCCTGTCCCTCAGCTCTTCAGCTCAAGGTTAGCACTCTACCACTTGAGCCACAACGCCACTTCTGGCTTTTTTCTTTTTGCTTTTGTGGTCCTAAAGAATCGAACCCAGAGCCTCATGAATGAAAGGCAAGCGCTCTACCACTGAGCCACCTTCCCAGCCCCATAATTCTTTTTGAAGTTGAAATAATATACCACTGTATGTATAAACCACATTTGCTTTAACTATTCATTTGTTGATGGCCACTGGATTGCCTCCATGTTTTGAGTATTATACAAAATGAATATGAGTACAAGATCTGTTCCAGACCTGGCTTTTAGATGTTTAGAGTGTATGCCCAGAATTGTAGTCACTGGATCACATGAAAACTCTCTTTTCTTTCTTTTCTTTTAAATTTTTGTGTCATGGGGCTTGACCTCAGGGCCAAGTCACTGTCCCTGAACTTTTCCTCAAGGCTAGAGTTCTACCACTTTAAACGAAAGATCCTCTTCTAGTTTTCTGCCCAGGCTGTGTATGAACCGTGATCCTTGCATTTCAGCCTCCTTTCCTGAGTGGTTAGGATTATAGGTATGAATAATCCTGTTTTTAATTGTTTGAAAAGATGCCATTCTGTTTCCCATAGAACTGTTCCAATTTTACCACACTTTTGTCAATATTGTTACTTTATTTTTTTGTAGTTATCCTACCTAATTCATATGAAGTAGTTATTTTCTTCATTATTTTGACTTACACTTTAGTGGTGATTAATAATGTTAAACACCTTCTTCGTGGGCTTGTTAACACTTTGTCTTCTCTGGAGAAACATCTGAGTTCTTTGCACATTGTAAAATCAGGTTGTGTGTCATTGCAATGATGTTTTTTATATATTCTTTATTTTTCTTTTTTTGGTTCCGGTCGTGGGGCCTGAACTCTGGGCCTGGGCGCTGTCCCTCAGCTCTTCAGCTCAAGGCTAGCGATCTACCACTTGAGCCACAGTGCCACTTCCTGCTTTTCTTCCTTTTTGCTTATGTGGTGCTGAGGAATTGAACCCAGGGCCTCATGCATGCGAGGCAAGCGCTTTACCACTGAGCCACCTTCCCAGCCCCGTTTTTTATATATTCTTGATGTGAACCACTTATCAAATATATACTTGCAATAACTTTATCCCATTCTGTGTTGCTTTTTTGGACACTGTTGATTGCAACCTTTGGTGCATCCTGATTTATGTTTTCCAACAATGAATGACCCTTCATTGATGTTAATTTCCAGTATGTCTTCTGGTCCTGTAACTATGAACCATCATATTGATTTGAACTCCTGTTATGGTAACAGTGAAGTAAAGCTACATAATTACGCTCTGGTCACCTATCTACTGCCACTTTTGAATATCTCTCCCTTAGCTTTTCGTAAAGGCCTTGGGACATATCCACAGCTTATTTGGTCCTTAAAAACCTGTAGAAAGTTACAGGCCTTAAATTTAGTTAGTTTTAATGGAAATACGTGACTTCCAATTTCTTTTTGTACATATTTGATTGTAAGAATACTGTACAAAGGGGTTACAGTTACATGTCAAGGTAATGAGTACATTTCCTATCAAGCATCTTTGCCTCCTCCCGGCAAATAAGATGAATATTGAGAGCTTCCTAATATAGAAGCACACCAAAACTCTTGGTATGTATTTTTCTTCATATGAGTATTTAGAATTGTGTGAAGCTAGAGATTTAACCTACTTACAAGTTAATAATGAACTTGTCACACTTTAATGGATGCTAGACGATTTATGATGCTCTTGGGTCAGAGACAAAAAGGTCTTAATTTTTACAGTAATAGTGAAAGCCAGTGAGATATGTGTGTATGTGTATATTTACAAATTTCACGTGTACCTCTCATCCCTCAGTGCCACTGAGTGAAGTAAAGATAGCCATGTGAAGCTTATACAAACAATGGGTTCTGAGTTTGAGCAACTGCTATCTTTATAATGAGCAATAGTCATGCCTGAACTTTACTCTGGAGGATGACAATAGCTTAGAAAAAGCTTGCAAATATACTACGGAATATAGAGCAGCTAGTGTTCACTTGAAGATATGCAAACACTTGAGACTTCCATGGAATTGTTCTTTTTCTTTTGTTTCTTGAATGTTCCTGGCTACCAAGACAAATACATATTTTTCCTAATAAAGGCATAACTCCCCTTAAAAATGAGGCATGACAATTTGTTGAGAATACTTACTATTTTTCTAACCCTAAGGCCTCAATCCTATCTAGAGTACAATTTAACAAAAGAAATTGATGGAATTCAAATTTAACACATTTAGAAGCTTTTCTCTTAGAGCCATTTCTTAATGTAGGTGTGGAAGAAATTAAGGGAAAAAAATAGGCCCACAAATATATATTATGAAGATATTCTATGTATTTTAGCAGTAATAAAGGATTACATTTCTGTTTTTTAGTGTGTGAGTATTTACAGAGTATGTACAAAGTGCCAACGTTTATGCCAGGGTCTATCATGGAATAGAACATAGCAAAATTTCTCTATATAGTTTGTATATTTATAGAATTCACCTGTATGACTTCTCTCCCATTTTGATAAACAGATCACCTGTTTGATTGAAATTCAATCATTATTTTTCTACCTACAGGATTCCACACACTTTGCTGTCTACTAAATATAGAAAATATTCATGCATAACCCTCGTCTTCAAGGAGCAATTCTCAGTATCCCAAGTAGCTTATGTTTATCTCCCACCCCTTTCCTCCCAGCTGTCAATCTAGGTGAGTGATGGCTCAATTCTATAAGACAGGAAAGCTCAGATAATTCATAGGCATTCAGTTAGTTTCTAATGGAAACTTCTTCACTTGGATTATATTTTATCATCATCTTTGTGAGAACTTCAGCTTCCTTATTTGGAACCTGAGCTGTTCAGATAACAGTGAGTAGATGAATCTTATGATTTAAAATTTCATTTAACTGAAATTGGAAGAATTAATTTTTCAGAAACTATTCACATTTGAGATTCATTAATCGCATATAGCCAGTGGATAGTGTGTTAGACAATGCATATATAGAATATTTCCATTATCACATATGTTTCTGTTAGAACTGTTTTAGAGCATGTTTTTTCTTGTTAAGGCATGTTCCATGTTCATAAACTATATATGCTCTGTAGGTGGTACTCAGACTGAAGATCCAACCAGAAAGGCTAGACACCTATGAAGTTAAGGTATAGGTATAAATTGTTCTACATAGGCACACTTATTTGTGAGGAGGAAGAGGATCAAACAGTCAACGTCAGCAGAATCAACCTTCTCAACTCCAGGAAAGAATAGGTAAAAATTTTAGCAGTTCTTTGCAGCTTTGCTTCTGTGAATGAAATTGACTGTGGTATTCTCAATGGTGATTTTGTTAGAAAATATAAATGTTTAATTATCACATTAGCTCAGTGAAGAATTAGGGTTTGTGCTTTGTAAATGTAATTTGGTATTTATATATGACATTTCAATTTCTCCTGGTATCAACACACCACAAATAGCTTTATATTGTTGTTTCTTTCATTAATTTTGTTGTTCTTACAGCAGGCATTTTAGAAATTAGTGGAAAAGTTAAGACTTTCTTGTGTTTTGCAATCACATTATTTCTCCATAATCTTAATAAAAAATGAGAATCCAATAAATATGTGAAGAAATTGAATCTCCAATCACCTGTTCACTTTCATTAATTACTGGACCAAAGGGAACTGGCTCCCCAGAATCTCACCTTCAGAATTCAAGAATGAGGTGGGAGAAGACAAGGAAAGAGAGACATAATAATGTGAACTGAAGTTACTGTGCTGTCACAATGAACACTTGTTCTCATGCAATCCTTTTGAATTCCACAGTTAGCTTTTTTGTGGTTTTTATTAGTGTGACAAAGATGACTGATTTCCCAGATTTATAGTTGGAAGTGTGTGGGACACATTCCTTTATCTATGGAATCTTCCTTTGGGTCTCAGTGCCTTTTCCATCCTTGTCGCAAGTATGTATTTCTACAAATGAAGACGTTGCTTCATCATTTGTCTTTAAATGATTCAATTATGTGGATTTTGGAGGTTGTGTGATTTGCTGTAGAAGGAAGGTATTATGGGTAGGACCCTTTGGTCCATGTTGTTGTTGTTGCTGGTGGTGGTCGTGGGCCTTGAACTCTGGACCTGGGCGCTGTCACTCATCTATTCAGCTCAAGGCTAGATCTCTACCACTTGAGCCATAGCGCCACTTCTGGTTTTCTGGTGGTTTATTGGAGATAAGAGTCACATGGACTTTTCCTGCCCAGGCTGGCTTTGAACCACGATCCTCATTTCAGCTTCCTGAGTAGCTACAATTATAAAATGTGCCAACAGCACTGGGCTTGAATCAGTATTCTTAGTACAAAGAAAAAATACAAGTGATTTGGAACCAAGCTGTAGAAGGCTGCTTTTTGGCTTCAGAAGAGAGCTGGCTGGTATCTTAGGAATAGATAGATTTAGGAAAAATTGAACATATAAGTCCACATGGAAGGCCACAAAACATTTTAGTGAAGTTCCAAAAATGATAAGGACATGAATTGCAATAACTAGCTTGGTAATAAGGGACATGTTTGGGAGTTCGGTCTCTATTGTTACTGTTGTAAATGTACAATGTCATTTTATTCATTTTTGTTGTTGTTGTTTCCTCAGTATGCTCTTTTTTTGCGGTAGGGGGTCCATTCGTGGGGCCTGAACTCTGGGCCTGGGCGCTGTCCCTCAGCTCTTCAGCTCAAGGCTAGCAGTCTACCACTTGAGCCACAGTGCCACTTCTGGCTTTTTTCTTACGTGGTGTTGAGGAATCGAACCCAGGGCCTCGAGCATGCAAGGCAAGTGCTCTACCACTGAGCCACCTTCCCAGCCCTCCTTAGTATGTCCTTTCCCCTATGGAATATCCTCTGTTGTCACTGTACTTGATTTTGATACCCTGCATCTTGTGTATACATGTCTAATCTGGGGAGGGTAAAGGGAATTACAAAACGCTGAAACAAGGACACAGGATGACCCATTGCAACACAGATACCAATAAGACTTTATTGGAAATGAACCTTACTACTTCATGCTGCAAAGAATGGGGAGAAAGGAAGGTGGGAGCTGGGGGATGGAAGGGTTAGTGGCACAACAACAAGGAAGGAAAGAGGTAATAATGATCAACAGGCAATGTGCTCATTGCCTTACTCATGTAACTGTAACCCCTCTGTACAACATTTTAACAATAAAATAAAATAAAGTAAAATCAATAAAGGACACGTTTGGCAAATAAAGTAAAATGTTAACTTAAAAGAAAAATGAAAATAATAATAACATATATATATGTATATTCATATAAATGCATACATATATAGGTATTTGTGTATGAACACATATAAGTATGAATATATGAATATGCACATAGTGTGCATACATATACATTTATTTAAAGAGACTTGAATAAGAAATATATTAATGTCTATGAAAAACTTTAACCATCCTGCCTATGAAAAGCTTTAACTATCCTAAATATGTCTAAAAAAAATCCAAATACATATCTTTATAATAATATACCAAAATCCAAAAAATATATGTCAAAATCATACCATACCTATACATTGCATACATATAGAGATTAGTGGAAATAGAAAAAACAATAGAATAGCAGTGCATAACCAATATGTAGAAATTGGAATCCTTATATATTGGTGCTTGACAGTTAAAGTGATATAGTCAATTTGTTAAACATACTGGCAATCTAAGATATTACACATAGAGTTGCCTCTATGATGCAGCATTTTGAATCATAATTTCATATACAAAATATATTTCAACATATGTCCAACAAAACACATGTACAATTATATACATAAGCAAACCTTTTATAGGGCTAGGAAGGTGGCTCAGTGGTAGAGTGCTTGCCTTGCATTCATGAGGCCCTGTGTTCTATTCCTTAGCACCACATAAGCAAAAGAAAAAAGTTGGAAGTGGAGCTGTGGCTCAAGTGGTAGAGCACTAGACTTGAGCTGAAGAGCTGAGGGACAGCACCCAGGCCCAGAGTTCAGGCCCCACGACCATACCCCTCCCCCCAAAAAAGAAAACTTTTATAATAACATATAATAAAATATTGAAATTCCCATTGAGGGTATTATAGAATTATACACACACATACAAATCAATATGGTATATCCCTGGGAAAAATTTATATGGCCTTGGTTCGGAAACTAATTTTACTTGGGAGGAATGGATAAAATAAACTTCAATTTTTAATTATATGAGCTTTTTAAAATGGACACAGCCGTAGTGGTAGACTATGAAGTAATGGTTGGTAAAGTGGAGCGTAGGTTGAAATGATCACAGGAAGTGACTAATAATAGATATTGGAGTACTTTGAGAGGGTAGTGATGAAAAAATGTTCTAGAACTGAAGGTGATATTCATAGTCCAACTCTTTAACATTCTATTAATCATTGTACTTTATCGAAGAATTACAGATTGCATTTGCATTAACCTTAAGAAAAATTTTAGAATAGTAATGGGTGAATCTGAGTGATAATTTAGAATTTAAAGTTACAGAATTCTATAATGCACACGTTTAATATGTTGATGAATAAGACTTTCAATAAAATATGGTCTGTGATATATCCTCTGAGTGACTATATGACACTGCAAGTCAATGAGTACTCTACAAAATTATGTAAATTGAGGAATGAGATAGGATTGAAAAGAATGAGGGATAATGATCATCCAGCTTTGTATTGAGCTGGGAATGTGGCTTAGTGGTAGTCTTAGGGGAATACTGTGAAGCCCTGGGTTTGATTCCTCACTTCTACATTAACAAAATAAAGCTGGAATTGGCACTGTGACAGAAGTCGTAAAGTGCCAGTGTGAGGAAAAGAAGTTCGTGGACATTGCCAAGGCCCTGAGTTCAAGCCCCAGGACTGGTCAAAAAGAAAACGATGCATTGTATTAAGATAGCACTAACGGCTCATGCCTGTAATCCTAGATACTCAGGAGGCTGAGGATTGAGGTTTAAGCCAGCCCAGGTAGGAAAGTCTATGAGATTCTTATCCCCAATTAAATGTCAGAAAAATCTGAAAGTACTGCTTTGCCTCAAGTGATAGAGTTCTAGTGTTCATCGAATGGAGGTCATGCACAGCGCTCAGACCCAGAGTTCAAACCTCAGAAGAGAAGAAAAAAAAACAAAATAACTCACTATACACTATTCATAAACTGCATGGTCAATCAGATACTCCCATGCAACCAATTAAAGTCAATTAAAAATATGATTAAAATAGAATACAAGTCATTTTGTGGACCAAACATAGATAGAATACAAAGGTTGTTTACAGGGACAGAGTAAATTTTATCTCTTATTTAGAGTTGAAATTTGTTCTTCAGTCTTCTTAAATCATTTATGAAATTGACAATATTGCCAATTATAGGTCAATTTCCATGAGGAACAGTTTGAATTCTGCTGTCTTTTCATAGCAAACCATAGAGGTGAATTTTTTGCCTCTTGTTGAAGTATATCTGTTATTTAAAAGTAGATTTGTCCTAATATAATATTGATTTAATAAATCATTTCATTAGGGTGATGTTAGATTTTTTTCCAGTAAATCCTATCCCTTATAATAAATGAGAGCATGCTGTGTCAGTCTCCTATTAATATGACAAAATATTTTATAAAATTAATTAATAAGGGGGAAAGATTTACCTTGGCATCTGATTTTATACAGTTCAGTTTATGTTTCTTATCCTCATTGCTTTGGGTTGGAGGTGGCACAGAATACAATGTCAGGAACATGTGATGGAGTATGTGTATTCATGGAAGACAGAAAGTAAAGAAGAGGAGGAATAGGAGTGGGAGAGAGAGAAAGAGGAGGAGGGGAAGAAGGAGAAGGAGAAGGAAAAGGAGAAGGAGACAGAGAAGGAAAAGAAGGAAGAGGAGGAAAGACTTTGATCTTGACATCGTCTTTGATCACAAGTTCTCAGTGACCATACCTCTACAACTGTGCGCACTTGAAAAGATTCACAACCTATTTATGGCAACATAGTGAAAGCTAATTATTAATCCCAATCCTTTATGATTTCAGATTTAATTTCTAGAATGGTGGGTAGATATTTCTATACAAGTGTGATAACTTCTGTTCCTAAATATTTACTTGAATTAAACAGATAAGCTATTTGGCATGGAGTTGGTTTGGTTATACCACTGTTGGAGAGATGAATGAAATATTTTGAATGCAAATACAGTTTATTTAACAGATAAAGAAGCTTCAAGAGATTTCATTTTGTGACCTGCAAAAATGACTATTTCATTCAACTTATAGTCACTCAAACTTTTCATAATTTTATGGCATTTTCATTGAAGTATTTTGTCGTCTATAGCGAGGTTCATTCTTTCTAGTGAAGGAAAAATGAATGCTATCACGATCATTTATTTCTTAATTATTCTATAGAAAGTAGGTATAATATGAATTTCCTACCATTCAAAAATAAGTTATATTAAAGTCTATAGGAATAATTGGAAAAGTCATGGAAAATCTTGCTTTAGTTATCTCATATTAAGATTGATTCAATTTCTAAAAAATCACTGTTGACATAAAATATATGAAATTCAATTTTTGTCTGAAATGACTTGATACTCAAACATGAGAAATACATGACCAGTAACTCTGATTTCTGTATACTCAAAATTGTGGTAGAGAGCTTGCCTTGCATGCATGAGGCCCTGAGTTCAATTTCTCAGCACCACATAAGCAAAAAGAAAAAAGCCGGAAGTGGCACTGTGGCTCAAGTGGTAGAGCGCTAGCCTTGAGCTGAAGAGCTGAGGGGCAGCGCCCAGGCCCCAGAGCTCAGGCCCCACGCCTGGACCCCCCAAAAAAATGGTGCAATATTATTCTTAATGATTGATGAATAAAATTTGATTATGTATGTATATATACATAAATACTTGTAAATAGGAATCAATAAAAGTATATATATATATATATATACATATATATATATAATTCATATACACACAGGAACACAATTCTTGATCCCTTATTGCAATGAGAGGCATCTGGGCTGATTCCATATGTTGGCTACAGAAAATAATGCAACAATGAACATGATTGTTCTGGCAGCTTCAGTGTGGTCGTGTTTCTGCTCTATTGGATAAATGCCAATAAGTGGAATTGCTGTATCATAGGGAGCTTTCTATTCATTTTTGTGAGCAACCTCCATAGTGTTTTCCAAAGCCGTTGAACAAGATTACATTTCCACCAATATAATAGAGTTTCCTTTGGACCATATCCCTATCAGTATCCGGGATTGTTCATTTTTTCATAATGGCATTGTAACAGGGATGAGAAGAATCTCAGTGTTGTTTGGATTTGCATTTATTTCATGGAGAGAGATATGTCTATTTGTCATTGTCACTTTTCTACTATGAAGTTCTCCTTAAGTCATTATCCCATACATTAATTGGGCTCTTGTTTATTTGAGGGTTTATTTGATCTGTAAATATGGGTTAGTTATGTAAACCCTTGTCTAGTGCTTAGTTAGTAAAAATCTTCTTCCATTCTGTTCTCTTTCTATATACCCTGCTAACTTTTTTCTTTGCCATGAAGAAACTCTTCCGTATGATGCAACTCTATTCACCCAGAAAAAATGATATTATACCATTCATAAGGAAATGGAAATACTTGGAAAAAACCTATATTAAGTGAAGAAAATCAGACTCAAAAAATATAAGTTGCCCGATTTCCCTCATTTGTTGTATTAGAATGTGCCTTTAATTCTACAACTTAAAACAGAGTTGGATGTTAAAAGAGAAAACATTACATTAGGACATGATAAATTACATGGGATTCTAAACATTTATACAGTGAGATCAAAGGAGGATGCCATTTGGAGAGGATCACAAAGGCTCAATAGCTATATGAATATTATCATATGAAATAATGTTCATCAAATTGATCTCCAAGAATTGATAATGAGAGGTTTTTATTATTTTGCTTTTTCCATCTGAATTTGGATGCTGTTTTTTTTGTTTCAATTTCTGCACCTTTGGTCTTATATGCAAGTTTGTAAAGGGCAAGGGGAAACACAGAAATGGTGGGACAAAGGGTGAACAAATGTAGCAGTGCCACTCAATAGACACTACCTTGTAAATGAACTATACAACATATGGGGGAGGGAGGTTGAAAGGGACAAACTAGGAGAATATGAGGGAAGAGGTGACACTGTTGAAAAAGAAATACGCTCATCATTTGACTTATGTAATTGGATCCCTTCTATACATCATCTTTACAAATTAAAAATGGACCTCATAAACAGGCAAGAGTAGTTATATTAATTAGATAAGATTGGCTTTAAATTAAAATTGGTATAAAAGTAAAAAGAGACTAAAAAGGACATTAAATATTGATGAAGGAAAGTCTCCATCAGGAGGATATGACAATGCTAAATATCAATGCCCTGAATCCTAGATCTCTCAAATTCATCAGACAAATACTACTTGTCCTAAAAATATGCATACATCCAAACGCATTGTTGGTTGCTTGAACACGTCATTCTTACCTCTGGACAGGCCATCCAGGTCAAAATCTAGCAAAAAATCAAAACCAAATACCTGGTTTGACAAGCTATACTTAACAGCTCATGGAACGTTCTCCAAAATAGATTATATCTTAGATCACAAAGAAAATCTGTGAAAATTCAAAAATAAAAATGAAATTACTCCTCGTATCATGTCAGACCACAATGAGACCAAATTAGATCTCAACATCAAAAGGCATCACAAAAAATTCTGAAACTCACAGAGACTCAATAACACATTGCTAAATCATCAGTGAGTCAATGAAGACATATGGAGGGAAGTTCCAACGTTTATGGAATTCAGTAGAAGTGAACAGCCAAAATACTACCTCCTCTTGGACACAAGAACACAGGCAATACTCAGGAAAATTTATAGCTTTGACTATGTACATCAACAAATTATAACAATCTTAAATCAGCACTAATAATGCACCACTAGGTCCTTGAAAAACAGGAACAAGCCAATTCAAAAACTGGTAAATAGAAATCATACAAATTAGATTAAAGAAATTTAATCTACTAGCTACTAGTAGTTAGAAGTCAATTATGATTGGATGTTTTTCTGAGACTGTTACATTAATGTTGTAAGTAACACAATTCAAATCCCAGTGAAATTAGAAGGTTCAGATTTAAAGTTAAATATTCAAAAGGTCTAATAGTTCCATTTTGGCAACCAAACTGAAAATCAGGCATGTTTTATCCTCACAAATGTCATTATTTCATATGCAAAAAGTAATTTTACCTACATTTTCTCTCATATGTTAACATATTATCTGCTAATCAGAGAGATACAAAAAGACTTTTAATTATGATATGAAAAATGCATCGACATAAATGAATGAAATCAGCGAGTAGATGGCCCATAGTGGGGTGGTTATGTTTTATATTTTCATTATTTTGAATGATATGGTGTTTTTGTATGTGTGGAATTATGAATGTATTTTATATCTGGACAAGCAAGTTTGATTAATAGATCATTGTCTGATACCCAATGTCTGGAACCTAACCTGAGTCAGAGTAGTAAGTATGTGTATGTGTGTGTGAGTGTGTGTGTATGTGTGTGGGTGTGGGTGTCTCTCTGTCTGCCTGCAAGTCTGGATTTAGAAGGAAGTATCTTATTTCCCTGAGGGTATATACTTAATTCTATTAGGTATACTCCATTAATGACAGCAGATAAAGTTAATTAACATTTTGTGCCATATATTTATGTTCCTGTGATGGCATGAACAAACTAAAAATTATGTTTGGGGTATGAGTTTTGTAAATGGTCAGCTGAAAGTATAAACATGTGGAATCTTGAGAAAGATATCAATGACAATCATTTCAGTTTAGATAAATTTTGACAACACTTGCAGTGATAGGCAATCCTATATCAAAATTCAATATTTATTGATTTTCCATAGCTACAATATTCTATAAATATGTAGGAAAACAAGTTAAATTATGGAATCATAAAAGTAATGTGATTATTTATTGCAAACAGCTTTACAATTAGGTCCTGATTGTAAGCGCTAGGATCAATAGAATAAAAAACACAATATACAACATGGAGTTAGATATTTTATAATGAAGCATATTTTAATATACTCTACATTTTTAGAAAGACTAGAACTTTGGGTTAGCTTTATAACCTACCAAAATAAGTGATATTGTCTATTTATTAAGCAGAAAGGCTTACTCAGATTTACAAGATTGAATGTTTCAGTGTATGTTCAGCTGGTTTTATTGCTTTTGGGGCCAGTGCCAAGACAATATCAAGGAGGGGAGTATGTCAAAGAGAAAAGTTTTTTACCTAGAATGATTAAAAGATAAAAGAAGAAAGAAGATGAGAGTCTATTTTCTCATGTGTTTCACTCTGAAGAACTTAATCTCCAGAAGAACTCCACAGTCTGGGATGAATTGGAATGTCATTTCTCTTAAACACATAGGTCTTCCTGGGGCATTCTACAATCCAATGGCAACATCTTCACCAATGATAATAACTTGTCCAGGGGTGGAAGCCACTAGATATTTCTTAAAATTCTAATCAGATCTCAGCAGACTAAATATTTTATGGAATTCCTATTAAAATATTTTCTTGCAGACTGACTGGGTCTTCATAATGTGTATCTGTTTATATGTGTGTATTTGAATAAACTAATAAAACAATGTGGCAGATAAAAGTATTAGTATGGTCTTTTGTTTTTCTTCTCATACTATGAAAGCCTGTCACAATTCCAATCAAATCCCATCCAAGATTCAAACATTAATGCTGTCCCAACATTTCATTATGTTAATCTAAGTACATCCCTCTCATTTCAGATGGCCATGGTATAGGAAAATTTTAAGTCTTCCAATTACGTTGTCACCAAGGAAACAACGTACAATATTTCTTTTAAAAATACCTAGATTGTAGAACATGTTAGCCAGAAAATTGAAGGAGTATACATTATAGGATTTAATTTAAATATTTAGTCACATAAATGGATATTCTTTATCCCCAACTCAGAGCCCTTTTAAACTACATAATTGCACAACTCATCTATTACCATCTTCCATGAAGACAGTCCTTGCTGTAAACAAACCAGATGTGGTGAACAAATTTACAAGTACACCATTGTTACATGCTGCTGTTCTAAAGCATGGAAGTGAAAGAGCATTTAATGCCTGTGAAGAGCTGGTTCTAAGGATTATGGAAAGTGATTACTTTGCACCATAAATAGAAAAATCCACAGATGTTTCAAGTTGTGTTTTGTTGTTGGCATTTGTGAGATATATTTTGGAAAGCACAATGAATGAAAGCATGCTATTTTGTAAAACTTTGCTGGCTGACACATTTACTGAAATGTTTCAAATGAGAAGACAGACAATAGGGTGGGTAAGATGTGGTATGCAGCTTTAAATACAGACAAGCAAAAAAAGAATGGGAAATATTTTTCCTTAAAAATGCTTTCTGGTTATATTGCGCTATACACTATACTGTTGAAATAATCATTTCTTTGGAAAAGTAAGGAGAAAACACTGTCACCTGTTGAATTTCTTTTTAAACTGAATCTTAAATGTCAGGGTTAAAGAAATTTAAATGTCTTAATAAAATATTATCCAGTATTACTTTCATTTTTGATAAAAACTTAAAACAGACTGACAGACTGTTAGTCCATTAAGATTTATAAGTTTCCTGCTATATATTTCCTATTGTTCCTTTATTTGGGGGGTGATATATATATATTTTTTAGAATGACAACCTTGTCTTAACCATTCCCCACAAAATTTATGCTCTCATAGAATCAGAGAGTTTTTGTTTTTGTTGTTGTTGTTTTGTTTTGTTTAATTGGTTGGTCGTGGGGCTTGAACTCTCTGCCTCGGCGATGGTCCTACACTCTTCAGCTCAAGGTGAGTACTCTACCGCTTGAGCCACAGTGCCATTTCTGATTTTCTAGTGGCTAATTGTAGATACGAGTCTCACAGACTTTCCTACCCGGGCTGTCTTTGAACTGAGATCCTCATATCTCAGGCTCCTGAGTAGCTGGGATTACAAGCATGAGCCTCTGGTGCTCAGCCAGAGAATTTTATTTTATTAAATTAAGACAATAGTAGGCTCATTTTATGCCAACACAAAATATAAACACCAATGACATTTTTCCCTAAAAAAAAAACACTCATAAAAAATTCATGAGATTTGGGGGAAGATGGGAGAGGAGAAGCTGAAGGCTAAACAAGCTCTCCCATAGAAAGCATTTTAGTATTCCAGTGAACAGTCTTAGGCTACAGAGTCACACCAAGTGTGTCATCTCAATACAGAGAGTTTGGACAGAGAGGGAAAATCCAAGCAAGGAAAGAGATCTGAACACATGCAGCTAGCTATGGCTGCAGTGGCAGAGTTGGTAGCAGACACACTCTTAGCAGCCATAACTACAGAGAGAATCTGGGACAAAGGTGCCAGATGTGGCAGGCAAGCGGATTCTACCCAACACAAGCAAGAACTGACAAGGAGCAGATATATTCATCCTGCAGATCACAGACCAGAAACTGCCAAGGAACAAGACTTTGGCATGAGTAGAACCCTGATCTCCTCATTCCTTCTCAGGAAGCAGAGGAGGGAAGGACGTCCCCTACCACTGGAGATCTCTGTCTTTGATACTAACAAAGGCCCAGCTGAGCAACTAGCTCCAATTCAGGCCTTGGAAGAAAACAAAAGAGTCATTTAGCAGGTCACAGGAACCTGCCCTGACCTGCCAGGCTCAGCTCCACCCAGGGGAAAGTCAACCAACCCTGACAGAGAAAAATCTGCCCCCTGAAGAGTGACTTTCATCACTGGGTAAACATAGCCAGAGGCTGCCCCTCCCTACAGCAGCCTAGACAAACAAAACTCAGTAAACATAAACCCTGAGAATGGCTCCAAGCTGGGCTCTCTGAGAGACTCAGGAGCTAGCCCAACAAGGAAAAGCTACTGATTGCTGAAAGGCCTCAACTCTACCCATAACCTATTCTCATCACAGCATCTCCAAACTAGAGGAAACTCCCATCTCCCTCTTTTGGGATACTGAAAGCAAATCTACCTCCCACTGAACTAGCCTGGGAGGAGGATCACAAGACAATGGGATAGGCAAAGCATTTTTCTGCCTGCTCAAACAAACTGACTTAAGAAAACAATCAAGCCACAGGAAAACCAAACACCACAAGCAGACCAGAGACTCCACCAAGAGACTGGTTATGGACATGGGAGATACACAATCATCCCATTGCCCTCATTCCCCCCCCACCAAAAAAAATCAAAGAACTCTTTTTTAAATTTAATTTTATTTTTTTATTGTGAGAATACAGTACAGAGGAGTTACCATTACATGGGCAAGATAACGAGTATATTTCTTATCAAGCGTTTTTGCCTCCTTGTTGTTTCCCCTTCCTATCCCTTCCCATACTTCTCCCCTCCGCACACTGGCTCCTCCCCCACTCCCCACCAAAGTTGTTAATTTCATTTTTCTACATAGTGAATTGTACATCTCATTGTTGCAATCAAAGAACTCTTATTTGAACCATTTAAAAAATTTTTAATTTTAAAAATTGTTTTCTATTAATCTTATTTTCCTCCCATAATGTTTATTGTAGGTGTATACATGTGTGTGTGTGTGTGTGTGTGTGTGTGTGTGTGTGTGTGTGTGTGTGTGTGTGCACATGCGTTTTTTATCTCCTCTGAATTTTTGGTCCTTTTTACGTATTCTTTTCATTTTTTTCTTTTTCTTTTTTTGCGTGACAAAATTGCTGTTTGGCTCATTCCCAGATATATACCTGTCGTTGATTATTAGACCTTATACCCCATTTTGTACACATTTAATCCAGAAATTTATTACTCAATTCACAACCTCTTAGGCTTAAATTTTTAATAGCAGTATTATCTTTTTATATGTATATAATTTTCAAGTAACTAATTTTAAGAATTTTTATTTTTTAGTTTTCATTTCTCCTTTCAATCCATCCCTTCTTCTCATCTTATCCTTTTCTTCTCTCAATATCATTTGTTTAAACTTACATAATTTTTAAGTGTTTCACTACTTAAATTTAAATTTTGGTTTTTTCATTTTTTCTTGTTCTTTTTTTTGTAATCTCTCTCCTATCATTCTATCCAAACCATTTCCCTCTCTAAGATTAGGACTTGGTTAAATACCACATTTTCTCGATCCATCCATCTACTGAGGGGCTTCTGGGTTGATTCCATATCTTAGCTATGGTAAATAATGTTGCAATAAATATAGTTGTGTTGGTAGCGTTAGTATGGTCTTGTTTGTGATCATTTGGGTAAATGCCCAAAAGGTAGATTGGTGGGTCATATGGAAGTTCTAGGTGGAATCTTTTGAGGAACCTCCATACTACTCCAAAGTGGTGGAACAAGTTTCATTCCCACCAACAATGGAGTAAGGTTCCCTTCTGGCCACATCCATTCAAGGATCTGTTGTTATTAGACTTCTCTATTATAGCCATTCTAAATGGCTTGAGGTGGTATCTCAATGTTGTTTTGATTTGCTTTTCTTTTATGGCTTGGGAGGTTGAGCAATTCTTCATGTGTCTGTTGGCCTTCCTTCTTTCCTTTTCAGAGAAGTTTCTCTTGAAGTCTTTAGTCCACTTATTTATTGGGAAGTTGTTTCTTTTAGGATTTGTTGTTGGGGGATTTAATGTTTTGAGTTCCACATATATTTTATATGAGACCCTTGTATATTGTATGGTTAGCGAAGATCTTCTCCCAATCAATGGGCTTTCTATTGATCTTGCTAGCTATGTCCTTTGCCATGCAGAAGCTCTGCAATTTCATACAATCCCATTTACCCAACATTTCTTTGATTTGTTGTGCTTCTGGGTCTCTATTAAGAAAATTTCCGCCTCTTCACAGGAGACCTACGGTATGTCCTACTCCATCCTGTAATGTTATCAGGGTGTCTGCTTTGACTTCGAGGTCTTTGATACATTTGGAGTTGATTTGGTACAGGATGATATATAAGGATATAGCTTTAGTTTTCTATGAGTGATTAACCAATTTTGCCAGCACTTTTACTGAATAGGCTGTCTTTCTTCCATTCTATTTTTTATCTCCTTTATCAAAGATTAGGTACCTATTGGTCTGTAGGCTCATTTCTGGGTTTTCAATTCTATTCCATTGGTCCTGAGGTCTGTTCTTGTGCCAGTACAAGCTGTTTTGTTTGCTAAGGCTTTGTAGTAGAGTTTGAAATTTGGTATTGATATTACTCCAGCACTGTTCTTTCTGTTAAGGATTGCTTATGCTACTCACTGCCTTTTATCATTCCATATGACTTTTTGGATTGCCTCTTCTATTTCCTTGAAGAATGAGATTGAAATATTGATAGGTATTGCATTGAATTTGTAGATAGCCTTGGGAAGTATTGTCATTTTCACGATGTTAATCCTTCCAATCCAGGATCAAGGGAGTTTTTCACTTTCTAAGTTCTGTTTTGATTTCCTTTTTCAGGTTTTCAAAGTTTTCATCATGGAGATCCTTTACTTCTTTGGTTAAGTTAATTCAATGTTATTCTATTTTATGTGGGGTTATTAAGAATGGAGTTGCTTTTCTGATTGCAGCCACGCTTTTCTTATTGTTGGCATACACAAAAGCCACTGATTTTTGAGGGTTAATTTTATACCCTGATACATTGCCATAGTTTTGAATCAGCATGAGTAATTGGGGAGTGGAATCCATGGGATTCTTCAAATACAAGATCATGTCATCTGCAAAGAGGGAGTGTCTTACTTCATCTTTCCCTGTTTGGATCCCTTTTCGGTTTTCATCTTTTCTTATTGCTGTAGCTAGGCATGTTAATAGTAAATTGAAGAGAAGTGGAGAGAGTGGACATCCTTGTCTCGTTCCTGAGTTGTGAAGAAATGTCTTTACTTTTTGACAATTAAGTATAATGCTGGCAGCAGGTTTGTCATATACAGCCTTTATTTTATTGAGGAATGTTCCCTGGATTCCTAGTTTATCCAGAAACTTCATCATAAAGATTTGTGTATATTGAACCATCTTTGGATCCCTGAACTGAATCCTGTTTTATCATGGTATGTAATGTTTTGGATGAAGTGTTGAATTGTTTGGCCAAAATTTTGTTGAGAAGTTTGGCATCAATGTTCATCAAAGTAATGGGTGTATAATTCTCTTTCTTTGATGAGTTTCTGCATGGTTTTGGGATGAGGGTTTTGATGGCTTCATAGAATTAGTTTGGTCCTGAGATTTCTCTTTCAATTTCATTGAAGAGTTGGAGGAGTATTTGTATGAGCTCTGCTTTGAAAGCCTTGTAGAATTCTGCTGTAAATCCATGTGGTCCTGGGCTTTTCTTAGACATGAGGTCTCTTATTGCTTTTTCTATTTCAATGCTTGATATGGGCCTGTTAAGATGGTTTAATTCATTTGCTCCTTTTCAGTTGTTGCTGTTGTTGAGTTGAATCTGCTCATCCAATGTGTCTGCTGCCTTTGTCCTGGAACCTCTCTGTTGTAGGTGTGGCGGGTTGGCTATGGCCACCACCAAAGCTGCCTCAGCCATGGCTACAGCAACTGCTCAGATCTGTCTCCTTCCCTGGATTTTCCCTCTCTAGCCAAACTCTGTACTGTGATCGCACACTGGGTGTGATACTCCAGCCTAGTACTGTTCACTGGAACACTAAAATAGCTTTCTATGCGAGAGATTGTTTAGCCTCCAGCTTCTTCTCCACCGTCTTCCCCCACTTCTCATAAGCATTTTCTTATTATAGATTATTCTAGATTAGCTATATTATGATTGATAATGACCAAGATTGACAGAAAGGTGAAGGAAAATTGTCTACACTTCCATGAGGTTCTGACCTGTGTTTCACAAAATGTTATAAAAGCTCTCCATGAGAAATCTAGCAGCTGCATTTCTAAATAGTCTTTGCGTGCTTACACTTTCTGATGTTTCAATTCAAGTACTTCTCCTTAGAGTCCCATACCATTCAATGATGCTGTATTAGACCTTTTTACATCTTGAGAACAGCTCTTGGTGATTAAATTTGTGCTTTTCAAATTAGCTCTCGCAATTCCATCCACAAAATGCAGACAAAAATTATCTAAAATAAATTTGTATCTGTTAATAGTGAAAATATTTTATTTTCCATTACAAACATAGAATGTAGTAAAATTTTTCACAGAAATTACACTGCACTAGGTTGTGGACAGATTCTAATGAAAATAATAAACTGTGTTTATGTAGAGAATTTGAGCTTGCAAAATTTTAATATGCCTGTGCTCCTAAAACCAATACCTTACTTATATTGAGTGACAAATACAACTTGCTATAAGTAAGTTTTCCTTGTACGTTTTTAATATATATTTTATTGTAAAGATACTGTACACAGAGGTTACAGTTACATAAGTAAGGTAATGAGTACATTTTTATTGAGCATTGTTACAACCTCCTTTGTTTTTCCCCTACTATTCCTTCACACATCCCCAACACCTCCGTACATCCCCCTCTAATATTATCTTGCAAATCTCATTGTTACAATGGGTCAACCTGTATACTTTCCTTGTGTCTTAAATGAAGAAATGCTGGCTTGTTTCATGCTGATTCTACTTGTGTAGACACACTTAAAAACACTTTCCAAGTCCAAAAGCACATAAAGGAAATGCACATCATCTTTTGTGAGCTTGTATAATTGTGTTCTACACATTTATTGACAGGTTACAAATTATTCTCAAATTTTAATACATAAAAACCTTTCTTTTTTCTTATTTTCGTTGCCAGGACATCGGCACAACCTCAGTAAGCATTTCTCACTTTAGACATTTCATATGGTTTGGTTAAATTTTGACCTGCGCTCCAGTCTTCTGAGGAGTCACTCATCTGCTTAAGAATTGATGCTGGCTGTTGGAAAAGAGCCCAAGGAAGGATGCCATTTAAAGCCTTATAACTTTATTCTTAACAAGGATATTGTCCTACTAATTTGGCTGTTGAGAGTGTCTACAAGAGCAAAGATTCCATGGTGAGCAGGGAGACATCATATGACCTATACTTATTGAGATTTCTGAGTGACTTGCTATCACTTGTACTGCATTTTTCAAGTCGAATATCTCTAAACCTACAAGTTGGAAGAGATAAGAGGAGTGGTAAAAGAACTCTTAGAGACAAATACATCTTCAACATATTTATTTCCAAGCAGTCTGTCTAAAGCATATTGAACAACTAGTAAAACTTATGTTTGCTATATATGTGTCTTTTTCCATTTGTGCATGTGTACATATGTGTACGTATGTGTGTATTTGTGTGTATAGTAACATTCATGTTTACATATATGGGCCGATATACACATATATGCATATATAAATAAATATACAAACATAAATATATGTTCATATATATCAGGTGTTCATTGATTTAATCTAGAATTCCCAGCACGTTGTCCTTATCACAAAGTGTACATGATAAACTGCTCTAAGTATCTGTGCTATATGAGGTGTATCCTTTGTACTCACTTCCCCCATTACCTTGTTTTTCATCCCTGTGAACAACTTCAGCCTACTTTCCATAGGATAGCATTGTTTTTATTACTTACTGATAATAAAAGAAAAAGGTTGTTTGTAAAAGAAAAAGAATTTTTAGGACCCAGGCTAAAAGTATCTTATCAGTCTCAATGATTCGTATGAGATAAAATTTATAATAGTACTAAAAGTGAAAAGGAATTCCTAGATCTGTTGTTTTGCCATTTAGAATGGCAAAGAATAATTTCACGTCACTGTTATAACTCTTAAAGAATGCAAGGGTAACTGATGGTCCTTATCATGTTCCCACAAAACCAGTGGACCCTGAAGGATAATAGTAGACCAGCAGAAATTCTAAGTAGCAGACAAGGAGCATGAAAGAGAAAGAGCGGAAATGAGAGAGAGTGAAAGAGAGAGAAAAATATCATAATACTTATAGTGCATAACAGATAAACAAGAGGTTTATGAGAATATTCATACTGCTATCTTGAGACTCTACATATACATTTGAAGGTATTTGATGTATGATAACTCATCAACATAAAATATAAAATTATTTTGATAAAAAATAAAAATGACTCAGAAGAAATTATAAATGCAAAAACATTCTTCACAGAAGGAAACTCTCAGAAATATTTCTTGACTTTGAAAAGGATAAATTGGCTGCAGTTAGTATAAATTTAGAAGTATGACAATTCACAAAAATATAAAAATGTGTTCACATATTTCATTATATAACCCATAGCAGAAAGCAAATATTGTTCAGATGATTTTTTAAATCACAGTTTCTCAGGTGCTGTGAAGGTGGCTCAGTGAATTTCATGCCTCAGCACGACATAAGCAGAAAAATGTGAAAGTGGTGTTGTGGATCCAGTGATAGCTCTAGCCTTGAGCTGAAGAGCTGAGGGACAGTACCCAAGACCCAGAGTTCAAGCCCCACAACCAACAAAACCAAAGCAAAAAAAAACAAAACATAACAAAACAAAACAATTTTGTAGCCTCAATTCTGTAATAACACTACTTCAGCTTAGGGTTAAGATTTAGGTGTGGACATTTATCAACACTCCTGATTCAGACTCTACTTGATTAAATTTTTAATCAGTATTTTGTTTTTAGTTTTGCTCTTTGTACATTCACATGCACCTATGAAATATGGTATGGCCATCCCAATAATATTCTCAAAGTACCTCTTAATCACTACTCACAAAAATTTGTATTATATTACAACAAGGAAAAAATGCTATAAATAAAGAAAACAATAATTAAATATTAATGATTACTAAAATAAAAAAGAAAACAATTACCAGGGTTTTCAGTATTTGAAGTGTACACAGTTGATTTTACTATTTTCTCATATTCTTATACATTTAAATCTGGATAAAGCTATGAGTAGCTTTTAAATTTACCCACTAAGATTACTATTTATAGTTCATCTCACCATTTGTATGTGGCTTATATCATTATTTGTTCATCACAAACATATAACGTAAGGGAGCCCTAAAGTTTTAACAGAAACTGTGTACTTAAAATTTTACCTCTTCACTCTGCTTCTTTACACAGTCTTTGCAACTTATCATTAGTAAAGTTTCTATAAACTATGAAATGTACATACTTACTAGTACATGCTACCAGAAAAATTATATACTTTATCGAAAAATTTTATGACCTTCAAACAGTCTTGATTTTGCCATATATAAGCAAATCCCAAAATGAAACATATTTAAAACATTAAAACTTTTAACAAACCTTAACATTTGCTGCAATGACCATTATGACAGGTGCCTTGTGTAGAATAATTGAATTCTTCTTCCTACACATCTCATGAACAACAAATATCTGGAATTATTTTGTTTTTGGCATGTCAATCTTGACTTTATTCTTAAATGTGTGCTTATGTAAGAAATACATGGTTCTAAAATTTCACAATTCTTTTTAACTTATTTGTGTTGAATTGTCTAGTTTAAGAAAATCAATTACACTTTACATATAAAAAATTGTTCTGTGCTCAATTTGGCTGCACATACACTAAAATTGGAACATACAGAGAAGATTAGCATGGTCCCTGCACAAAGATGACATGCAACTTAGTGAATCGTTCCATATTTTTAAAACAACAGATGCTGGAAGGGATGTGGCCAGAAGGGAAGCCTATTGCATTCTTGGTGTGAGTGTACACTTGTTCATCCACTTTGGAAAGCAGTTTGGAGGTTCCTCAAAAGACTCCACATAGAGCTTCCCTATTACACAGCAATCCCACTTTTGGGCATTCATCCAAATGATCACAAACAAGTCCATATTAAAACAACCACCACAGCAATGCTTATTGTAGCATTATTTGCCATAGCTAAGATATGGAACCAACCCCGATGCCCCTTAGTAGAAGAATGGATCAAGAAAACATTCTGTGTGTGTGTGTGTGTGTGTGTGTGTGTGTGTGTGTGTGTGTGAATGTACACTTACACAACCACTTTGGAAAGCAGTCTGGTGAGTCCTCAGAAAGCTAAATATTGACGCTCCTTATGCCCCACTCATACCACTTCTAGGCATCTATCCTGAACAACAGGTACCAATATTCAAGGACACATGCACCTCCATGTTTATCGCAGCACTGTTCACAGTAGCTAGGATATGAAAACAACCCATATGTCCCACCAGAGATGAATAGATCCAAAAACTATGGTAACTATACACAACGGAATATTTTCCAGTCATTAGAAAGGACAAAATAATGGCATTAGCAGGGAAATCAATCAACCTACAAGAAATCATGTTGAGTGAGGTAAGCCAAAAGCAAAGAGACAAACAGCACATGGTCTCCGTGATAAGTGGATTTTAAATCCAAAATGTAAGGTGATATGACAAAATTAACAACACTTAAGAAACCAAGGACTTCCACTCATCTGATTGAATCACTACTAAATAACCCCATTCTGCTGATCAAATGTGCACACTGAAGTGAAACCAGGAAGATGACACAGAACTAGAGGGAATCAGGGAAAAACATACAACAGCTGGATCCATCAGCTGCAATGGACATTGACCAAAATGAAATAAGCAACTCAATGTCACTGAAGGGAAGGAGGAAACAAGTGGGAAAGAGGGAACAGCTGATGCTCTGCAAAACAAAAGAAATGTACATATTTCAAAACAAAAGTAGTATACATATGGAAGAAATAATTCTATTTCAAAGCTCAGAGAACTCATAAATGTTGTAGACCATGATAGACAATTTGCTCCATCAAAGTTAGAATGTGTTTGTGACTTTAACTAAGCATCACTATCCCACAATATTGTGAAATTTGGGAAATTATGTAACCACTTAATCACAAGAAAAACATTTGAAAAAATGATGAAGGTGGAAAACTAAGTTGCTCTAAAAAACAAAAAAGTAAAATGTTCTGTGTGTATGTGTACACACACACACACACACACACACACACACACACTACATATATATACATATATATGCATATATATGTATATATATTAATTCTATGCCTCCGTCAGAAAGAATGACATTGCCCAATTTGTTAGGAAATGGAAAGACTTGAAAAAAAATTATATTAACTGATGTAAGCCAAGTCCAAAGAAACATAGGTCCCATAGTATACCTTATTTGCAATAACTAGTATATGTCTGGGATAAGCAGAAAAGTTGAAAAAGCTATGTGTATATGATAGATAAGTTGATGTTAAGCTAAATGACCCCCAAGATAGAGACAGAAGTGGTTTTTCTTTTTTGCTGATGTTTCTCACATATTTATAATGTAAGATGTGATTTTTTTATATGTTCCTCCCCAACAGTATAACCCCCGTTTTCAATTTATTTGATGTTGGTGCATCTGCATCTTGTATATACACTTCTCTAATTTGGGGAGGGAAATGGAAAAAACAACATGCTTAAATAGGAATACAGTTTGACCCATTGTATAACAATAGATGCACAAGACATTATTTTGGAAAACGAACTTTATAATTTAGGCTGGGGACATTGGGTGGGGCTTGTGGGTGTGAGGAGTGTACTTGTGGAGGTGGAAGGGAAGCAATGGTGGGGGGAAAACAAAGGAGGAGGTAGCAATGCTTGATAGGAAATGTACTTATTACTTTGATCATGTAACTATAACCCCTCTGTACAGTATTTTTACAACAAAAATGTATAAAAATGTTTTGAGATGGAAGTTTATTTTGCCTATTTTACCCATATAATATCGTTAACAAAGAAATTAATGCAAAATACTGATATGAAGATATTTTTTTTTCTTTTTTTGCTTTTTTTTTTTTTTAATTTAATTATATTTTATTTGAGAACATACTGTACAGAGGGGTTACAATTACATGGGCAGGATAATGCATACATTTCTTACCAAGCATTGCAGCCTCCTCCTTTGTTTACCCTTCACCTCCCTTCCCAGCCTCCCCCCTCCCTCCCACCGAATCATACCACCCCTCCCCCCCTCCCCCCCGACATTGTAAAGCTGGTTTTGACATGACATTTTGTACTTCTCATTGTTGCAACAGGTCCACCTGAATCCTTAAACGACTTTGAAAAAGTGAGTGTGTGTGCATTCCTGCATGTTGGCATGCTCAGAGTTTGAAATCAGGGCTTAAGGTCTCGCTACATCTTTCTCTCTAGATTGGTGAGCTACTATATGAGCTACATCTCCATTCCTGGCCCTTTGCTGGTTCATTAAAATTTTTGAAAAATAATCTCATGAATTTATTTTGCCCTGATTGGCTTCCACAGATCTCAGTCTCCTGAGTAGGTATCCCAAGTAGTTAGGATTACAGGTGTAACAAACCAGCAAATGGCTTTCAGAATAATTTTAAAAGTAGAAGAAAATTTACTTCACAGGGGCCTGTTTTATCATCTCCTAGTTTTAAAGCATTTTGGATTGATTATATGTGAATTTTTTCATTCTTGAATTCTTAAAATACAGTAAGTGATGACATTTAAAATATTTAGAACGTTTTAAAACCGATACTGGAACTATGGGACAGAAAAAAATTTGCATGTCTTTGGACCATAATTTATAAGCTCAGCTCTGTGCATGATAACCCAATGTCACCAACACAGTCTGTGTTGAAGACAAAATGTAACAGAAAACAATCACCATTCGCAATAATTGCTATGCTATTATTCCTTGGACAATATGAATATTGAATTGAGAGTATCAGAGAATGGAGAGAATTTATCTACCTTTTGTGTATTGCTGAAAGACTTCTGGAAAATTTGACTCATCTCCTTCAACACTGTGTGTCTTGGGCCATGCACTTACTTCCTTTAATTACAATTTTTCCCAACACTGAAATGGTAATAACATTGCATTATAACAAATTTTATCTTAAGAATTAAGGGTTCTTAGAATGGTGAACTCTTTCTCATTCTTGTAGAGGCATTATCAGATGAGAAGAACTGTATTTTTTGTTTGCTTACTTCCATTTATTCTTCAGATTGAAATCTGAACTACTTAAGACTGAAAGAAACCAAAATTAGACATGCAGGCTTTGGAAAGAGCAATCAATGTAAAATAAATAAAATACATATAGCTATGTAACAGGTCTAACTAAATTGTTATATAGTCTCAATTATAAACAGAAAATGATTGAAGCAATATCATGTTATTGAAAATTGAAAAATGTTAGGAGTTGCTTAATTTTTTTCTTTTTTACTACCTTGAATTAATTATTTTTGTATACAGAGATTAAAGATGAGATTAACAAGAAACTTGATTTAAAATGGACAAAAGTTTGAATAGACATGTTTTCCATAAGCCCCTCTATATCACCAGTGGGTTTACCAGTTGTGTTTAATACAACTTCTGTGCTGGCTTAATGCTTTGTGAGCAGAAGTCATTAGAGAAATGTAATTCAAAATTACTATGATACTACTTTATAACTATTATAACTCTTATCAAAAAAAATCAAAGGAACCAGGTGTGGTGGTAAAGGTTTGTAATTCCAAGCATTTAGGAGGTTGGATTTCAGTCTTAAGACAGTCTGGGGTACTGAAGATAGTAAAAACTTGGCCTTTATTACCTTTTAAGTAAAAGGTAATAATGTTGGTGAGAGTGTGAAGAAAAGGAAATTTTCTACACTCTTGGTCAAAATACAGGTTAATATTCTCCTTGTAGAAAGTAGTATGCAGTTTTCTAAAGAAATCATAATTGAAATATCATCTGAACCACCAATCATGTGATTATTTCTCTCTGGGTAACTAGAAAATATATCTGTAGTTCATTGTTATTCACATTATTCACATCAACAGCCAAGATATAAATCAAAGTTCAGTGTTCAAATATACTAATAAACAACTGTGGTACATGCACAAATATCTTTTTGTTTCATCTTTAAAATAACAAGAGACTTCTCCCATTAGCCACAACTTACAATGACCTGAAAGATGTATTCGAAATGAAGAAAAATGTCATGTTCTGATCTTTGTAAACACACACACACACACACACACACACATACACACACACACACACACACACACCTACACACACACACACCATCCTCAAATAGTAAGACAGAATTTTTTTTAAAAAAGTAAAGCAAAGTGGAACTTCTGGGGCATTTAGTTCACAATGCATAAGATACTAGATATATATTATGACCAGGTATAGAGTTGTAATGTACAACATGAGGATACAGGGGACAACATTGGCCTTACATACGAATATATCTAAGTAAGTAGGAGATGTTCTTCCTAGTAGTGGTTACTCTTTTAGTTGTTCTTCCTTCTATAATGGATAATATGAAGGTAATTCTTTAAGTATACCTGCCGATTTCCAGAAATAATAACAAACAATATAGCAATAATGTTGCACGCTCAACATAGAACAAAATGTCAAATTAAAATACATGAGATTATCCTTGATGTAAACTAATTATTACAAATAAGAGAAACCATGTGACCTATGTTTCTTTAAGTCTGGGGTACTTCACTTAATATGATTTTTCCAAGATCTTCCATTTTCTTATAAATGTGGTGGTCACATTCTTTATGATGGAAGCATATTTTTCCATGTGTGTATATCTGTGTTTGTGTGTGTGTGTGTGTGTGCGTGTGTGTGTGTGTGTGTGTGTGTGTGTGTGTGTGTGTGCGTGTGTCGTTTTTGGTAAATATTACTGTGATACACAGTAGTAGCTTTACTGTGGCCTTGTTTGTGATCACCTGGTTATATGCCCAGAAGTGGGATAACTGGGTAATAGGGGAGCATTATTGTGTACATCAAGGATAATATTAGTAGATGAGTAGAATAGCTCAATAGTTATGTACATATGATCGTATAAGGTGATTCCAAGTGAAATGAACTCCAAGACATGTTCTTTGTTGTTGTTGTTCTTTTTTTTTTTGTCGGGCGTGGGGCTTGAACTCTTGGCGTGGGGCTTGAACTCTGGGCCTGGGCGCTGTCCCTCAGCTATTCAGCTCAAGGTGAGCACTCTACCACTTGAGCTACAGCGCCATTTCCAGTTTTCTGGTGGTTTATTGGAGATAGGAGTCTCACGGTCTTTCCTGCCTGGGCTGGCTTTGAACCACGATCCTCAGATAGCCTCCTGAGTAGCTAGGATTACAGGCATGAGCCACCAGCGCTCGGCTTGTTGTTGTTGTTCTTAATGTACTATGTGATTTCTTTTTATCCTTTTGTGTTTTCCCCACCTATGGTTTATCCCCTGTAGTCACTGTATTTGATTTTGATACCCTGGGTATTTTAAATATGTTGATCTGAACTAGGGAAGGGAAAGGAAAATAAAACAAAATGGTGAGACAAAGGACAAAGGGGGAACCTTTGCATCAGTAGTACTCACAAGACAATATGTTGTAAATAATCTTGGGGGGCGTTAGAAATGAAGAGGGAGAAAAATAGGGGAAAATGTAACAAGTTAGAAAAAAATAAATTAATTACCTTACTTATGTTACTATATCCCATCTCTACATTACCTTGACAATAAAATTTAAATAAAAAATAAAATAAAATATAAGAGAGCAGCAATACAGGAGATGGGAGTGGGGGAAATACTGTAGTATCATAGAGTAGAACAGCTGTGGAAAGCAGTAATTTTACATTAACATAGCAAGTAATAAACTAACATACAGATTTTCAGCCTCATGTCAGTCATTAAAAAGGGAAACAAAATACACAATCAGCAAACCAATAGAGATAAAATAGAAAACTAAACAATTAAGATGAAGAGATGACTTGGACCAAGAATAACAAATGACACAATTAGGAAACAAATAACAAGCTGCTGGGCTGGGAAGGTGGCTCAGTGGTAGAGTGCTTGCCTTGCATACCTGAGGCCCTGGGTTTGATTCTCAGCACCACATAATCAAAAAGAAAAAAACAAGAAGTGGTGCTCTATTTCAAGTGGTAGAGCACTAGCCTTGAGCTGAAGTGCTGAGGCACAGCGCCAAGGCCCAGAGTTCAGGACCCACAATTGGACCCAAAAAATAAAATAAAAAAAATAACAAGCTGCTAAGTTTGAAAATGATCACCCTTAATTCTATTGACTTGTTTACATCACAATTTTTTAGAAGTATAATTCAAATCACAGCTAAATAGCATATCATTTTAATAATAGTTTACTTATTATTGATTTCTTAATATTGAATGTTTAATATATAATTTTAATTTCAGCAGCTATAGAAAAGAAAGTGAAAATAATTTTAATAATATATTTATGAATTGTAAAATTGAGAAGCATAAGAATTTAAACAAATAACATATCATTATTGCTTCATTTCTGTGATTTAATGTAATAATTCAAAGTGTGTTCTACACTTAGCACTCATCTTAACATCAAATAATAAATTATTGCACATGACACTTGGTATTAGTTGGAAGGGTTCAGCACTGTGGAAAAATTCACACCGCATAGTACACGAGGGTACAACCCCTCTCATATAGCTTAAATTGTGGAAATTTGATTTCTACATGCATGTTAAATTCTTGCCTAGGTGACATCTATAAAATTATATACACGAGGACTATTTCAGATGATTCTTAAAAGTCATATTCATTAATTGAATTTTTATTACTTCATACCAAATATTTACAGAGAGACTGAATTTTTGAGTAGATGATGTTGTATGTGTGCCAGATTATACGTATTAAGGTTTATTTTATATTCCTGACATTTTTTCTAGAGTTGGATTTATTTGTCCATTACGGGTTAAGTGTATTATATTGGATATATGAAAGTAAAGTGAATGTTTAGTCCATTAATACTTTGTGTAATCCCAATATAAATTATCCATCTGTTTGAAGTAATGAAAATAGCAACAGATAAAAGCAAGATAAATGAGTGTGTAGTAGACAAGTATTTACACCGTTATTTTGAAAGTTGGTCCTCTTTTACACAACAGAATGTTCTTGAGAATATGTGTCCCAGACTGGCCACAACTGAAGAATATTATGGTTTGATCGATCATAAAAGAAGGAAGGAAGGTTCGTTCCCCTTCCTTCCAAATGTCTGATCCCAGGAATGTGATCTGCTTTATGGTGCCTACTTGGAAATGAACTTTTTTCAGAGTCAACCTTGAAAAGCCATCTTGATAGACGACTTCTGTAAGTGGTTAGAAAACATTATTGATGACTTTGCAAGGATGCCTGATTTTCTCATTTTGAAACAATTAACAGGAATTTAATCAGTTGTTCTTTGTATCTTTAGGAGAAAAACCCATTGACTCTAGGCCAGCGGATCACAGGGGTCCAGAGAAACTTCTAACTTGAATAGTAATCCTAGATATCTAAAACAAAACACACACACACACACACACACACACACACACACACACACACACACACACGCACACACACACACGCACTCCAGTAAGCACAGCCAGGCAGGGTTGCTATCACAGCCTACATGAAGTCAGACAAAAAACAGAAGCTGAGAGTCATTTAGTTGATAACTAATATATTTTTTATGAGGCAGACTCACATGAGACTCCAGAGAGAGGATCAGAAAGTCTGATCAGAGAGACAAAAATTGGTCACTGAAAGATTGGAAAGTAGAATTCCTTGTAGAACAAATAAATCATAGAAAGCTTGTGCATGTAAGAACAAGATAGAATACCAAATTCCAGAAATGCACATTTTCTTAAAAGTCACCTTAATGAATTATCAGCGCAAATCTTTAAATTCTAAAGTATTTGACCACATGTGGGAGAAGGTTGAAAAGAAAGAAAATTTCATCACTTTATTAGGAAGTCTAATATCACATTAGGAAGTAATCAAGCACAGATTTGTAATAAAAAGAGAAAACAATTATTCCAAATTAGGGTTTCATTTCCTTTGATGTAAAAGTTCTTAAATTAGGTGCTAGCAATTACCATACAATTGATCCAGTCCCCCAGCTGAGTTGATATTGACTGCAGTATTATCACATGAAGGAAAAGAAAAAATTTACAAATGTCTGATGAAATGAGGTAAATGTGAAGTGTTCTAATAGTAATATCTGAGGTTTAGACACAGGTGAAGAGGTGGATTTTCTTTTCTAAAAATCCCCCATTTTTACCTTGTCCCAGTGGCTCACAGCTGTATCCTAGCTACTCAGGAAGCTGAGATCTAAGGACTATGGTTCAAAGCCAGCCTGGGCAAGAAAGACCCTGAGACTATTATTTCCATTTAGCCATCAGAAAACCAGAAGTGGCACTGTTGCTCAAGTAGTAAAGCACTCATCTTGAGTTGAAGAGTTCAGGGACAGTGCCCAAGTCCAGACTACAAGCCCCTCGCACAGCAACGACAACAAAATCTCCATTTCATGGATTACCTACATCTCTTCCTAACATTCAACAAAGGAGCCATTTTATCACCCACTACATTTAAGTCCTAATCTAGCTACTGCAAATAGATTGATTTGGTATCTTATATAAAACGGTTCATATTTGCGGAAATACCAGCAGTGGTAACTTTTTTCCAGTCCTTGAACTCTGGGCCTGAGCCCTGAACATGGTTATGCTGGTAGCTTTCATGTGAGCTTGTTTGTTATTTATTGGATTACTGCCAATGAGGGGAATTACTGGGTCTTAAGGGAGATCTATATTTACTCTTTCAGGAAACTCCGTACTGCATTCCACAGTGGTTGAACATGTTTAATTTCCCACCAACAGTGTAATAGAGTTCCCAATTGGCTACATCCATGCCAGTGTTTGCTATTGTTAGTTTTCTTAGTAATGGCCATTCTAATGGACGAGGTAGAATCTGCCTTGTTTACTTATAGATTTGTATGCATCTTCTAGCTACAATAAAGAAATGAATCCATGAAACCTATATTGCTCTGAGTCGGCATTCCTTTCTCTTTGCTCTTAATATAATTTCCCAAACCTTTCGTTTTCCTTAGACTGGTGAAAATTCATCTTTCTGATGGGTGAATATAATTCCATTGTGTGTGTGTGTGTGTTTGTGTGTGTGTGTGTGTGTGTGTTTGTGTGTGTAAGATGACTATAGGGCCATGAATTCATTTCTAAGCATTCTGTTTCATCTGTAATTTTGTAATTCCATATTATAGTTGCATTGCTTTCTCTTCTACATTGAAGAAAGTTGTTGGGATTTTGATGAGTATTGCATTGCCAATTGTTTAAGGGAAGTATTGCAGTTTTCAAAATGTTAATTCTTCCAACAAGGAACATTGAAAGACTTTCTATTTTCGTGAATCTCCTTCAATTTCCCTTTTTATATTTTTAAAGTTTTCACATATACGTCATCATAATTTTAGTTAAATTAATTAATTCCTAGTTTTGTTGTTGTTGTTTTGTTTTGTTTAGGTTTGATTTGATTTTGAGGCTAGTGCTGTTTTTTGGATTTCAGCATGGATCTTCCCATTGTTGGTCAGAGAAAAACTACTGATTCTTGTGGTTTTTATATCCTGCTACATTGCTGAAGGTTAGCATCACCTTTACTAACTTGAGGGAGGAATCCACAGTGTCCTTTAAATACAGGGTCATTTAATCTGTAAAAAGGGATAGTTTTGCTTCTTCCCTATTTGGATCTGCTTTATGTTTTTCTCTTGTCTATTGTTCTTGCAAGAAAGTCCACTACCATATTGAAGAGTAGTAGACAGTGGACATCTTTTTCTCATTCCTCATGTTAATGTCTTCATGCTTCCACTCTTAGGTAAATGCTAATTATCTCTGTCATATACATACTCAGTTTAATATTGAAGAATGTTCCATGCATTCCTAGGTTCTCAGACTTTTTAATCATAAAGGTGTATTGGAACTTGTTAAAAGCTATTTCTACATCCCTATTGATGATCATGTGTTTCTGGTCCCTGCTTCTGCTGATGGTTTGTATTAGGCTTATTGACAAGAATATTGAATCAAATCATATCCAAGATGAATCTTATTTGATCATACCATATGATTTTTTTGTTAGTTGCTGAAATTGGTTTGTTAGAATTTTATTAAGAAGTTCTGCATTAATGCTTATCAAAGAGTTTGGTTCATAGTTCTCTTTCTTTGGTGAGTCCCTATGTGATTTGGGGAGGAGTCTTATTCTAGCTTCATAGAATGTATTTGATAACGTGTCTCTCATAGATACTAGATAGATGCATCTTGGTTTTTGATACTACTATCTAATCTATGTCTTCTATTTGGAAATTTAAGTCCATTGATATTGAGAGTTAAGACAGAAATATCTGATAAGTCCTGCTATGTTATACACCTGTTGTTAGGGGCTGTGCCTCATCTACTGTTAACATATTTACCTTGTTCTCTGGTAGGGAGCATTTTATGTAACCAGTTCCTCTTCTTCTTGATCTTCTCTATGTAGGATATTTTTTATTATATTCTATTCTGATAATATGGTGGACATAGATTGTTTCAAGTTTTCTTTGTCATGAAATATGTTTATATATCCTTTAAATGTAAAGGAGAGTTTGGCTTGGGACCGTATTCATGGTTGGTAGTTGTTTACCTTTAATGTTTGTCATATATAATGCCAGGCTTTCCTTTTTACCATATCAGCTAAGAAACCTGTTTCTTATTCTGACTGTATATCCTTTATAAATAATCAATCTTTTCTCTATGGCATCTTTAAGAATCCTTTCCTTGATCTTTAATAATCCTCTAATGGATTATGATATCATAGTGGATTGTTCAGTTCTAGAATTCTGATTGGTTTCTAAAGGCTTCTCTTCCTTGAATGAGCCTATCTCTTTGGATGTTTGTCATGTTCTCTGCTAGAATTCTGTAATATGCTTCCCATCCATTTAGTTTCTTGCTCTTCTCCTTCCTGATACATATCTCCCTGAAATTTGATCTTCTAACTGAGTCTTGAAGTTCTGGCAAGATCATTTCTTATTTCTTGGATTTGTTCTAAATGTTTAGTTCCTCTTTTCTGTTAGATCTATTCTGTCTTTGACCCTGAGATTATCTTCTATGTCATCTATTTGCTGTGGAGACTTTCTACTTTGTTTTTGATTTCCCTGTCTTCTAATTGGTCATTTTTTAGGGGTTCTGTCTCTTTATTAAAGCTTTGTTTTAGGTCTTGTATGGACTTTCTGTACAGTTTTTGCTTGGTTGGGGGAAATGTAAGGGTTGTTTTCTTAGTTGTGTCTTCTCTCATATCTTTTAACTAGGCATCCATTTTTTCTTGGACTCCCTTGACTTCTCAGAATTTATTCATATTTCTGTTTGAAATCTCCATGAATTATTTTGCTAATGACTGGTTGGTCTCATCTTGTTCACTGTCGCGACCGCCTCAACCCTCAAGGATGACCGGACAACAGGTTCTTCTTTCAGGCGGTTTATTCAGGACCTTTTACAACATCTTCTCTCCTGCTTCTTCTGCCCGCTTTTTCCTTCTTCTCTTGCCCACTTCTTCCTGCTTCTCTGACCCTCCGCCCCCGCGCTCCGGTTTTAAGCCTCCTGGATGGCCAATCCCGAAGCGCCACGTGGCATATACCGATAGGGCTGCAAACACAGAAGCAAACTAGGAGCCAAGTCATAGCCATATAAGGAGTTGTTTTTTACAGAGAGCACTCATCACCGGGAAGACGGAAGGCGGGAGCCAGCACCATCTTTGGTCGCAGCCGCGCCAGCTACAATGTTGCTTTCGTGGCCACGCCTTACGGCTGCGCCTTCTTTGGGCACGGCTCCCGCAGCTCTCCACAGTTCACAAATTTTTGTAGAGGTTTTCTATCTTTCCATTAATCACATTTTTCAGCAGTATCTGTAATACATTTTAATAACTATCTTCTACATCCTTGATTGTCTGTTCTAATGCCTCGTTATTTACTGTGTGAATTATACTACTTTGTCATCACTTTTCTTGTATTTTTCTGATTTGTTCTGTCCATTTGGAGTTTTCCTTTTGGGGGATCTATGATATTAATAGGTGACTCTCTATATTCTTGGTTGATTTGCTGGGTCTTGATTTGGTTTCCTGTTGTGATGTGTTTTCTGGAATTGCATTTTTGTCGAGTCCATTAAGTGTAGGAATAGAAATCAGTTGTGGTGAGATGTTGTGATGTTAATATTTGTGTTTCCAGTGACCATTTGGACTGTCCAGTGGTATGGTAAATTTTCTATGTGTATGGGTGTGGCTTTCTCTGATGTACACTTCTGTTCCTGCTTTTTTCAATGTTGTCCTTTTATTTCCACACTGCACATGTGCTTTTGAATGTGTTGCCCAATGTATTCCTGGCTGGCACCTTTTCATAGATTTCTGGTTTCTTGTGAAGACGGTATAAAATCTTCTTATGAATTCTATGTCTATAATTATGTCTATATTTATAGCTGCATATCTATAATTATAGCTGATTTGGTGTGACCCTCTAGATGTGGAGGACCTGCTAGGACTCTAAATCTCTGTCTCATTAGAGATTGCTAGGATAATTTTCTGTTGTTATTCTGTCATTGTTTTTCCTCTTCCTCAGATTTACTTTTTATATTGTGGATTTTTTCACATAATTCAGGATTTGTGATTGTTGTATCAGTTTATTTTGTTTTCCTGCTTATGCTACTTTGAAATATTGATTTCAGGCTTGTGAGAAGAAACAGAAAGAGACAGAAATATATGTTATTAAATTGAGAGAAAGAGAAGATATTTAATCCTATTTACTACAAGTAAATTAATATTAAGCAAAGCTAATGAAAATAATTACTTATTTACACTTCAGAGGATGAGTATAGTACTCTTGGGTATCTCGGGGAAAGACTTTAGACTCATTACAATTGATGACTTACATTGAAATTACTGGCTAAACGTTCTTCTTCAGAAAGGGAAAAGCTCCATTACTTCCATATTAGTACTATAAAATCATTATAGCTTCATGTTGAATAGTTTTCCCTTTGCTATTTTCAATTCCGTTCTTCATCCATTAATTATCTAGGGCTTTGAATGACCAATTCCTTAAAATATCTATATTGCTTATATTGTGATATAAATCCCAGTAATATAAATATGAATTTATCTTTGAGTCTCATCTTGAGCTACATTCATATGAAATTTATGCAGTCTCAAGCAAGAAACTTGCCTTTTTTTACTCTATTCTATGTTGTAATCAATAAATCCTTTCTCTTTAGAAATGCGTTCTCAGCTTTTATATTGCTCCAGTAAACATCATGTGTTTCTAGTACTTTTACTGAAGTAAATATAAAGTTTGGAACATGAAGACAACTCCCCTATTATCACTTTAAAGTAAACCTTTGGGGACTATTTCATATATAAAAATAAAAAAGTGCAATGCAATGTTTATACATGAATAATATAATGGTTAAATCAATTAGACAGATGAACTAACATAGCAATTTTCAATTAACATAAAGGCATCAAAATATTGTGTTCATGAATATCACTCATTTTTAAAAAATGACTAGTCAATATAAAGTTTATATTATATTTGAAATCTACAAAATGAAAATTACACTCAGATTTGCTGTCAATATCCTGTTTCCAGGAATGCATTTATTCCGCAAACAGGAAAACAAAAAATAAGGGTTTTTCACATAGAATGAAAAATGTAGAAGCAGACTGTCTTTCCTTAAGATGTTAAGTACCTGCAAATCGTGTGATTTATTCAAAGGTACTATACACACTCATAAGAGAATTTGTGATCAGAAGTGATAGGTAAGCAAAGTAACTGGAAAACTGTATGCTTAAATTAAGCTTTCAATATAGGATGACAAGTTTTCAATAAATGAGCCTATTATTCTGTATCTCTAACACACATACAGCATTCTTCATTTTCCCACATACTTCCGTTCTCTTAGCTCAGTTCCTGATTGATATTCTTCTATTTCATGATTTCAATTCCTTCTAAAATAACAAGGTGGGCGTTTTTTTTTTTTGTCTCTAGATCCAATACATTCTAGAATCTTGGAAGAGTAGTATGAATTCATGGAGTTTGACTTGAATGTCAAGTATGAAGATTTTGTATTCAGAGTAATCTTAATTGGCCTAAAGCACACAAAGATACACAGTATACTAAGAACAAGAGACTTTACCTCAGGGAAACATACAGGTCCAGGCAAGATCCTGAAGCAAAGAAAAGCAAGGAAGCGCAAGCCTCAATCAACTATAATTACAAAGGAATGGAACTGATCTCTGATGTGTCTGGGTGGCAGCTCTATGTGTTTGTGTGTGTGTGTGTGTGTGTGTGTGTGTGTGTGTGTGTGTGTGTGTGTGTGTCTGTCAGTAGAAAGAGAGAAAGAGAGACAGACAGAGGGAGAATTTTGTGTGGCTTACATATTTACAGTCCATAGAGCATTATTTGTTAGGGAGGAGGTGCTCATATCAGAGCTGTGATACTACTGTCATCACTTTACTACAAAAAAACACTTGCTTAATCTCTAATTAAATAGGGAAAATAAACTAACATCTTACACGATTGTTTGACAATTGATTAGTATATTGAAGGCCAAAGGGAGGAATTGGAAATCAATATAATCTTTTTCCTCTCTTCTAAATATTACACTGTAATAGATGTGATTTCAGGCATCTCCTGATATGTACTTCCAGTTGAATTACTAATATGCTTAATAATATGAAATATGTGATAGAGAAATAGATCAGCCAGCAAGCACAAAGAATTTGTGATAAGATTGAGCTTTTGAGCAGGGTTGCCACAACTTCTAGGAATGTAATTCTTTCATATGAACTTCAAATTTTCTGGCTTTCCCTGTGTGATTAAATGGCAAGAAAGTACTGTAGAAATAAGAATTCTTGTTCAGCCAAGTAGAAAGTGCTCATGTTCCCATCTGCACGTTGCAAATTTCCATTCCATATAGACTCTCTGTTAGAGTGGTTTAATTTAATATACTTCAGCACCTCATCTTTCCCTGTGGGAGACAAGAAAAAAGATAACTTTGTTTGTGTATTAAATTATGTAAATTACCATGTACAGGCATGATTTGTATAATTTTAGAACTTTGTAATAAATATAAGTAGGGATCATTTCACAATAAAAATATAATTAAAATCACTTAGTAAGACTAGAAGTCACAGAATTTTCTGCATGAAAACATACATTAGATTAGTTGCAGAATTTCTATTTTGAGATAAAGTATATATTGAAGTATAATGCACTCTACCTAAGGATTGAAACATTTTATTGAAAAATATATTTCCTGGAGATATTTTTGCTTCATAATTTTAGGGATACCGTTGGACTCATTGTAATAATGAGATGTACAAGACGTTATGTCAAAAGACGAACTTTACAACTTTGGCTGGCGAGGGTGTGGTAAGCATGGAAAGGGGAAACAAAGGAAGAGGAAACAATGCTTGATAAGAAATGAACTAATTACTTTGCCCATATAATTGTAACCCCTCTGTATGATATTTTCACAAAAAAATTAAGAAGAAAAGGATCTCAAAGTAATCATTTTTATTATTTTCCTATTTCCATGTGATTTACCTGCAATTTAGAAATCTAGTTATATAATTTAATTTAATTAAACCAAAAACATTATTGAGTATAAGATTCTTATACTCTCTACATTCTTCACACTGAGATCATCAAATATGGTGAGTTTGAAATGATTAGTCTCTGTTTGACCCATGTTAATATTATTTAAAATGTGAGTGAAATGTTTAAAAAGTAGTATTTATTTTAGTTGCTCTGAAGAGACAATAACTTATATAATCAAAGCCTTAAAATGATTAGATTTAAAATTTAGAATTCAGGAAATGTTTTTGATCACATTGGTTACTGGAGCCTTCACAAAAACCTCATGTGATAATTTATATTGATGAAGCAAATATCTCACAATGGCTACTGGAGCCTTCACAAAAACCTCATGAGACAGTTTATATTGATGAAGCAAAAATCCCAGAGTTTAAACATTTACCAATAGAAAAATCATGTCATTCTGAATATGTAGAGCTACATAACAAACATAGAATATTTATCTTTAAATATCTGAATATACTAATACATTTAATTTCAGGGTAAGTTCTTGTTCTGAAAGGAGATAAAATTTCATTTATTTTGAAAAGTAAACCTAAGTATTCATTTGAATAAGACAATGTTTAAAATATCACTCATCCAAGACACAAGATGTACAGTTCAGTGTTTTTCATGCCTATTATGTTCTCTAAACTTACTACAAATACTAGATTAGTAAATCTAAATCATTGTTTTGTAGAGAAATAGAAAGATTCTTAAAACTCATGACTATAACTTTTTCTCAAACAATTTCTTGGTAACTGTTTTATATTTTTTGTCATGGATTCCTATTTGATAAATTTTTACTCATTAAGTTAAATAATTGGCCAATAACAATATAAATTATGCAGGAACAAAGTTTAGAACAAGTATTTCTTTCACAAGACATATCATGGTTCTCTTCAAGAACACTGGAAGGCTGTGTGTTATATATTTATTTATTTATTTTATTAATGGTTATTAATTTTAAGAAGTGGCAGTTTCGTTATTCTCTTTCCATAATATATTTAAAACGGTTGATTATACTCCCTCTATTTCCTTTTTGTTACACCTTCCTTCAAAGATCTTGTTTTTTACATAAAATTATATCGTTATATAGGCACATATAAACTCATTTGGAAGATTTAAGCTAAATTGCAACTTAATTCAAGATGTACAGAGGATTAACAGGAAGAACAAAAACGAGTATTTTTTGTTAACTTCGGAATTGAACTATCATTATTATTATGCTTAGGGTTAGGATACCAGACAGAATTAGAATTAGGGTTAGAGAAATAGCAAATTTAGGTTCAACACAGGATGACCTATTGCAACAATAATAGTCACAGCACACTGTACTAAAAATGAACTTTACACCATGTGGAGAGAAGAGTAATGGAGATTGGAGAGGGAAGGGATAGTTGGACAACAACAAAGAAGTGAGTAACAATGGTCAACAAGAAATGTACTCATTACCTTACACATTTAACTGTAATCCCTCTGTCAGCTTCATTACCTACTCAGGAAGCTGATTTCTGAGGACCGCAGTTCAAAGCCAGCCCAGTCAGGAAAGTCTGTGAGAATTTTATCTCCAATTAACTACCAGGAAACCAGAAAGTGGTACTGTGGCTCAAGTGGTACAAGCACACACCTTGAGCTAAAGAACTCAGGGATTGTGCCCTGGCCCAGAGTTCAAGCCCTACGACTGACAAAAAGAAAAAATAAATAAATGTGTTAAATGTTAAGTAAAGCAGAACTTTTTTAGGTTCTAGGAATTCAGGAAAATCTGGGATAATGGAAGTACAATGTATTTCATAATATCAGGATTTGAGATCAATGGGTATAATGATTCCTCTTATGGAACAAGATAGGTTCACAGATAAGAGTGAGAAAATCTGTAGGGTTTAGGAAAACCTGCAATTTATTTCGAGGATTACTGTGGAATTTCAGTTAGGATTGCACAAAATGAGCATTTTTCATACATTTTAGAATTGGGATACCTTTAGTATTAAGGTTATGGTTAGGATTCCAGCCATGGTTAGGGTTAGAGTGAAGGAAAAAAAAAATTGAGGGTCAAATTGAAGGTACATTGTAATATAAGCCTGGTAAGAATTAGAATGAATGTGAACTAGAGTATTGCTATTAATATTAGAATCTACTTGCAATTAGGCTTATATTTATTCTCAATATTCCAGTTAAGATTAAGTTTAGGGTTAGAATATGACTAAGGTATAGGAAAAAATTGAAACCTATGTATGGAAGGCTTATTGAATCAAGTTAGGATGAATGAAAACTAGTGTAACACTAGTTAGTGTTAGTATTGACATATAATTTGGACTAAAATCAGGGTCAGCATTTTGTTCTGATTATGATTAGTGTTATGAATAGGAAAGTTTTACTATAAAATTGAGTTTTCACTAACAAGTAGAAGCAAAAATGTGAGCCTGAATAGTAACTAGAGCATTATCCTTATATTTATTTCTCAGTGATCATTCTTGTAATGATTAATGAGAGTTTTCCAGTCAGGTTTAGGTTGAGAGTTAGCATTAAGTAAAAGACTAGATGATATGTAAATCTGAAATTGTTTTAGGATACAATGGTTCAGGAAAATGTAGGATTAATGAAAACTACAGTATTTTTCCTAGTAAGAGAATTTGAGGACAAGTAATATAATGGTTCATGTTAGGGAAGAAGATAACTTCACAGGTAGAGTCAGGAAATTTGTTGGATTCGGGCAAATTGAAACTCATTTCCAGAGTGCAAACTGGAATATTCATTACAATGAATAAAAACTAGAGTATTTTTTAATATTAATTTTGGACTATTATTAGGTTGAAAATTGGATTTCAGTTCCAGCTAGCCTTAGTGTTAGCATCAGGGAAATGGAAAATTTATGGTCAAACTGAAAGTAAATCTTTGAATAACAAGTCAAGATCGAATTAGGATGAATATGAAATGGGAAACTTCTAATAATATTAGGATTAGGGGATGATTAGTGTTAGGGTTAGCCTGAATGTTGTGTTAGAAAAATGGCAAGGTATTGAGTAAAACTAGAAACTAGTTTAAGAAGATGAATTGAATCAAAGACAAGATGTATAAATTTAATGCACTTTTGTGGCTTTTAGAATCCAAAGGCAATTGGTTCTAGAGTTAGGGTTACTTTTCTAATTTATGAACTAATGAATTAATGTCAAAATTCTTTCATTCTTACAAACCAAGACAGTCACAAGTTGGGGAAAAAACAATTTTCTACATGAAAATGTGTCTTAAAACATTTTCCAACCAGGATTAAATAATAGTGAACAGGGTGTCATTTATTAAAATTAGGTAAGTTCATGATAAAACTTTCAAAAATATCCAAACACTTAAGATTGGAACTCAGATATGTTATTGGGAAAACAGATAATTGTTCTAGCTGGGAAATTGTGTGTGTGTGTGTGTGTGTGTGTGTGTGTGTGTGTGTGTGTGTGTGTGTGTGTGTGTGTGTGTATGCACCCACCACAGGTGTTCAATCAGGCCTGGGCCCTGTCGTTAGCTTATTCTGTGGAAGTATGTCACTAAACCACATAGCACAGGCTTTCTTCTGGCTTTTTAGTAGTTATTTTGAGATAAATATCTCATGGATTTTCCTGTCTGGACTTAATCTTCTGATCAGCAATCCTTGGGTTAGTGTTACTGTGGGTGCTACCACAAAGTGACAATTCATTAAATTGGAGCAATATGGAAGTAGTTGTGCAAGATATGAAGTAACCAGTTCATTAATGTGGGAGTAACAGGATCACATTTGATTGCCTTCAAACACATTATTTCTGATGAGTTTAACTGAAGCCCAAAGCATAATCCAAACCTATTATCCACACTGTATGAAGTAGCATATATTCATGGTGTAGAATATGTACAATGAATTAAATCCTGAATCAAACGACTTTGTTGGGTTTGCACCAAAGAAATAGATTGTAATTGAAATGAAGTCCAGACTGGAGGCCTGTAGCGAGCAGGAGAGCATCTGCTTAGTGTGGGTCCAACCACCAGGACCATAAAAAAGTAGAAGGGAAATTGTAAGAGAGAGAGGAAAGGAAAGGAGGAGGAAGGGGTAAGAGAGGAGGAAGGGCATAGCAGGAGGGAGAAGAGAAGGGGACAGGGAGAAAGTAGAGGTAGGAGAGAAGGAAGAGGGAAACAGGACCCTGGGGAAGAGGAGCAGGAGAGGAGACAGGAGGAGGAAGATAAATGCAATATAACAGCAAGAATTTTTGGAAAACATTTTGCATAAGTGATTTGCATGTGCATGGCAGGATTATTTTCTAATCAGAGACAGCTAGCACAGTGACAATATGGGTGATACCTGTTGCTCAGTCATTTTATTCTCTTTCTTCTGTGAGGAGTTCAGAAGATATGCTGAGTTTGGTTCGGTGTTTACTTCAGGATTTCTTTTTCATGAATCAAACAATGGAAGGAAATAGTTGCAACTTCCCTTAATTAAAAAAGAATAGAAGCTATATTTATTTGTATTACAATGCATGAAGAAATCCTGGAGATTTCTGGTTAATTCAGAGGGCCCCATGCAAAAATATAATACCAGAGGAAAGTAAAACTGCTTTTAATGTATAATAGGTTATCATTGATGAAAAGGTTTACTGGACTTTTTTCGTTTTTCTTTTTGTTTTTTTGTTTTTGTTTTTGCCAGTTGTTCATTGCTCCAAGTCACCACGTGAAACTCCATTTCTGTAGTCCCTGTGGGTGTGGGTGACTCCTCAGGTCACCTGTTGAGATGTGTGGCCAACTCCTTTACAGTGGATGTGCAGTGAGTGGATGTGTGTGCATGCTCCCCAGCATTGCCAGATGAGTCATGCCCACACTTCCCACCTAAATTCCCAGTCTCAGTTGCTCCATTTCACCCAGGAACTGGTAGCCATGGGTCTAGAGTTGAGGCCATTGCTGCCTTCTCCTCCTCCAGCTGTGCTGGTACTGGTCTTCTGTACTCCTGAGTGCGTGGCCCATCCTAAGGAGACTCTATTCTGGGGTCACTGCCTGCCCCCGTGAGTGCGGGTTGGGGGACACCATGTTTGTACACTGCACAGTCCATGGTTAAAGGAAGGCTGGGGATGTTGTCTGCCCTCTTGGGGCCAGGCAGCCCAGCCGTGGTTCACCTCATCAGTCTTTAAGGGGGTCTGGGTACTGGAGCCATGTGTTGACACCTCTGCCAGCTGGCTTGTGACAGCTGCAACAGCTCAGCAACTTGGAGCCCCTTCAGCATCTCTGTGGACCTCCATTTTCTGGTCCTTGTGGGCTCTGGTACAGGGCCAGCCCTACATATGCCAATCAGTGCCAGAGAAGCCTGGACTTGCAGCACACCAGCTGCAGCACCGAGGGAATGAAGCCCCTCTTGCTTTGCTGTGTAGCCTCCTCTGTCGCCCTTCTGGCCCACATGGGCCCAGCTCTGGGTGCCATTCCAGGGATACTCCATTTCGAGGCAATGGGGTCACCCTCTACCCTCGTTGTTCTCCAAAGCAGGGGAAAGGGCTTGGCCTTGGCAATGTAGGCTACACAGATGGAAGGCAGGACTTGGCGTCTCCCCTGCCTTCCCCCCAGGCTTTGGCACTTGAGTCTGGGTTGCTTGGTTTGGTCACTAATGGAACCTTGTTGGCTACAGCCCACCGGAAAGGTCCTGCACCTGCTGCAGCAGCAATGCGGTGTCCTGGATCCCCTTAGGGTCACCACATGGAACTCTGATGGGTCTACTTGGTCTGGGTGTGGGTTTCATCTCAGGACTCCAATTAAGAATTTCCACTCCCCTTCGTGGTACTGCAAGCAAGAGGTGCCACATATAATATCTACTTTCTAACATTTTCCTTCACTGAGATAAACAGAACTTGGAGATATAAATAAGTTTTATAAAAACAAAATATATAACCTATATCACTTCAACCTTCTAAATCATTATAATATTTTAATCCAATAGGAATTGTCTGTAATTATTTATTTTACATTTGAATGTAACTAATGTAATGTATTTTGTGTGTGTTTTACTATTCTAGTATAATTTCATTTGCACTACTTACATACAATTTTTTTCAAATTCTGAGATTCAATCACGTGTTTATGGATAAGTGTTTTGTTGTACTTTTATTTCAGTTTTCCATTATGGCCTTATGAATACAAACAATAAGATCCATTCTTGCTAATATAAAGTTCAATGATTTTGGACTAGAGAATCGAGGATATAGTATTACATATCATACAGTAATGTGTATCACTTTGTTTGTTACTACTCCATAAAATAATTAATAATTCAGGTGGCAGCCACTTCATCTGGCATGCTCGTCTGTCTGGTGAAGTAGGATCCTACTGGCAGCCTGCCCATATCAGGCCATTGCAGCCTGCTGTTCAGCTAGGGCAGCAACCCGGCAGCTGCTGTGTGAATGACACAGTGTCACTAACTCACATCTAACACATGCTTGCCCCATGGGCTTGGGCCCTGAGGATCAGCCCCTGGGAGCACACACACACCGGGGGCTAGGGGCTCCTACCTAGGAAGGTGTGCAGACCAAACAGAAGCTACTCTGCAGATTGGCTGGTACGGTATTTATTCTCCTTAGAGCAAGGGACAATTCTGCTCTGCTGTGGGGAGAAAACAAGAAAGACAGACCCAGGAAGGTGAAGCCAACTTTTGTACTCAGGCTGCCAAGGAAACTTTCCTCCATGCACTCTCCAGCAGGCTCATGAAGTCATTCCATGCACCTTGTCCATGAAGTAGCAGCCAGGGACACTCATGTCTGGTACTCCTGGCTGCTCTTTTGGATTTGTTTGTTAATTTATACAGACAGCCCCTCCCTCAGACAGCAGAGTTATTCTGGGTTTTGTAAAACTTTCTGCATCTGAGCATTCCCAATGTTTGGTTTTTGCATTATTTCTTGTAAATGCTTTGTGAAATTTGTGTTTTAGGTGTTGTGGTGTGAGAGAAGGACCAGATTATGAACATAGTTTCCTATCAGTCTTTCATTTAAAAATGAAAACAGATTCTCTATAAAAATGCCTATCAGGAAGTAAATTTGAGAGGGGAAAAAAGGCTGTTTTCTCATAAGATCAAAATTTGCTAGTTTTATATGCATGTTTTATGCACTCAAAATACAATTAAGTAACTCACTATCTAGGAACAATTGTCCAGAGCTAAGAGTAAAGTGTCTGGGAGCTAGAAGCAGGGTGTTTGTGAGCTTTATCCAAAGGGAGGGAAGAAAGTTAAAATTCATAATTGACTTTGTAGAATCAAGGTGGCAAATCAAAATGAGAATCACAATAAATTTCTTTGCTATTCGGGGTCTTTTATTGTTCCATATGAATTTTTGGATTGCTTCTTCTATTTCATTGAAGAGTGACATTGAGATATTGGTAGGTAACACATTGAATTTGGATATAGCCTTTCGCAGTATTGCCATTTTCATGATGTTAATCCTCCCAATCCAGGAGAATGGGAAGTTTCCCACATCCATAGCTCTGCTTTACTTTTCTTTTTCAGGTTTTTAAAGTTCCCAACATAGAGGTCCTTCACCTCTTAAGTTAACTCCTAGGTATTTTATTTTTTGTGCGGCTAGTAAAAAGGGGTTGCTTTCCTAATTTCAGCTGCACTCTATCATTATTGGAATACAGGAAAACCTTTATTTTCTGAGGGTTAATTGTATACTCTGCTAGTTTGCCAAAGTTTCTGATCAGCTCAAGTAACTTGGGAATGGAGTCCATGGGTTTCATTAAATACAAGAGCATGTTATCTTCAAAGAGGGAGAGTTTTACTTCATTTTTGCTATTTGGAACCCCTTTAAGATTGCATCTTATCTTATTGCCCCAGCTAGCATTCTAATACTAAGTTGAAAAGGAGTGTAGAGAGCAGACATCCTTATCTTATTCCTGAATTTATAAGAAATGGGTTTAACTTCTCACCATTAATATAATGCTGGCTGTAGGTTTGTCAATTTTTAGCAGAAAGAACAGCACTAGAGCAATATCAGTTCCAAATTTCAAATGCTACTAAAAAGCCATAGTAATAAGAACAGCTTGGTTCTGGCGCAAGAACAGACCTGAGGACCAGTGGAGTAGGAATGAAGACTCAGAAATGAACCCCCTGACCGATAGCTACCTAATCTTTGACAAAGGAGCTAAAAAAAGAGAATGGAAGAAAGACAGCCTTTTGAGTAAATGGTATGGGCAAAATTGGTTAAACACCTGTTAAACTAAACCTGCATCCGTGTATATTATCCTGCACAAGAATCAACTCCAAATGGATCAAGGACCTCAAAATAAAAGAGGACACAATGAAAACATTACATGAAGAAATAGGATAAACTCTAGAGCTTATTAGCACATACCGAAATTTTCTTAATAGAGAGCCAGAAACAAAGAGTAAAGAAAAATAAGTTAAGAAATTCATTCCTTAATTCATCTCTTTATGAAACAAGTAATTTACTATTACAAGATGAGATGGAATTATAAATTCCAAGTGCTGATACAGTCTGTATGTAATAAACATATTACAAATGTCAAAAAAAAGAAATCAAAGAAAAGTTGAACAAATGGGATTGCATGAATCATGAGAGCTTCTGCAAGGCAAAGGTCATAGCTAGCAATATCAATAGAAAGCACACGTTCTGGGAGAAGATCTTCACGAGGTATAAAACGGACAAGGTCTTATATCTAAAATGTACTTAGGACTCAAAAAATTAAATCCCCAAAAGCAAATCCTCAAAGAAACAACTCTGCTCGATAAATAAGTGGGCTATTAACTTAAAGAGAGACTTCTCTGAAGAGGAAATAAAAATGGCGATTAGACACATGAAGAAATGCTCAACTATTCTAGCCACAAAAGAAATGCAAATCAAGACAACATTGCGCTTGCACCTTATTCTAGTTAGAATGGCTATAATCAAGAAATTTATTTTTTTTCTGTTGATGTGGTGCTGAGGAATCCAACCGAGGGCCTCATTCATGCAAGGCAAAGCACTCTACTATTGAGCCACCTTCCCGGTCCCTAATCAAGAAATTTAATAACAACATGTTGGAGGGGATGTGGCTAAATAGGAAGCCTATTTCATTGATGGTGGGAGTGTAAACTTGTTTAACCACTTTGGAATTCAGTATGGAAGTTCTTCAAAAGACTCCATGTAAAGTTCCCCTGTGTCCCAGCAATCCCACTTTTGGGCATTTAGGCATTTATGCAAATCATCACAAACAAGGTCATACCAAAGTTGCCTGTGCAACCATGTTTATTGCAGTATTATTCACCATAGCTAAGATATGGAACCAACCTCGATGCTCCTCATTTCATGAATGGATCAAGAAAATGTGATACAATCACACACACACACACACACACACACACACACACACACACACACACACACACACACAAAATGGAATTCTATGTCTCCATTAGAAAGAATGAATGAAATTGTCACATTTGTTAGGAAATCGAAAGACTTGGTAAATATTATATTAAGTGAAGTAAGCCAGGCCCAAAGAAACATACATCCCATGGTTTCCCTTGTTTGCAAGGACTAGTACATGTCTAGGACAAGCATAGAAGATCAAAGGCTATGGACGTATAACCACATAAGATGACATTAAGTGAAAGGAATCCCAAGTCAGACACACAAGTGATTTTTTCTTTCTTGTTTTTGTTTTTAATATACTTATAATGCGCTATGTGATTCTTTTGTAAGTTCATCCCTCCATGGTATAATCCCTGTTTTCATTGTATTTGATTCAAGTGTTCTGCATTTTTATATACATTTTTGTAATTTGGGGAGTGGAAAGGTTATAGCAGAATGCTGAAATGGGGATGCAGGTTGACCCATTGTGATGATGAGATGTACAGGACACTGTGTCAAAAATGAATTTACAATGTCGGGTAGGGGTGAAGGAGGGAGGAGTTGGAGAGTTGTGGAGGGAAGTGGTAGTAGGGGAAAAACAAAGGAGGAGGTAACAATGCTCAATAGGAAATGTACTCATTACCCTACTCATGTAACTATATACCCTCTGTATATTATTTTTACAATAAATAATATAAAACTCTCTTCTTGGTATAGAATTCCAGTGCTGCCCTCGGCATTGCATTTTTTGTCTTTTCTGGCTGTGGTTAGGTCCACTGCCTAGTGGATCAGTAGTCTTGGTCCTGAAGTGGGACTTGGATTATCCAGTGATGGTTGGAACTAGGCCAAGGACATGACAAAACCATTTCCAGGGCATGGCTTTTTCATTCCCCGCCGCTATGAAACTAGGATTGCAAGCAGAATGTCTCTGAATTTGACTCCAGAAAACAATCACTGAACCAAAAGGCAAGGTCACAAAACACCTCCCCTCCTCCCCCCATTCCCGCCTTTCTTCCTCCTTGGTAAAGTACAAAATAATTTTACAGGTTTTGGCAAACACACAAATTGCCTACCACCTCCCCTTTTAAACTAGGTTTAAAGTCACTAAGTCATGTAAACTGATAATGTCGCACTCATTATTCTGGACAACAACTTCAGGTTGTTTGATGCTTTAATTAGTTGTTGTTGGTGGTGGTAGTAGGAGGGCCTGAACTCTGGGTCTGGTTGCTGTACCTTAATGCTTCAATTCTTTAAATTTTATTTTTGTCAGTCCTGGGGTTTAATCTCAGGGAGTTAACATATCCCTGAGTTCTTCAGCTAAAGTGGAACTGAAGTGCCAATTCCTGTTTTCAGATAAGTGTCTTTCAGACATTCCTGCCAGGGTTTGCTTTGATCAGTGAATTTTTGAATTATATTTCTTCTATGTATTTATTGGAATATTGCACTTTATCTGAAATTTAAAGTTTTCTGTAAAACTTTGTCTTCAAGTATGCAATAGTATTAAATATTACATTTACAATCTATTCTGTAGCAATACATTTAGAAATTATTATGTTAAGATGAAAATCTTGTTGATTGTAGAAAAATCCTATTAAAGTCCAAATGGGAAATATGCTCATTTCAGCAGCCTTGAGTCTCCTTCGTATTTATTTATTTATTTATCTATTTATTTGTGAAAATACCATACAGAGGGGTAACAATTACATGGGCAAGATAATGAGCACATTATTCATCAAGCATTGTTGCCTCCTCCTTTGTTTCCCCTTCCCATCTGTTCTCATCTTCGCCACCCCCGCCCTGGGCTCTCCAGACACCCCTGTGCCTGCCCCCCACCCTCGCCGGGCAAGTTGTAAAGTTCGTTTTTCTTTTCTTTTTTATTTGTTTATTTTTTTATATTAAGAATACCAACAGATGAGTTACAATTACATGGGCAAGATAATGAGTACATTTCTTATCAAGCATTGTTGCCGCCTCTGCCTCTTTGTTTCCCCTTCCCATCCCTTTCCATGCTACCCCCCTCTCCCCACCTGATCCTCCCCACACCCCCCATCAAAGCTGTAAAGTTTGTTTTTCGACCTAAAGACTTGTAAATCTCATTGTTGCAATGGGTCCACCTGTATCTCTAGTTAAAAGATTAGTTTTTTCCCTTTCCCTCCACAAATTATACCATCAAATACCGTGAAAGCAGGGGCTATACTGTAGTGGAAGGACATACAAAGCAATATAGAAATCATCTTATAAATATGTTAGAAACAATCACAAGAAAAAAAAATATTGAATCCTTATCTTGTGGTTCATTTCACCTAACACCAACTTGTCCGACCTTTTCTGCTTGTCTCAGACATATACTGGTTATTGAAAATAAAGGAAACCATGGGACCTATGTTTCTTTGGGACTGGTTTACTTCACTTAATATAAATTTTTCCAAGTCTTTCCATTTCCTAACAAGTGGGGCAATGTCATTTTTTCTGATGGAGGCATAGAATTCTATTATGTATATATATACCACATTATATTGATCCATGCATCTACTGAGGCGCATCTGGGTGGTTCCATATCTTAGCTATGGTAAATAATGGTTCAATAAACATAATTGTGCCGGAGCTTTAATATGGTCTTGTTTGTGACCTTTTGGGTAAATACCCAAAAGTCGGATTGCTGGGCCATATGGGAGCTCTATGTGTAATCTTTTGAGGAACCTCCATACTACTTTCCAAAGTGGTTGGACACGTTTACATGCCCACCAACAATGCAATAAATTTCCCTTATCCCCACATCCTCTCTAGCATCTGTTGTTATTAGAGTTCTTCATTATAGCCATTCTAACTAGGGTGAGGTGGTATCTCAATGTTGTTTTGATTTGCATTTCTGTTATGGCTAGACAGATTGAGCATTTCTTCCTGGGTCTATTGGCCATCCTTCTTTCATATGCAGAGGAGATTCTCTATACGTCTTTAGCCCACTTATTTATTTGGCAGTTGTTTCTTTGAGGATTTGTTGTTGGGGGATTTAATTTTTTTGAGTTCCAGGTATATTTTAGATATGAGATCCATGTCTGTTGTAATGAAGAGCTTCTCCCAATCAATGGGCTTTCAATTGATCTTGCTAGCTATGTCCTTTGCCATGCAGAAGCTCTGCAATTTCATGCAATCCCATTTGTCCAACATTTCTTTGATTTGTGTAATTCTGGGTCTCTATTAAGAAAATTTCAGCCTGTGCAAAGGAGACCTACTGTTTCTCCTATTCCATTCTTTAATGTTTTCAGAGTGTCTGTTTGACTCCGAGGTCTTTGATCCATTTGAAGTTCATTCTGGTGCAGGATGATGTATAAAGTTCTAGCTTTAGTTTCCTACAAGTTGTTAACCAATTTTGCCAGCACCATTTACTGAAGAGATTGTGTTTCTTCCATTCTAATTTCTTAGCTCCCTTATTGAACATTAGATGTCTATAGGTCTATAGGTTCATTTCTGGGTTTTCATTTCTAGTCTATTGGTCCTATGGGTTGTTCTTGTGAGAGTAGCAAGCTGTTTTAATTACTATGGCTTTGTAGAAGAGTTTGAAATTTGGTATTGATATTCCTCCAGCACTGTTGTTTCCGTTAAATATCGTTTTTGCTATTCGAGGTATTTTATAGTTCTATATGAATTTTTGGATTGCCTCTTCTTTTTACTAAAAGAATGAGGCTGGAATATTGATAGGTATCATATTGAATTTGAGGATAGCCTTGGGAAATATTGCCATTTTTTACGATGTTGATCTTTCCAATCCAGGAGCATGGGGTTTTTTTCAACTTTCTAAGTTCGGTGCTGATTTCCTTTTTAAGGTTTTCAAAGTTGTCATCATAGAGGTCCTTCTTTTCTTTGTTAAGTCCTAGGTATTTTATTTTTTGTGGGGCTATTACGAATGGAGTTGCTTTCCTGATTTCAGCCATACTTTTCTCATTTTTGGCATACAGAAAAGCCATTGTTATTTGAGGGTTAATTTTATACCCTGCTACTTTGTCAAAGTTTTGAATAAGCTTGAATAATTTGGGAATGGAGTCCGTGGGATTCTTTAAATCCAAGTTCATGTCATCTGCATAGAGGTAGAGCTTCTTCTTTCCCTATTTGGATTCCCTTTTATATTTGAATCTTATCTTATAGCTGTAGCTAGGTATTCTAATACTAGTTTGAAGAGAAGTGGAGTGAGTGGACATCCTTATCTCATTCCTTAGTTAAGAGGAAATACCTTTATTTTTTCACCATTAAGTAAAATGTTTGAAGTAGGTTTGTCATATACATCCTTTATTGTATTGAGGAATGTTCACTGAATTCCTAATTTTCCCAGAACCTTCATCATAAAGGGGTGTTGGATCTTGTCAAATCCTTTTTCTGCATCTATTGATGTAACCATGTGGTTCTTATCCTTGCTCTTGTTGATGCGAGTTATTGTATCAATTGATTTGCGTATATTGAAGCAGCTTTACATCCCTGAAATGAATCCTGTTTGATCATGATGTATGATTTTTTGGATGAATTGTGAAAGTCGATTGACCAAAATTTTGCTGAGAAGATTTGCATCAATGTTCATCAAGGAAATTGATCTACAGTTCTCTTTCTTTGATGAGTCCTTGCCTAGTTTGGGGATGAAGTTTAATGATGGCTTCATAGAATGAGTTTGGTAGTGAACTTTTACTTTCAATTTCATTGAAGACTTGAAGGAGTATTGATGTGAGCTGCAAAACCATCTGGTTCTGGGCTTTTCTTAGATGGGAGGTCTCTTATTGCTATTTCTATTTCATTGCTTAATATGGAACAGTTAAGATGGTTTAACTCAGTTTAGTTTCAGCATGTCATTATTTGCTAGGAAAAGGTCCATTACTGCAAACTTCTTAAACTTACTAGCACAAAGTTTTGAGAAGTATTCCCTTATAATGTACTGAATCTTGGTTGTTTCTGTGGTGATGTTTCCATTCTCATCTCTGAGTTTATTTATTTCAGTGTGTTCTCTTGTTCTTCTAATAAGATTTGTTAAGGGTCTGCCAATTTGTTAATTTTTCAAAAACCAACTCTGTTTTGTTGATTCTTTCTATGTTTTTGGATTCTTATTTATTTAATTTTGATTTAATTTTAATTATTTCTTTCCATCTACTGGATTGGGGTTTATCCTGCTGCTCTTTTTCAAGGAGGCTCAGATGTCTCACTAAATTGTTGGTTTGAGATCACTCCAATTTGTTGATGTAGGAACTCAGAGCTATAAATGTGCCTCTGAGTACTGCATTTGCGGTGTCCCAGAGGAGCTGGTAATTTGTGTGTTCATTTTTGTTGAATATTACAAACATTTGAATTTCGTTTCTGATCTCTTCCATGACCCACTGGTGATTCAACAGTGTGTTGTTCAGCCTCCATGTGTTACAGGACTTTCATTGGTGGCTTTTGGTGTTGAGTTCTAATTTTATTCCCTTGTGGTCTGAGAGAATGCAAGGTATAATTTCAATGTTTTTGTATTTGGACAAGTTTGCTTTGTGACCTAAATGTGGTCTATTTTGGAAAAAGTTCCCTGTGCTGCTGAGAAAAATGTGTATTCTGATGCTGCTGGGTGAAATATTCGGTAGGTGTCTGTTAAATCTAGGTGATCTATGCAGTTTTATATCTGTGGTTTCTCTGCTGATTTTTTGCCGAGTTGATATATCTAGTGGGCAGAGTGTGTGTTAAAGTCCCCAACAATTAATATCTTGGATCTATGGGAGATGTGAGAAAAATTAGAATTTCTTGGATAAATTTGGGTGCTCTTGTGGGGAATAGATATTTAGAATTTTAATATCCTCCTGAAGGAGAGATCTCTTAATAAGTATATAGCGACCTTCTTTATCTCTTCTCACTACTTTTAATTTGAAATCTATTTTATCTGATATTAGGATTGCAACTCCTTCCTGTTTATGAGGCCGTTTGCTTGTTAGATTTTGTTCCAGCCTTTCACTTTCAACATGTGTTTGTTTTTATGAGAAAGTTGTGACTCCTGAATGCAGCAGACAGAAAGATCTTTTTTTTTTTTTTAAATCCAAGTAGACAGTCTATTTTGCTTAATTGTATTGTTAAGTTTGTTAATGTTGGGAGATAGTACTGAGAGATATTTGGGAGTTCCTGCCATTTTATGCACCTTCTTGGGGGCTGTGCCAACTGGGTTATTCCTACGGTTCTTGGATTCTCAATTTGGGTGCAGTTTCTTAGCCTTTATTGTGGTCCTGTTGGTTTTCTCTGTGTAGGACATCTTTAAGTAACTTTTGTAGGGCTAGTTTGGTAGAGATATATTGTTTCACTTTTTCTTTGGTATGGAAAGTTTTTATTTGTCCTGCAGTCATGAAGGAGAGTATAGCTGGGTACAGTTTTCTTGGTTGATAGTTGTTTGTCTTTAGGGCATGGCCTACATCATTCCAGGCTCTTCTTGGTTTAATTGACTCTGCTGAGAAATCTGAGGTGATTCTACGTGGTTTCCCTTATAGGTGATTGATCTTTTCACCTTGACAACTTTAAGGATGTTTTCCTTGGTCTGAATTGATCCTGTGGATATTATAATGTGGAGTTGTGATGTCTTGTTTTGGACTGGTCTATTTGGGGTTCTAAAAGCTTCTTGTATCTGAATAGGCCTATCTTTTTGCGTGTTTGGGAAGTTTTCTGCTATGAACCTGTGAAACAAATTTCTTAGATCATTAACTTCTGTTTCTAGGTGCTGCCCTATACCTATTATCATCAGATTAGGCTATCTGATGGTGTCTTCCAAATGTTGAATAGGTCTATCATATTTCTTGGATTTGTCTTAGATAGTTGTGTGTTCTTCCTCTATAATATATAGGCTGTCTTCAATCCCCGAGTTTCAGTCTTCTTCATGGTCTAACCTATTTTCAAAATTTCTACTTTGGTTTTTTTAATTTATTTTCCTTCTAATTGGTCGGCTTTGATGGCTTCAAATTCTTTGTTGGAGCTTTGTTTTAGATCTTGTATGAATTTGTTTACTTCCTTAATTTCATGTTCAGTGTTTATTCACAAATCACTTAATTGATTGGTTATGGTTTCCTTGGACTCTCATTCCTTCTGTTAGGCTCCATTCAACATTCCCTTTCAGGTCTCCCTGACTTCTTTCAGCTGTCTTTTAATGGCTTCCACGAATGCCTCTATTTGGTATGAAAGTAACACAAGTTTTGTGCTAGAACACTATTTTAAGGCAAGCATCAGCCAAATTCCTTTAGTTGCACAATCAAAAGTCGACAGATACAAACAATCTATTTCAACAGGTACAATCTATTCAACGTAAAACAACAATGTATTAATGGGGTAAGAACAGCAAAGTAGAATTCGGCATACCAGAAATTAGTTTTAGGGAGAAAAGTGGGGAAAAATATGATTAGAGAGATGTGGAAAGGTAAAAGGAGAGTGAAATTAACCAAGTCATAATCTCAAAGAAGAAAATGTATTGGACAAAATGATAGGAGAAAGAGAAGTGAAAGTAAAAGAGGCAAGAAAAAATGGAAAAACAAAAATTTAAATTTAAAAAGTAAAACACAAAAATGATGCAATTTTAAAGAAGAAATATCGAGAGAAGAATGGGAATACGATGAGAGGAGGGGAAGAGTAGAAAGGAGATATGAAGAACTAAAAATACTTATAATCAAAATAAAAAATAAAAAATCATTTTAATATTATATATATATGGTATTATGAGATAATACTGTAATTAAGGAATTTAAGCCAGAGATTTTTAGAAATACGTAATAAATTTCTGGATTCATCGTGTAAACAATGTGGAATAAGGTCTAATAATCGATGAAGGGTATATCCGAGGATGAGCAGAACAGCAATTAAGTTAACCAAAAAAGAATGAAGAGAAGAAAAAGTGAAAAGAATGAGAAAGAAAGAAAGGAAAAGGATCAAAAGTTCAATAGAGATAAAATAAAAATACAAAAGTGCACACACATATACACCAAAAATAAAATTTCTAAAAGCAAAACAAGATTAATAGAAAACAATTTTTTAAAAAAATAACAAGTTAATAAAAAGGTACAAAGAAAGTGTTCTTTGGGGGGGGGGGGGTTGAAAAGGAAGATCCTGTATCTCCCTTGTGTCCATAACTAGTCTCTTGGTGGAGTCTCTGGTCTGCTTTTGGTGTTTGGTTTTCCTGTGGCTTGATTGGTTTCTTAAGTTAGTTTATTTGGCAGGCAGAAAAATGGTCTGCTTTACCCAGAATTTTGTGATCCCCTTCCCAGGCTAGTTCAGTGGGAGGGAGATCTGCTTTGTTTCTCACAAAAGAGGGAGTTGGCTGTTTCCTCTTGATTGGAGATGCTGTGATGAGGCTAGGTTCTGGGTAGAGTTGAGGCCTTTCAGCAAACAGTAGCTTTTCCCTGAGGGGCTAGCTTCTGAGAAACTCACAGAGCCCAGCATGGAGCCATTCTCAGGGTTTATGTTTACTGAAATTCAATTGATTGTCTAGGCTGCTATAGGGAGGGGAAGCCTCTGGCTCTGTTTACCCAGTGAAGAAAGACATTCCTCTGGGGGCAGAGTTTTCACTGCTTGGGCTGGGTGACTTTCTCCTGGGTGGAGCTGAGCCTGGCAGGTCATGTCAGGTTCCTCTGACCTGCTAAATGACTCTTTTGTTTTCCTCCAAGGCCTGGGTTGGAGCTATATTCTCAGCTGGGCCTTTGACAGTCTCAAAGATGGAGATCTCAGGTAGTGGCACAGTGGGGAGAGGGAGGGGGAGGGGAGCCATGCCTCCTCTGCTCCCTGAGAAGGTGTTATTATGTAAGGCTTCTACTCATGCCAGTGTCTTGGTTCCTGGGTCGTCTCTGGTCTGTGATCTGCAGGATGAAGATACCTACTCCTTGTCAGTTCTTGCTGGTGTGGGGTAGAATCTGCTCATTTGCTGTGTCTGGCACATTTGTCCAGGACTGTCTGTGTTGTAGGTGTGGAAGCAATGGCCACTGCTACCACCGCCACTGCTACCGGCAAGTGCTCAAATCTGTTTCCTTGCCTGGATTTCCCCTTTCTGGCAAAACTCTTTGTACTGGGATGGCACACTTGGTGTTATTCTCCCGCCTAGGACTGTTCACTGAAACACTAATACTGCTTTCTAGGTGAGAGCTTGTTTAGCCTCCAGGTTCTGCTCTGCCATCTTCCTGGAACTACTCCTCTTTTTTTTCTCTCCAGTATATTTTCTTGTTTTGGAACAAATGTCATGGACTGTTTAACCATTCAAAAGGAAGCGTATTCCATTAATTTAATAGAAAAGGAATGCAGCCTGCTTTCATCTCAAGGAAACTTTGAGTATAATGTTAATCTCATAATTCACATCATTGAATTATCAAAGTCGTATTTATAATTTTTTGTTAAACTATTCATTAATGTTTTAAATGTTTTAAAAGCTAGTAATTCAAGAAAACACATTCTATTCTTCCAAGATTCCATAGTGAAGAATTTGTCTTTTATCATAGCCCTTACCACTGATCCCCTCCCTTCAAACTTGTAGCTTTATTCAGTTTTCTTGTTCCCACTTTCATTTTGGTACTAGCACGAATAATCTCCTTGTAGTATTTGACAATGAAATTCCATTTGTTGTTAGAGAGCTCAATACATATTGCCAAGGCAGACCCATAGGCAAATAATAGAGCATAAACTATTGAATATCATTAACGTGATCCTATGCAACTATTCCATCAATTAATATAAATACCACAAAGTATGCATCTTCATATAATTTTTAAAATACAATGTAGTTACACATCATATGTCATAAAATAATTCAGACCACTGATAGAAGAGACTAAGCTCAACCTTTTGCATTGTTCCCAATACTATTTACAAAATTTTCTTTCTCATTAACTTTCACTGCAGGGCCTTCTTTCCCTAGCAATAAGTTATAAGTTATGTCCTTGGATTTTAGTCAACTTTGAGTAAGCTGTTTTCTTTCCACAACTAGTTAGTCCCTCATGTTAAATACCTGAGGAATAACTTGTTCCAATATGCCTGCAAGAGGAGTATCCAAGGCAACTGTCTGTGCCCACTCTTCCCTTACTTTGTTTGGGAATGCAGTATCATAGACAGGGGAGAAACGGGTTTCAGGGTTCAGGTGGCTGGAACCCTGGTGTTATGAATTATGGGTAGCAGAAAAGAGTAGTAGAAACTAGGATACCAGGTAAAGGTTAACTGTGACTGTAATTGCTGAGTTCCAGTGTAAGGAAATTGGTTAGCAGCAACAGCTTTGCAGGGGTTGGGGTAGCTAACACAGGTATCCAGAACTGTTTAGCAGGGACTAGGAAGCATAGACAAAGTGAAAGAGTAAAAGTTGTGAGGGATTGTGGGGCACGACCAGGGTAACAAGGTCATGGGTGTGCAAACTGGGTAGCCAGTACTATGGTAGAAGCAATTGGCATGGTGTCCTGATGTGGTGCAGAGCTCTGGGTGTGCTTGTCCAGTTTTGGCTGTTAGATCTTTAGGGAAACTACCTCTAGCAGCTCATTATCAGCTTGTTGTGTTCAGGCATGTGCCATCTATAAATGTCTACTCCAAGTAGATTGCATTCTTTGACACCAACTATAGGATCTTTGCCCTAAGCATCCTGAGAGACCACACTCCACAATGCTGCAGAACAGCCTCCAAATAATGAGTTGCAATCACCTCATACAACTCTTGCTGCTACTCTCCAATGTCAATGATCATGGTAGCAAAGAATCTGAGATGTGCTCAGCCGCAGTGCTCTGGTAAGCTACCAATTCGCCCTGTCTTTCTGGGAACTCCCTAGAAATGGGCAAGAGCACTTGTTGATGTTCTTCCAACTTTTCTCTGTGGCTCAGCACAACCAGACTGTTGTACCTCAGATGGGATACTTTGATGTCCAGGTGGCCTCAAATGTGCTCTATCTTCTCTCTCTAGATGCTCTTCTGCTTCAGCTGCCTCTCCTTTCCCTTCCACGTAGCTCGCTTCATCTCCACATCCTTTGAATTCTGCTTTATTTCAACCTGTGGCTTTAACACCAAGCCTTTCCACTTTCTCATCTACCTCTCTAGCTGTGAATCTGGTACAACAAGTAACTTCTGTATCTGTTTATCAAGATTTGAGCTGGAATCTAGGAGGTACTAGCTAACTGAGAACATGGGGAGCTTCCTAAATACTCCCCTGCCATTCACTGCTCATTGAGAAAGATGCAAATGTGTTCTGGTCAGTCTCTCCTTCTCCATTTCTGGTGAATAAAGTGAAGTCACAATGGACCTACCAAACAGCTGCTATGTCAGCAAGTGACCAAACTAAAGACAATATAGTGAGGGGTACTTATCAAGAGTAGTAGGACAAATGAACATATTTGTGTATATTACTAAGGGCTTTCATCAAACTAGTTATTTTATGTCCAAAATGGCAGACCAATGTTAGGCTCTCCCCGAGATCTTCCTGTTCTGCAAGTCCTGAGGTCTCCGACATACAACTCAGACCTAATGACATGGGTGAACAAAAAAGTAAGGGAGCATGGATTAGTATTTTGAAGGTGTGGTAAGATTTTGTCTTGTCATGACCACCATGAAATCAATGTCCTTTCTCTGACCTTCATCATATCTCTTTATTTGGCATAATTGGCAGATTTCTTAGTGTGTCGTTTTCTCCTGTTAATTCAGTTTACAAGTTAAAACATTAAGCATGCCAAACCAGGGATTTCCATTGTCCTAGTAGATGTTTTGTCTTCTAGGACCTTCCTTCCAGGTAACTCTCTGTTTAGCATATTGCACAATGCCCCAATCAATGAAATAATTTTGAGCCTAGGAGAAAATCTCCATTTGTAAAGCAGTACACATAAGAAGGAAATGATGCCCCACACTCAAATGCTCCAGGAAAACAGAGTGTAAGGGTGTCTACACAGTTGGGAATTAAGATTCTGAGGGGTGGGAAGGGATGAGTTTAGATAGGAAACCTAGAAGTAATTATAAGTTTCTGAATGTCTAACCTTATTTCCTTCTGCCACTCAGACCCAATTCAGGAAGTGGTTGAATGTTTATGATCACAAAAAAAGAGTTTTTAATCCCGGGCCCAAACTCTATGTGTTCTTGTTACATCGTTCCACCAGCTCCTGATGTAAATTGTCAGAAGGGCAAAGGGGAAAGGTGACCCCTGCTCAGGAATATAAATGGAGCTTAAAAGTAACTGCAATCTCTGACTTTCTATTTTAAAGGTAAGATAAAAGGCAGTTTGAGTTTCTACGAAATCAGTTTCTAGGCTCTATTGTTCCTTCAGAACTTCTTTCCTTCCTTCTGTGTTTTGAGAGCAACAGTTAGTAGTGCTTCTGTCTCTTAGGGGCAATCCTTCTCTTCACACAATGCTTAAAGTAGACAATATGTGGGAAGCTGCCATTAAATTTAAAAAGCATGAAATAGCACACAATGTGTGCTTTCCCTGAATTCCTGGACCTAACAAGTTCCAAATTCTGAAGAGAACGTGATTATGTGTGAGTACTAACAACCTCCACTGAATGGTGAGCTTAGAACACTTTTCCCAAGGCAGGTTCTGTCCAGGTTATTGGGATGGCTGAGATCTACTGGATCAATGAACTTACAGACCATGCAAGACAGAAAAATCTAAGACATTTAGATCCCAAAAAGAAACTGGACCAAGAAGAGAAAACTTGTCATTGCTGAAAAAGGAGGAAGACTTAACTAGGAGAATGTCCCTCTGAATACAGATATGGGTATAATTATAACAAAGTTCTAGGTTATGGCTCATCAGTAGAAACTATCAAGTCAAAACTCACTAAAGCTAAAAATAAAGCTTATAAAATTAACAAAAAACTATTTGGATTGCAGTACTAACATCTGTTTTAAGGAGTGTGATTTTGGTGTGTGTGTGTGTGTGGTGTCTGAGATTATGTATGGGTGAGCATTAGTTCTTAAAATCATCATACTGTCAATATTCTTTAGATTTCCCATTCATGTCTGGTGACATTCTAGCTCTACCACGTGAAACACAATTCTCGCTTTCTTCTGGTTAAATGGAGATCAACATGTAATGGATATGTCAACCTGGGTTGGTTTCAAATGATGATATTCAGATCTTACTCTCTGGAATAGGTAATGTATAAGAGTGAGCCAGTATTGTCAGCCCAGTATTTCCAGTGACTTACATAATCTTTCTGAATCTCAGTTTCTTCCTGTGTGGAAAGTGAAAAGAATTACTGTGTTGACCTTAGAATCAGGTGGGAGTTATGACTGGGTATAGGAAGTATACGTGTTTGGGATGTGTGTACAGAGCCTGACACTCTCATAAAACTATTGATGTTTATATTGAAATGTATTCCAGGAATTGGAAACAAGAGGGATTTTTCTGTTCTAGTTTACTCTTTTATGGCATTGAGGGAACCAGAGATAGTCAAGGAGAACAGGGAAACAAATGCAGCACTTGTACACTGTAGCTATTGTGTTCACAATGAGCTATACCACTGTGGACAGAGACAGGAGGGATGGGATTGTCAAACAAGAAATGAACTCATTACCTGACTTACAAAATGGTTATCCATATAACAATTTTAAAAATATAATAACAATTATAAAAATCGAGGTTGATGATTCTCTCCTCCAGTTTTTGTAGGTGCCCTTAAGACTCAGGCCCACCAATGGAGTTTTTGAAGGTCAATATATATGATAATTAATATAAAGCCATAATCTCTTAAGAAATGTTATAACAAGTATTTCATTCTTAGTACTGGTTTCTCTTTGATTAGAAATTCTATATGTTGTTGGCAGAGCTAATGTTTTACTTTCTGGTTTTAATATTTGTTAGGTGTTGAAATCCTTCTTAAAGATTTGCAACAGAGTTCTGCTGTGTCTTGGCACCCTGCCCCTAACTAAAATGGTAATCAACTTTTGAAATTCATGTACTTAAGTATGAGTTTTATTTATTTAATTTGCTGATGATGGTGAACTGTCGCTGTCCTTCAGGTCTTCAGCTCAAGACTGCTCTAGCACTTGAGCCAAAGTACCTCTTCTAGCTGTTTCTGCTTAGGTGGTGCTATGGAATCAAACCCAGGGTCTCGTACATTCAAGATAAGCTGTCTACCACTTATCCACCTTCTCAGCACCCATAAGCGGTATTTTTGTGCTAAGGTCTATCAAGCAAATCACTGAGCAAATGTATTCATTCGCCACTAGACATAATCAAAATTATGAATTATCTGATATTTTAATGAATAAAACTGTTATCATTGTTACTAGGAATTGTTTATCTCCCCATGCTGTAAACATGGAGGACGTATTTTAAACTAAAACTAAAAAAGTAATTTTAAGGTCTTGATGCTAACAAATGTGTCCAGGTGTTATTACACTAAACAGAGAATTCAAAATGACTTTTCTTCATAAATACAGAGATTAAAGGACTTATAATACTTATTTCAAAATGCAAATTAAAGGGAAAATCAGTCAGGAGATAAAATTTATATTGAATGTTAATTTTTGAAGAGGAAAAGAAGATATTAGATGGCAGACTAAAGACAAAACACTATCAGAGCCCTTTATGCTGAATTATAAAAAAAGAAGCTTTAATTGAAAAATTGAGCTGGAATGTGCACATCAGGCAAAGGCAAGCAATCAGAGCATACCACCAACAAAAACGGCATAATGTATACCTCAGAAAAAGGAAACAAGTGCAGACCAGGGCTCAAAATCCTTATCCTTTATTTCAATGATACACATATACCCCCCTACACACAGACGCACAATCACACACATAAACACACACACACACACACACACACACACACACACGAACACACAAGAATGTATGCAACAGCTCAACCTACTCACTTCCATTCAACATGAATCAAAGATCTTCCTGTAATATTTGAAACTTTAAAAGTTTCAAGTCTTTTAAGTAATTGATAACAGATGCTTAAGCAATTATTTTCTGAATAGACTCTGCTATAGAAATGAGAGTTCAAGATGGTTATAACTACTTAAACATCTTTGAATCTCAAAAGAATTAAACAAGAGACAATCCAAATTTTGGGACTATATTTCTACCAGCTATTCTTCAAAGGCTTAATAAGAGGTTGCAAAATCCAAAATTAAATATCAAATTAATACAACTAATATTTGTGTAAGCGAAGTGAAAGACACTGATCAGTGACCTATGCTGCCTCCATTTCTAAGCCGGCTGCACATTGTGGAACCTTTGATTCTACTGGGCCAGGCCCACAGTTGTCCTCCCCAGAGCAGTGGCCCTGCTGGGGTTGGCACTGGGAGCTGTGTGGAGAAGAGGGGAGGTCTCGGAGGCGGCCAAGCTGGGATTGGGGATGGGGGTAGTAGGGAGAGTATGGGAGGCCCTGGCAGAGGCGGTGAAGGGAGGAAGGAGGCAGTAGGCCAATGACTCAGGAAGCAGCAGCCCCAAAGGCAGCTGCGTTCTGGAGAGTGTCTGTGAGGTGTGGAGTTTGGCCCCGGGGGCCTCGTGGCTGGTTGAGGAGAGGAAGGAGTCTCAAATCCCACCCAAATAGGCAATGAGAAATGAGACAACCAGTGGCTGAAGAATTTCAAGAAAAAAGGCAGGGACTTGTAGGTAAACTCTGGGGGTGGGGAGGGCAGCAGTGCTGAACCAGTGATGGTCATGCCTCTCTGGAGGCACTTGAAGTGAGTGAGGGCCAGCGCTGCTGTGCACTAGGCCTCACTCTCGCCTTGAAGCAGGCACCAGGAATCACAGGCACAGCTTCAGCTTGCCTCACAGAGCTGGCCTGCCATGAGTGCTGGGGACTGGGCAGCTCCTGGGAGGTTAGGTGCAGCAGGACGGAGGAGAATGGCTGGTGGGTACTGCTCCACCCTAGCCAGGTATAGATCCACTGGGGAAGTTCTGGCTCTGGATCAGGACCAGGGACTGTCCCCCAGAGAAGTGGCCTCTGGGGATTTGCGTGTTGGCTGCTATGTGTGGGCTGGGAAATACCTTAACATGGCCAAGGAGTCTCCACAGCTAGGCACATTTGCTCCTGTGCCTCTCCCATCTTCTGGATTCCCACTGTCCTCCTGCCTCGTGCCATGTCCAACTACAGGATTAAACTTCTCCAGGCCTCTAAGAGGCCATCCTGGAGATGCTCACAGGGCTTCCCACGTCTGGTTCACCATGCATGCAGGGCTCACAGGGTGCTATCCTCCAGGCAAAGCGTACCCCAATTTCAGCTTAGAAGAGGGAAAAGCTTCATTGTCCCAGATACAGCTGCCCTTGGGGTTCTCTGTGTACACTAGTCTTGTGCTGAGATAACGATCCCCAAAGACCGCCAAGGAGCCATTTCCGATGTGAGCACACGAGGGTCATTTATTGCAAGCTCGAGCATGGACTCACAACTGTCAGCATCACAGTGGGTCAGAGTTGAGAACTCTGAATCTTCAGTTAGGGTTTTTATAGGGCATAGGGCTGAGGTAAGTGGGTTCATAGCTTGTCAGTTACATGATTTGTTGACATTTAATGAGTTAATATTGTAACAATATTTTTGGCTAATATGTGTAAGCTTAGCAGTAAAAAGCAAATTATGTTAAATATGGAATCTTAAGAAACATGTGTAGCTTTAGGTACCTTCCTGTCATCTGCTGATGGCTATTGCTAGGGGAGTTATGGGAAGAATGTTATTGGGACATTTCATGGTGTTTCCAGGAACCTGAGTCCTAACTTTCGGTAAAGTCTTTACAATGGGTACGTTCAGTAAATGCCTTCACAATGTATACTTTCAGTATAGACCTTCATAATGGACTAAGTCCAAAATGGCTATACTTTGGCTAAGGTCTCCCACTTGGGGTGTGTGTGTGTGTGTGTGTGTGTGTGTGTGTGTGTGTGTGTGTGTGTGTGTTTGGTGTGAGAAAGTCAGACACAGCTGAGCTTTGGTGCAAAACACTTCTTCCCTTCAGCATTGAGTTTGGTATCTAGTGGTTGTTCCCTCTCCCGGATTCTGAACTCTAAATTTGTTCTTCTATATACTTTTATCTTTAGATCTTAATATTCAGATTCCTAATATCTGCTTGTGAACTTCAGAATTTGCTTCATAAATGGGGTGCTTTTCTTCTAACTTTTATGAAGCCCTTTGCTCTTTTTAAATGCAGCATGTGCTGTGTTAGTGGTTTTACTTAGCCCAGACTGTTGTGGCCCAGGCTGTGACTGTTAGTTCTGAGATTAGTTTAGGCTAATATGAGATACTATCATTTCAGTCTGTCTAGTGAAAAAAGTTCAGAAGCTTTATTGAAACATTTTCCTGGCTGTAAAACCAACAAAAAATTCCAGTGGTATAAATGTACAATCTGTTGATTTTAGTTAATTGTGCACCACAGCAATGAAAAAAATCTTCTTACTGAAGTGATTATTTAGAATGTGGAAAAAAATCAAATATTATAGAACTTAAAAACTGATCAAATAACAAAAGAAAAAGAAAGACACTGATCAGGAATGCAGTACAAATGTAAGTGTTTAATAAATAAATGAAATGTTTGGGATTCTTATCCACATAGTAAATACAAAGGAAAATAAATAGGAAAGTCTCTGAAATCCCATCCTACACACCAGAATAGCTATCACGACTCGAATAAATAAACATCTGGAGAGGCAGAAATAAATTAGGAACTGTATTTGGTTTTGTGGTATTGTAAACTAGTGCAACCTATAATGATCATAATGGAAGTTTAGACAATACCAAAAAGACACATGTGTTGATGACCTTTACTGCAACCTTGATATATAAAGAAGGAATATATATCAACATCAATATCCATGTGCATGGCAGCAAGAAAGAAATCTGTGCATTCAACCGAGATGCACAAAAAAGAGGGAATAAAGGAAATATGCTATTCATAACTATAAACATGTTCTGGTATATAAGAAAAGTGAATTTTTCCAATATCACTGCTATATATTTTTGGATATATACCTAATCCTAATTTCACAGGTTTCGTGGCTTCTTGTTTTTCTTTAAAAGGGATCTCCATATTGATTTTTAGATGTTGAAGATATCCTATAGTATGTGGATATTAGAAGAAATTTAAATATATCAATGAACACATAAAGGACCATCATATACAGTTTGTAATTTGATCCAATTTTAAGAAGGCAACAATTGGGGGACAAGACAATGTTAGAACCTTAATAACAAAAAAACAGACATGGAAAAATATTAGAAATGTGCAACTGATTAGTTCTAATACTAAAAAATATTTTCCTCAAGTTTTAAAAATGAAACAATTAAAATAATACTTAATAACATCAAATAAGTATGCTATGGAAGAAAATGTACAATAGACATATGTTTCCCCATAATTTGTTTTAATTTATAACAAATGGATTAAAAGAAAATGTGATTACATGTCTGAAGATGATAACACATTCAAGTATCATCGATTGAATCCAGCAAAAGAAAGTAACAAAGAAGTAGAGAGTAAGAACAACCTGGGGCATGGATTTAGATACTCAGTAGAACATTGTGAGGAAAAAATGTGCTCCATTTTGCTCATCAACATTGAGCTAGGACAGCTACCTTTTGACAGAGTACTCGTAATGTAGTCAGAGCAGTGGAGTTACTAATTTAGGCAGTAATTTATTACTTTTATTCCCTAATCTTATGATGTGATTCCCAAATGATGTGAGTGATCCTAGATTTTCTGAGCCCTTTTTTTCACCAAAAATTACTAATTCCTTCCCCTGCCAATAATTCTTCTGCTACTCTCATTTCACCTTGTTTCTGAACTCAACTCCTGTGTCCTTTTGGTTTATGAGAAAGAGCTAGAGAAATATGAGGATTGTCTGGAATCTGAGGAACATCCACTCTAGCTTGGAGGATCTGGTAAAAAACCTCCACCTGGGACTCAGAATCAGATATTAATTGACCTCTTTGGAAGTAGAGAATCTCAATCCCTCAGGCAGGATTCATCATTCCTTGACTTTCTCTGAAGAGATTTGGTCCTAGGGCATAATTCAGAGAATGAACTTTCCCACCACTCACCACAGCTTTGTCAGGAGGAATAGGTTCAATACTAAAAGTGATCTCAGTCCTCACAGGGCCAGTCAGAAGCCAAAAGATCATATTTTCCTCCTCATCAGGCACCTTCTAGTAGGAACAGAGTCTGGGCAAAGTCTACGATGGAGATAAAGTGAGACTGGGCCTAAGGTGTACACAAAAGAATGATCCTCTCTTTGACTAAAAGTGAGTTGTGCAGTGAGACATGACAACATCCTTTATATATGAAAATTCAATAGGTGAGTCATCTCACTGCCACCATGAGGGAGGTCAGTTTCCCCAAAGAAGTTGTTAAATGTTGTGTCTACCAGTTTGCCCTTTAGGCTGTTGTCTCTCCCACCCCTTCCCATGCCAAGAATGCATTGCTTCTTTCAGACACTCAACTACTTGTCCTGAATCCTAAGCAGGAATATTGTAGGCTATTCTTTGGCAAACCTCTTGGTTTGGAGGTAGAAAAGACCAAGGCTCTGCACATGCCAAGAGGTAGAGAAGGTGAGTATAAGCTCAGATTGGTACGGAAGAACAATCATGTTGAAAAAAAAATGAAATTAATGGTTGAGTAATTTAGGGTGTATAGCCACTAAATTTAGGTAATTATTAGTAACACATATACAATCATGGATTAGGAAGAAAACAGTGAAGTAGGTTCATGATAACATGGAAAAGACACATAACAGCCATAACAGGAGATGAGAGTGCTCAGGAACTGTTGGCAGAGGTCTATTTACTATTTGAGGAGTGACCTTGGATAGGAGGCTTTTAGAATAATATCTAAAAGAGAGGGACTTGCTGGGCACTAGTGGCTCACACCTGTAATCCTAGCTACCCAGGAGGGTGAGATCTGAATGTTATGATTCAAAGCAAGCCCAGGCAGAAAAAGCCAGAAGTAGTGCTGTGGCTCAAGTGGTAGAGCGCTAGTCTGGAGCTCAGGGACACTACCTAGGCCCTGAGTTCAAGCTTCAGGATCATCAAAACAACAACAAAAAACAATAATGATAAAAAGAATTAAAAGAAGGACTTAAAGATATGCGATGGAATGATGATCCTGTGTAACTGTCTAGGTAACATAAAAGGAGACAAAATTTGGAGGAAAATGATACCTATTCATTACTAATCAAGGATGCAAAGAAAATGCCAAATTCCTCTTCTCAAAAACTTCCAAACCTGAGCTCCTTGGTTGAGTGATTGCCTTGCAGGCTTGACGCCCTGGGTTCAATTCCTCACCCAGAAGTGGTGCTATGGCTCGAGTGGTAGAGCACTAGCCTTGAGATGAAGAGGTGAGGGACAGGACCCAGGCCCAGAGTTCAGGCCCCATGACCTGCCAAAAAAAACCCCAAAAAACAAAAAAACCTTCCAAACTTATCTTTTCTCATAATTGAGGAGAGAGTTTTTATTTTAACAGGGATTCTTATCTAGTTCAAGGTCATCAGAACTTCAGTAGAGTTTTCCTGTTGAGATATAATGCACCTAACTCTGCTGAACTTAATCATGACTAGGAAAGTATGGACATTGATGTGTTTATTGTATTTTTCCTTATAAATATATAATTCTGTCAGGTATTATATATAATGTATATTGTACAATATATTATACATTTTATAGTACAATAAATATATTATAATGTAACATGTATTATATATGAACAGATTTCCTAATTTTAGAGTTAGGAACAAGCAACATATTGAAAGACGAATGCTTGAATCTCTGAGTAATTTCTCTACCACTGGACAATTCCAGGTTTCATTCTTATTACCCAAAGAGCAACATAGGCAAGCAGTGCCCATGGAGGTGGAACTCTGGATTCTGGAAACTGTGATCAGCACATATATATATATATATATATATATATATATATATATATATATGAAATATTGTTTTATACTAGTGAATGTGTAAAACTATAACAGCAGATAATTAAGTCAACATCTATGTGCACACACACTCAATCAAATTTCAAGTATAATAATTTCTTTTCAGGCTGGGAAAATGGCTCAGTGGTAGAGCTCTTGCCTTGCATGCATGAGGCCCTGGGTTCGATTCCTCAGCACCACATAAGCAAAAGGAAAAAAGCCGGAAGTGGCACAGTGGCTCAAGTGGTAGAGCGCTAGCCTTGAGCTGAAGAGCTGAGGGACAGCACCCAGGCCCAGAGTTCAGGCCCCACCTCCGGACCCCCCCCCAAAAAAAAAATATAATGTCTTTTCTATGTTCCCTATGCACCTACACAAGGAGTACATGAGTTGCCCATGAATTGTCCTGGGAGTTCTTTATCTGGCTACTGTAGCTTCACATCATTTGTTCTCTTAGTAGCCAGATGTCATGTGTTCAACAACAATACTTGTTACAGGAAAAAGTATCCACCCTGACACACAGAGGAACTTGGATTTCAGAAATGCCACAAATAAGTGGGGGTTGCAGCAGTACTTTTCAAAATTAAATAGATTGCATATTTATTAGAAAGTTTGTCAGAAAAATAAACTTCAGTGCAGGATGAAACACTTGAAGAAAACTACAGTTGAAATTACATATAGCTAGGTGCTGGTAGCTCGTGCCTGTAATCTTGGCTAATATGGAGGCTGATATCTGAGAATCACAGTTCAAAGCCATCTTGGGCAGAAAAGTTGCCATGAGATACTTATCTCCAATTAATCAATCAAGACTAAATTTGATACTGTGGCTCAATGTTGTACAGAGATAACCTTGAGCCAAAGACCTCAGGAACAGTGCCCAGGACCCAAGTTCAAACTCTGCAATAGAAAATAAATAAAAATAAAAAATAAATTACATATAATTTATTACCAACACTGTATAAGGAAAATATATGACACATGACTTCAAGTTACAAAGTTCCAAAGCGTTTCCTCACTCTTGAGAACTAGGAGTAATCCATATTGAAAAAAATAAAAACATGAATGATTTATACCAAATTTCAAAACATACTATATGTTATACAAAGGAAATGCAATAAACATGCATTTCACAATTTAGTAACATCATATAATATGAAGAATCTGATTAACTGATTCATAAAAATCAATACAATGCAGATAAAACATCCAATATCTCAGGGGTCAAATTAGCAGAATAATTTCCATCTATGATGGTTGTTTTGCAAATTATCCAGCCCTATCCATCCCACAATTGCAGAAGGCTTTTCCTGAGAATGTCCAGAAAACTGTCTACTGTGAGTGCTCAATGGAGACCTGGTCCCATTCTCTATTATTTAGACATGTGATAGAATGAATATCTGATAACTTGCCAAAGACACAATTTGGGAATGGCTTCCAGTAATGACATTTTAGTTCTCAGAATAAAATGGAAATTGAAGATAGTGGGAAATTCTACCAGATCCCGGAAAGATTTCTATTATTGTGCTAAAACTGTCCCTTCTACTTACACTTGAACAAACTGCAGCAATTGTCACTCCAACCACATGTCCAAAAAATAGCTTTCCAAATATTGACCTGTTTTCATGTTAGCAAATCAAGACACTCTATTGTGGCCCTGTTTTACTTAAACTATCTGCTCTGGTTTGCCCAAGAGATAGTTGACCTTAACAATTTCTTAAATTTTAGGTCATCACACAATTACTTCATAGCCCTTAAACATTAAAAATACATATCCATATTAGTCTGCATTACATACTTATGACGGTTTTTCTTCATTTGTCATGTTATACATATTTGTGTATCCCAGGGCTTAGTTCTGTAATCTTCTTTCTCATGAGTGTTACCACTGAGTACATGTAATTATTTCGTTTTTTTTATCTTCAGCTCTGTTCTTTTTTTAATTCAAGTCCTTAATAGCATCATGTCTACTGACAACTCCTAGCTATTGATTTTAACAAATTCAAAAGAACCCAAAGTGAGCTTTGATTCTATCCCTCATTACTATTTGTTTAATTGATAATTCTTCTAGTTGCCTTGTCAAAATATCTTGGAGTCATTTCAGACTGGCCTACTATTTCACACCTCATATGTAATGTATGAACAGGTTTTGACAAATTAACTCACAGAATATTTTAGGAACCATAAATATATAGTATATGAGTACTAATACTATGCCTTAAATTCGTGGCCTTGGTTTTTTTTTTGTACTTTTCTTTTGTGCTCAGGCTGTCAGTCTTCCATTTGAGCCACAGGTCCACTTTTAGCTTTTTGGTTCTTAGTTAAAGATAAGTGTCTCATGGTCCATTTACCTGCTCTAGCATGAAACTACGATCTTCTGTTTTCAACCTTATAAATACCTAGATTTAAACGCGTGCACCACTAAAACCACCCCTATTATATTTGAATTAAAAATAAGTTCAAAGAACGAATATTTGTGGCATTTTCAAATCAATATGTTTTCATTTACACATTGCCTTAAAAGGTTTTTGTTATTACAGCTCACTTATCAAGAAAGGAATGGAAAAATTCATAACCAAAGAAGCTTTGTATGTACCAATGCTCAAGCCTGCTAGCCACAATTTCTTTGCTGGGAAATAACAAAGGATTATATCGTCTACAGGGAAAACAAGAGAAAAAGCTCTTCACTGAAGTTGCTGAATGGCTGATAAGGATGAGGACAAGCAACTTTATCCAGAAATTATCACAAAGTGTTTGCTGTGGATAAGTGTAGCCAATCTTAGAGGATGATCATAATGATGAGGGGAATATTTGAAGGTGATTACAGAGGTGTAATTTCTTGAAGATATATATTTATAGCATAGTTTGTATACTGTCAAAAATGAGACAGTTACGATAGGGATGTTGTCATTCCTTGTATCGTTCACAGTATAATATTAAAACCAGGTTTATACATGTAGTATTTATAATAATTATAGAATATCACTAATTATGCATATATTATAAATATATCATTTTTATGTTATGTAATATAGTATATTACATATATTATGCACACATAATTTAATTTTTCTACTTGTCTGTCCAGGAATTAAACTAGCAATATCTTTGAAAATGGATAGAAAGTAGGGTCCTTACAATTTCGATTGCAACATAGAGTTTTACCCAATTAGAAATTATTTATTCTGAATTGGTTTAGAAATGGAATATCAGAATATAATTGAGCTTTCAAAAATCATTATGTAAAAACATGCCAAGGATGGAGTTAAAAAACTATAACCTGACTCATGTATGTAATTCCAGCTACTTAGGAGCTGAGATCTGAAGATAGCTATATGAAGCCAGTCTGAGTGAAATGGCTCAGGGACAACACCCAGTCTGAGTAATGGCAGAAAAATAAATTATGTGACTAAAGCATACATATATATTTATTGAAATAAAGTTGTCATTCCTTGTATCCTTCACAGTATAATACTAAAATGTTTAATGCATATATTATTTATAGTAGTGGTAGACTATCAGTAATGATAAATATATATGTATATATATGATATATAAATATATAACTTCTATGTTATGTAATAAAATACATTACAAATATTATGCACACCTAATTTATACTGATAACACTAATATCCATTAAATTGATATATGTTTTAGAATAGGGAATAGATTTTTTTTTTGGTACAACAAGGAAGTAAGTTGTCACAAAAATTATTCGTTTTGGATTGTATATCCATAGCAATCTTTTCCCTGTGTATTGAGGGTACTGATTGATAAAAACCTGTGTTCATCAGCACAGGTGTCTTTGACACCAGGAATAATAAACAGTGGAAGCTGAATGATGTTCACTCAGGTATTTCTTTAGAAATTAAACTGATCTACATTTGGTATGAAGATCACTTATGCTGTCATTATCCACACCATTTTCATTTAAAAGTATTTATATTCTGTAACAATGTTATTGCCCTTATTACCATAATTAGGGAGATAATGTGGATTCATCTGGTCCATAGCTCTTGAAAATTAATGAATGTGACAAAGAATATCTTCAGATGTGGCTGGTGGAATTCTGGAGTTGAATTATGGGTCTCAACTGATCAGTCTTAAGAACTTGGGAAATTTGTTTGGGCTTCTTGCCTACTTTTGGTTTTAATAAAATACTTAATTCATTTCCTAACTTGAAGAACAATCATGAGCACTTAAATTACCCTATTGTAGGTTCAGTGCTTGGAATGGTGTCTGCAAATTGTGTAGTAGGTCCCAAAAAAGTCAGCTTCCATCAACATGGTCACATCATCCTTCCTGAAGGCCTTAAGAAATATATACCCAGTTGATGTTAATATCTGTGAAAATTTGTCTTTACTAAAAAAAGTCTTATCTTCATATGAAACAATGAAAGCAATGTTGGGGTTGTCCTGTGGCTTTTATTCTGAAGGAGTTTTGCCTAAATTTCATTCTTACCCTATTAGTGATAGCAGAAGTATTCTTTAGTGCTACCCTTCATATTTCTAGTTCTGTGTTCCATTTGGAATACTATTGTAACTTCGTTTATAATCTTTATAGGGAATAAATAAACTACAACTGCTGAAGTTTTCAATAGTCAATGCATTACATTTTATGTGCTTAGTATTTTCCTGAAATTGTTACCTTTGGATTATATATCCCTAACAAACTATTTTTTTATGATTTCTTGTATGATTTATATCGATTTCTTATGTGGTTCTCAAATGACTTCTTAGAGATCCATAAATAAAACAGCTGAGAAAGGAAAAGAGTAGGTAAGAAGTCATAAAAATTACAAAACTATTATGGTGCTCTTAATGGCTAAGTGTAAAGAATATGTAATAAAACTGTTGGAAGATTCATTTGTTTTTTTGCTATTCTCTCTCCTTTCTTTGTAGAAAGGTTCTCACTACAATGTTCCAAGTGGTCTGGACCTTTCAAGGCTTGTCTTAGTGACATAAGTGATGGGATTAGGGATATGTGTTCCCATGGCTGGCTTTTAGGAAGTTCACAATATAGCAATACCTATACACATAAAGAAACTTTTGTGAGTGATGTATATTCACTTCCTCAATAGCCACAATGTCAAAACATCAAATTACTAACAACTGGCATCACTAACACCTCCATAAATCAAAAGTAAACTAAAAGCTCTACTTCAAAAACCAACATCTAAGGCAGTGTTGGAAATACAAGAAGAAACATAATACATCTAAAGGAGTGAGTTCTTTAACACTGGCAATGAGCAGGGATAGCTGAATTTTTAACCAGGCTTGAAAAGTTCGGGTGTCCAGTAACTATGTGATTAGAGTTGCAGAGTTGACCTTGGTATCAAGATTGGAGGTAAAATTCAAGGCAGATACGTTGCTGCAGTATTGTAGCACGATACACTGTGACCCTTCCTGAGAATGGTAAACAGAGAGTAGAAGCTAAGTCATTAAAATTTATAGGAAGGATTCTCCACTGAGAATAATTTCAGGGGGTGATCATTACTCTTGCATTGAAAATGAATAGCCCATCATTCTACTTTAAGCTCTAGCATATTTCTGATTTGAGGACAATTATAACATACCACTGTGCCATGAGTGCTGAGCAGTGTAGGTGTATATTACTCTAATATATGTAAAAATCCTTACAGGTATGGAATGGCCTGACCCTGACACTTCATTCTTTGTTGTTGAGTTTCATGGAGAAATGTTCATAATTAGGCAATTCACACTCATCTAAGTCTGACTCAGGCAACTGAGAAAAGACATTAAGGTCATCACTCCAGTGACATGGTCTGTGACATGTGAAATAAATGACATAATTTCACAATGCAGATGTGTTTCTGAAAATGCATACAATACCAAATACCAAATATACAAAAAGGACAATTATCCATCTCATATTATCAGAAGTAAAGATACTCTTGAATTGTACTTACTTGCTAGAAGATCACAGGGTCACTGCTAACGTTTGGTATCTTTCCAGGTGCTCAATCTTCCTCAATCTTTTTGGAGGAAGTGTTTTTCCATAGTTTTTTTTGAGGTGTTCAGAAAATCATTACTGTCACTAACCGCAACCATGGGACAGGAAAGATGATGGGATACCTGGCCAAAGAACTGAGAAATCACAGGAAGTGATAGGAAAGAAGACACCAGAGGACCCCCAGCCTCATTGCCAGCTTCTGGATCAACAAATCCTGCTTAACAAGTTTATATTCCTTCTACTACAAGGGGATTGGTGGTCAGTGGCTATAGGTATGTCCATAAACTAAGGCATTAACCTAGCTTTGGTTACAAAGGTATTGTTTGTATACATAGTGATAATTGAATCCCTTATTGTTAGGGAGCAGAAGGGAGCAATAGTCATTACATCCATAACACAGACATCCATCTTGTCTCCAAAGTCTTAATCTTTTAGTGTCCCCCAGCTCGAATTTGAATACTCTTGAGGTAATAACTCATACCCCTGTCTTCCCTTGATTGACCTTTCCAGAGCAGAGCTCTCAGCCTTTTGATTGCTGTTTGAGATGTCTTCCCACTCTATCCCTTTCCAGGTTTAACAGTTTGACCCTGGAATCCCTCACAAGTACTGTGACAGATGTATTATTTTGAAAAATATATTTTTTCTAGGATAGGTTCAATTTTTAAATTTTATTTTACTTCAAAAAATACTGTACAGAGTGGTTACAGTTACATGAGTAAGATACATTCCTTGTTGAATATTGTTACCCACTCCATTTTTGTTCTCATTTCTCTTCCAACTCTCCACACCTCCTTCCCACCCCATAGTTGTAAAGTTCATTTCTGAAAGTGTCTTGGGAATATCATTGTTGCAATGGGTCACTCTTGTACTTCTTTCACCACTTTATTTTTTCTCCTTCCATCTCCAAATCAGATAAATGTGTATACAAGATGGAAGGTATCAAAATCAACACAGAGTTTGCTAGGGATAAACCAATAGAAAAAAGAAGTGAAATAAAATAAAATCTAGATACTCTACCGACATCAAGGTTGATATCTGAAAAAAAAAAAAAAGATTTGTTGTTTCCATGTCTTCGAGTTCATTTCAATTAGCATCATTTTGTAAGGTCAAATGTATATAAATCTGGAGCCAGAAATCCCACTCATGGGCACTTGTAGAAATGATCTCAAGATAAAACACACTAAATCTACAACTATATTTTTTGCAGCATTATTATTGTAGCTAAGATATGGAACCAATCAAGACGCCCCTCAATAGATGAATGGATCAAGAAAATGTGGTAATGTTATTCTTCTATCAGAATGAATGATAGAATGATAGTTCCTTTCTTAAGAAAATGGAAAGACTTGGAAAACAATCATATTATGTGAAGGAAGCCAGACTCAAAGAAAAATAGGTTCCAAGGTTTGCCTCATTTTTATTAATTAATATATGCTTAGGATAGTCCTGACAGACAGGTTAACTTTTTAAACTCTTAATATTCCCTTTTTTTCTCTCGTTCTTCTTCTTTCATGCCATTTGTGTGTGTGTGTGTGTGTGTGTGTGTGTGTGTGTGTGTGTGTGTGTGTACGCAGACAGTAATGAAACTTGACTCGGAGCCTCAAAACTCTTGCTTGGTTTCTTCATTCATGACTGACTGAGTCTGTACTGTTTAAACCAAGGTTTCAATCTGTCTTTGATTGAACAATTGAACATAAATATCTCATGGATTGCTACCTCAGCCATCTGTGAACCATGATCTTCCAAGCTCAGCCTCGTGACTATCTAGGAATAGGGATGAGGCACTGGCATCCAGCTTTATTGACAAGTGCTTTTTGCTTTGATTTGTTTTTGTTTTTTGTTGTTTTGTGCATCCAAAATCTGTATGGAAAACAAATCACTTATAACCAAGTGTTGTTTAAATATTATTTTATTAATGTTATCCTTTTACATACACATTATATGATTTGATTTTTTGAACTCTATTGTTGCAAAAGGTCAAGTCACATATATAATTTGAATCTTCTTTTCTTAGTTTTACAGTGTGTTAGGTGTTTCAAAACAGAATTTACCAAGGTTTAACTCTGCACTACTGAAGCAGCACCTTTATGATTATTCAATGTCCTGTAAATCATAAGTTCATCACTTCTTGTGGCATCATATGAGCACAGGTATTTTCCTATAATACCTCCACATAGTTTAGACATCAATGCCATGCACTCTTCTGCCAAATATGCAAGGACATCCTTTGTAAATCTCCTTGCATTTTCACTGTTCTTCTCTCTACTCTCCCATGCTAAGTCCTGTGATGATCATGTTGATTTTCTCCCCTGTTACATTCATCATTTCATCTTGGGAAATACTGGTATGCACTACTGTAATTCTGTCCATTCTCCTTGTGCTTCGTCTTGTACCCCTCTCACCGCAGAGGGTCAGAGATTGGGGATATTTTCTTCACTCTTTAGCTCAAATATCAATCTTTACTTTCTAGCAATACATTCATTGAATTCTTTCTGTAAAGTCTAATGTCTTGAAAATGATTACTGCATTTTCATGGCTTTGCTATTTGGCATTAGGGAAGAACATAGGTCAGTAACTATAACTTGGGTAAAAGAACATTGCAATCATGCCTCCATATATGTTGTTAATTGGATAAGTTTTACTTCAAGGTCTACCTGCCTGCTTCCTTTTCACTGTTTATTTTTCAATGTAGCCTTTTTCTTCTGGAAAGTATTTATCGGCCTAGTGAAGATCCTACGTAATTAGTCATTAATTTTATTCCAACATCATTTCACAGATCCTTCTGAGTTTCTTCAGGGTATGTATAGCAATGCTTCACATTCTTAGATATGTTTTTAACATCGATGCATCCGATGATAAAGACACATTGCTTAAGTAACCATTTTGATGATTGAAAAGAAACGATGCTGCAATCTCACTATATCGCAATTTTCTGGTTTTAAATTCTTTCAGATTAGAATTGATGCTGGAGAACGAACATTCTGTGTACAATTTTATATTTTCCTAATTATGTTTATTATACTTTTCAATATTGTATAAAGTTAAAACATTACTACTTACTTAGTTTTAGGATTTCTAAAATGGTTAGAATAAAAGTTGTATTCATTCACAATTTTAAGACAATATTGTCCATTATGACCAAGTGAGACATTTTAAACTTTTTATTTGTGGTCCTTAATGGTGGTGCTGGGGAATCAAGTTCTTGGTTCATGTGTCTTAAGTCTACTGTGTGCCTCTGAGCCTGATTTGACCTATGGTTTTATTTTCAATCAACTGGAATAAAGCAAAATTTCCCTAGGAAGGAATTAAAACTTGGTTACTTCCTCCAGTATCTCTCACACACATAAAAATAATATAATTCTACACTGAAAGAAAATGGTGTTCTTTTATTTATTAGTAGTAACTTTTTATTTTTTGTAGCCCCACTCTTCACTAAGTCTTGCCCATTTGCTATCCCTCCTTCCCATAAAACTTGACTAGATCAACTGGAAACCCACTTCTAGTAAGCCTTATCCTTAAAAAGCTCAACATTAACTAACCTACCCCATGGAAGCCCTGCTAAAAACTTTCAAAGGCCTGACTGAAACCAGACTCCTGCCTGATAGCCCTCCTCTGCTTTAGGGAAATCCCTCTTCTACTCCACCCCTTCCTGGAATCCCTGCTCTGCACCACCAGAAACCAGGCCACATCAATATCTCCTTCTATGTCCCACCTTGCTGCAATAGAACCCCGCCTACACCAGGCTCCTCCCTCAAATCCCCACCTCATCCACCAGATGAAGTCCGCCCCTAACTATTCTAGTCCCTCATAGTCGCATTGCTCCCATATCCTAGTACTTCCAAACTCCTCCCTTCCCTTTTATACCCCACCCCCAACCAGCCTTCTCACTACAGCGCCCCCCTACCCGGTTTCATCAGATACTCAGCCTATAACTAGCCTACTTGTAAGAGACCTAATCCCTCAGACACAGACCTGAACCTACCTCTTCCCACAAAGCCCATCATGCTATACCAAAAACCCTTCAGCTCCCTATAACTGCCCTTGAAGCCCTGTCTTGCTTGGCCAGAAGCTTCTCACACAGCCCATTTCCTGCCTTGAAAGTACAAAATGTCATGTCAAAAACGAGCTTTACAATGTCAGTGTGGGGCAGGGGAGGCAGGGAAGGATTGGGTGGGGGAGAGAGGGGGGCTGGGAAGGGAGGTGAAGGGTAAACAAAGGAGGAGGATGCAATGCTTGGTAAGAAATGTATGCCTTATCCTGCCTATGTAATTGTAACCCCTCTGTACAATATGTTCTCAAATAAAATAAAATTAAATTAAAAAGATGAGACAGCCCTGCTCCACCACAAGCCTCTTTACCTCCCACATCTACTCTCTCAATGCCCTGCCTTGCTCTCCAGATAATCCTGCTCCCTATTGGCTCCTCCCTCAGTTACACATCTTACTCCACCAGATACACTGCCCAAAATTATCCTTCACCATTGTAGCTCTTCCACTCTTTCTCAAAGCCCCTCCTCCAACTAGCCCCATGGCTCCAAACCCTGCCCTGCTCCTGAAAAACCCCACTAGAAATCCCCCACCACACTATGCCATTTCTGGACACCCACATTGCTCCACTGGAAACCACTGCACCAGTTGGCCTCCCTCTGAAAGGCTCACTAGACTCAACTGTAAATCCCAGTCCCTCCATACTCCCTTTTGGAAGGTTGTTTTGCCCTGCTGGAAATCCTGTCCATAATCCATGTCCTGCCTTACAACACTGAAATACTCATCCAATCTTACTCTTCTTTATGAAGTGGTGACTGGCTACACCAGAAACCCCATCCTACCTAGTCTAGTGCACTGGATCTTATCACTGCTCTCACAAAGCCCTGGTCCTTAATAACGCCTCCATACATTGTGACTACATCCTGCTCTGCTGGAAACCCCACCTCCACCCTAAAACACTTTCCCAAAGGCCTGGCATTCTCCATGAGAAACCCCGCCCCTTGCTAACCTATGTCTTCTGAGTACCACCCTGCCCTCTCAAAGCCACACCCTGAAAAGCCACTCCCTCATAGCTCCGCATTCCTGCTCCAGAATCCCCACTTTCTGACAACCTCTTGCCTCCATTCCCTGCCCTGCCTTATGGGAAACCTCACCCTACATATCCCACAAGGGCTTACAGTGTTCCACCAAATCCCCTCGTCTAAGTAACCTCCTCCTTTGTAAACTCATTCTTCCTTCTCAAAGCCCCGCCCCAAACAGCCTCCTCCCCAGTGACCCAACCTACTTCCAATGAAAACCTGTCCACCTGCCAGCGTCCGTCCTAAGTCCCACCTACTCCACAAGAGACCCCTCCCCTAACAAGTCTAGTCCTTCCTGTTCCCTCCCTGATGTCTCAAAGCCCTACACACACTGGCCTTCACCCTCAAAGCCCTGTCCTGTTCCACCATACAGGCTGTGCCAATACCAAATCCTCCCTTAAACCAGACAGAGCTTCACCAGAAACCCAATATCACCTCACCCATGAAGGTCTCATCTAGTAATTTTTATAACAATTGTGATTTTGAACATATCTGGGGAAATAAAAGTTCCTGCCTCCAACTGGGCTCAGTCACAGAGAAGGATTTGTGCCTGTTTTTGATTTTTCAGCTCGTCCTGACAATGCAAAAATTCAAGAACTCGAGCAAATAATATGGACTAGAAGTATGGCAACAGTGGTTGAGCTTCTTGGTGCTATACAACAAAAGTCCTGTCTAGCAAGCAGAGAACTCCTGGATAGAACCCTAGTAATACTCCTCTCTTCCACCAAAAAGCCTAAATAAGTTTGTCCTATTTAAACATCTAATTTCAAGGCCACTGACAGATCAGAGATGGTGACATTTCTTTAAAATCAGGTATTCAAAAGAGACAAAGTTATTTAGGCTTGAAAGAATTGAAAAGAAAGGAAAATGCATTTGATTTTTGTTAGCTCCATAATTCTTGAAAACATAAAATGCATATATCCATGTATGTATGTATATACATGTATGTAAATATATGTGCAAGTAGTTCATCTCTTTTCTGTGTAGCAAATGGTACAAATGAATCTGCACAATCACTACTCAAAGGCATGAATATACATAGAGAAGGAGCAAAGAACTTGTATTCAGAAATCTATGGTTAGACAATAACCCTGAAAATCTTTTACAGCAGTTTGCATTTGTCAGTTACTGCAGTACAGGGACAGTAAGGCGACAATGTGATATCAGGCAGAAGAAATAAGAGAAATGAGAGATGAGAGATACAAATGGTACAATATTCTTTCTGATGGGTAAGTAGAATTTCCAATGTGTGTGTGTGTGTGTGTGTGTGTGTGTGTGTGTGTGTGTGTGTATTACATTTTCTTCATTCATTTCTCACTTGAAGGGTATCTGGGCTGATTCAGTAAGCATGGTTGTACTGAAACTTTAACTATATCCTGGTTTGTAAACTTTCAGGTAAATGCCTAGGAGTAGAGTTGATGGAAAATATGGAAGTGGGTAGTCAAAAGAGAGGTAAAGGGAGAAAAGATAGAATGAATAAGAGGAATTGGAGGAACAGTAGAGAGGAATCCAGTAAATTTCCTACAAAATTAAGAAAAGTGAAGAAAGATTTTCATAGAGGTGGGATGGATGAGAATGTTGAAAGGGTTGGCATTGATCAAAGTATACTGTATGCATTAACTGCTTTATTTAATGATAACTCAAAATAATGATTAAAAATCATGTCCCTAAAATGTTATGCAATTAGAGGCAAAGCATGAGAATGTGCACAGATCAACTCTAGGGTCTATAAATATTTTTTCGTTAGGATGAGTTTTAGAACAACAGTAATGATGCCTATCATCCGAAGAAAATTTAATGATTTCCAGCTATTTAACATAATCATTTTAGTTGATATGGTTCACGTGGCATTGGCTACCTTGTGACCAACGCTCTCAGATATTGAATTCAAGACTTGATCTTGAACATAAGTAAAAACAATCAATAAAAGTCAAGCACTTTCCCCGGCACTAGTAGCTCATGCCTTTAATTCTAACTTTAATCAGAAGTCAGAGATCTGGGGATCTGAGTTCAGTATCAGCTTGGATAGGAAAATCTGTGCGATTCTGGTCTCCAATTCACTGCCAAAGAAAGCTGGAAGTGGATTCGTGGCTCATAGCCTACAGAATAAAGCTCAAGAACAGAACCCAAGCCTTGAGTTAAAGCCTTAGAATAGTTCATATATATACACAAATGAAGTAAGTCTCTCAAGTTCTCAACCTTCAATTTCCCTTATCTTAACTCTAATCCTGGTCAAAACCCTAAGAGTTACCGTGATAATAATAGTAACCCAATCCTAAAATTAATGGAAATTACTCCAGTTTAGATACATCCTTACAGATACCCATTGTCTTTGAAATGATTTGCAATTTGCTCCAAATCCTACAGATTTCCTAACCTGGACTCTGAAATCTATCTTGTTCCCTATTAGGAATCATTAACCTCAAATTCTCATATCATGAAAAATACCATAGTTTCCATTGATCTTAACTTTTACTGAACTCCTGTATATCCAAAAAGAAGCTGCTGGTTTACTTAAAATCTATTCTCCTTCCAAACCCTAATGATATATCTAAACCTTACTAGAAACCTAACTCTAAATTTAACCCTATTGAACCCTGAATAGGAAAATTAGGGAAACTCTGTAGTTTTTGTTAAATTTCGCACTTACTTTACTTGAAAGTGTTAGTAGAAACTCAGTTTTACCTTAAAGCTTACCGTTCCCTAACCCTAAGCCTAAACGGAATTAGGAAAGTAAACCTAAACCTAGAACTAATGGACTTTGGAGTCTAAAAGCCACACAAATACATTTGTTTTTATTCATCCTAACTTCAACTCATCTTTCTAAAAATAGTTTGTAGTTTCACTCATTATCTTGTCTTTATTGTAACCCTAACCCTAACTGGAATATTGATGTTAACCCTCACCCAAATCATACTCTAATCGTAATATTATTAGCAGTTTTCTATTTCACATTCATCCTAATTCTAACTCTACTTGTTATTCTAAGATTTACTTTCACTTTGACCCTAAATTTTCCATTTCCCTAATGTTTACAGTAAGCCTAGCTGGAATTAAAAACCTAACTTTCACCTTAATGATAATCCAATTCTAATGCTTAAGAAAAATACTCTAGTTTTTAATCATTCTAATGAATATTCCAGTTTTCACTCTGGAAATGAGTTTCAGTTTGCCCTAATTCACGCAAATTTTCTGACTCTACCTCGAAAGTTATGTTGTTCCCTAACATGAGCCATTATATTACTTATCTTCAAATTCTCTTACCAGGAAAATACTGTAGTTTCCATTGATTCTACCTTTTCCTGAACCACTGTATCTGAAAACAGTTTCAGATTTTCTTACCATCTAGTCCATTACTTAACGCTAACTCTCAACATAAACCTGACTGGAAAGCTCTCATTAATCACTACAAGAATGATCACTGAGGAATAAATATAATGATAATGTTCTAGTTACTATTCAGCCTCACATATTTGCTTTTACTTGTTAGTGAACACAATTTTATACTAAAAGCTTTCTTATTCATAACAGTAAATATAATCAGTAAATATAATCAAAAGAAAATACTGACCCTAATCTTAATCCAAATTATATGACAATACTAACACACAAGTACACTAGTTTTCATTCATCCTTCCAAACATAGGTTACAATTTTTCCAATATCTTAGTCATTTTCTAACCCTAAACTTAATTTTTCTTAACTAGAACATTGAGAATAACCATCAGCCTAATTGTAAGTAGATTCTAATATTAAAAGCAATACTTTAGTTTACATTCATTCTAATTCTTATCAGGCTTATATTAAAATTTACCTTCAATTTGACCCTCATTTATTTTCTCCTTCACTCCAAGCCTAACCATGGCTGGAATCCTAACCATAACCTTGACACTAATCGTATCCCAGTTCTAAAATGTATGAAAAATGCTCGTTTTGTGCAAGCCTAACTGAAATTCCACTGGTAATTCTTGAAATAAATTGCAGGTTTTTGGTAAACCCTACGGATTTTTTCACTCTTAACTTTGAATGTATTTTGTTCCATAACAGGAATCATTATACCCATTGATCTCAAATCCTGATATTAAGAAATACATTGTACGTCCATTATCCCAGCTTTTCCTGAATTCCTGGAATCTGAAAAATAGGTTCACCTTTACTTAATACTTAACATTTCTTTTTTTTTCTTTTTGTCGGTCATGGGACTTGCACTCTGGGCCAGGGCATGATTCCTGAGTTCTTTAGCTCAAGGTCTGCGTTCAACCAATTGAGCCATAGCACCGCTTTTGTGTTTTATGGTGGTTAATTTCAGATAAAAGTCTCATGGACTTTCCTGCCTGGGCTACCTTTGAGCTGCGGTCCTCAGAAAACAGCTTCCTGAGTGGCTAGGATAATAGGTGCGAGCCACTAGTTTAACCCATTTCTCTATCCTCAACACCGGTTAACCAGAAACCTAATCCAAATCACATTCGGAATTTAACACCAAATGGTTAATGTAAGGAAAATTGTTTAGATTCTATTCAATCGCACTTTTTTTTGGCTTCTACTTCTAATTGGAAAACTAAAATTTACCTTAAAGCTTATCCTTCCCTAACCCTAACTGGAACAAAAAAGTATCTCACACTTTAAACCAAATTATATCTGAACGTTTAAAGTAACAGAGACTGGTTTTCAATCATTCTTGCCATTCATTCTTCTTAAAATATGTGGCAGTTTTGCACAATGTCTTACATGTTTTTCTCATCCTAACCCCGCTCTAACTGGCACACTGTGCCTAATCCTAAGCCTACATATAACCGAATCATCGTGTTAATAGCAAGCCACTTTTTTCATATTTATCCTAACTCTTGCTCAGCGTGTAGGTCTAAATTTTACTTGCATTTTGAACATAAATTTTTAAATGTTTTTCTATTTCCTGTCAGGTTTTATTTTTTATTATTTTTTAAAAATTTTATTTTGTTGCAAAGATGCTTTAAAGAGGGATTAGTTACATGTATAAGGTAAGGATTACGTTTCTTGTTGAGCATTGTAACCCACTTCTTTCTTGTTCTCCCACTACCCCATCCCTCCCCAATTCCTTTTCTCCTCCCTCCCCTTGGTGTAAACTTCATTTTCAACATAGTGTCTTGTGAGTATCATTGTTGCAATGGGTCATCATTTGATGAACCTAAATTTTCTATTTCTCTAATCCTAATTCTAATTCTGTCTGGGATCCTAACCTTAACCATAGTAATAATAATAATAATAGCTCAATTCAAAAGTTAACAAAAGATATTCAGGTTTTTGTTAATCGTATTAATTCACTGTACATCTTGAATTAACTTGCAGTTTAGCTTAAATCTTCCAAGTTAGTTTATATGTGCATATATGAAGATGTAATTTTATGTGAATAACAGAAGATCTTTGGAGGAACGAGTAATGAGAAGGAAATAGAGGGAGTATAATCAAATATGTTAAATATATTATGGAATTGTCACTTCTGACAATTAATATCCATTAACAAAATAACTAAAAATTAATAAAGAACACTGCCTTCTAGTGTTCTTTAAGAGAGCCATAATCTGTCTTCTGAAAAAATAAACTCGTGTTAGATAAACATTTTTTATGCATAATTTATACTTTTGTCCAATTATTTAACTTAATGAATAAAAATTTATCGAATAAGATTCCATGACAAAACAATATAAAACAGTTACTTAGCAATTGTTTCAGAAAAAGTTATTTTCATGAGTTTTAGGAAACGGGATTGCTATTTTCCTACAAAGCAATGAATTAGTTTTACTAATCTATACTTGTAGTAAGTTTAGAGAACTTAATTGGCATGAAAAACAACTAACTCTACATCTTATTTCTTGAATGAGTGATATTTTAAACATTTTCTTTTATTCAAATAAATACTTAGGTTTATATTTCAAAATAAGTGCAATTTTATCTCATTTCAGAACTAGTATTTACCCTGCAATTAAATGTACTAGCATATTCAGGTATTTAAAACCTGATTGACATGATTTTTTTATTCATAAATGTCTAACCTCAGATTTTTGCTTTATCAGTATAAATTGTCTCATGAGGTTGTAGTGAAAGCTCCAGTAACCAGAGTGGTCAAAACCATTTCCAGAATTCTAAATTTTAAAACAAATCATTTTTAAGCTTTGATAATATCATTTATTGTCTCTTCAGAGCAGTTAAGCTAAAACAAATACTACTTTTTAAACATTTCACTCATATTGTAAAGAATATTAACATAGATCAAAAAGAGACTATTTCAGACTCACCATATTTGGTGATCTTAGTGGGAAGAATGTAGAGAGTAGAAGTTCCTTATACTCAATAAATAGTTTTGGTTAAATTAAATCATATATCTGGATTTCCAATTTGGAGGTTAATCAAATGGAAACAGGAAAATAATAAAAAATACTTTGGGATCAACAGAAAAAGATATTTGTGCATGTACCACAGTTGCTTTATTAGTTTGTAGTTGAACACTGGACTTCGATTTATATCTTGGCTGTTGTTGTGAATAATGTGAATAACAATGAACTACAGATATATTTATGAGTTACCCAGAGAGAAATAATCACGCGATTGGTGGGTCAGATGATATTTCAACTTTGGATGTCTTTAGAAAACTGCATACTACTTTCTACAATGAGAACACTAACCTGTATTTTGACCAAGAGTGTAGAAAATTTCCTTTTCTCCACAGTGTCGCCAGCCAACATTATTACCTTTTGAGTTTATTTAAATGGCAGGTTTTTACTGTGTGCAGTACCCAAGACTGGCCTTAGACTTAAATCCTTTTACTCCATCCTCCAATCACTTGGAATTACAAGCCTTTACCACCACACCTGGTTCCTTGGATATTTTTGATGAGAGTTATAATAGTTAAGAAGTAAGGAGAGTTCCGGGAAGATGGCGGAGGAGAAGCTGGAATCTGAACAAGCTCTTGCATAGAAAACAGTTTCAGAGTTCCAGTGAACAGTCCCAAGCCAGAGAATCACACCAAGTGTGCCATCACAGGACAGAGAGTTAGTCAAGAGAGGGGAAGCCAAGCAGACACATCTGAGCAGCTGCCGCTGCGGCGGCAGGGTCGCAGCGGCGACCACCGCCGCGGAGGCATACCTGAGACGCAGTCCTGGACGAAGGAGCCAGACGCAGCGGATGAGCGAATTCTACTCAACACCAGCAAGAACCGACAAGGAGCGGACAACTTCATCCTGCACTTTGCAGACCAGAGACGACCCGGGATCCAAGACTCCGCGTGAGTAGAAGCCCCACTTCCTCACTCCTCCTCTGGGAGCAGAGGAGGGAAGGCCACCCCTCCCCCCCCCAGCAGCGGTGATCTCCATCTTGGATACCGACAAAGCTCGGAGGAGCGGCTAGCTCCAGCTCAGGCCTTGGAATAAAACGAGTCATTTAGCAGGTCACAAGAACTTAACTGTGAAGTGACCTCACAGACTGAGTTCCATCCAGGGAAAAGTCACCCAGCTCAGGCGCCAGCCATTGGAGTGGCTCTCCTCACCAGGTAACCAGAGCCAGAGGCTGCCCCGCCCTCTAGCAGCCACCACAATCAATTGAAAAACAGAAACCCTGAGAATGGCTCCAGGCTGGGTGCTGTGAGTTTTTTTTCACAAAATAGCCCCAGGGAAAAGCTACTGTTAGTTGAAAGGCCTCAACTCTACCCAGAACCTAGCCTCATCACTGCATCCCCCTCTTTTGTGATTCTCAAAGCAGATCACCCTCCCAGTAAACTAACCTGGGAGGGGGATCTCAAAATCTTGGGTAAAGCAGAGCATTTTTCTGCCTGTTCCAACAAACTGACTTAAGAAACCAATCAAGCCACAGGACCTCAAGCTGACCAGAGACTCCAACCAGACTCTGATTACAGACAAAAGGGAGATACAGGACTCTTCCCACCCCTCCCAAAAAAAAAAAAAAATCAAAGAACTTTTTTTTTCTTCTTCTTCTTTTCTTTTTCTTGTTTTGTTTTTTTTCATTTTTTGTTACCTTATATATATATAAAATTTTTTTGCTTTTCTAAAACTTTTATTAATCTTTAATTTTTGCCTCTTCTGAAAAAATAATTGTTTTCCATTAACTTTTTTTTTTTTCTCCTCTTATAATTTTTATTTTAGGAATACGTGAATGTGTGTTTTCTTTTCTTTTCTTGTCTTCTTTCTCTTTTTCTTTCATTCTTAATTATCTTTTTGTTTTTTTTTCTAGCTCTACTGAACTTCTGATCTTTTCTTCTCACTTTCCTATCCTTTCCATCTTTTCCTCTTTGTTCATCTTTATGTGACTTAACTCTTGTCCTGCACATCCTCAGATAAACCCGTAGTTAACCAGTAGACCCTATCCCCCATTGTGTACACACTTAATCCACAAACTTATTACTCAATTCAAAACCTCTGAGACTTAAATTGATTAATAGCAGTACTACCTCTTTATACCTATATAATATTTTAAGCATTTTTTTAAAGTTTTTCTCATCTCCTCTATGTCCCTCCCTTTCTCTCAACATATTCATATTCCTCTATAAATAGATGGTCTTTTAATCTCTAAAATAACATTAATTTTTACGTTTCTATTTTATTTTCTGGTCTCTTTTCATTCCCCTTTCCCTTTCTTCTTTTTCTCTCTCTCTCTACTTACATCCTACCCAACCTATTTCCTGCATTGTGATTAGGACATAGTTAACTCTCCCTGTGCCTCCCCACACCAATCTATTCCTATTTTTTACCCACATCTCTCCCTAACCCTAATAATTTCTGGTTTTCCAAATTCTTCTCTGCGGTTCGAAGCCCTTTAACATATAGTTGTTTGATGTCGAATAGATGTATCTGTTGAACTAGATTGTATCTGTAGACTATTGACTGTACAAATGCAAACTTTGGTTGATGGTTGCCTTAAGATAGTGTTCTAGCACAAAACTGGTGCTATCTTCATCTCAAATGGGCAGAGTAAGCCGGAAAAACACAAGAAAAATGGCAAATTCGGGTATCTCAATTCCCAATCCTGATAATCAGGGGTTAGAACAGATAATGAATAATCCAGAGGAGAGTTCCCAAACAGCTCTACAAACACTGCTGGCAAACATGATAAATGAAAAGTTTGACAACGTACAAAGGACTCTGTATGAGCGTGATAGGGAGAGAGAGGAGGCATCCCAGAAGTTTATACAGGAATATCAGAAGCGTGAGGAAGCTACTCAAAAACTGATACAGGATTTGCGTGAACAACTTGAGAATACTCAAAGAGAAAGAGAGGAATGGCGTGAGCAGGCTGAGAACACTCAAAGAGATCTGCAGGAATCCCACGAACGGGAGGAAGCTAATCAAAGAGTAATACAGGAATTGAGAGACCAGGTAGAGAACACACAAAGATCACTAAAGGCATTCATGGAATCCATTAACAAAGAGCTGAAGGAAGTCAGGGAGACCACAAAGGGAATGCTGAATGGAACCCAACAGAAGGAATGGGAGCCCAAAGAAACCATAACCAATCAACTAAGTGATTTGAGGACAAACACTGAACACCAAATTAAGGAAGTAAAGAAATTCATACAAGACCTAAAACAGAGCTTCAACAAAGAACTTGAAGCCATCAAAGCTGACCAACTAGAAGGAAAAGAGATAAAAAACAAAGTAGAGAGTCTTGACAGCAGGTTAGACCATGCAGAAGATCGAATCTCAGGGATTGAAGACAGCCTAGATATTATAGAGAAAGAACATACAACCATCCAAGACAAGTCCAAGAAATATGATAGATCTATCCAACACCTGGAAGACACCATCAGAAGGCCTAATCTAAGGATAATGGGTGTAGAGGAGCACCTTGAAACAGAAGTTAATGGTCTAGGAAATCTGTTTAACAGGATCCTAGCAGAGAACTTCCCAAACATGCAAAAAGATAGGCCTGTCCAGATACAAGAAGCCTTTAGAACCCCAAATAGACCAGACCAGAATAGGACATCCCACCGTCACATTATAATCCACACAGGATCAACTCAGAACAAGGAAAAGATCCTTAAAGCTGTCAGAGAGAAAAGGGTAATCACTTATAAAGGGAAACCAATTAGAATCACCTCAGATTTCTCAGCAGAGACAATCAAAGCAAGAAGAGCCTGGAATGATGTATGCCATGCCCTAAAAACAAACAACTATCAACCAAGAATACTGTACCCAGCTAAACTCTCCTTCATAACTGAAGGCCAAATAAAAACCTTCCATAGCAAAGAAAAATTGAAACAATACATCTCCACCAAACCAGCCCTACAAAAGATCCTTAAAGATGTCCTACACATAGAAAACCAACAAGACCGCAATAAAGGCCAAGAAACTGCACCCAAACTGAGAATCCAAGAACCATAGGAAGAACCCAGTTTTCGCAGCCCCCAAGAAGGTAGATAACATGGCAGGAACTCCCAAATACCTCTCAGTCCTATCTCTTAATGTTAACGGACTGAACTCTCCAATTAAGCGACATAGACTGTCTAGTTGGATTAAAAAACAAGACCCTTCTATCTGCTGCCTGCAGGAGTCACATCTTGCCTGTAAAAACAAACACATTTTCAATGTTAAAGGCTGGAACAAAATCTACCAAGCAAACGGACCGCATAAACAGGCGGGAGTTGCAATCCTAATATCAGATAAAATAGACTTCAAATTAAAATTCGTGAAAAGAGATAAAGAAGGTCGCTACATACTAATTAAAGGATCTCTCCTTCAGGAGGATATTACAATTCTAAATATCTATTCGCCAAACAATGGAGCACCCAAATTTATCAAAGAAACACTACTTTCCCTCAAATCCCATATAGATCCAAAGACATTAATTGTTGGGGATTTTAACACACCACTCTCCCCACTAGATAGGTCAACTCGGCAAAAACTCAACAGAGAAACCGCAGATCTAAACAGCTGCATAGATCAACTAGACTTAACAGACATTTACCGAACATTTCACCCAGCAGCATCAGAATACACGTTTTTCTCAGCAGCACATGGAACGTTTTCTAAAATAGACCACATTTTAGGCCACAAAGCAAACTTGTCTAAATTCAGAAACATTGAAGTTATACCTTGCATTCTCTCTGACCGCAAGGGAATAAAGTTAGAACTCAACACCAAAAGCCACCAAAGAAAGTCCGGTATCACATGGAGGCTGAACAACACACTGCTGAATCATGAGTGGGTCATGGAAGAGATTAGAAAGGAAATTAAAATGTTCATGCTATTCAACAAAAATGAACACACAAATTACCAGCTCCTCTGGGACACAGCAAAGGCAGTACTCAGAGGCAAGTTTATAGCTCTGAGCTCCTACATCAACAAATTGGAGAAATCTGAAACTAGCAATTTAATGACACATCTAAACCTCCTTGAAAAAGAGCAGCAAGATAAACCCCAATCCAGTAGACTGAAAGAAATAATCAAAATTAAATCAGAACTAAATGAATTAGAATCCAAAAAAACTATAGAAAGAATCAACAAAACAAAGAGTTGGTTCTTCGAAAAACTTAACAAAATTGACAGACCCTTAGCAAATCTTATCAGAAAAAGAAGAGAACACACCCAAATTAATAAACTCAGAGATGAGAATGGAAACATCACCACGGAAACAAGCAAGATTCAGAACATTATAAGGGAATACTTCTCAAAACTTTATGCTAATAAGTTTGAGAACTTGACAGAAATGGACCTCTTCCTAGCAAATATTGACATGCCAAAACTAAACCAAGATGAGGCAAACTATCTTAACAGGCCCATATCAAGCATTGAAATAGAAACAGCAATAAGAGACCTCCCAGCTAAGAAAAGTCCAGGACCAGATGGTTTCACAGCGGAATTTTACAAGGCCTTCAAAGCAGAGCTCACACCAATTCTCCTCCAACTCTTCAATGAAATTGAAAGAGAAAGCTCACTACCGAGCACATTCTATGAAGCCATCATAACCCTCATCCCAAAAGCAGGCAGGGAATCATCAAAGAAAGAGAACTATAGACCCATTTCTTTGATGAACTTTGATGCAAAACTTCTCAACAAAATTTTGGCCAACCGACTTCAACAATTCATCCAAAAAATCATACACCACGATCAAACAGGATTCATTTCAGGGATGCAAAGCTGGTTCAATATACGCAAATCAATTAATATTATTCATCACATCAACAGGAGCAAGAATAAGAACCACATGGTTATCTCAATAGACGCAGAAAAAGCATTCGACAAGATCCAACACCCCTTCCTGATGAAGGTTTTGGAAAAATTAGGAATCCATGGAACATTCCTCAATACAATAAAGGCTGTATATGACAAACCTACAGCCAGCATTATACTCAATGGTGAAAAACTAAAGCCATTTCCTCTTAACTCTGGAACAAGACAAGGATGCCCACTCTCTCCACTTCTCTTCAATCTAGTATTAGAATGCCTAGCTACAGCAATAAGACAAGATGCAGACATAAAGGTGATCCAAATAGGGAAAGAAGAAATAAAACTCTCCCTCTTTGCAGATGACATGATCTTGTATTTAAAGAATCCCATAGACTCCACTCCCAAATTACTCAAGCTAATTCAAAACTTTGGCAAAGTAGCAGGTTATAAAATTAACCCCCCAAAATCAATGGCTTTTCTGTATGCCAACAATGAGAAAAGTGTGGCTGAAATTAGGAAAGCAACTCCATTTGTAATAGCCCCACAAAAAATAAAATACCTAGGAATTAACTTAACTAAAGAAGTGAAGGACCTCTATGATGAAAACTTTAAAATCTTGAAAAAGGAAATCAACACAGAACTTAAAAAATGGCAAAACCTCCCATGCTCCTGGATTGGAAAGATTAACATCGTGAAAATGGCAATACTTCCCAAGGCTATCTACAAATTCAACGCAATACCTATCAAAATTCCACCCTCATTCTTTAAGGAAATAGAAGAGGCAATCCAAAAATTCATATGGAACAATAAAAGACCCCGAATAGCAAAAACGCTCCTCAACGGAAAGAACACTGCTGGAGGAATATCAATACCAAATTTCAAACTCTACTATAAAGCCATAGTAATCAAAACAGCTTGGTATTGGCATAAGAACAGACCTCAGGACCAATGGAATAGAATTGAAAACCCAGAAATGAACCTACAGACCTATAGCCATATAATCTTCGATAAGGGAGCTAAAACAATAGAATGGAAGACAGACAGCCTCTTCAGTAAATGGTGCTGGCAAAACTGGTTAACTACATGTAGAAAACTAAAGCTAGATCCTTATATATCACCCTGCACCAGAATCAACTCCAAATGGATCAAAGACCTTGAACTCAAAGCAGACACTCTGAAAACATTACAGGATGGAATAGGAGAAACCCTGGGTCTCCTTGGCTCAGGCCGAAATTTTCTGAATAGAGACCCGGAAACACAACAAATCAAAGAAAGGCTGGACAAATGGGATTGTATAAGGTTGCAGAGCTTCTGCAGGGCAAATGACATAGCTAGCAAGATCAATAGAAAGCCCACGGACTGGGAGAAGATCTTTACTAGCTATACAATGGACAAGGGTCTCATATCTAAAATATACTTGGAACTCAAAAAATTAAACCACCCAACAACAAATCCTCAAAGAAACAACTGCCCAATAAGTAAGTGGGCGAAAGACTTAAAGAGAAGATTCTCTGAGGAAGAAAGCAGGATGGCCAATAGACACATGAAGAAATGTTCAACATCCCTAGCCATAAAAGAAAGGCAAATCAAAACAACATTGAGATATCACCTCACTCCAGTTAGAACGGCAAAAATCAAGAACTCTAACAACAACAGATGCTGGAGGGGATGTGGACAGAAAGGAACCTTACTTCATTGTTGGTGGGAATGTAAACTTGTTCAACCACTTTGGAAAGCAGTATGGAGGTTCCTCAAAAGACTCCACATAGAGCTCCCCAATGACCCAGCAATCCCACTTTTGGGCATTTACCCAAATGATCACAAACAAGGCCACACTAAAGCTACCAGCACATCTATGTTTATTGCAGCATTATTTACCATAGCTAAGACATGGAACCAACCCAGATGCCCCTCAGTAGATGAATGGATCAAGAAAATGTGGTATATATACACAATGGAATTCTATGCCTCCATCAGAAAGAATGACCTTTCCCCATTTGTTAGGAAATGGAAAGGCTTGGAAAAAATTATATTAAGTGAAGTAAGCCAGGCCCAAAGAAACATAGGTCCCATGGTTTCCCTTATTTGCAATATCTAGTATAGGTATGAGTCAAGCGGAAAAAGTCAGAGAATGTGATGTTAGGAAAACGAACCCTCAAATATGTATTTTAATGTTTTTGTTTCTTTCATGCATGTGTTTCTAACGCATTTATAAGATGATTTCTTTGTTGCTTTGTATGTCCCTCCTCCACAGTGTAACCCCCGCTCTCACTATATTTGATGTCAGTATAACATGTGGAGGAGATGGGGACAAACAAGTCGTTTAAGGATTCAGGTGGACCTGTTGCAACAATGAGAAGTACAAAATGTCATGTCAAAACCAGCTTTACAATGTCGGTGGGGGGGGGGGGTATGATTGGGTGGGAGGGAGGGGGGAGGCTGGGAAGGGAGGTGAAGGGTAAACAAAGGAGGAGGCTGCAATGCTTGGTAAGAAATGTATGCATTATCCTGCCCATGTAATTGTAACCCCTCTGTACAGTATGTTCTCAAGTAAAATAAAATTAAATTAAAAAAAAATTAAAAAAAAAATAACACAATGATTAGCAATCTTAACAAAGGAGGAGGCTACAATGCTTAATAAGAAATATACTCACTATCTTGCCCATGTAATTGTAACCCCTCTGTACAGTATTTTCACAATAAAAAATAAATAAAAATTAAAAAAAAGAAGTAATATCATAATAATTTTGAATTGCATTTCTCTAATGACTTCTGCTCACAAAGCATTAAGCCAGCATAGAAGTTGTATTAAATACAAATTTGTAAATCCACAGGCGATTTTCAGGGCTTTTTGGAAAACATGTCTATTCAGAACTTTTGTCCATTTTTAATCAAGTTGCTTGTTAATCTGATCTTTATTCTCTCTATAGAAAATCAATAATTAATTCATAGTAGTAGAAAGGAAAAAGATTAAGAAGCTCCAAACATTTTTAAATTTTTATTAACATGATATTTTTTAAATCATTTTCTGTTAACGCTTGAGACTATATAACTCAATGTAGTTAGACCTTTTACAAGGCTATATATACTTTATTTATTTTTCTTTGATTGTTCTTTCTAAAGGCTACATGGCTAATTTCACTTGGTTTCTTTCAGTCTTATGTTCTTCAGATTTCAAACTGAAGAGTAAATGGAAGGAAACAAACAAAAAATATAGTTCCCCTCATCTGACGATGCCTCTACAAGAATGAGGAAAGTGTTCATCCTTCTAAGGACCTATGATAGACTATCAAAAAGACGTTTTATTCTTCTAGGTCTTCCTTATCTTTGCGATGTAACTTAAATGATGTAAAACACAACATACTGCTCAGATACTTCCATGTTTTATCAGTTTTGCACATTTTCATATGGATTTCACCTCAGTCTACAACATTCCCTCATCGTTCTGTCCCTGATATTTTTACACTATCATGACATAAGATAACCAATTTGATTTACAGCATAAGAAGTTATACACCTGGCTTCCTTGGACGCAGAGCATGGTCAGTAGATATTAATTCTGGTTGCTCACACTACATGTAATGGTTTCTGTACTACTTATCACATTCTTTTTAGTATTTTAAAAAGATTGGTGGCTAAACTCAAAGATCATTCATAGGTTTATGTTAAGTGTTTCACAAGTTTTATTCTCTTAATTCTTAAGATAACATTTGCTATAGTGCTAATGTTATTACCATTGTAGTGTTGGGAAAAATTGTAGTTAAAGACAGTAAGTGCATGGCCCAAAGACACACACAGTGAGGAAGGAAATGAGTCAAAATTTCCAAAAGTCTTTCAGCAATACCAAAAAGGTGGGTAAAATCTCTCCATTTTTTATACTCTCAATTCAATATTCATATTGCCCAAGAAATAAGAGCGTAGCAAATATTGCCCATGGTGATTGTTTTCTGTCACATTTTGTCTTCAACACAGACTGCGTTGGTGACATTGGGTTATCATGCACAGAGCTGAGCTTATAAATTGATGTCCGAAGACAGCCAAATTTCTTCTGTCCCACAGTTCCAGTTTCTTTTTTAAAAAGTACTAAAACTTTTAAATATCATCACTTTCTATCTTTTAACAATCCCCAAACAAATTAAATTATCATAAAATCACTCCAAAAGGCTTTCAAATTAGGAGATGATAAAACAGGCTCCCTTGAAGTAAATTTTCTTTTATTTTAAAAATTATTCTAAAAGCCTTGTTCTGGCTGGTCACACCTATAATCCTATCTACTCTGAATATTTGCTCAGGAGACTGATTTCTGTGGATAACACTTGGGAGCCAATCAGGGCCAAAAAAAACACGTCATGAAATTATTTTTCAAAAAGATTAATGAATTAGCAAAGAGCCAGGAATTGAGATGTAGCTTATATCGTAGCTAGATAGTAAAAGCCTAGCAAGACCTTGAAGACCTGATTTTAAACTCTCAGCACGCCAATATACATGCATGGCGTGTGTTTGCACGCACGCATGTGTTTGATTGTGCGGTGCCGCACTCACTCACACACACACACACACACACACACACACACACACACATTTATTCAAATTACCTTCATATCAGTGTTCTGCATTAATTTCTTTGTTAATGATATTATATGGGTAAAATAGAGGAAATAAACTCTTCCATCTCAGAGCATTTTATATGTTTTTTATTGTAATAATACTGTGCAGAGGGGTCACATTTACATGAACAAGGAAACTAGTATATTTCCTAACAATCATTGTTAACTCCTCCTTTGTATTTCCCCTACCATCCCTTCCCTCCCACCTCCACAAGTACACTCCCCTCACCCTTCCTTCCTACGCCTAAATTGTAAAGTTCATTTTTTCAACATAGTGTCTTGGCAGGCTCCTATATCTTTCTCAAGGGAATATTTTGTCACTACCATTTTGATCCTACATGATATTGGATATCTTCTTGCCTAATTCAGTTTAAGATATATATTAGACTCATCCTATATCTCAACACTTGTACCAGCATAAAATACTATCTTACTTAGAAGTCATGATATTGTTATATCTGGTGAGGTGGAATCTGTCATTTTTGAATGGCCTTTAGTGATATTTACATGCAATCATGTTTTAAACCAATATGCCACTCAGTAGATGAACGAATTGACAAAATGTGGTTTATATATGTACGGAGTAATTCTATGCTTCCTATTCATAAGGAAAAGGAAAGACTTGGAAAAATCCTACTAAGAAAAATAAGCAAGACACAAAGAAACAGATTCCATGGTTTCCTTCATTTGTAATAACTAGGAAATATCTAAGATAGTCCTAGCAGATGAGCAGAATGGCTCAATAGCTATGTATAAATGACCATATAAAATGATGCTGAGCAAAATAAACTCCTAGATATGGAAAGAGAGGTTTTTCTTTTTGGTTGTTGTTTTTAATGTACTATGTGACTTCTTTTTTGTTTTGTGTTTTCCCGTATGGTTTGTCCACTGTTGTATTTGATTTCAGTCTCCTGTGTATTGTATATACATTTATCTTCATTTGGCAAGGGAAGCAGAACAATAAAATGGTGAGACAAAGGACAAAAGGTAAACCAATGCAATAGCCATACTCACAGGACAACATGTTGGAAATTTACATTACATCTTGTGAGGAGTATTGGGGTAAAGAAAAAGTGTGAGAAAAATGAGGGAGGGCGTAAAAATTTTGACATGTTATGTATTCAATACCTTACAATTACTGCAACCCCTTCTATATATCACCTTGACAATAAAATTAAGTTAAAAATGAGCTACATAAAATATAATTTCACTTTATTGATATAGTAAATATTATTCTATGTGTATTACCTTTTAAAAAATGAACATTTTGGCTGCTAACTTGAGTTAGCTCTTTCTTTATCAGAGGGACATCAACTGGAATGTTATCAAACTATACAATATTTTCAGAATATACTTGCCATTATTTTGAAAAAAAAAACATTATTTTAGTATTGGCTCATACTAAAACAGAAAACAGTTCAATTCTATGGAAACCCTAACTTTAAAAACTGAAAACTGACTAATTGTTAAGAGGACAGAATATATGTGTTCCTCAACATTCCGAAGACTACTAACTACTCATTTTCAAATACTGAATATGCCATACCAGACACATTCAAAATAGTACCTGTTTGCATTTTATTTAATTCTGCATAGATGCAGTTTTCAATGCTACATTACATATTTAAAAGTCAACAGAAAAAATAGACATGTTCTTGTAGAGGATAAAACTATGAAGTATCTATAATAATTAATTCTTCATTTTTTTTTTTTTGGTCAGTCCTGGGGCTTAAACTATGGGCTTGGGCGCTGTCCCTGCGCTCTACAGCTCAAGGTGAGTGCTCTACCACTTGAGCCACAGTGCCACTTCCTATAAATCATTACGTAAGAGTAAACATTTGTTCATCAGAGTAAGCTATTATTTCTATGACAATCAATCCCAAGTTTTTATGCTGTAAAGTCATCCTAGCGAAACAGTTTGCAACTCGTAAGGTGCACCTTAAAATTCCCTAAATTCACATCATGACTACTTTATCACTATTGTGAAAAAATACTACATTTCTGCTAATGTGATGCCCTTCCTATTTTGGAAAGAATACTACACTAACTTTGCTATATCATTTTCCCCGCAGTAGTTTTCTTGAGATTAAAACACTTGCAAATATTATTTATTATTATTTTTATTTTTATATATTTTATTATATATAATCTATCATAGGTATTCAAGAGATCTGTATATCTTAATATTAAGATTTCAAGATTATAGTTGAAAGCCCACCCAAGCAGGAAAGTTCCTTGGATTCTTATCTCCAATAAACTCATAAGGAAAAGCCAGACTGAAGTGGAGTTAAGGTTCAAGTGGTAGAGCAATAGCCTTGAGAAAAAACAGGCTTAGGGACAGTACCCGAGCCCAGAGGTTAAGCCCTATGACAAACCAAACAACAAAAACAAAATAAAAACAAACCTCAAACCTAGCATTTTTCTCATTGTATACAGAGGTACATAAATATGGAAATTTCTTCCTGTGTTATGTATAGGTAGAAAAAGAAAGATGTCACACAATTACTATCTTCAAACCATGTTACACCAAAGTCTCAAAAGATTGCTCTTTTTCTATATTTATAAATTAATATAATCAATTTGTTGGCAATTTGTCTAGATTATTGACATTATCATTTTACACATGAACTGTTGGAATTATCTATTAACTAAGTTCTTATTATACCTCACTTGAAAGACTAACTACTCTAGTCAATTAGAATGCCAGAATCATTTGTGAATTTGTAAATTAAACCTTTTACTTGAAAAGAATTTTGTAGTATCCTATCGAATATTAAAGTATAAACAAAAATATATATTTTAAATCTGAATTCTAATTTAGCCAGGTCTACAAAGTCCTACATTAAATGAACATTCCTATTTCTCCAATAAACTTTTGTAATCCTTCAGTTCTTTGGAAACTAAATGAATGATGTTTACTTTTTCAAATTTTTAATTGGGAATCATGAGCTCTTTTGCATCTAGACATGTTCTGTAATTAAGACAACATTTACAACACAACTGAGGATTATACATGAGTTGCATTTCTATAGGATACTTGACTACCAAAACATAATGACAAAATTAGCCCAAAATTCCAACTGTGTATTCCTTTCTTGTTTATTTTTTATTCCTTTCTTTGTTGGTTTTATTGAGACAAAATTATATTCTGCTAGTTGGCCAAAGTTTCTGATCAACTCAAGTAACTTGAGAGTGGAATCCATGGAGTCCATTAAATACAAGATCATGCCATCCTCATGTTTTTTTTTCTTTTTTTTCTTTCTTTTTAAAATTTATTATTTTTTCTTGTAAAAATACTGTACGGAAGGGTTAAAATTGCCTAGGCAAGATAATGAGTACATTTCTTGTCAAGCATTGTAGCCTCCTACTTTGTTTCCCCTATCCATCCCTTCCCATTTACCCCCTGCGCCCCCACCCTATCCTCCTCCCCCCCACCAAAGTTGTAAAGTTCGATTTCAACAGAATGACTTGTACATCTTATTGGTGCAATGGTTCCACCTGTATCCCTAGTTAAACGATTTGTTTTTGCCATTCCCCCCAGAAATTATACGGACATCAAATACAGTTAAAGCAGGGGTTATACCATGGGGGAGGAACATACAAAGCAAAAAAGAAATAATCTTATAAATGTGTTAGAAACAATCCCATGAAAGAAAAAAAAACATTTGAATACAAATTTTAGGGTTCATTTCCCTAACATCAACTTATCTGACCTATTCTGATTAACTCAGTCATATTCTAGTTACTGCAAATAAGGGAAACCATGGGAGATATATTTCTTTAGGTCTAGCATACTTCACTGAATATAATTTTTTCCAAGTCTTTCCATTTTCTAACAATTGGGGCAATGTCATTATTTCTGGTGGAGGCATAGAATTCCATTGTGTATATATACCACATTTTCTTGATCCATTCATCTACTGAGGGACATCTGGGTTGGTTCCATATCTTAACTATGGCAAATAATGATGCAATAAACATAGTCCTGCTGGAATTTTTAGTGTGTGTGGTCTTGTTTGTGAACTTTTGGGTCAATGCCCAAAAGTGGGATATGCTGGCTCATAGGGGAGCTCTATGTGGAGTCTTTTGAGGAACCTCCATATTGCTTTCCAAAGTGGTTGAACAAGTTTACACTGCCACCAATAGTGCAGTAAGGTTCCTTTTTGTCCACATCCCCTCCGTCGTCTATTGTTATTAAAGTTTTGATTATAGCCATTCTAACTGGGGTGAGGTGTTATTTCAATGCTGTTTTGATTTGCATTTCTTTCATGACTAAAGAGCATTTCTTCATGTGTTTATTGGCCATTCTTCATTCCTCGTCAGAGAAATTTCTTGTTAAATATTTAGGTCACTTATTTATTTGGCAGTTCTTTCTTTGAAGATTTGTTGTAGGGAGATTTAACTTTTTGAGTTCCAGGTATATTTTAGATATGAGACCCTTGTCTGTTGTACGGCTAGTGAAGATGTTCTCCCAATCCGTGGGCTTTCTAGTGATCTTGCTATCTATGTCCTTTGCCATGCAGAAGCTCTGCAATTGCATGCATTCCCATTTGTCCCATTTGTCTTTGATTTTGTTGTGTTTCTGGATCTCTATTAAGAAAATTTCGGCCTGTGCCAAGGAGACCTAGGGTTTCTCCTATTCCATCCTGTAATATTTTCAGAGTGTCTGCTTTGACTCTGAGGTCTTTGATCAATTTGGAGTTGAGTCTAGTGCAGGGATATAAATAAGGGACTAGCTTTAGTTTTCTACAAGAAGTTAACCAATTTTGTCAGCACCATTTACTGAAGAGGCTGTCTTTCTTCCATTCTATATTTTTAGCTCCCTTATTGAAAATTAGATGCCTATGGGACTGTAGGTTCATTTCTGGGTTTTCAATTCTATTCCATTGGTCATCTTATATGTTTTACTTCATCTTTCCCTATTTGGATTCCCTTTAAGTTTGCATCTTGTCTTATTTTCCCAGCTAGCATTCTTATACTTATTTGAAGAGGAGTGGAGAGAGCAGACATCCTTATCTCTTTCCTGAATTTATAAGAAATGACTTTAACTTTTCACCATTAAGTATAATGCTGGCTATAGGTTCGTCAATCCTTAGCCAAAAGAACAGCACTGGAGCAATATCAGTTCCAAATTTCAAAGTATAGTGCAAAGCCATAGTAATAAGTACATCTTGGTACTGGCACAAGAACAGTCCTGAGGACCAATGGAATAGGACTGAAGACTCAGAAATCAATCAAGTGACCTATAGCCACCTAATCTTTGACATGGGAGCTAAAAAATAGAATAGAAGAAAGACAGTCTTTTCAGTAAATGGTGTTGGCAAAATTGGTTAAACACCTGTAGAAAACTAAAGGTAGATCCGTGTGTGTATATATATATATATATATATATATATATATATGTATATATATATATATATATATATATATATATATCAGCCTGCATGAGAATCAAGTCCAAATGTATCAAAGACCTCAAAATAAAAGCAGACACCATGAAAACATTACATGAAGGATAAGAGAAACTCTAGGCCTCTTTAGCACAGGCCAAAATGTTCTTAATAGAGAACCAGAAACAAAACAAATCAAAGAAAGGTTGGAGAAATGGGATTGCATGAAACAGCAGAGCTTCTGATCAATAGAAAGCACACTTACTGGGAGAAGTTCTTCATGAGTCATAAAACAGACAAAGTCTTATATCTAAATATACTTAGGACTCAAAATCTTAAATCCCCCAACAACAAATCCTCAAAGAAACAACTGCCCAATAAATAAGTGGGCTGAAGATTTAAGGAGAGACTTCTTTGAAGATGAAATAAAAAATGTCCGTTAGACACATGAAGAAATGCTCAACTTTTCTAGTCATAAAAGAAATGCAAATCAAAACATTGAGATTGCACCTCACTCCAGTTAGAATGGCTACAATCAAGAACTGTAATAAAGACAGATGCTGGTGGGGATGTGGCTAAAAGCAAACCCTACTGCATTATTGGTAGGAGTATAAACTTGTTTAATCACTTTGGAAAGCAGTATGGAATTTCTTCTAAAGACTCCATGTAGAGCTCCCCAATGACCCAGCAACCCCACTTTTGGACACTTACCCAAATGATCACAAAGCTACCAACACAACCATATTTTTGCAGTATTATTCTCCATAGCTATGATATGGAACCAATCCCGATGCACCTCAGCAGATGAATGGATCAAGAAAATGTGGTACACACACACACACACACACACACACACACACACACACACACACACACACACACTGGAATTCTATGCTTCCATCAGAAAGAATGGCATTGCTCCATATGTTAGGAGATGGAATGTCTTGGCAAAAATTATATTGAGTGAAATAAGCCAGACCGAAAGAAAACATAGGGCCCATAGTTTACCTTGTTTTGCCTTCTAAGGATTAGAACATGTCTAGGACAAGGAAAGAAGATCATATGCAAAGAACATATGACCATACAAGATAATGTTAAGCAAAATATACCCCAAGTCAAAGACACAAGTGGTTTTTCCTTTCTTTCTTTTGTTTTTAATATGTGGATAACACTTGGGAGCCAATCAGGGCCAAAAAAAACACGTCATGAAATTATTTTTCAAAAAGATTAATGAATTAGCAAAGAGCCAGGAATTGAGATGTAGCTTATATCGTAGCTAGATAGTAAAAGCCTAGCAAGACCTTGAAGACCTGATTTTAAACTCTCAGCACGCCAATATACATGCATGGCGTGTGTTTGCACGCACGCATGTGTTTGATTGTGCGGTGCCGCACTCACTCACACACACACACACACACACACACACATTTATTCAAATTACCTTCATATCAGTGTTCTGCATTAATTTCTTTGTTAATGATATTATATGGGTAAAATAGAGGAAATAAACTCTTCCATCTCAGAGCATTTTATATGTTTTTTATTGTAATAATACTGTGCAGAGGGGTCACATTTACATGAACAAGGAAACTAGTATATTTCCTAACAATCATTGTTAACTCCTCCTTTGTATTTCCCCTACCATCCCTTCCCTCCCACCTCCACAAGTACACTCCCCTCACCCTTCCTTCCTACGCCTAAATTGTAAAGTTCATTTTTCAACATAGTGTCTTGTGCATCTCATTGTTACAATGGGTCAACCTGTATCCCTATTTGAGCATTTTTTCCCTTCCCCTCCCCAAATTAGAGAAGCATACATACAAGATATAAGTGCACCAACTTCAAATACAGAGAAAACAGGGGTTATAGCATGGGGAGAAACATACAAAAAAACAAAAAAAAATGACATCGCACATTATAAGTACGTTAGAAACAATAGCAAGAAACAAAAAAATCCACTTGTATCCCTATCTTGGGGTTCAATTTCTTTAACATCATCTTATCTGGATATATGCACTGGATATATCTTTTCAACTTTTCTGCTTATCCAAGACATATATTCATTATTGAAAATAAGGGAAATCATGGGACCTATATTTATTTGGACTTGGCTTACTTTACACAATAATTTTTTTTCCAAGTCTTTCCATTTCCTATCAAATTGGGAGATGTCATTCTTTCTGATGGAGACATAGAATTCCATTGTTTATATATACCACATTTTCTTGATCCATTCATCTAATGGGGCATCTGGGTTGATTCCATATCTTAGCTATCGTAAATAATGTTGCAATAACCATAGTTGTGCTGGTAGTTTTAGTATGGTCTTGTTTATGATCATTTGGGTAAATCCCCAGAAGTGGGATTACTGTGTCATAGAGGAGTTTATGTGGAGTCTTTTGAGGAAACTCCATACTACTTTCCAAAGTAGTTGAATAAGTTTACACTCCCACCAAGAATGCAATACGGTTCCCTTGTGGCCACATACCTTTCAGCATCTGTTGTAAAAAATATGGAACGCTCCACGAATTTTCATGTCATCCTTGCGCCTGGGGTGTGCTAATCTTCTCTGTATTGTTCCAATGTTAGTGTATGTGGTGCTAAATTGAGCATAAAACATTTTTTATATATAAAGTATAATTTTCATTGATTTTATTAAACTAGACAATTCAACAAAAAGTAAGTTCAAAAGAATTGTTGTGAAATTTTAGAATCATGTATTTCTTACATAAGCACACATTTAAGAATAAAATCAAGATAGACATGCCAAAAACAAAATAATTCTGGATATTTATTGTTCAAGAGATGTGTAGGAGGAGAAATTCAATTATTCTATACAAGGCATCTGTCAAAATGAACATTGCAGAAAGTGTTAAGGTTTGTTAAAAGTTTTAATGTTTTAAATATGCTTACTTTGGGGATTTTGCTTATATATGCCAAAAAATAGGACTATTTGGCAAGTATAAAACTTTTCTATAAAGTATTTAAGATTTATGGTAGCAGACATTAAGCATTAAGTATGTACATTTCAGAGTTTATGGAAACTTTATTAATGAGGAGTTGCAAAGTCTTTGTGTAAAGAAGCAGAGTGAAGAGTTAAGACTTTAACTACACAGTTTCTGTTAAAACTTTAGGGATTCCTTACTTTATTTGTTAGCAAGGAATAAATGATGATATAAGCCATAATGTACACATGTATGTTACTATTCACACACATACATATACACATGTATACATGCACACATGGAGAAAGACACATAATTACAGCCAACATAAGTTTCACCAGTTATTGAATATGCCTAAACGGAATACTTGGAACAATATGTGTTGAAGATGTATTTGTCTCTAAGAGTTCTTTTACCACTCCTCTTATCTCTTAAAACTGGTAGTTTTAGAGAGATTTGACTTACAAAATGCTGTACAAGTGATAGCAAGTCAATTGGGTATAAGTCATATGGTGTCTCCCTTCTTCTCACGGAATTCATAGTCTTGTAGACACTCTCAACACCCAAAGTAGCAAGAGAATAGCCTGGTAAAGAGTAAAGTTATAAGGCTTTAAATTGCATCTTTACTTGAGCTCTTTTTCCAACAGCCAGCATGAATTCCTAGGCAGATGAGTGAATCCTCAGAAAACTGGACTCTACATATACATTTAACTCCACTCATGATAATCAGTGGACAGAACAGATAATGAATAATCCAGAAGAGAGCTCCCAAAAAGCTCTACAAACACTAATGGTAAACATGGTAAATGAAAAGATTGAAAACCTGCAATGGACTCTGCGTGATCATGATAGGGAGAGAGAGGAGGCAAACCAAAGATCAAAACAGGAAGCTCATGGGCGTGAGGAAGCTACTCAAAGATACATAAAGGAATTGCCTGAGCAGTTTGACTACACTCAAAAAGAAATAAAGGAATTGTGTGAGCAGGCTGAGATCAATCAAAGAGAACTACAGGAATTGCATGAACGTGAGGAAGCTAATCAAAGAGTAATACAGAAAATGAGAGCGGGATGAGAATAGACAGAGATCACTAGAGGCATTCATGCAATCCATAAACAGAGAGCTGAAAGAAGTCAGGGAGTCCACAAAGGGAATGCTGAATGGATCCCAACAGAAGAAATGGGAGTCCAAGGAAACCATAACTAATCAACTAAGTGATTTGAGAATAAACACTGAACACTAAATTAAGGAAGTAAAGAATTTCATACAAGATCTAAAACAAAGATCCAACAAAGAATTTGAAGCCATAAAAGCCCAACAACTATAAGGAAATAAAAAAAAGTAGAAAGTCTGGATAGTGGGATAGACCATGCAGAAGACTGAATCCTGAGGATAGAAGACAGCCTAGATATTATAGAGAAAGAACATACAACCATCCAAGACAAATCCAAGAAATATGATAGATCTATTCAACATTCAACCCTTGGAAGACACCATTACAAGGCCTAATCTGAGGAAAATGTGTGTAGAGGAGCACCTAGAGCCAGAAGTCAATGGTCTAGGAAATTTGTTTAACAAGATCCTAGGAGACAACATCCCAAACATGCAAAAAGATAGGCCTATTCAGATACAAGAAGCTTTTAGAACTCCCAATAGACCAGACCAGAACAGGATATCCCATTGCCACATTATAATATGCACAGGATCAATTCAGACCCAGGAAAAGATCCTTAAAGTTGTCATGGAGAAAAGATCAATCACCTGTAAAGGGAAACCAATTAGAATCACCTCAGATTTCTCAGCAGAGACAAACAAAGCAAGAAGAGCCTAGAATGATGTAAGCCATGCCGTAAAGACAAACACAAGTCAACCAAGAATAATTTACCAAGCTATACTCTCCTTAATAATCGGAGGTCAAATAAAACACTTCCATGGCAAAGAAAAATTGAAACTATATATCTCTACCAAACCAGCCCTACAAAAGAATCTTAAAGATGTCCTACACAGAGAAAACCAGCAAGACCACAATAAAGGCCAAGAAACAGCACCCAAACTGAGAATCCAAGAACCATAAGAATACAGTTGCGGCAGCCCCTAACAAGTTGGATAAAATGGCAGGAACTCCCAAATACCTCTGAGTTCTATCTCTCAACATTAACGGACTTAATTCTCCAATTAAGCAACAAAGTTTGTCTACTTGGATTAAAAAGCAAGATCCTTCTATCTACTGCCTTCAGGATTTACATCTTGGCCAAAAAACAAACATTTTCAATTATAAAGGCTAGAACAAAATCTACCAAGCAAATGGTCCCCATAAACAAGAAGGAGTTGCAATCCTAATATCAGATAAAATAGACTTTTAATTAAAATTAGTGAAAAGTTCGGGACATACTAATTAAGGGATTACCCCTTCAGGAGGATATTACAATTCGAAATATCTATTTGCCAAACAATGGAGCACCCAAATTTATCCAAGAAACACTATTTTCCCTCAAATCCCACATAGATCTAAAGACATTAATTGTTGGGGACTTTAACACAGAACTTTCCCCACTAGATAGCTGAATTTCGCAAAAACTCAATAGAGAAACCGCCGATATAAAAAACTGCATAAACCAAGTAGATTTAACAGACATCTACTGAATATTTCACCCAGCAGCATTAGACAATACGTTTTTCTCCACAGCACATGGAACATTTTCCAAAATAGACCACATTTTAGGCCACAAAGCAAACTTGTCCAAATTCAGAAACATTGAAGTTATACCTTGCATTCTCTCAGACCACAAGGGAATAAAATTAGAACTCAACACCAAATGCCACCAAAAAAGTCATGTAATACATGGATCCTGAACAACACACTACTGAATCACGAGTGGGTCATGGAAGAGATTAGAAAGGAAATTCAAATGTTCATGATATTCAACAAAAATGAACACACCAATTTGCTGTGTCGGCTGGGACACAGCAAACACAGTATTCAAAGGCAAGTTTATACCTCTGCGTTCCTACATCAACAAATTGGAGAGATGTGAAACCAATTTAATGAGACATCCAAGCCTCCTTGAAAAAGAGCAGCAAGATAAACACAATCCAGTAGATGCAAATAAATAATTAAAATTAAATCATAATTAAATGAATTGGAATGTAAAAAAAAAAATAGAAAGAATCAAGAAACCAAAGAGTTGAGTCTTCAAAACATTTAACAAAATTGACAGACGTTTAGCAAACTTATCAGAAAAAGAAGAGAACACACCCAAATAAACTCAGAGATAAGAATGGAAATATCAGAGAAACAACTAAGATTCAGAACATTATAAGGGAATGCTTCTAAAACCTTTAAACTAATAAGTTTGAGAACTTGGCAGAAATGGACCTTATCCTAGCAAATACTGACATGCCGAAACTAAGCCAAGATGAGTCAAACTATCTTAAAAGGCCTATACCAAGCATTGAAATAGAACCAGCAATAAGAGCCCTCCCATGTAAGAAAAGCCCAGGACCAAATGGTTTTACAGCAGAATTCTATAAGGCCTTCAAAGCAGAGATCACACCAATACTCCTCCAACTCTTCAATGAAACTGAAAGAGAAAGTTCACTAATGAACTCATTCTATGAGGCCATCATAACACACATCCCAAAACCATGAAGGGCCTCATCAAGGAAAGAGAACTATAGACCCATTTCATTTATGAACATTGATGCAAAGTTTCTCAACAAAATTTTGGCCACTTGACTTCAACAATTCGTCCAAAAAATCATACATCAGGGTCAAACAGGATTCCTTTCAGGGATGCAAAGCTGGTTTAATATATGCAAATCAATTAATATAATTCATCACATCAACAGCAGCAAGGATAAGAACCACACGGTCGTCTCAATAGATGCAGAAAAAGCATTCGACAAGATCCAAAACTCCTTTATTATGAAGGTTCTGGAAAAATTAGGAATCCATGGAACATTCCTCAATACAATAAAGGCTGTATATGACAAACCTATAGCCATCATTTTACTTAATGGTGAAATACTAAAGCTATTTCCTCTTACTCAGGAATGAGACAAGGATGCCCACTCTCTCCACTTCTCTTCAATCTAGTATTTGAATGACTAACTACAACAATAAGACAAGGTGAAAATATAAAAGGGATCCAAATAGGGAAGGAAGAAGTAAAACTCTCGCTCTTTGCAGATGAAATGTTCTTGTAATTAAAGAATCGCACAGAGTCCACTCCAAAATTACTCAAGCTGATTCAAAACTTTGGCAAAGTAGCAGGGTGTAAAATTAATCCTCAAAAATCAATAGCTTTTCTGTATGCCAACAATAAGAAAAGTGTGGCTGAAATTAGGAAAGCAACTCCATTCGTAATAGCTCCACAAAAAATAAAATACCTAGGAATTAGCCAAAGAAGTGAAGGGTATCTATGATGAAAAGTTTAAAAAACTGAAAAAAGAAATCAAAACTGAACTTAGAGAGTGGCAAAAACTCCCATGCTTCTGGATTGGAAAGATCAACATCGTGAAAATGGCAATATTTCCGAAGACTATCTACAAATTCAAGGTGATTCCTATCAATATTCCAACCTCATTCTTCAAGGAAATAGAACAGGCAATCAAAAAATTCACATGGAACAATAAAAGACCCTGAATAGCAAAAAATGATCCTTAACAGAAAGAACAGTGCTGGAAGAATATCAATACAAATTCAAATTCAACTACATATCCATAGTAATCAAAACAGCTTGATACTGGCACAAGAAAGACCTCAGGACCAATGGAATAGAATTGAAAACCCAGAAATGAACCTACAGAACTATAGCCATCTAATCTTCGATAAGGGAGCTAAACAATAGAATGGAAGAAAGACAGCTTCTTCAGTAATTGGTGCTGGCAAAATTGGTAAACAACTTGTAGAACACTAAAGCAAGATACATATGTATCACCCTGAACCAGGATCAACTCCAAATGGATCAAAGACCTCAGAGTCAAAGCAGACACTCTGAAAACATTACAGGATGGAATAGGAGAAACCCTAAGTCTTGTTGGCACAGGCTGAAATTTTCTTAGTAGAGACCTGGAAACACAACAAATCAAAGAAAAGTTGGACAAATGGGATTGCATAAAATTGCAGAGCTTCTGCATGGCAAAGGACATAGCTAGCAAGATTAATAGAAAGCCTACGGATTCAGAGAAGGTCTTCACTAGCCATAAAATGGACAAGGGTCTCTTATCTAAAATATACCTGTAACTCAAAAATTAAATCCCCCCAAAAAAATCTTCAAAGAAGATAAATAAGTGGGCTAAAGACTTAAAGAGAATGTTCTCTAAAGAAGAAAGAAGGATGGCCAGTAGACAAATGAAGAAATGCTCAACCTCCCTAGTCATACAAGAAATATAAATCAAAACAACATTGAGATACCACGTCATGCCAGTTAGAATAGCAAAATTCAAGAACTCTAATAACAACAGATGCTGGAGGGGATGTGGAAAGAAAGGAACATTAATGTATTGTTGATGGGAGTCTAAACTTGTTCAGCCAGTTTGGAATTAATTATTGAGGTTCCTCAAAAGTCTTCACATAGAGCTCCCCTATGACCCACCAATCCCACTTTGGGTATTTACCCAAATGTTCACAAACAAGACCACACTAGAGCTTCTAGCACAACTATGTTTATTGCATCATTATTTACCATAGCTAATATATGGAATCAACCCAGATGACCCTTAGTAGATGAGTAGATCACGAAAATGTGGTAAATGTACACACTGGAATTCTATGTCTCCATCAGAAAGAATGACATTGCTCCATTTGTTAGGAAATGGAAAGATTAGGAAAAAAAATATATTAAGTGATGTAAGCCAGGCCCAAAGAAACATTAAGTGCCATGTTTTCCCTTATTTGCAGTAACTAGTATATGTCTGAGACAAACAGAAACTGTCAGACAAGTTGATGTTAGGGAAATGAAACCTAAGATATATATTCAATTGTTTATTTTTCCTGTAATGCGATTGTTTCTAACACATTTATAAGATTATTTCTTTTTTGCTTTGCATGTCCCTCCCCCACTGTAAAAAACCCTGCTTTCACTGTACTTGATGTTGTTATAATTTGTGAAGGGGAAGGGAAAAAGCAAATCGTTTAAATAATAGGGATACAGTTTGACCATTACAACAATGAGATGTACAAGTCATTATGTAGAAAACAAACATTAAATTTTGGTGGGGGGGGGAGGATTGGTTGGGGAGTGGGGAGAGGACAGGAAGTTATGGGAAGGGGAAACAAAGCAGGAAGCTACCATGCTTGATAAGAAATATAGTCATTATCTTGCCCATGTAATTGAAACCCCTTTGTACAGTACTTTCACAACAACAGCAAAACAATAAATTTAAATATGGAATCAAATTAGTTCCAATAATGCATTGCATTAAGGTATTTATAAATAACTGAGAAACTTAAAGGTGCATAAGACTTTTTTTTATTGGAAATGAAGGGATATTGGAATTTGGTTCTCTACATTTTAAGCAATTTGCATAAAAGAATAGGCAAAATAAAATTTACATTTTCAGCAGACTTGACACGCTAAATTTTGTATATTGAAAGGGAAACAAGCCTCAACAATATGCCAATTCTCTTCTTATTAATCTCTAAAGGTTTATGCTTCTGGTCTCTGAATATTAAAACTTCAAAAAATTTATGTTTAGCTAGTTGTGCAGAGGGGTTTTGCTTCATCATGTCAGTGTTGAATAGAGTGTATGTGCATTTCAATATACAGTGCATCTGGATTATTGTCAAACTTCACATTTTTCTTCCTTCCCTTACCCCAACCCCACCAATCCCTTCATGTTTCCTACTTATATTCTGACGTGTACATTGAATGTTATGAATGTATTAGTCCACCATTTCCCTCTCCATTCTTCTACTCTATTCCCTTTTAGCCCAGATCCCCTTTTAAGACTTGTTTCAAATTCATGGTATTTTGTTATATATCTCTACTTTGGCATTTGGCTATGGGCTTGCCACATCCTCTCTTCCAGGTTTGACCTACATAAATGAGTATATTTCTCCACAAAACTAATCTCAGAATGGCTAAGATAGATCTCCTTTACTATTCACCTTCTGTCCTAAATTTAGAATTGGACTTTCAGGGCCATCCAATAGAGCATTTTTATTCTCTACACACTGAAGTTGGAAGGGAAATAATTTCCATGCTCTTAGCATTATGTTATCTATCATGAATTCCCATCGCTTATCATTTCAGAAGTCTAAATTTAAAGAAATATTTTCTGAATTATATTCACACAGTATAAGTGAATATCAAGGGTAATTTACCTAGTATTGGAAGTTTAGGGACGATCTTCAATTTCTGATGATAGAAGCAGGAATCAGTTTTAATTTTCAGTTTACACTATGTAGTGAGCCCTGTAGTCTTCTAAATTTTCGATAAATTTCAAATTACTTTCTGTTAATAATTTAAAAAGTTTTATTTCAGTATTTGAAATGCTGCTCCAATTATTTTAAAAGTTTCACAATAAGTTAGACTGAAATTTTTCCTCCCATTTTCCCCACTAGTTCAGGTTAAGTCTCCTTTCACTTTATTTTTTTTGAAACCAAGGGATGAGGGTAAACAGAGTGATGATCATTACTCAGATATCTCCTTCTTCTTCTGTTTCTGCTTTTCTTATTGAGAGGAAGACTGGAGCAGGGAACAAGATTGATGCTTGACTTCACCATACAAGGGAGCATTCCTGGCATGTCAATTATTGTTTCTCAGAATCACTTAAATTGCTTCCTCTTGCCTTCTCTCTGACAGTAACCTAACTGTGGCTTCCTTGGTGCAGAAGGAAGCACACTTACAGGTTATTACCCGTAAACTGGTATTTTATATCTCAGCTTACTAATACCAAACATAATAGCTTTGGCTACATAAATGCAAAGGTACTGATTGTCCAACAAAACCTAAGTGAGGAGTAGACAATTCTACTCAGCTACCTGGTCCTCTCGTATCCTCCCTTCCACTCCCCTCCCCTCATTTAACCTCCCTTCCTTTCTTCTTTCTTTGTGTCTCTTTCCTGCATATTCATCTCTAACTTTTCTCTTTTTCTCTTCCAGTAGCAAGTGATTAGGTTTATCAGACAACACATAAATAATTGAACAAATGTTTTTTTCTCCTCTTTTTGTGATTTTTTTTATTCTTAAGAAGTGAGTTCTAGCACAGCACCAGTGGCTTACACCTAGATAGTTGGTAGGTTCAAATTTGACAATTGCAATTCGAAGCTATTCCAAGTAGATAAACCTAAGAGATTCTTTTCTCCACTTGTGGTAAATGGAAGAAGTGAAGGTGTGGCTCAGGTGGTGTAGAGCAAACATTGAGAATTAAAGCCCAGATAGAGGTCAAGGCCAGGAGTTCAAACCCCAGTACCAGAACAATATTTTTTTTAAGAAATGGGTCCTTTGTCTTTGAAAAGGGATATTTCTCCAAAAATTCATACCCAGGAAAATTTTCAAGGTCCAAGACTCTTTTTAAGGCTCTTTCACATCTTAAACTAATTCCTCTAATTGATTTATATTATTTAAAATGGGAGTCACACTTCATACTAAAAAGTATGCACATTACTGAACAGTTCTTACCATTTTTAATGTAAAGGAAGCATGAGAGAAGAATTCACCTCATTTGGGTGAGTTAGGTTTGACTCACTGACAGACTTTTGCAAGTAAATGAGGGTCTGTTTACATGTAAAGAAGTTTACATAGATGGGTTTCTAGGAGAGAGAACAAGCTACCTTTTTCCAAGTTTGAATCAGATTAAGTTTATTCCTGATATGGTAAAGAGAAGCTCATCTCATACAACACTATACAGACAGTAATTTCAAAAATATTAAAAACCCATGTCTATGTTTTTGAACAGCTAATTTGTCACAAACAAAAAACAGTTTACTGAGCCAAGAAAATATAAGTTAGAGCAATAGGAACTATGTTAAATATAGTTAATGGTTGAGTGATATGTGTAAAAGAGTTCTGTAATCGCAACTAAACTATAAATTTTTTCATCATGTCCCTAAAAAGAATCTCTAAGATAGGCCTTGCTAAATATGTCATAGAGGGTTGTGTTTATGCAATTGTCAGGTTTGTTTAGGGTCCATTATCTTCCACTGTCGCTTGGGTTGCAAACTGCTCACACCACATGCATTTTCTGGAAACGCATGCTGTCTTGCTAGGCACCTAAGGTATTTTTGTGCAACTGTGAATAGTTATTGTTTTTCTTCTTGTAATTATACCTGTCAGTGTGAAGCCCTTTCATGATAAGAATAATAATTTCTGTACCTTTTGTTCCACTAACAAATCTCAGATATAAGTATAGTCGGGTGCCCGTGGCTCATGCCTATAATCCTAGCTATTCAGGAGGCTGAGATCTGAGGATCATAGTTCAATGCCAGCTCAGGCAGGAAAATCCATGAGAGTCTTATCGCCAATAAACTACCAGGAAACTGGAAATAGCGCTACGTCTCAAGCGGTAGAGCTCTTGCCTTGATCTGAAGAGTACTTGGACAGCACCTAAGCCCAGAGTTCAAGCCCCACGACTGACCAAAAAAAAGTATCTATCTATCTATCTATCTATCTATCTATCTATCTATCTATCTATCTATCTATCTATCTATCTATCTATCTATCTATCTATCTATCTATCTATCTATCTATCTGTCTATCTGTCTATCTGTCTATCTGTCTATCTATCTATCTATCTATCTATCTATCTATCTATCTATCTATCTATCTATCTGTCTGTCTGTCTGTCTGTCTGTCTGCCTGTCAGTCTGTCTGTCTGTCTGTCTATGTGTCTATGATGAGATGAATTACATTTAGATATAAATCAATATTTGTGATAATCATTTAAAATATAAGTAAATATATGATGTATTTATAATATATACATATATTTACATATATAAGATCATATATCTGTATGTTGATAAATATACTTTTAATATATATCCAAAGAGTACATCTGAAGATTTTGGGGAAAATGTAGAGTGTCTAAAGGCTTACTACTGACCCACCATACTTTCAATCATTTTATCCACTTATTACAATGTCTGGAGTACTAAGACTGAATGATTATGAAACAGAGTTGTTGTTTTATTCCTTATGATTTTGGATTAGAAACATCTACTTACTTGGTATAAAACCTACCGAAATGTGATCTTGAAATCACACTCCACAAACTGGACATATACATCAATTTAGCAACTTACAGGTCTCAAACTTTCATTTGAATCCTGTATCTCACATACACTCAGTTTCCTTTGAGTCAGCTGCATGAACAAACATGCCTAGATTTTCATGCTCACATACATCCCCATACTCACATGACATACTAAAGATAACATTGTAATAAAAATAATATATATATATATATATATACTGAAAAAGAAAACCTTTGCAAATGTAATTATATTTTATATTTAAATAAAATGCATTATTGAAATACTGATGAAAGAGCAGATGAGAGATGTTTCTTTTTTTAAATTTTTTATTGTGAAAATGCTGTATAGAGGGGTTACACTTAGATGGGCAAGATAATGAATATATTTCTTATCAAGCATTGTAGCCTCCTCCTTTGTTTCCCCTTCTCATCCCTTCCCACCTATCCCCACCCCTCACCCAGTCCTCCCCACCCTGCACCAATGTTGTAAAGTTCGTTTTCAACATGACAACTTGTTGCAACATTGTTGCAACGGGTCCACCTGTATCCTTATAGTAGAGCGTCTGTCTAAAGAGCATGTTTCTTATTCCAAACATCATTATTTCCATCCTTCCTTCTTCCACATAAAAAAGCATAAATAACTACAGAATTAACTACATGTTTCTTAATCACTCATTGAAGAGAGAAACTGTAACATATATATATATGTATATATATATATACACACACACACAATGATATACTATTTAGCCACACATAATTATGAAATCATATCATCTTCAAGAAAAGAGAATTGGAAACCTTCATATTAAAGCAATTAGCGATACTGTGAAAAACAAATATTAGATTTCTCATATGCAGACTCTAGACCCAGAAAATAAAATGAATGACCCACGTGTAAAGATGGAACAGATTAAGTTTGGAAAAAAGTAAGAGATGAGATGAAGAGAAATATTGTGGAGTAAATATGTTCAAATATTTCATGTTAGTATGGTGACATAATAAAATACAAGTATAAAAATAGGATAATAAAATTAATAAAAGGAATAAAATTTAACAAGCTACATTATGTGGACATATGTGTATAACACAATAAAATACTTTTGTGAAATTATTTGCTAATAAAAAGTAAAATTCATTCCAGTTGTTATAGATTCATATGTTAGTTTCCATTTTTAGCTTAGATATTTCCCTGATAAAGTAAAAGGAGAAATAGGTTTTGCTCATTTAGAAGGACAATCTTGTCCAATTAGCATTAAAGTATTCTAGATAATTACTGTCAATGTGAAATTGTTCAAATTATTATATTAGAATATTTCCAATTGACTCTTCAAAATATTATCCTATAGGTATATACTTTTTGTTATTTATAGAATATTTTTCTACTCAATTACTATATACCATCTTCTGAATGCGGTTTGGTATATGTAACTAGAGTATATTATACCTGACCAGGAAATCAATTAGTCAAACAGTTTTTATCAAAAATTCCTGTAACGAAATAAAGAGGTAAATCTCAATTATGTATATTTGAAGACAATACTTGCTTAGTCCTCTTCTCACATCCTTCATTCCCTTCTTGAGAATAATACACATTGTAAGGGAATGCTTAACATGTTTTAGAGAAATAAGTTGAATTTAGTCGAATGAGTTACTCTATCCTGCATTTTGGTTTACTTTATATCCAGAAGAGCTCAATTCTTACCTTATGATTTTCCTTAGAGTCTATATTCTGGTTTAACCTCTGATGGGTGACAGATAAAGGTATAAACATTTTTAAAAAGTGGCTAAATTTAGGCTGAGGAATGTAGGTACAACTTTACTCATGCAATAGGCCTCATCAGTCATGAGACCATGATATCAAAATGTTAACCTATGCTTCCTGAAATCATGCTTATGAGATTTTGTGTATTAAAAACAGTGGTAATTAGCATTTGTTTTGTAAACAACAAGATTTCATGGGTTAGGAACTGAAGTGAGATATTAAACCCAGAACAAATATTAAGGAGGCATCCAAAATTAGTTACCAAGACATAAATCATTTAACACAATGTTTAAAAAATGCAAGACAAAGGATATAATTTTTGAAAAAAGCCAACATATAAAATAAATACAAAATCAGTATGACTGATTTTTCTTTTTATTCCAGTTGCAATACGGATTGCATGATGACTTTTCTAGTTATATGTTTAGTTAGGTCTTGATATTTAGTTGGAGAAGTTATGTTCTTTCATATATTCATTTGTCAGATCAAAGAGGAACTGAATTCCATGCCAGAGTCAACATCCATAATAATGTTACAGTTGTATTCTACTACTTTGCCACAGTTTCAAATCAGCTCGAGTAACTTGGGTCTTCTTTGTCTCTAATTAATTAGGTATACAATTTAGTCAGTACTAGATTTTGACCAACATTTATTAAAATATTATTTTCCAGAAACTACTACTCTTCTCTCTTTTCATGAGATTTTTAATTTCATTTATATAATGTGCTAGTTTTCCTTTAGATAATCCACATTCAATCTTCTAAAAACAGTATAATTTGGAGTATTTTTAAATTATGTACACTCATGTACACTGCTCAGATTCTATTATTTGCACATTTTGTTCTTGTTAAGTCAGTAGTATTTAGCTCTCATTATGGATATTTTGGAATTACTAATTGCATTTTTTCTTTTAAATATGTGCAGATCTTACTTTATATACAGCTTCATTTGTTTTAAACAATTTGATCCATTCAAGGGATTTTCTATATTAGGTTGATCCAGATGAATTTAATTACATATTAACACAACCTTATTTCTGAGAGACAGTTATAGCTCTACTTAAATTATGTTTGAAGGTTTTGTAATTTAAAAAATAAACTGGGCACAACATGTTTTTGTTCTGGGGAAGTTCCAATTTGTTTGTTGTTTTTCCAGCTGTGATGACTTCAACATATGTGTGCATTTTATTTCAATTGTTTTGTGCCTATATTTTGTTTTATATAACAGAAAATACAAAAAAAAGAATCAGTGATTTAGAACTTTTCCAAATAGAATTCTAAGAGAGACACTGCAAGTTTTGTGACAACTGGGAAAAGGGACATCTTCTGAGTGCAGGGGTTAGCAGAATAAGAGAGACATTGTTTGATGAGATTTGAATTCTGCCACTTCCTGCCTCAATATTTCCAATGGTATTACTTCAACGTATTTAGTGGAAAGAAAATAATTTTGTCTGTATGAATTCACAATTTTTGGTTTAATTGAGCCACACTACATATTCATATGTGATTTTACCTCTAAAATCTTTTCTCCTTAGTTTAAAACCACAGATGTGAATTTATAATGTAAAATAGCACCTAGAATTTATATGAAATGATCCAAACTATTTAGAATGTAATGATTATAGTGTGTGTGATAGTATGTAATAATTCCTTTGGGGGAAAGTCAATTACAGTGGATTTTTGTGAAATACTGAGTAATAGAATTATATTTGGTTCTATAAAAAAATTCAGGGTTATGGGCTGGGAAGTTGGCTCAGTGGTAGAGTGCTTGCCTTGCATGCCTGAGACCCTGGTTTCGACTCCTCAGCACCACATAAGCAAAAAGTAAAAAGCCGGAAGTGGCGAAGGTGGCTCAAGTGGTATGGCACTAGCCTTGAGCTGAAGAGCTGAGGGACAGTGTTCAGTCCCAGAGTTTAGGCCCCATGACCGGATCAAAAACAAACAAACAAAAAATTCACGGTTACATCTAAAAATTACTCAGTTATAAGCTAATTCTGAAAAAAAATAAGATTGTTTACTGGAAAAAGCTAGAAGTTTCAATAAGCTTGTTTTTTAAAAATTCACCTGGATCTGGACTTTGGTGGTTCATGCCTGTAATCCTCGCTACACAGGAGTATGAGATCTGAGCATCGTTGTTGAAAGCCAGCCTGGGCAGAAAAGTCTGTGAGACTCTTATCTCCAATAATCTGCCTTAAAACCAGAAATGGCACTGTGGCTCAAATGGTACAGTGGTAGCCTTGAGCTGAAGAGCTGAGGGACAGTGCCCAGGCCCAGAGATCAAGGCCCACAACCAACAAAAAAAAATTGACACGGAGTTTTACTATATTATTTCATGATTTTTTATTAGTGGTTGTTCAGTGAAAATGTCATTGGTTTTTATATTTCTGATGGCATAAAATGAGCCTACTATTGTCTTAAATTAATAAAAAAAAATCTTATTCTATGACTGCACAAATTTTGTGGGTAATGGTTAAAACCAGTTGCCTTTTTGAAATAAAATATTTATATCACCCCCCCCCAAAAAGAGGAACAAAATAAAATATATGCCAGAAACTTACTGTGTAAATCTTCATGGACTAATAGTTTGTCAGTTTGTTTTAACTTTTAATCAAAAATTAAAGTAATACTGGATAATATGGACCCATTTAAATTTCTTCATCCTTGTCATTTAAGATTCACTTTAAAAAGAAGTTCAACAGGTGAGTGTTTTTTCCTTAGTTTTCCAAAGAAATGATTATTTCACCATTATAATGTATAGCACAATATACCCAGAGAGCATTTCTTAAGGAAAAAGAATTTTTCCCATTCTTTGGTTTGCTTCAGTCTGTATTTAAACTGCATACCACAACTTACCCACCCTATTGTCTGGCTTTTCATTTGAAACATGTCAAAAGTTTTCCTTCCCTGCTGTGTCAGCCAGCAAAGTTTTACAAAACAGTGTGCTTTCATTCATTGTGTTTTCCAAAATATGTCTCACAAATGCCAACAATGAAACACAATCTGAAACAGCTGTGGACTTTTCCACTTATAGAGGAAAAATCACTTTCCGTACTCCTTAGAAACAGCTGTTTACAGGCATTAATTGCTCTGTCAGTTCCATGCTTTAGAACAGCTGCATTTGACAATGGCGTACATGTTAATTTGTTTACCACATCTGGTTTGTTTTCATGAGGGACTGTGTTCATGGAAGATGGTAATAGATGAGTTTTGCGATTATGTAGTTTAATAAGGCTCTGAGTTGTGGATATAGAACATCCATTTCAGTGACTAAATATTTAAATTAAATTCCATAAAGTATATTCCTTCAATTTTCTGGGTAAAGTGTTCTACAATCTAGGTATTTTTAAAGAAATATCATATGTTGTTTCCTTGGTGAAACATAATTGGAGGACTTAAAATTTTATATACCATGGCCATCTTAAATGAGGTAGATATACTTGGATTGGCATGCAAAACTTTTGGTAAGTAAGGTAAGTGCTCTACCACTGAGCCACCTTCCCAGCCCTTCATGCATGCAAAACTTTTGGGACAGTATTAATGTTTGAATCTTGGATAGGATTTGATTGGGAATTGTGGCACACTTTCATAGTATAAGAAGAAAAACGAAAGGCCATACTAATATTTTTTTGGGGGGTCCGGTTGTGGGGCCTGAACTCTGGGCCTGGGTGTTGTCGCTCAGCTATTCAGCTCAAGGTTAGCGCTCTACCACTTGGGCCACAGCGCCACTTCTGGCTTTTTTCTTTTTGTTTATGTAGTGCTGAGGAATCTAACCAAGGGCCTCATGCATGCAAGGCAAGGACTCCACAACTAAGCCACTTTCCCAGCCCCATTAATACTTTTCTCTGCTACATTGTTGTATTAGTTTATTCAAACACACACAACACACATACAAACACACAGATACACACATTTGTAGTATAAAGACCCACCCCATCTGCAAGAAAATATTTTAATAGGAATTCCATAAAATATTTAGTCTGCTGAGTTCTGATTAGAATTTACAGAAATATTTACCTACTTCTTCCCCTGGACAAGTCATTATCATTTGTGAAGGTGTTGCCAATTGGTTTTAGAATGCCCCAGAAAGATCTATGGGTTAAAGAAAAATGATTTTCTATTTCCTCCCAGACTGTGGAGAATATCTGAATAGTTCTGGAGATTAAGTTATTCAGCGTGTAAGCTATGAGAACATAGACTCTCAACTACTTTCTTATTTTATCTTTTAATCAGTCTAGGTCAAAAGCTTTTCTCTTTGACATACTCGCCACCTTGCCATTGTCTTGTCACAGGCTCCCAAAACAATAAAACCAACTGAACATACACTGAAACCTTCAAACTTGTAAATCTGAATCAACATTTCTGTTCAATAAGTCGACAACATCACTTATTATGGTAGGTTATAAAGCTAATCCAGAAATCTAGTCTTTCTAACAATGTAGAGTATATTAAATTATGCTTCATTATAAAATATCTAACTCCATGTTTTATTTTATATTTTTGTTTCTGTTGATCCCAGGGCTTAAACTCAGGGCCTGGATGATGTTTTTGTGTCCTAAGCCAGTGCTCGACATACAATCTGAACTGGAACTCCATTTGCCCTGGTGGTTAATTGGAGATAAGAATCTAATGAACTTTCCTATGCAGGCTGGATTTGAACTGTGATCTTCACATCTTAGCCACTTAACTAGCGAAGATTACATCCTTGAGCCACCAGTGCCTACCCATGTTGAATATTTTGTGTAATTCAAATTTTCAGCATTTTATAGATGCTCCTACTACAATATAAGAAAAATCTTAACCTAGTTTTTATTGTATTTGATGTTGGTATAATTTGTGGAGGGGAAGAAAAAACCAAATTGTTTAAATAGGGATACAGGTGGACCCAGTGCAACAATGAGATGTACAAGATGTTATGTAGAAAAATGAAATTTACAACTTTGGCTCAAGATGGGAGAGAGGGTCAGGAAAGGGAGATGGAAAGGGATGATAAAGGGATAGAAAGGAGGAGGTAACAATGCTTGATAAGAAATGTACTTATTACATTGTCCCTGTAATTGTAACCCCTCTGTATGGTATTTTCAGAAAAAAACTTAAAATATAATAAGGATATTTGTAAAGTATATAATGAAGGAAGAATTTTCATCCTCTACAAAATGTATGCAAAATCTATGCTAAACTATCTATATTTTACTGTACCTTTCCTGCAACCAGTTTGATATAGTTTAATACCTGTCACTCCAAGTTTCTCTATAATCTACTGGAGATTTAATTTTTCATGTATGTATGTATATGTATATGTATATATATATATATATGTATATATATATATACATATATATATATATATACATATATATATATATACCTGTATATGTTCCAATGTGGATCATCAAACTTGAAACTTTGCTTTTTTTTTTGCTGTTCAGCAGTTAACATGGACGGCTCAATCTGTGACAATATCTCTGCTCATTCTGATAATTCCTTTATTTACAACACCATCAGCCTTTTAAAATCAGCTTTATTTCCAGAGATGATTAACAATCAGTCCAACCAATATACACCCAGAGGGTTTTAATGAAACAAGCTTAAAGGAAGGAAGACAACATGAAGTGACAACTACAAAATTTCTACAGTGACCTGACATCTCTCACATTTCTGCCTTCCTCCTGATACTTATGCAAGCATTGACTAACACTATAAATAATAGTGCAATTATAACTTAAAGATCAGTGTTTTCTTCCAACCTGAAGCCTTTTTTTCCATGATTTTTGACAAACTTTTGTGAGACTTTTTTGATTGTGATGGGATTCCATCCTAAACAAAGCCATGTATATGAAGAAAGCCAATGTTTTCAACCCAGAGTACTAAACAAAAGAGGGAGAAAATTAATGCTAGCTATATATGTTAAACACAAATATAGGCAATATCAAGATATTTTGAAATTGTATACTTTTACTGGATAAAGTGGCTCAAATCTATAATATTATCGACTTGGAAAACAGAGCTTAGAGAATTCCAGTTCCAGGCAAAATGTTTTATGCTTGTGTTAGGAGGACCTCAGTCCAAGCAGGCCCAGGCATAGTGATACTACCTCAAAATAAGCAATCAAATTATAATCTGCAGGTATGGTAGTAGTAGAAATGCTGGTTCACAAGTATAGGCTTTGAGTTCAATCTCCAGTAGCGCTGGGAATTTAAATGTGGCATGTCTAAGATCAAGATTTCATACTTGTCTTACAAGTTCTAATAAAACTTTTACCTCTTTTGCTATTTTTAAAAAGTATAACCATAACTTCCTACCCCAAACAAATAATTTCATATTAGAGATTTTCTTCTATTAAGTAATATGTTATGTCCCACTGAAATCAGACTAAAGTTAAAAAAACCCATTGTCTTACAAAGTGACTGCATATGGAAACAGAATCTCAAAGGTAGCATTTAAGTTGAAGTCTACTCCAAGAGAAGCAGAATGTCTTGAATATGCCAAGGAAAGAGGAATCAGAAGCCAACTCTAATCTGGAGTTCTAATTCCACCAACTCAGAGACAATGTATTTACAATGTTAATGCTACCCAATCTGTGCTAGTTTATTATTGCAATTACTAGCAAACATGTAGAAGCTATAAGACACGAAAAGTCATTGACTCTTCAGATCCAAGACTCATCTCTATAATCCCAATTATTAAGTACGAGACTTGGGGGATAATGGTTTTCAGGCTGGTAGGAAAGTTCATGAGTTTCTATCTCCAATTAACTACAAAAATTTCTGGGCTGGGGCATGGTTCAAATAGTAGACTGACTACAGTTTGCAAAAACAAAAAACAAAAAAAAAAACAAAACTGAGAGCATAATGTATGTTCAAGCTTCAAACTGGCAGAAAGAAAAAGTCCTTAGAAGAAGACTATGAGACACAGAATTATGACTAGGAAAGCAGAAACAAAAGAAATAGACAAAGATATAGACAAAGCTTCTCAATGTGAAATATTGCACAAACTGTAATATTTAGGATTTTCCTTCCTATCCAGTAGAAATAAATGGCATTTTTACTTGACGAAACTAAAATATAAAACTGTATGCAATAAATAATCACATTACTTTTATGTTTCCATAATTTAATTGTTTTCCAAAATATTTCTCGAATTGTGTAGCTTTTGAAAATCAATAAATGTTGCATTTTCATAAATGATTACATATTCTTCCAAGTGTTGTCTGAAATTGATCTACACTGAAATAATTGCCATTGACATCTTTGTCATGATATTTATACTTTCAACTGACGTTTCACAAAACTCATACCCAAAATATAACTTTTTATTTTGTTCATGCAAACATAGGAACATAAACATATGCCTCAAAATGTTAGTTACATTTATCTGCTGTCATTAATGAAGTATAACTAATAGAATTAAGTTTATACCCTGAGGAAAATGAGATACTTCTTTCTAACTACAGACTTGCAGGCACCCACACAATCACACACGCACACATATATATTTACCACTCTGACTCAGGTTAGATTCCTGACATTGGGTGTCAGCAGTGATTTAATAATCAAATTTTCCTGCCCAGACGTAAAATACATTCATAATTCCACACAGACAAAAACACCAGATCATTCAAAATAATGAGAATATTTAACAGAACCAACCAGCACTTGAGCCATCTACACCCTGATTTCATTCATTCATGATAATGCATTTTTCATATCATAATTAAAAATATTTTGTCTCTGATTAGCAGAAAAAAATATGCTATCATGTAATAGAAATTGTAGGTAAAATTACTTGTAATCTTTAATATATCTTATCAAAACTTCTGTTTCCTTCTTGCAGAGTGTTTCTGACATTTTGCCTTAATGTCTATAATTAAATTACAAAGGACATGCCATATATCTTAATTCATTTTTCCTAAAGGTTATGCTATGGAGTTGAATCTGATTTGTTTGCTTATTCTAAATTAAATATTCTCAACAACTTGAATTATTGTTTATGTTACTCCTAATCCAAATGAAATATCATATAGAACTGGAAATTCCCCTCGGCAATGATTTGTGAATGTCATTAATGGTTGTGGAGGGATGAAGGATTTGAATTATCTAGAGTGCATTAAAAATGGCACTGTTATTCAAAGGGCTGATCATTTAGTCAGCGTTTAAAGTGTGGACTTCTTATTTCATCTAAGAAGATAACAGTATGCTTTTCATCACATTCTTGCCTGCAAAGCAGTAGAATTATTTCCTTTGTAATGTTCATGTCCAGCTGCGACTTTAGTGAAACCAACAAACAACTGCACAGCTATATTAGCTGCTCTAGATTTTGAAATTTTCTTCCTGTAGCCCTTGTGATTTGAGCCCAGATTCATGGGATAGTCACATAATCCACAAAAACAAAGCACCACAATATACAAAGACCACATGCAAAATGAGGTTCAATTTTTTCTTTGTTGTTTCCTATTTTTTTTTTTTTTTGCCTTTCATGGGGCCTGAACTCTGGGTCTGGGCGCTGTCCCTCAGCTCTTCAGCTCAAGGCTAGCGCTCTACCACTGAGCCACAGCACCACTTCCGGCTTTTTCTGTTTATGTGGTGCTGAGGAATCGAACCTAGGGCCTCATGCTTGCAAGGCATGCACTCTACCGCTGAGCTACCTTCCCAGCCCTGTTGTTTCCTATTTTTATTGATTGTCTTTTAAGGAGCTAAGGGTGCTTATTTCTCATTATTTTTGATGTGACTTAAATAAATTTTTCAGACTTTTGAAATAATATAAAGAGATATAAAAGAGACCTATTTAGTCACAAAATAGAGCTAACCGTTTGCATGATTTTTTAATTCTAATTCTGTTCTCAGTTATCTTCAAATAATGTTGAGTTGAGCCTAGAATATGTGTAAATTGACATGTATAAAGCACACAGAATTCTGGAATCTTTGCACTGTGATTTCTATATAACTTCACTTAGAAAAGAAAATTATCACTTTCTTCATGTCTTAAGTAATCTACTTAAAACAAGTTCGATTAATTTTATTAATAGATGTCATAATCTATGGTACTGATGAATTGCATAAGTATTTGATTCCTTATGTCCACTGAATTAACATTATATTTATTTTATTTTTTCCACATGAAATAATGACATTCTTGAGGATAAAACATGCCTGTTTTTCATTTTGGTTGCCAAAATTGAATTATTAGACATTTGGAACATTTAAATCTGAACTTTTAAATTTCACTAGGACTTGAATTGTGTTACTTACATATTTAATATTAAAATAAAAAGCATCATTAAATAGAAAGCAAAATTATGTTACCACACATTAACCACTGAATTGACTTAATGATAAAAATAATTAGATTAATATAACAAGATATACATTCTCAAACTAACTATGAGTTATGGAAACAGAAAACTTCTTTTGTGTTTTGTGTTTGTTGTTGTTTAAAGTTTGTGATAATTCTGTCTTTTTTACCTTATGCCTGGTATATTCATTGTATGTCTTCAGGAAGGTGAGGGGTGGGCACAGAGCTTTAGGGAAAAGAGTGAAAAATTGCATCAGTGGAGTTCATTGAACATTGATGAAAGTGAACTATTTAACACATGGGTAGGGACAGGAGGGTGGTATTGGGAACAAGTGTGGGTACTGAAGACATTTCACAAAAGGAAATGTACTCATAATCTGACACTTGTAATTGTAATCCATCTATAAATCTCCTTAATAAGAACAACAGAGTAAATTTCTGTTAAAAAGGTAAACAAAATGTTGTTTCTTAGAATCCTAGAAGTTTGTTTTGTTCACTGGTTTAAGCTGGTTGAGTCTATCTCTGAAAATAGCGACATTGACATTCATTGGGCGAATTTTTGAGCAACTAGTAGATAAAAGTCAATTATGATTGTATGTTTTTGAGACTGATTAATTTATTTCTTTAATCTAATTTGTATTATTTCTGTCTACTGATTTTTGGTTTTGTTTTTCCTGTTTTGTCAAATACTTAGTGGTGCACCATTAGTGCTGATTTAAGATTTATCTAATTTGTTGATGTACATACTCAAAGCTATAAATATTCCTCTGAGTATTGTCTGTGCTGCTGCTGTGTCCCAGAGGAGGTAGTATTTTGTGTGTTCACTTCCACTGAATTCCATAAACGCTGGAACTTCCCTGCATATCTCTTCAGTGACTCACTGATGATTTAGCAATGTGTTATTCAGTCTCTGTGAGTTTCAGAATGTTATGTGATGCCTTTTGATGTCTAGATCTAATTTGGTCCCATCATGGTCTGACAGGATACAAAGAGTAATTTCATTTTTATTTTTGAATTTTGAAAGATTTCCCCTGTGATCTAAGATATGATCTACTTTGGAGAACATTCCATGGGTTGCTGAGTGGAATATATATTGTGACAATAGTAGGTAAAATACTCTGTAGATATCTGTTAGGTATAGCTTGACAATACAGTTATTTAGCTCTAAAGATTTTTGCTAAGTTTTTACCTTGATGGCCTGTCCAGAGGTAAGAATGTTTTGTTCAAGCAACCAACAATTTATTTGGATGTATGCATGTTTTTAGGGTAATTAGTATTTCTCTGATTAATTTGAGAGCTCTAGGATTCAGGATACTGATATTTAGAATTGTTATAAGCCTCTGATGGAGAGTTTTCTTCGTCAGTATTTAATGTCCTTCTTTGTCTCTTTTTACTTTCATACCACTTTTATTTTAAAGCCAATTTTATCTAATATTAGTATAGCTCCTCTAGTCTGATTATGAGGTCCATTTTTAATTTGTAAAGATGTTGTACAGAGGGGTTACCATTACATAAGTGAGTTAATGAGCACATTTCTTTTTGAACAGTGTCACCTCTTCACTCATGTTCTCACAGTTTTTCCCTTTCACCCTCCCTCTCGCGTAAGTTGTATAGTTCATTAACAATGTAGTGTCTATTGAGTAGCACTGCTGCATTTAAGCATTTGTGCCACCATTTCTCTTTTCCCTCTTGCCCTATCCAAACGTACATATAAGACCAAAGGTGCAGAAATTTAAAAAAAAAAAACGGCATCAGAACACTGAAGGAAAAAGTAAAATAATAAACAAACACTCATAATCATTTCTTGGAGATCATTTTAATGAACATTATTTTATATGACAATATTCGTACAGCTATTGATCCTTTGTGATCCTTTCCAAAGGGCATCCTCCTTTGATATAACTGTATAAATGTTTAGAATCCCATAAAATTTATTATGTCCAAGTGTAATGTTTTCTCTTTTACCATCCAACTGTGTTTACATGTACAATTAGAGGCACATTCTACTACAACAAATGAGGGAAATTAGGCAACCTATATTTATTTGAGTCTGTCTTTCTTCACTTAATATAAGTTTGCTCCAAGTCTTTCCATTTCCTTATGAATGGTGTAATATCATTCTTTCTGGACCAATGGAATCGCATCATACTGAAGAGTTTCTACATGGCAATGGAAAAAGTTAGCAGGATATATAGAAAGAGAACAGAATGGAAGAAGATTTTTACTAGCTAAGCAGTAGACAAGTGTTTTCATAACTAACCCATATTTAGAGGTCAAAACGTTAAAACCAACAAAAATAACCCCTCAAATAAACAAGAACCCAATTAATATATGGGATAAAGACTTAAAGATAACTTCTTAGAAGAAGAAGTAAGAATGACAAATAGATGCATCTCTCTCCTTAAAAGAAATGCAAATCCAAACAACACAGATTCATCTCACCCCTCTTACAATGTCATTATGAAAAACCGAACAATCACAAATACTGATAGGGATGTGGCCCAAAGGAAACTGTTGGTGGGAATGTAATCTTGTTCAATCACTTTGGAAAACACTATGGAAATTGCTCACAGAACTGAATAGAGAGCTACCTACCTATTATCCAGCAATTCCACTTATGGTCATTTATCCAATAGAGCAGAAACAAGGCCACACTGAAGCTACCAGCATAATTAAGTTCATTATTGCATTATTTTCTGTAGCCAAAATATGGAATCAGCCCAGATGCCTCTCATTTTAAAAAGAGATCAAGAATTATATATGTATATATAAGTTATATTTATACATATATATCTAATTTTATTGATCCCAATTTACAAGTATATATGTACGTATATAAATGTATGTATACAAACATATCTACATATATGTATACAAACATATAAATACATACATAATGGAATTCTGTTCATCCATCAGTAATAATAATATTGCACCATTCTTAAGGAAAAATGAAACACTTAGAAATAATATTAAGTGAAATAAAGCAGACCCAGAGAAACTTAGTTTGCATGACTTTCCTCACTTTTGGTAGATAGGAGTGTCTATAAATGTAAAAGTAAACACACTGGATGGTATGCAAGGAAGTAACTGAAGTGTCAGGGTCCATGGAGAGTGAAAATACTATAATTCTCTTAAAAGGCTAAGTCAAAGCCCAACAAAATAAATACCAGTAAATGTGTAGTGCAAGAAAGGACAGTGGGGGGCAATGTGCGAGGGGTAGGAAATTGAAGGGGAAAAGGATAGAATACAGGCAAGAATCCATTGTATACTTCCCAGAATTGAAATATACAAAGCAAGGGGTAGTGTGAAATGGGGTTCAAGATGTTGAAGTGGTAACACAAATCCAGGTGCATTGTACACATAAACTGCTTTGTTAAATGGCAAAAAATTCCACAACATAATATTGAGATACATAAGGATTGGGGTTGATTGGTAGGGGAGGATGAGAGTGTTGAAAGAGGTGACATTGATCAAGATGCACTGTATCCACACACTGTTTCAGTGAATGGCAACTCCTTTGTACAACTAAAGATAATAAAAATATTCAAAAAATTAATTATGATAGTTAATAGAATGTTGCACCTCAATTCCTATTTAAAAATATATTTAAACCGGAGACTTGGAGAATAAAATTCAAATAATAAAACCTTATGAATCATTTTTATCAGAATTTGTGAAATTTAAATCAAAACTTTGCTTTTTGTCAGCCATTGGACTGTTAAAATATTTCAAAGTAAGGGGCTTAAAAACATCAGGAGTATATTATCCATATTGTAAAAGCTTAAGCATTGATTTTAAAAATGGTTATTCAAAGCAATTCATTTTCTTCTGGGGGGGGTCTACTTTCTGATTCATTATAATCTATTTGCTGGACGTTCACATGGCAGAGTAATTATATTGGGCTTCTTTCGTCAGGATCATTATTGCAGGGTCATCTCTGAAAGGTTGATTCTAATGTCACCAGACAAGAGAATAGAATTTTAACATGTGTATCTAGAAGGAGTTACATCACCCAAAACACTTTTCTACTTTTGCTTTAACTCAGTGTGGTGTACATTTGGATATTATTTCATAGAACATAATAAATTAAGGACAAGATTATATCATGTAAATTATGTGAATGATTCTTCTTACAATGGGAATAATTATAGTGATGGCAAAGTGAAGTATGATTGTTTAGTGGCTCTTGAATCACATCATAGGTAACCATGTTAACATGGTACAGCCTTTCTAAGGCCCTTCTGATGTATTTGAACAAACTCCAATGAGTTAATTGCTTTCAGAAATATTCGTTTGTGCCAACAAATTCAGATCTCCTTTCATTTTAATTACTGTCCGCTATTAGGACTCCCACAAATATGCTAATTTCTCTGATAAAATATATAATAAAAATGTTACAATTAATATAACATAAAGACTAATATTAATAGCATTATAATTACTAGTATTCACATTATATAATATATTGACATCCCTTGGTTACCTAAATAAATGTAAATTGTTTGCAAATAATTATTTGATGATGTATGGAAATTGAGAAAAAGATTTGCATACATATTTTCTACAGATGCAAACAGATTCACCTGGTTATTTCTGAACCTTCATTTGTTGGTTTCATTCATTTATGGGGAACATGTAGAGAAATGAAAATTGCAAACTTGCATTTACTAAAGTGTTAATTACAAGTTTATGTTGGGCTAAATAGAACATTTTATGAATTAAATTGTTTTTGTCCCTTCCTTCCTCCCTCCCTTCTTTCGTTTCTTCGTTCCTTCATTCCTTATTTCCTTCCTTTTTTCCTTCCTTCCTTCTTTTCTTTCCTTCCTTCCCCCTTCCCTCCATCCCTACACCTCTCTCTCTTTCTCTCTTCCTTCCTTCCCTCCATCCCTACACCTCTCTCTCTTTCTCTCTTCCTTCCTTTCCTTCCTTCTTTCTTTCCTTCATTTTCTTCCTTTCTTCCTTTTTTTCTTTTACTCAGACTATTTCTTATGGCTATAGGAAAAATAGCAACTGTTATACTCCAAGGTGTTATGAGTAATTATAAATATACTATATTGATATTAATCTTAATAACCTAAGTTATATCTTAAGACAAATTGTAATAAAAACAACTTCACAAAATTTCAGGATATGTAACAAATATTACTTTCCATAATATTGTTTATTTCTTCAAACTAAAATAAGAATTCATACATAATATTTTGTTTGTGTTGTTCTTGTGATTTGAACTCCAGACCTATCCCTTGATATTTTTCCTAGCAAGGACATTGCTCTAACATTTGAGTTGCAACTCAACTTCTGGCTTTGTGTGTGTTTGCGTGTATTGTGATGTGTGTTTGATTAATTGAGGTGCGACTCACAAACTCTTGCCAAGTCTGGCTTTTTAAATTTATTTTTATTTTTTATTGTGAAAATACCGTGCAGAGGGGTTATAATTACATGGGCAAGGTAATTAGTACATTTCTTATCAAGCATTGTTGCCTCCTCCTTTGTTTCCCCTTCCCAACCCTTCACATCTACCCCCCCTCCGCCCCTCACCCGGCCAAAGTTGTGAAGCTCTTTTTTCAACATAACGACTTTTACACCTCATACTTGCAGTGGGTCCACCTCTATCCTTATTTAAACCATTTGTTTTTTCCCTTCCCCTCCACAAATTATACCAACATCAAATACAATGAAAGCAGAGGGGAAGGGGCATGTCTGAGACAAGCAGCAAAGGTCAGATAAGTTGATGTTAGGTGAAATGGACCCCAAAATAAATATTCAAATGTTTTTTTTCTTATAATTGTTTCTAACATATTTATAAGATGATTTCTTTGTTGTCAAGGCTGACTTTGAACCCCAGCTTCCTGAGTAGTGAGGATTACAAGCTTGAGATACCCATATTCAGCAATGATATAATATATGTAAGAATAAAATACATTTCTTGTTATTTGAATTCTAGAGGCTGAATTTAACAAATTAACATTTAGATATTTATTTAGTTATTGAATCTGAACCTGCAGTGTGAAAAAAAGTTTTCATTTTTATGAAAAAATATACACTCAAAAGTTTAAATGACAGAATCTTTGCTCAAATTGAAATACTATAGTATTCAAAAGCGATGAAGGGACCGTTAATCAAATTTCTCATGTAAGCTATAAGCAATAGGCTGTGTCATGGTGAATGAAGTAATTTTTCATTAAATTATATTATCTACTCTGGTCACATGATTTTCTCTTCTTTTAAACCTAAACTTTTTTGACATAAAATATAGATTTATACATTTTTGAGTATATAAAAGTCTAATTACTGGTCATTTATTTCTGATGTTTGAGTACCGAGACTTTTCAGAGAAACACTGAATTTCATGTATTTTATGTCAACAGTGATTTTTAGAAATTGAATCAATCAATAAATGAATCAATTATTCTTATAGACTTGAAAATACCTTATTTTTGAATGATAGGAAATTCATATTATTCCTACTCTATAGAATAATTAAGAAAGAAATGTTTGTGATAGTATTTATTTTTCCTTCAACTAGAAAGCAAGAACCTATCTATAGATGACAAAAACTTGAATAGAAATGTCATAAAATTATGAAAAATTAAAGTCATTATGAGTTAGATGAAATAGTCATTTTTGAAGGTCACAAGATGAAATCTCTGAAGCTTCCTTATCTGTTAAATAAAATGTATTTGCACTCAAAATATTTCTCCAGCAATGGTATAACCCAAACCACCTCCATGCCAAATAGCTTCTCTGATTAATTCAAGTAAATATTTAGGAACAGAAGTTATCACAATGTATAGAAATATCTACCCACCACTCTAGAAATTAAACCTGAAAATATAAATGATTGAGATTAATAATTAGCTTTCACTAAGTTGCGATAAAGAGGTGAATCCTTTCATGTGGGCATAGTTGTAGAGATTTGGTCACTGAGAACTTGTGATCAAAGGTTTTAAGTTCAAAGTCCTTTCCTCTTCTTCCTTCTTTTTCTTCTTTGTCTCCTTCTCCTTCTTCTTTTCCTTCTCCCTCTCTCTCTTCCCTCCTCCTCCTTCTCCCTCTCCCACTCCTATGCCTCTTCTTCTTTACTTCCTGGCTTCCATGAATACACATATTCCAACACATATTCTTGACATCGGGTACTGTGCCACCCAAGTCAATGAGGATAAGAAATATAAAATCAGAAGTCAAGTTTAGTCTTTCCCCCTTTTAAGTTAATTTTATAAAGTATTTTTTCATATTAATAGGAGACTGTCACAGCATGCTCTCATTTATTATAGGGGATAAGATTTACTGGAAAAAAATCTAACCTAATGAAATGATTGATTAAATTAATATTATATTAGGAAAAATCTACTTTAAAATATCAGTTATAGTTCAATACCTGGCAAAAAATCACCGTTATGGTTTCATATAAAAGACAACAGAATACAATCTGTTCCTCAAGGAAATTGACCTATAATTGGCAGTATTGTCAATTTCATAAATGATGTAATAAGACTATAGAACAAATTTCAACTCAAACTGCATGATATAACATTTACTTTGTCCCGTGTATACTATCTTTGTCTGGTTCCCAAAATGACTTGTATTTTATCATATTTTTAGATAATTTTAGGTACTTGTGTGGGACTTGCTGTTTGACAAAGCAGTATATTAACAGTGTATAGAGAGTTTCTTTTTTCTTTTTCCTCTCCTGAGGTTTGAACTCTGGATCTAGGGGCTGTCCCTGAGCTCCTTTGGATGAATTCTAGAACTCTATCACTTGAGGCACAGCAGCACTTTCTGATTTTTCTGAGATTTAATTGGAGATAAGAATATGACAAACTTTCTTGCCTTGTCTGGCTTCAAACGTCAATTTTCTGCCTCCGGATTATCAAGGAATACAATCGTGAGCCGCTAGTGCACAGCTTAATAAAATGAACCTTTTTTTGCCTAGTCCTGGGGATTGAATTCATGCCTTGGCAATGTCCTTGAGCTTCTTTTCCTCATGCTAGTACACTATGACTTGTGTCACAGTGCCAATTCCTGCTTTTTTCTTTATGTAGTACTGAGAAATCAAACCCAGGGCTTCACACATGCAAGGCAAGCATCTACCACTTAGCCACATTCCATGGGCAATACAATGCACCTTGATGATCATTATCCCTTATCCTTCTCAATCCTGTTTCATAGCTCAATTTACATGAATTTGTAGAATATTCACTGGCTCTTAATGTTATTTATAGTCACTCAGAGGATATATCACAAATCATATTTTCTTGAAAGTCTTATTCATCAACATACTAAAGTTGTGCATTATAGAATTCTGTGATTTTAAATTCTAAATTATCACTCAGATTCACCCACTACTATTATAAAAATTTTCCTAAGGTTAATGCAAATGCAATCTGTAATTCTTCGATAAAGTACAATGATTCCTAGAATGTTAAATTGTTGGAGTAAGAACATCACCTTCAGATCAGGAATATTTTATCATTACTACCCTCTCAAAATACTCAAATATTTATTAATAGTCATTTCCTGTCACCATTTCCACCTACTCGCCCCTTAAGCAGCTATTATTTCATATTCTACCTCTACAGATGTATCAATTTTAAAAACCTCATATAATTAGAAAATGTAGTCTATTTTATCCATTTCTCCCATGTAATATCACTGTTTCCAAAGTAAGTCCATGTACATTTTTCTCATGGATAGAGCATATTGTTTTGTATGCATGCATACATTGGAATAACATCCTCAATGGGCATTTCAATATTTTATTATGTGTTATTATGAAGGGTTTTGCAATGTATAATCTTGTACATGTGTCTCATTGGACATATGTTGAAATCTATTTTGTATATAAAATTATAATTCAAAATGCTGGATCATAGAGACAATTCTATGTGTAATGTCTTAAAGATTTCCAGTATGCTTAAGAAACTGACTATATCATTTTAAGTGCCAAGAACCAATGTATAAGGATTGCAATTTCTACATAATGGTTGTGCAGGGCTATCTTATTGTTTCTATTTTCACTAATCTCTATATGTATGCAATGTCTAGGTATGTTATGATCTTTCCATATGTTCCTTGATTGCTTTTATATTACTATAGAGATATATATTTGGATTTTTGGATAACTTATTCAGGATGATTAAAGTATTTCATTGGCATTTATATGCTATTAATATATTTCTGATTCAAGTCTATTTAAATAAATATATATGTGTACACACTACATGTGCAAATGCATATATTCATTCTTATATGTGTATATATTCTTATATATGTATACATATATAAAAATATAATATGTGTACATACATGTAAATATACATATACATATATTATTATTTTCATTTGACTGTAAGTTATTGTTTTACTTTATTTGCCAAACATGCTCTTTATTGATTTTAATTTATTTTACGTTTAAAATGTTGTAAAGAGGAGCCAGGCGCAGGTGGTTCACACCTGTAATCTTAGGAAGTCAGGAGCCTGAGATCTGAGTATCATAGTTCAAAGCCATCGTGTGCAGGAAAAGTCCATGAAATTCTTATCTCCAATAAACCACCAGAATGCCTGAGGTGGTACTATGGCTCAAGTGGTAGAGCTCTAGCCTTGAGTTGAAGAGCTGAGGGACAGAGCCCGGTCCCAAGGTTCAAGGCCCAGAACCACCACCAAAACCAGCAACAAGAAAAAGAATACTGACTCAAAAAGCAATAGTATTAAGCAGTCTTAAAGATAGGATCAAGTCTAACATTTTAGAATTATCTTAGATACCAACAATCTTCGAGTCAAATGATCCATGAGCCCTCAGAATGTTGACTGAATTTCTTAGTTTATTTACACAATCATTATAAGTATGCATTTTTTCATCTATCTTTATTTTCATTTCACCACAGAATGTGTATTTTTATATCCTTTATGTCATACTTGAATACCAAAGCCTATGGAAGATAGTTATTAATTGGTGTATATTAATTATATGAAGATATCTTATTGAAATATCTTACACTCTCACATATGGATGAAGGGCCTGATTAACCTGTTTCTGGCTTTCTCCATTCCCATTGCTGCCATGCCTACTCTGGTGGAGTCTGCTTAGCATGGGACACCTGCTTTCAGATCTGAGAATGGGGCTTCAAAGAGGCCTACCTCTTGGAAAGGCTGGCAAGCCCCTGGGAAAGATGTGTTCCTGTTTTTCTTTTCTTCGCTGTATAGGAGTGCCTATTAACCTTTTACTGTTCCTGCTGCTTGTTCTACTTACTCATGCTCAACGTTCCCTTATTCAGGGCCCTTTCTTGGAAGTGTTGACGACTCCAACATCTGATGAGTGTCCTGAGAATATGATTAACTCACCAGAGTTAAGTGCTACCCTAAAAGTCCCTCTTATGGAGGCCATGAGACAAGTCATAAGTAAATATAAAAGTATTGGGAGTTTCATGACGTCACTTCAGCAGAAGGAATTGTTTGTAAGAGATTTACAAGAAGCTGTAGGCACGGCTAGAGGAGAAAGAGTGTATGGTTATTGGAGATTTCCCTTTAATCCTGAAGAATATACAATAGACTCATATAGATATCCTGTAGATAAGAAAGATGTAGAGGGATATTTAGACCAAAAGCTAAATAAGATTCCTAAAGGTTGGTAGATGGAAGGTGGCAATGGCTTATCAGAGGAAAATGGTGGGATACTCCATTATCTAGAGGACCCCAAAGACTTCCCCCAGATCCATAGCCTTTTACAGGTGTGTATGATAAGGAGGGCAACCATTGGGAAAACTACTTATGAAAAAGAAATTCTTATTACTCTCTTCCATTTACTGAGAGACTTGCTAGATCTAGGTCTCCTTGGTGCTTACTATCAAAGAAGGAACAAGAAAGATCTTATGAGAGAGTTAAGGCCTCTTGGAGAAGAGTAATCTATTGTGAAAGGGTTACAGAGAAGACACTATGAGCTTGAATTTGATATATGGCCAGATTTAACTAAGTATACTGAATATTATGATTTTTGGCCACAAATTGGGGACCCTTGAAAGAATGGCAAAGAAGCACAATTGCTTAGAAAAGATTTGAAACGCATAAAGTACAAAACTAAACAAAAGTAACAATAATGTACTAGAGTTCATGCCTTTTTGTCCAGCACCTTGCCCATATGCTCTGGTTAATGGTTAATAGGTGATAAATATCTAAACCAATTGTATTTCTTAAAAATAGAGGTAAAGCCGAAAACAAGCGCCTATCATCCTAGCTTGTCATCCAAAAAACAAGATCAGGCGACCAGCTGGTGACCACCCAAAACGAAGCCTTGCACCAAGATTGTGTAACCTTTTGCCCTTTCTCATGGAGACTTTTTCTATAAAAGCTTGTTATCTTCTGCAATAATCACACTCAGCATTCACTCTTCTTGTGTGTGAGTTGTCTGTTTGCCATCTCCCCACCTGTTCTATTTACCTCCACTAGGTGTCCTCCCTCGTCCCTACAGAGCCGGTCCGAGGCATATTGTCCTTTATATTTCAACTGTTTTCTGTGAATTTCTTTGTGCTACCTTCACACATTGTCAAAATGTATTAAAGTGCTATTTACTCACCATCATTGAAAATTATACAATGTTGAATATAAAAGCAAAAATCTAAATAAATGGAGTCATAATTTTTGTTGATTGGAGGATACAATTGAGAAAAGATATAAATTGTCTCTTCCCCTTTTTTTGTCATTCATGGGGCTTGAAATCTCTAGTCCTAGTGCTGTCCTTCTGTTCTTCAGTTCAAAGTGAATGCTCTACTCATTGAGCAACTGTGCCACTTTCAGTTTTCGGGTGGTTAATTAGACATAAGTGTCTTAGGGACATTCCCATTCAAGCTAGATTTTAACCACACTCCTCAGATCTCAGCCTCTATGCAGCTAGGATTACAAGCATGAGCCAACAGCGCTCAGCTTCACAGTTTTATTTATGTTTATGACAATTTCTAAAAACACCTGACTAACACTCTTTGAGTCATTGACAAAGAAAAATAAACTGGAATATATTTCTCTGTAAAATATTAAAGTTATTAGTGTAAAATTGTTATATTTGTAGAGGAAAGATTATACACCTCAATGGGTCTGTAGGGTACCAGATTAGATCCACATAAATATTATCAAGGAATATTTAATAACGGGTAAATCCAAACATTTGTGGAATGACGTTCTGCTTAATAAGAGGTGATAGTATAGGCAGTATTTGGGAAAATTAAAAAGTGAACATTGACTTAAACATAACAATTTATTCAAATGTTAACTTCAAGCAGGATTAAAACGTGGCATATAAAACAAAAAAGAGATGTAAATGTAAAGCAAAGGAAGATGTTTTGACAATTTTGAGATGAAGCAGTCAAATTTGGCATTAAAACTATAGGAAAGGAAAATGAAAGAGTTGAACTCAATAAAAATGTAAAACAATTTAGTGTATGAAAGCTCATATATAAGTGGTGAATAGAAGTTGGGAGCAGGTGGCTCATGTATCTCATCCTAGCTACTTGGGAGGCTGTGATTTGAGTATTGCTGTTTGAAGGCAGCCCACAAAATAAAATCCCTGATAATCTTATCTCTGATTAATCAGCAAAAAAGCCAGAAGTGAGGCATGACTGAAATGGTAAATTGTTAAAAAAATTGCAACAAATCTCAGGGACCCTGAGTTCAAGCCCCGGGGACCAAACAAGTTGGAATCAACTTGATATAATGTAACTGTTATAAATTTTAACCAGTAAATCAATTAATATTCCACATTCCCACAAAAATATAATTGGTAACAAAAGGCATAATTGTTTTCTTAAAACAAGTAATGGAGTCATGAATTTCTTTCACTTTACAATTCATGTTTTATGTAACTTTAATTAGCAGACTTCCAGGACTAAAACTAAATATATTAATTGTATACTACAAGAAGCAAAGTGATTATAGTTAAGAATAGATATTTCATCCTAGCCAGAAGATGTTTTTGAGCATTCTCACTAAAAAGAAATGTTACATGTAGAAATTAATGGATATGATGTAGCTTTATCATTACACAACATATAAATGAATGCGATTATCAATCAATATCTCATAGCTATGTAAAAAATAATTGTGTAGCTAGGAGCCAGTGGCTCATGCTTATAACCCTAGCTACTAAGAAGGCTGAGAGCTGAGACTCATGGTTCAAAGCCAGCCTAGGCAGGAAAGTGCATGAGACTCTTATTTCCAATGAGCCACCAGAAAACTGGCAATGGCTCAAGTGGTAGAGCACTAGTCTTGAGCTGAAGAGCTGAGTGACAGTGTTCAGGCCCAGATTTCAAGCTCCACGACCAACAAAAATTAAAAAATAAACAGTTAGAAATAAACAAATATTTTGACATAAATGTTAAAAACTATACTCTAAAAATTTTTAAATCCTTACTTGGTATACGAGTTTATATAAATATAGAGAATTGCTTTCTGGATTAGTTATCATTGAATCAATTTTGTAAATCACACATTTGTCACTCAATTCGTTTTTGTATATTTCTATACTTATATACCTTAAGTATAATTAAGTGATACATGAAAGCCAATACTGTTTTAGGAATCTTCCTTGGCTTTCTATATTTAACCCTCCTACCCTAAAATCAATATGCCCTCCAACATAGTCAGACCTTTCATCTCATTGGAGCAGAAAAGTATAAGCCATAATCATTGTTGGAACAAGTAACGTTTCACTTAGTTTAAGAACCAAATTATTCAAATCACCTTAACAATGCCAGTAATAGCAAAATGTCTTCTGAGCTTTTCAGTCTTTAAGAAGATGAAAATCTTTAATTATACATCTATTTTTTTTCTACCTAACATCCTATATCTTAGAAGATATTTTTGGGTAACTTTCTGTTCCTGATTAGAAGACCGGAACAAAGGCAATAATGAAAACAGCAAAGGAAAATACTTGAAAACTATTAAAAAAGCAATCACAGACATTCCTGTTTTCATCAATTTCTATGAGAATGTACGTTAAAATATCACTTTTTGTTGCATTTAAAGAGCAATAATTAAACTTTAATTAGTAGTGAAGAAGGGAACAGAAAGCTTTGTTTGAAGACAGCTTGACTTTGAACAATTCAACACAAGCATAATGGAATTATCTTGTTTTTCTATGCAGTTGTCAAAATAATAGAGAACAACACCCAAAGGCAGGAAAACACCTAAGTCAAAGCAGTAAACTTTTGTCTATAAAATAATTTTGAGGGTCTGACTCTTTTAAAGTCAGGCTTGCAAAGAGGAAAGTGTATTTGCTTTGGTGTGAACAATAAAAAATATAAAAATCCTCTATTAATGTTTATCATATTTTGACTAGGACTTCTCGTGTTGGAGAAGAGAATGGTATGAAAAAGTTCAAGATTATTGGACTATTCCCCAATATCATTCTTATTTATCAGTTATAGCTATGGAAGTAGCCTTGATTACTCTTAATATCATTCTTCTTTACATTTAGAAGCATTGTTTGTTTCTGGGTTATAAGCAGCAAACACTTGAGTATTAATAATGGGTTATTTCCTAAGAGTAGAAAGATGCTGTGTAAACAAACCTAAAATATCAAAGACTTAGAATAGTGGAAACTATTTTCTAGCTATATCACACTCTGTAGATGTAGATTTTGTTTCCCATTGTTTCAGGGGAACCATTTTTGTTATCTTCTTTTTCACCGTCTAGTGATCCTATACCATCCTGGGATGGCTGGACATTTACTGGATTCTCTAATTGCTGTTGGAAAGTTAGGAAGGATAGAAAAGTGAGTTTTGAATCTGTTTTATTTTATTTTTATTACTTTAGAAACTGTAGCTCAAAATGACATATATTATCTCTATAATATTAGGAGACATTTCATTTCCACATTCTTTCCCTAGCCTTCTACATAATTTTGGTATTTAGTGATCTCCAAATGAGAAAATAAAGATAGGAAACTTCTTATTTAAATATTATTTAGAATTTCAAGACTTCTTTATGTAAGGCCCGTAAGTATTATGCACATCATACATGTGTACATAGACAGTGGCAACATTATCTGTAGTTGCTTCAGGAAAAGGCTGTAGTTGAATTAGTTTACTAAGCTAAATCTGCTGTAAAATATTTCTACACGTTAGTTGGCTTGAATAATCTGTATTTATCATTTTCAGTTCTAAACGACAGAAATTTAAAAGAAGTCTCACTAGATTAAAATCGAGCCACCTACAGAGCTAAAATATTTTTCAAATAATTTTAGTGGACAAAGCATTTACTTGCTGTTCTTCTTTCCAGAAATTCAGAATCTGGGTTGTTGTTGTTTTATTTTCTAATGTAGCATCTTTACATGTCTTTGATGGTTCTAACCTCATCATGTCCTTTCGAACTACACCTGGGACTTTCAAGTACCCATTTGAATATATTTCCCCCATCTGATAATTCTTCATATTTGCGTTCCTTGGATTATGAAAGGTGATTATTTTACAAACTAATATACATATAATGCAAATGTACATTTGAGAGATTAGTTATTTGGGGAAGACAGATATTATGGAAAGGTATTTTGATATGTAAAATGAGTGTGTAGCATTCTTTCTACTATAAACTGCTACCCTTTCATTAATTTTGAACAATATATTTCTTCAATGAAATATAACTAAACAAAAAAAATTAGTCCTGGAAAGCAATTAATCCTGATTAAAACATTGTCATGTACTAGAAATCCTAAATGCCAGAGAGCAACACCTGAAGTAGTTGTGGCACTATCACTTTTTGTATATTCTGCTTACAGTCTTCTCGTTTGAAGAGCATTGGATTGTTATTATTTTGGAATTATGGTTAATATTTATTTGACTGCTATTTTTAAAGAATGCATTACCCCATACTGGTTCTCTTTTTCTAACTTTTTTGGATCTATTCTATTTCTGAAAGAAACACAGCCATTTGCATTACATTGACTGCTTATTGAAGTTGAATCAGCATGGAGAGGAAAAGAAGAAAAAAAATATATCTCTGTGGGTATGTCAAAGTAAAAATGTATCTACTAGCTATTTATCTTAAAATCATCTATTTTTCATTATGTTTACATTCTGATAAAATTTAGCCTCTCAACTCACACAATGTTAATGCAGTCTTATTTCATGCCTCCCCAAAGCAAACAACAAATTACTATTTATTTTTAAATTATTTTTAATTTTTTAATTATAATTTATTTTAGAAACTATATTTTTATAAAGTTAGCCAAGGCAAACGTTTCACTAGCTGTTTAGAGTCATGTTCAGAGTATATGGTGAAATCCAGAAAGGGAAAAATAATCATGTTTTTATTCTTCCTTGAGCCACTCTGATTTACTTCATCTATTTCTGAAAGAAGAAAATTCTGGTTTTGAAGCCTTTTGCTTCATATCCACAATGTGTCATTCTTCCTTTATTAAAAAGAGAATTTGGAGAAAAGATGAGAATCCACACTAGAAAAAGGAGAAGAGGAAAAGAGAAAGAGAAATCAAGATATTATTTTCTTCCTCATCTCAATCACAAGGTCTGGATAATGATTGTGGATATTAGATACTGTGCTCTAGAGTGATTAAACACATCTATAGAAATAGATAATCCCACAAGTTATCACATGGAGAATGCTTATTTATTAAAAATTGTAATATCATCCAATAAGAAATGTTATCAATTTGTTTAGTTCTTGTTTAGGATTTGTCAAATTCTAGTGTACTATAGTCAACTATCATAAAGGTATAAAAGAATGGTAAGAAACTAGTATCTTAATATCATATTCTAATATTAGCTTAGTTCTGCCTGTGTTATATGTATGAGGTTGTATTTGAGTTTTGCCTCAATTTCACATGCTATACTCTTCCAACATATAAGTTGAAAGAAGACTCCCTCTGGAAATATGCTACTTTGATAGCTAAGGGGAAAAAAGACACAGATAATGAGATACATATCTTCCCCTAGAAATAGCCTTTCACCACTTCTCGTTCACTTCTGTAAGCTGAAGTAAGTCACATGACCAACCTTGACATTGCAGAGTAGAGGTAAATCTCACCTACAGGAAGCTGATTCAGGACATAGAGTCATATGCCAAGATATGTAACACTTGAGATAAACAGGAAAAAAAAAGAGAACCATAATACAATCAATCATACTTGCCATCACATGTGTCTGCAGGAAGGATGCTATTACGTTCCTTATTTTCTGAAACTACTGAGATCTTCAAATCATGTCTTTTATGTTTGGATGTTACAGAAATTAGAGAACATTTTGATACTGAGACAGCATAAAATCTCAAAGAAAGTTGGAGTAATCATTTCAATACTACCTTTTGTTCTCCAAGAAAAGACACCTTTTTATAGACAATAATTTATAATTTCTTACCTAGTATCTTATTTTTCCAGAAATGGATTTTGTTAATATATGTGACTATCCACCAGAATAAATGTCTTCATTTATCTGCATCTTGTGCAAACAGCAAGTTAATTAGATATAAGTGGGAGTTCATCAGTAGCACTTTTTAAAAATGCAAAAAATGTGGACAGAGAGCCAATATACATATTTTTCCACCATCACATACTACATCCTTCTTCTTCCTTCCTAGGAAACACACCCAATCAATATAAAGGCGTAGATAATTGGTTCTTCACAAGGAAAGTGGAAGCAGAATGTTATGGATGTCGGGGATGACAGTTAATAGTGTTTTACATAATAATATCACATACAACAGCCCTAAGAGTCCTTCAGGTCTTGACATTATTTCCTTAGTGATGTGATAGGAATGTCAGCCTTACTGGACTTAGTATTGTTTTCCACTTCCTTTTCTACCACCTGGCCTAAATTGTAATACATATTAACGGAATGAAAAAGCAATGCCATCTTAAGAAATTTCCATTGCAACAAGACATTATGTCAAAAAAAAGAACTTTACAACTTTGGCAGTATGAGGGGATCGGTGGGCAGGGATGGTAAGGGGAAACAAAGGAGGAGGCAAAAATGTTTGATAAGAAATGTAGCCATTACCTTGCTCATGTAATTATAACCCCTCTGTATTGTATTTTAACACAAAAAATTATTAATATAAAAAAAGAAAGTCATTTAAGGCTCTGGGAATGTAGTTTCATGGAACCGTTATTGCTTAGCATACATGAAACCCTGGGTTCAATTACTCAGTACCACATAAAGAGAAAAAGAAACACTGGAAGTGGTGTTTTGCCTCAGGTGGTAGAGTTCTAGCCTTGATCAAAAACAAAAACAAAAAAAGAAGCTCAGGAACAGTTCCCTGGCCCTGAGTTCAAGCCCTAGTACTGGCAAAAGAGTCATTTAACTAGGAAAAGCAAAATAAAGAACCCATGCTTGGAATATATAATTGCTCCTTCCAAATGATACCTATCAATAGTCCTTAATTCATGTACTTTACCTATATTAGAATACTGTGCTGAACAAAAAAAAAAAACGTTGTGTTAATAGGTCATGGCAATTAATACCAGGACTGTGCTTAGATATCAGTGAAGATTAATCCTGGAAATTCAACGATTCCAGGCTCGTGAGTGGCCACTGCAATTCACAATCAGAAGGGTAGTATAAGTGAGATTTGAAAATCTTTTTGGTAAGCTAAGGCACCAAAAAGGCAGAGGTTAATTAATAGTTTTGACAGAAGGAATAACTCCAGATGGAAGGAATAAATGATAATAATAACTAAGTTATACCATAAACTGTTGTAGAGAACCATTTTTGGTTATTGAAGAACAAGTTATCAACTAGGCTTATTCCTCATTGCCTTTAGCATTCTAACAACTTAGACTAGTTCGTAATCTCTGTGTGATAAGTTGTATATCCTTCTATGCTGCTCTTTCATACCTGATCTCCTTTGCTTTCTACAAATCTGTCTTTCTCTATTTCTCGATGAACAATTTCTGATACTAAGTCCACATACGCAGACAACAGAGGATGCTAATGTAAGAGTCCCATAGCTCATGAGTCATTAATGTAAGAACATGGAAAAGGAGGACATATTTATTGCTACCTCCATTTTATTGAAAGCTGCAATGTCACACAATTTGATTCAAATTTCCATTCTTTGTTAACATAGTGTCATTAGTGCACATAAATGCAAATACTAGCTGGGTGCTGGTGACTCACACTTGTAACACTAGCTACTCAGGAGGTTGAAACCAGAGGATTGTGGTTCAAAGCCAGCCTGGTCAGGAAAATCCATGAGAAACTTATCTTAAATTACCATCAGAAATCCGGAAGTAGTGCTGTAGCTAAAGTGGTAGAGCACTCATCTTCAGCTGAAGTGCTGAGGGACAGCACCCAAGATCAGAGTTCAAGCCCCACAACCAACAGAAAAAGTTCCTCAAAAAGAACGACGAAGTCAATAGTAATCTTCCCAAGCAGAGAACATAATTCCAAAATAATTCAGTGAACCTATGTTTGCTGAGTTAAATTATGGTTTCTTTGCTGAACATATTCTCTTCTTTTAAAAAATTGTTGAATACTAGATTTATAATAAACTTCATCTAACATGTCTTGGTTCAAAAGAGAAGTCCATACAGTTGATGTCTCTTGGATTTATTACAATCTAAAAGCCAACAGGCAGGAGAGTCTGTCAAACTCTTATCTGTAATTAAATACCAAAAAAGCAAGAAGTGGAGTTGTTGCTCAAGCAGTGGAATACTAGCTATGGTGGCAGGAGGACAGGAAACACAACTGTTTAGGGACAGGGTCCAGACTGAGTTCAAGCCCCAGAAGCAGCACAATCTAAACAAACAAGCACGGAAAAAAACCCCACATATTTCTTTGGGACCATCCTTAAAGCACTGGTTTGAAAAGAGGCTCCTTTTGCTAATCATACTCACGGATCCTGCTTTTTGGAATCCTTATTGCTATGGTGAACTCAGGACCAGATTAAAGAAATGGATAACTGACTCCTGCAACAAGACAATCATGTCAGGAGTGAAATATCTAGGCATAAGGTACATTTAAACCTACATATCTTTGCTTCTTTGCAGTAGAACACTTTTAAAACAACGTTATTTCCATTTTATCTATTTTGGCCTTCAAATGGCATATTGTTTCCTTTTGTAATACTCTCAACTAGAAATTTACGGACAAGTTTTATGTGAGTAAAGAACACACTCGAAAAAGTCAGGGACAGAGTTTCCTTCCAGCTTTGAATTCTTTTCTTGTACAGTAAAACGAGAGCACAAATTAAGTTGAACTTGTCATTTCTCTATGTTCAATTCCTCTCTTGGAATCAGTTTCCACTTCCAGTAACAGTTCCTTCCAATTACTTCAAGTAACAATCTATGGTGCTGCTCCAGGTAAAATGAACGTTTTGTGGCTTCATTGAAATAGCACAAGTAAATCGTTGTACATGAGGTAACATGTGTTTCAGAAACAACTTAGTAATGAGAAAATACGGAAATCATTTATAAAACATTATACATGTACATATGGCCATATAAAATGGTGTTAAGTGAAATGGACTCCAAGATAGGACACAACTTGATTTTTCTTTATTGTCACCTAACAGGTACTATGTGATATTTTTGTTTCTCTTCTATTTTCTACCTCCACGGTATAACCCCTGTTTTTACTGTATTTGATGTCGGTGATCTGCATCTTGCATATACCTTTTTCTAATGTGGGGAAGGGAAGGGAAATAACAAAATGCTGAAACAAGGATACAGTATGACCAATTGTAACAATGAGTTCTACAAGACACTATGTAGAAAATGAACTCTACAACTTGAGGAGGGCAGTGGGGATTTGGGGCGACGAGGAGGGAAAGGAAGGGAGGGGAAAAACAAAAGAAGAAGTAACAATGCTTGATAGATAATGTACTAATTAACTTACATATATAACTCTAACCCCTCTGTACAACATTTTTACAATAAAAAAACATGAAAAATCCATTACCTTGGAGTACATTAAGTTCAAATTTCCTAAATGCTCTATAAATTAAGACCAATTTTAAGTGAGAAGAAGGATCTCAGAAATATTTGTGTATGTGTTGTGCATTATTTCACAAGTGTACATAAGTTAACAGTAGGAGAAACAATATGAATAATAGGAGAAAAAGAAGTTCTGTGTTTAAGTATGGTTGTTCAATACAGTATAGAAGACTCTGCAAATAAGACAAATTTGAAACAATAAAGCCAAGGCCAGTATGTAAATCTACGGGAGTGATATAGAGAAAGCATTACTACTAAGTGGAACATGAAGGATGAGGCCACTCTGTTTCTTCTATTAGCACTAAATGATGGCAACTAATCATACAAATTTGTAAAAAGTAGAATGGAAGAACAATTCTAGTTTCAAAGCAAGTCAGATATAAGAGCATGGAGTTAACTGGAAAAAAGCCATGTTGAGAGACAAGGAATTATATTGGCAATGAACTGTTTGCTAAGTTCATATATCTTTTTATTTCTTTCCTTTTCTTTTCTTTTTTCTTTGGTATTTGTGGGGCTTGAAGTCTGGGCCTGGGCACTCTTTCTCTACTCTTCAGCTCAAGGCTAACTGTCTACCACTTGATCCACAGTGCCACTTCCGGTTTTCTGGTTGTTAATTGGAGAAAAGTGCTTCAGAAACTTTCCTACTTGTGCTGGATTTGAACTGCAATCCTCAGATCTCAGCCACCTGAGTAGCTAGGATTATAGACGTGAGCCACTGTCACCAGGCTTAAGATCACATTTCTAACAGTGTACACTCAATATATGTAATGTGTATGTTCATCTATCTTTTTATGAATTCTTAAGTTAAAAATCTGGGTTAGACTTTACATTCACAAAACTGTTTCAATTTTAAAAGTTGATACTCCTGGAAAGATAAAACCTAAGAATGTAAAGGATTCTGGGAAGTTCAGTTTGCATTCAGCCTGGGGGGAAAAATGTATTTGCGACAATACCTATAATTAACCAGCCTAAACCTGCATTGTAAGAATGGCTGAAGTGATGGAATATTAGGTATAAGCAAGACTGCTGAATAAGAGCTTGAGGTTTTGGCATATATACATGCAAGCATGCACATACGCAGAGGCACTTAGATGTGTAAACACACATATGAAACAACTCTCAGAATGTGTAGAAAAAGTTGGAAAATAATAGAACATATGTCCTGAGTAAGAATAGAACAATGATAATTTTTAATATTAGAAAATCCTCAAGTGAACTTTCCTAAAAAGAGCTTGAGAATATTACAAAGGTAAGGACCGGAGACATTAAGAAAGTCAAGTAATCATTAATAAAGGGATCATATCCATGGAGGAATGAATCAGAGAACCCTGCAGGTACATCTAAAAATGTTCATATCCTGTGTCAAATGTTAGAACGTCTTTGAAAATTGTACATAAACAGTCAGAGCTGTCAGTCTAGTGTATAAGATCATTAGAGAAGTTCAGAATTGCTAGTCTGTTTCTAGATTAAATAAACCAACAAACTATGGCAGGGAAATGTGATACAAGCCTGGAATTCTAGCACTCAGACTAAGATAGGAGATTAGAGAGTGGAATTACATAGCGATACCTTCCCTGGACCAGGTAGTATAATTTTGTCTCAATAAAACAAGCCAAACAACAAGAAAGCAATACACAGTTGGAAGTTTGGGCTAATTTTTTCACTATGTTTTGATAAGTCACGTTTCCTATTGAAATGCAACTCATATAGAATCCTCACTTGTGTTTTACATGCTCTCTTCATTACAGAACATTGCTAGATGCAAAATAGCTCATGATTCCCAATCAAAAATTTGAAAAAGTAAGCATCATTCTGTTGGATTCCAAAGAAATGATGAAGAATTACAAAAGATTAAGCCTGGAGAAATAGCAAAGTTCATCTAATGTAGGACTTTGGAGACTTGCCTAAATTAGAATTTAGATTTGGAATGAATGTTCTTTGTTTATAATTTCATATTCTCTAGGATACTACAAAATTGTTTTCAAGTAGAAGATTTAATTTAGAAATTCACAAATGATTCTGGCATTCTATTTGCCTAGAATATTCTTTCCAATGAAGTATTATTAGAAATTCGTTAATAGATTATTGCAACAGTTCATGTATAACATGATAATCTGAATAATCTAGACAAAGTTGCCAACAAATGGATGCTATTAAATTATAAATTTAGAAAAAGAGCAATTTTTGAGACTTTGGTGTAATATGGTATGAAGAGAGTAATTGTATGACATCTTTTTTCTTCTACGTATACATAACACAAGAAGAAATTTCCTTACGTACCTCTTAATTACTCATACAATGAGGGAAAAAAAGCTAGGTTTAATGTTTGTTTTTATTTTGTTTTTTGTTGTTTAGTTTATGCTAGGGCTTGACCTCTGCGTCTGGGTACTGTCCCTGAGCCTGTTTTTGCTCAAGGCTAGTGCTCTACCACTTGAACCTCAGTGCCACTTTTGTCTGGCTATTCCTTATGAGTTTATTGGAAATAAGAATCTAAGGAACCTTGCTACCTGGGTGGGTTTGAACCATAATCTTCAGATCTTAATATTCAGATATTCAGATCTCCTGAATATCTATGATTAGATAAAAATATATAATAAAATTAATATAAAATAATAATATAAATACTATTTGCAAGTGTTGTGATCTCAAGAATACCACTGGAGGGAAAATGATGCAGAAAAGTTTAGTGTAGTGTTCTTCGCACAATTGGGAGGGCATCACAGCAAAAGTGTAGTATTTTTTTTCACAATACTGATAAGCTAGTCATGATGAGAATTCAGGCAATTTTTAGGTGCACCTTACAAGTTGCAAACTGTTGGGCTAGGATGACTTTACAGCATAAAACTTGGGATTGATTGTCATAGAAATAATAGATTACTCTGATGAACAAATGTTTACTCTTCAGGAATTAATTATTATTGATAGGTCATAGTTTTATCTTCTACCAGAATGTGGCTATTTTTTCTATTGACTTTTAAATATGTAACATCACATTCGAAATTTCATCTATTGCAGAATTAATTAAATTGCAAACAGATACTGTTTTAAATGTCTCTGGTATGACATGATCAGAATTTGAAAACTATTAGTTAGTAGTCATCTTAATCTTGATGAATACACATATTCTGTCGACTGAACAATTATTCAGTTTTAAAAGTTAGGAGTTTCCATAGAATTAAACTATTTTCTGTTTTAGTATGATATAATGGTTTTTCAACATAAAAGCACGTATATTGTGAAGATATTGTATAGTTTGATAACATTCAAGTTGATGACCCTCTGATAAAGAAAGGGGGAATAGAATGGTATTTACTATATCAATACAATGAAATTATATTTTATGTAAGTTATTTTTTTATTTAATTTTATTGTCAAGGTGATATATAGAAGGGGTTGCCGTAATTATAAGATGGTGAATATATAACATGTCGAACTTTTTACACACTACCTCACTTTTCTCACAGTTTTCCTTCACCCCAATACCCTTCACAAGTTGTAATGTAAATTTCCATAATTTTGTCTTGTGAGCATTGCTATTACATTGGTTTGTTCTTTGTACTTTGTCACAACATGTTGTTCCTCTTCCCTTCCCTAATTAAGATAAATATATAAACAATGACACATGATACTGAAATCAAATACAGCAGGGGACAAACCATATGGGAAAACACAAAAGAAAAAAGAATCACAGAGTACATTAAAAACAACAACCACAAAGAACACCTTTGTTTCCATATGTAGGAGTTCATTTTGCTCATCATCATCTTACACCTAGCTACTGAGCCATTCTGCTCATCTGCTAGGACTATCCTAGATATTTCCTACTTGTTACAAATTAGGGAAACCATGGAATCTCTTTGTTTGTGTCTTGATTATTTTACTTAGTAAGATTTTTCCATTTCCGTATGAATTGGAAGCATAGAATTGCACAGTGGATATATATATATATATATATATATATATATATATATATATATATATATATATATATATATATATATATATAGATCACATTTTGTCAATTCGTTCATCTACTGAGAGGCATATTGATTTAAAACATGACAGATGCCACCTCCCCAGATATTATAAAATCATGGTTTTTATGAAGATAGGATTTCATGTTGGTACAGGTGTTGGGATATCTGGTTGAGTCTAATGTATATCTTGCACTGAATTAGGCAGGAAGATATCCAATATCGTATGGGTTAAAATGGTAGTGACAAAATATTCCCTTGAGAAAGATATAGGAGGCTGCCAGAAGTATGAATTAGTTCAGATAATTTTGAAGGATTTAGAAATGCAAGCTCAAGTATGTCTCTTTAAATAAAAATTATGTAATTGGAAGGGCAAAAGATGGGAGGGGGAAGAAAATGACTGACAGCAGATCATTGTCCCAAGTTAGAGTGTAAAATGCCATAATGTACAACTTCCCAGTTAAAAAGAGAGTAATATACTATGTCCCACTTAATTTAGGTACATGCAAAATATTTACTTGGGTTTTTCCTACTTTAACCCTCCAAAATAAGTGAAGTCTTATAGGAAAAATTATGTTATTTCCATTACTTCAACCTGAACACTAACTATGATGAGCTCTCTTTTTCTCACTTTGCACTTGGAAAATAGTCCCTAAGTTGATGATGACGTGGCTGGATTAGAGTCAGAGTTAGGGACTTCTACTTGTACAATTATCCCAGAAGAGTTTAAAGCAGTTTTTCCCCAAGATATACAACTACTTTTTCTTAAGCTGAAATTATACTTCAGCATTTCCTTGGCACATTCTACTTTGTACCTCTCGCTTTTTTGCACATTCGTTTTGAGTTCATAGTTGCTCTATTTCCATTTCGTCTATATAAACTGCTAAGAACATTGTTCAACTACCACTTCTTGTTTGCACAAGACCAGTCTATGTATGAAAGTACTTTGTCCCTAATAAGCAATAGGGTAGTTCTCACTCTTTAAGGAGAAAAGTTCCAATTTGTAAACCTATGCCCACATTAGAGGATGTAGAATTTAAAGCATTTTGAGACAAACTGATATTAGAATTGAAAGTCTCCTTAGGTCAATTTCCTTGGAACTCATTAGTTTTCCCATGAGAAATATAAATAGACACAAAATCTAGAGCTAATTAGTAAGTATCCGAATTAACACTAGATCCTAGATGTTGTGTTAGTACAAGTCACCATTGTATTATTGTTACATCAGAATTCTTCCCTACTTGCCAATGGGTATGAGAAAATGAAAAAAAGGCATTAAAGCAAAATGTCTTATCTTTTTAGGCATTCAGTCATACTGCTGAGGGTAAAGTCTGAACTCGTCCATTCAATAAAAGATTGAAGTTTATAAAAGCATTCTCTACATATAAGAATTTGTGGCAGGTTGATTGACAGGGTTATTTCACCATGGAGATATCCCTAACAAGAATTAGAGTTAAATAGAGTATATGGCAGTTATGATGTGTCAATGGCTAGTGAGGCATTTTCTATTCTAAAGAAGAATCAATTTGAGGAGTCTTCAGTTGCCACGCCTACTCCGGTGGAGTCTGCTTAGCATGGGAAACCTGCTTTCTGACCTGAGAATGGGGCTTCACAGAGACCTATCTCTGAGAATGGGACTTCACCGAAGTCTACCTCAGAGAATGGGGCTTCAAAGAGGCCGACCTCCTGGAATGGCTGGCAAGCCCCTGGGAAAGATGTGTTTCTGTTCTTGTTTTTCTTTTCTTCACTGTATAGGAGTGCCTATTAATCTTTTACTCTTCCTGGTGCTCATTGTACTTACTCATGCTCAACGTTCCCTTATTCAAGGCTCTTTCTTAAGAGTGTTGGTGACTCCAACATCTGATGAATGTCTTAAACATATGACTAACTCACCAGAGTTAAATGCTACCCTGAAAGCCCCTCTTATGGAGGCTAATAGACAAGTCATAAGTAAATATAAAAGTATTGGGGTTTCATGATGCCATTTCAGCAGAAGGAATTGTTTGTAAGAGATTTACAAGAAGCTTTAGGCACGGCTAGAACAGGAAGAATGTATGGCAATTGCTGGGATAACTTCTTAGGAGAAAGAACTTCCTGTTACTCTCTTTCATTTACTAAGAGACTTGCTAGATCTAGGCCTCTGTGGTGCTTACTATTAAAGAAGGAACAGGAAAGATCTCATGGGATAGTTAAGGCCTCTATAGAAAAAAGTAATGGTTAATTGATGATAAACATCGAAACCCATTGTATTTCTTAAAAATAGATATAAGCTGGAAACAAGTGCCTATCAGGCGACCAGCTTGTGACCATCCAAGAATGAAGATTGTGTAACCTTTTGCCCTTTCTCATGGAGACTTTTGCTATAAAAGTTTGTTATCCTCTGCATTAAATCGCACTCAGCATCCACTCCTCTTGTGTGTGAGTTGTCTGTTTGCCATCTCCCCACCTATTCCAGTTCCTCCACTAGGTGTCCTCCGTTGTCCCGACAGAGCCGGTCCGCGGCATTCAGTCACATCAGTAATGATGTATGCTCAACCTAATACTTAGTGTTACTTGCCCTACATTTATAATGAATAGGCTGATAAGACATCCAAACATATCTAAAGATATTTCAATAAAATCCCAAACTGATGTGGATAGATGGGCCACACATTGGAACTGTAGGACAAATTATGCTTCTCTGTGTGTAGTTCAATGTATAAACTCCTGAATAAACAAAGTCTTCAAAAATATTCACACAATATGTATAAGTAAAGTTCATGACAGTTATATATGTATAATTCTTCTAAGGTCAGGATAAAAGCATTGGTTCCCAACATTTAAAATCAACAGGATCTGTTGAATTTATGGATCCATAATAATATGTCTTCATATTCCTATCCCAAAATTTTATCAATATGACTTTCACCAAAACAATGTTCTTATTGAACTTGTCTATGTCCTTTTACTTTTCAAATCCAAATAGCATATTTCTTTCAATATCTTCTTGCAAATTCCTTCCTTTACTTCTGTAAATTTGTGTTTATTAGTTTTTTATTTCCTTATTTATCTCTTTCTCCCAATCTTGTCTACAGTGGTGCCCACATTGCTCACACTTGTGTCAGAATTTCCTTTTCCTTTTCCCTTCAATAGTATCCCCAATTTTATTATTCTTTTTCATATTCATGGTCATGGATATTTTGATGATGTCTAAACAGACCCATCTTTGCATCTAAACTTTAGAACTATCAGATTTTTTCCCCTAAATCTATCATTTCCACCTGTGGTCCTTATAACTAAGAGTAGCACTAACACAGTTGCCAGCCAAACGTGTGGAAGCACATTAGATTTTTAGATTTCTTCTTACCCTTCTACTCCTTCCCATTAGATAAGTTGATCAAGATTTTCTCTTTCTGTAACACAAATGATTTCTATTTTTTGGGTGGGTCGGGTGGTGGGGCCTGAACTCTGGGCCTGGGTGCTTTCCCTCAGTTCTTCATCTCAAGACTAGCACTCTACCACTTGAGCCACATCACTACTTCCGGCTTTTTTTTCTCTGCTTATGTGGTGCTGAGAAATCGAACCCAGGGCCTCATGCATGCAAGGCAAGCGCTCTACCACTGAGCCACCTTCCCAGCCTCTACTCAAATGATTTCTATATACTCCTTTTTATGCACCTGACACCATCCTGTTTCATTTAATCAACACTGTCAACTAGTCCTAAAACAACCATTTCCAAATTATGCTTTTTCCCCATAGTCTTTTCATATTGGTCCTCTCCATCACCAAATTACTCTCTTTGTAAGCACAGAGAGTGAAGAACACAGATACAAATTCTAGTATCATTTACTCACTACATTGACTGTTGGCCTTACATTTCTCATCTATAAATGGATGTAATATACCAGAAATAATGAACAATATATGTGTTGATTTCTAGAGCAAGAAAAAAGAAAAGTGAAGAGTCCTTACATTTTCCAGCTTACCTTACAAATAAGGAAAGAGTCAAATTCAGTTTGTTGGTATAAAGTCACAAATTGTTTCCTGCAGAAATAAAAATAAATTTCACCTCCTGTCTCTAAGGTCTATTTCCTTTTAAGGTAACTACAGATATGTAAGTAGTACTGTGTAAAGAGTGTCATGTTTTTTCAGATGTATTGAAAACATACCCTTAATATATCATTGGAAACATTGATTATTGAATAGTATCTATATGAGAATATTTTTGAACTAATCACACTAAGCTGAAAACTACATCTTAGCCCATCAAAATGTGGAAATAATTAAGTTTGTTTATAAGAAATTAATACCACCAAGAAAAGTGTGTATACATTAGAGAGACTTGTAGGAATAACATTAGGGTTTTTTCTACCTGTTTATGTGATAGTATTTCTTAATATTTAAACTCTCCTCTTGTTATTCTTATTGTATGTAATCCAACGCTATTTATTACTATATATTCAATGTGGGAAATACAGCTTCAAAATGTGTAAAGTTTTTTTTTTCCTTTTCAATCACAATATTGTCATTATCAGGGTATACTGTGGTCATCATTATCCTCATCAGAATTATTAGCATCATAAGTGATAACTATTGAAACTCTGATATCTATCTGTGATTTTCCGATTATTTGTCTTTTGATTAATAATTTTAATGTTACCACTGTGCATGCATCCATATTAAAATTTTGAACAAAGAAACAAAAAATAACTAAACCATAACAGGTAGCTTGACTATGTGCTTATAACAAATTATAGAATAGATTTTTGAAGTTTTCCAATTTCCTAAGCAGTATGAATTAACTTCCTCTCTCCCCACCACTACACACAAATATTTAAAAGTTTGAACAGAATTATTTCAAGTAATATACTATAAATATTACTACAATATTATGTGTATATCTAAAATTCCCTTAAACGTAATAAACGCTATATTCCATTCAAATATTACTTATTTTATTCTGGGAAACTTTTGGAAAAATACACTGTATATCTTTGAAATAAAAAGGTAGAAAAATAGTAGCATAAAAAGTTTTAGAGGGAGTCTGTCTTCAGAAATATATTTGTATATATATATATAGATATATATATATATATACATATATATATTATGTGTAGAAAGACATACATTTTTAGAGATTATTTGTCATCAGAAATAGGTACATATATCTAAATGTATGTGTAGAATGATGCATATTATAGAGAAACAAAAATCTTGAAGCATAATTAAAATTAAAAAATACATTAAACCAAGTGCCAGTGACTCACACCTATAATTCGAGCTATTCTGGGAAATGAGGTCTTAGAATTGTGTTCGAATCTAGCCCAGACAGAAAAGTACTTGTTAGATCCTTATCTCCAATTAACCACTAAAAACAGGAATTAGCTCTATGCCTCAAGATGTAGAGTGTTGGCTTTGAGCACAAAATGGCTTAGGGACAATGCCTAACCTTGCAATCAACATCAAGAACAACAACAAAATATATCACATTAATTTCACAGAAGCATGTTTTACCTGCTGTGAGCATTTTTTAGAAACACGAACACATGCCCATGAAAAATGTTAGGTAAAAAAGTATAGAATATTTATGTCTAGGTTAAAGACATGACTATTTAGATTATTTAAGATATTTAGGTAATGACTCGAAATTAAAAATAATGATAACATATTGGGACTGGTCTTTTATTCTATTTTATGATAGTAATAAAATGATATTTGTAATTATTCTGTAAAATTACTCTTGCTTGGTATTTTAATTATAATAAATGATAAAATTTTAAATGATTTCCATAGGAAAGGATAATTTTAATGGTATTAATTATTTTGTAATTTCAAACAATTAGGAAAATTATTCCAAGGCTGGTTTGCTCTAAGACTATATTTGTTTTCTTATTCTAATTTTCATATATTCGTAGAAATTAAAATTCCAAAAATTCAATGGATGTTGGCATTCAGGATCATCGTCATAGATACTACTACTAATAATAAGTTGAATTGTTTTATTTCATTTGTTTTTGTCACAAATAAACCAAGATGATTATGTCTTTTCACTTTATTGGCTCTTATCCTGAGAATACTTTTTTCTAGCAAAGTAGAGAAAAGCAAATGTATTGAGCAAGTAACATATGGCTATCATAAAATGCAGATGCACAGATTTGTGTTTTCTATCATTTGCTAAAAGTTTCTTCCAGAAAAGGTTATCAATTACATACAAGTGATGTATAATTCCTAGATATTCCAGTTATCACATACATTTTTTGATTGGGTTATCTCTGCATAAACTCAAAAAACAGACAAAAAAACTCAAAAAAAAAAAAAAACAGAAATCACATCTCTTTTTTAGAAGCTGTAGTTTACAAAGAATTTTTAGCCAACACCAAAAACATCTTTTTAAGTATTTTGGATTTTGTGTGAATAATTTTTAACTATAGTTTTATTTTTTTGCTGATATGAAATTCGCATGCATTATATTATCTCCTTTCATTGTATACATTTTACTGCTTTGGAAGTGAATTGTACAATCATAGCTTTTCCAAGCCTAATTTTTACAAATAGAAATGCTATAAATTTTAGAACAGATATTAAAATAGATATAAAATTGAGTTACCGGAATTTGTCCTGCATACATCTTCTATAGGGTGTCTTTTCAAAATTTGTTTTGGGGAATTATTTCCAGGTTCTCACTCATACTGTTGAAGTGCACTGTCAATGAACTACATACCTGATCCATACAATTTTTTTACATACATAGAATTGTAATGGCTAGAACATATACAATTCTCTTTGACCTTTTGAAGACTTGAAAATGTGCTTGCTAAAATGACTGCAGTATTACACAAACCATTCTACTATGCAGAGCATATCAATTTCTCCACAAATGCATTACTATATTTTGTGTCATCTTTTTATATTATGGTCATACTAGTGAGTTTTCTTTTTCTTTTTTCTTAGATACTAAATAGGAGCTTAATTCATATGCACCTCCTATTGACTATTAATTTACATATGTTCTTTATAGGAATATCCTGTTGAGGAAAAATTTATACAGAATGAGAAGATATAAAAGTACTTAAGATTCAGGATCATTGTAGCATTAACATTGTAGCATTAACAATTATGTGCCCTCTATCTGTTGGATATGTTCTCACTACTTTCATGGAATTAAGAAAGGTTATCCCTTGATATTAGTTTATTCTTGCTTTTCTTTAACCACTAGTGCTTTCGTGTCAAATTTTTGGAAACTTTTACTGATCCATTGTCATGAATTTTTACATTTATGTATTGTAGGTTTTTACAACTAACATTTAGTTTGATAATCATTTTTTTATTTTAAATTTTTGTATAAGTTTTGAGGTAGTAGTCTAAGTTCATTCTTTAAAACTAGAGAGGCAGTAGTACTAATACACCCATTTAAGATTCTATTTTTATTTCATTAAGTTATGGCATCCTTTTCAAAATCTATTGACAATAAAACTAAGAATTTATTTTTGATAAATCTGTTACATTCTTCTATGTGTCGGTTCTTTCACTAAAAAACATGGTAATAAGATTCAAATCTAGTATGAGTGCTCAAGCTACACCATTTTACAAGATTGTTCTGACTGACCTGTCTTCCTTGAATTTATATACAAGTTTATTGAGCAGGTGGACCAACATTCTACAGATATCTAGATGTTTGATAGTCACTTATATTTTGCACCTTGTGAAAACACAAGACCCAAGATATTATATAGGGAAAAATGTCTTTAGAAAATGCTTAAAACAACTAAAATTAATTTAGGAATGAGTTAAGATTTAGTTAACACTATAGCATAATAAAGTTGAATTATAACGACTTGAGCTGTACTACAGAGGAGAGTGAGAGGGGATAGAATGAGGGTCCACCTAGGAGCTGTATGTCATTGTTATTGTTTTTCAAAAACAGAAAGACTTCAGAGAAGAGAAGGAGGAAAATAATCAGTGTCCTTAATCAAGTTTCTTTTTAATCCACCTAATAGTGTGGACTGAGAGTCAGAGAAGATGGGAAAAATAAAATAGAAAGTAAAGCATTGTATAGACCTCTTACAATGTAAATAAACTGTAATAGGAATATGATAATTAATTTCCAAAGAAATAAAGGAAACAATAGGTAAACTCTAAAGGCAAAGAGAATGAAGAGAGAAAAGAAGCAAAGTAAAGCCTTTATCAATAACAAACACAAGAATTTGGAAGTGAAAAAACAGTGGAAATATTCTAAATACCAATAAAATAACAATAAAAATTGCTAACTTGGATAGAAAATGGATCACATTTTATCATATATAATTTTGAAAAACATACTAGGAATGAAAATTTAAAAGTCATAATTTAAAACACTATTTACATTATAACTACACAGTATAGTTCAGTGGTGAAATCTTGACATAGCATATGTGAAATAATGGTGTGATTTCCCAAGCATTACAAAGTACACACAAAGCATACCCACACAAAAACCACAAAAACATACACACACACATACACACACACCACATACACACATTTGGAATATTGATATTATAATATTAAATATTGGAAATTATCACAAATAATAAAAATATGTTAATATATGTAATCATAATATTGCTCATACTATTTAAACGTTTACTAGAAATCAAATAGTCACAGTATACTTGGATTCTTATAGATTCTTATAGATTAAGTAAATTCAAAATTAAGAAAAAGAAGACATGAGAACCTTTGCAAATAAGTTTTAAATAATAAACATGTTGAAACATGTATCCTTTAATTTTGACAAACGATTACTGTTACTGGTGTTTTAACCTCAAGATTTAGAATATGATAACCAGGTGCTCTGTATCTCACTATGGGTGGCTATATCTCTAATCATTTCACTCTGGATATTTTTATGATAAGGTCTCATAGTTTCTCAGGCTCTCCCAAATTACAAACCCTATTCGCAGTTCCTACCATAGGTAGAAAATTGAAGCCACAAATCACCATGCCCAGCTCAAACTTTTCTTTAATTCAAGTACAAATATTTCCAAAAAAGTGACCAGGAAATGAAGGCTTTCTTAATATAGTATGTGCTTCTTGAAAATACAGTAATTATTTGTTACCTGGAAAAATATGTTTAGAACTATAAGAAAATCAATTTATTTAAATTCACTAACCATATAAAAATTAAGAAAATAATTTTAAATATTCACATGTTAAATATTTTAAAAGCAACATATATGTGTCTGAATAATTTACATGTGTAAAAATCATGCAAAATTAAATTAACCTACACCTCTGAAAAAAGAATTATCCTAAAGAAACAAGAAAATGAGTAATTAAGATCAAAATTTGAAATATAGAAAATAAAATGAAGTGTGCTCTTTAGTTGACTTAAGTAACTGTAATCCCTTTTTACATCAATTTTATAATAAAAAATGCGTGAACAAAGAAAGCAAAAGTACATTTGATCAATAGCAACAACAAAAGCATCAGTAATTTTTTCAGTGTACAAAAATATCGATGGAGGGGAAAACAATGTTCCTTCCAAAGGAAATGTACTCATTACATTATTTATGTAACTGTAACCCCTCTGTACATTACCTTTACAATAAAATTATACTGAAATTAAAATAAAACAAATATTATAGCAATTAAGAATTCTTAGAAGCCATTAGTTAAAAACTTTATAAAAAACTGCCCCAAGTACCCAAGGAATATACTTTGATGATACCATTTAAATACTTAAACTTCAGCAGAAAAGCAAAATGTTTAAAAACTGTTTAGAAGAGTTTGAAATTTGGTATTGATTTTCCTCCAGCACTGTTCTTTCTGTTAAGGATCGTTTTTGCTATTCGGGGTCTTTTATTGTTCCATGTGAATTTTTGGATTGCTTTTTCTATTTCCTTGAAGAATAAGGTTGGAATATTGATAAGTATCACAGTCAATTTGTAGATAGCGTTTGGAAGTATTGCCATTTTCACGATGTTGATCTTTCCAATCTAGGAACATGGGAGTTTTTGCCACTTTCTAAATCTGTTTTGATTTTCTTTTCCAGGTATTTAAAGTTTTCATCATAGAGGTCCTTCTAGCCTTTGGTTAAGTTAATTCTTAGGTATTTTTATTTATGGGGCTATTACGAATGGAGATGCTTTCCTAATTTCAGACACAATTTTCTCAATGTTGGCATACAGAAAAGCCATTGATTTTTGATGGTTAATTTCATACCCTGCTACTTTGCCCAAGTTTTGAGTCACCTTGAGTAACTTGGGAGTGGAGTCTTTAAATACAAGATCATGTCATCTCCAAAGAGGGAGAGTTTTACTTTTTCTTTCCCTATTTGAATCCCCTTTATGTTTGCATCTTGTCTTATTGCTGTAGATAGGCATTCTAATACTAGATTGAGGAGCAATAGAGAGAGTCGGCATCCTTGTCTCGTTCCTGAGTTTATCGGAAATAGCTTTAGTTTTTCACCATTGAGTATAATGCTTTCTGTAGTTTCTTTCCATCTACTGGATTGGGGTTTATCTTGATGCTCTTTTTCAAGGAGTGTCAGATCTCATTAAATTGTTGGTTTCAGATCTCTCCAATTTTTTGATATAGGAACTCAGCTCTATAAAGTTGCCTCTGAATCATGCCTTTGCTGTGTCCCAGAGGAGCAGGTAATCTCTGTGACAATTTTTGTTGAATATCATGAATATTTGAACTTCGTTTCTCAGCTCTTCCATGACCCACTGAGGTTTCAAAAGTGTGTTTTTCAACCTCCATGTATTACTGGATTTTCTTTGGTGACTTTTTGTGTTGAGATCTAATTTTATTCCCTTTTGGTCTGAGAGAATGCAAGATATGAATTCAATGTTTCTGAATTTTGACAAGTTTGTTTGTGACCTAAAATGTGGTGTATTTTGGAAAATGTTCCATGTGCTGCTGAGTAAAAAGTGTACTCTGATGCTGCTGGATGAATATTCGCTAGATGTCTGCTAATCAGTTGATGTATGCACTTGTTTAGATCGGCGGTTTCTATGTTGAATTTTTGTCGAGTTGATCTATTTAGTGGGGATAGTGGTGTGTTAAAGTCCCCAACAATTAATTTCTTTGGATCTATGTGAGATTTAAAGTAGTATTTCTTGGATAAATTTGGGTGCACTATTGTTTGGCAAATATTTAGAATTTTAATATGCTCCTGTAGGAGAGATCCCTTAATTAGTGTATAGTAACCTTCTTTATCTCTTCCCAATAATTTTAATTTGAAGTCTTTTTATCTGATATTAGGATTGCAACTCATGCCTGTTCATGGGGTCCGTTTGCTTGGTAGATTTTGTTCCAGCCTTTCACTTTCAAAATGTGTTTTTTTGGGGGGCAAGTTGTGATTCCTGAAGGTAGCAGATAGAACATTCTTGCATTTTAAAAAAACTAGACAGTCTATGTCGCTTAATTGGAGAGTTACATCCATTAATATTGAGAGATAGGACTGAAAGGTATTTGGGTGTTCCTGCCATTTTATCCACCTTCTTGGGAGCTACGCCTACTGGGTTCTTCCTATGGTACTTGGATTCGGTTTGCGTGTGGTTTCTTGGCCTTTATTGTGGTCTTGTTGGTTTTCTATGTGTAGGACATCTTTAAGTATCTTTTGTAGAGCTGATTTGGTGGAGATATATTGTTTGTTTTTTTTTACTATGGAAGATTTTTATTTTACCTTCAGTTATGAAGGAGAGTTTAGCTGGGTACACTATTCTTGGTTGATAGTTGTTTGTCTTTAGGGCATGGCATACATCATTCCAGGCTCTTCTTGCTTTAATTGTCTCTGTTGAGAAATCTGTGGTGATTCTAATTGGTTTTCCTTTATAGGTGACTGATCTTTTCTCCTTCACAGCTTTAAGGATCTTTTCCTTGGTCTGAATTGATCCTGTGTGGATTATAATGTGACGATGGGATGTCCTGTTCTTGTCTGGTCTATTTGGAATTCTAAAAGCTTCGTGTATCTGAATATGCCTATCTTCTTGCGTGTTGGGAAGTTCTCTGTTGGGATCCTCTTAAACAAATTTTCTAGACCATTAATTTCTGTCTCTATGTGCTCCTATACACCCATTTCCCTCAGATAAGGCCTTCTGATGGTGTCTTCCAAGTGTTGAATAGATCTATCATATTTCTTGAATTTGTCTTTGATAGTTGTATGTTCTTTCTCTATAATGCCTAGGCTGTCTTCAATGCCAGAGATTCAATCTTCTGCATGGTCTAACCTACTGTCAAGCCTTTCTACTTTATTTTTCATTTCTTTTCCTTCTAATTGGTCAGCTTTTATGGCTTCAAATTCTTTGTTGGAGCTTTGTTTTAGATCTTGTATGAAATTCTTTACTTCCTTAATTTGGTGTTCAGTGTTTATTCCCAAAGCACTTAGTTGATGGGTTATGGTTTCCTTGGACTCCCATTCCTTCTATTGGGCTCCATTCAGCATTCCCTTTGTGGGCTCCCTGACCCCTTTCAGGTGTCTGTTTATTGATTCCATGAATGCCTCTATTGATAGTTGTCTATGTTCATCCTGCTCTTGCAATTCTTGTATTACTCTTTGATTAGATTTCTCACGTTCATGCAACTTTTGTAGTTCTCTTTGACTGATCTCAACCTGCTCACACAATACTTTCATTTCTCTTTGAGTGTTCCCATCTTGCTCACACAATTCCAGTATCAATCTTTGAGTAGATTCCTCAAGCCCATGAGCTTCCTGTTTTGATCTTTGGTTTGCCTCCTCTCTCTCCCTATCACGCTCACACTGAGTCCTTTGCAGGGTTTCAATCTTTTCATTCACCATGTTTACAGGAGTGTTTGTACAGCTTTTGGGAACTCTCCTCTGGATTATTCATTATCTGTTCTGTCACCTGATTATCTTGAGTGGGCATTGAGATACCCGGACTTGCCATTTTCCTTGTGTTTTTCTTGCTTTTTCTTCCCATTTGGGATGAAAGTAATACCAGTTTTGTGCTAGAACACCATTTTAAGGCAAGCATCAACCAAAGTCCTGTAATTGCATAGTCAAAAGTCTGCAGATACAATCTAGTTCAAGAGATACAGTCTATTCAACATTAAACAACTATTTATTAATGGGCTAAGAATAGCAAAGAAGAATTTGACAAACCAGAAATTATTATGTTTAGGGAGAAAAGTGGGGAAAAATAGGTTTAGAGGGATGTGGAAAGGTAAAAGGAGAGTGAAATTAACCAAGTCCTAATCTCACAGAGGGAAATGGATTGGAAAGGATGATAGGAAAGAGAGAAGAAAAAAATTTAAAAAAAGAGACAAGAAAAAAATGGAAAGACAAATATTTAAATTTCAAAAGTGAAACTCTTAAAAGTAATGAAAATTTAAAGAAGTAAAATTGAGAGATGAATGGGGATAGGATGAGAGGAGGGGAGGGATAGAAAGGAGACCTGAAAAACTAAAAAATGAAAATACTTCCAATATTGTTTAGATGTAAATAAATAATACTGCTATTAAGGAATTTAATCCTAACAGGTTTTGAATTGAGTAATACATTTTTGGATTAAGTATGTACACAATGGGGGATAAAGTCTTATAATCAATGACAGGTATATATGAGGATGAGCAGAACAAGAAATAATTCAAGCAGATCAGCACGGGAGTTTTTACCTTCTCCGTTTCCAACCTGGGCCGGTTCACCCCTCCTTAGGAAACCTAGTGTTCCCCCGCTCCCAGGAGGTCACCATATTGATGCCAAACTTAGTGTGCACACCCAATCGGCATAGCGCACTGCAGTCCAGAACTCCTGGACTCAAGCGTTCCTCCGGGCTCAGCCTTCTGAGTAGCTGGGATTACAGGTGCGCACCACCACGCCCGGCAAATAATTCATGCAAAAACAACAAAAGATGACAAAGTAAAAAGAATGACAAAGAAGGAACAAAAAAGACCAAAACGTCAGTAGATACTTTTTTAAAAAAAACCACACACACATATTTTCACCTAAAATAACAGTTATAAGAGTAAGAAAAAAAGATTAAAGAAACAAAAGGAAAAATTAGGAACAACTCAACACATACATTCAAAAGAAACAAAACAACCGAAGAGAACAAAAATTAACTCAGTACTCAAGAACCTGCAGGAAATGCAAAGATTTTTTTAAAAAAATAGCTATGATAAGCTTCTGAAAATCCTGACTACATGGGAGTCTACTGTTGTGAGGATAGTGGTTAAAGCTCAGACTGGTCAGAATGATCTGTTCACAATGCTGGGCACCTATTATTCTAAATTCCAGGAAGAATAACATGAAGTAGACTGAGCCCACGATCATACACAAGTAGGAAGCGAGATTCTTTCTGAAAGTTAATCAGGATAATTTAGGGTTGGGGGCACGCCCAAGTGGTAAGAACATCCATTTACGAGACATAAGACACTCAATTCAAATTCTAATATTATGGGTATTAAAGAAAAAAAGCTATGACTTTAAATAATGGGAATAATTGCAAGATTTGAATATTTGAGTGGAGAAAAATCCATGAGAGATAGTTTACCCATGTTGCAATGTTTTCTACTTAAGTGATAATATTATGTGGTACTCCAGACATAACAGAGTTACCTTGCAAATGAGCATGGATGTGCATTTGGATGAAGGAAATACTCTTCACAAGTGTAAATTAAATACTTTTTTGGGGTAGATTTTAGTTCTTGAACTAAGAGCCTGGGTGATATCTCTGAGTCTTTTCTCTCAAGGCTATCACTCTACTACTTTGAGCCACAGTTCCAATTCTGATTTTCTGTTGGTTGTTTGGAGATAAGAGGTTCATGGACTTTCCTGCCCAGGATAGCTTCAAACCATGATTGTCAGATCTCAGCCTCCTGATTAGCCAGGATTCCACACCTGAGTAGTCCATGTTTCTAATAATTTAGTAAATTCTACAGTTACAGAAGTTATAATTTATCATTATAACCTTTATATGTGTGTATATTTATATCAATGCATACATATAGAAATATTTTAACATATTTTTGTATCTACAGTACATTTATGAAATCATCCTTCATTATAAAATAACATGGAAACAAGTTTAATGAGGAGCAAAGAAAAGGGAATTGTCACGTTTCTTGTTGTTGAATGAAATATGAATTGTGAGAATCAGTTTCAGAAAACAATTTAACAAAATGGGTAATGGCTTTAATTCCAATCCCTTTATTTGCCCATATTGTACATCCTCACACATGATTGTCAAAGTCAAACCACATTTTTTTGCCTTTGTATTTAAATCACATGTTATAATTTAGTGGATAGGTGTGAAGTAATCAAATAAAGATTAAAATAATAGTAAGTGAGGCTATGAGTTAGAGCTGAAAATTATTTTAAATATGATAATAGCTAATTAATTCCATATCTCTTACTTTTACTCTATTATCATATCCCTCATTCCCACATTAGGAAAGTACATTGAAGGTTCTTACTAAATCATGTGTAAAATTATGAAAAAATGTATTAAAAGAATATGGGCACATCAGGGCTGTGAAAGTGGCTCAGTAGTAGAGCTCTTGCCTTGCATGCATTAGGCCCTGGGTTTGATTCCTCAGCACCACATAAGCAAAAAGAAGGAACTGGATGTGGCTCTGTGGTTCCAGTGGTAGATCATTAGCCTTGAGCAGAAAAGCTGAGGTACAGAGCCCAGGCCCAGAGTTCAGGCCCCTTGACTGGACAAAAACAACAACAACAAAGAATATGGGCACAGTGTGGTTTTAGCTGATTGAGAACTGTAGGGGGTAGTGTGTTTTTGAGATCTTGAAAAACATTGTGATGGAGATGATGGAAGGGATGTGCTTATTCTGGAAAATTGGCTAGAGGATTGCTCCCAGAAAAATAGTGGTGAATTCTTCCAAAAGGTTACGGTAAAATCACTCTCACAATCATGTTCTCTACTGCACTATTAACCGTAGAGAACTTATGGAAACAGCCCAGAAACCCTTTAGCGGAGGGATGGTTGGAGAAAGTGTTGCACATATACACAATTGGATTGCACCCATCTATTATAAAGACTGTTACAGCAGTTGCAAAGGAATGGATAGATCTAAAATTATGTTAAATAAACGAGGTCAGAGCCAGACACACAAAGGACGCTGATTTGGAAGCCAGAATTTTATGCAAGTTAAACAACAATATTAATCAAAGCATGATATTTGCAGAGGAGTATTTGAAAGGTGTAATTTCTTATAAAATTGAACTTTTAATCCAACAAAATTAATACCAGGAAAATATCACTTGGAAAATGTGAGGGGAAGTCAAAGGGAAGGAATAAAGGGACTTCTGGAAGTAGAGAGTGAAGCCATAATATTCAATGCAGATAGTATGAAACTAGAAAAAATGAAAGTAGGGTGAGGTTTGGAAGGATGTGAGAAAGTTATGTAAAGATCCATTGTTCTTATAAACTGATTCGTTGAATGGAAAACCTTTCGTAAAACTATTTAATAAAAATATAATTAAAAACAATGGAGACATCTGATCTTAAACCATGAGTCAACTTGATAATTTACTTCTCAGAAATTTTCTTTGCAGGTATTATCCTCATAATGACAAAAAAGTGAACAACGCAATGAATGTCAATACATCTCTTAGCATATCCTAAATAGACACAATATAAAAATCACAGCAAAAATATTAGAATATATCACATGATAAAATAACAGGTACAAAGTATCAAACTGATTGTTTTTCCAAGTGCTTTACCTTTGGTATCTAATTTAGTCCTTACAATAATCCCATAAAGTGGAATTACTTCTATTTTTAATTCTAAGATGATGATATTTAAGTCTTCAGAGTTGGAATTACCAGTACAACTTTGCACACATAGTAAGTGTTAGCCTGCGGTCCATTCCCACCATATCAAATAACCTCATTCTATTTTATAACTAAATACCAGCACTCAGGCTACTAATTCTAGGAAAATTTCCCAAAATTATTGTGCACACTCTAATAATATTTCACTTCATCTTTCTTAGAAAATAGGTAATTAAGCCAGACACCAGTGGCTCATACCTATAATGCTAGCTACTCAGGAGGCTGAGATCTGAGGATTGAGGTTCAAAGCCGGCTCGGGCAGGACAGACTGTGAGACTCTTATCTCTAATAAACCACTAGTAAGCTGGAAGTGGCACTGTGGTCCAAGTGGTAGAGTGCTCGCCTTGAGTGGAAGAGTGCAGGGACAGTACCCAAGCCGAGAGTTCAAACCCCATGACCAACAACAACAACAAAAAAGAAAATAAGTAACTGTAATACGAAAATTCCAAGTTCATAATCAATTTATACCTCTCTGGTGAAAGGAACTGCTAAACTATAACATTCTTGGTTTCTAGCTCAAAATAGTAGAAATCATATTTTATTCCTTCACTCAACACTGTACTGCCTGGGGACCCCATCTCTTACCCCATTCTTACTGAAAGAATGACCTGCCCAATTCCTGATGGAAACAGACTGCAGGTCTTTTGGAGCAATCGTTTCCACATTGTAGCTCACCTAAATTGTTTACCATTGTTTTTTATACCCAACATTTTGAGAGAAATGTACTACTTTAAAATGTTATTAAAATAAGACTGATATAAAAATCACTTTTGACCCCAGATAAATATTTTACCCTTCATATACCCAAAAATGCAGTCTGACCTATCATTAATGTTAGGAACGAGAGGGTAAAAATCATAGACACCAAGACCTAAGTATGAATTTAAGACTCTCCAACTTGTGAATACAATTGGTTTAAAAAGACATCAATACTACTGCATTTTTAAATTCCCTATGATCATGATAATGATTCCCTATGATAATGATAATGATAATGATAAACTATTAACACTTAAAAATAACTCATTTTCTTGGGAGTAGGACACAAAACAAAAGGCTAATCCTAATCATTTTAAGAGAACATTATTTATACTAAAAGTTCACTCATAACTAAAGAGAGTCTAAAACTAACTGAAGTACAGAGACACAAAGGAAATAATTTAAGTGCATCATGTACATTCAATGGACTGTTAATAGAAAACAAAGTTATACTAATAATTAGCTTACCCAATTCACTTACGTTCTTTTATTCTATTCCATTTACTTTCATAAAAACTGGGTTTTCATAAAATGATGCATAAAAAAGCCTATATACCCACTTACATTTACAGATCTTAACAATTTTTATTTCAGAAATTTTATCTCTATAGTCAATGAACTGAAATAAAACTAAAATATTCAAAGGATTTTCAGAAATTGCAAGACTTGCTCTGGGATGTTATGTAAGCCTTATTTGTTAAAATTGCCATAGTTATTCCCACAAAAGAGCCATTAGTAAAGATCCCTGTGCATGTACAAAACACTTTCAAATATGTCCACAATCTGGACATGACACATGCTTTTTGTTTGTTCATTTTTGAAAGGAATATCTAACAAGCATATCCACAATACTTACTTTCAATCAATAAGATGGGATATTCAAACGTAATATGGGTTTGATTATCTCTTAGTGAGAATAGATATGATCTTGCAAAGAAAGTGATTTTCAACAGAAATCCGGAAAGAGTTTATCCAATTTGTGTTTTACAGGAATAGCGAGAGAGTAATATCTGTTTGGTAAAGTCGGTCCAAATCACTCCATGAGTGTATTTTAAAAGTATAACCAATTTAAGAGGTCAAATATATATTTTGTACTGACAATGATTTTACAGCAATAACTTACTACCTAATTATGTCTGTATCTTCTTACCTAACATACAATAAGAGCTGAAAGCAGTCTCTTTATCTAACTTAATGTTGTAAATGCTTTGATTATGATGACGTTATTATTAGACAAATAATATGTACAGACGGGTGGTTCCACTGAAATGACATGACAGAAGACTGATAAATAAAAACATTGCAACACAGTTAGCTCTTTTCAGCCTCACCCTGTCCACATTGGCAAGCAACATTGCAACAGCACACACACACATATACACATACACACATGTTCGCACATGTATACTCACATATACATGCATGCTAAATTCAGGGTTTATTGTACAAAAAAGTTCAAATAAAATATTAGTGATTAGGACAAATGATAACATGCCTTATTACAAAATAATACATAAACCATCACCACGCATGTTACATTTTATCTGCCTCTCCACATGTGACCACTTAATTTATTTTTAATTAATTAATTGCCTTATTAATTAATTCATTTGTTTGGTGCAAATACTAGGGCTTGAACTCAGGACCTGGCTTTGTCCCAGTATTTATTTTTTGTTTCAGTTTTCTCAAGGCTAGCATTTTACTGCTTGTACCACAGCTCCATTTCTAGCTTTTGCTGGTTACCTTCAAATCAGAATCTAATGGACTTTTTATTCCTTGGTCTGCTTTCAAACCACAATCCACACATTTCATCTTTCTGATTAACTACTACTAAAGACATAAGCCATGAGTGTGGCTTCTACTTTTTCCTCTATAGGTATCTAATGAACATACTTAGATATTAATTTAAAAATGAGAGTATAGAAGCAAGGTGTACAGTGATGATACTGTCCTGTCAGAAATACAAGTTAGTAATGTAAATTTATTCTTAAGACCATACACAAAAAATACCATGATATAGTGTAAGAGAACTCACCATTGAACATATGAGCATTAAGAGTTTTCTAATAGATCCATTATATATTGGTACCCAACATTAGAAAAATGCATGAGGCATTAGTAAAATAGAAGTCCTTTGCATGACTACATACATTCCTTGTTTTTTTAAAAGACATTTGCTTTCATCTAAAAAGTAGGCCTGTCTATAGTCTTCATGTGATGTTGATGATTGAAAGTGATGAGGTCAAAATGTATTAGTAGTCCTTAACTATCAATTCACATTTTTTTCTTGGAGAATATAATGATCAAATCAGTAGTTCAGAATCAGCAAGCAATAGTTCAGAATCATGCTTCCAGTGCAAGTGGATCATGAGTAAGAAATCCTCAATGCCAATTTCCACAAAGTTTTGTCACAGATACCATCTCCCTGACTTCTCTAGCTGCTTTACTACCCTCCTATTCCTTCATTGTACAGGAAAAGCGTGATTCAACTGATTTCAGTCAGATCTGTTATTAGAATTATCAAGGATTTAGTTGATTTTCTGTAATTTGATCAAAGTTATGTCTGTTTATGTAGGCTACTAAAAATGTATTTACTAACTTCAAGTAATTACATGAATTCTATTTCCATCTTTTTTAAAAAATAAAATTTTGTTTGCTCTATAAATTGATCAGAGGCATAGATTTTGTGGCTAGCTAGGTCACTGCACATCTGTCTCTCTCTCTCTCCCTTTCTTGGTTCTCATGGATAATATGATTGTTCCATAATTATCCTAATTTATTTTGCGTTTATATTTTTGGTTGCATCATTTCACTTTTTGCTTTGCCATTTCCCAAATCATTTATATAGAGGGCATTAGATCCTATTTTCTCATTCCTAGAATAAGTTGCACATGAAGACATCACTGGTCCTCATTTTCAGTGTGTATGTTTGAATACGGAGGAACATCTTTCCTCTGCTCTCCATAAATTCCCTACTCTCCAGTTAGAATAATTTCGAATAGTAAAATTGGAAAAAGAGAAAACAAATAATGGTGAATAAACAGATGCAGAAAATTCAACGAATATTTCTGACCAGTTCAAACAATATGAACTATTAGGGAAATACATGGACACCTCATTCTCACTGGCACTCAAAGTCTCTGGTTAGAAAATTCTTAGGAATATGAGGAACAACATGAAAAAGTAAGGAATGGAGAAGGATCCAAGCAAGTTTCTTCATTGGGCTGCCAAAAATATTCGGCTTACTACAGTGCGGAGACTTCTTTCCCAAAAGGCCACTCATGTGAATAGTAGGGATGACGATGAGTATACCCTTCTTCATCGAGAAGCCTACAGTGGACACTTAGACATTGTCAGTGAGTTGGTGTCTCAAGTGGCACATGCAATAACTGTAGATGACTGGACACCCCTGCATAGTGCATATACGTGGAATAATACCAGAGTGGCTTCTTTCCTACTTCATCATGATACAGATACCAATGCCCAAACTGAAGGCCTGTTGACACCCTTACATCTTGCTGCTGAGAATTGAGAGAGCAAAGATACACTGGATCTCCTTCTTTTGAACCATTATATAAAACCAGGCCTGAAGAACAACATAGAAGAAACTGCATTTGATATTGCCAAAAAGATAAGTATGTATCATTACCTCTATGAAGTTTTGGAAGGCTGCACAAATTGTTCACCTAAGTCCTAAGAGCAATATCTTTTTTTATTTTTTGGTCGGTCATGGGGCTTGAACCCTGGGCCTGGGAGCTATCCTTATGCTTTTCAGCTCAAGATGAGTGCTCTACCACTTGAGCCAGAGCTCCACTTCCAGTTTTCTAGTGGATTATTGGAGATAAGAGTACCACAGACTTTCCTTCCCAGGCTGGCTTTGAACCATGATCCTCAGATCTCAGCCTCCTGTGTAGCTAGGGTTTATAGGCATGAGCCACCAGTGCCTGGCAACACCAATATTTTACTGTAAAAATTCATGGATTCAGCAGAATTCTTCCAAGTGAATTGCCTGCATTGGATGTCAAAATGTATTCAATAGTTTTTGTATACATGTACAATGATTTCTTCAGGGTTTGTGATTTTTTAATCAGAAATAATTTTAACTTACCTGTTGAAATGAGTAGTACAGAAGATAAAATATTTCTGGTGCTTGCATGAAAATGTATATTTTAAAATATTCTATATTCTATGTTTGCATAATGTTCATAATTTATTTTATTTTCTCCTAGATATACTTTGAATTCTACATTATTTTATAATATATAGGTTCATTAACATGTCCTTTCCGATTGCATTCCATATAGAAACAGTTTTATTCCTTTTTTTTCTAGGTCTTAATATTATTTTTCTTTGGGATAAAATGACAATGTTGTCTAATTTGAAAATTTTTGTAAAGTTTATGTTATGTAAACGCCTATCTGAGGTGAAGATTTAATACACTGATGTCAAACTAAATTTAATTATATGAATTGTGTGTATTGTTATACTTGTAATTTTGTAATCAACTTTTTAATAACTGTTTTTCATTTCTTGCATCTGAAGAATGAAAAATATGGAATACTTCTCAAATTTTCATATTATCCTTGTGCAAGTGCCATGTTAATATCTGTATTGTAATTTGAGTATACATGCTGCTGAAGCATGTAGTATCCTCTAAATTATGTAGTTAATGAAGCAATCTTTATACAGGCTTATACCTATGGGTGCCTACTTGTAACAAGGAAACCTTATTGTTCCTAACAATGCTATCGGTCTTATTTCCTTAAATTCTGTGAATAGTGGAAAAAATTATATTGATCAGTTGATTACTCACATTTGCAAATTTTTTTGTGAATGACTATCTTAAGTCTTTTGATTTGGAATTTGATCGTACTCTCAATTATTTATAGATAGGTCCAAAAGTGATGGCTTTTTCAAGTATTTATTTATCCAACTGAATTAGCTTTGTGGACCTAATGGATTCAAAGTAAGCGTTGCTTGAGAGCTACTTCTAAACTTCTTCAGCTGACATTTTCCCAAATGAGGTGTTACTGGCACAAATGTCTACCTGAGCCTTTACGCTTTTTCCATGTGGGAACAGACCAACCAGAACATCTTACCCTGACAGCATAGATTGTCTTACTGGAACAAAACTAATCTTGGTTACAAGGGATCATGGAGAGATGAACAGTTCAAACAGAACTGTTCAGACTAGAAGGTATTTTATCAAAATATAATTGTTTATTATACCTTCCATTTCAAAAGTAGCTAAAGCCAAGAAGGTGAAAAAATTGTTGGTATGCATGATTACTTAATGTCCTGGCCTGTCTACCATCCAACCAGGCAAGAACTTACACTACTGCCTTTTTATCACCAAATATTTTCAGAAGTCCATATATTTCTCCTCATTATTAGGGATTAAATTGATAATGTTTTAATCACAGTGTTTTCTATTGCCTCCATGCTGTAAATCTACAAATGGTAAAAGTTTTAGGTCTAACTCTATCAAACACTGAGGTAGAGATAATGGAATAATACTTTAAAACAAAGTTGCCTTTGATACAGTAACTACAACAGAACAATGCAACACATGTGTGTCTTTTAATTATATTATATATAGTTATATATTTTATATTTATATGTGCTTATTTTATATTTCACACAGTGAAACTTACTGGAATTAGTTGATAATTGGACAAATAAATTGATACTTATTTATTCCAATAAATAGATTTGGAATATAAATAATTAGGTTTAAAATATATATTAGACTATAAAAAGTATCAATGCAATGTTTTTAGTATAAACTTGTGGTACATTGTAACTGTTCTTGGTCTTCTGAATGCACATGGTAAAAAACAGTGTTTTCCTCTAATCTATAATGGATTTTACTCTGCTGCTCTGTTTACTGTTTTAACTCTCTTGTCCCAGGCTGTTTTTCTCCATATTTCTGAAGCATTCCTACTGATTATGCCCAAATTTTGCTAAGATGTCTAAAAAATATTATTCTTCTGCAGTAACCATGGGTCCTAGGATCACAGGTCCCAGTTGCCTGCATCATCAGATAATAGGGGCAAGTCTTCCCACCAAGGCCCATGCAACATGTCAACACAAATAATTGAATACCCATCTCAATTTCTCATTTCCTACATTTCAGGGCCCCAATTCCTTGAGATGCAGGAATGAGCAGTAAGCAATTGTGAAATGCAAGGCAATTTAAAATGAAGGATGAGATCACAAAATTTGAGAGAAAGTACTGTAATTCAAACATTCAACTTACAGATGACCAGCCCATATGAGTGAACAAGTTCACAAAGTGTCATAAGATTATTTTTAATACCCCACCCCTATGATTAATGAAAGATTTTATTCCAACATAAATTGGCCAAAAAATAGTTCCTGGAAGGATAGATCCATAATTGATCTACCAAAGCCCAGAAAACTTGACTTAGAGGTCAAATGTAATTCAGAAAAAAACATTTGAAGCACTAAGAAGTGCTTCAAAACACTGGGACTTCAGTACAACATGGTTCTGTGGTATAAAAATGTCACTCTCAAACCAATGATAATCTACATTGAATCTCCTAAGTGTATTCCTTTTCAAATAAACTTTTCAAAATCACATTCGCCAAAATAACATTTGACAAGTTGATGATACTTAGTGACATTACAAGTTTTTCAAGTGTAGGGAACAAGTTACAATAGAGTTGAATTATTTACACAACACAAATGCAAAACACGTTCAACCTTTCATTAAAGTGTAGAAATAGTACCACCCACAATTTGTGTTTTTCAGTAAGGGCCTTCCAGAAATGTGATAAATAGATCAGCCTCCTAAATTTCAAACCCAAACATTAGCTAATAAATTACATCATTTAATAAGTTACATTTTAAAAAGTCAAAAATAGTTGCCTTATCATATGTTATTTTATGTTTTCCCTCTGTCTAACATAGTAAGAAATATGACTTTAAGTCTTGAATATCGGTACTCTTCTGAGATATGACAAACATAATATCTGTCTTCTATTTCTAACATATTCCTCTCTAGGAATAAAGTCAATTTTCTTCTTTTTCCAAAACTTATAGGTAGTAGAAAATTTATTCCATGTAAAATAAAAGAATCTCACCATTGTACAAAGCCATTTATAAAAATTCGTAGTTAAGAATACATTCTAATCCATTTTTAACTTTCTTTTCGACTAAAGATTAATCTTCTAAATGAATGAGAATAAAATCATGTTTAGGTGCTTCACGTCTCCAGTCTTGCAAATTGTTGCTGCAGATGAATCAATTATGGAAATATAGGCTGACATAGTTCAAGAATATGCAGGATTGAAAGTCCATGGAATGTATATAAACCTTTCAAAGTATTAATACACAGTTTAACAGAATGACAATCAGGAAGTTGAAACCAGAGAGGAATTATAGTAAAGACATAGAATGAATGAATAATGAACAAGTGGCAAGTACAGTTAGAATACTCAATGTGCACATATGATAAAGGAAGTGGTAAATTGGAAATAAATCTTGGAGAACGGGTTGGTGAGGAATGATGGAAAGAATGACTCTAATCTGGGAGCATTAGACAATTAGATGGATATATTTAATTGTAACACAATTGCACAACCTTTTAAAATTCAGTTAAAAAACACAACAAGAAACAAAAGCACACAAAAATTACAACCTAACAACAATCTCTAGAGAGTATGAATATGACATCTCAAAATTTTAATCAGTTAAAGTAGGGCTGTATTGGGAAAAGCAAACAAAGCTGTTCAAAATGGGAAGTTTGGGATAGGGGAGAAATTTGAACAGAATTAAATAGATTATCTAAGGTTATAAATCACCTACATCTGCTGCAAATAGTATCTTTCTTCTAAGAGTTTTCTGTCTAAACTGGATAATCCAATCCTGAGACACACTTGGTAGCTTGTGAGGATAGAATAGAAGAAACAAGATCAAGAACCCATTACTCCACTGGAGAGAAAACAATCCTCTATTTTCTCTAATCTCTCTTCACTACTCTTTCTTCATATTTTAAGTCAATTGATTTTGAATTATATTTTTCCTTCTTTCTTCTGGCAAAGTAATTGGTCGTCAAAGTAATTCATTAAATATTATTTGCCCTTTGCTTCTTTCATGCTGTTTAATTGGCCAAGTGAGTCCATTAAACTTCCCTCTTGCATTTGGTTGCCATGAAACAACATATATGTTAATGAGGAGAAATCTAATGTAAAACAATGTCTCCAGAAAACTGTCCAAGAAGCTGTGATCACAAATATTTGGCTATATTTTTTCTTTTACCTTGAAAGACTTCTTGTGTCTAAAGTCAAAATTAAGTACTCCATCACATGTTGGTTCAATCAGAATTGTCTAACCTCAAAGATATATTTTGCTAACAAGATGTTTAGAGGAAACCAAAAAATACTGCACTTTTATCTTCTCTCTTAAGATTCTCCTGAGATACCATATCAGGAACAGTGAAGTTATTCCATGCAAAATTATTTCTATAGATTATTTTTTTCTTGGTCTTGCATTTCTTCACCAAGATGTATGGAGGAGAATACAGTTAAATCACCCATACCTTGGAAGACAGTGTCTGTTACAAAAGGACAATGCTTCTATGTCCTACTTCTATGTCCTCCTCTAAGCTCTTGCCGGATTTCTAATTAATCACAGCTTCTTGGCTTCAGGTCTAGTGAACCTGAAGGACTATATGGACTCCACCACTGCTACATCTTCATTATTTCTCTTTTAAAACTCTTTAAGTTGCCTCATTTGGATGTGGAATTTATTTTCATGTCTTCATTCAATCAGTTCTGCATTGTAGTGAGCTAAATGGGCTCTGTAAAATCACTTTAGGGAGTAAAAATACTAACACAATTTATATAAAAAAGTTTTGACCTCCCTTCACTGCTGAAGACAATACACTTAGCTAAGGCTTCTAAGAAAACTTTTTTTAATTAACATTTCCATTTGCTCAATTCTTTTCTGAACTTTTTGGCATATGTAATAACAGAAGTCTTCACTATCTGATATTAATAAGGATATTATTTTTTGTGAGTCTCTTAGAAATGTGAAATCATTGGTTTGAAGTATACAATCAGATTTTTTTCTGTGTTTCACTGCTTTACGTCCAAAGACATTGTGGAAAGTGTTACAAACAGAAATGTGTAATCCCAACACCTTCTTCCATTATGAAGGGCACTTTCTCCCTAAATATTTTGACTGAAATTATCTTTTTCAGAGAATAACTGCTTGGAAATTAAAGGTAAATTCACAAATTTTGAAGCCTCATTTTTTTAAGAACTTTGAATTTAAATTGCAATACAACCTTGTTTCAAACAGTGAGAATATAGTTCCTGGGTAAAGACAATTCCAAGGGAACCTACAGGACTTACAGCAAGGATTCTGAGGTCAGATTGTTTAGTGTGAAAAAGAGCCATCTTCATCCACATTTCTTCCTCTCTACTAAGTTTCCTTGGATTTCTTTGCATGAAAGCCTATTCTTCCAGGCAATTTTAAATTTTCTTAATAGGCTAAGTTGTTAAAATTTTGAACAATTAAAATTTACCTGTCATAACTTTAAAACTCTTGAAAATCCTTTATCAGAACCACGAATTCATCAATCTTAATTCCACCCTTACCATCAAAAAGTTAACATGCTGTTTCATGATATAGTATCCATGCAGCTATTATTTTCCAGTGGCTTTGTTATGCGTATATATAACCATATTAGCTGATGCTAAGCAAAATGAATTCAAATATATAGAACCAGATTTTTTTCATTTGTGGTTGTTGTTTTTGATGAACTATGTGATTTCTGATTTCTTTGGGTTTTTCCCCTATGGTTTATCCCTGCTGTATTTCATTTTGTATTGTGTATATATTTACCTTAATTAGCAAAGGGAAGAGGAAAAGCATAATGGTGAGACAAAAGACAAAAGGAAAACCAATGCAATAGCAATACTCACAAGACAATATGTTGGAAACGTACATTAAAACTTGTGAAGGGTGAAGGGGTGAAGTAAAACTGTGAGAAAAATGAGGGAGTGTTAACAAGTTTGAAAAGTTATGATTTAATTCCTTACAATTAATGTAACACCACTGTACATCACTTTGATAATAAAATTGAAAAAAATAAGCTGCGTAAAATATACTTTCACTGTATTGGCACAGTAAATAATATTCTTTATGTGGTAATATTTTAAAAATCAATACTATTTGGTATCTAATTTGAATTAATTACCCCTTCTTTATCAGAGGATCATCAACTTGAATGTTATCCAACTAGAAAATATTTTCACAATATAATTGCCAAATTTTTCAAAAAAGAATAAATTTAGTACTTTCTCATTCTAAAACAGAAAACAATTTAATGTTATGGAAAGCCATAACTATTAAAAGTAAGTAAGTTGTTAAGAGGACAGAATATATGTGTTCTTCAAATTCGTATGACTAGTAACTACTCATTTTTAAATTCGCAACATTCCTGAGAGATTCAAAACAGTACCTGTTTGCATGTTATGTAATTCTGCAATAGATGCATTTTCTAATGGGGTGTTACAGATTGAGAAGTCAACAGAAAAAATAGCCACATTCTGGTAGAGGATAAGACTATGAAGCATGTGTAATAATTAATTCAAGAGTAAACAATTGTTTATCAGACTAAGCTATTATTTCTATGACCATCAATCCCAAGATTTATGCCATAAAGTCATCCTAGCCCAACAGTTTCCAACTTGTAAGGGGCAACTTTAAATTCCTTAATTCATATCATGAATAGCTTATCTCTATTTTGAAAAAATACTACACCTCTGCTAATGTGAGGCCCTCCTTGTTCTGAAAAGAACACCACAATAAAATGAACTGCATCATTTTTTCTCCACTGGTATTCTTGAGATCAGAACACATGCAAATATTATTTATATTTATACTTTTTTAACTATCATAGATATTCAGGATGCAAAGATAGGAAAATTATGGTTCAAAGCCCACCCAGGCAGGAAGGTTTCTTAGAATCTTATCGCCACAAAACTTCTCCACAAAAGCCAGACTCAAGTGTCACTGAGGTTGAAGTGGTAAGGCACGAGCCTTGAGTATAAACAGGCTCAGAGACACTGCCCAGGCCAAGAGTTCAAGCTCTAGGACGAACCCATAAAACAAAAACAAAACGGAAAACAAACCCCAAACCTAGCATTTTTCTTCATGTATACAGAGGCACGTAAATAAGGAAATGGCTTCCTGTATTACATATAGGTAGAAGAAAGTAGATGTCACACAATTACTCTGTTCATACCATATTAAAGCAAACCCTTAAAATATTGGTTTTTCTAAATTTATAAATTAATGTCATCCATTTGTTGGCAACTCTGCTGGATTTTTCACATTAACATGGTATACATGAACTGGGTAAATTATCTATTAACTATGTTCTAATTATAACTCTCTTGAAAGAATATCTAGGCAAATAGAATGCCAGAATCATTTGTGAATTTTTCACTTAATCCCTCTACTTAAAAAGAATTTTGTAGTATCCTATAGAATATGAAATTACAAACAAAACCAAAAAATATATTTTAAATGTAAATTCTAATTTAACAAGGTCTACAAAGTCCTACATTAGGCAAACGTTACTATTTCTCCAGACTTAAGCTTTTGTAATCCTTCAACATTTATTTGGAATCCAACAGAATGAGGCTTTCTTACTTTTGCAAATTTTTGGATGGGAATCATGAGCTATTTTGCATCTAGGAATGTTCTGTAATGATGAGAGCATTTAAAACACAAGTGAGGATATATATGAGTTGCATTCATTAGGAACCTTGACTTCTCAAAACATAATGACACAATTAGCCCAAGCTTCCAACTGTATATTCCTTTCTTGTTGTTTGGTTTGTTTTACTGAGACAAAATTATTCACGTGGTCCAGGGAAGGTATCCTTATGTAATTCCACTCTCTAATCTCCTGTCTGAGTGCAAGAATTCTAGACTTGTAGCACATTGCCCTGCCATAGTTTGTTTATATAATCTATAACAGACTAACAATTCTGAAATTCTCCTCTGATCTTATCCATTAGACTGACTGCTCAGACTGTTTATGTACTATTTTCAAAGATGTTTTAACATTTGACACAGGATATGAACATTTTCAGATGCATCTGCAGGGTTCCCTGATTCATTCCTCCATGGATCCTATCCCATTAATAATGATTGTTTGACTCTCTTACAATCTCTGGTCCGTACCAATGTAATATTCTCAACTTCTGGGGGAAAGTTCAGGTGAGGGCTGGCTAATAATAATAATTATCACTTGATTCTAATCTTACTCAAGACCTATTTTCTATTGTTTTCTATGTTTTCTACGTATTCTGAGCGTTGTTTCATTTGTGTATTTTTGTGTGCACCTATAAGTGCCTCTGTGTGTATGTGTATGATTGTACGTTTGTATGCAAAAACCTAAAGCTGTTATTCAGCAATCTTGCTCGTGAGTGGTATTCCAGCTTTTGCCTGGTTAATTATAGGTAGTGTCGCAAAGCCTATACTGTCCAAGCTGGATGCAAATTGAACTTCCCAGACTCCTTTACATTCTTAGGTTTTATTTTTCCAGGAGTATCAACTTTTAAACTTCAAACACTTTTGTGAGTGTAAAGTCTAACCTGTAGCCCAGATTTTTAACTTGAGAATTCATGTAAAGATAGATGAACATTATACATTACATATCCTGAGTGTACCCTGTTAGAAATGTGATTATAAACTCAGGTGTTTTGAGATCTGAGGATTGGGTTTAAAGCCAGCATGGGTAGGAAAGTCCTGGAGACTCATTTCTCCAATAATTACCAGAAAACTGGAAGTGGTACTGTGGCTCAAGTGGAAGAGCACTAGCCTTGAGCTGCATTTCGGAGGGACAGCAACCTGTCCCATATTTCAAGTGCCACGAACAAAAAAAAAAGAATATAAGAAAACAAAAAAAAGAAATGTGATCATAGCCACTAGGTTCATTGCTAGTATAATTCCTGTTCTCCTAAGATGGACTCTTTTTTTCCAGTTAAATCTATTCTCCCATATCTGACTTGCGTTGGAAACCGAATCATTCTTCCATTTTCCTTTTTGCACATTTAGGTGAATAGCAAGCGTGATTTAGAAAAGGAGTGGCCTCATGCTTCATGTTCCACTTAGCAATAATGCTTTCTCTATATCACTCCCATAAATCTACATACTGGACTTGGCTTTATTGTTTCAATGTTATCGTTATCTTATTTGTAGAGTCTTCTATATTGTAGTGAACACTTATACATAAACACAGAACTCTTTTTCTCCTATAATTGCTATTGTTTCTCTTACTGTTAACTCATGTACACTTGGGAAATCAATGCACAGCATATAGACTCAAAAAAAATGATCTGAGAACATTCTTCCCATTTAAAATTCACCTTAATTTACAGAGCACATAAGAAGTTTGAACAAAATGTTCTCATGGATAAAGTATTTATAAGCAATTTAAATTTCATTTCTCTTCACTAAGTTGGCTCTGAAACACGTGTTACCTCATGTCCAAAAGTGTCCTTGTGCTATTTCAATGAAGCAAGAAAACATTCATATTTTTCCTGGAGCAGCACCATAGTTTGTTACTGGAAGAAAATGGAAGTAACTTTTAATGGATGTGGAAACTGATCCCAGGAGAGAGATTGAACATAGAGAAATGACAAAGTTGAAGTTATCTATTGCTTTCCTTTTTACTGTACAAGAAAAGAATCCAAGGCTTGAAGGAAACTATGTCTCTGACTTTTTTGAGTGTGTCCTTTACTCATGTAAAACTTGTCTGTAAACTTCCGGTTGAGAGTATTATAAAAGGAAACAATACACCATTTAAAGGCCAGCATAGAACAAAAGAAAGTAACTTTGTTTTAAAAGTGTTCTATTGCAAAGAAGCAAAGATATGGAGGTTTTAAAGTGTCTTATGGATGGATGTTTCACTCCTGAGATGATTCTCTTGTTGCAGGAATCAGTTATCAATTCCTTTATTCTGGTCCTGTGTTTTCCATAACAATAAGGATTCCAGAAAAGCAAGATCCAGTGAGTATGATCAGCAAAAGCAGCCTCTTCTCAGATCACCATTATTTTAAGGAGAGTCCCAAAGAAACACCCAGGGTTTGTTTTGTTTGCTTGTTTGTTTAGTTTGTGCTTGTTCTGGGGCTTGAACTTAGAGACTGTCCCCTGTCCCTGAACAGTTGTCTTTCTTTCCCACCTGGCCCAAAGCTACTACTCTACTGCTTGAGCCAAAACTCCATTTCTGGCTTTTTTGGTATTTAATTACAGATAAGAGTTTGACAGACTCTCTTGCCTGGGTTGGCTTTGAACTAAGACAGTAATAAAGCTAAGTGACATCAACTGTATGGACTTCTCTTTTGAACCAAGAAATATGAGATGAAGTTTATTATATAGCTAATATCTGACCATTTTTAAAGAAGAGAAATGTTTAGCAAGAAGCCATAACAAATAACTCAGCCAAAGTAGGTGCACTACTAAATCATTTGGGAAGATTACTACTGACTTCACATTCCTTTGGGGGAAACTTAAAGCCATATTTGCACTTTTTTGTTGGTTGTGGGGATTGAACATTGATCCTGGGCACTGTCTCTCAGCTCTTCAGCTCAACTGAGCACTCTACCACTTTAGCTATAACACCATTTCCGGGTTTTGGGGGTTAATTGAAGATAAGTGTTTCATGGACTTTCCTGAACAGGCTGGCTTTGAACCAAAATCATCTGGTCTCAACCTCCTGAGTAGCTAGGATTAGAGGCATGAGCCACTAGCACCCGGCTCATATTTGCATTTATGTAGACTTAATGTCACTATGTAGACAAAGAATGGAAATCTGAACCAAATGATGTGACATTGCAGCTTTTCAGAATAATTGAGGTAGCAATAAATATGTCCTCCTTTCCCATTTTGTTACATTAAAAACTCATGAGCTATGGGACTCTTATATTAGCATCCCCTTTCATCTTTGCAGGTGTATTTAGTATCAGAAAATGTTCATAGAGAAATATAGAAAGACAGATTTTTAGGAAGCAAAGGAGATCAGGTATGAAAGAACAGCATAGAAGGAGATATATTTATCACACAGAGATTAAGAACTAACCTAGGATATTTTGAATGCTAAAGGCAATGAGGAATAAACCTAGTTGATAACTAGTTTTTCAATAACCAAAAATAGTTCCCTAGAACGCTTTCTGCTATACCTTAGTTACTATTATTTTTTCTTTCCATCTGGAGTTATTCCTTCTCTTCTGTCACAACTGTTAATTATTCTCTGCCTTTTTGGTGCGATGACTTGCCAAAAGAGTTTCCAAATCTCACTTAGACTACCCTTCTCATTGTGATTAGCAGTGACCACACTCAAAAGCCTGGAATCTTTGAATTTCCAGAAATGATCACCTAACATCTAAGCAGATTCCTGGCATTAATTGATGTGACCTAATGAACAAAATATTTTTTCAACACAGTATCCTAACAAAGGTAAAGTACGTTAATTAGGGACTATTGTCAGGTATCAGTATGGAAGGAGCAATTATACATTCCACGTATGGGTTCTTTATTTTTCATTTACTAATTAAATGTTCATTGTTGTTGTTGTTGCTGTTGTTGTTTTGTCAGTCCTGGAGCTGACACTCAGCGCTTGGGAATTATTCCTCAGCTTTTCTTTATTATCTCAAGGCTAACCCTCCACCATTTGAGGCACAGGACCACTTCCAGTGTTTCCTTTGCTATTTATGAGAAATTGAACCCAGGGTTTCATGCATGCGAGGCAATCACCATACCATGAAGCCACATTCCCAGAACCCTAAATGACTTTCTTAAGATACATTACCTTTTCATTCTGTAACTATGTATCATAATTTTAACCAGAAAATTTTTGCTAGAAAAGAGCATTGACCACAGTACGGAGTCCAGGAAGGCTAGATGGACAATGGATAACTGTCACCTTGTAGACAGGGCACAGAGGGACTTACCTCATGGAGCTGGTACAATAGACTGAGTGAGACAGCTCCTGACCCACAGCCTACCTCCAGAATGAGAGGGCCACCTTGGTTCCAACCACATGGGGATGCTGGGTCACCTCCTCCAGCACGCATTGAATCAGTTCCTGAGAGTGAAAGAGAAAGAAAGAAGGTCAGAATTACACTTAAGCCAGGTGCTGGTGGCTCAGGCCTATAAGCTGAAGTACAATTGAGGCTGAGATATGAAGATCGTGGTTTATAGCCAGCCCAGGAAGGAACACCTGTGAGACATTTATCTCCAAAGAACCACCAGAAAATTGGAAGAGGTGCCATGACTCACGTGGTAGAGTGCTATCTTTGAGCTGAGGAGCTCAGGGAGCTGCCCCGGGCCCAAAGTTCAAGCCCCGTGACTGAAAAGAAGTGGACTTCCCACCACAAGAAGTGGACTGAATAGCACTCATTGTCCTAGGAAGGATGGCAGAGAAGTCAGGCCGAGCTTCCTGTCAGCTGGAAGTTATTAGTAGGTCACCCGGCTTCTCTGTGCCTCAGTTTCCCCAGCTTCATAACTGAACAAAGTGAAGGATCCCATTACTCATGGGGATAGGGTAATAAAGAAAGAGAGCCATGTTTTGTTTCACAATCCCTTACCTGTTGCACCATTAATAACACACACCATCGGATATCTTTCCAGGTATCTTCCTAACATATGCTCACAGAATTGCCAAGAACAGTATCAGATGGTCCCTCCCTCTGTGCCTGTCCCTGCTCCAGAGATCCCTCTGTATTAATCCTTTGTTTCCTCACAACTGTCACATGAGGAGATTGAAGTCGAATGGTCAAGGTCCAACCCAGAGCTTCACCTCTGGTCAAGAATCGGCTGCCATGGACTGAGTTTGGGACAATCCATCTAAACCAATGACTGTGCGTGGCGCTATATGTCTACCATCCCAACTACAGAAGACCGGGCCTAGTGGTTCATGCCTGTCACAGATAGGAGGACCATGATCCGGCCCAGCCTGAGCATATATTAATTCTCCATCTCAGAAATGCCCAAGACAGAAGAGCTTGACTCGCATGGTAGAAGACCTGACTGGCAAGCCTAAGGCCTTGAGGTCAAACCCTAATATACCATAAAGAACCAGAGTCCCAGTGCCAGTTGCTCATGCCTATAATCCTAGGTACTCAGGAGGCTGAGATCTGAAGATCATAGCTCAACATTTAAAATAGGGCTGGCCTCGCCCATCAGACATCATGATGAGAAGACCCAGAGTCTGACCTATGCTGTTGCGCTCCATACTAGCAAAACTCATATCCTCACTAAGTGTTGGCCTTGCTCTCTGTCCCCCTAGGAAGCTATCCCCTGCAGGCCGCACTCCCAGGTCCTCCCAAGCTCGCACTGCCACCAACCAGGCCCAAGGGAGTACACAGCTCCATTGCACACAGATCCCTTGTTCTTGTAATTTAAGTGTGCTGTGTCCCCTTCACGCCTCTCACCATTCCAGGCCCCCAGACCTCAGCTGTGAAGCCCATACATGACCCAAAGATAGCAGGTAGAAGTTACCAAAACATTCAGCCTCCTTTTGACAACCCACTTCTACACATACACACATACACACACCCGCACACACACACACACACACACACACACACACACACACACATCCAGACCGGTGACAGAAGTCTCATTCATGCAGCACCTGCAATTTGCCAACTCATTACTCACCTGAGCACAATCAGGCTGTACAAGGAAAAAGATGATCTCTCTCTCTCTCTGTACCTCTCTCTGTCTCTCTGTGTCTCTTTGTCTTCAGGTGAAAGATTGACCGAGCACAGAAGTCAAGGGCTCACACAGCAAGGGTGTCTATCTTCTGTATCCAACATCTCCCATCTCCAGAAAAAAAGGAATAGACACCAGAAGGCAGGTGTAGACATGCTGCTCCCCACCTCTGATTAAAGCCACTGGGTTCCCACCAGGGAGAGGAAGGGCGCTGATGTGAGGCTGTGTGGTTCCCACTGCTCCAGGCCAGAGGATCTGTGGCACCCACTCTTCACCCAACCCTGCATCTCCCTGTATCCTGGGACACTAGCCGCTGGGAATGGTGATGGGATACTCGGGTCAACACCTACCCCCACCCCTGGGGCACATTTGTGTCAGTGTGTGGGCCAGACTGTGGGGCACAGGGGAGGCGTGGTTCCACGTCAGAGGTGAGGGGGATATGGAGTAGCAGGGTGCGGGGCTCACATGTGTTGCTGGCAGAAGTTGTTGGCAACTGCTCAAGGTGGGGCAAGCAGCAATGGCAGAGGCATGACAGACACTCAGGCCCTGAGCAGAGAACAGGGCAGCCAGGACCAGGTCAGAGCCACAAGCTTGCTCGTGGCACACCATTACACCATTGCCTGAGGAATCCATGGGTCTGAACCCATAAGCACCAGGTTTGAAATGCTGCTCCATGGGGAAGGGGGGAGGGGCAGGGGCTCAGGCGGGCACATGGTGGGCCTGAGGAAGGCCTCTCCTCCTAGGTCTGGAGTCTCTTGCTCACCACTCAGCCATCTCTACCTTCCTCAACTGCTGGTAGTGTTGTCAACAAACAGAGGGAATCACAGTGCTACTGGGCAGCATGGAATGTGGGCGTGGCCACCATTCTTGTATCCCATTGGTCAGAAAGAACAATGAAACAATGGGGGTGTGGCTGGAATCCTGTGATGCAGGCAGAATGGGCGGAGTCAATATGACAGCACCCCCTTTCCCCAGAACTCTGTCCAAGCCAGTTGGGGACAAGAGAGTGACCTGCTTTAGCAGGATGGCTGCACAGATTATTGTGTATGTCTGTTTCTTCCCAGACCTTGAACTTAGGATCTGGGCACAATCTGTGAGTTGCTTTTGATCAAGGCTAGCTCTCCACCACTAGAGTCACACGGCTTTACTTCTGGCTTTCTGGGCACAAGTTGGACAGGAGTCTCAAGGACTTTCCTGCCTAGGGTGACTTTGACCATGATCCTCCTTTCACAGCCTTGTAAGTTTTAAGGAGGACTGCTGAGAGCCACTGATGCCTGGCTAATCATTGGTTTTGCTGATGTTCTTGGACAGACCTGTGGGTTACATATCCTCAGATTTAAGTGGTAGGAGCTGGAGCCCACAGTTTGAATCCTGGTCTGCCACCAACAAATGGCAGGAGATCCTATGAAACTCATTTCTATTCATATGATTACCAAAGGAATATGATGTTTGTCATGATTAAATGGGCACTACTTGAATGATTCAATGATAAAATTATACACAATTACATTATAGGACACTGGTTGATATTAATTAATACTTTATGAAGCATTTAAACAATCACATTCATTAAATGGAGGCCAAATGAAATACCTACGAATTGGGCATCACATATCATGGAGGTGCCATTTTTTTTCTGCCAAGACTGGGATTTGAACTCATGGTCTAGGTAACCCTGCTGTTTCACTATCTGGGAAGGGGAAGCTTGCCTCCTTGAATTCAAGAAATTCAAGTCTGTTCCTTTGGCCTGAAATCGATGTCCACCACTAGAAAACATCCTTTTTGTGTACATTTTAAATATATGATTTATATTTATATACATATGTTGATTCCATATTGCATTCAGTGTAGTTATTAATTTTATTTTTTGTTTTATTCATGTATTGACTACTCATTTTATTGACTATTATGACACGTAGAACAGTGATTACATTGATTACATAGGATATAGGTTTGCCTATGTATTGCACGTCCTTCCTGACACTAACGACTTTCACAGAGAAGGAAAACATGTGTCACCATCAGCTTCTTACTACACGATTCATTTTTTGGGAGTACTGGCATCTGAACTCACAGCCTACAAGGCCCAATTCATGAATGAGTGAGTGTCAGCCTGCCATCATGTGGCAAATTGAGCTGACAGGCAGTTACGAGTACCTGAGATTGAGCCCCAGGGGTTGACAAAATAAGAATAGATTGACATGCAGATGGTAGTACACTAATAAATATATATCTTTATAGAGTGCCAGAGATGTCTATACATTATTCAGTTATATAGACTACATTCCTACCAATTCATGGGTATTTATAATGCTACATGTAATTAATGTTATTGTTTCAATTCTTATCAAACAATTAAGTAAATCAATCAATATCCTGAAATTATTGCATTCTGTAAGTAATAGTATTCTTTTAATGGTTCATAAATATTAAATAAAATCAGTCTCCGGAAATGATGCTGTCTAATTTTATAGGAGCATCATTCACCATCAACTCATTCAACTGTGACATTGATAATATTACCTTGTTATTCCCATGGATGGGAACGAATCTCTTAGTATCTCCTGCCATTGATTGGTGTCAGGACTGGGATTCGAAATCGGGGCCTACATTGCCATGTGGACCTATGACTTCCTCAATGGTCTGACAAGCTTCAGCAATGCAAGGTGAACTACCCTTTGCAACAGTGTCATTCAGACCCAGGAGGGTCATCGTGCAAAGGAAGAAAACATAAAAAGGCCATCTCACTGCATTTTTTTTGTACATTTTTGCCACACAAGGCCTGGGGGTCTAAGATTCCAGGATCTACTGTGGGTTCAATGGCTGTACCCCAGCATAGAGTGATCAAAGCTGAGGCAGTTACCACAACCTGAGTTCAAGCCCCCTGCTGAGCAAAAAATAATTAAAAGAGGTTAGCTCCCTGGCTTGCAATTCATCCCCTTTATTCTGCCAGGCTTTGGATTTGAACTCAGAATCTGGGTAAATCTGCAGCACTGAGGAAGAAGGGGGAAGCTCACTGTATTTGAAGATAAGAAAGTCAGGCCTGTACTGTAAGCCAAAATTCAAGCCCTAGCCTTGGAAAACATGCTATTTATATACTTTGTAAATACATGATTTGTACTTACCTATGGATGTTCAGTCCATACACGTTTGGTGTGGCTGTTCCTTGTATTTTTGTTTTATTTATTTATTTACCATTGATTTTACTATGATGACACTCATTCCCTTTATTACATTGATGACATCCTATCACATGGAATCCAAATTTGTAGACGTGTTCTCCATCATGCCTGACACCTAGGACTCTCAGAGAAAAGGAAAAAAGTTTCACACTTGGCTTCTAACTAAGCTGACATGGATAACAACCTATTCGAATGGCTATAGAGTTGTCTATATAGAATTCTCCATCCTCGCTGAGACCCAGGACTTTCACAGGACAGGAAAACAGGTGGATCGATTGGCTTCTCAAATCAAGGTGAATCTTTTGTCAGTGATGGGATTTGAACTCAAGGTCTAGCAGGCCCAATTGGTGAATGGGTCATAGTGAACACACCAGCCTGTGAGGCACTAAGGAGGTAGGCCGTTCCCAGGACCTGAGATGAAGCCCTGGTGGGCGCCAATATAGTCATAAATTCATCATTTAAACCGAGGATCTGTATTTCCATACATGGATGGGCAGCATCTTGCATTCGGTGTAGTCATTCTCTTTATTTTGTGTCATATTCATTGATGTACTGTGTATTTTCTTGAGTATATGATAATAGATATAACTGTGGTGACCTGGATGACAACCTATTCCCTTGAGTATAGAGTTGCCTATGCATTCTCCATCCTAGCTGAGACCCAGGACTTGCACGACACAGGAAAACTGGTGCAATGACTTGCTTCTCACATCAGGGTGAATTGTGGCAGTGCTGGGATTTGAACTTTGGGCCTAGGAGGCCCAACTGCCCAATGGGTCCACGTGATCACACCAGACTGTGAGCCACTAAGGAGCTGGTCGGTTCCCAAGAACAGATATCGAGCACCAGGGGGGCCACAATTGTCCAGAATGCATCATTTAAACATGGGATGTATATTCAAATCCGTGTGTGGACTGTATTGTGCATTTAGTGTAGTTATTCTAATTTGTATTCTATTCATGGATGTATTGTGTATTTTCTTCAGTGTATGATGACAGGTATAACTGGGCTCACATGATAACAACCTATTCCCATGGCCACAGGTTGGCCCATGCATTCTTAATCCTATCTGAGACCCAGGACTTGCAGAGGAAATGAACACACGTGCAACAATTGGCTTCTGACATCAGGATGCATATTTTGGCACTGCTGGGATTTGAACTCGGGGAAGAGCAGACCCAATTGACGAATGGGTTTATGTGAGCAAACCAGCCTGTGAGTCACTAAGGAGTAAGGTCGTTCCCAGGACCTGAGATAGACCCCCCAGGTGGGGATGTCAGGGGAGGGCACACAACAGTCATCTATTCATAAGTTGAAGGTAGTATGCAAATATGTACACATTTGTATAGAGTAGGAGAGATGATAATCTGTGATGGAATCCAATCTACCATATGTCTACTGATTCTTGGATCTTTCCAGATGCCTTCATTTCATGACTGTGATGATTATTGTCATGCTTAATCAACACTGCTTTACAAATAAGCGAAACCCCATGAGTCTTGCCTATCATTTCCTAGTCACATCATGCATGAACTACTCATTCGATGAGATCGATCGAATTTCATGACTTTTCCTGGTCGAGAAACCAGTATCTCAGGATTTCCCGCCATTGCTTTCTCATGGGGGTGGGCTGAATTCAATCTTCAGGCAGGGAAAACATACTCCTTGTATAGATTTTAAAGATAGGATTTATACTTCCATACCGATATTCAGTAGATACCGTGTTTAGTGTGTTAGGATTTATACTTCCATACAGATGTTCAGTCCATATCATGTTTAGTGTAGTTATTCGGTTTATTTCTTTTTTTATTCATTTATTTATGATTTATTTTATTGACTTTGATGACACCTATAACATTTATTACATTGTTTACATCATATCACATACCATCTAGATTTGTAGATGTGTTCTCCATCATGCCTGACACCCCGGACTCTCCCAGAAAAGGAAAACATGTGTAACACTCGGCTTCTTACTCAAAGATTAAATTTTTGGCCATGCTGAGATCTGAACTCAAGGCCTAGCAGGCCCAATTCATGATTGGGTGAGTGTGAGCACGGAAGCCTCTAGCCAAGTTGGTTCCCAGTCACTGAGATCAAGCCCCAAGTTTGGCCAAAACACCAAAACATAGATAGGCAGAGGGTGGCATACAAATAAATAAATATTGTTAAAGACATCCAGAGCTGTCTATCTATGACTGAATGGCATCTACTACGTTTCTACCAACTCTTAGGTATTTATTATATCTCCATTGAAACAATATAATTGTTTTCATGCTTAATAAACAATTAAGGTCAATCAGCATCCTAGGATTATTGCATCCAATTTTAGACTTGACAAATGCATGAACTACTCTTTCAATCTGTATTCTTATGCATAGGAATGAGTCTCTTGTGATCTCCTGCCATTGGTAAGTGTAAGGATTAGGATTTGAACCCAGGGCCTATGTTGACATGTTGGTTTATGGCTTCCCTGATAGCCTGCCAGCCATCAGCAATGGCAGGCCAGGTCTACTTTGAAACCATGTCATTCAGACCCAGGCTGGTCAGCAAGCAAAGAAAAAATTTTAAAACCCTGAGCCCTCTACAGCTCCCCACATTTTGTGCTGTTCTGCTTTTTTTTCCTTCCAGCAAGCCATCTGGGCTTAAGGTCCCAAGATCAACTTTGGGTCCCGAGGCTGCACCCCATCCTAGGGAGAGTGAAGCTGAGTCAGAGTTGCCATGACCTGAGTTCAAGCCCCGTGGTTGCAAAATTACTTAACTAATTAATTCATTAACTAACTAACTAACTAATGAAATTGAAATAATAAAGCTCTTTGGTTTGGTATTTCTGCCAGTTTTCTTTCCTAGTCTGGGATTAGAACTCAGAGTCTTGATGAATCCATAGAAATGTGACGGAAAGCGCAGAGTTGCCATTACTTGAGTTCAAACCCCATGCCAAGCCAAAAATAAATAAGTAAGTCACTGACCTCAGCAGGGAAGTTAGTTGTGAAGATGGGAGGTAAGGGATGGTAGGGGAAAAACAAACGAGGAGGCAACAATGCTCAAATGTACTCATTACCTTGGTCATGTAACTGTGACCCCTCTGTACAAAATTTTTTTTTTGGTCCAGTCGTGGGGCCTGAACGCTGGGCCTGGGCGCTGTCCCTCAGCTCTTCAGCTCAAGGCTAGCACTCTACCATGAGCCACAGCGCCACTTCCGGCTTTTTTTTCTTATGTGGTGCTGAGGAATCGAACCCAGGGCCTCAAGCATGCAAGGCAAGTGCTCTACCACTGAGCCACCTTCCCAGCCCCTCTGTACAAATTTTTAAAATATAAAACGTAAAACAATATTATGTAGTGCTCAAGAAGCACTTTGGGGGTAAGGGATGGATGTCTGAATAGCTGTACAAAATTCTACACTGATTTTTTTTCAGTGTTCAGTATGGAACTTAATAAACAAAACTGTTTCTGTTACAAATATTAAGTCACTTTCTTGGAACTGGGACCAGTATTTCTGCCATGGCTGGGATTTGAGCTCACTGTCCAAGTTACTCTTTTGCACCTTGAGTGAAGGCTACGCTCCCTGTCCTTGAGGAAAAGATTTTCAAGCTAGAGTTCCCAGGGCCTGAATTAAGGCCCTGCAATAGGAAAAATATTTGTATACATGTGTAATATAAGCTATATAGGTACATATGTATGTTTATTTCATATTATGATTATTATTATTGATTTTGTATTTAATTTTTATTTTATTCATTTTATTGTTTATTGTATTTAGTATTGTTATACACATAATATTTATTATGTTGTGTACATATATTATAAAATTATACACAATAATTCAGTACATTGAATCATTTTCATTAATACTTTATTAAGTGTTGAAACATGATATATAATTAAATGGAGACATTTGTCAAGTAATCACATGGTTAGAGTCTGTCCCCAGTATGAGCTTTGTCTTATTTATCTTTGGACAACTTCCTATAGGGATTTGTTTAGATGATTTATACTCAGAAGCCTTTTCTTGTGGATAGGCAAGTTCAGGGATAAAATTGTAAGGTTGGGCTGGGAATGTGGCTTAGTGGTAGAGAGCTTGCTCAGCATGCATGAATGCCAGGATTTGAATCCTCAGTGCCATATACTCAGAAAAAGCCAGAAAGTGTGGTGTGGCTTAAGTGGTAGAGTGCTAGCCTTGAGAAAAAAGAAGCTCACAGACAGTACCCAGGCCCTAATTTCAAGCCCCAGGTCTGGCAAAACAATACGCCAGATTCCAGTGGCTCTGGAAACCTACTTTCTCAGGAGGCTGAGATCTGAAGATCACAGTTTGAAGACAGCCTAGGGAAGGAAAGCCCGTTAGACTCTTACCTCCAATGAACCATCAAAAAAAACCACATGTGGCACTGTGGATCAAGTGGTAGAGTGTTTGCCTTGAGCTGAAGGGCTCAGGGACAGCACCCAGGCTTCAGTTTGAGACACACAACTGGAAAAAAGAGTGAGGGATAATCAAAGTAATTTTCCTATTTGCTATTTATGAGAATATTTTTTGGAAAATGTATGCTGATGTACAGAGAATTGGAGTCAGACCTCAAGATTCAATTGTAGCACATCCATAAGCCCAGCCTCTCAGACTCTAGCATTATAAACTTGTGTCCTACAGGGTTCTGAAAGGCACACTGTTGAAAGGCTTAATATGTTCCCCAAGCCGTTTGTGATAAGCAGTTAACTTGTCTTGTCAATGTCATTACAGTTCTGACCACAGCAGAGAACCAATAGCTCATGCCCATCACGCTAGCTCAGGAGGCTGAGGTCTCTATCACTGCGTGAAACCAGCAAAGGCAGGAAAGTCTAGGACACTCTGACTTCCTGTTCTGAAAGGTCAGATGCTCAAGAAATTCCTGTGCTTCCCTTGGTGATGAGAAGTTCCTTGCACTCTAAATGTTCTTGGAGTTCTTGAGCTACAGAAGAAGGAAAGAAATATTATTGACCCATCTGGGATTCAAATGAAGTTCTCAGAATCCAAGCCCTAGCTCTGTTACCAGTGTAACACTGTATTTGAAGGACAGAAAACAGTTTCAAATGCAAGGCTAGGTGCAGAGAACTAGGCCTGCAGGATTAGGAGGCAGGATATACACACTCAACAAGGAAGTGAGCTGCGAAACCATTTCATTCATTCCAGGCACAGCCAGCAATGGGGGAAACCTGAAACATTTGATAGAGTTACAGCAGGGTCAGGCTTTTCTCACCCTCTTCAAACGATGACTAATTAACCTTCCTCTCTCAGGTGAAGGGAGATTCAGGCTATCTTTAAGTTACCAATAGAGAGCCAGTTTACTGGGGGAGAGGGGAGGAACAGAGTAAAAAATCCTGCTCTCTGGTCTTAGGGAGTGGGGTTTTGACTCTCCATTTGTCACATTTGAAGGTCCTTCAATCTCTACCAATCCATTATCCTTACTTCATGCTCCACATCATTAATGCAAATCCCCAGTCCAAGGAGGGGCAGGGCCATTTCTCTTCTGTCTCCAAGCACCTGAGTTAGAACCTGGCTCTGCCATCTTGACTCTAGGGTTCTTGGCTGCCTGAGAAGTGGGACAGAGACAGTCATCCTGCTCTGCGTTTGTGTGAAGGTGATGCTGGTGTCCTGGCACACTGCAGAAAGTTTCATGACTGGGAAGTGTTCCCTTCTTTCCTTCTGACTTCAAAATCAGATTCATCTATCAATATTCTTTCTTTCTTTTCTTCCTTCTTTCCTTCAGTCTTTCCTTCCTTCCTTCCTTCCTTCTTTCCTTTCTTTCTTTCTTCCTTTCTTTCTTTCTTTCTTTCTTTCTTTCTTTCTTTCTTTCTTTCTTTCTTTCTTTCTTTCTTTCTTTCTTTCTTTCTTTCTTTCTTTCTTTCTTTCTTCTTTCTTTCTTTCTTTTCTCTTTCTTTCTTTTTTTCTTTCTTTCTTTCTTTCTTTCTTTCTTTCTTTCTTTCTTTCTTCTTTCTTTCTTTCTTTCTTTTCTCTTTCTTTCTTTTTGTCTCTCTCTCTCTTTCTTTCTCTTTATTTCTTTCTATCTCTCTACCTACCTTCCTACCTAGGTAGCTATCTCTTTGACAGTTGTTGGGTTGAACTCAAGGCTTGGGCACTGTCTCTACCACTCTGCTACTTGAGCAACAGCACATATTGTGGCTTTGTCTGTGTACTGGTGCCTGCAGAATCGAACCCAGGGCTTCTTGCATGCTAGGCAAGCATTCTCTCATTAATCTATATTCCCAGTCCCTTCATTTTTTCCTTAATAGCAATTTTTACATAAGTATGCTAGCATTTTATGTTCTCAACTTTATTTTTCTGAATACCGGTTACTTCTAAGAAACCTGATCTTCTCTTCCCCTGCCTGATTTGTGATTGTTCCTGAATTGCCCTCATAATAAAATGTAAATAAAGGCTGCTGAGAGCTTCAGTGTGCATCATATAAAGACACAGGCCTAGAACCCTGGAAGAGAAAAAGCAATGGGCCTGAAATGAAGAGAATGATGCAGTATGCACAACTAGCATATCTGAAAAATAAACCAGTAAATAAAAGCAGAGTTTGCACTATGGGAGGTAATATACATACACACATAAGTAGGTAGGGCACTGATATATAAACTTGACCTTCCCTTTTTGAATTTTCTTGTGGCCATCCCAGGGCTTAAACTAAGGGACTGATGTGTTCCTGAGCTGCTTTGCTAAAGGCTGAAGCTCTACCTCCACCACAGCTACACTTCCTGCCAGCTGGTAGTTAATTGGACATAAGCAATTCCCAGGCTTTCCTGCCTGGTCTGGATTGTATCTCCTGCTCAGTTTTCGCTCTCAAAGCTGGAGCTCTACCCTCTGGGCCACTTCTCCACTTCTGGTTCTCTCGTGGTTTATTGGAGAAAATAGTCTCAGAGACTTTCCTGCTCGGCTGGCTTGAATGGCGTTCTCCTGAGGAGGCTTCAAGTGGTTTCCTCAGGGATTCACCGAGGATCCGCTCCACACAAACCCTTAGTCTAAATCTCTAGGAGTACTAGAGAAAAATGGAAACATTGTTATACCCCAGTTGCAGAACCCCCACCAAAAAGACCACTGAGAGTCAGACTTTACAGCTGTTTTAAGGTTTTATATAAACGGGCTGCAGCTAGGGCCTTGTCCTACACTCTAAACAGCAGCACCTAGGAGGAGAGCCCCAAGGTAAAGATTTGCAGGGTTTATAAAGGCACACAACCAACCAGGTGTATGGATTATCACCATGTGATGTTCAGCTAGAAACAAGGAACAAGTGGTCACTGCCTCACAACTTTAACCCTTCATTCCCCCCATTGACTTATGGTCCTGAGACACAATTTTGTGGCTCCAGCCCCAAACTAAACTCCAACTGCTCTTGATCTTGAATGGGTATGGTCCTTAACTGACCTAACCATACTATTAAACAACAATACCAGTAACAATCAGTTCATTTTTCTTTTCTTGAGGTGTATGCAGAGTGGTTGGGTAGGATGCTTGGAGGATTCCCATGTTTCCTCACGGTTGTCCAGGGCAAAGGGATCAGCCGTTCTGGTGTGGGAGCAGTGGGTCCAAGCAACAATGCCATCCACCTTAAGGGCAGTAGGTGTAGCCAGTAGCACCATGTAAGGTCCCTTCCACCGTGGTTCCAGAGATATTAGGTTGTGCCTTCGAACAAACACCCAGTCCCTTTGTTTATACAAATGGAGCGGGGGTAGGAATAGAAGCAGAATCATATAATGCTCTAAGCTGGGGCCACATCCTCTTATGCACCAGCTGCAAATAGTCAAGCTTACACAGAAATTCAATATCATCCAAATCAGCAAGCAATTCAGTCTGAAGGCTAGGGATAATGGGTGGGGGGTGTACATACATTATTTCAAAAGGAGGAAAGCCAAGCTAAATGGGTGAATTTCTTACTCTAAACAGGGCAAAAGTAAGCAGCGATACCCAGTCTGGGCCAGTCTCTAAGGCCAATTTAGTTAAGGTCTCTTTTAGAATCTGATTCGTTCTTTCTACCTGCCCTGAACTCTGGGGTCTATAAGCACAGTACAATTTCCAATCCGTCCCCAGTGCCGTGGCTATTCCCTGAATTACTTTTGAGAACAAAGCCGGTCCATTGTCCTACCTGATGGTGGATGGGAAGCCATACCTGGGTTGGATTTTTTCCAGGATCTTCTTAGCCATGATGTTCGCAGTCTCACGCGTTGTTGGGTAGGCTTTAACCCATCCTGAAAAGGTGTCTACAAAAATTAGCAAAAATTTATATCCAAATTTTCCAGTTTCAATTTCTGTGAGGTCTACTTCCCAATACACACCTGGCCTATCTCCATGGAGGCAAGCTCCTTTTGTAACCAGTTGATTAGGGGCATTGGTGAGCTGACAGCCTTTAAAATTTTTAACAATGTCCTCAATGAGTTGATTTCCTTGCCTGATTTTTACTTCTGAGTTTAGGAGCAAGTCCTCCATTCTTCGGGTTCCCATGTGAGAGACCAGATGGATTCTCCTAAGAATCCTCTTGCCCAATCTTTGTGGCAAGATAAGTTTCCCCTCACCAGTTTTCTTCCAGTCTTCAATTCTTTCTCTGTCCATGGAAATTTTCTTTATCTACCCCAAGTCTTCTTGGGAGTACTAAGGCTCAGGAGGCAAAGCTTATGGCCCTGGGTCTACTTCCGCTCTCGGCTGGAGATCCACATCCTTAGCTGCCTGATCGGTCAAGTTATTTCCTCAGTTATTGAATCAGTTACCTTTTGATGTCCAGGACAGTGGCAATATTTACTGGTTCCCATGAGGCACGGATGAGGCTTAAAATTTCTTGTTCGTTTTTAATAGCCTTTCCGTCAGCTGTCAACAGCCCTCTCTCTGGGTAAATGGCTCCATGGACATGCACAGAGGCAAAAGCATACCAACTGTCCGTGTAAATGTTTAGTCTCTTCCCTTTTCCCTTCTGTAGGGCTTTTGTTAGTGCCACTAGTTCTGCTCTTTGTGCAGACGTTCCCTGGGGGAGTGCTTCTGCCCACACTATCTCAGTGTCCGTTGTGACTGCTGCACCGGTGTACCTTTTACCATCTCAAATGAAACTGCTGCCTTTTGTGAACAAGGTATGATCGGCATGCGATAGTGGCGAGTCCAACAAGTCTGGCCTCTTTTCTTTTGCCTGGTCACTCTTTTCACACTCAATTTCACGTTCTCTGTCTTTCCTTTCCTGTATTTGCTACTCTATCTCTCTCTCTCATTGTAAACCTTTTCACCGCAGCTTCGAGACCCCTAATAGACTTTTCACCAAGTCTGTCTAGAGCCTGCAACTTTCACTTTATGTCTGGTGCAGCTTGATTTATATAGGCAAACATAATCATCTGAGCCGACTCCTGGGTCTCAAGATCATACGGGTATATTGACTAAAAGCTTCCATGAGCCACTCAAGATATGCTGTTGGACTTTCACTTCCTTCCTGTCTAACATCATAAACTTTGGCCATATTAGTACTTTGGCAATCCGCCACCTTGAGACCTGCCAACAGAGCCTGGCGATAGACGAGGAGTTGCTCCCTACTTTCAACTGTATTGTAGTCCCATGTTGGTCGCATCTCAGGAAAATAGGTAGTGATTAGGGCAGGATCTGTGATAGGTGCTCCTGTGGGGCCAGGGATATATTTCTGGGCCACCTCTTGGATACAGTCTCTCTCTTCGGTGGTAAAAAGGACCTGTAAAAGCTGACTACAATCATCCCAAGTGGGCTGATGAGTAAAGAGAATAATTTCAAGCAAACGAATTAAATCCTGGGGTTTCTCAGAAAAGGGGGCATTTTGGGTGTGCCAATTGTATAGATAACTGGTAGAAAATGGCCAATATTGGAGTTGCTGTTGACCATCCGCATCCACAGGACCTATGGGGCATAAGGGAAAAACAGGTGCATTAGAAGGAGGATTGATACGATGGCATTGTCGAGTGACTGGCCCCTCAGAAACTTTAAGGGCAGCTCCCTCCTCCTCTTGATCATTCACAGGTTCTGCAAAATGAACCTGGAAAGGAGAGTATGGGGGAGGAAACACTTCTTCATCCAAGTTATCTCCCTGAAAAACCAGGGGGGTACTTTTCTTTCCCTCTGTGTCAGTTTCTTTTTGTAAGTCTAGGGGGCTAGATGGAGTGGTGCCTATGGTTTCCAGTCCCGTCAGACGTACAGTCCAAAAAACAATAAACAGTACAAACAAAACACACTCATGCCCTACAGTGACAAAAAAAAAAAAAAGCCTTACAAAGTGGAGATCTCCCAAATTGGTCCACTGACTAAAGTCACGATGGGGTTTCACACCCACACCACACAGCAGAAAGAACAGAGCCACAGTGGGCCTCCTAACAGAGGCCATCTTGGTCAGTTCCAGCCCAAAACTGAACTGACCCCCGGCCTACAATACACACAGCAGTGTTCCAAGTACCGCCCCCGCCGCCACAGACAGCGGGGTTCCAAGGACTCCTGCCCCACATGGAGGGGTTCCGCCCCAAAAGATGATCTTGGACATCTCCCAGTTGCTCCAGGGTTGTGGTGCAAGCACTTCTGCTTCAACAACCCCTTATGAATTGGAGTAGCCATCCTCACAAAGGAAAATGAAAGTAAAACAGACAAATGATAGGACAAGACAAATTAACAAAGACAGCTCTGTTTTACCTTTGGAGTCTGAGATCTGGGGGGTTTTTGGGGGGGATCCTGGACGAGCCCCCACTAATATGTTATACCCAGGTTGCAGGATCCCCGCCACGAAGAACATCCACAGTCAGACTTTACAGCTGTTTTAATGTTTTATTTAAACGGACTATTGCTTGGGACTCATCCTATACTCTCACACAGCGGAGCCTTGGAGGAGAACCCCGAGCTAAAGATTTGCAGGGTTTATAAAGGCACACAACCAACCAGGTGTTTGGATTACCAGCACGTGTTGCTCTGCTAGAAACAAGGAACAAGCGATCACTGCCTCAAAACTTTAAGCCTTCACATGAAGATGCTCCTAGTGGGTTCTAGACACTTAATGTTGGAGACACAAAACACTCATAATTATTAGATCATTTTATAGGCAAAAGGAGCAATGCAGACTGTATGAGGATCACTCCAGCTTTCGGCCCTCATATGCTGAGACAGTAAATTCACAGCAGCTCAATGCTAAGTGACAGAACTGGCATGTACTGTGGATATTTGCTCCCAAATCCTGTGACACTCATTTCTCACTTTTGGCCTCAAACCTGTGACCAGAGGGGAAAATGAGGAGAGAAAATCCTTCTAAGGGAAAGCAGCTATAAAGAACATTTGGTAGTTTACTTATAAATTAAAACCTTGGGAATGACCCTGTTAAGAAGTCAGATTGTCCAGATTAAGAAATGAAGAAGAGAAGAAATAAGGTGCCAGTGGCTGCTGTCTGCAATCCCAGGTCCTCAGGAGGCTGAGATTTAGAGAAACTTAGTTTGAATGCAGCCAGTGTAGGAAAGTCCATGAGACAGTTATTTCTAAGAGATCACAGAAATACCCAGAAGTGGGGCTGGACTCAACCTTAATGCAATACCCTTGAGCAAAAAGAGCTCAGGGACCATGCATAGGCTCATATTTCCACCCCAGGACCTGCCCCCTCAAAAAGAGCCTGTACTTCCATGTCTTTGTCTATGTATTGTATTCTTATAGGTGAAATTCCCGAGTAGCTATGATGAATAGCACCAACCTAATAAATTTGTATTCAGTACAATGAGTTCATAACAGAGAGACTTTTTTCAAGATAGTGCATGTTCCTGGGGTCCCCTCACTGTTCACAGTGTAACCTGAGGGTTTCTCTGCATCACAGTCCTGCTGGAGGAAATCTTTCTCATTGCCTGAACAGGCACACAAAAGCCCTCACTCCTGTACAGTTCGGTAACAACTCCATCTGTGCCAGTTAGTGAGGATGAGTGAAGGTCAGGAGAATAAGACCTCTTTGTACCCTTACTGATCTCTATCCCCAGTGCTCTGTTTTAATAGAAGACCTTCATTTGTGCCACCTCCGATGGCAGGCCAAGTTCTGTGTGCTTATCCTCCCTTTGTGAGACTATATTCTGGTGTTCAGTTACAGTGTTCAATATAATTCAGGAGTCCTTCAGGCAGACAACTAGGGCACTGAACATAATGAAATGATACATTGCAGGCAATGTTGTGCCTATGATGCCTCTCCTATGTTTGCGGAGGCTTGGGAAATCCAAACACATGTTGGATATCACAAAGCTCCCTGACATCTATGATTGGTGAAGCTCATCAGGTTTTGAAACCTTTGACTTCTCCTAGTTTGGCTTTGGGTGCCTAGGTTTTGGGTTTGAACACAGGGCCTGGGTGCTGACCATGAGCTCAGTTGCAGAATCCCAGTGCTTTATCATTTTGTGTAACAACATTTCTTCTGGTCTGTGAGTGTATGTGTGTGTGAGTGTGTATGTGTGCACACCACGGTGTGTGTGTGCACAGGTGTGTGTGCATGCACACATATACATGAGTCCTGAAGCTTGACCTTAGGACATGAGTACTGTACCTATTTTCTCTTGTAGAATGATATCCCTCTCCCACTTGAGCCACAGAGCCACTTCAGGCTTTGTCCTAGTGACGTGGTCCTGAGAAATGAAGCCCATGATTTCATATATGCAAATTATTCTACCACTAAGGCACATTCCCAGCCCTCTACTTCAGCTATGTTAGTTTATTTCTGCCTTTTGTTCTTGTTGTTGTTGTCGATTGAAGGAGTTGAAGTCTTGGCATGGGTGCTGTCCCTGACCTCTTCAAGTCCATTCTTGTGCTCTACCACTTGAGCCACAGAGCTACTTCCGGTTTTCTGGTGGTTCATTGGAGCTAAGTTTCTCAAGGACTTTCCTGCCTAGGCAAGCTTTGAACCATGCTCTTCAGATTTCATCCTCCTGAGTAGGTAGGATATCCTACATGAGCTCAAGCACCCAGCTTCCCCTTCAGGTTGTTAGTAGTGAATTAGAGATAATAGTCTCATGGTACCTTTTGTGTCTGGGATAGTTTGGAACCCAGATCTTTAAAACTCAGCTTCCCGAGAAGGCAGGATGACAGACTTCAGCTACTGCCCCCTTGGCAATGGCCTCTGCTGCAAGGGGGTCCATGGCTCCACGTGGTGGAGTGCTAGCCATGAGTCCAAGAGGTAAGGGTCAGTGCCTCAGTCCCGAGTTCAAAGTCATGACCAAGAAAAAAATAAACCAAACCATTGTCTGCTGTAGACAACTCATGAGTCTTCAGTAATACATAATTTTGTTCCTGACATGGGGACCTATCTGAGCCTCAATATTCATGTCTGTATAATCATCAAAGTTGTGGAGCTCTTACATAGACAACAGGTAAGAATGCACTCTGTTATGGACATAGCACATGGCAGTCTTTGCACCACTCAGCACACAACATCCTGTGAAATATTCAGCACCCAGATCCCAGTGCAGGACTTAGTACACTGCATCCTGTGAAAGACCCAGCACATAGCAACATGTGCAGGCCTCAGAACGGAGAACCCTATGGAGGACTCAGCACATAGCTCCATTCCACAAGCTTGTCACTAGAATTAGGGTGCTTTCATCAGTATCACCATTCTTGGAGGAAAAATTTACAAACCATACAAGCTCACATCTAAAGGTTTAGTCGGGTGTTTTTCTTGGGAGGGGTTGTTAGCCATGGGGCTTGAACTCAAAGCTCTACCACTTGGTGCAACAATTTGAGATGTCTCTTAGACTTCCTGCCAGGACTGTGTTTTAAAGCCCCTGAGCAGCTAGGATGACGGGCATAAGCCAGGATGACATGGGTAACCCGTGGAGCTGGGTTGCAGCGATTTACCTGTGGCTAAGTCAGGTTAGGTGGCAGCTGTCAACACCAGATTACTAGCTTGCTCTTTAATGAGGTTTTTGAAGTTCTGTTCTTCTATAATTACAGTTAGAGGATCCTACCTTTTTTTGGCATCAGACCTGGGGCTTGATTAAGAGCTTAGACACTGTCGCTAAACGCTTGTGCTCAAGGCTAGCACTCAATTGATTGAAAGATAGCAGAACTTCTGAGTTTTCTGTTTTGTGGCACTGAGGAATCGAACCCAGGGCTCCATGCTTACTATGAGAGCACTCAACCACCGAGCCTCAGGAGTGAACAAGGTATAAATAGATAGCGATTGCTGTATATAAATATTTTGTACACAAAAAGAGATTTCTGCATATCATTAAATTATAGATAATATTGCTACCAATTCTTAGGTATTAAATTATGTCTCCATTAATGATGTCTCGCAGTTAACAACTAATAAAGCATTTATTAATAATTACTCAATATCTTATAATTGTTTATCATATATATACATATATCTATACATATAATTAGATATTTCATAGAATGAGACCAATGTCTATATATTATTAAATTATGCATCATGTGTTTCTCCAAATTATTAGTTATTTAATTATGTCTCCATATAATTTTTATTCTGTTAATGCTTAATAAAATATTAATTAAACTTAGTGCACAAACTATACTTATTGCATCTAATTTTATCCTAGAATGATTCACTACTGATTCAATCTGTTTATCATTTATTGTAGTGGCAATTCTTCTGCCTATGATGTTTTTTAACTTTATTACCTCCTATTACATAGCATATAGATTTGCATCCAAATTATACATCCTACCTGACACTGAGAACTTTCACAGAAAAGGAAAACATGTGTCATGATTGGCTTCTCACTCCAAGATTACATTTTTGGGAGTTATGGGATCTAAACTCAGAGCAAGAATGCTCTGTTCATGAATGGGTGACTGCCAGCACAGCAGCCACTAGCCAATTCAGCTGCCAGACAGTGCCCGGGCTCTGAGATTGAGCCACGTATGTTGACTCCATATTGTGCTTAGTGTAGTTATTCATTTTATTATTTTATTCATTTACCATTTATTTTATTGACTGCTATAACACATGGAATATTTAGTACATTTATTACATAGGATATAGAATTGCCTATGTATGAAACTTCACACCCAGGATTTTCACAGAAAAAAAAAAAAAAAAAAACATGTGTCACCCTGTGTCTTACTGTATGATTCAATTTTTGTCAGTGCTGGCATCTGAACTCACAGCCTACATGGCCCAATTCATGAATGGGTGAGTGTCAGCACGCCAGCCTGGGGCATATGGAGCCAACAAGCAGTTCCCAGCACCTGAGATTGAGCTCCAGGGGTTGACAAAACAAGAACATATGGATATGCAGATGTTAGTACACAAATAAATATAGATCTTTATAGAGTACCAGAGATGTCTATACATTATTTAGTTATATAGGCTATGTTCCTACCAATTCTTGGATATTTATTATGCCTCCATGTAATTAATATTACTGTTTTCATCCTTAATGAATTATTAGTTATATCGACCACTGTCCCGAAACTATAGTGTCCATGTAATTAATAGAATTCTGTTAATGTGTCAAAAAATATTCATTAAAATCCACCGGCCTCCTAAAATTACTCTCTAATTTTATGCTAGTATCATTCAGAAACAAGTAATTCAACCTTGACATTCATAACTTTCCATCGGTATTCCTATGAATAGGAACAAGACTCTTAGGATCTCCCTCCATTGGTAGGAACCTGCTTTGAACACAGGGCCTATGTTATCATTTTGGCCCATGGCTTCTCTGAGCCCAACAGCCTTCAGCAATGCCAGGTTACCATCACTTTTCAGCCCTGTCATTTATACCCAGGATGGTCACCTTGAAAAGAAAACAAATGTAAAACTGGCAGCCATCAGCAAGTTGCTGTTTTTTTTTTTTCTGTGTCATTTTATTTATTTATTTTTCCTGTCAGAGTTTGAGGCCCAGGAACCTAAGCTCGGCTGTGGGTCCAGTAGCTGCAACCCAGCCTAGAGTGATCAAAGCTGAGGCAGAGTTGCAATGCCCTGAGTTCAAACCCTGTGCTTGACAAAATAAAAATACTTAATACATACATGCATACGTACATATATACATTAAAAATATGTAAACAATTATTAGGCTACTTGGTGTTGTATTCACGTCATTTTTTCTGCGGGGCCTGGGATTTGAACTCAGGGTCTGGGTAAATCTGCAGTACTGTGGGGGAAGGGAAAGCTCACAAGGCTGGAAGACAAGAAAGACAGGCCTGTTCCTAGCACTCGCAATAATAATATTCGTAAATATTTTAAATACATGATTTATACTTACATACACATGTTTACTGCATATTGCAGTTAGTGTATTCATTTTTTTATTAATTTATTATATATTTTAGAGAGTATGATTACATGTATAACATTTTTTACATCCTATTACATTGAACATAGATTTGCCTATGTAAATCATTCCTGAGACCCAGGAATTTCACTAATAAAGAAAACAAGTGGGACAATTGCCTACTTCCACCAGGATTAAATTTTTGGCAGTTCTGTAATTTGAACTCTGGGCCTAGAAGGCTCACTTCATGAATGGGTCAATGTTAGCACACCAGTCTGACGTAAGTGAAGTTGTCGGGCAAATTTGAGGACCTGAGATGAAGCCCTAGGAGTGGCCAATATATAAACAGATAGATATGTAGATTGCAGTATGTGTGCATATTTACATATGTATATGAATCTCTAAATAAAGTTATATAGAGAACCAGACATTTATGTCGATGCTAGTTTATAACTCTATATAAAGAATGATGACATATCTTATTTTTATATATTCTATTACTATTAATTATTTGGTCTAAAATTATGCCTCCATTAATTAATCACGGTAGGAGACTTAATAAAGTATTAATTAAATTAATCAATGACCTGTATTTGTTGCGTACAATCTTATACTACAATGACTAGCTAATCAGTAGTTCAATTGGTACATTACAAAGATTCTATTATTGTTCCTATAGATAGGAACGAGTAGGTGGAATTCCTAGGATCAAACTCAGGGCCTAGGTGTCTTGGTTGGGCTCAGGCTTCCCTGACAGCCAGCCAGCCTTCGGCCATGCAAGGACATGTGCAATTTTCAAGCCGAGTCATTGAGAGCCAGGATGGTCACAGTGCAAAGGAAACAAAGGTAAAACTGTTGTCTAAAACTTCCAGGTTTTTCTTCCTCCATCTTGGTTGGTTTATTTTTTTTGCCAGAGCTGGAGTTGAACTCGGGTTGTAGGATCCCTGGATCATCTGTGGGTGTAAACGCTGCACCGCAGCCTATTGTAATCAAGGCTGAGGCAGAGTTGTGGCGACCTGAGTTCAAGCCCCGTGCCTGCACCCAAAAACAGTTAAGGTCCTGCCTAGCAGTTTGGGCCATTTTATCTGCCACACCTGGAATTTGGACTGGGTAGCACTATTGTGCTTTGGGTGAAGTAAAAGCTAACCTCCTAGAAGAAAAAAATCTGGAGCATTTCCCAGTGTGTGAATTCCAGCCCTATAACTGGCAAAAATAATATTTGTATACAAGTATAATATATGTCATATATATGTATTTGCATAGATATTACATGTTGTACCTAGGGCACAATATTTCCACAGAAAGGAAATCAAGTCAACATTGGCTTCTTACTCCACCTATTGACTTCGGCACTGCTGGGATTTGAATTCAGGGCCTGGAATGTCTAATTCATCAAGGGGTCAGTTTAAGCACAACAACCTCAAACAAATTCAATGCCAGGCAGTTCCCAGGACCAGAGTTCTAGCCCGAGGAGTGGCCAATATATAAAGAGATAGATGTGTAAATTGTTGCAAATACGTGTATATAAATGTAGAGAGAGAGAGAAAGAGAGAGAGAGATGTATATATATATTCTACTGTACATTTAAATATAAATATATTTGTAGAATGTTAGATGTCTATATATTATTAAATTACATGTAATATATTACTAATAATTATTAGATATTAAATTATGCCTCCATTTAATGAAGTATCATGGATTAAGGCACAATAAAGTGCTCTTTGTGTAAATGGAGCTCAGGGACAATTTCTAGGCTCATAGTTTAAGCCTCAGGATCTGCACTAAAAAAAAAAAGAGCCAGTAACTGCATGTGTTTGTGTATATATACATGTATTTCTATCAGTGAACATCCATAGTTGTTATCAAGAATAGCACCCAGCTAACAAATTTGCTTTGAATAGAATGATGTCATAGCACAGAGAGTGCTTTCAAGATAGGGCACGTTCCTGCTCAAAAAAAATTTAAGACCGTCCTTGGAATTTGAACCATTTTTTCTGACAGGACTGGGATTTCAACTCAGGGTCTGATTAACTCTCTGGCACTGTGGGGGAGGGGAAACCCACCATCATTGAAGACACACACATACACACACACACAACCCATATGCATGCAAAATCAGAGATTTCTACACTGTAACCTTTGGGTATTCTCTACCTTTTTCCCCACTAAGTCTAGTGGTTGTTGGCCTAGGAGTTTGATGCATCCAACACCACCTGACATCTATAATTTTGGGGAACAGAATGGCTTCCCCGATCAGCCTTTCCCAATCCCAGCTCCTTGATTGGATCATGGTCTATCCAGACCCTTTGGGGTTCCTTTTACAGACTTGCCAAGATCTTTTAAAAAGGCATCACATTCTGGGTACTGGTGGCCCACGCCTGTCATCCTAGCTACTTAGGAAGGTGAGATCAGGCTTCCAAGCCAGCTTGGGCAGGAAAGTGTGTGAGACTCTTATCCTCAATGCACCATCAGAAAACAAGAAGTGTCCCTGTGGCTCAAGTGGTAGAGTACAAGCCTTGAGAAAAAGAGGTCAGGGGCAACAGCTCATGGGCAACAACAACAAGGAGAGGCATTGCATGTTGGCTTTGGGATTGGCATGGGCCAAATATTAGAAATTTCAAGTGCGCCAAGATAAAGCAGTACCTCCTTTAGTCCCGTGCTCCACTATCTTGTCCACCTCGTGGCCTTGGCCGTGCTTCAGTTCAGGATGGCTCTGGATTGACAGGATGGCTCCAAGGAGGAAGATCCCAGACCAATTGCCCCGGCTCCTTCCTCCCTGCTCACACTGCTGCTTCTGCTATTTGACATAGACCTTCTTCCTGAAATCCATCCATGAGATCATTGACACCAACACAGTGATGAGTGGTGGGTCCAGCCTAACTCGGGGAAGTCAGAAGTGGAAGTCAGCCTGGGACTAGGAGCTTCTACTCTGGGTATGGGCTGAGGCCAGGGCTGACATTTATTTCATTCTGAGCCTTGCATGGTTAGGGAGACAGTGTAGACACGACATTGAGTCAGGTAAGACGGGAATCTGTAGGACCACTTGTGTGTGGGAGGCTGTGGGACTCATGGGGCCACTGTTCTTGGTACTCCACTCTCGGACGTCCCTCTCCCTCTCTCATCCCTCAATAGTAAAAGAGAAACTTTAAATAAGGGTGTCGAAGAGAGGGCAGAGGAGTATTTCCATGTGAACCAGACTTGTGCTTCATATTCATCCTAGCCCCTAATTCCTATTTATTTGAGGACTGGCCATATGGGTTTGGGGGCAGGGAATCATCCTAGCTGAGAATGTGGCTCAGTGATAGTGTGGTAGCCTAGCAAGCCTGAAGCCCTGTGTTTGATTCCAAAAATGAAAAAGCTGGAAGGGGAGTTGGGGCTCAACTTGTAGACTACCAGGCATGATCAATTAGAGATCAAGGAGAGTGGTCAGGCCCTCTGTTCAAACCCCATAACTGGAAGAACAAATCTTTGTGGAGGCTTTATTTTCCCTTTGGAAACAATTTATTCTTTGTGATAAGCATATCATAGGCCTCTTTCCTGATCACCAATGGGCCATTAGATGTCCCTGGAATTTGGTCCTCCTCCCAGCAGCCTCTGCTCTACTCGGCCCGGAGTTTACGCTTCCTATCACCAGGCAAATGGAGGCCTAGAGAAGCCCACCTGGCCACCTAGTTCTGGTGGCTGCTGAGGATTTTGGGACTCAGTATGTCATATAGGGAGTCATCATCCCCATCAGTCTACAGAAAAAGGGACAGAGCACTGCAAGCCTGAGCGCACCAGCTGTGGGCAGTTCTGGATGTGGGGATCTGCAGCAGGACATGCTCTGTGGGGGAGTCCGGGGAAGGGAACCCTGACCTCTCCTCTTGCAGTTTCCACACTATCCTGAATTTGCAATTCTTCAAAACCTTTCTGCTTCTCCCTCATTTTGACCACCCAGGAGCCTGAGGCCTCTGAAGCAACTGCACTTGTGGGGAGCTCAGCCTGTGTCAGCATTTGGAGCCCTGTGTAAAAGAGACCGCAGCACTTGCAGTTATCTACTCATCATCTTCTCCTGAGACAGCCGGCACCTGCACTCTGCTTTCTCCTGACACAGCTGATCCAGAATGAACATCTGTCCTTTAAATGCCAGGAGGGATTCCTGGATGGTGCGGATATGTGCTGACAGCTGGTTGCATCGATGCTGGAGCTCATCTGCAGGACTTTGGAGGTCCACCTCATCAGACAGGTTGTGGATGAAGCAGATTTTCTTCTCGGATGCCCACATGTCCCACTTCCCATTCTCTCACATGTTGTGGTGGCAGATCACGGGGCAGGAGACCTGTGGCTCTGGCTCTATCTGGCACTGAGCTGTCCCAGGGAGGAGGAGTGCCTGCAGCAGTCCTGAAGGAGTTGCCCCCTGTGGATCTCAGCCTCTGAGAGTGCTAACAGAGCCAAGTCCCCCTCAGTTTGGGAGACATCTCCATCCTCTGCCATGGGCACATCGAGGAGAGTCGCTTCCTCACCTTTTGCTTCTCCAGGGTTCACATCTTCCCCTTCCCCAGGGAAAGCCAGGAAGCTCAGCTGGGCCTGCAGGTGGACTTGTCACTTCCAAGCACTTGAAACTGTCCTGCCACTTTGGGGGCACCACCTAGTCCCCCCATTTGGTCGGACACTGCACTTGTTTCAGCTGCTCCAACAGCTGGGTCTACCTCTGCAGTTGCTACTGCAGGACCTACTACTTGTAGCACAGCTGCTCATTGGAAGTGATGTGCTGCTCACAGGTGGCTCTGAGCTCCTTCAGCTAGGCCAGGGACTGCTCTTGCTGCTCCTGCAGCCCCCGAGCCATTTGGCTCTCTCTCAGCCACCTCTTTCCATTCCTCTATCTTCTAATCTGAGCAGTCCAGCTGTTCCCGCAGATATTTCGTCAGCTGCTGTTCTGAGTCCACGATGCTGGTAAGATCCTCCTTCTCACTGCTCACCATGGGGAGAGCGTCCCGCAGCAAGGCCAACTGTTCCTCCAGCTGTGGGTTGCACACACATGCACATCGTGGGGTCTCGGGGATCTCCTGCCAATCCTTGGTTTTCTCCTCTAGTCTTCCCAGTTGCTCCCACTGCTCCGCAATCTGGAGACAGAGTCTCTGGTTTTCCTGGACCTAGATGTGAAGTTGTTCCTCCAGGTTTTTCAACCCCATCTGCGTGTGGTAGATGTGAGCCTGCAATTGCTGCTCCTCCTGAGATGGACCCTCAGGGGGCAATGGCTCTGCCAGCTTCGTTCTCAGTTCCCCCAGCTATTCTCTAGGTGCATCACCTATCTCAATCCTCACTCCTTCTCCTCTGTCAGTTGGTTTACCTGGTCGGTCAGCCACCAGTCGTCCTCCTTCTGCAGGGTCCTCTAAATGCTCAGGTTCTGTGAGAAGGTGTCTGTCTCCAGATTTGCTGTGGTCCCCATTCAGCTCAGGTTGTCCTGTAGTCTCTTTAGTACATCATGCCTCTGCAGCACTTGTTGGAACTTGCAGATTCTGTTCTTCCTGTTGCTCCTCTATGTCCAGAGTGCTTCCAGCTTCTCCTAAAACTCTGTGTTCACTTGCTCCATGTCAGAAACTTCTGGTCTTTTCCTTGAGCTGAAGTATTACATCATTCAGCTGTTGGAACAACATTTCAGTCTCCTTCTGTAAGTAGTAACCACAGAAGCTACCATCTCCAGCTCCCCCATGTCCTGCTCTATGGCCTGTAGGCAGCTGGTGAGGGCTTCGTGCTCCATTTCTGTCATCGGCTGTAAGCAGCATGTGGGCTGGTGCCGATTCTAAATCACTTTCTGCCGAAACCAGCCTCTGTATGGGTAGCTTGTGGATGTCTAGCTCAGTTTGGTGCTTTGTGCACTTGGGCTACCTTCTCCTTCTCTTTCTCTTGTCAATCCTGCACGTCTGTCTTTTCCTTCTTCAGTGGTTGGATCTTGTCACAGAGCACCTGGTTTCTTCTTTTGCTGTAGTGCAGGGCAGGCACCACATGTCTGTAGCACCTCTGCAGATTCTTGGTGGTATCGGGACCCTTGAACTCTGGACCCTGGTGGCTGTGACTATGTCCAAAAGCAGGGGAGGCCTTTGGCCAGACCCTCCATTGAATCACCCTCCCCAGTGTAGTTTGTCTTTGGGATCCTTCCCTTTTTTGTATTCTTTGTTTTCTTGAATGTTGAAGGTCTGACGATGGGATTTTTCTGCTGGTGTTCTGGCAGTAGTTTGTTGCACACAGCTCTGTCTCAGATTCTTGTTGTTTGAGACATCTAAGTCCTGGGATGGGAAAGATGGGCTGGCCACATTCCCAGGCTCTGGGAAATCCTCTATTCTCCCACTCACTGACTAGGTCCTCAGTTTCCTATTGTACTCCAAATTCACCTCGATATTCTTGCTTACCACTCAGTTACCTCTACCTTCCTCAACTGCTGGTAGTGGTGTTAACCAACAGACGGCCGGATGGTTGCACAGATTGTTGTGTATGTCTGTTTGTTGCCTGTCCTGGACATTGAACTCAGGATCTAGGCACAGTCCATGAGCTGCTTTTGCTCAAAGCTACACCTCTACCACTGGAGCCACACGGCTCTACTTCTGGCTTTGTTGATACTGAAGTTGGACAGGGGTCTCAAGTACTTTCCAGTCTAGGGTGACTTTGACCATGAATCTCCTTTCACAGCCTTGGAAGTATCATGGAGGACTGCTGAGAGCCACTGGTGCCTGCTTAATCATTGGTCTTGCTGATGTTCTTGGACAGACCAGTGAGTTCCCTAACTTCGGGTTTAAGTGTTGGGAGCTGGAGCCTACAATTCTAATCCTGGTCCTGCCACCTCCAAATGGCAGGAAATCCTAAGAAACTCATTTTTATCCATATGAATACCAATGGAATGTGATATATGTCATGCTTGAATGGGCAGTTCTTGAATAATTCCAGGATAAAATTATATACAATTATATTCTACGATACTGATTGATTTTAATCAATACTTTATGAAGTGTTTAAAAAATTACATTCATTAAAGGAGAAATAATGAAATACCTAAGAATTGGTTGTCACATAGCATAGAGATGCCATTTTTTTCTGCCAGGACTGGGATTGCAACTCATGGTCTGGGTAACTCTGTTGTATTGTGTAGGAAGGGGAAGCTTGCTTTCTTGAAGTCAAGAAATTCAAGTCTGTTCCTTAGGCCTGAAATCGATCACCACCACTAGAAAACATCCTATTTGTGTACATTTTAAATATATGATTTAAAGTTACATACATATATTGACTCGATATTGCATTCAGTGTAGTTATTCATTTTACCTTCTGTTTTGTTCATGTAGTAACCATTTATTTTATTGACTATTATGGCACATAGAATATTGATTACATTGATTATATAGGATATAGGTCTGCATATGTATTCCACTTCATACTTGACACACAGGACTTTCACAGAAAAGGAAAACATATGTCACCATCTGCTTGTTACTCCACGATTCATTGTTTGGGAGTGCTGGCATCTGAACTCATGGCCTACAGGGCCAAATTCATGAATGATTGAGTGTCAACCTGCCATCCTGGGGCAAACTGAGCTGATAGGCATTTTTCAGGACCTGAGATTGAGCCTCTGGAGTTGACCAAATAAGAACAGATTGGCACGCACATAGTAGTGTGCTAATAAATATATATCTTTATAGTGTGCCAGAGATGTTTATCCATTATTCAGTTATATAGACTACATTCCTAACAATTATTGGGTATTTGTTATGCTTCCATATAATTAATATTATTGTTTTAATCCTTAATAAACTATTAAGTAAATCAGTGTCCTGAAATTGTTGTGTCCCTGTAAGAAATAGTTGTCTTTTAATGCTTCATATTAAATAAGATCAATCAGCCTACTGAAATCATGATGTCTAAATTTATACAAGTATCATTCATGAGCAACTCACTCAACTGTGACACTTACAACATTCAATCATTACTCCCTCTCTTAGGATCCCCCGCCATTCAGAAGTGACATGACTGAGATTGGACTCTAGGTTTATATTGTCCTGCAGGACTGTCTTCCCCAGTACCCTGCCAGCCTTCAGTACTGCAAGGTGAAGTACCCTTTGTAGCCGTGTCCTTCAGACCCAAATGATCATGGTGCAAAATGTTAAAACTCCATCCCACCACTTCTTCTCTGTGCGTTCCCCCCCCACCCCCATAAGGCCTGGACGTCTAGGATCCCAGGATCACATGTGGTTCCAGTGGTTGCACCCCAGACTATGGTCATGGAAGTTAAATAGAGTTGCCTTACATGAGTTCAAGACCTTGTTTCGCAAAAAAAAAAAAAAAAAAAAAAAAAATCTCCCTGGCTTGCAATTGGTGCTGTTTTTTTCTGCCAGGGTTTGGATTTGAACTCAGGGTCTGAGTAACTCTGCAGCACTGTGGACAAAGGGGTAGCTCACCGTGCTTGAAGACAAGAAAGTCAGACCTAGGCCCTAGGCTTGAATTCAAGCCCCACCCCTGGGAAACATACTATTTATATACATTGTAATGATAGGATTTGTACTTACTCATAGATGTTCAGTACATATCCTGTTTGTTGTGGTTATTTATTGTATTTCTGTTTTATTCATTTATTTACAATTTATTTTATTGACCATGTTAACACATATTCCATTTATTATTTTGATGACATCCTATCACATAGCCACATAATATCTAGAGTTGTAGACATGTTCTCCAACATGTCTGACACCCAGAATGCTCAGAGCAAAGGAAAACAGGTGTCACACTCTGCTTCTTACTCCATGATCCAATTGTTGACAGTGCTGGGATCTGAACTCAGGGCCTAGCAGACCCAATTCATGAATGGGTGTGTCAAAACGGCAACCTCTAGCCCAGGAAACTGCCAGGCAGTTCCCAGACCCTGACATTGAGCCACAGGGGTGGACAAAATAGACATACATGGATAGGCAGGTGGTAGTATACCAATAAATATATATTTGTATAGAGTGCCAGAGACATCTACCTAGGATTCAATGACATCAACTACATTCCTACCAACTCTTAGGTAGTTACTATGCCACCATTGAAGGAATAGGATTCTTTTCATGCTTAATAAACTATTCAATAAGTTCAGTCAGCATCCTAGGATCATTGTGTCTAATTTTAGACTAGACCCATCCATGGGGAAACTTCTCAATCAAGAGTTTGCTCACATTCCATCGGTATTCCGATGCATAGGAATGAGTCTCTTGGGAAATCCCCCGATTGGTTGGTGTCAGGACCAACTTGAACTCAGGGCCAACATTGCTGCATGGGACTATGGCTTCCCTGATAGCCCACTAGCCTTCGCCAATGCAAGGTGAAGTACCCTTTGTAGGCGAGTCATTCAGAGCCAGGATGATCACCGTGGAAAGGAAACCAATGTCAAAAATCCATCCCGCGGCTTTTTTTCTCTGTGTGTGTGTGTGTGTGTGTGTGTGTGTGTGTGTGTTTGTGTGTGTGTGTGTATTTTCCTGCAAGACTTCAGGGCCTAGGATCCCAGGGCTGGCTATGGGCCCATGGCAGCCAGCCACCCTGAGGTTACTGAAGCTGAGGCCATTATATTCCTAAATTCATAATTTAAACATAGGATCTATATTGACATACATGTGCAGATAGCAACTTGCATTCAGTGCATTTCTTCTCCTAAATTTGTGTCTAATTCATGGAGATATTGTGTATTTTACTGAGTATGGTGACAGTTATAACTGTGCTGACATGGATGACAACCTGTTCCCATGGTTATACGGTTGCCTATGTATTCATTCTCCATCCTAGGTGAGACCCAGGACTTTCACAAGAGAGGAAAATAGGTGCAACGACTGGCTTCTGACATCAGGATGAATCTTTTGTCAGTGCTGGGATTTGAACTCAGGTCTGGGTAACTCTGTTGCACTGTGGGGGAAGGCAAGGCTCACCATCCTTGAAAACAAGAATGTCAGGCCTGGTCCAGGGCCTTCTTCGATGCCCTAGCACTGGACAAAATAAGAAGCCCAGCTCTTTTATGCATAGCATCTCTATTTACGTACAGGTGTGGTATGCGTCTTATATTCAGTGTAGTTATTCTTTTTATTTTGCGTCTTTTTCAAGGATGTATTGTGTATTTTATTGAGCATAGAATGACATATAAAACTGTGCTGACATGGATGACAATCTATTCCCACAGGTGTAGAGTTGCTTATGCTTTCTTGATTCTTGCTGAGACCCAGCACTTGCACAGTACAGGGAAACAGGTGCAAGGATTGGCTTCTCAAATCAGGATAAACCTTTTGGTAGTGCTGGAATTTGAACTTGGGGTCTAGGAAGCCCAACAGCCAAATAGGTCCACATGAGCCAATCAGCTTGTGAGCCACTAAGGATCTAGGCCATACCCAGGACCTGAGATCAAGCCCCAGGGTGGGGATGGGGCAAAATATTCATCCATTCATAAGCTGAAGCTAGTATGCTAATTACCTATTTGGATAGAGTAGGAGATGTAGTGAGCTGTGTTCCTATCCAATCTACCATTTGAGTACTGATTCTTGGATCTTTCCCAATGCCTCCAATTCCTGAATGTGATTCTTATTGTCACACTTCATGAACTCTTAACTAAAACTAATTGTTGTGCCATACATCTTGCCTATCATTTCCTATGAGAATCATGCATGAACTAAATTCTTCCCTAGGCCTGAATTCAAGCACCTCATAACATTTATAGACAAGTTAAAGATATGATTTATACTTACATCAATATATTCAGTCTATATCATGTTTTTTGGAGTGATACATTATATTTTATCATTTATTTATTTAGTTAGCATTTATTTTATGGACTGTGAGTACACCTATAATATTTATTGCATTTATTCCCATCTATTCCATAGCATGTAGCTTTGCAGACATATTATGAACTTGTACAGAAAAGGAAAACAGGTGTCACTGTTGAAATCTTACACCAGGAAGAAATTTTTGGTAATGATGAGACCTGATGTGAAGGCCTGAGAGGCCCAATTCATGAATGAGTGAGTGTCAACTCCGCAGCCTCTAGCCCATTCAGCTTCCAATTGGATCTCAGGACCTGGGATCAAGACCCAGATTTGGCCAAAATAGCAGTAACTTTGTATGACGATGGTGGTAAATAAATAAATATAAATTTATTTATTTATTTATTTATTTATTTTGGGGTTGCATCGTGGGGCCTGAACTCTGGGCCTGGGCGCTGTCTCTCAGCTCTTCAGCTTAAGAATAGCACTCTACCATTTGAGCCACAGTGCCACGTCCGGGTTTTTACATTTTGCTTATGTGGTACTGAAGAATTGAACCCATGGCCTCAGGCAAGCAAGGCAAGCACTCTACCACTGAGCCACTTTCCCAGCCCAAATATAAATTTAGATATTTAGGTACTGCCAGAGGTGTCTATCTAGTATTCATTGACATATATTACCTTCCTACTGATTCTCATGTATTTAGTTAGGACTCCATTTAATCAATAGTATTCTTTTAATGCATAATAAACTATGAATTAAAATCAAACCCTGTCCAGTGATTATTGTGTCTAATTTTATGCAAGACTGATTGACGGACTACCCTTTCAACCATGACATTAATCACATTCCTCTTGTGTTCTTATGTACAAGCAATAGTTTCTTAGGCTCTTCAACCCCTTGTAAGTGGCATGACCACGGTTCAAACTCAGGGCTTAGTGTCCACGTTGGCCTATGGCTTCACTGACAGCGCCAGCCTTCAGAAATGCCAGGTGACCTACAGGTTGCAGCCATGTCATTCACACCCCGGATGGTCAACCTGCATGGAAGGAGAACAGAAACTGCTGACCTTCCGCGGTTTGTGGCTTTTTTTCTATGCTGTTTTCATTTTGTTTTCCTGTGAGCCCCTGAGGCCTAGGACCCCAGGATGAGCTGTGAGTCCAGAAGCTGCACCATTCCAGCCTAGGGTGATGGAAACTGAGGCAGAGTTGCCACAACCTGAGTTCAAGACCCGTGCTTGGCAAAAAATTAATTAATTCATTAACAACACTATTGAATCTCCCTGTCTTGGATTTTGTGCCATTTTGTTGTCTACCAGGCCAGGGATGTCACCTTGGGATCTGAGTAACTCTGATGCACTTGGGGCAGGGGGTGGAAGAAAAGGGAAGCTCTCCTCCCTTGAAGACAAGGAATTCAGGCCTGTTCCCTAAGCTTGAATTCAAGCCCCAGCCTTGGAGAACATAACATTTATAGACGTTTTTATTATATCATTTATACTTACATCCATACATTCAGTCTATATCTTGTTTGTTGGAATGATTCATTATATTTTATTATACATTTATTTGTTTACCATTTATTTTATGGACTGTGAGTGCACCTATACCATTTATTACATTCATTCAAATCTATTCCATAGCATGTAGCTTTGCAGACAAATTATAAACATCATACCTGACACCCAGCACTTGCACAGAAAAGGAAAACAGGTATCACACTTGCAATCTTACTCCAAGAAGACATTTTTAACAATGCTGGGACCTGAACTGAGGGCCTAGAGGCCCAATTCACAAATGTGTGAGTGTTAGCACGGCAGCCTCTAGCACATTCAGGTGTCAGGTGGATCCCAGGACCTAGGATGAAGACACAGGTTTGGCCAAAGTAGCAATACTTCTCTATGCAGATGGTGGTATAAAAATAAACATATATTTAGATATTTAGATATTGCCAGTGATGTCTATCTAGTATTCAATGACATATACTACCTGCCTAGTGATTCTCAGATATTTAGTGAGGACTCCATTTAATCAATAGTATTCTTTTAGGGGCTAGGAATGTGGCTCATTTTGATAGTGCTTGCCTTGCATGCATGAGTCCCTGGTTCGATTCCTCAGCAACACACGATCAGAAAAACCCGGGAATGGCGCGGTGTCTCGCATGGTACCGCGCTAAACCAGAGCTGAAATGCTGAGGGACAATGCCCAGGCCCAGAGTTCAGGCCCCACTACTGAAAACACACACACATACACACACACACACACACACACACACACACACACACACACACACACACACAGATTATTATTTTAATGCATAATAAACTATAAATAAAATCAATCCACATCTTGTGAATTCTGGGTTTAATTTTATGCTAGACTAATTGACAAACTATTCTTCCAACCATGACATTGACGACATTCCTCTGGTGTTCCTATGGACAGGCAATAGTTTCTTACGCTCTCCAGCCCTTTGTAAATGTCATGGCCGGAATTCAAACTCAGGGCCCAGGTGTGCAGATTGGCCTATGGCGTCGCTGACAGCCTGCTGACAGAAACTCCAGGTGACCTATAGGTTGCAGTTGTGTCATTTGGAACCGGGATGGTCACCATGCAAGGAAGGAAAACCGAGAAACCTGTAACAGTTCGCAATTCATGGCTATTTTTCCTTGCCATTTTCACTTTTTTTCCTGTCAGCCCCTGAACCATAGGATCCCAGGATGGGCTGTGGGTCTAGAGGCTGCACCAACCCAGACTAGGGTGATGGAAGCTGAGGCAGAGTTGCCACGACCTAACTTCAAGCTCCGTGCTTGGCTAAATAAATAAATAAATAAATAAATGAAATATAGAAAATAAAATAAAATAAATTTTAAAAATTTAAAAATATGGCTTGGAATGCGTGCTCATTTTTTTTTCTGCCAGGCCTGGGATTTGAACTTGGAGTCTGGGAAACTCTAATGCACTGTGGGGAATGGGGAAACTCACCCTCTTTGAATACATGCAATTCAGGTCTGTTCCCTAGGACTGAATTCAATACCCAGCCCTGTAAATTAATTTTCATCCACATTTGAAATTATTAATATCTACATACTTATATTTACTGCATATTGCTTTTTTGTATTATTCATTCATTATATTTATTGACTATTATTACACTTATAACACATTTTAATTTACTACATCTTATGAAAATTATACAGATTTGCATATATATTATATATCTTACTTCAGACCCAGGACATTCACAGAAATACTATAGTAGATGATGCCATGCTTAGAAAAGCAGAAAGAATACACCAACTGAAGTCTAATTTACTGAAGTCTAATTTATCCCTAGGCACCACAGTGGCTCTCATCTGTAAGCTACTCAGGAGGCTGAGAACTGGAAGATGAAATTTCAAAGCCAATGAATGCAGAAAAGCCTGAGAGATATCATCTCCAATTAACTGGCAAATGCCAGGCTACAGGCATAGCTGAAGTGGTAGAAAATCAGCTATGAATAACAAAGCCAAAAAGAGCAAGCTGACTTCAAATGTGAGGAGAGGAGGTAGGGGAATAAAAGGCAGAGAAATCCTCCAAAAACAGAGAACAAAACGACAATACATAAATCCCACCTAATTTAAGGTACCAACCAAACTGAAAAAAAATGAAGCTTGTGCAGTTGTATAACTGTACATGAGCACATAAGCTCTTAGGTGCACTTCAAAGCTATGTTTTTAATAATATATATGTATATATATTTATAATGCATGTATATATATATATATATATATATATCTTTAAATAAACTAAGAAACCAACCAATGAATAAATACTTCTGAATTACTGCCTTAACCATGGCATTATAAATTATTTATATTAAAAGTGTATTCCAAGTTTCTTTTCTCAGAATCAATCTTTAAGAAGTTTGTTCATGTTCCTGGCACCAGTGACTCAAGCCTATAATCCTAGCTACTCAAGAAGCTGTGATCTGAGGCTGCTGGTTCAAAGTCAGCCCAGGCAGGAAAGTCCGAGAGACTGTTATCTTCAATAAACCACTAGACAACCGAGGTGGCACTGTGACTCAAGTAGTAGATCACTCGCCTTGAGCTGAAGAGCACAGGCATAACCCCTGAGTTCAAGCAACAAGACCAAAAAATAAATAAAAAACGAAGTTTGTTCATGCAGATCATAAAATTCTAACATTCTGAGCTTTAGGAAACTTTTCTGCCAGGGTCTTATGCTCTTTAGGCAAGTACTCCACTACTGAGATACATCACAGTCCCATTGTTTTGTTTTTCATGTTACAATCCAGTTTATTCCCAAAATGCTTAGAAGTACCTACTGTCCTCACAGAAGTGAGGTTTTATTCAGAAACCCAACCTTTTGTGCTATGAGGACGCCCCTAGTGTATTTCTTGGTAGGCACTGAGGAAAACTCATATGACACAAATGCAGAGAGTTTATAATAGTAGAAATAACTGTAAATAGAAATAAATTCAACAGTCCGGACATTCTAGGGAGAAATGATGTCCTTATTTTCATTCTCATTCTTCAAGGCAGATGGTCAAAATAGAAACACCAATGTGCTATACTGAAATGTAAAAGTTTAAACTCTTTTTTGAAAAATTCTCATGTTATAAAATCAATATGTATCAAATAAAGGCAAAGTGAACTTAAAAAAATATTAAAAATTCTAATGAAGCTCCCTGGCTTGGAATGTGTGCCATTTTTTTGTCTGCAAGTCTTGGAATTTGAACCCGGGGTCTGGGTAACTCTGTTGCACTGTGGGGAAAGGGGAAGCTCGCCGTGCTTGAAGACCAGGAAGTCAGGCCTGTTCCCTAGGCCTGAATTCAAGCCCCAGACCTGGAAAATGTACTCCTTATATACATTTTAAAGATAGGATTGAACTTCCATACAGATGTTCAGTCTATATTATGTTTGGTGTAGTTATTCACTGTATTTTTTTATTGTTTTCATTTATTTACCATTTATTTTATTGACTGTGATGACACCTAACTATGTATTACATTGTTTACATCCTATCATATACCATCTAGATTTGTAGATGTGTTCTCCATCATGTCTGACACCCAGGACTCTCCCAGAAAAAGAAAACAGGTGTCGCACTTGGCTTCATACTCCAAGATTAAATTTTTAGCACTGCCAGGATCTGAACTCAGTGCCTAGCAGGTCCAATTCATGAATGAGTGAGTGTGAGCACAGCAGCCTCTAGCCAATGAAGCTGTTAGTTGATTCCCAGGTGCTGAGATCGTGACCCAGGATTGGCCAAAACAGCGATACAAGGATAGGCAGACAGTAGTATACAAATAAATATATGTTGGTAAAAAACACCATAGCCGTCTATCTATGATTGAATGACATATACTATATTCCTACCAACTCTTAGGTATTTATTGTACCATAATTAAACGAATACTATTCTTTTCATGCTTAATAAAGCATGAAATTAATACCAATCATTGTCCTAGGATTTTTGTATCCAATTTTAGGCTCGACCAATGCACAAACTTCTCTTTCAATTGGTATTCCTATGCATAGTAATGAGTATGTTGTGATCTCCTGCCATTGGTAGTTGTCCTTACCTGGATTTGAACCCAGGGCCTATGTTGACAGGTTGGCCTATGGCTTCCCTACTAGCCCGCCAGCCTTCAGCAATGGCAGGTCAGGTGTACTTTGCACCCGTGACATTCAGACACAGGATGGTCACCACGCAAAGAAAAAAAAAACACCCATCCCTCTGCAGCTTGCCACTTTTTGTGCTATCTCACTTTTTTCTTTCTGCAAGCCCTCTGGGCCTAGGATTCCAGGATTGGGTAAGGGTCCCGAGGCTGCACCCAGCCTAGGGTGGTCGAAACTGGGGCAGAGTTGCCACGACCTGAGTTCAAGCTCCATGATCAGTCAAAAAAAAAAAAAAAAGGAAAAAGACAAAAGACAAAAATTAAGTGATTAGTTAACAAAATTTAAAAATAATAGAGCTCCCTGGTTTTGAATTTCTGCCAGTTTTCTTTTCTAGACTGGGAATTAAACTCAGGAACTTGTAGCAATGTGAAGGAAAGTGCAGATTTGCTACTACTTGAGTTCAAATCCCGTGCCAAGACAAAACTAAAAAATTAAGTCACTGAACTTGGCACGGGGAGTAGTTGTGGAGATGGGAGGTAAGGAATGGTAGGGGGAAAAGAAAGGAGGAGGTAACAATGCTCAATAGGAAATATACTCATGACCTTGCTCATGTAACTGTGACCATTCTGTACAACATTTTTACAATAAAAAACATACAAAAAAAGAAACAATGTAGTATTCCGAGAAGCACTTTGGGCTTAAGGAAAGGATGTCTGAATAGATGTACAAAATTCTACACTGCTTTTTATTTAATGTTCAGTATGGAACTGAATAAACTGATTCCATTAAAAAATTAAGTCACTGTCTTGGAACTGGGGCCAGTATTTATACCATTGTTGAGATTTGATCTCACCATCTTGGTAACTCTTTTATACCATGGGTGAAGGAAAAATTTACTGTCCTTGAGGAAAAGAAATTCAGGCTAGAGTTCCCATGGCCTGAATGAAGGCCCTACAATGGAAAAGATATTTCTATACATGTGTAATATATGATATATCCTTACATATGTATGTTTTTTACATGTTATGTTTTTCATTATTGATTTTGTATTTAGTTTATTTATTTGATTCATTTTTTTATTTTTTATTTTACTTATCATTCCATTTACATTTTGCACATCTATTATAAAATTATGCACAATAATTTCAGACATTGACTCATTTATCATTAAAACTTTTTATGTTGAAACATGATACATAATTAAATGGAGGCATTTGTCACAGTCTTCTCACGTTTAGCGTCTCTCCCAAGAATGAGCTTTGTCTTACTTATCTTTGGACACCTTCCTATAGGGACGTCTTTAGATAATTTATACTGAGAAGCCTTTTCTTGAGGACAGGCAAGTTGTTGGATAAAATTGTAAGGGGGAGGCTAGAAATGTGGCTTAGTGGTAAAGAGCTCACTCAACATGCATGAATACCAGGGTTTGAATCCTCAGTGCCACATACTCAGAAAAAGCTAGACGCAGTGGAGTGGCTCAGATGGTAGAGTACCAGCCTTGAGAAAAACAATCCCCAGGACTGTCAAAAACAATAGGCCAGATGCCGGTGGCTCACACCTAGAAAACTACTTTCTCATTAGGCTTAGATTTGAAGACCATCGTTCAAAGACAGCCTAGGCAACAAAAGCCTGCTAGATTCTTATCGCCAATGAACCACTAAAAAATCCCATGTGGAGCTGTGGCTCAACTGGTAGAGAGTTAGCATTGACTCAATTGCTCAGGGACAGTGCCCAGGGTTGTTACAAGACACACAACTGGAAAAAAATTGAGGGTTAATCAAAGTACTTTTCTATTTGCTAATTACGAGAACATTCTCTGGAAAATCAACGCTCATATACACCAGAATTGGAGTCAGACCTCCAAGCTTAAGTGTAGCAGATCCACATGCCCAGCCTCATAGACTCTAGCATTGTAACCTTGTGTCCACAGAGTTCTGAAAGGTCCTATGTTTAAAGGCTTAATATGCTCCCAAAGCCTTTTGTGATAAGCACTTGGCTTGTATTGTCAATGTCATTACACGTCTGAACCTAGCAGAGCACCAGTAGCTCTTGCCAATCACCCTAGCTCAGGCAGCTGAGGTCTCAGGATCACACCAAACCCAGCCAGGGCAGGAAAGTCTATGACACTCTGACTTGCACGTCTGAAAGGTCAGATGTTCAAGAGCTTCTTGTTTTTCCTTTGATGATGAGAAGTTACTCTAAATGTTCTTAGTGTTCTTGACCCATTGACCCATCCTGGGTTCAAATGAAGTTCTCAGGATCCAAGCCCTGGCACAGTTAGCCAGAAGAACTCCAGTGTAACACTGCATTTGAAGGACAGAAAACAGTTTCAAAAGCCAAGCTAGGTGAAGAGAACAAGGAGGCAGAATATACACACTCAACAGGAAAGCGAGCTGCAAAACCACTTCATTCATTTCAGGCACAGCCAGCAATGCGGGGAAACCTGAAACATTTGTTAGAGTTACACCAGGGTCAGGCTTTTCTCAGCTTCCTCAAATAATGACTAACCTTCCTCCCTCAGGTGAAGGGAGCCTCAGGCTATCTTTAGGTTATCAATAGAGAGCCAGTTTAGTTAGGGAGAGGGGAGGAACAGAGTAGAAAGGCCCTGCTCTCTGGTCTTAGGGAGTGGGTTTTTTACTCTCCATCTATCAGATTTGAAGGCCCTCCTTCTACCTCTGCCAGTCTTTTCTCCTTCCTTCATTCTCCACATCATTTATGCTAATCCCCAGTCCAAGGTGAGGCAGGGTCATTTCTCTTTTGGCTCCAAGCAGCTGAGTTACACCCTGGCTCTGCCCTCTTGGCTCTGGGGCCTTCAGCTGCCTGAGAAGTGTGAAAGAGACATTCTTCCTGCTCTGTGGTTGTGTGAAGATGATGCTGGTGTCCTGGCACACTGCAGAAGGCCACATGACTGGGAATTGTTCTCTTCTTTCCTCTTGAAGTCCAAGACCAGATTAATCTATCATTTTTCTATCTATCTATCTATCTATCTATCTATCTATCTATCTATCTATCTATCTATCTATCTATCTATCTGTCTATTGACTTTCCTTCCTTCCTTCCTTCCTTCCTTCCTTCCTTCCTTCCTTCCTACCTTCCTTCCTTCCTTTCTTTCTTTCTTTCTTTCTTTCTTTCTTTCTTTCTTTCTTTCTTTCTTTCTTTCTTTCTTTCTTTCTTTCTTTCCTTCTTCCATTCTTTCCTTCCTTCTTCTTTCTTTCTTTCCTTCTTTCATTCTTTCCTTCCTTCTTTCTTTCTCTCTTTCTTTCTTTCTTTCTCTCTCTTTTTCTTTCTTTCTGTCTTTCTTTCTTTCTATCTTTTTTCTTTCTTTCTTTCTTTCTTTTTATGTATCTATGTATCTATCTATGTACCAACCTACCTACCTGCCTACCTACCTGCCTACCTATCTACCTACCTACCTACCTACCTACCTACATAGTTATCTCTTTCACATTTCTTGGGCTGAACCCAAGGCCTGGACACTGTCTCTAGCACTCTGCTACTTGAACCACAGCACCAATTCTGGATTTTTCTGTGTATATGTTACTAAGGAATCGAACCCAGGGCCTCTTGCATGCTAGGCAAGCACTCTCCCACTAATCCACATTCCCAGCCCCCTCCTCTTTTTTCTTAATGGTAGTTTTTACATATATATGCTACCATTTTGAGTACCCAAGTATAATTTTCTGAATACCGCTTATTTCTATGAACTATGATCTTTTCTTCCCCTGCCTGATTTGTGACTGCTCCTGCATTGGCCTCATAATAAAATGTAAAAAAAGGCTCCTGAGAGCTTCAGTGTGCATCATATAAGCAAACAGGCCTAGAAACCTGGAAGAGAAAAGCAATGGGGCTGAAATGAAGAGAATGATGCAGTATGTACAATGAGCATATCTAAAACATAAATCAGTAAATAAAAGCAGAAGTATTGCATACAGCCACTTTGCACTTAGGGAAGTAATATACACACGTATGTAAGTAAGACACTGATACATAAACTTGGCTTCTCTTTTCGAATTTTCTTTTGTGGCCATCCCGTGGCTTAAACTGAGGATGCAATGCATTCCTCAGCTGTTTTTCACAAGGCTGAGGTTCTACCACTGCCACAGCTCCACTTCCAGCCATCTGGTTGTTCACTAGACATAAGCACCACCCAGGCTTTCCTGCCTGGTCTGGCCCTGTATCTCCTGCTTGGCTTTCTCTCTCAAAGTTGGAGCTCTACCCTCTAGGCCACTCCTCCACTTCTGGTTTTCTGGTGGTTTATTGGAGACAATAAACCTTTCCTGCTAGGGCTGGCTTTGAATGGAGATCTCCCGAGGAGGCTTCAAGTGGATTTCTTCAAGGATTCACCTAGGAGCCACTCCACCCAAAACTTTAGTCTAAATCTCGAGAGGTACTAGAGAAAAACGGACACAGGAACATGTTTCTAGTGTGTTCTAGATAATGACGATTTGAGACACACAACTCTCATAATTATTAGATCACTTTATAGGCAAAAGGAGCAATGCAGATAGTGTGAGGTTTCGGTCCTCATATTCTGAGACAGTAAATTCACTACAGCTCAATGCTAAGTGACAGAACTGGCATTTCCTGTGGACATTTGCTCCTAAATCCTGTAACAGTCATTTCTCACTTTTGGCTTCAACCCTGTGACCAGAGGGTAAGATGAAGAGAGAAAATACTCTCAGATAAAGCAGATATAAAGAACATTGGGAAGTTGACTTATAAGTCCCAACCATAGGAATGACCCTATTAAGAAGTCATTCCAGATTAAGAGCAAAGAAGAAAGAAAAAAGGTGAAAGTGCCTGGTGACTGTAATCCCACCTCCTCACGAGGCTGACATGTAGAGAATTTGAGTGGAAGAAAGTCCTTGACAATGTTATCTCTAAGAGATCACAGAGAAACCCAGAAGTGGGCCTATGACTCAAGTTTAATGCAGTACCTTTGAGCAAAAGGAGCTCTTGGACCAGGCGTAGACTCATAGTTCAAGGCCAGGACCGGCCCCCTCCAAAAAAAACCTGTACCTCAATTTCTTTGTGTATGTATGGATGTATTCCTATAGGTGAAACTCCTGAGTAGCTATGATGAATGGCACCAAGCATGGAAAATTGTATTCAATACAATGAGTTCATAACACAGAGACTGCTTTTATGATATTGCATGTTCCAGGGCTCCCCTCACTGCTCCCAATGTAGCCTGAGGGTTTCTCTGCATCCCAGGCCTGCTGGAGGAAGTCTCCCTCATTGTCTGGACAGGAACACAAAAGACCTCACTCCTGTACAGCTGTGTACCAAATAACTCCATCTGGCCAATTAGTGATGATGTGTGGGCGGGCTCTGAAGGTCAGGAGAAAAAGGATTCTTTTAACCCTTAGCTATCTCTCTTCCTAGTGCTCTGTTTTAACAAGAGACCTTCATTTTTGCCACCTCCCATGGCAGGTCAAGTTCTGTGCTCTTATCCTGCCTTTATGAGACTATATTCCGGTGTTCAGATACAGTGCTCAATATAATTCAGGAGTCCTTCAGGCAGACAACTAGGGCACTGAACCTAATGAAACATTTCATTGCCAGCAATGATGGGCCTATAATGTCTCTCCTAGATTTCCAGAAGCTTGGGAAATCCAAGCACATGTTCGTAGCACAAAGCTTCCTATCATCTAGGACTGGTGAAGCTCATGAAGTTTTGAACCCTTTGACTTCTCCTAGTTGGGCCCTGAGTGGCTAGGTTTTGGGGTTGTACACAGGGCCTGACGTGCTGACCATGAGCTCAGAGATGAAATCTAGTGCTTTACCACTTTGTCACACCTTCACTTCTGCTTTCTCTCTGTGTGTGAGTGTGTATACATGCATGTGTGTATACATACACAAGCCCTGGAGCTTGAACTCAAGACAAGAGCACTGTACCTAGTTTCTCTTGTATAAGGTTTGCCCTCTCCCACTTGAACCACAGAGCCACTTCAGGCTTTTTCCTACTGATGTGGTTCTGAGAAATCAAGCCCAGGGTTTCATATATGCAAAGCACTCTACCCCTAAGGCACATTCCCAGCCCTCTACTTCAAGTTTGTTAGTGTATTTCTGTCTTTTTTGTTGTTGTTGTCATTGCAGGAGTGGAAATCTGGGCCTGGGTGCTGTCCCTGAGCTCTTCAGCTCAAATCTTCTGCTCTACCACTTGAGCCACAGAGCCGCTTCTGGTTTTCTGGTGGTTCATTGGAGCTGAGTGTCTCAAGGACTTTCCTGCCCAGGCTAACTCTGAACCATGATCCTCAGATCTCATCCTCCTTAGTAGTTAGGATGACCAGCATGAGCCACAAGCACCTTGCTTCCACTTGAGTTTTCTTAGATGTGAATTGGAGATAATAGTCTGATGGTACCTTTTGTGTCAGGGATAGTTTGGAAACCAGATCTCAGCTTCTTGAGAAGGCAAGATGACTGACCTCGGTTATAGAACTCTAAGCCGTGGCACTCTGCTGCAAGGGGTCCTTGGCTCCATGTGGTGGAGTGCTAGCCATGAGCCCAGGAGCTTTGGGTCAGAGCCTAGGCCCTGAGTTCAAGGTTCATGACTTAGAAAAAACAAGACAAAACAATTGTCTCCTGTAGACAACTCACTAGTCTTCAGTAATACATAATTTTCTCCCTGCCCTGGGGACAGATCTTTGCCTCAATATTCTTTTCTGAATAGTCATGTCAGTTGTGGAGTTCTTACAAGAACAAGATGAAAGAATGCAGCCTTTGAAGGACAAAATACATAACACTCTTTTTTTTGTCGGTCATGGGGCTTGAAATCTGGGCCTGCAATCTGTCCTTCAGCGCTTCAGATCAAGGCTAGTGCTCTAGCACTGCAGCTATAGCGACACTTCCAGTTGTCTGGTGGTTTATTGGAGATCAGATTTTCAGCTACTTTCCTGCCTGGGCTGGCTTTGAACCACCATCCTCAAATCTCAGCCTCCAGAGTAGTCAGGATTACAGGTGTGAGCCACTGGTGCTGGGCTCCAAATAACCCTCTTTGCAGGACTCAATACACAGCATCCTGTGAAGGACTCAGCACCCAGCACCCAATGCAGGACTCAGCACACTGCACCCCGTGAAGGCCCCAGCACACCAGGAAGGACTTATCACATAGATGTATCCCACAAGTTGTCATTAGTATTCAGTTGCTTTCATCAGTATCACCATTCTTTCAGAAACACATCACAAACTGCACAAAGTTCACATCTAATGATTCAGAGGGGTATTTTTTTTTTGGTGGGGGAGTCAGCCACAGGGATTGCACTAAAATGTTGGGGGTGCTGTCCTAAGATCTTTTGCTCAAGGGTAGAGATGTATCACTTTGATCCACACCCCTGCCAGGGCAGGATTTTAAACCCACCAGTGTCAGATCTCAGCCCCCGAGAATCTTGGATGACAGGGGTGAGCAAGCCAGCAGCATCTTGTTCTGTGTGGCTGAGTTGCAGAAGTATACCTCTGACTAAGTCAGGTTAGATGGCAGCTGTCAGTTTCAGTCTCCCGGCTTGCTCTGTGATGAGGTATTTGAAGTCCTTTCCTTATAGAGTTGCAGTCACATTCAATCTTTTTTTCATGCCCATCCTGGACCTTGAGTAAGAGTCTAGACACAGTCCCTAAGTTTTGTGCTCAAAGCTAATGCTCTACTGCTTGAGCGAGAGCACAACTTCTGGATTTTTATATGCATGTGGTAGTGAGGAATCAAATCCAGGGCTTTGTATGTACTAGCCATCATTATACCACTGAGCCCCAGGAGTGGCAAGTGTATGAAGAGATAAATGTGTAGATTGGCATATATGTATATATATATATATATATATATGTATAAAACAAGAGAAAGGAGTCTGTAGAGTATGAAATTACATATATTATATTACTACCCATTATTGACAATCAAATTATTCCTTCCACTTTTAAGTATCATGGTTATGGTTGAATACATAATAAAGTATTAATTGAAAATTAGTCAATGTAGTATAATTGTTGTGTATAATTTTATAGTATACTCATACACTAATTACTAATTTGTTACTTTTATAAAATTCCATTCGTATGGATGTATATGGGAATGGGTTTCTTAGAATCTCATGCCAATACTTAGTGGCAGTCCGGGGATTTGACCTCCAGGCCTAATTTGAGGTTTTGGCTATGGCTTCCCTAATAACCAGCCAAACATCAGTATGCTATATCATGTACACTTTCTGGGCCTTGTCATTTACATGCAGGATGGTCACAATGCAAAGGGAAAAAATGCAAAACCACCTTCTTGAATTTCTCCATTTTATCCTTCTCCTTTTTATTTTATTTCTTACCAACGCCGAGATTAGAATTTGGGTCCTAGGATCCCAAGGTAGCTGTGGCAGAGATGCCAAGACCTGAGTTCAAGCCCCATGCTTGGCAAAAATAAAATAAAATAAGGCTCTGGCTTGAAATTTGCACCATTTTTCTGGAAGGCCTGGGATTTGAACTCAGTATCTAGGTATCTCTGTGTAACTGTGGGTGAAGGGTAAGCTCACTGTCCTTGAAGACAAGAAATTCAGACCAGTTCCCAGGGCCTGAATTGAAGCCCCAGCACTGGAAAAATACATACATGAGTTTAGTGAGTATGAGGTTTATTACCCTTATTCATTTAGTATTATTACACATATAACATTTCATTTATTATATCCTATCACACAGGATATATTTGCATATGAAGTATACATCATTATGAGACCCAGGACAGTTTTTCAGGAAAAAAAATGTGTCAAAAGTGGCTTCGTAATCCATGAATAAATTTTTGGCAATGCTAGGATTTCAACTCACAGCCTACAATGCCCAATCCATAAATGGGGTCACAGTCTTAGCACACCAACTTCTGACAAACTGAGGTGCCAGGAAGATCTGACGACCTGTTATCAATCCACAGTAGTGCCAAATATATATATACATATATATATATATATAGAGAGAGAGAGAGAGAGAAAGAGAAAGAGAGGGGGGTATAGATTGATGTATATATATGCATATATATATGGAGAGAGAGAGAATGTGAGGATATCATTAGATTATATATATATAGTTACCAATAATTAGTTATTAAGTTATGTCTCCCTTTAATGAAGTATCATAGTTGAATACTTATAAAAGCATTAATTAAAAATTAATCAATATCCTTCCATTAGGGGAATCATAACATGGTGCTAGAAAGGAAAATGAAAATGTAATAATTTTTGTGTGGCTTTCTAAAATAGAATCATGAAGTAACTTCAAATTTAATTACTTTTATAACATTCCACTACCATTCACATAAATAGGAATGAGTTTGTCAGGATCTCCCTCCATTTGTGTGTGGCAGTCCTGGCATTCATACTCCAGGCCTGGGAAGTTTACTTCGAATGCAAATCATTGGAATGACACTGAAGATTTCAGATTGTCACGATTCAAAAAAGAACAACAAAAAGAAAAGAAACCCAGGTGTCAGTGGCTCCTGTATGTAATCCTAGCTCCTCAGGAGGCTGAGATGTAGAGAATGCCAATTTGAATACAGCCAGGGCAGGAAAGTCCACAACACTCTTATTTCTAAGAGATCACAGGAAAATATCCCCAAGGGTTGTGGCTGTGGCTCAAGGGCTGAGAGCTACCCTAGAGAAAGAGGAGATCTGGGATAGTGCCTACGCTCATATTTCAACCTCAGTCCTGCCAAAGAAAAAAAAAGAAGGCAATAACTCCATGTCTCTGTGTATTTATGAATGATGTATGAATGATGGGCATTCATCAGGTTGCCCATGACCAGACCCCCAACCTGGCAAGCTGGGACAAACCCTCAGAAAGTACTCAACCTGAGCCAGTAGCTTGAACAAAGCATCCTTCTGTGCCATTTAATAACTGAAGCCCAGAAGGCTTGCCTTGGCTGGGGTATGCAACGGGTGCATTATGTTCTGGCTGAGGTGTCCCATTGGGACATCTAGCAGCCAGGGAGACCACTCTTCCTAGGCTGTAGGTGTTGTAGAACGTTCTGGCTCCATATTCCCTATCCCTCTGTAAGTTGTGAGCCTAGATCTCTGAGGCCTGGTGGCTATCACTCATTCATCATTCCGCATTGCCGAGTCTCACACTGGTCCCAAATCCTGGCAAAGATATGAAATGGCCAGCGATTTCTATGCTGAAAAGAATATGCCAATAAATTCCACCCTCATAGTTCCTGTTAGAGGTAAGCCTTGGGCTGTGAATGTGGCTAAGTGGTAGAGTGCTTACCAAGCAAGCTTGAAGCCCTGGGTTGGATTACTCAGTACCACATAAACAGAAAAAGCCAAAAGTGTCACTGTGGCTTAAGTGATAGAATGTAGCCTTGAGCAAAAGCAGATCAGGAACATACCCAGACCCAGAGTTCAAGCCACAACACTGTCAAAAAATGTGAGCTTGGTGAGACATACAGTTCTGGAACACAGAGGACGGCCGAGGTTATAGGTAAGAGGTAGAGGGCTCACACTTGTGAGCTCACCATAATGGTGGTGGCTCACCCTTGTAATATTAGCACTCAGGAAGTTGAGATATGAAGATTATATGTGAAAGCAAGTGCAGGCAGGAGTCTTTATGAGACCTTTCTCCAATTAA